>NC_090937.1:991567384-992817384 GCF_040938575.1 Ambystoma mexicanum
TTTGAATCACCAGCTTTGACTCACCCAACGGAAACCTTTCATTTGATGATTTTTAGGAGTTGGCGCATTTGAGTGACTCTTCTCATGTATCCATTATTGAAGCATCTAGCTTGTGTAGTAGCCACACAATTCTATGGGAACACTCATGCTGACAACCTCGCAATTTCTATGAAGCAGAGATAACTCATTTTCTTTTAAACAATTATATTGAAGTCACCAAGGTTGAGCTTAGATTGGCTACAAATACAAATTTTATAACAGAAAACCATGTTTTATAGATGGACTATCTAGAATTATGGCTACTCAGGCTGATGTGACAAGGCCAAGTGTCATAGCATAAATGTAAATACATCCACACACATCAATTGGTTACACAAAGCAAAACATAAACAAACAATAATATATGGTCTGATTTTACAGGATACACCACTTTCAAAGCTTGTATGTCTCTGTCCCTAATGCGAGATGCTAGACATTCATAAAGGGTAAAATAACCCATATAATTGTTTCAGAGACAATAGCGTGTAGATACAAATTAGTGCAAAAACACAGATCCCACAATTTCATACAATATTATTAGTTGAAGTGTAACATCTTCTTGCACTCCAACACTGTAGGAAATTCTTCAAGGATCAGCTTGACCACCCGAATGACCACTTAAAGAGCTACACCCTGCATATATATCTCTGATTGAATTATTCAAAAAACAAAACCTATTTTTGTGGTGGTACCCACTCAGCATCCCACAATAAGTAAAGGAAGTACCTGAAATATTAGCAGAGGTTACTCCTTGTAGCCATAACCATTTTACTGTCAAGGGTTTTGACCCATGTTGAATCCTTAGACTGGGTAGATGTGGGGATGAGCTGTCGCCGCCCATTATTCTATCCCAGAACAAATTAAATCAATAGACTGGGTGGATGTGGGGATGAGCTGTCACCGCCCACATTCACGCCAGAATCCAGGAGAACTGCGCAGTTGGCACAAGACCACTCCAAAGATACAACCTTCTTGTGGGGGATTCCACATCACCACTCTACTTTAAGGATGCCATCAAAACAATGTTAAGCAAGGGTCCTATACTATCAAGCAAAAGACCACTCTATTGAAATGCAGTAATTCAAGACAGATCCCAAAAATGGATGCAATACCGGTACTCACCACTATCAGAAAGCCGGCATTTTAAAACCACCAGACTTTTGTGTAAAACTGAACAGAGGAACCCAAACCAGGCCAAGGAAAGACTTGCTAAGAGGTGGATACAATGTAAAACTATATTCTGAAATGACTTGAAGGAAGTAATTATTTAATGTATATGTAAAAATTGTAAATTTGATTTAAACTGGGAACTAAAGTGACATTTAGCTGAATTCTGCCTGACAACTACCCCCGACAGGAGAAACCTGCTCAGCCACTCTTCCCAGGCCTAGCTGCATCCTGCTTCCCCACCAAAAGGAGTTGACACCTCTCTGATTAGATTAGGGGAGGGGCACCTACAGGAGGTTGAACAAAGCCTTGTCCTGGACTCAGGCAAATGTTATATTGGGGGGGCCGTAAAGTGGCTTCCTCTTGGGAGAAGTGGGAGGAGAAGAGCCTCTGGGAGCCACCCGAGCTGGAGGTGGGGGCAGACAGAAGCTTCCCACATGTGCTTTGGAACCTAAACCACACCCATCTGGGCCAGAGCACAATTTTAAAAAAGGTGGATAATTCATAGTACAGACTTGTCAGAATTATATAAGTAATATCATTATTCTTGTGATTTTTCTGTGCACGTTTTAAGAGGTGTTAGGACCCTGTGGTGTATTCTGGGGGGTTGCTAGCGGAAAAAAGGGTCTTACTCCAAATGTCTGCATGTTAAAAATCTGACACTTCATCAATTAATGTCCATACTCCTTGCGCACATGTGTGTAATTTTTGGTAAATGTCCGATATTGGTAAACCGACCAAAAAGCGCAAAATGTTGCCATTTTTGAATGCAAGCTCCCAGGAAGATCAGAGGCGGACAAGCATGGACCATAAGGAATATATAATGTGTACATGTAATGTCAACCACTTGTGTATCTGGGAAATATGTATTTGAATCAAATATAGATTTGTGGGCAAATTGACCAGGGGAGGATCCACTGACCCATAAACAGACCTCATCACTCTGACTCACAACCCAATTCCCCCAATCATGGGAGAGGGGAGAATTGGGCCAATGACAAGTAGAGAGGGGCAGGCTCAGTTATGCCACACACACACCCACTTCCAAAACACATAAAAAGAGACTGCTGGGACAGGTAGAGACATTCAATTCCATTTGCTGCGGAGCATGCTGACCGACGACTTCACATCCAGAGACCCAACACTTAGACTTCCAAGCTAAACAGAGACTACAGAACTTTGAACCAAGAAGGCCCACTGCAAGTAAAAGTATTTGTCAGCAGGCCTCAAAATCTTTTGCAAACTATTCAACAGCCGGGCGAGCAGTTTGAATTCTTTGCTAAGAACGTTTGCCGGAACTGCAGACCATACCCAGACCGCTGTGAGCAGAACCAGAGATCCGGATAGCTGTGAGCAGAACCGGTGCCTGATTGACCCGCCGAGCAGTGAGACCAGATCCGTGACGAGGCCCATTTGTTTCAAAATTAGGAGTGAGTATCCGCCAGAACTGTGCAGAACCCAATCTCTTAGTTAAAATAATCTAATCCAAACTATTTTAACCTAATTAGAACAGCCTCCTAGAAATCGTGTCATCTGTCATTTTTAAAGCTGCACAACTGTCACCTGTCGATTCTCCAGCTGCAAGCTGTCACCTGTCATTCTGAGTTTTACTTTAAATCCGAAAAACTACCTTCACAAAATCGTCTGTATCTCCGGAACCGTTTGTCCTAGGAACGTGGTTTAACTTTCATTTTAAAGCTGTGATTCTAAGCTTTCCCGACTTCCTACTCCTTATACTTTGACCGCAATCGCGATTTACGCACTTGCGAAATTTACCGTGATTTGCGATTTTGGCTCAATTTTTCTACTTGTCAAAATAGCAGCTCCATTCCTTCCTTTGTTAAAATCTGTTTGCAAGGTGGGAATAACTCATAGAGCATTGCTAAAGTGAGCCTGAACTAATACCAACAAGCATCTCTCACTCACCCTGAATCTCTAGAGGGAATTAAAATCAGTTAGCACATTTTCCCGTCCATTGCCATCACATTTAAAAGCATTTTGGGCCTGTGTTTCAAACTTCTGCCTGTTTCCTCTAACCTTGCTGGGGGGGAACTGAATTCCGTATTGTATTTGATTGTATTCCTGAAGACTGTGTGTGTTACTTCCATCTCCTTGCATTGCATATAGGGGGGGGGGTGAATTGCCACCAGGGGAAAAGTGAACATATTATCTCTTGGGAAACCATATCAGTTTATTTTCTGTACTGCATTTATTCCACCTTGAATTTCCTTGAAACCATCAAGCATTTTCAGCTACCTCATCCTCTGTACTACTTCTAAGTAACCCAATTCGGTTTACCAGTAGAACGTTATCCATTTTTGATCACTGTCATATTTTAAGTGTGATATCCAATATTAATTTATTATAAAAGTTTGATATTGTTATATTTCTCAAATAAACCTTTTAAATTTGCAAAACAGACCTACTTCTTGGCTCAGTGGGGTCAGGGGGATTCTAAGAGAGGGGTGTTATATAAGGGTTGTCATCCAGAGTACATGAACTGGACCTAAAAATATATCAATAAGGGTTTCCCTCAGCATCCCGGACTAGGCATTGACTTAGCTGTACTGTTGAAGTGAAGTCGCTTAACATTACAGTTAGCTCTGCAAGGTCAAAGGGAGAAATAGTTTTTGAGAGTAGCCAATGGTAGCCTCAAGAAACATTGTAAGCAATTGGATTTCCAATGCAAGGGAAAATGAACAGGTAAGGACGGTGTAGCAATATCAGATGGGCTGAAATGACAATGAATATACCGACTTATCCTCTGGTTCAATATACATGAGTCCTACAATTATCTTAACTATTGGGTGCCTGATCAATCAATGAATGGCAATCTTAATAATTCTGTCTTCTGATAACCAAAAACCATGTGGTCAAAAGGTGCACTCTGTATTGGCATTTCAAGGTACTGTAAAGGTTATGAAATCACTGTGCAGTATACATAAAATAAATGTAATCGTACAAACAAAATATTGTTAACAAAAAACTGTGGTACATACAAATGTTAACATTACAAGGCACTTGGGATTAGTACAATGTATTTATACCAGTCAGCGAAGGTGAAATAGGTACGGTGTTAACTTAATGTGATTAGTTCAAAACATGGTATGCTTTCTGTTCTGTAAACTCGGAACTCAAAGCGCTGATTGAAATTGTTTGCATTTCCAGTCTTTTCTCTCTGTGTATAAAGTCACAGATTATGGTCTGAACATGTTTCTGTTCTATTGGAACTACTTATGAACATTCTTCATGAGTTTTTTGCTCAATGATTATAATATCGCTGTCGCAATGCCAATAATTCAAATCTCAAAGTTCTTGTATGTTCTCTTGGCCTGAAGCGGTTCAGTGGGGGGTGCTCAACACTGAACTTAGTTATTGGAAGGACCAGGATGAGTCCTCAGATGCACAGGAAATGGTACTGCTACTTGGAAGGCTTCATCATGATTCTGTGTCATTGAATAAAGCTTGACTTAATTTGTAAAATCAAGGAGCCTTCCTGGTTTTTACTAATGGAATATATCATGAGTGAGATATTTGACCCAGAAAGAAGTTAAGTCCAGAAGGAAAAACACCATATACTCACTAGGGGTTTGTGTGATTAAATAGCTTGTATTCGAAACACATATTTACAGTTTTTTATGAACATAGAACAATGATAGTAAACCAAACTTAACCATAATGTTTTCAAAATCAAGAAAAAGAGTATGTGCACCTTAAACATAGTGTGATAAACCGAAAAAGTTTTTCTATATTGTTAAAACAAGGAACAGAAAAAATTGTTAGTGCTTAATCAACAATTAAATGCTTGATCCGCATTGGACCAAATTCATACGTTGATCCAGTGGTCTTTATCCATCTGGGTGAATTGAATCTAATTCATGATAATTGAATGTCTTATACAAGAAAAATTAATCTTGGGCGTAATTGTCCCAACTGGTTGAATACCAGCCAATTCCAACTGGATATATGCCAACGTCGCAGGGGGTAGTGTGAGCGGAACTCCCGCTCATAGAGGTGTTACAATCTGAGTGCAGTATTGTCTCACTTAACAAAGTCCCCCTTGCTTGCAAAATGACGTTTCGGCGGCCTTGACGTCCATCGTGTATCAAAAATTGGAAGGACGTGGAAGCTGCCTTCTTCAGGGCGGTTAAATAACCCCTGGATGTAAAAATGCATAGGCGGTGTCCCGGTCTCCTGTGTATGCAGATGGTCTTCCTTAGTTGGAAGACGGTCGAGGGGAGTGTGATCCTCCGTTTTCTTTGATTCTGTGTCTGGATGTGACTGGACGCCAGGTCAGGGCTTGAAGAATGCAGCCTGTTGCCAAAAGACACGTCCTTCCAAGGCAGCTTCCACGTCCTTCCAATTTTTGATACACGATGGACGTCAAGGCCGCCGAAACGTCATTTTGCAAGCAAGGGGGACTTTGTTAAGTGAGACAATACTGCACTCAGATTGTAACACCTCTATGAGCGGGAGTTCCGCTCACACTACCCCCTGCGACGTTGGCATATATCCAGTTGGAATTGGCTGGTATTCAACCAGTTGGGACAATTACGCCCAAGATTAATTTTTCTTGTATAAGACATTCAATTATCATGAATTAGATTCAATTCACCCAGATGGATAAAGACCACTGGATCAACGTATGAATTTGGTCCAATGCGGATCAAGCATTTAATTGTTGATTAAGCACTAACAATTTTTTCTGTTCCTTGTTTTAACAATATAGAAAAACTTTTTCGGTTTATCACACTATGTTTAAGGTGCACATACTCTTTTTCTTGATTTTGAAAACATTATGGTTAAGTTTGGTTTACTATCATTGTTCTATGTTCATAAAAAACTGTAAATATGTGTTTCGAATACAAGCTATTTAATCACACAAACCCCTAGTGAGTATATGGTGTTTTTCCTTCTTGACTTAACTTCTTTCTGGGTCAAATATCTCACTCATGATATATTCCATTAGTAAAAACCAGGAAGGCTCCTTGATTTTACAAATTAAGTCAAGCTTTATTCAATGACACAGAATCATGATGAAGCCTTCCAAGTAGCATTACCATTTCCTGTGCATCAGTGTATTTTGTACCCTAGTCTGCTACTCCTCACCACGGGTACACTGAACACTTTCTGTATAACAGGATGAGTCCTCAAGCATGCCTTGTGGCTGTTGGTTTACTTTGTAGGTTGTTCCACATGGGACATGTCCCAGGGATAGTTGAGGTAGAGTACTAGGAACTGTGAGACAGTAACCTAGATAACCTCCTCTCTTCCTAATTGCGACTGGCTTGGTGGAAACCCCTCCTTCTCTTCTTTCATTATGCTCCCGTTCACGTGTTTGCAGTCTATGTCCTGACGCGTTAAGCAAAGAAGTCCTTCTGTGTCAGCTGAAATCTTACGCTGTCCAGCCCGCAGTCCTGTGCTGGATTATTCCTTTTTGCGGTCGATCATGGCGGGTGTCGTTCACTCTGATCCTCCATGCCTGCTGCGGATGCAGTTGTCCAGCGGCATCACTGCTGTGTCCATGTTAGTTAGGAACTGGGTGGGTGGCAAAGAATAACATCTATAGAGTCCACAATAGGTGGTATAGACTCTCAGTAGCCAAACCCCATGGTGATAGTTTTGTTTGATTGATTGATATTTTATTTCTATTGTGCTCGTACACAAGTGTTTCAGAGCTCGATGACATGGGGGAAGGGTGCGAGTGATGATGTAACAATGCAAGAAATCGACGTCTATGAACGGCTGACATCTTTGCAGCCTTTTGGGACAGCTTCATGTGACCTCGCATGCGCGGCATCATGATGTGTCGCGAACGCATCTGCACATTGAGATCGGGTCCGTGCTTCATGGACAGTTCGGGTCTGCATTTTCTGCTTATCAAAATTTACGCTTGCACAACTCCTACACCTGTTCTTAGTCATTATCCATTAACAATCTAGCGCAGAGCATATACTTCAAAGAATATTTGCAAAACTGCTAATTATCTTAAAAATGGCATCAGCTATTGCCATACCTCCTCCTTAAGAGCCACCACCACCACCAGCACCACCAGGACCACCACCAGTTGGAGGACCTACACAACAAAAGAAGCAGAGTACTTTAAAAGACAATGAAAAGGCTCAAGAAGATGAGGTAGAGGAGGTGACTACCTCTAGCACCCACAGAGAATCATGGGTGTGGCAGTTCTTTGCCATTGAAGGGAATGTACCAAAGGCTAAAGCTACCAAAGTAAAATGCACTGAGTGCAACAAGTTCTCCTACGGGACCACCTCCATTAGCTGCCACACCAAATCCAACCACCACAATACTCTCAGAAAGGTTGTTCCTTTCTTAGCAAGTACTAGGCTGTCTTCCTCCACCAATACTGTAACCACACAGCTTACTTCTGTGGGACACAAAATCCCACTAGCTACCTTGCAAGCGCTAAAAGAGGCTGTTGATCCATATCTTTCGAAGACAAAAGTATTCTGTATATACTGCAACATGAAATGCTTTTGAATCTGTAATCAAGCAGCATGAGAAACACTGCGCCCTACTTTAGATCTAACACACACGCAACATCTTCCCCTGTCCAGCTGCCCCTCCATATTACTGCATGGTGCCTCTTCCCTCATTTCCCTCCCACCTTACTTTCTGACCTCTCCTGCAAAAGCAAAAGGTTCCTTTAGGAACCACCTTTCACAGTTAAAAAAAAGAACTAAAAAAATA
The DNA here is from genome assembly GCF_040938575.1 of Ambystoma mexicanum. Lineage (NCBI taxonomy): Eukaryota > Metazoa > Chordata > Amphibia > Caudata > Ambystomatidae > Ambystoma > Ambystoma mexicanum. The sequence goes on from NC_090937.1 coordinate 991,575,302, forward strand.
ATCTTATAGACTCCATCTACTTTACATTTCTCAGTAAAGTAGATAGACTCAATAAGATTCCATTAGCATTTTGTTTTATGATAATGGGAATAATGTAGCGTTTAATGGCCCGGCAGCCAAAATTATCAGCCCAGGGCAGATAACGAGGGCCCTGAACCGTTATTCCCCTGTTCCAGCCACTGCAACGGGAGATGAAGGCCATTAGCACCCTGTGTTGCCAAAGCGGTAACCCGGGATGCTAAAAAAAAGGATTTTCCTTCCTACAGCGGGACGACCGCGGCATCCCGCTGTAGGAAGGAACATTGTTTTCCAAGATGGCCAGCACTGAAAGGGAAGGCTAAACTAATTAATTCCTCATTCACCTCAGTTATTGTACCTAGTAACCTAAAGGAGTCTTGGGTTCTACCACTCCTTAAAAAACAATCTGTGGACCTGACAATTCCCACAAATTACAGGCCAATCACCACAGTGCCGTTCTTACTGAAGATCCTGGACAGGTCGCCATACGTGCAAATTCAGGACTACTTAGAGGCTAACCAGCTCTTAGTGACTCGGCAATGTGGCTTTAGGCCTCAACAGGGCACTGAAACAGCGCTGATTGATTTAAAAACCCAGATTGACGAACTCAAAGATAAAGGTAAAATTGCCCGACTACTACTGTTGGACCTATCGGCCGCGTTTGACCTGGTTCACCACAGAGTAAGAGTGCTATGCAATCACCTTGCCACAGCAGCCCATTTCTCTCAGAATGCAATTACATGGATTGAATCCTTCATAAATAACAGGACTATCATCGTTTGCAGCAGCTGACCCAATTCCCATCACATGCGGAGTACTCCAAGGCTCCTGCATGTCTCCTACCATGTACAATATTTTCACAAAGCCTTTATTTGATGACCTGGATGTTCTGCGTATCACCAACACTAACTATGCAGATGACACCCATATCCTCCTCCCCTTAACGGGCAATTATGATACTGATGTATGTCTAGTAAACAAAATGTATCTAATCATTCAAGCATGGATGGCCACACATGGCCTCTGCCTGAATGACGATAAAACTGAGCTCCTGATCCTATGCTCCTCAGCTAACTTGAATAAACTTAACACAGATGATGCCTCCTTTAATATAGATGGGAACAACATCCCTGTGGCCAAAGAGGTAAAAACACTAGGTTTTTACCTATATTCCACTTTAAACTTACACAAACAAGTCAACGCTACGGCCTCAGCCACAGCCTACACAGGCAAATTGATAAGGGCCTGCAAACCTCTGCTCTCCACTGAAAGCTGTCCTACCTTAGCTGGAGCCCTCATCTTGTCTAAACTGGATTATTGTAATGGACTCTACTTAGGTGCTAGTAAGTACGTTCTCAACAAATCAACAAATTACAAATCATGCAAAATAATGCACTTAGGCCTGCTCTGAGTATCTCAAGGAGCGAACACATTTCAGAAATAAGAAGACAGCACAAATGGCTGTCCATCAAAGATAAGATTCAGCTGAAAATCATGTCTCTTACATTTAAATCCTTGAATCATGCCACCCCACTCTACCTAACTGAGAAATTCACCATTGGATCCTCAACACAGGTCATTAGGTCGGCCAATACCTCCTGCCTGGTAGTCCTGAGGTACAAACTGAAAAAGTCAGGGGAGAGTAGTTTCCCAGTTATGGTTGCCCAGCCATGGAATACACTCCAACCTTCCCTCAAGATGACCCAGTCCTTCACCACCTTCAGGAGAAATTCCATCACTTGGCTAACAGTGAAGGACTAACCGCGATAATAGGAGTCCAACACCTCTAAGGTCTCTCACTGTACATTACTTCGTTGTTCACACAACCTTTCACTGCCTGTACACCGCTCTTTGCCCTTAATCTACGGTTCTACTCACAGTTCCAAGCTACTTGTTTTTTTTTGTTTTTTTTAATAACAAGTTTTATTGGGTTTTTGTGCATGTATACAGAACAATCAATATCCAATCAAAACAAAGAAAATTAAAGTGAAGATAAACATAACAATAAACATAATTTGCATACATATGAATAAGGCATTGCGCATGGAAACTGACAACCGTCTGGGCGCACATACACATCCACTACGGATAGATACACATATACAAGACCAGCTGCATTATTGTCTTGGCTACACAACCGGATGTTGATGAGACATTTCGTTATGTTAAGTCCTGGCTTGATGGCAAGGCTATGTGATGTAGTTCATTCGCCCAAACACTGCGTATTCATACTACTTGTTCCCATTTTCCCCATATTTTATCCGCCCTTGCCAGGGCAGCCCCGTGCTTGATATACTCGACGTTCCATCAGGCTGACAGCATCCACGTCCGCGGACCATTGGTCATAGCTTGGGCAGATTTCTGATCCCCACAATTGTGCAATGTTTCGTTTGGCGATCCCTGCAGATGTTGAAAGCAGCAGCTTTTCGAAGCGGGACAGTTCACCTTCCTCCTCAATACCTAGGAGGAGAATTTTGGGGTCATTAGGTATTGGGCGGCCCATGACCCTCGAGAGTCTATCAATACATTGTCTCCAAAAGTATTGTATTTGCGTGCACTGCCATAGGATGTGGTAGAAGGTACCCTCTTCCTGTTTACAGCGCAGACCTTTGGGATTGATTGCTTTCCCCCAGTTATACAGTGTTAGACGCGGGTAGTATATTCTGTGGAGGATCTTTAGTTGGATAAGTCGGATTCTGGCCGAGATTGCTATTTTCCTGGGGTGCATCAGGGCCGGAATCCAATCTTCGGGGAGTATTGGCCCAACATCTCCTTCCCATTTCAGCTTCAGACTCGATAGTTCTGTCGTGGCAAAAGCGGAGATGGCATTGTACATGGTGGAGGTGAATTTGTTTTCTACCTTGTCTACAACTACATTTCGCTCTATAGGCGTGCATTCCGGCATGTCTATCATTTGGTCCCTTTGAGCTGAAAGGGCATGGTGCAGTTGCGTTCGGTAGCTGGGAGCGCATATTGAATACAGATCTCGGCAAATGGAATGAGCTGGTTATTCACAAATATCTGTTGTAGAGTGTGTATATCGGCTGCGGCCCAGCCGGGCCATTTTGGGAGTCTACTGAGGCCTGTGAGATGGGCGTTATTCCAGATAGACTGGACTGGAGTGATTCTATTATCTCAGCCAATATATTTATGGGATTCTTTCCATATTTGTGCTGTCTGTGCGACTATCGAACACTCGGGAGGGCGACACTGTTTCCCATAGAGACATTCGAGCGGGGACACGTCATGCCTTGCGTTTATTTCCACTTGTATATGCGGAAGGTTTGGATTGCCATGTAGAATATCATTGACTGTCGCCATTTGGGTCGCCCAGTAATAAACTTGGATGTTGGCGAGACCTATCCCCCCTTCCCAGACTGAATGTTGCAGGGTTTTGAGGCTATCCTCGAGTGTTTCCCTCCCCACAGCAGCTTGCGTGTTGTTCCATCTATTTTACGGAATTCTTCCGCGGGGATATGGAGAGGGGCATTTTGCAGGATGTACAGGAATCGGGGTAGGGCTAACATCTTAAAGAGCGCTGCTCTGCCTAGCAGTGTCAGTGGTAGTGCCTCCCAGTGGACCACATCTTGTTCGAATTTCTTCACTAGTGGGTATAGGTTTTGGGGTATATGAGTGTCGAGGGCATTGGTGATGATGATGCTTTAATACCGGAACTGTCTAAGCTCAATCTGATAGGGGGAGCTCTGTGGTGGTATACAGTCCACACCCTTCACAGGGAAGAGCACAGACTTGAGCCAGTTCACCCTGAGGCCGCTAAAGGTTCCGTAGTTTCTTAGGATAGCAGTGACTATGGGGCCTGAGATTGCCGGGTCACCTAAGTATATCAGGAGGTCGTCCGCATAGAGGGATATCTTGTCCTCCCACTCCGAGTTCCAGCGAAAGCCTGACCATGTGTCCATGTCAGTCTGATTGGCTGGCTCCCCCGCCCAGAGTGGTAATGTACAATTGTATATTAGAGAAAAATATAGAACGACAGAAACAATTTTCTGTCTCAAATACTTTTCTCCAGCGTCTATCCACGGTAACTATCCACGGTTCCCAAAGTCCCCTTTCGATGCCATGGATCATTAAAATACCTGGATGGCACATGCACACCATCGCACAGGGCAGCCCTTCTACCCTTTTTAATTTTATATTTGTAACAATCCCTCAATGCCTCCTTTCAAACAGTCACACATCCATCCACTAATCACTTCCAAAAACTGTACATATAACCCCATGACTATATTAAGGTTCCACAGACCATCTGCCACTTAACAATCTTTTACAAATCTTTTGCATCTACATTTCCCTTAAAAAAAAAATTGTACACAATGCTCCTATAAATGGACATATGTATTGTACAGTGAAGGAAATACATAAATAGAACAGGCAGTACGGATGGGCAAATGCCCATGAGAACCCAGGAGGGAAATGCCAAGGTATGCCAAGGTGGGGTGCCACTGGGTAACTACTGGAGCACAGGGGTCCTAAGGGTGGATGCATCTTAATCATAACATCCCTTTAACAAAGTTGTTTCTGTCAATTAAATAGGTTTTTATAAGTGAAAATGTTTCATGGTATTACATCACTATACATAAGTTATTAATAATTACCATTTTCATAGATATGAAAGAACTATAAAGCTCCTTTAAGAAACATATTTTTTGCAACACATACTTATGTCTGTCATTATCAGCAGCGCATGCTGGGGATGGAAGTCATCATTCAATTGCCTACGGCATAAGGCTCCACCATGACCCCAGCCGACCCAAACCACCCCTATTATTCACTGCACCTACCCTGCATCCTTGCTCAGTGTCCACTATAGCCTAATAATGTAACCATTGGCCAGTGCTCATGGCTTGCAACCATGGCCAGTCTCCAAATCCATGGGGCATAGGCTTCGGCCATGCCACATTCCCCAATGAGCAAATCAGAGTACACATTTGCGTTTGCCAAGGACCAGTCCCACTACCCAGACACCAAATGTATATCACTAGTTTTTCTACTTACATTCTTACACTTTCGAAAAAATAAAACACAGGACATATTTCCAAAAACATGCTTTTAGGTCCTTGCTAATAATCATTGCGCAAGTTTGTTGTCGTCTAGTCCACCACTTCAAGCTTTAACCGCAAGCAGAATATGTTTTTCCCATTCAAACCTACCGCTTGAGCCATGCCACATGCCCCAATAAGCAAATTACAGTACACATTTCTCCTTGCCCCCTCTTGACAAAATCCCACTTTGCAAAACTATTCAGAATCAGGTCCAGAATTAAGTTCCACAATTCAATGCAGTTTCATTGAGTGGCGCCAAAGTTATAAGCCATCCAAAAACTGCTTTTCCCCAACCCTGTAATGCAGAAATAAGCATAGATGCCCCCGGACATCTCAGATGTCTACAAACACCACTGGACGGTCCCGGACTGCTCGCAAACAAGGGAAACAAGGGAAACAAAAACACCAGTTTTGGGGCTTTTTATGGCCATATCCCATCCCATCTTCATCACCCCTCACCTTCCCAGAGATTGCTTTATTAGTGGACATCACGTTGGCCCCTGAATGGGGAAGTAAGTCCACAGATCGAACCCAGATATCACTCTTTTTTACCTACTTTTTGGTTGTTTTAAAAAAGACTACCGTATGGATTTACATCAAATTTACAAAAGCATGCTTTTGGGACCAAGCCGCTACTCCTGCCGCAAATTTGATGAAAATCGTTCCAGCCGTTTCTGCTGTAGGCATGAGCACCATTTCTTTTTCATTGCATCCATGGGAAATAACACACATTTTGGGACCCCACCCCCCTATAACTTTGCCCCCCTTTAACAAAACCTCACCAACCTTGCCCAATCAATCTGACGGGCCATATACTTTTACTGCAAAGTTTCCTGAAGATTCCTTCTAGGTGGGCAAAGTTATAAGCAGCCCAAAAGGTGCTCTTCCTCTGGGTTAAGCAACTTAACCATAACTACAGTGCTGCAACTGCAGGCCATGTAATATGATTGGTTCTATGTGATTGCAGCGAATACATAACAGAGAATGCTTTGTCAGTGAAACCCCAATTTCTTTATGTGATTAAACCAACCTCAACCCCATTCCCACCCGTTTTACCCACGTAGCCCACCCCATATCTATTTTTTTAAATGTTTGATTTTTTTTCTCTGTTTTTGTTTCTCTGTTATTGCATTCTTTGTAATTGTATTCTCTATAATCACTGTATACCATAAAAGTGTACCAATGGTCTCTTGGTTTATCTTTTTCCTTATAGAAGGTTTGTGCTAATTGATATCCTGGGCAGGCATTGTGCAATATTTTTAAACACACGTCTTCTAGTGCTGTTTGGCACTTTATAAGGTGGGTGGGTTTTCAAATACCAGGTTTCGTGGGGGTTTCGTCTGAAGAATTGGCTTTAGTAGATTGTTGCTCTCCATTGCCGACACCTCCTAAATGAAATGCTCCACAGAGGTGGGACTGGACCCACGCTATCACTATATGAATCTTACTTCAATATCCAACATTAAACATTGAAATATCACTGCTAGTTCTTTAAATGTGGCTGCTAGGCACTTCCTGATCCCTCTTGGATGGAAACCTGTCGAGTAAGGCATGCAGTCTCTGCCCATAGGGTTGGTAAAGGTATGAAACACAATGGTACTTCCGTCTGACAAAGCTCTGTCTCCTACTCCCTGGGCACAGTCAATTGAAGAATTAGGTGAACCCTGTTGCCTCCTCAGTTTTCCACACAATATGCCATATCCTTTCACTGAATTCTGTTGCAGTGTAGCTGCTGTGAAAGCGGCCAAGATGGCTGCCATCTCACTGGCAACCTCTGGAAGTTGCCTCTCTTGCTAGGTGGTTAGCCTTTAGTCTGATGACACTCCTACACATCCTTATCCCAATGCTTTGACCTCGATTTATCCGTTGCCGAGGATGCTCTAATCTGCTTTCGCTAGGGCCCGGAACTGGGCTTATTACACACCACTAATGACTTATTCTCGGCAAGGTAACAGCAGTAAATCTGAGAATAAGTCTAGCAAATTGCAAAGAGCCTTGAAGACCTTCCTATTCAAACAAGAACCCCCTGCCACGACAGGCTGTGAAAGTGCTGGTCCATTGGGCATCCATTTGCACTGTCTAGTGATCTATAAGAGTGGAAGGGATCTCTCCCACCCCTCCTGTCAACCATTGCTAATGGTCAGAGCACTGAAGGCCGCCTAGTGGCTGCCTATTGACCCTCACCCTAATGGTCTCATACGCACTAATCCCCTTCCTTTGTGTTTCTCTGTTAATTAGGAATGTATTATGCTCTGTGTTGTGCTGCAATTGTTTACTGCCCTCCATACCATCCCCACTTGTACTCCCCACTCCCTTGCCCCTGCGGACGCTTTGTTCTCATGACTTTTTGATCGTTGCCATTTACATACACATATAGATATAGTCTGAAGGTTTTGGAAGTGATAACGCGCTTTACTGCAGTGGATGTCATACATGATGTCATTTATGATTTCATTGCTAGTGCCATTTGCTATCATCTATGTGCTGATGGGAGTGGGGGAGACTTCAGTTCATGTTATCGTCACTTGTATCCCTTGCCGAATTTCATGTCTTTTTTTAAGTGCAATTGTTTCACCTTAACTGTCCCTGACCTAAATATTTTTCACTGAATTTCAAGAGTTTTGTCATGCAATATCTTACCCACCTCTACTCAGTAAGTAACCACAGCCACTTCAGCATTCACAGCTGGCCACTTTATACCAATTATGATAAAATACCGTGGCACCCTGGCCAGTGTCACTTTTGGTAGCAAATTGCCATGGCCATTGCCACTTTGCACCAATTAGGATAAAGCCTGTGCCCCATTGACCCAAGGCTCACGGTTGTGACCAGTGCCTCCTTTAGTAGGAAATCACCCTGGGCAGTGGCCACGCCAATTTGGAAGAATTGGGGTAAAGGTCCATGACTTCAGCTACGGCCAGTGTCTCCTTTAGTAGTAAATAAACATGGTCTGCTTTGGCCATGGCCACTGCCACTTTGTACGAATAAGACTATGGCCATGGGAGTGTCCCCTTTATAGCAAATACTCATCACCCGCTGGCCATGAGCTTTTGCCATGACAAGTGGCTACTTTGCACCACATAGGGTGAAAGACCACGTCCCACTGGCCTCCCTGCAACAATTACTGTAAAAAACTGTGGCCCACTGGCCCGAATCTTTCTTTTTTACCCTCCTTCATTCCAACAAGATTTCCCCTTGAGAATTGCCTGTGTGAATACTGCATAAGAACCAGTTTGTGGCAGACTCTTCCCAGGAGAATGAGTCTTGTGCAAAGACTAAAATGCTTTAAACAGAAAGGGCCCGATTCATGGATTGTTTTGCACAGGTCAAATTGACTTTGCACTGCTGAAAAATGAATTTTCACTGCCGACACAAGTCCTGATTCATGGAACTGTGGAAAGTGTATTTTTGCAGTGCAAAGTCAGTGCAAAGTCATTTTGTACTGCAAAGTCACTTTGAACCGTCGTGCAAAGAATTCCATTAATCCGGCCCAAAATCTCTCTCCATGCCTCTCCCAAATATACACATGCATCCCTCCTTGTTTTTTGTTCTTCCTACTTCTCCATTGAAGACAAAATAGCCCAACCCATTGGGTAACATATTTTTCCCTTGTTTTTTCCCATGGTGCTCTTCAAATTCCTGAAAGCATTTTGCCCATTACACCCAGTAATCCTGTGAACTATCTGGGGAAATACTTAAAAGATCAGAGTAAAACAGACCTATCTGGACATCCCAAAGCATACACCTCACCAATTGGTCCTCTATAATTCTCCCCACATCTCCCCCGATGTGAAGCCTTTGCATCCCCATCCAAATATCACTTTGAGGGCTTTTCTTTTGACCGTTCCCGTGCAATTCGCACAGAACTTCTTGTCTCAGACCAAACAAAAAGTAGAGCTCACCATTGCAATGCACCATGGGAAATACAGCCACATTCTTTTAGGGCCAGGACATCACACTCTATGGCAAATTTCAAAAGAACTAATGGATAGATTTACACCAAACCTCCATAATGCACATATGCACCACTTTGTGTCCAATTTATTCTTTATTTGCCAGAAATCTGTGGAGTGTTTTTGGCTGTGCACCTGGTCAATGGCTGCAAATTTTACCCTATGGGAAATCCAATGCAATTGCCAAAAAACAATCCCTTAATTCAATGCTTTATAATTTTTAAACCATTGGATGAATTTCCCCCAGAAGTTCTATTTTTGCGGGGCCTGGGTCAGAAAACCCTTTTTGGTAAATTGCCGACAGCTATGTCAAACGAGTCATTCATTAGTAGTAGAGTTTTTGCAAATCCAACGGCTCATAGGTTTCAACTTTATTGTAGGGGGGCGACCACCATCCTTTAATATATGTATATGTGTACGTGTGTGTGTGTTTATTACATGGCCTGCGGTAGCGGCCATGTAGTTATGGTTAAGTTGCTAAACCCATAGGAAGAGCACTTTTTGGGCGGTTTATAACTTCGCTCCCATGGACGAATCCTCACCACACTTTGCAATAAATGTACATGGCCCACTCTGAATTACTTTGCAAAGTTTGGTGAGGTTTGGTCAAGGGGGGGCAAAGTTAAAGGGGGGGGTCCCAAAATTATTTTTTTTCCCATAGACATAATGGGAAAATACTTTGCTCACGTCTACAGCCCAAACCACTGGACGGATTTTCACAATATTGGCAGCAGGAGCAGCGGCTTGGTCCCGAAAGCATGCTTTTGTTAATTTCGTGTAAATCCGTCCAATAGTTGTTTTTTAAATGACCAAAATGTAAGGCAAAGGAATTAGTGATATCTATGTCTGGTCCACGGACTCACTTCCCTGTTCGGTCCGCGGACTGGCTGCTGATTGGCTGTACTGTCCGCAGACTGGCCTCTGATTGGCCAGAAAAATTCTCTGACTTTTGCGTGGTCCGTGGACATCGGGACGCGGCTGCTGATTGGGTGGTGAGAAAACGTGAAATGCGTCGATTGCCCTGAAACTCTTGGATTCGCAGACTTTTTTGGGGTCCGCGAACAGCGCGGTGAAAACATAAAAGCAGCATTTCACTTGTCAAACTCAACAAACAATCTCTGGGGATGTGGGGTGGGGGATGAGGATTGGATTGGATATGGCCATAAGAAGCCAAAAAACTGGTTGTTTCACCCCCCGAAAGTCCGCGAGCACTCCAGATGTCGTGGGGCAGTCCTGTGGTGTTCATGGACACTTTAGATGTCCTAGGACATCTGTTACAACATCTGTACCTATTTCTGTATTACAGGGTTGGGGAAAAGCAGCTTTTAGATGGCTTATAACTTTTGTGCCACTCAAGGAAACTGCATGTAATTTTGCAATTTTATTCTAGAACTAATACTGCATGGTTTTGCCAAGTTTTGGAAATTCTGTCAAGAGAGGACAAAATTACAGGGGGGGGTCCCAACATATTGTAAAGGCATATAAATGTGGTGTCATTTGACGAATCTGCACAACATGTGGCAAAACGATTTTGGATCTAGATATAAATGGTTTTCTAAAGTTTGGTGGTATTTTCTCAAGAGGGGTGAAATTAGAGGGGGTTCTCTTTTGTTGCGATTTGACGAATGTGGACAAATGTTTTGAGAAAGATTATAGACCCAACCTTCAATGTTTGTGTAAAGACTGAATGGATTTTGTCAAGTGGGGGCTAAGTTATATGACTATTGTATGTACATACATTTTGACACTTTTTAAAAAATAAAACATGGACACATTTTGAGCAAACTTGTGAGGACTATTGGCAAGGACATTAAAGCATGGTCATATACCTTTGGTGACTGAGGTATAGTCTGTGGCTGTGGGCAGTAGCCAGATTGTCTGGGTCATGGCATAAGGTCATGGTTCAGACAATCTGGCTACTGGCCATTACCGCTAGGGACGACGATAAATGGTGTTAAAGTGGCTATGTCTACCTGGAACCGGCTATGTCGTAAAGTTATTCGAAGGTAGGATAGGTTTGAAAGGGAAAAAAAGTGCTTGTGGTAATATGTTCATAGGGTTTTGTAGGCTTCCATGACAAGGGAAGGGAGGCTGTGTACGGAGCCCAGTCTTCTCTTTCCATGTTGGCTGTCTTGGAAAAGGATTTTCCTTCCTTCTTACAGTGAGACGCCGCTATCGGAAGGAAAATCTATGTTTTAGCACCATGGGTTCCCGCTTTGGGAACCAGGGGTGCTAATGGCCTTTATCCCCCATTTCAGAGGCTGCAATGGACGATAATGGTCCATAGCCCTCCTTATTTATTTATTTATAACGCACCAGTGCCCGCAGACATCAGGCTGTGTGGTTACAGTATTTGTTGAGGAAGATGAGGTGGAGGAAGACAGCTTACTACTTGCTGAGAAAGGAATAACCTTTTTGAGAGCATTGCAGTCATTGGATTTGGTGTGGCGGCGCATGGAGGTGGTCCCGTAGTACTGTCCAGGTAGTCTAAGACTGAGTACTCAGTGCATTTCACTTTGGTAGCCTTAGCCTATGGTACACTCCGAACAGTAGCAAAGAACTGGCACACCCATGATTCGATCTTGGTGCTAGAAGTAGGCACTTCCTCTACCTCATCTTCTTGGTCCTCTTCATCGTCTTTGAAAGTACTGCGCTTTTTTAGTTGTGAAGGTCCTCCCGCTGCTGGTGGTGGTTGCTCTTGGGGAGGAGGGATGGCAATAACTGATGCCATTTTTAAGATAAATTGCAGTTTTGATCAAATTCTTCCAAGTATGTACTGTGTACTAGATTGGTAATGGATAATGAGTACGAAAAGGTGTAGGAGGTGTGCAAGGGAAATTTTGAAGTTGAAAGTTCGTAGAAAATGCAGTTCCCAACTGTCCGCAAAGGACGGATCTTTCATGAAGTGGGGACGTGTTCTCGGACACGTCATCATACCGTGCGCCAGCGTATGGTCATGTGGCACTGCCCGGAAGGTCCGCAATGAAGTCAGATGTTCGTAGATGTCTACGGATGAAAAACTAGTTGAAATAATTGCAAAAAGTGTATTGAAGTGTTAAAAATGATTCTAGAAGGTGGGAAATGGCAAAGTTTTAAGATGACACTTTGTAAATTGGACACAAATATTGTTATATTTGGTAAGTATGATATTAGTAACTGTAGGAAAATAGCATGCACTGGTAAAAACCCATGAAATTCACTGAAAAAATGTTAAAGGGATGTTATGGTTAAGTTGGACTAATAAAAACCTATGAAATACAATGAAAAAACGTTGTTAAAGGGACGTTATGGTTAAGTTGCACTAATAAAAACCTATGAAATTCAGTAAAAAAAGTTATTAAAAGGACGTTATGGTTACAAGTAAAATCGAAAAACCCCTAAAATTCGCCAGCTATGCTAAGCTAAGCAACCATAACTCGCGCCACCACCGTGCACTGCTAAGACTTACACTCAGGACATCAAAGATGACATCACAAATATCATTAATGACATCACTGATGACATCACATGTGCATTTACTTTTCATATAAGGGGTTGTGAATGTTATGTTGGCAAAAAAGTATCAGGGATTATCGGGAGATGTGTAACTCATGTTATAAACTACATACTTCATCACGCAATCTAGTGTTCTAAAGAACATTCCATTGCAGTGTTCTTTCTAGTACAGGAACCTACTCATACATAAATTTAGGTATTGGCTGCAGCATACACCACAGAGGTGCTATATTTGTAATTTTCCAAAGTTATATATTAAAACGGTGAATGCTTCTGTATCAGACTTTTCCATACTGTGAAACATGTTCTAAGTAGCTAATAATGCATCATTTACTACATATTTCTACTAATACTCACAAAACATAAATAGACTATAATGCATACAAATATGGGGCTTATATATGGAGAGTAAAGTAAGCAAACAAGAGGCAGTATCATTAGCAACTGTGTATAATCTACATGATTGTATTCACGCACACAAATGATTGCTGTGTTTCAGGCCTGCTTCTTCCCCTATATATGTACATCATAAGATGTGTTTAAATTCTAAGGAAAGTTGTGTAAGAACATGTTAGAATAGTAATATCTATAAATGTAATACCTTTTTAAAGTTAAGTTTCTGACTGTCAGTAAAAAAAAACATCTGGACTAGATATGGAATTGAACAAAAAAGAAGGGGCTAGACGTGATGTCATCAATGATATTTGTGATGACATCTTTGATGTCCTGGGTGTTAGTCTTAGCAGTGCACGGTGATGGCGTGAGTTATGGTTGCATAGCTTACCATAACTGGCGAATTTCAGGGGTTTTTCGATTTTACTTGTAACCATAATGTCCTTTTAACAACATTTTCTTTTACAGAATTTCATAGGTTTTTATTAGTGCAATTTAAACATAACGTCCCTTTAACAAAGTTTTTTCATTGAATATATATATATATACATTACTGCCACAATCATATAGTCATGATCAGACTTAATACTTTCAAAATGATGGAGATTTGTTGTGCCTTGTGGAAGGATAGCATCATTGCCATAACATGAGGTCAATTGTATTCATATGTAACCATCTTTTTGATTATACTGCTTTATCTTTACTTAATTCACTTAAAATATATTTTTCTTTTGTTTATGCTCACACTGCTTGTTGAAAACTCAATATGATAGTTTATCAAACAAAAAAAATTGAAAGAAAAATTACATCACAGATAAATCTTGATGCAACAGTCAGAATATGTCATAACCATGTTGTTTTAAAAGACGGGAGGAAGACTCACATGGTTTGGGTCCCATAGATGACTCCCATAGTGTTACTTGTTAATAAACTATGCATTTAATGTAATCATTTTGTTATGTGCCATTCATCAATAAATCAGTGACAGCACAACAGCTATACTTTGGATTGCCAGTCATATGTGATTACCCAGCATGCTCCTCTCCCACAGCATGGCTATCCTGGGATGTAATGTGTAAGGAGAGTGATACCTTGGATGCGATTTCCAACCATGTATTGAAGTGTTTTATCACTGATGTCATATGGGTCATGCAGGTTGTTGTGGCAGCACTTCCCATGACACCAGGGTGGAGAGGTCATGTCATGCCACATTTGCTTCCCCTGGCATTTTGGTGAATTGACATCCCTGCTGCAGTCACTGACCGGCCTGTTCCAAAGCCACACGCATACAGCAAACACTATAAAGGCTGATTCATCCTATGTAAAAAGCTTGAGTTTTAAAATCATACTACCAACAATGATCTATTTGTGGGCTTTTTCATTCTGAATTTATAATTACCATACATACTTCTGTCCCTTCAACAAGTCTCAGTTGGTTAACATCTTGTATTATTTTAGTATAGTAATACTATAGTATATAATATAGTGCACCATATAATACAGGAATGCTCTATAAAAGAGCAGCACTGAGTGCTTGTGAGAGCATGTGGTTACAGTGTATAGGACAATAGGTGTAATACTGCAGTCTATACGCTCTCTTATTCTTCTGGTTTACTACAAACATTCCTGTGTCAGTTGGACAAATATTCTGGGCTCATCTTTGTGCTGAGTTGTTCATTTGACATAACAATACATATCTCTATTCTAGACCAGGGGTCTGCAACCTTTGGCTCTCTATATGTGTTGAACTACAACTCCCATCAGGCACAGCTAGCACAATCAATGTTGAGTGATCAAAGGAGTCATAGTCCAAAACATCTGGAGAGCCACAGGTTGCAGACCCCTGTTCTAGACTACGTATTGCTGGATGCTACTGGTGTTCATTGTCTGGCACTATCTCATAGATACCCCGTTTTGGTTTGTAAAGTGAAGTAATGAACGGAGTCCCTTCAATGTATGAACAAAGAGTTGCTCTATTCAGGTAAAAGGAGACCCGGCGCCCTGCACTGCAACCACCTCCGCCTTCCGTTCATCCGCTCCTCCACTCCCGTTCACTCGAACCCCGCACCCCTTTCTAACCCAAACATTCCACTTCACACGAATGCAGGCAGGGTGCTGCATGCAGCACTATGACAAATACATAATGATAATAATATGAAGATGAAATATAACACAATATTTTAACTAATATACAACACTATCCCCCTCCTTGTAAAAGAAAGAGACGAAAACAACAAACATTAATTAGAACAAATGATACCGTAAAACATGTTCAAACGTAAATAAAAACATTTTACCATAAAGTATGGCTCCCAAATAAATTATTTAGTAAATCAAACTACTTGTCCATATTATAATCTCTAGACCAAACCGGTGGTTTTCTAACTCTTGTACCTCGAACAATTCTTCCATCATCAACATCAATAGTATTATCTTCTAGATATACATGTGCATCTCCCACCTCACTTCCCTGTCGCTCACTTACAACACCACGTTCTGAGTATGACTCATCCTCCAATAATTCTACAGCTCTTCTGTTATCTCTCCTCTTCATCCATTCTTCTGCATTACCTTCACTCCTCCAATTACATTTACTGAATCAAAATTCCAAACTGACCCACCTCGAACTTTAACAGCCCTTTTGAACACTTCAATTACTTTCACCAGATTAGAGTATTTAGATTCACCTTTTC
This sequence comes from Ambystoma mexicanum, assembly GCF_040938575.1. Classification (NCBI taxonomy): domain Eukaryota; kingdom Metazoa; phylum Chordata; class Amphibia; order Caudata; family Ambystomatidae; genus Ambystoma; species Ambystoma mexicanum. The sequence goes on from NC_090937.1 coordinate 991,590,917, forward strand.
TTACATTATGTCCTTTTTTGATTCTTACAAAATCACCCAGGACAATATTCAACCTGCTCTGCTCAACACACTCCTCCTTGTTGACCTCAACACTGTTATCACTCCCTCCCTTCTTCCTGTAATTGATCCACACAAGATTGAGCAAAGTGTTTGGTGCTCTGCCTCTCATCATCTCAAATGGAGACTTTCCTGTGTCCCTCTTGACAGAAACTCTGCTGCTCCATAACTTCTCTTTGAGCACCTCATTGACAGACATATTATTCCTCAACGCTTGTTCCACTGTCTCCACAATGACCCTATTGCATCTTTCCACCAAACCATTGGTTTGAGGGTGATAATACGCCGAGAATCTCCAATCAATGCCTGAATGGTTAGCAAAATCCTTCATTTCTTTACTCCTGAACTGTACCCCATTGTCACTAATTATAAGTTTAGGGTATGCCTCCCTCCTGAAAACTTGTAGCAAAAATGTTATAACTTCGTTAGAATCCACTTTTCTCACCAACTTGACTTCCAACCACCCTGAGTAGTAGTCCACCAATACAATCAAAAATGTACCTTCATGACTTAACTCTCCATATGGACCCACTATGTCAATACCTAACCTGTCCCATGGTGCTTTGGCCTTTGACATGTTAATAGTTTCCAATTTATAACTTTTACAGCTTTTGTCACTATTCTGGCATGACCAACAATTTCTGACAGACCTTTCAATCATCAAATCCATACCAGGCCACCAATATTTCACCCTTACATTGTTTTGTGTCCCTGTAATACCTGGATGCCCTTGATGAGCCTTTTCAATTAGTTCCTTACGCAAAACTTTTGGGGCAATTAACTTATCCCCTCTTACCAAAAAATCATCTTCAATAGAGACCTCTTCTCTGACCTCCCAATATTTTGTACACTCACGATCAACTAACCTCCTTTCAGGCCAACCTGATTTGGTATATCTCATGACATTTTGCAGAGTTTTATCCTCAGCAAGTTCACTTAACCACGTTTCCCTTGACGTTACTTCAAACACTGTTGCCACTATCTCACCATCTTCATCAAGACAAATGTTACTATCCACTAGGGGTAACCTAGACAAAAAATCTGCTATTACATTCCTCTTTCCTGGGAAATACTTTACTATAAAGTATTAATCTTGCAATCTGAGACTCAATCTGGCCAATCTGGGTGAGGCTCTACACATTCCACAACAGTAAGTACTTCTATCAATGGTTTGTGATCCGTCTGTATTATGAATTTACTTCCCCATAGATACTTTCTAAAATAATTAACTGCCCAAACACAAGGTAACATTTCTCTTTTGATAACTGAATATCTGCTTTCAGTATCAGAAATTGCTCTGGATGCGCGATTTATGACTTTTTCATGCCCATCTTCTGTGATCTGTGACAACACCGCTCCTAAACCGCTACTACTGGCGTCCACCGTGACTCTAGTCTGTCTTCCAAATACAAACCCACCCAATTCTACAGCTCCACAAATGCCTGCTTTAATACATTCAGTTACTTTTTTTACACTCATCATCCCACTCAAACCTCACATCCTTTTTCAATAGTTTCCTCAAAGGTTCAGTAACACTGGCAACATTTTTTACAAACTTATTGTAATATTCGCACAAACCAAAAAACTACCTGAGCTCATCCTTATTGGTGGGATCAGGTGAATCTTTTATCGCTTTAATAGCCTCTAGCTTGGGCTTGTAACCTTTTCCATTTACTATGTGACCCAGATACTCAACTTCTTTTACTTTAAACTTGCATTTACTCCGCTCCACTTTCAAACCACTGGCATCCAACCTCAACAACACCTCATTCAACCTTCTGTCATCTTCCTCAGAACCTTTGCCAAAAATAATTATGTCATCCTGGTATACTGGAGTTCCAGCTAAACCTCTCAAAACATGTGTCATAATTCTCTGGAAGAACACTTGTATCTATATAAACCAAGCAGCGTGATAAACACTGTAATGTCTCTGCAATCCTCTGTGAGCGATATCTGGTGGTATACACTTGATAAGTCTAGCGTGGTAAAAGTATCTGCTCCTCCAATGCTGTTCAGCATCTCCGATATTATTGGCAAAGGAAATATGTCTGAGATGATGTTTTTGTTTACATCTCTCAAGCCCATGCAAATCCTAGGCTTTCCATTTTTCTTTATTGCTACAACAATGGGACTCATCCATTGTGATGATTCAATCTTTTCAATTACCCCTTCCATTTCCAGTCTTCCTAATTCTTCTTCTACTTTGTTGATAAGGGCAAACGGTATTGGCCTGGCTTTAGTGTGCATCAGTGATATTCTATGAGAAAAATTCTTCAGCAATCCTAAGTTTGCTTGAAAGACATCCTCTGGACTCGACCATGTTTTCTTCGTTTGCTCACTACTACTGTTTACAACTAGAATTTGTTCTTCTTCACACGGATCTAGCCTTATTCTTAGTGCTGCTTGATCCCTCCAACCTATTTCATTCACTCCCTTTTCAGCCACATAAACTTTTATTTGAGCACGTCCATCTTTGAACTGAATAATGCCTGAAAACCAATCCACTATATGTATTTTTGATCCTTCGAATCCATCTGGATTCTTTATGTCCGATGCTTTCAAGCTGCACCTGAGACCTTCTGCAACCAGCTTCTGCCAAGTCTTTTTCATAATGATAGTCCAGGGCGAACAACTATCGACTTTTACTTTCAATTTCCAGTTGTCTATAATTACTTCACAACTTGGACACTTAAACTCTCCTCCAGGTGGTTCAAGAATTACAAACACTCTCTCTTCATCGGATTCCTCATCTTCCTCTTGAATTGCTGAGATTCTCTTCTTCCGTTTACAAGTGACCGCAAAATGTCCTTTAATCCCACAATTTCCACATTTTTGTCCAATTGCATTGCAATTTCTGGAGTAGGCATAGTGGCCTAATCTACCACAACTGAAACACCTATCACCATCTCTTGTCTGTGGGGTTTGAACTCTGGACTCTTTTTGTCCAAAACTTTCCCTTAGAGAAATTGCCTTCCGATCCTTTGGTCCTGCTGTTTTTATGCATGGGAGTTTCAGACCGTTCCCTGGTGCGTACCACATTTACCAGACTTTGGTCTTCTACCTCTTGCATATTCTTGTTACCAGTTTGTAACATACTCTGAGTAGCTTCTTGTTTCTTACTTCTCATCTCCTTTGAACACAGCTGGCTGTGTTCAATCCTTTTAGCAATAGCAATAGTCTCTGGTAGAGATGGGTTCCCCACCATCCATAACCTGTCTTGTATCAGCGAGTCCCTGGTATGAATTAAGATCTGATCTCTAATGAGTTCATCAAGGATGATTCCATATCCAAAATGACATGTACGGGCCAATAGCCTCAAAGCTGAGACACATTCTTCTATGCTTTCTTGCTCCTTCTGAATTCTCGTGTAGAAATTATATCTATTAATTGCCTCATTTGTCTCTGGGGCATAGTATTTATCTAATTGTCTCAAGGCTTTTTGGTGCTCATCAATATCACCTGCCTCGTCGACAGTTAATTCTGGAAGTTCTCTATATTTCCTCTGACCCTCCAAACCTAAAGCATGGCGTAACAAAAGTTTCTTCTTGCGAGCCGTCAATCCTTCTTGCGCCACTGTCTGGATGTAATTCATCCAAAACTCTTTCCATTCAGACCAAACTACTATAGGCTGGCCTGGAGTTGGGAGAAAATTCGCTGGTGGTTGAATACTGATACCCAGCATTGCTATTCTTTTATTTATTTTCTTGGTATTGTCTATACTTTGGTGGCCACTGTTATGTCTCTTGTAACAGTGTTAACAACTTGCTTCCAAAATCACTCTCACTGTGGTTGCAGTTCTTCAATGTAGGCTGAACCAAATAAAAAAAAATATATATATTATTTATTTATTTTTAAATACTGAGACGAAGATGAAGCATACCGAGCAACATCTCCGCCTGACTTCCTTGTCTGGGACAAGATGGCGCTGCCACGCAACGTGACGTCAGTGACGTTCTGTAGAGTCGTTTCATCAAATGTTCATATTAAACAACAATGCGCTTAGTAAATGCTTTCCAAGAATCCTATAGCCTCCGCTGCAATATTGCCTCCGTCGCAATATCCTCTGTGTCTCCTTATGTCTGGCACAGTTCCCAATTCGCATTAGCACAAACTAACTAAGAAGTGTCCGTTCGGAGCAGCAGCTCTTCCTTGTGTTGTGGGATGTGAGCACCGGGTCTATCCTCGTCGCCAAATGAAGTAATGAACGCAGTCCCTTCAAGGTATGAACAAAGAGTTGCTTTATTCATCTAAAAGGAGACCCGGCGCCCTGCACTGCAACCACCTCCGCCTTCCGTTCATCCGCTCCTCCACTTCCGTTCACTCGAACCCCGCACCCTTTTCTAACCCAAAAATTCCACTTCATTCCGCGAATGAAGGCAGGGTGCCGCGTGCAACACTATGACAAATACATAATGATAATAATATGAAGATGAAATATAACACAATATATAAAATAATATACAACATAAAGCTTCATGTTTAATGCATCATTTTTTGTTCAATCTCATGTCTTACTTGATTTTTCTTAACTTAAATAATAACATATTAAGAAAGACCACTCTGTCCTTTAGCACATGCTGGTAATGCTGGGCATTGCCTCAGAAAAGACCTTCACCTATCTATTCAAGTGGTAAACCAGTGGGTCAGTGCATCTACACCAATCAGATTGGGCAAACGTTTCTTTTTGCTATACAGTGGATTTTAGCAATGCACTCCTATTCGTTTTATATTTTTTATCAAACATCACAGGCTGATATCAGCCTTTTATGGGGCTGTATACATTGGGATAGGGTAAAGGATACATCATATCTTTTGCTCAATTTGGTGACCACTTTGGAAACAGTAGATCTATCTTGGAACCATAGAGGCATCTTAGCACTTGTCTAAATAGCATACCCAGAGCTAACAGGCAGGGGAGCTGACTTTTGATTTCCCAGGGTGGTGCCGGTGGACAGATTTATATGATGTCCTATTGAACCTATATGAACCTCTAGCGCAGATTGCTTTTTCTGGGGGGTTCCCTGTCCCCGCAGCACCTGCTTACTGGGTGGCCCTGCTAACAGGGACAACGGGTCACTTATGGTGCAACTAGAGTTTCTAAACAGCAGACGCTAGGCAGAATGCAAGAAGAAAGAGCAAAGTTGAACACAAATTAGCAAACAGGATGGAATGATAATTGCAGTGTTTGTGGAGTTATAGACGCTAATGAATGGTCATTAGATTCCACCTGGCTGAGCGGGTAACCACTGCTGCTGCCGCCCCTCCTGCACTGGTGAGCCACTCGTGGGGATTTTGATATATTGCTCCGGTGTCCCAGGCCCGCTCCCTTCTCCTCCCTCCCTGATCCACTGTTGTGCTTCCTCACCCTCCCAATCCTTCCCCCCACCCTCTGCCCACCCTCCTCCTCTGTGATTGGCCTGTGCGTGGCCTTGCGGCCGGTAGCAGCTAGCGGTGCTCCACGCTCGCCATTTCCACCTGGCTTAGCGGGAGACCACTGCTACAGCTACCCCTACTGCACTGGTGAGCCCCTCGTGGGGATTTTGATATATTGTGGGCTGATTTCCCTGTTCTCCGGTGCCCCAGGCCCGCTCCCTTCTCCTCCCTCCACGATCCTCTGTTGTGCTTCCCCGCCCTCCCCCCTCCCTCTGCCGCCCTCCTCCTCTGTGATTGGCCTGTGCATGGCCTTGCTGCCGGTAGCAGCTAGCGGTGCTCCACGCTCGCCATTTCCACCTGGCTGAGCGGGAGACCGCTGCTGCTGCCGCCCCCCCCTGCACTGGTGAGCCCCTCGTGGGGATTTTGTTATATTGTGGGCTGATTGCCCTGTTCTCCGGTGCCTCAGGCCCGCTCCCTTCTCCTCCCTCCCCGATCCTCTGTTGTGCTTCCTCGCCCTCCCTCCCTCTCCCCGCCCTCCTCCTCTGTGATTGGCCTGTGCGTGGCCTTGCCTTGCTTGCCTTGCTAGCGGTGCTCCACACTTGCCATTTCCACCTGGCTGAGTGGGAGACCGCTGTTGCTGCCACCCCTCTTGAACTGGTGAGCCCTCATGGGGATTTTGATATATTGTGGGCTGATTGCCTTGTTCTCCGGTGCCCCAGGCCGGCTCCCTTCTCCTCCCTCCCCAATCCTCTGTTGTGCTTCCCTGGCCCTGCTTCATGATTGGCTAGTGCCATATCCTTCCTGACCCCCTGGGCAGCCCTCTGCCCGGTACCCCCCTACAGTAGCGGCTCCTGTTGTGTCTGCTGGTGTCTGCAGGAGACCCCAGTTGTCAGTCTATCTACCGGGACAGCTCACAAGCTTCCCTTCCTACCAACCCCCTTCCAACTTTCAGTCTCTTAATCCCAGGGTCCCCCCCCTACTTGTTTTTGTATAATATTCACCTATTAGTATTATATTGCATTGTGAAACCTAGGCCTTTCCTCCCTCTATTCAGGATTCTTAATCTTATGTGTGTTTTTCCCGCTGTTTTATAATATGCACTGGGTCACTATTTAGAATTGTATTGTGAAACCTAGGCCTTTTCTCCCTACATTCAGAACTCTCAAACTGTGGTGTGTTTTTCCCGCTGTTTTTATAATATGCACTGTATCACTATATTACAACGCGGTGACGTAGGGCAGCTTAATAAAAGCCCCGCCCCCTGGAAAGGGAGGCAGTTCCGGGCGAATGCATGCCAGCGTGTGTGTGTGATTACTTTAGCGCTCCTGCCTTGGCCGCGTTCCAGGCCACGCGGCCTCCTGGACCGGAGCCAGCTCCTCGTGCTGGGCCTCCGGAAAGCCAGCATCTAACAATGGCGACGAGGAAGTGAGCGAGCATCCACGCGCTCCACCACCATCTTCGCACGCGGATGCCACACGGACGCTCCGTGTTAATTTTTGGACACCCGGTGGGGGCCCCCACGATCACGTGACCCCCACCCCCCAAAAAAATAAATAAATAAATAAATAATTTTTTTTTTTCATTTCCCCTCCCACACATCATCTTCAAGGGGGTGAAAAAATTTTTTTTTCTCTCGTCTCGTGTCATCACGGTCATCACCTGCACAACGCCCCTCGCATGGCACACAGGTCACGAAGCGCCAATCCATCGGAGCACAAGTGCCGGTAGGACACTGCCTCACCACAGGGCGCGCACGAACCCAGAAGGCGGAGTATCGTTGACCAAGCGCACGCTACACCATGGCGACTGGGTCATCTACCCCTGGACCCTCAACACCGTCCAGGATGGCGGCAAACCTGTCTATGGCGTCACCGCCGCCTCGCACGCAGGGGAGTTCATCGACGTTGATCCAACCATTCGACCCATTCACAGACCCATTGTCCAGTGGGCCCAGATGGCAGCTATGGCTACAGAAGTTTGAGATGGCCATGGAATGTAAGGACGTCACGTCTTCCAGAAAGATGAAAGCTCATTTACTCCTCAGTGTGAGCGACGAGGTGCTGCGCATCTTCAACTCCCTGGATGTCGATGACGGCCAAGACGCATACCGGAGTGCGAAGGACGCGCTAACAGCACATTTTCTCCCGCAACTAAATCCAGACTATGAAACCTTTATCTTTTGCACGACCATCCAGGCCACCGATGAGACTCTCGACGCCTACCACACGAGGCTGAGGAAGCTGGCCATGTCGTGTGAGTTTACGAACACTGAAAGGGAGATAAGGAGGCAAATCATAAATGGAATTCACTCGGAGAAGCTGAGGCGTCTCGTGCTCAGTGAAAAGGGCATCCCCCTACAACGCATCCTGGAACTGGGTCGACAGAGGGAGCTCGCCCACTCCAGGGCCGCCAACATGGAAGTGACCCTACAAAAACTTCAGCCGTCACTTTCTACAGCGATGGTTGCTCAAATCTCAGACAGACAATCCACGAGAAGTGAAAGTGGCAGCGGTTATACCCAGAACAGGTGGCAGCCTCGAGCACCAGGACCAGCTGAATGTGGATGGTGTGGTGGTCAAAGGCACGGAAGGCGAAACTGCCCGGCGCAAGGCACCACGTGCGGGGCATGTGGCAGGAAGGATCACTACGCGAAAGTGTGCAGATCAGTGAACACGCCACTACAGCCTCCACAAGGATCCCAGGAAAAAGGGTCATCGAGAAAAAAGAAACAAGCCAGCGCGAGGAGGGTTGCGGTAGTCAACTCCTCGACGGAAGAAGAGGGAGATGACCTCTCAGCCCTACGACAAACAGCAGGCACGGAGAACGAAGGAAAGGGCTGAAAGGTCTACTTAGTATCGACACTAAACCAAGGGCCAGCACCGTCGAAAAGAACCGCCAGGTGACGAAAATGCATGGTCAACATACAAGGCCAGGACATACAGATGACCATTGACACGGGGGCCTCGGTAAACGTCATGCCAACCACCGTTTTCCAAACCCTCGCACCATGACCTGAGCTAAAATCCACAGACACTCGGCTATTTGCCTACGGCAGTCGGAAACCTCTACCAGTCATCGGGAGGTTCCGCACCACTCTTGAGCATGGCGAACAGAAGTTGTGGTCGAAGATCTATGTTGTCAAGGCGGGAATTGAAAGCCTGCTGAGCGGAGATGCGGCTGAAGACCTGGGCGTGGTCAAATTCATATGCCACGTTGACGACACATCCGAGGTCGAGAACTTCCTCAGGCAACACCCCAAGCTACAGAGGGGGATAGGCTGTCTCAAAGGAAAGACCATCAAACTGCATATTGATCAATCAGTGCAACCACGCGCGGTAAGACACCGAAGGACACCCTTCCACATGAGGGAACAAGTTGAGAAGGAGTTAAGGTCACTCGAAGCCGCTGGTATTATTCAAGAAGTCACGGGACCAACACTGTGGGTTTCCCCGATGGTAGTCACCCGGAAGCCCAAACAACCAGGAAAAGTTTGGATCTGCATTGACATGCGCCTGCCCAATGCAGCCATAAAAAGAGAGCGACACATAATACCCACAATTGATGAAATCATCACTGACCTCACTGGATCGTGTGTGTTCTCAAAGGTAGACCTAAAGGCGGGGTACCACCAGCTGAAGCTACACAGAGAGTCGCGCTATATCACCACGTTCTCAACCCACCTAGGTCTGAGGAGGTACAAGCGCCTGAGTTTCGGCATATCATCGGCCGCGGAGGTTTTTCAACAGACCATCCAGGAGGTCATCAGAGGCATACCAGGGGTATTGAACGTGAGCGATGACATCCTAATACATGCACCGGACACCAAGGAACACATCGTGAGACTCAAGGCACTACTGGGCAGGCTGGAAAGCGCCGGACTCACAATCCATCGAGAGAAGTGCGAATTCCTAAAACCAGAAATAACTTTTTTTGGATACAGGTTCGACCGCACCGGCATATCACCTGATCCCCAGAAAGTGGCGGACATACAAGCTGCCAGCCCCCCCACGACTCCCACCGAGGTGCGCAGTTTCCTGGGAATGGCCACCTACTGTGGCAGATTCATTCGGAACTTAGCAACCCTATCCGAACCGCTGCGGGAGCTAACAAAGGCCAGCACCAAGTGGGACTGGGGGCCCGAATGCCAGGAAGCATTTGAGAGCATAAAAGACTCCCTGTCAACTGATACCAAGATGGCCTACTATGACACGGACCTCCTGACAGAACTATTTGTGGATGCCAGCCCAGTCGGACTTGGAGCAATCCTGATGCAGGTCACGAAAGAGGGCACAAAAAGGTCGATTGCATATGCATCCAGGGCGCTCACAGCAACGGAACAAAGGTACTCCCATATAGAAAAGGAGGCAATCGCCGTTTTATGGGGGTGTCGACACTTCCACATGTACCTATATGGGCGCAAGTTCACGGCGATCACCGACCACAAGCCCCTACTACCAATCTTCATTGGGTCATCGGCACACCCACCAGCCAGAATCACCAAGTGGCTGCTACACCTCCAGCAATATGATTTCGAACTTGTCTACCAACCGGGCAGCGGCAACCCCGCAGACTTCCTGTCGAGACACCCACGACCAGCCACCCAGCAGGAAGTGTTAGTCGCCGAAGAAACGGAGGAGCACCTTTGTCAAGTGGTCCACACCATGAGGCCCAAAGCGATAAACATTGAGGACATTGCAACAGAAACCCAGAATGACCCCTGTTGCGATCTGGTAAAAGAAGACATTATGTCAGGCAACTGGAAAGACTTCATGTCGCACACACGCAACAGAACCGAGGGGGCCAAGGAGTTCCTAGTGGGCATGTTCACGGTTCGACAAGACCTCTCAATCACTGAGGGAGGGCTCCTGCTAAGGGGTGACCGCATCATCATACCCCCAAGGCTGCAAGACAGGATAGTTGCCTTAGCACATGAAGGACACCAAGGGCTGGCAAGAACAAAGGCACGGGTCAGACACCAGGTATGAGGAACTGCCATGGACCATCAGCAACCGGCGTGGGACCATGATAACCGTCACACGGGGAGGTCGGGAAGTAACAAGGAACGCCTCCTGGTTCGAACCCGTGCCCCAGCACCTCTGGACGGTTTGCGAGGGGCCTCACGACGACAACGAGCAACAAAGCAGCGACGTGCCGGCGCAAGACCCCGAGGAGGAACCCGCGGGGGATCACAGCTGGCAATCACCGAGACTGCCCAGCGATGAGGACACATGCAGCGAAGGTGAGCAGACTTATGAACCGAGCGGGGACAGCCCCCAAGCAAAGCGGTACAGTCTGAGAGAGACCACGAGACCGCCTGCGAGGCTGAATGACTATGTATGCTAAGCCAACAGCAGTGGCAGGAGTTTATAGTTGAGCATGTTGTTTATGTTTGTTTTGTTAGGCTATTTTGAAATAAAGGAGGGATGTTATATCCGTCCTACGTCCCGCAACGCGGTGACGTAGGGCAGCTTAATAAAAGCCCCGCCCCCTGGAGAGGGAGGCAGTTCCGGGCGAATGCATGCCAGCGTGTGTGTGTGATTACTTTAGCGCTCCTGCCTTGGCCGCGTTCCAGGCCACGCGGCCTCCTGGACCGGAGCCAGCTCCTCGTGCTGGGCCTCCGGAAAGCCAGCATCTAACAGCGCCCTGCACTGCAACCACCTCCGCCTTCCGTTCATCCGCTCCTCCACTTCCGTTCACTCGAACCCCGCACCCTTTTCTAACCCAAAAATTCCACTTCATGCGAATGAAGGCAGGGTGCCGCGTGCAACACTATGACAAATACATAATGATAATAATATGAAGATGAAATATAACACAATATATAAAATAATATACAACATAAAGCTTCATGTTTAATGCATCATTTTTTGTTCAATCTCATGTCTTACTTGATTTTTCTTAACTTAAATAATAACATATTAAGAAAGACCACTCTGTCCTTTAGCACATGCTGGTAATGCTGGGCATTGCCTCAGAAAAGACCTTCACCTATCTATTCAAGTGGTAAACCAGTGGGTCAGTGCATCTACACCAATCAGATTGGGCAAACGTTTCTTTTTGCTATACAGTGGATTTTAGCAATGCACTCCTATTCGTTTTATATTTTTTATCAAACATCACAGGCTGATATCAGCCTTTTATGGGGCTGTATACATTGGGATAGGGTAAGGGATACATCATATCTTTTGCTCAATTTGGTGACCACTTTGGAAACAGTAGATCTATCTTGGAACCATAGAGGCATCTTAGCACTTGTCTAAATAGCATACCCAGAGCTAACAGGCAGGGGAGCTGACTTTTGATTTCCCAGGGTGGAGCCGGTGGACAGATTTATATGATGTCCTATTGAACCTATATGAACCTCTAGCGCAGATTGCTTTTTCCGGGGGGTTCCCTGTCCCCGCAGCACCTGCTTACTGGGTGGCCCTGCTAACAGGGACAACGGGTCACTTATGGTGCAAGTAGAGTTTCTAAACAGCAGACGCTAGGCAGAATGCAAGACGAAAGAGCAAAGTTGAACACAAATTAGCAAACAGGATGGAATGATAATTGCAGTGTTTGTGAAGTTATAGACGCTAATGAATGGTCATTAGATTCCACCTGGCTGAGCGGGTAACCACTGCTGCTGCCGCCCCTCCTGCACTGGTGAGCCCCTCGTGGGGATTTTGATATATTGCTCCGGTGTCCCAGGCCCGCTCCCTTCTCCTCCCTCCCTGATCCACTGTTGTGCTTCCTCACCCTCCCTCTGCCCGCCCTCCTCCTCTGTGATTGGCCTGTGCGTGGCCTTGCGGCCGGTAGCAGCTAGCGGTGCTCCACGCTCGCCATTTCCACCTGGCTTAGCGGGAGACCACTGCTACTGCTGCCCCTCCTGCACTGGTGAGCCCCTCGTGGGGATTTTGATATATTGTGGGCTGATTTCCCTGTTCTCCGGTGCCCCAGGCCCGCTCCCTTCTCCTCCCTCCACGATCCTCTGTTGTGCTTCCCCGCCCTCCCCGCTCCCTCTGCCGCCCTCCTCCTCTGTGATTGGCCTGTGCATGGCCTTGCTGCCGGTAGCAGCTAGCGGTGCTCCACGCTCGCCATTTCCACCTGGCTGAGCGGGAGACCGCTGCTACTGCTGCCCCTCCTGCACTGGTGAGCCCCTCGTGGGGATTTTGTTATATTGCGGGCTGATTGCCCTGTTCTCCGGTGCCTCAGGCCCGCTCCCTTCTCCTCCCTCCCCGATCCTCTGTTGTGCTTCCTCGCCCTCCCTCCCTCTGCCCGCCCTCCTCCTCTGTGATTGGCCTGTGCGTGGCCTTGCCTTGCTTGCCTTGCTAGCGGTGCTCCACACTTGCCATTTCCACCTGGCTGATTGGGAGACCGCTGTTGCTGCCACCCCTCTTGAACTGGTGATCCCCTCGTGGGGATTTTGATATATTGTCGGCTGATTGCCCTGTTCTCCGGTGCCCCAGGCCGGCTCCCTTCTCCTCCCTTCCCAATCCTCTGTTGTGCTTCCCTGGCCCTGCTTCATGATTGGCTAGTGCCATATCCTTCCTGACCCCCTGGGCAGCCCTCTGCCCGGTACCCCCCTACAGTAGCGGCTCCTGTTGTGTCTGCTGGTGTCTGCAGGAGACCCCAGTTGTCAGTCTATCTACCGGGACAGCTCACAAGCTTCCCTTCCTAGCAACCCCCTTCCAACTTTCAGTCTCTTAATCCCAGGGTCCCCCCCCCTACTTGTTTTTGTATAATATTCACCTATTAGTATTATATTGCATTGTGAAACCTAGGCCTTTCCTCCCTCTATTCAGGATTCTTAATCTTATGTGTGTTTTTCCCGCTGTTTTATAATATGCACTGGGTCACTATTTAGAATTGCATTGTGAAACCTAGGCCTTTTCTCCCTACATTCAGAACTCTCAAACTGTGGTGTGTTTTTCCCGCTGTTTTTATAATATGCACTGTATCACTATATTAAAATTGCATTGTGAAACCTAGGCTTTTTTTCTCCCTCCTTAGGATTCTCTAATTTAGGCATGTCTTCTTTCCTGTCTTAGAATGCCCTGTGCCTTTCTTGCACTCGCCTCCTAAGTTCCGTCGTCTTGTCCCACTCTCCTGTGCACTTGCCTCTGCTGTCTTGTCTGTCTACCCCTGGGACCCTCTCCTCTCCCACCTACTCTATGGTGCTCTCTGTCTACCCTATCTTTTCAAACTGTTTCTCTATTGACTATCCTGCTCTCCTCATTAAGTCTGGTAGGAAAAAGTTTAAAAAGGACATCCTGATCTCCAACCCAGGCCTCCCTATCACTGACACCTACATCAGTGCCTCCTCCAAGGAAACTCTCACTGACATCCTCTTTGTCATTCCTTCACCAGATCTATGGACCCCTCATATGGTCTCTGTTCCCTCTCCTTTCTCCTCTTCTCCCATTAATGGTGGTACCCGTTGGGACGCCCTCCTGTCCTGCTTCATATCTTCTAAGGTCATCATTACTGTATACTCTAATGGGACCGTCTTGGTCCAAGGCCCTCAGGCCAACCTCCATCTCTTTGATAGACGTTTTCCGCGCCTCATCAACTTAATTTCTTCTCCTGCTGTCCCCTCTCCCCTTTCCTTGGCTACCGTGCCTTCCCCCTCCCTCTCTGCCCCCTCTCAGGCACTTTCTACACTTCCGCAGGGCGTACCTCTGATCTGTACCCCTCCCCGGAAGTCCTTCAAGGAGGGCAACCTTCTCCACATTGCCACTCTTAACCCCTGCTCCGCTGTCAAACACTCCTCTGATATCTGCCGCCTTCTTGAAGAACTTGACCTCGATGTCCTCGGTCTCACTGAGACATGTTTTACGGCCAGGTCTGTCACCAGCCTTGACACACTCCTACCTGAAGGCTACAAGATCCTCTCCATGCCCAGGCCCAACCGCTCTGGTGGGGGCATAGCCCTTATCTTCCCTGAGTGGACTCCTGCCTCTGTCATTCCTACGCAGGCCTACTCCTCTTTTGAATGCCTCGTCTGCAGGCTCTCTCTCTCGCCTAGCCATTCCCTTACTGTGGCTACTATCTATTGGCCACCTTGTCAGGTTTCTCCCTTCCTCTCTGAGTGGGCGTACCTCTCCTCCTCACTCCTGGCCTCAACCACCCAACTCCTCCTTCTTGGAGACTTCAACATCCACCTGGATGCCTCCTGTCCCCCCTCTGTACTCTTTCGCGACCTCTGCGACTCTCTCTCACTCACCATTCTCCCCTCTGGCCCGACTCATTCTGCAGGGCATATTCTCGATGTTCTGATCTCCTCAGACCTTCCCCTCTCTGTCCATCTCTCCACTCCTCTCTCCTGGAGTGACCATTTTCTCCTATCCTCCCACCTCACCCTCCCTACCCCGCAGTTCAAGCCACCTCCGTCACTGCCACCTATCTTCTTGGTCACCCGACCCATGAAGCGTGTGCCAGTTGAGGCTTTTGCCGCCACCTTCTCACCCGCTCCTCCCCCCGGGCTGACTCTTACTCTGATACAGCCCTCTCCACACTCCACTCTTATATATCTGATACTCTGGATATCCTTGCCCCTGTCATGAGAATCCGCTTGAAGCCCAAAGCCAAGTGTAACTCCTGGTATGACTCAGACCTCGTCACCCCAAAACGCAAGTGTAGGGTTGCCGAGAGGAAATGACGTGCTTCAAGTTCATCCTCTGACAAACTGGCCTGCCGCATGCTGCAAAGGCAATACCGACTCTCCGTCCTCGACAAGACGAGAGCTCATATCCAATCCAAGCCTGCGTCTCTGCGGCATCTAACAACTCGGCTGAACTCTTTCAAATCTGCAAGGAACTGGCCAATCCTGCCACAGTCTCTACCTCTCTTGTCCCTTCCCAGGCCCTCTCTACGGCACTAGCCTCTCACTTCATTAAAAAAACTCAGGACATCCTGTTCTCACTCTCCTCCTCTCATCCCCCTCCCGCTATTCCATGCTCATCCCCTGGCCCTTCTGCAGCCACCCCTCCTCCCTCCTTCTCTGCCTTTCCCCTTTTCTCTCCAGACAAGGTTTCTAGACAAGTCTGATCTATAAAACTCTCGTCAAAACAGGTTCACCCCTGTTCCTCCAAAACTATCAAGGATCACATCGACTCCCTTGCTCCTGCCCTGGTGGATTTCTGCAATCACTCCTTCACCACTGGAGTCTTCCCTTCCCCCCTGAAGCACTCCCTTGTGCACCCTCTTCTTAAGAAACCCTCTGACACCCCTCCTGCCCGACTACCTATCGCCCAATCTCCATCACTCCCTTCCTGGGCAAGCTCCTGGAGAAACTGGCCATCTCCCAGCTTAATCTCCACACTGAATCTGTTGGTTGTCTCCATGACCATCAGTCTGGCTTCAGAGCTGCCAGAAGCACGGAAACTGCTCTCCTGAACATCCGTGAAGACCTGCTCACCAACCCCCCCCCTACTTGTTTTTGTATAATATTCACCTATTAGTATTATATTGCATTGTGAAACCTAGGCCTTTCCTCCCTCTATTCAGGATTCTTAATCTTATGTGTGTTTTTCCCGCTGTTTTATAATATGCACTGGGTCACTATTTAGAATTGCATTGTGAAACCTAGGCCTTTTCTCCCTACATTCAGAACTCTCAAACTGTGGTGTGTTTTTCCCGCTGTTTTTATAATATGCACTGTATCACTATATTAAAATTGCATTGTGAAACCTAGGCTTTTTTTCTCCCTCCTTAGGATTCTCTAATTTAGGCATGTCTTCTTTCCTGTCTTAGAATGCCCTGTGCCTTTCTTGCACTCGCCTCCTAAGTTCCGTCGTCTTGTCCCACTCTCCTGTGCACTTGCCTCTGCTGTCTTGTCTGTCTACCCCTGGGACCCTCTCCTCTCCCACCTACTCTATGGTGCTCTCTGTCTACCCTATCTTTTCAAACTGTTTCTCTATTGACTATCCTGCTCTCCTCATTAAGTCTGGTAGGAAAAAGTTTAAAAAGGACATCCTGATCTCCAACCCAGGCCTCCCTATCACTGACACCTACATCAGTGCCTCCTCCAAGGAAACTCTCACTGACATCCTCTTTGTCATTCCTTCACCAGATCTATGGACCCCTCATATGGTCTCTGTTCCCTCTCCTTTCTCCTCTTCTCCCATTAATGGTGGTACCCGTTGGGACGCCCTCCTGTCCTGCTTCATATCTTCTAAGGTCATCATTACTGTATACTCTAATGGGACCGTCTTGGTCCAAGGCCCTCAGGCCAACCTCCATCTCTTTGATAGACGTTTTCCGCGCCTCATCAACTTAATTTCTTCTCCTGCTGTCCCCTCTCCCCTTTCCTTGGCTACCGTGCCTTCCCCCTCCCTCTCTGCCCCCTCTCAGGCACTTTCTACACTTCCGCAGGGCGTACCTCTGATCTGTACCCCTCCCCGGAAGTCCTTCAAGGAGGGCAACCTTCTCCACATTGCCACTCTTAACCCCTGCTCCGCTGTCAAACACTCCTCTGATATCTGCCGCCTTCTTGAAGAACTTGACCTCGATGTCCTCGGTCTCACTGAGACATGTTTTACGGCCAGGTCTGTCACCAGCCTTGACACACTCCTACCTGAAGGCTACAAGATCCTCTCCATGCCCAGGCCCAACCGCTCTGGTGGGGGCATAGCCCTTATCTTCCCTGAGTGGACTCCTGCCTCTGTCATTCCTACGCAGGCCTACTCCTCTTTTGAATGCCTCGTCTGCAGGCTCTCTCTCTCGCCTAGCCATTCCCTTACTGTGGCTACTATCTATTGGCCACCTTGTCAGGTTTCTCCCTTCCTCTCTGAGTGGGCGTACCTCTCCTCCTCACTCCTGGCCTCAACCACCCAACTCCTCCTTCTTGGAGACTTCAACATCCACCTGGATGCCTCCTGTCCCCCCTCTGTACTCTTTCGCGACCTCTGCGACTCTCTCTCACTCACCATTCTCCCCTCTGGCCCGACTCATTCTGCAGGGCATATTCTCGATGTTCTGATCTCCTCAGACCTTCCCCTCTCTGTCCATCTCTCCACTCCTCTCTCCTGGAGTGACCATTTTCTCCTATCCTCCCACCTCACCCTCCCTACCCCGCAGTTCAAGCCACCTCCGTCACTGCCACCTATCTTCTTGGTCACCCGACCCATGAAGCGTGTGTCAGTTGAGGCTTTTGCCGCCACCTTCTCACCCGCTCCTCCCCCCGGGCTGACTCTTACTCTGATACAGCCCTCTCCACACTCCACCCTTATATATCTGATACTCTGGATATCCTTGCCCCTGTCATGAGAATCCGCTTGAAGCCCAAAGCCAAGTGTAACTCCTGGTATGACTCAGACCTCGTCACCCCAAAACGCAAGTGTAGGGTTGCCGAGAGGAAATGACGTGCTTCAAGTTCATCCTCTGACAAACTGGCCTGCCGCATGCTGCAAAGGCAATACCGACTCTCCGTCCTCGACAAGACGAGAGCTCATATCCAATCCAAGCCTGCGTCTCTGCGGCATCTAACAACTCGGCTGAACTCTTTCAAATCTGCAAGGAACTGGCCAATCCTGCCACAGTCTCTACCTCTCTTGTCCCTTCCCAGGCCCTCTCTACGGCACTAGCCTCTCACTTCATTAAAAAAACTCAGGACATCCTGTTCTCACTCTCCTCCTCTCATCCCCCTCCCGCTATTCCATGCTCATCCCCTGGCCCTTCTGCAGCCACCCCTCCTCCCTCCTTCTCTGCCTTTCCCCTTTTCTCTCCAGACAAGGTTTCTAGACAAGTCTGATCTATAAAACTCTCGTCAAAACAGGTTCACCCCTGTTCCTCCAAAACTATCAAGGATCACATCGACTCCCTTGCTCCTGCCCTGGTGGATTTCTGCAATCACTCCTTCACCACTGGAGTCTTCCCTTCCCCCCTGAAGCACTCCCTTGTGCACCCTCTTCTTAAGAAACCCTCTGACACCCCTCCTGCCCGACTACCTATCGCCCAATCTCCATCACTCCCTTCCTGGGCAAGCTCCTGGAGAAACTGGCCATCTCCCAGCTTAATCTCCACACTGAATCTGTTGGTTGTCTCCATGACCATCAGTCTGGCTTCAGAGCTGCCAGAAGCACGGAAACTGCTCTCCTGAACATCCGTGAAGACCTGCTCACCAACCTCGACTCTAACACCCCTTGCGTTCTTATCTTGCTTGATCTCTCTTCTGCCTTTGACACTGTCAACCATGCCATCTTGCTCAACCGTCTCCGTGATAACCTGGGTATCACTGGTCAGGCTCTGGCGTGGCTGAGTTCTTTCCTCTCCGACCGACCCTCCCCGGTCCAACTTGGGTCCTTCCTCTCTGACATCTTTTTCTCTACCTGTGGTGTCCCCCAGGGATCTAACCTCTCTCCCTGGCTGTTCAACCAATACCTGTCACTCCTTCCCCACCGCATCGCCGCTCTCTGACCCAACTTTCAGTGCTATGCGGATGATACCCAGGTAATTTTCAGGCTTCCCTTGGCCTCCTCCTCCTCTCCTTCCCTCATCTCTGACTGTCTGTCTTTCATCCAGGATTGGTGTGCCGCCAACGACCGCTGCCTTAATGCCAGTAAGACTGAGATTGTTACACCCTTCCAACGTTGGTCCTTTTTACAGAGAAGGAGGTTGTGTGGATCAATACAACGAGATACATTGCTGGCGAATCACATCATCTCCCTCGCTCCTTACTCCTCAGTCACGCGATCTACGAGTAGTAGGAATCACATCCTTCTTGAGAAAGTGAGTCCCCCTTCCTTACTGATCATTAGCTTCCTTTCCTCTTCTGGTACTAATTCCTGTTCATCTTCTAGGGATCTACCGAATCTTCCGGTCCAAGACTACGGACCGACATTCATGGCGAGTCGAACCCGCTCGCTTGTTCAAAGCCACACCCCATTAGGAGTCCATAGTAAGAACAAAACCCCTTCCTCTCTTTTTTTGCACCCGACTTACCTCCTTTTTGATACTTACCTGTCTTTCCATTTCTCTGTAGAAGTGATGATCCATTATTCCTGTGAATAACCTCCCGACGGAGTTCCATCCATTGAAGAAGTTCGCCCATCTACATCGCCCAGGGTTTTTTCCCCCAGAGGGTTTCCCTGGGGTTCGTGCTTCTCCCTCGCTGGTCGTTCATTTCCGGTGGGGAGGAGCAGGATCCTCCGGGAGTTCCTTGCGTACTGCACTTGCTGCTCTTGTCTCTGCTGCTGGACCAGGTTAGTGCTTATTAATTTTCGACATCTGATTAGTTCAGATTTACCATTTGTTGTCAATAACATTAACAGTTATTAACAGTGATTCTACTCATCGGCACACCCACTCCCTCCTTCCCTGCAGCTTTCTGGCCGGCCTCTCTTGACCCTCCTCCCACTCCCACCTGCAAGGCTAAAAACCTCGGGGTCATCTTTGACTCGGCACTCTCCTTCTCCCCTCACATCTCTGACGTCTCTAAGAAGTCACACTACCAGCTGCACCTCCTTAAAGGTATTCTTCCTTTCCTCTCCTTCCCCCAGAGGCTCACTGTCTCCAGAGCCCTGGTCCTCTCTAAGCTGGACTACTGTAACAGCCTCTATCTAAATCTTCCTGCCTCCACTCTCCGCCCTCTGCAACTTATCCAGAACAGGACTGCGAGACTTGTCCTTGGCCTCAAGCCCAGGGATCGTATCTCTCCAGGACTGAAATCTCTGTACTGGCTCCCAGTGGCTGCGAGGATTAAGTTCAAAACCCTCTGCATTGTACACAAGGCCTTCTGGGGTCTGGGGCTGCAATACCTTCAATTCTCTCTTCCTAAATATCTTCCTTCTTGAGCTCTTCGCTCATCTGCCTCCAACTCCTTCAGGGTCAGTCGCTTCTCCAGGCAACGAGTTGGTGGCAGATCACTCTCTATTCGGCAGGGGCCTCTTTCTGGAACAGCCTTCCTGCCTCCCTGAAACTTGAGGAGAACCATCTCCGGTTCCGGAAACACCTCAAAACCTTCCTCTTTGCTTCTGCTTTCTCTCCTCCCCTCCCTTGCTGAATTCCTGACTGAAATTGCACTGGTTACCTGACCATCCTCTTCTGATCTCTGGTCCTGGCCCCGTCAATTGCCCACCTGCACTGCCTCCCTGGCAAACCCTGCACTTGGGGACCGTTTTTCTGTATCGCTTCAGTCCCCCTACCAGCACTTATGTTTGCACTTCCTTGCACTTGCCACTAACTGGCTGTTTATTTGTCTTTTTTTTATCTTTTTTATTCCACTTTGCCATGTACTGCACTTTCCCCTCTCCCTTCCCCTGTGCACTTTTCCTTTCCCCCTTCCCATGCACTTGCGCAATCTGAATGACACCTGGCCTAGTAGGATCGTTGTCTGTCCTCCCTTGTTCCCCCCCCCTGCCTCGTCGCGCCTTGAAACACTTGTGTATAGGCACGTTATAAATGCCATATCATATCATTCATGGTGTAGAGTAGTTGATGATATAATGAGGAAACTGAAGGGCTTCTATGTAAAGGATACACCTCTTCCTAGCTGCCTGTTTAAACTCACACATGAATACTCTGCACAGGTCTATGATTGTTGCTGGTGACGGTCATTGAGCAGCAGTGTCTATGGTTAGTCAATTTCCTGTCTATGGGCAGCGGCGCCCCCAGACATTTTTCATAGGGGTGGCCTGGCCTGGTCATAGGTGTGGCCTGACCCGGCGCAGGCGAATTTGCATTCATTGAATGGGGCGGGGAGCAGCGTTTTTTTTTTTTTTTTTATGAGGGTGGCCATGGCAAGTTATGTGGCATGCAGTCACTTGAACATGTAAGGTGTCATCTTGTGAGATGACAAGGGCAAAATCGAGGAAGCACTTGTACAGCAACGCATAAAATCGAATTTCTGTGCGATTTGGATGCCATGATAAATTATTCAAAGGGAAGTCTATTGCTGAGTCATACTGCCACAATATCGATGTCTCATTGCAAATACTGAGATTTCTTTATGCATCTGGCACCTTTTTAATTAACAGGGGAGGACGTTGTGACACACTAAGTGCCTTCCTTTAGTTTCTTGCACCCTGGGATCATTGAATTTAGTCAGAATATGTATGCACACATTATTTCTAAAGAGTACACCCTTTGTCCACCAGAATGTGTTCAATATATTTAGAACGTAGCTACACATATAAGTTTCAGAATAAAAGGCTTTCGTTAGATTTGCGCTTCCCTACTCACAGAGAACTTCCTATGAGTAATTATGACTCACAGGAACTTTTTCTGTGACTCGAGTAGCCCTCAATAGGCGTAACGCAAAGTCACTCACGGTCACCTCTTTGGGAATTGGCCCACTCTGTGCGTTTAGTTTAGGTGGCAAACCATAGATTCAAAAACAGGTTGGATACCCTTTGTCACATGGAATTAGAGCCATTTCATCTGAAGACAAAGAAAGTTTTTTCTTTAGAGTGAGGGTGTCACTGAGGCGGAGGGAGTCACTGCGTGTGGGGACCTGCTTATGGTCATGAGGCAGCTTTTTAGTAGAACCATTGCGTGTTTACATTGCATGTAACACATGCACCATTACGGATCTTTGGTTTGGTTACAGGTAGTTGAAAATCTGCTAAGTGGGGTAGGTCCTGATACCAAGGGTGCCGACAAACCTAATACTACTAAACTGGGGACCAAGGTCTCCAGGACTACGCGCAGGCCTCCGTCAGACCTGCACACTTTATTTTATGAAGAGGCAACTCAAATCCATTTATCTGCTGACAGAGTCGATTTCAGACTAACCTCGCCTGACAGTCAAAGCCTCTCAACTTCACCACAGAAGTATTAGCAGAAAATACTCAAAATATTCAAGCAGCAAAATAGAACAATGCCCTCTCAAATACTCCCTCATTCAACCAACACCTATGGCAGCCCACTCTTCAGTTCATCAGGAGAAACATGTGTTGCTGTGCATGGACCCAGACTACAGAACATACTTCTTGTGGACATGTGGACACAATGAGGAAAAACACCCCAACCTCCGAAAATATCAAGCTTAGCTTCTTCTTAAATCCTGTGCTCCCATATTTACAGTCAAGAAGCACCTTGCAGGTGAGTCACTGCATAGAGATGGTCTAAACATGTGACATGCTTCTTGGAGGCAACGCTGTCATGGTTACCAACTGATAATAGTAGGAGTTGTAGGCCCCTGAGGCAGTAACCAAGAGAACAATGCCACTACAAAGTCAGACTCCAGAATATCATAACTTACTAGCAAAATATAATGCCATAGACACACATAAACCAACACACATTGTAGTTCTTCAGAGAAAGAAAGTCACCCTTGAAAGAAAATACCTTAACTCTGGGCAGCAACATCACAGAAGAGGAAGTTCTGAAGGCGGAGTTTTCAGTCTGCTGCAAGCTGATTGGCTGGAAGAGGGCATACAATTAGCTGTTGCTCCATGGGAATTGTAGTTATATGTGGATGTTTTTGTTTTAGGTTTTGTACTTTCTGTCGCTGCTTATTTATTTAAAAAGAGATTTCCCATATTAAAAGCACCAGTTCTGGTCATAAAATGTATTTTAAAAATGTGAAATAAAATTAGATAAGCCATCTAAACATAGTTGGCATTACTTCTAAATTAGTATGTCATTTTTTGTATCTGTATACCACAAGTTAACATACATACACAGATTTCATATAACATAAAATTACATTACAATTTTAATTATTAGGAAACATAAATGCATTACGATGATAAACATGCAGTTGTTTAGATAAAAAAGTTTCTTCTGATATACAAATAGAATGTAGAAAAAGTTTAACAGATGGACTGCATTAGTGTAGTAAATATTGTCACTGGCTCAATCATCTTCCAATGAACAACTCATGTTATGCCCAATGGGACGTCATCCACACTGTCTGGTTCTTTTGGGTACTTTCAAATTTGATTCTCGTCAGAGGACAGCATGCAGAGGGAAATGCAGGCACATGCATGTATCTAGCTATATATATAGATATATATATTCACTGAAAGAAATGTGGTAAAGGGACGTTAAGGTTAAGTTGGACTAATAAAAACCTATGAAATTCAATGAAAAAACTTTGTTAAAGGGACGTTATGGTTAAGTTGCACTAATTAAAACCTAAGAAATTCAGTAAAAAAAACGTTGTTAAAAGGATGTTATGGTTACAAGTAAAATTGAAATCCCCCGAAATTCGCCAGTTATGATAAGCTAAGCAACCATAAGTCGCGCCACCACCGTGCACTGCTAAGACTAACACCCAGGACATCAAAGATGACATCACAAATATCATTGATGACATCACTGAAGACATCACATGTGCATTTACTTTTCATACAAGAGGTTGTGAATGTAATGTTGGCAAAAAAGTATCAGGGATTATCGGGAGATGTGTAATAAATGACATACTTCATCATGCAATGTAGTGTTCTAAAGAACATTCCATTGAAGTGTTCTTTCTAGTACAGGAACCTACTCATACAGAAATGTAGGTATTGGCTGCAGCATACACCACAGAGGTGTTATATTTGTAATTTGCCAAAGTTATATAAAAGAAGAGTGGGCCACATACTTTTTTTTTGCAAAGTTTGGTGAGGATTCGTCCAGGGGGAGCGAAGTTATAAGCCGCCCAAAAAGTGTTCTTCCTATGAGATGAGCAACTTGAACATAACTACATGGCCACTACCGCGGATGTGATATATATTAGCAGGCCCAGGCCTGCAATAATAACGGGAGCCTTCAGTAGGTTTAACCTCCTTTATTCTTCTACTGCAGCAAATTGCTTCTTTCCGGGCTCCCAACATCACGCATGCTGATTGGTCCATATGATGGAGCGCCAAGACTCTGTTAACTGTGTGCTTGCCAGGACACTACACAGACGTTTGCCACCCCTTTGTACCATTGTAAAATAAAACTTTAGATTACCCTGAAGGTGTCAGGAAATATCCTGTACTTTCCTTTTCAATGTGGCGGGGCTCTGCAAATAAGTGGGCCATCCACACAGCTTATAGAGGGAATCTCCATTGGCCTGAAAATCATATGCCGCTATGAGAATATTTTTCCATAAAGCTCTAGCACAAGTTTCAACCAACTTTGCCTAAATCTTCTGTAGGCGGGACATACACAAACAGTGTTTTGGGGTTTTGACACGTTGTAACTCACATGAATACAATGTAGCAGGTATGCCTAATTTTCTAAATGTTTTCCTGTAGAGAGAGACAACACTGGGAAAGTCTGTAAATGGAATTCAAAATTTGAACTCAGAGTGGGTCCATTTTGTCACGCCCACAGCTTGTTTTGAAAATTAGATAACATATGGTGAATCGAGTAGAGGAGAGACTGCATAAGGCCAGGCCATCTAGTGCCTCTAAATCAGAGGACATTTCAGGAAAGACGATCCACGTGGAAGCAGCACTCACAAATTATTTTTCTTGGAGCAGCTGCCAGTTTTCAGCTGGTAAAACAGTATGGTTGGCCTAGCCAAATCCAGGATTCCACTTCTTACGTGTGGCCAGGACGGTGTGAGTGTCTGTTCGGTGACGCTCTACCTCTCTTCTGAATCAACTTCTCCATCAATGTCTTCGAGCATTACTGATGCAGACTTGTATGCGTTGTCTCTTTGCATGTTCCAGGAGGTCTCATGGATTGTAGAGTTTTAGGCTGCGCGAGAATGATATTTAAACACACTGTTCAATTGTGATAGTGTTTTCTATGGGAGAGGATAGAGGCAATGCGTGCATGGTGGCTGTTTGCGAGCCTGACTGGCTTTGTAGACAGTATGGAGGGAGCGTCACATGCAGCACCCATGTGAGCTGATGGAAACCTCGACAAGCTATGCAGCCCACCCAAGAATCTAGTACCCTCTAGCACAACCTGAAGGCTGTATTCTTTCCTGGGCACCTAGTCAGTGTAATCACTGTGTTATAACCGCCATCAACAGCCCCCTGGAAAAATGTGTTAATCCCAGAAAGCTTTGGTCACCCTGTACTATTGTAAGGATCTCACAAAGAAATAAAGTGTCCTCAATTGATGGACACTCCCGTCCCCTGCACACCTCTCACACCTGCACTAGGGCCAGTCAACAGCTTATGGACACTCCCGTCCCCTGCACACCTCTCATACCTGCACTAGGGCCAGTCAACAGCTTATGGACACTCCCGTCCCCTGCGCACCTCTCATACCTGCACTAGGGCCAGTCAACGGCTTATGGACACTCCCGTCCCCTGCGCACCTCTCATACCTGCACTAGGGCCAGTCAACAGCTTATGGACACTCCCGTCCCCTGCACACCTCTCATACCTGCACTAGGGCCAGTCAACAGTTTATATACTTGATATACGTAAGTCAGCCTTTCAATGATGATTTTTGCATTTTTAAATTTAGGAAGGATTTCTCATATCACATTTTTACATGTACCAGTTTCATAAACAAGTGATTGATGATTTGATGACATCATCATTATCATTATTTAACATTACTTATATTGTATTTCTTTTTCATATTAGATAGCAAAAGACTAAATGAACATATCGATTGTCACTTCATTGTGCAAATGGATGAAGACAATTTGAATTCTTAGAGCAAGTGTGAATAAAATATCAATAGCAAAGCTGCAGTGTCTTTAAAAACGTAGTTAACACAATTCATTATAACTCTTTGGTCAGAGAAGGGCAAGAAATGCATCATCCTGTTTGAAAGCATAGTCGAGATGATATAAGTGAACATGCATTCAAAATACATGCACAAGTGGTTTAAAAATCATTTCATTGCACAAAGTCGATGAAAGGTATACTATATGTGAAAGCATTTTGGCATTCCACTTCTCAAGATGGCCTCAATGTGCTCCATCGCTAGATTAGTGCAGAATATTGCCCACCATTCATGTACATCAGGGCATCTGGGGGGCTTCCTGAAGTTGGCTGCAGTGATTCGAGCTACAACTAGAAGTTGGTTTCCATTTGAGGTTTCAGTTCGGAGACGAACTGTCAGAGGGTCCAGTGAAAGCACTTCCCCTCTGATCTTTTTTAATGTGG
Organism: Ambystoma mexicanum; assembly: GCF_040938575.1. NCBI lineage: Eukaryota > Metazoa > Chordata > Amphibia > Caudata > Ambystomatidae > Ambystoma > Ambystoma mexicanum. The sequence continues at coordinate 991,617,319 of NC_090937.1, forward strand.
TACAAAACCTCCCTCCAAAATGACTGGATCAGGCAACAACCCCACCAAAAAATGTGGAATAGTGAGCCAGGGCTAAGAGTAATTTCAACAAAATGACTGCACGCGTGGGTTCATCTTAGTCAGCCTGGTGTCAGTGAGATACCAGAAGACACACAATGGATAGCAATTTTCTCTTATCTAAATATGACGAAGATTTTGCTGGTCTTGTCCATGAATTGTTTAATGCTTGATTGCCTATTTTGGTGCCTTGATATTCTTTCCATTTGGAAATATATACATCACTTGTGCGATCTGAATGTTACCCGGGCTATTAGGATCGCTGTCTCTGTCTTCCCTCTGTTTCCCCTCCCTTGCCTTGTCGCGCCTTGAAACACTTTTGTATAGGCGCATTATAAATGCCATATCATATCATTTCATGGAGGGGTTTATACCCAGTAGAACTGGGAAATGCATATAGAGATGTGATTTAGTGGTAAGGAGGATCTTCAGGGCAGAGATCTTTGAATATGGTGCTGGACTTGGCCCCTGCTTTCTTCATGTTTAAATTAGCTATCCGCTGTCTGGTTTTAGAATAAGCTAATATTCCATATTCCAGGTGTAGAAATGCTTGCTCGCAGTTCTCAAAATCTAAAGGGAGGTTATTCTTCAATAAGGGCCCTACTCTTTCAAGGCCTCATTCGATCCAATAGGTCAAATGATTTGGGTGGAGTCCCAAGGCAAAGTTCCAATATTCTAAGGTGATTATAAAAGTAGGTAATAAGTCAGGATCTAATTTGCACACTTTGAGGGAGAGTCAATACCATTTATTCAATGGACAGGCTAGTAAATGAGGTTCACGTTCAAGGCATCTTTAATGCTGGGAGAAGGAATTCCAGCATCAGGTGCACCACAGTTGGGTAGATAGCAATATCTACCAGACCCCTGTTGACCCTGGAGCCTAGTAATGTTTTACGGCAAAGTCCCTGATGTCATATCAATAGAGTTAATTGTTTCTGTATGTGTTGTATAGTTTTTACTAGGACATTTGATAGGATTGCCCTGGAATATAGCTTGCAGTGCTGTGTTCTTCCACAGTGGGTAGAATTTTAATTGCTAGATCTAGTTCTGCAGCCGATATAGGAGCTTTAAGAGCACATTTTGCTTGGTTTGCTAGATCTGGAAGATGGGAGTAAAACAGAAAATCTATTTGCAATTACCCAACCCTTGAGTCAGCAGAGAAAATATTTACCTAAAATCTGCCATAAAAATGTAGTTCATCAAGTAATTGAGTTGTGGATTGCACCATTTGCAATGCATAACCTAAGGTTCGTGTTAAAGGTTTTCTGGGTTTTTGGTGTGTATTCAAGGAATCTATGTGCTTCGTTAGAATTGTCTAAATAAAATTGCTTTGTTTTAAGAAGCTAAAAAGAGTATTCCTCCACCGAGAGTGCTTTCAATTCTGCTATTGCTGTTTGTTATTGCCTATTTATTTTGGGGGAAATTATGAAATTTACATTGGGCTTCTAAGTTTGACACCTAATTGTTTAAGCTGTTTCTCTCTTGGCTAAAAAAGATGCCCTTCTGTTTGAGGTTATGCAGAGTACATTCACCTCTAATCGAGGATTTAATCACTTACAAAAGGCATTGCGGACAGGTTCTCTTAGTTGCATTCACTTTAACATTTTGGGAGATTTGAGTAGAAAGGGATGACCGTATTTATGCATCCAAAAGAAGAGAATCGTTAAGATGCCATTCGAAATATTTTAAAGAGAGTCCCCCATATGAGTCTCAGTCAATTGATGAGTGGTGCAACATTATTTTGATCTCCATAGTCATCTCTTGGACTCGAGAATAGGAATGGTTGGGGAATTAAGAAACAGTTGATCCTTGAAAAAGCCACTCTGCACACAAGAGTAGTGAGTATAATATTGAAATTCAGGTTAAAATGATGCCAAACATCTACCAAGTCCAAATCTCTTTAGGATTTGTCCTGGTATGGATGAAGAACCAAGCTAAAGTCCCGCCTGATGATCCATTTGAAAGTGGGCAATATGAAGAAAAAGTGTATGAAAGAGAGTAATATATACAAAAGTAGTGTGTTATATATTAGCTCTGCTGTTTCCTGGTCATTACCCAAGCCCCAAGCAATAAATCCCGAGCTGGGGGGGCCATTATCACGTCAGATAATGCCTTGGGGACATAGTCACGAAGCCCCGGGGCATTACCAGACGTGGTAATGGTGCCCCAGCGAGGGGTTTATTGCAATTATTACCTGGGCTGTTGGAGTGGAGTACTAATAGTTTATATCAGTAATTGGGGAACCGTTTTTGGCGTTCCTCGAAAGAAAAACAAAAAACAAAAAAAAGATGGCCGCCATGGTCCCTTCTCCCTTTCCATGGTGCCCATTCGCAGAGCTGCAGGGGCACACTGGGAACACAGTTCTTTCTGGAACCATTGACGGGCCAGGCTGCACAAGCTAAGTTGGGCGGAGGGGTGAGGGAGGAAAACATGTGAAAAACAGGGAGTGGGGGCTGGGGGATGGCAAGGGAGCACTTACCTGAGCACCTGGCGGGGGAAGACCGAGGCTTCCTGCTCTGAGGAGGATCAGAGGAGGGGGCTTTACCATGCAGTAAAGCCCTCATTCTGAGTCTCCTCATTGGCTGGGATGCATAAGCCATGCCACTGCCCGCCGGGTTCTAATGCAGAATCATTCCATGAACAAAGCTCTACTGGAGTTCCCAGCATTGGCTGTGGAACCTCTTGTTGTGTTTACTTCTAACCTGGGTTCTACTGGTGACTTGATGCTGTGAGCTGAGGGTCTGATGTACTCTTGGGGGCCTTGCTACCCACTGCTCTGGATTCTGTTATTTACAATAATGCAAACCAGCAGTTTGAACTTAAGACAACTCTGTCACCTTTCATTGTAGTGGTGATGAGAGGCTTACCAGCTGCCACTGTATGTGCAAAGCAAGTGCCCCAACAGCTCAAAGATGGAAGGAGTGAAATCGGGGTTGAAGGGAACAGACTTCAGGAGCTTCTTTGTAACAGCAGAGAGCTGGTCAGCTGAAGGGAGCCACTTGATAAGCGGGAACGATAAGAAGTAGCAAAACCAAAAAACGACTACATTAAGGTGAAACAAACCACAAGGACAATTAAGTATGGCAACAGCCATCTTGGAACGTGATAAAAAATTGCAGATTTCAATACCATACTTGACAAAGGACCACACTAGTGAAGTTAAGGATACTAAGAGAGTAATTGCCATTATAACTGTTGGGACAAGGAAACAAACATAAGCAATTTACCACCTCATTTTCTAACATCCCCAGGGGAACAATAATAACATGGAATGCGTGGAAGGAAGATTTCCAAGATTTCATAATGGCTATTGCTGGACCTTCCTACAGCATGCAGAGAAAGAGGGCATAATTGATGCACAGAATAGGATTCGAAGGGTAGCAAATATTAAAGAGCCTACCAGTCATCACTTCAAGGAGGAATGAGGGGTGACAGGAATCTGGATATAGGGCAGGTCTTAACCCTGATGAGACCATACTAAAGAAAATGCACCTACACTTCAAGAAAAAGGCAAGTCCCACTCTGAAGTGGTACTATTTTGGGATGATGGAGCAAGCAGATGATAAAACTGTTGAGGACTTTGTCACTGCACTGCGGGAACTGGACAACAAGTGCAATTTCGGGAATTCCTGCAACAAACACGTGCATGAGCAGTTCATGTTAAGGGTGAGGCAACACGAGATCTGAGAGGAGATTTGGAACAAGAGGGACTCTACACTCGAGGAAGTGTTAGACATTGCCAAAAGGATGGAACGCATGATGTCATGTGTGAAGGAGTTGGAGAAAAAGGATGAGAGGAATAACAAATCTGCTCCAGTCAAAAGGGCAAGGGCACAAAGATGTCTAGCGCTATGGGGAAGGGTCAGAGCTCCAAGGGGGGGGGGGATAAGGGAAGGCCACCTGAGAAAACTCGGACAGAGAGAAGTCCAATCAAGTGAAGAGATGTTTTAGGTGTGCAGGCGCATTTTATTTTGCTAAATCTGAGTCCTTTTGGGACCAAGGGGCACTTTGGCGGGTCCTGTGAACATTTTCCAAAAGGGTGTGTGAGGGAAGTCTGGAAAGAGTCTGTTTCTCCATAAGACGAATAAACAGTGCACCGAGAAAATCGGGTAAACCCCATTTGGAAGTGAGTGTAAATGGTGTGAAAGTGCTGATATTAATTGATTCGGGCTTAGATAATATACTACAGGTGGAAGGACTGGGAAGGGAAGTTCAATGCAAAACACATTAAGTTGGGACAACATGAAGTGAGAGCGTATGCATATGGTGGAGCAAAGATAGACATTGTTAGAGTGCTTCAAGTCAGGCTAAGGTGCAAAGAACTGTGGCCAATGTGTATGTTGCATGGAGGGATAGTAGCCTACTAGGATGGTATCAACAGAGTAGTATGGAGATAGTACAGGACTCCAGTGTGCCAGGTATGGCGGCGGTGATGAATGAGGATGTTGCAGGAGGAGTGGAAGAGAAGTTTAAGGATGTTTTTAGAGAGCAGTTGGGATGCCTTAAAGGCTTTCATCCTCAGATCTAACTGAAGGCAGGGGCTGAGCCATTGATGGCAAAGGTGAGGAGTGTCCCCATTTGTTTGAGGGAGAAGGTAGCGGCCAAGTTGTTCAAACTAGAACAGGAGGGAATTATTGAGCAGGTGGAGGCTTCTGAGTGGGTTGCACCCATAGTAGTGACTTTAAACCCAATGGACAGATCCGTTTGTGTGTAAATTTGTGATGGCTAAATCATTATGTCGTGGTGGACTGGTACCCATTACCTATCATAGGAGAGATGGTCAGTAGGGTGGCAGAAGCTGAAGTTTTGAGTACCCTTGACCTTACTTCTGCAAACCACCAGATTAGGCTACATCCTATCTCACGGGATCTCACAACATTTGCAACTCAAGATGGTACATATTGATTCAAGAGGGTCCCATTTGTGTTGGTGTCAGCTGTGTCATTCTTCCAGAGAGTCATGCACTCATTGTTTAGGGATGTCGAAGGGGTGGTTTGTGATACTGGGTGATATTCTAGTCATGGGAAGAACTGAACAAGAACATTATTTGAGATTGAGCAGAGTCCTGTGTATAATCTTGGAGGCAGGGTTGATGCTAAGAAGAGAGAAGTGTAAGATAAGGATGAAGTCCATAGAGTATCTTGGTCACACCTTCAGTGCGAGTGGGATGAAGCCCAGGAATGTTTTGGTATCTGCCACAGAAGATTTGTCCCAAGAATCGACCACAGGTGCTTTCATTCTTGGGCTTAGTGGAATATTATTCTAAGCTTGTGAGACATCTTGTTGACAGGTGCAAAAACATCAGCGAGTTAAAGATAAAGGATGTGGAGTTTAACTGGACAGAGGTGTGTGAGGCTGAAATCAATTACATCAAAGAGGCTATTGCTTCAGCACCTGCATTAGCTCATTTTGATGCATGCTATTACACCAGGATAATGACTGATGCCAGTGAGGTGGGTCTCAGAGCTGTGCTCTTGCGAAGGCAGGGTGGTGTGGACAGAGTGGTGGCATTTGCTTTGAGAGCTTTGAGAGTAGCTGAACTGCGATATTCAGTTATCAAGAAGGAAGTCCTCAGTATAGTGTGAGTGAAGAACTGGTGGCATTTGCTTCGGAAGCTTTTAGAGGAGCTGAACTGTGATACTCGGCTATTGAGAAGGAATCTCTCAATGCAGTGTAGACAATAAACTCATTCAAAGTTCTTCTTTGCGGCCATGAATTCCACATTTTTACTGATCACAAACCTTTGGTGGGAGTTTTCACAACTTGTGGTCTGGAAGGGATATCTTGGAGGATCATGAGGTGTGTCCCCTCATTACAAGGACATGCTTGTTCTGCTCAACATTGGGCGGGTAAGGCAAACGTAGTGGCTGATTTCTTGTCTCAAGCTAGGTGAGTTAGAGGGTGATAAGGTGGAGATTATGGAAGACCAAGTTTATGTGTGGGAGGGACCAACAAGCCCAATGGGTTGGGGCACTGGAAAAGGATGTGGAGCTCAGGCATGTTGTCAGCAGTGTGGAGTCAGGATGGGACAGGCAAGTGTGTCGTCCAGGATGTAAACACTTCCATAAAGTAAAGGATGATTTGAGCCTTGAGGATGGTTTCCTGTACAAGGGAGTTTGGGTGTAAGGAAAACAATACTGGAAGCCGGTCAGGGGAGACATCTAGGCATGACCACAGTTAAAGGTAGGCTTTGGTGTGACTATTGGTGGCCTGGCATGGATTAGAATTTTGACAAAACTGTCAATTAATGCAGTGTGTGTGTGCAGTGTGTGCTGTGATGTTGATAAAATGTTGAGGAATAGTATCAAGCCATACAAGCTGCTGACATTTTCCAGCTTATCTTGGGTGTTTGTGGCATTGGATACACTAGGTTCTCTTGATGCTGACTGGGGGTGCAAGAAGATTATTCTGGTTCTAATGCATCTTTAATCAAAGTGGGTAGAGACCTAGGTGGTGAGGGAGGCTGACTCGAAGGCACTGGTTGAATTATTGGATATGGTTTTCCAGAGAGATGATTTCCCCAGTAAGTTACTGATGGACAATGGGGTTCAATTAACATTAAAATGTGTAGAGTGTTTTCTAGATGGTGTGGGGGTGGCACTTCGCAAGACCTCCTTTTACTGCCCAGAAACTAATGGTGCGGTTGAAAGGTTCAATTGCACTCTCATGCAGGTGGTGAAAGTGTACTGTGGGTCGCCTCCTAACTCACCAGTAAAAAATACAAAAGTAGCCTAAAAAGGAGTATACACCAGGCAAGAAGCAATGCAATTTATTCTGGGCCCCAGCACAGCTGGGACAGCGAAATTCAAACAGCATGCAGAACAGACCTGCATGAATAGCACTGTCAAAAGTACACCACAAAAACAAAAGCTTTCATAATCTCATAAACTAATTAGCATCAAAATACATTGCAACATTAGGACATTCCTCCGAGGGAGGCTCATTGGCGGGATTGTCTCATTCGCTATAGAAGGACATACATTATCTTAAAATGATTGGGACCCGCAAACCTTACCACACCATCCTTGTCCACCCTTGTGATGTCACAGTCCAACCCACAATTCCCACATCATAATGCCATTTCATTGAAACATTTGAGATGACCAGCGGATCTTTATTCTTCTGCTGCCGGTCATCTCCATCCACTTCTCATTGGAATGCATTAGATCATGACACTGCCAGAGCCTTGAACCACAAGAAAGTTACCGTATGTAATAACGAGTAATAGCTTTGTCTTACCAAGGTTCAAACCACAATCCAGATTCACCCACCTGTATTCTTCTCCTGCGCAGATCTCTTAGAGGCCAGAAGAAAATGGGGAAATACCTGAAAATCCCTCCGCTGGCCCGAACCAAAGGCTTCGGCCCACGGTGAGACCTCCAGGGAAAGCCCCCCGAAAGGGGAAAAAACCCTGTGCAGGGAAGAGCTGCTAGAGTTCGATGATTCCAGTCAAACTCCCTCTTCCTCCAATCTGAAGTGCTCTGCTCTCCAGGAGGACTGGTTGGTATGTGCTACGTAGGAGTCAAAGAACAAGATGAAAAGTGAGTAATAGAATGCACTAAAGAGGACTGTTCCCCGACGTTAAAGAAATAGGGGTGGTTTTAAACTAGGACTAGTAGCTTACCCTGAAATGCTACTTAAAATGCTCCAAACGACAGAGGATTTGGTCAGGGAAAGGGATGCAAGAAGAAATATGGCACCAGACTGCAACTAAGAAATAATGAACCGATAGCTTAAAGATACAAAATAAAGGAAAGGCAAGAAATGAAACTCTATCAGGATCAGTTAGAAACACTTGTTACCCTTAGAGAGAGAAGGAGGTAAGATATTGTAGGTCCAGAAGCCCGCCGGGACTGGAAATGAAGAGGACACTATTCTCCTAGACTGGACGTAGCTCTGACTGCTGGAAGCATAAGGAAAAGGAGAATCAGAACGAAATATCCCAACGGCCCGGAATACTAAGAGAGAGAACTCCCAGAGGCACCTACCCGATAACTGTGCGCTGAGTGCCAGACGCGGCGTCTCCGTGACGCGGAGCAAGTGAACGGGAAAACAGACGGATAGATCCTGCGTTCTCCCGGGATAGGACTGAGGAGAGAATAGAATAGAATCCACAATAGATGAGGGCCAGAAATTCAGAATCCCTGCCTATTCCCCAAGTGTTCTGAAAAGTAATTCAGGAAGAATAGAGACAAACTCACGGAGCGTGGCTGGAGAGTAGCAACGCATTGAGGGACGTTCCGTGTATCCAGATAAGCATTGAGCGTGACGGGGTCGGGACTCCCAGCACGTCACTGGACGACAGGAACACTGGACTGCTGCGGTCAGACTGAGCCTCCTCCATGTTGTAGGGAGGAGTTTCCGTGTTATACTCGTGTTGTAATCTTAGATAAATTCCATTTATCACACCGTATTAATGTTGCATCTTAGGCACTCTTTCGAACTTCTTCCAAGACTAAGATGTAATAAGGGGCAATTTGAAACTGCCATGACATTTTGAAACCGTCAGTAGACCAGCATGATAAACTAACATGCTGAATTATAAAATGGTAGAGCATTCACTGTTTTTCCATGGGACTCATAAACTCTGCTTCCAGACTTCAAAAGTAACAAAGGCTGTTCACTTCCTACTGTAAAATGCTGGGAATGTGTATTTTGCAAAGTGCTGCCAGCCTCTGCAGCCACTAAGCAAGTTAATGAAATGTGAACATGTTTCTAAAAAGCATGCTTTGAGGCCTGTACACAGCACCCCTGTCTAACATTAAACTTTGTATACTTACCTGTGACTCAACTTTATTGCCTATATGTTATTAGATTAAAACACAATTATTAAGGGCATTCTCCAGCCTTGTGCATATAACAGAGTGGCTATCAACAAAGCCCCCTCATCTTTCATTGGGCTAGTCCCACAGCTGGTAAGTTTGTGCCTTTTTACTGCGCTGAACTTGCATTTTTACCACAAAGGCATCCAGGAGAGTGGGGGAAAGTTGTGAGAAAGCTGTGGAACACAGTTTGTGTGGATACAGGTTGGCGCCACATGCAACCACAGGACTGGTATCCCTTTGAGATGCTGAGGAGGAGAAAGCTGCATAGTGCAGCGTGCTCCCCGTGGTTGGTACGTGTGACATTTGTAGAATGGACAAAGGGAAACAGAGAAAAGGTGAATGAGAAGGTGCAAAAAATAATGGTGAGGTATGACCTTCAGAAGAATGTTAAAAGGAGTCATTTTTGGGAAGAGGTACGAGTGAAAAAAGGAAGGAGAGTCTGTAAAGGACTCAGTAGTTTTTGGGGCCTGCTAAAGTTACGAGTTTATGATGATGCTGTGGTCATGGATGATGGGAGGATATGGAATAAACATAAGCTTCCCAAAGTGAAGGGGTGTTAGAGATAAGCGATAAGTGAAAGGGGAAGTTTGGAACCTCGTGGTTAACTTTCATTTACACCAGGGGAAGGGGGCTCAGCCAATCAGGTGGTTGGAAACGTGGGCGAGAACACACTGTGTACCACCCACGTTTTCCAGCCACCTGAGGCCCTTCCCCCCAGGTGTTGCCATCTTGTTTGTGGTGAGACAACACAGAGCCTCTCCCTGCTGCCTCCCCTTACCTCTCCAAAACACCCTGCATCCTTCCCCCTGTCCCCTCCCATTTCAGCCTCTCCACTTACCTGCTGGATCGGACCTTTGTGCTCTGGTCCTGCCACTCCGTCCCACCCATGGACACCATTGCAATAAAAATAGAAAAGGGAAATTAGTCACTTTTCTATTTACTATGGCGTTGGCCATGCTGCTTTATTTTTATGGGAGTTTGGGTTAATGTAATACTTTGGGAGCCTGTCTCCCTTAAAAAAAGAAAGAAAAAAGGCTTGATTCCATCCCCTAATGAACCCCGAGGTGCGAGTAGCAATCCCCCATGGTTTGGGGGCATACAGGGCCAGTAGTGGCTCTGAGCCCTTGCCGAGGCCCTCGCTTCACTAGGGCTCATCTCGGCTCGGGCTGATGGGCTGTTACTGGCCCTGTATGCCCCCTAAGGGGAGTTCATTGCTACATTATGTTTCAACCCTTATTTCTGTTATTATTTCATGATTATGAGAAGGAAGGTGTGTTATATATTACCTCTGGTCAGTACTGCTTAATCATTTCATGAGAAAAGTTCTACATGGAGTTCCCAGCATTTGCTGTGGAACTCCATGAGCAACATTCTACATGGAGTTGCTAGAATTGGTTGTTGAATATCCTATTGTGTTTACTTTGAACCTGGGATTCTACTGGTGATTTGAGGCTGGGAGAGGCGGAGGTGCTCTTGGGAGTTTGGCTACCCACTTATCTGGGCTCTGTTATTTACAATAAAGCAAGTCAGCCGTTTGATCTTAAGATGACTATGCCACATTTCATTATAGTAGTATATTTAGATTTTGGGTAAGACAGAAAATAGTAGCTTTAGGTCAAGTATTCTGCCACATTTTTCTTTGCGTAATCGAAATTTACTGTTGATTTACTTGGACAACCCCTTTTTATTTCATTTGCTGAGGTGAAGAAATGCTGTGGATATATCATAGATTTTAAGTGGTGCTAGTCATCCTGTGGGAGGTGGGTTTCTAAACTATGTTTCCTTTTTTGATTGGTGAATTAAGCCTTTGTATATTCAAGGATATAATCTTTAGATTAGCGTTTATGCTGAATCATGGCTCTGAAAGATTAGATCTCAGCCTTCCGTTGACTGGGGGAAGCGTTGAGACAATGGGGGTCATTACGAGATTGGCGGTAATCTGCCAGTAGTACCAGCGGTTTACGGCAATCTTGGTTTACTGTTTCCTCCGTCTTATATCCCGGAATTACCAGGATTTTACGGGCGGCTGAGTAACAGTAAAGTCCCATTTCCATTGAGTCCCATAGGACTCCATGGGATGGGAACCACTGAAGCACTGGCACCATTGTTAACGGTTTGTTGCTTCAGTGCATTATCTGCCGGTATATTCATTTATGAACTACCGGCAATGACTGTGATTTCTTCTATCATTGAGGAGTGAATACAAATATAGTCTCTGAAGCACAGATGTGACAAGAAAAGATGTCTTTTGTGTCTGTATCTTTCTCCTTGGGATTTGAGGGGGAATACTAAGGGGAGAGGAAAGAGAATGGTTTTGTATCATGTGTGCACTGCAAGTCACACTAAATCATGAACCACATCAGTAACATGTAGATTTGAGATTGATTTGTTCCAAATTGCATTCAATCCATGGCACAACTGGGAACCGCTATAATCCTTACAGATTAAGGCTGCTACTTTTCTGGTTAAATAAGTACATCCTTTAGAAGGTTGCTATGTGTAACGTAGTGAAATAGAAAATGTATTCCCCTGTGAACCCTTCTTAAAAGGAACAAAACAGTACTTATCCATGCTTCCTTCACATAAGTTCATGTATTTGTATTCTGTCTGCAGTTCCTTTGGGACCAGTCCAACTGAGAAGACTTTGGAGGCCCCAGCATAATGCATTTAACCTACTGCGAGTGGAGAATTGGTGACAGGAGCATTCCATGGTGAGGAGTAGCTTAATTGGTTTTTCTGTTCCACCATTTCATCTGACGGTGTTTTGTGATTGTTCCGGGGCCAGGTCCTAGGTCATCTTGATGGATGCATCATGGAAGTTTATGGATCCCTGGAGTCTGGCCTTTTTATAGTATTTGTTCTTTCACTTGGAATAGGTGAACCCCGGTGAGTACGTCTTTTGTTAGAAATGTACACTGTGGTTGTTTCTCCTAAAAGATGCTGTGAATATGAATCTATGACATTTACTCGCACCTCCTGTTTCCCTGAATTTGTTTACCCCTTTTTACCACAAAATGCAGGGGGGGAATACATAAATAAAAATGGGAGAATCCCCGCCCCCACTCTCAGCCCCTGAACATCCTGATCACCTTTCTAAATACCTAACCCCAACCTCATTTACATTTTTGCAGTAAGATGTGGTACAAAATAGTGGTGGAACGGTATTTGGGGAAATGGGCAGTGAGGAAAGTGGGCAATACCATGAATAAGGCTGGAGGGTAGCTTTCAAGATCAGTGTTGTAGATTACGATAGGAATTCCCCTAAACTGGATGTGGTTTCTTCTAGAACAGTTTTCGCCATCTTCAAGTTTCTCTTCCATGCATTGCTGTTTTTCTCTTCAATGGGAGACTGTTCTTTGAGTTCAGATTGGCCATAGGTTTGTTCACAAAAGCTGACTCAAATTCTTTCACTCTTTTACCCACTATTTGGACGTTATGGCTCAGTTTTAGGATTTGACTCCACAGTTTATTCTTTGGAGAAGTAATGTTAGATGTTCAATGTCAAAAGGAAATCATTTCAGGCGTTCCAAGTGGATTCACAGGGGTCTTGTTGGGCCTATTTTGCTAGCTGAAACAGGTCTGGAATAGATGATGTCTTGGATTCTTTTGTTTTTCACGGCATCATGCTTGTAGTGTCAGTGTGCACATGCATCACAGGAGTAGGAGAGCATGCTTTGCCTTATGATGATACTGTGGTGTTCACATGAACTTTGGTTTGAGGTCTATCAGAAGGTTTGGCAGAGATGTGGATGCAGTAGTAATTATAAAGTTACTTTAACAGGCCGATTCATGGAATTAATGTGCGCTGTAAATTCCAGCGCAAGCGTGCGAATCGCAGTGCAAGTGCGAAAATCGCAGCAAAACCCACGCACAACGATTCATGGAAGTCCGCGCGCGAGTAAAATCTGGGATGTGCGCTGAAAATCTGCGTGGCGTAGGCCGGTGCACAGGTCATCTAACGGCGTGCGTTACGGCCACAGCGAAAGTGAACATAGCGCGGCGCACATAACAAAAGTAGGCGTAACACGGGGCATGACACGTGGAATGGGGAACAACGCGGGAAAATGTAGGCGTCACGGGGGAAGTACAGGAGGCAAGTGCGCGGAATGCTCACACGCTCGCCTACAACACGTATTCATGGAATCGAATAGGGCAAACCAACGCACGGGCGAAGACGCGCACAGGCCTAAACACGTACGCCACACGAAGGCAGGCGGTAGCGTCCCTGCGCATGAAAAAAATGTGCGCCAAAATGTTCACTAACAAAAAGCAAGTATATACAGCTCTGATGATTGTCCCATACTGTGGCCCTCTCGGACAAATGAAGTGCAAAGGGGTATGCGACAAACACGAACGCCCGCTGTGTCAAAAATAGCGTGTGCGTGTATTTCGGGGGTGCGCAGGAAGTTTCACACGCGATTGGCCTTGGGCGAGCGGGGTGCGTGTAAATCTGGGGTTCGCAGGAAGTTTCACACGCGATAGGCCCTGTGCGAGTGGGGTGCGTGTATTCTTGGGGTTCGCGTGAAGTTTCACACGCGATTGGCCTGGGTACGTGTAAATCTGGGGTGCGCGGGAAGTTTCACACGCGATTAGCCTTGGGCTGGCGGGGTAAGTGTATTTCGGGGGTGCGCGGGAAGTTTCACACGTGACAGGCCCTGTGCGAGTGGGGTACGTGTATATCTGGGGTGCAGGGGAGTCCTTCACGTGAATTGGCAGTGTGGGTCCTCCCAGGTGTTCCCTCTACACCCTCCACGGCCCCTGCAGGCAGCCCACACCACAGGGGACTACCCTGCACCCCTGGTCATGTCCCGCAGGCAGCTCATCCACCATGGGCATGCCCCCAGCCAAGCCACATGTCAGCTTGCACTACTGATCACCAACGCATGACCCCCTCCATCCCCAACCCCAGCAGTGCAGGGCACCTGCCAGCAGGCCCCCACTCATGTCCCCTTGCACCCCAACCCCCCAGCACTGAGGAGCACCTGCCAACAGGCCCCCACTCATGTCCCACTTATGTCCCCTTGCACCCCCACCCCCCACCACCTGCCAGCAGGCCCCCACTCATGTCCCCTTGGAACCCCACCCCCCAGCAGTGCAGGGCACCTGCCAGCAGGCCCCCACTCATGTCCCACTCATGTCCCCTTGCACCCCCAACCCCCAGCAGTGCAGGGCACCTGCCAACAGGCCCCCACTCATGTCCCACTCATGTCCCCTTGCACCCTGTTAGGGAGAATTCTCTGTTTAGGCTGAATTTCCTAATCTAGTGAGTCCCCCAGCAGCTTTGCTGGATTTCTGGAGTTTGTTTTTTCCATCCTGCCAAGAGTGAGACTCTTTTTCTCCCACTCTTGGACATGAATGTGGTTAATGCCTTTGAATGTCAATGTGTTCTATGGGCTATGGGGTCTTTTACTCCATAGGGTCTCATATGTTTTACTATGTGTGTTACACCGCACCCTCTGTGCCGTAACACTGGGGCGTCCTAGAGGATCCCCACCATAGACTCCATACCCTGGGACTGACTACTGTCTCCCAGGGCATGTAAAGTCACCATTGGCTTTACTAGACCTAAATTTACTAACAGAACTAGTACAAACCATCCTAGTGTGGACGTACTAGTAGGGGTAATTCGATTACTCCTGGGTCTGTTATTCGAGGGGGCACTGTCCCGTCCTCCCTCGTCGAGTTTTGGCTGGTGGCAGTGGAAACTACTTGTTATATTCGACCCCGAATATAACTCTATGGGATTCTTCCCATTGTTGGAGGTTAATACTCTTTCTCGTTAATCTCTAACCTACCACCGGTTATTTATCTTAAATAAATCTATCGGTTGGTATTTTCTGCCAGAACTCGGTTTTTAAATTGGCGTCTGTGTTCATCTCTGTGACTCCTAAACCAAAGGTTGAGCCCTTAGTTCCACTTTTGGCGGGCTTCTGCACAGAGGCCCTCCAAAGTGGAGCCATTCTGTCTGGGTACCACAGGGGGTGTAGGAGGGGGTTTAGACACCCTGGACTGAGTTCCCTTGCCAACTCAAGTCGCACTCTGGTGTGATTGGCACAAGTGGTGAGCCACCCCGCTCACCACTTAGCGTGTTTTGATTGACAGCTAGGCTGAATGAATGGGGGTTTTCTGCATAAAACCAGGGCTTTTGGGACTGGATCTGGAGAAGTCGCCACAGGACCTAAGAATCTGACAAGGGTAAAGCTGAGCCGACCTGCAACGACGACACCTCCGGTGGAGCCCTGCTGAACCGACTCACCACTTCCCAATGACAGAGGAGATCTCCCGGCTGGAGAGTCTTCGTCCCCTGACTGGTGGGAACAACCAGTCCCCTTTGCTTTTTCTTCGCTTCCAGGGCGTAGTGGTCGAATTGCCCGTGCTGAGCACCCCGGCAACCGGATAGCCACTAACCCGTACCACGACCAAAAGGTGGTGCCTTGTGACGGAGCACTCCGCGGCTGGTCTCTTCCCTGGTGGTGCAACAATCTTCAACTTTCCTTCGACGACGAGAGCATCTCTTCTCTTAGCAAAGCCCCGACTTGCATCCACCACCAGGAACAACTGTCCCCGCCGGAGCTGGTTCTCCACATACAAGGTACCGTGTCCGCCTGGCTTCCCTTGTGTCGGTTAGCGTGTGGTGTCTTAATCCTCGCCTCTCCATTGGGTCGCCTCCAAGCCTTCTTAACTTTCTGTTCTGAACTGGTCTAATCGTTCTATAACAATTTGCGACAAAGACTCGAAGTGCATTTCCACTGTGATACTTTTTGGGACATATCCCCTTGCCTCTCTCCGAGTGGGCCTGGCCTCTGAACTTTGCGATCTACAGTAGACCCTGCCTTACTTGCCTTGCATTTGTTCGTAAAAGTGTTGGTACCGAGTTGATTTCATACCCTGCCTTTTCTCTCTCGTCCTAACGAATATTAGAGTGCCATCTAGGTTAATGCATTCACCTCTGTCTGCAAATAAGTGGTGCCGTGGAACCTAGACTTGTCGAACTATTGTTAGGGGGATTGATTTACTTATAGTAATTGTGATTGGAGTTGTTTGTCGTATTAGTGCCAGTGTGTTTCCCATAGAGGTGTTTTTATAAATAAATAACTATATATCTTTACACCGAAGCTCTGTTCCGTGTTTGCTTGTTCTACGGTGTACATTGCCCTATTTTGTATACTCCACATACTGCCTAACTCTTCTTGAGGGAAGTCTGACTGCTCAGCCACAGCTACCAAGTGAATCTGTGTGGTACAGACTGCTACCAAGTGGGTTTACTGCCAAACACCTGTAGTCCTAAATATTTTGCAGTGGTCCCAGAGGGAACTGCACAGGTTTCCGCCTAACACACCCTCACCCCCCAGCAGTGCAGGGCACCTGCTAGCAGTCCCCCACTCATGTCTCACTCATGTCCCCTTGCACCCCACCGCCCAGCAGTGCAGGGCACCTGCCAGCAGGACCCCACTCATGCCCCCTTGCACCCCCACCCCCCAGCAGTGCAGGACACCTGCCAGCAGGCCCCCACTCAAGTCCCCTTGCACCCTCACCCCCCAGCAGTGCACGGTACCTGCCAGCAGGCCCCCACTCATGTCCCCTTGCACCCCCACCCCCCAGCACTGAGGGGCACCTGCCAACAGGCCCCCACTCATGCCCCACTCATGTCCCCTTGCACCCCTACCCCCCAGCAGTGCAGGGCACCTGCCAGCAGGCCCCCACTCATGTCCCACTCATGTCCCCTTGCACCCCCACCCCCCAGAAGTGCAGGGCACCTGCCAACAGGCCCCCACTCATGTCCCGCTCATGTCCACTTGCACCCCCACCCCCCAGCAGTGCAGGACACCTGCCAGCAGTCGCCCACTCCTGTCCCACTCATGTCCCCATGCACCCCCACCCCCCCCAGCAGTGCAGGGAACCTGTCAGCAGGCCCCCACTCATGTCCCATTGCACCCCTACCCCCCAGCAGTGCATGGCACCTGCCAGCAGGCCCCCACTCATGTCCCCTTGCACCCCCGACCCCCAGCACTGAGGGGCACCTGCCAACAGGCCCCCGCTCATGTCTCACTCATGTCCCCTTGCACCCCCACCCCCAGCAGTGCAGGGCACCTGCCAGCAGGCCCCCACTCATGTCCCCTTGCACACCCACCCCCCAGCAGTGCAGGGCACCTGCCAGCAGGCCCCCACTCATGTCCCCTTGCACCCCCAATCACCAGCAGTACAGGGCACCTGCCAACAAGGCCCCCACTCATGTCCCACTCATGTCCCCTTGCACCCCCACCCCCCAGCAGTGCAGGGCACCTGCCAGCAGGCCCCCACTCATGTCCTACTCATTTCCCTTTGCACCCCCACCCCCCAGCAGTCCAGGGCACCTGCCAGCAGGCCCCCACTCATGTCCCACTCATGTCCCCTTGCACCCCCACCCCCCAGCAGTGCAGGGCACCTGCCAGCAGGCCCCCACTCATGTCCCCTTGCACCCCCACCCCGCAGCAGTACAGGGCACCTGCCAACAGGCCCCCACTCATGTCCCACTCATGTCCCCTTGCACCCCCACCCCCCAGCAGTGCAGGGCACCTGCCAGCAGGCCCCCACTCATGTCCCCTTGCACCCCCACCCCCCAGCAGTGCAGGGCACCTGCCAACAGGCCCGCACTCATGTCCCACTCATGTCCCCTTGCCCCCCACCCCCCAGAAGTGCAGGGCACCTGCCAGCAGGCCCCACTCATGTCCCCTTGGACCCCCACCCCCCAGCAGTGCAGGGCACCTGCCAGCAGGCCCCCACTCATGTCCCCTTGCACCCCCACCCCCCAGCAGTGCAGGGCACCTGCCAACAGGCCCCCACTCATGTCCCACTCATGTCCCCTTGCACCCCCACCCCCCAGCAGTGCAGGGCACCTGCCAGCAGGACCCCACTCATGTCCCCTTGCACCCCCACCCCCCAGCAGTGGAGGGCACCTGCCAGCAGGCCCCCACTCAAGTCCCCTTGCACCCTCACCCCCCAGCAGTGCACGGTACCTGCCAGCAGGCCCCAACTCATGTCCCCTTGCACCCCCACCCCCCAGCACTGAGGGGCACCTGCCAACAGGCCCCCACTCATGCCCCACTCATGTCCCCTTGCACCCCTACCCCCCAGCAGTGCAGGGCACCTGCCAGCAGGCCCCCACTCATGTCCCACTCATGTCCCCTTGCACCCCCACCCCACAGAAGTGCAGGGCACCTGCCAACAGGCCCCCACTCATGTCCCGCTCATGTCCACTTGCACCCCCACCCCCCAGCAGTGCAGGACACCTGCCAGCAGTCGCCCACTCCTGTCCCACTCATGTCCCCATGCACCCCACCCCCCAGCAGTGCAGGGAACCTGCCAGCAGGCCCCCACTCATGTCCCATTGCACCCCTACCCCCCAGCAGTGCAGGGCACCTGCCAGCAGGCCCCCACTCATGTCCCCTTGCACCCCCACCCCCCAGCACTGAGGGGCACCTGCCAACAGGCCCCCGCTCATGTCTCACTCATGTTCCCTTGCACCCCCACCCCCAGCAGTGCAGGGCACCTGCCAGCAGGCCCCCACTCATGTCCCCTTGCACACCCACCCCCCAGCAGTGCAGGTCACCTGCCAGCAGGCCCCCACTCATGTCCACTTGCACCCCCAATCACCAGCAGTACAGGGCACCTGCCAACAAGGCCCCCACTCATGTCCCACTCATGTCCCCTTGCACCCCCACCCCCCAGCAGTGCAGGGCACCTGCCAGCAGGCCCCCACTCATGTCCCCTTCCACCCCCACCCCCCAGCAGTGCAGGGCACCTGCCAGCAGGCCCCCACTCATGTCCCACTCATTTCCCTTTGCACCCCCACCCCCCAGCAGTCCAGGGCACCTGCCAGCAGGCCCCCACTCATGTCCCACTCATGTCCCCTTGCACCCCCACCCCCCAGCAGTGCAGGGCACCTGCCAGCAGGCCCCCACTCATGTCCCACTCATGTCCCCTTGCACCCCCACCCCGCAGCAGTACAGGGCACCTGCCAACAGGCCCCCACTCATGTCCCCTTGCACCCCCACCCCCCAGCAGTGCAGGGCACCTGCCAGCAGGCCCCCACTCATGTCCCCTTGCACCCCTACCCCCCAGCAGTGCAGGGCACCTGCCAACAGGCCCGCACTCATGTCCCACTCATGTCCCCTTGCCCCCCACCCCCCAGAAGTGCAGGGCACCTGCCAGCAGGCCCCACTCATGTCTCCTTGGACCCCCACCCCCCAGCAGTGCAGGGCACCTGCCAGCAGGCCCCCACTCATGTCCCCTTGCACCCCCACCCCCCAGCAGTGCAGGGCACCTGCCAACAGGCCCCCACTCATGTCCCACTCATGTCCCCTTGCACCCCCACCCCCCAGCAGTGCAGGGCACCTGCCAGCAGGCCCCCACTCATGTCCCCCTTGCGCCCCCACCCCCCAGAAGTGCAGGGCACCTGCCAGCAGGCCCCACTCATGTCCCCTTGCACCCCCACCACCCAGCACTGAGGGGCACCTGCCAACAGGCCCCCACTCATGTCCCACTCATGTCCCCTTGCACCCCCACTACCCAGCAGTGCAGGGCACCTGCCAGCAGGCCCCCACTTATGTCCCACTCATGTCCCCTTGCACCCCCACCCCCCAGCAGTGCAGGGCACCTGCCAGCAGGCCCCCACTCATGTCCCCTTGCACCCCCACTCCCCAGCAGTGCAGGACACCTGCCAGCAGTCCCCCACTCCTGTCCCACTCATGTCCCCTTGCACCCCCACCCCACAGCAATGTAGAGAATCTGCGAGCAGAACCCCCACTGATGTCCCACTCATGTCCCCTTGCACCCCACCCCCCAGCAGTGTAGGGCACCTGCCGACAGGCCCCCACTCATGTCCCCTTGCACCCCCACCCCCCAGCAGTGCAGGGCACCTGCCAGCAGGCCCCCACTCATGTCCCCTTGCACCCCCAGCACTGAGGGGCACCTGCCAGCAGGCCCCCACTCATATCCCACTCATGTCCCCTTGCACCCCCCCCCCAGCAGTGCAGGGCACCTGCCAGCAGGCCCCCACTCATGTCCCACGCATGTCCCCTTGCACCCCCACCCCCCCAGTAGTACAGGGCACCTGCCAACAGGCCCCCACTGATGTCCCACTCATGTCCCCTTGCACCCCCACCCCCCAGCAGTGCAGGGCACCTGCCAGCAGGCCCCCACTCATGTCCCCTTGCACCCCCATCCACCAGCAGTGCAGGGCACCTGCCAACAGGCCCCCACTCATGTCCCACTCATGTCCCATTGCACCCCCACCCCCCAGCAGTGCAGGGCACTTGCCAACAGGCCCCTACTCATGTCCCACTCATGTCCCCTTGCACACCCACCCTCCCAGCAGTGCAGGGCACCTGCCAGCAGGCCCCCACTCATGTCCCCTTGCACCCCCACCCCCCAGCACTGAGGGGCACCTGCCAACAGGCCCCCACTCATGTCCCACTCATGTCCCCTTGCACCCCCACCCCCCAGCAGTGCAGGGCACCTGCCAGCAGGCCCCCACTCATGTCCCACTCATGTCCCCTTGCACCCCCAACCCCCAGCAGTGCAGGACACCTGCCGGCAGTCCCCCACTCCTGTCCCACTCATGTCCCCTTGCACGCCCACCCCACAGCAATGTAGAGAACCTGCGAGCAGAACCCCCACTGATGTCCCACTCATGTCCCCTTGCACCCCCACCCCCAGCAGTGCAGGGCACCTGCCAGCAGGCCCCCACTCATGTCCCTTTGCACCCCCACCCCCCAGCAGTCCAGGGCACCTGCCAGCAGGCCCCCACTCATGTCCCACTCATGTCCCCTTGCACACCCACCCCCCAGCAGTGCAGGGCACCTGCCAGCAGGCCCCCACTCATGTCCCACTCATGTCCCCTTGCACCCCCACCCCCAGCAGTGCAGGGCACCTGCCAGCAGGCCCCCACTCATGTCCCTTTGCACCCCCACCCCCCAGCAGTCCAGGGCACCTGCCAGCAGGCCCCCACTCATGTCCCCTTGCACACCCACCCCCCAGCAGTGCAGGGCACCTGCCAGCAGGCCCCCACTCATGTCCCACTCATGTCCCCTTGCACCCCCATCCCGCAGCAGTACAGGGCACCTGCCAACAGGCCCCCACTCATGTCCCACTCATGTCCCCTTGCATCCCCACCCACCAGCAGCGCAGGGCACCTGCCAGCAGGCCCCCACTCATGTCCCCTTGCACCCCCCACACCCCAGCAGTGCAGGGCACCTGCCAAGAGGCCCGCACTCATGTCCTACTCATGTCCCCTTGCACCCGCACCCCCCCAGAAGTGCAGGGCACCAGCCAGCAGGCCCCACTCATGTCCCCTTGCACCCCCACCCCCCAGCAGTGCAGGGCACCTGCCAGCAGGCCCCCACTCATGTCCCACTCATGTCCCCTAGCACCCCCACCCCCCAGCAGTGCAGGGCACCTGCCAGCAGGCCCCCACTCATGTCCCCTTGTATCCCCACCCCAGAAGTGCAGGGCACCTGCCAGCAGGCCCCCACTCATGTCCCCTTGCACCCCCACCCCCCAGCACTGAGGGGCACCTGCCAACAGGCCCCCACTCATGTCCCACTCATGTCCCCTTGCACCCCCACTACCCAGCAGTGCAGGGCACCTGCCAACAGGCCCCCACTCATGTCCCACTCATGTCCCCTTGCACCCCTACCCCCAGCAGTGCAGGGCACCTGCCAGCAGGCCCCCACTCATATCCCACTCATGTCCCCTTGCACCCCCACCCCCCAGCAGTGCAGGGCACCTGCCAGCAGGCCCCCACTCATGTCCCAACCATGTCCCCTTGCACACCCACCCCCCAGCAGTGCAGGACACCTGCCAGCAGGCCCCCACTCATGTCCCACTCATGTCCCCTTGCACCCCCACCCCCCAGCAGTACAGGGCACCTGCCAACAGGCCCCCACTCATGTCCCCTTGCACCCCCACCCCCCAGCAGTGCAGGGCACCTGCCAGCAGGCCCCCACTCATGTCCCCTTGCACCCCCATCCCCCAGCAGTGCAGGGCACCTGCCAACAGGCCCCCACTCATGTCCAACACATGTCCCATTGCACCCCCACCCCCCAGAAGTGCAGGGCACCTGCCAGCAGGCTCCACTCATGTCCCCTTGCACCCCCACCCCCCCCAGCAGTGCAGGGCACCTGCCAGCAGGCCCCCCACTCATGTCCCACTCATGTCCCCTTGCACCCCCACCCCCCAGCAGTGCAGGGCACCTGCCAACAGGCCCCCACTCATGTCCCACTCATGTCCCCTTGCACCCCCACCCCCCAGCAGTGCAGGGCACCTGCCAGCAGGCCCCCACTCATGTCCCCTTGCACCCCCACCCCCCAGCACTGAGGGGCACCTGCCAACAGGCCCCCACTCATGTCCCACCCATGTCCCCTTGCACCCCCACCCCCCAGAAGTACAAGGCACCTGCCAACAGTCCCCCACTCATGTCCCCTTGCACCCCCACCCCCCAGCAGTGCAGGGCACCTGCCAGCAGGCCCCCACTCATGTCCCCTTGCACCCCCATCCCCCAGCAGTGCAGGGCACCTGCCAACATGCCCCCACTCATGTCCCACTCATGTCCCATTTCACCCCCACCCCCCAGATGTGCAGGGCACCAGCCAGCAGGCCCCACTCATGTCCCCTTGCACCCCCACCCCCCAGCAGTGCAAGGCACTTGCCAGCAGGCCCCCACTCATGTCCCACTCATGTCCCCTTGCACCCCCACCCCCCAGCAGTGCAGGGCACCTGCCAACAGGCCCCCACTCATGTCCCACTCATGTCCCCTTGCAACCCCACCCCCCAGCAGTGCAGCGGACCTGCCAGCAGGCCCCCACTCATGTCCCCTTGCACCCCCACCCCCCAGCACTGAGGGGCACCTGCCAACATGCCCCCACTCATGTCCCACTCATGTCCCCTTGCACCCCCACCCCCCAGCAGTGCAGGGCACCTGCCAGCAGGCCCCCACTCATGTCCCCTTGCACCCCCACCCCCAGCAGTGCAGGGCACCTGCCAGTAGGCCCCCACTCATGTCCCCTTGTACCCCCACCCCCCAGCACTGAGGGGCACCTGCCAACAGGCCCCCACTCATGTCCCACTCATGTCCCCTTGCACACCCACCCCCCAGCAGTGCAGGGCACCTGCCAGCAGGCCCCCACTCATGTCCCACTCATGTCCCCTTGCACCCCCACCCCCCAGCAGTACAGGGCACCTGCCAACAGGCCCCCACTCATGTCCCATTCATGTCCCCTTTCACCCCCACCCCCCAGCAGTGCAGGGCACCTGCCAGCAGGCCCCCACTCATGTCCCCTTGCACCCCCACCCCCCAGCAGTGCAGGGCACCTGCCAACAGGCCCCCACTCATGTCCCACTCATGTCCCATTGCACCCCCAACCCCCAGAAGTGCAGGGCACCTGCCAGCAGGCCCCACACATGTCCCCTTGCAGCCCCACCCCCCAGCAGTGCAGGGCACCTGCCAGCAGGCCCCCACTCATGTCCCACTCATGTCCCCTTGCACCCCTACCCCCCACCAGTGCAGGGCACCTGCCAGCAGGCCCTCACTCATGCCCCCTTGCACCCCCACCCCCCAGCACTGAGGGGTACCTGCGAACAGGCCCCCACTCATGTTCCACTCATGGCCCCTTGCACCCCCACACCCCAGCAGTGCAGGGCACCTGCCAGCAGGCCCCCACTCATGTCCCCTTGCACCCCCACCCCCCAGCAGTGCAGGGCACCTGCCAGCAGGCCCCCACTCATGTCCCCTTGCACCCCCACCACCCAGCACTGAGGGGCACCTGCCAACAGGCCCCCACTCATGTCCCACTCATGTCCCCTTGCACCCCCACCCCCCAGCAGTGGAGGGCACCTGCCAGCAGGCCCCCACTCATGTCCCCTTGCACCCCCACCCCCCAGCAGTGCAGGGCACCTGCCAACAGGTCCCCACTCATGTCCCACTCATGTCCCCTTGCACCACCACCCCCAGCAGTGCAGGGCACCTGCCAGCAGGCCCCCACTCATGTCCCACTCATGTCCCCTTGCACACCCACCCCCCAGCAGTGAAATGGCGATCTCATGACGCAAACCAAAAGTCAACTATGTACATCAATACATGTCCGCCACACAAAGGCAGGCGGTAGTGTCCCTGCGCTAACAAAAAGCCTGTATATACAGCTCTGATGAATGTCCCATACTGTGGCCCTCTAGGACAAATGACGTGCAAAGGGGTATGCGACAAACACGGACACCCGCTGTGTCAAAAATAGCGTGTATTTCGGAGGTGCGCGGGAAGTTTCACACGCGATTGTGCCTGGGCGAGCGGGGTATGTGTACTTTAGGGGCTCGTGGGAAGTTTTACACGCGATTGTGCCTGGGTGAGCGGGGTACGTGTACTTCAGGGGCTCGCGGGAAGTTGTACACGCGATTGGGCCTGGGCGAGCGGGGCACATGTATTACTGGGGTGGGCGGGGAAGTACAGGAGGCAAATGCGCGGAACGCCCACACGCACGCGCCAAAAAAGACGTGCTAATCCGGAAACACGTACGCCAGCAGGAAGCAGGCGTATGTGGACCCGCGCAGCATAAAAGTGCGCGCAAACAACAAGCAAGCTTAGACGCCAGGATGAACATACCGTTCATAGCAGCAGTGGTCGTGGGATACCGCAGTAGGAGGAGGATAGTCAGGGCCAGAATTTTCACACCCAGAACCAGCCTTTTTGGCTTGCCTGATGACCAGGTGTATGGGAGGTACAGGTTTCCACCTCAATAATACTCGACCTGGTCAGTGAGTGGGAGGATGACCTCACATCACCCACCCTCTGCTCCCAAGCACTCAGCCCCCTGGAGAAGGTCCTTAATGTACTGCACTTTTTGGGCAACGGATCATTTCAGTGGACAAGTGCCATAGTGGGGGGGTGTCACAGTTCACGCAGTCACGCTGCCTACACCAGGTCTTGGTCATCATGACTGCACGCCCATCAGTCCGGAGGCACATATACCTGCCCAGAACACCTGCAGAAAGGCAGGCTGCCGTCCAGGATTTCTACGGGGTGGCACAATTCCCCAAAGTCCTAGGTGCCATTGATTGCACCCATGTAGCTCTACGTCCCCCAGGGCATCAGAGCACATCTATAGAAACCGCAAGCACTGGCATTCCACCAACGTCCAGGTAGTATGTGATGCCAAGGGAATCATCACCTCAGTATATGCCAACTATCCAGGGTCCACCCATGACAGTTTCATTTACAGAAGGTCAACCCTAAACCGGGACCTAGAAGCTGGGCGGCATGGCGATACATGGCTGCTCGATGAGTATAAATGCCACAGCACATGCATGCATGCCAGATACTGAGTAATGTCACAACCCTACTACTAATACCCATCACCACCTCTCCAGGGGACAGTGCCTACCCTCTGAGCACCCACATGATGATGCCAATTCGGAACCCCACCACGCCACCCGAGGTAAGATACAACAACGCCTATATTGCAACCCGGGGCATAGTGGAGCGCACATCAGAGTGCTCAAGTCATGCTTTCGCTCCCTTGACCGTTCTGGCGGGCAGCTGTTATACGCTCCCCCAGTAATGTGCAGGATCATAGTGGCAGGATGTGTCCTGCACAACGTTGCAACACGCTGGGGCCTGTCGGTGTACATGGTTGTGCCCCCACATCCCCAACCACATGCACACCTGCTGCGCATGGGAGGGGAAAGGGCACGGGGTGAGGCAGCCCGAACGCAGCTGGTGGCTAATTACTTCACTTAGAATCAGACCCTGTGGAGTGCACACAGCCCTGCCACATACCAGCTGACAATCAATGATGACACAAGGGACAGTCAACTGTCACAACCATACCAGCCTGAGATTGATCACCTGGAAGTGTCACAATGTGTGCATCCCTACCTACAGAAACCCCACCAATGCTGTGTCATCAAAAGACACATATGCTGCTAAATGCATTACCCCCTTGCAAAATACAACATGAGAACAGTGCATTGTCACCCAACCCCTCCCCAGCACCACCACCCAACACACCATGGCATGTCATGCTATGCGAGAGCAAACAAAGCAATCCCGAAAACCTGACACAAGTGTCACAAAGTACAGTGTCCCTAATGGAAACTGGCCACACACAATATGCTCCCAGTAATGTTGAACTAACAACACACATGACCAAATACTTACCAACAATACAATGCAGCTACACAAGCTCAAACATAACTAAAACATGACAGTACTAAGTTAAAGTAGTCGTAGTCTTACAACCTGAATATGCCACCACATCGCCCCCTTCCAACTGTAGTCTTGCAGGCTTCAAAACTTGTCTGTGTACTGCATAAAACATGAACTCCATTTCCAAAGTAGACTGCCTTGTGAAGACATGAGGAATGAAACTGCAAATTCAGAGGGAGACATGGAAGCAGAAGCATACATAATTCCAACATGCATTGTACAATACAACAATAATATACACAAGGAATGTCTACACAGTATTGACTACAGACTGCCCACACAGCTCATGGGAGCCCAACATCACTGTGTACATCACTGTCACCCACTTGGTCACACCCTTTGCAAGCCCATGGAAATGGGAAGCAGGAGGGGTGTGTGTCTCACGAACCCAAGCATCAAACTCAAACTCAGGACAAGCTTGCATCTGCCCAGCTGGAATACAGTGGCTGCCCACGGGAGCCACACAAGGCAACACACTGTTAAAAAATAATCAAAAATCAAAAATGGCCATGTGGGGACCGGGGGGGCCACCCAGGAGGTCCGAGGACAGGGTGCGCACCAACAGCCGCCTGTGTGGATGTTGGAAAAAAAAAACACCTCCATGGGATCGTAGCCTGCACGGCTATGCCAATGTGGGAGAACTGCTGCTGTCGCTCTCATTACCCTCTGCTGCTGCCACAGGAGGTGGTGGTGCTATGGGAGGCATCCCACGCAAAGCCCTGGTATGGTCCTCCATGGCAGCAAGCATGCAGGTGTGGAAGGTCTCGTTCTGGAGGATTATAGTGCGGAGATCCCCATGCAGCACCTGACGTGATGCCCGGATCTCCTCCCAAGTTGCCTGCATCTCAGCTGAGAGCGAACGTGTGAGCCGCTCCAGCTGCTGTTCTGTCCTCAAGTTAGTGGAAGTCTCAAGGTCAACAAGAGTCTCCCTGAGGTGATGGAGTTCTACCCTCAGGGGGGACAATGGAAGTGGCCACCCTGTCCATTGCTGAGCCATCATCTCAACTGATGCTGCCTGTTGGGTTGCCATACCGGAAATGGATTGTTCCCATGCGGTATTGCGTGGTGGCGTACGGCCACCGCGTCGGCGGGCACCACACCTGTTTGGGGCAAGGCGATCTGTGCCTTGCTGTGCTGGCACTGCCTGAGGCTGCAGGACTGCATTCCCCCTCTGATCTGCTGGCCCAGGAACAGGATCAGATGTTGTGGAGTGTGACCCTGCACCAGTAACCGCTAAAGGCTGACTAACCAACACTAACATCCCCATGGAGGGTTCTACCCCAGGTGCAGGTGGGTTGGACAGAACAGAACCCCTTCCAGAAACACTTACCTGCGACGCCACATAGGTCTCATCATCCGAATCAACACCTGAATAGAGGTCTGGGGAGATGCACCCAGAGATACCCCTGGACAGAATCGTCTGCAGCAAGAGTGGGTTCTCACCCACCACCACATCACGTCCCCCACTGGTGGCCGGTTGTGCCTCAGGTTCCTCCTGGGTCTGCACCATCTCCTCAACCTCAACAGCATCAAGTGCGTCATCCCCTGCAAAAACATGAAAGACAAAAAATGGAAACGGGCATTAGCACCATAGCACACAAATAGGCCTGACAAGCTACAGAACCAGTACATGATTTACACATGTCCCACATGACTATAACCCTCCCATGCATGCACTGTCACAGAGTTGGAAGGGGAGGCAAAAGTCTGACACTGATGACACCAAGATGGCAGAGCAACACATTTGCTGCATGCTGGGTAGCACTGCCATTACACATTGGCCTGTGAGTGGCATGTACTATACACATAAATGACACATACCATCACACAGATTGTATGTACCATAGCCATGGTAGATTCCACAAGTACTTCCATATGTCAGTTTATGAGTACTGTTACCCATCCATGTGACATGGACATGAAGAGATGAAAAATGCCACATAGTGTGAAAAGATACGCCATGTGCCACACACTGCAACAAATCCAGTGTACAAAAATACAGTAATTGCAGGGCCATGTACACATCAATGGTTGTGCACTTCAACATGACGGGAAACAACTAGCATGTTCCACATTCAAACAGGCCCAAAAACATCATGTGATCAGGACAATACTCATTCAGCCTGAATGGTCAAATCATTCAACTACCAAGGTGACACATGTGGGCCAATGTGGGGTTCTTCAATGACAGAAGCATGTCACATATGTCACAATAGGGCTGAGGAATGTGTTGCAAAAGTGGGAGAATTGAAACAATCAGCCTGAAAGAACAATGAAAAATACAAACAATGCTGTTGCATGATGCCACCTCAAGGGCAACTGCCGTAATGTTGCGCTAAATTACTACTGTGAGCAGAAGGGATAGTGTCACACCCAAATTCAAGGCCGCAGAATGTTTTGGATGAAGCACATGGGTGACCCATACTACTCAGTCACACACACCCTCACCTGGCACTCAATCTGAACCCGTCACCCAAACAACATACACATGCATTACACACACACGCATGGGCACTCGCTGGACAATGTGTCATAATCGGGTAGTTCTCCCACACCTCGGATCTGTTCCTCTGTGACGAAGGTCCCAGCAACAGACTTATGTTCAGTGAGTTTGCTGTCCTCTTGTGGACACCCACCGCCAGTCACCAGAGTAGCGGCATGACTTGAGGCCAGCTTGTCCTTTGCTCTGCGTTTCAGGTCGTTCCACCGCTTGTAGCAATCATCAGCTGAGCGCCTCGCCTCACAAATCCAAGGGCACTTATGTCCTTGGTGATGGTCTGCCAGTGTGCCTTACGTTGACCAGGTGTGGTCTTGGACCCTGCAGTCACCACCATTTCGTGGCTATGTTGCTCACAAGTGACTTAAGTTCCGAATCATTGAAGCAAGGTTTCCTTGAGGTACCAGAGTGTGTAGCCGTGCCTGGCGTCTCAGCATGTCGTGCCAGAGCACCCTTCTTCCTCTTTTTAGAAGGTGGAGCGGAGCCAGAGTGGCTAACGCTGCTCTGGTCAGTAGGGGCAGAATCACCGGTGGACTGGGTTGTTGGAGTGTGCGAATGCACATTGACCATAGGACTTGGTGCAGGCATTGTCTGAAGTGTGATGTTGGCAGGGGGAACATCAGTATGATGGACCAGGACTGAAACTGTCCTGGCTGGGAGAGTCAGAGCTGGGGCGGATGGAGCTGCAGCTGCCCCTGCAGCCTCACTACCCTGCATACTTGGGGCAGCAGATGACATAGCTGCCCCAGATCCACATGGCTTGGTGACAACTTGCACCGCCACACGTGGCTTAAACTTGCTGACCTGGAAGTCAGCCAGGGAGTCATCCTGTGCCAGGTCAGGTGCCACAATGGGCTGGTCCAACAAGGGCTGAGCTGGGATGGTCTCAGCCACGTTTCCCTCAACCATGGGGGGAGGGCATGGGTGTCCCAGATTGGTCCTCCACACATGGGGGTCTGGGGGCACCCTGCAAATCCTGGCCACGTCCCCTACTGCGCCCCCCACGTCCACCTTTTGAAGGTCGGCCACCTTTGCCTCCCTTACCGCTTGGTCGCCTCCCAACCATGGCACTGATGTTATTGTGCGTATGGGAGGAGCAGTAAACTATTGTCCAGGGTAATTGGGGGGCAAAGGGGTAGGGTACTAGATGGAATTCGTACCCTAGTGCTCTAACAAGGCTGTCTGTGACCCCTGGGGGAAGATGACGGGTCACGCAACGCACAGGTAGCCCAAAAACAAAAATAAACATGCACGCAACCCCTTGTAGACCACGTGCGTGGAAAAATGAACCTGCACTACGCTGTGGCACCCAGAAACACAAAAATAAGTGTATACGTGATACACGCAGCCTACAATGACCTCTGAAGGGGTACGCGACACATGGGGCAAGCACAGTTGCTAAGTACGTGCGGAACTCAACGTCTGCCTGGAAAAAGAACATGAAAAATACGCACGTGTGGACGTTTGCAACACCCCCGCCAAAAGAAGAATTTACGCTGTCTGAGGAGATAGGACAAAAGGAGAAGAGAACATTGTTTGAGGAAACAGGCCCAAAAAAAGTAGAAAAATGAAAGCTGTCAGAGGTAACAGGGAGTACGAACTTGAAACGCTGTGAAGTAATTGCGTGTGAACCGACAAGAAGTACAGAATCCACCCACTCGCTCTCCACAAAAAGCACGTACAAGGAAATGGCGTCCTACACGTACCTTTTAAACCGGTCCACACGTACACGTCACTTACGTGTGTACGCACCCTTTCCTCCAATTACACGCGCTGACACTCGGACGTGCAGCTTTTCCACGTGTGCTCTGTCATCACGTGCTATGAGGGAAACACCCGCGTGTGTCACGTCACAGATGCGCTTACACGCTAAGGGCCTTTGGTCCAATGAAATCACGTACGTGCGCTGATGGGCTTATGCGCTGAGGGCCTTTCCTCGAATTACACGCTGACGTGCAAGATTTTCACGTGCCAAATCACTCCGTATCAAGCTGGCCACGCGTTCACACACGGAAGACCACGCTCCTGCCCAGAAGGCCGAATTACTGCCCCCCAGAACCCTGAGCACGCTCCCACCTGCTGCTGCCTGATTGCCTGCTGCCCACGTGCCCTGCCATTTGCTGCCTGCACGTCAGCCAGGGGTGCTGTTGCTGTGACCACCCCTGCTGGAACCAAAGACTCCCAACTGGGATTCCATCGCTCCACAGCCCAGCCCCAGGACCCAGTTGCCCACCCACTCCTGCCTCTGGGGTTGCCATGTCCAGCCGTACACCATCTGGCGGCACTGGCAAACCCCAGCCAGAGAGGCAGAGGACCACCAGCTTCACTGCCACCGAAGTTGGTGTCCTGGTGGAGCAAGTCCTGGGGCAATATGATGCCCTCTTCGGAAGGCCGTGCGCCGACAAGGAAGGCGGACCAGGATCTGGACGGACATCATGACTGCCATCAACGCGGAGGGGGTGGCAGTCCGCGAATTCCATCATGTCAAGAAGCGCTGGGAGGACTTCAGGTCCAGGACCCTCAACAAGGCCCGGCACCTCTTGAAGGCAGCAGATGCTAAGGGGCGCCGGGGCCACCTGTCGGAAGACCAAATGAGGGTCCTGGAACGCATATGCCCAGCGCTCCACGTCCAGGTCCTTGAGAGGCACACCCGTATGGAGTCGAGCGGTAAGTGTACATGCATACTGATTGGAAGCTGTGCGTGTGGTGGTGTGCCAGCCTTGTGCAGGTTGCACATGTGGTTTTGTAGGGCCATTTATGGATGTGTATGTACAGGACCGTGAGGCTGACACATGCGAGTCCTTTCATGTGTGAGACACATGGATGGTGTATTTGTGGGTAAGCATGCAGGCCAAATGCAGATGTGTGAGCACACATGTTTGAATGACTGTGTATGTCAGTTGTCAAGGTTGTGGTCTCACACATGGATGTTGGTTCCAGCTGCATGTATCTGCACTGTGTACATGTATGTGTATCTGACAAGTGTGCAACTGTCATGCAACATGGATGCATGTGAGACTGATATGTAGAAGACTGATTGCCAGATTTGACATGAATGCCGATCTCATCACTGCGACACTTGGTTGAGGTGTACACATGCATGTAATTTGCTTTGGATTTGCTTTGTTTGTCATCGGAGGGGCAGGCATCAGCCAGAGGGCAGGAGCACCCTGGAATGGGAGTGTCTTCCGTGTGGCAGCGGTTGGGCCAGCAGATAGGTGCGGAGCAGCGGCGGGCGGAGGAGGCACGGCTCACGATGGTCAGGGCGGAGAACTCCATGCGCAGGGCGCTGAGGTGGGCTGAGTGCCTCGAGGGAATTCGCAGGGAGTTGGCGGTGGACATGGCGTTATCCCTGCGAGACCTCAGGGCCAGAGAACAGGCCCGCCTCCAAGACATTGAACAGGAGTTCGATGATGCCCTGGCCCATGACATCAACAAGTGAGCCGTTGGACTTGCCCATCGCCATTGTGTATAGTTCATTAATGTTAAGTTTCATTTCTTTTTAATTTCATTTGGGGCGCATGGACTATGCCCCACATTTTTGTATATAGTTAGTAATTTGGTAGGTTTCATTGTAGGTTTCAATTATGTCGTTGGGCTCATGGACCCTGGATTTGCTATTTGTACATAGTTTTACAGTGGATATTTCTCCTTCATCTTTATTTTTCTTCACCATGGAGCAATGTATATTACGCTTTTCTTTCCCTTTGGATTTGCTTTGTTGGACGGAGACTTTGGACACATTTTCATTTGGATTAATTTGGATTCTCTTTTTTTTTGTTTATCATTTTTTGGGACATGCTGCATTTTCATTATTATTGGCATTATTGTGTGTTTTCATTTCATTCCCTTCATTTTTACTTGATTACATTTTTGTTTCTTACTTCAATGTGTGGTCTTCTCTCATTGGTTTCATGCATGTCACAATGTGGGTTTTCTCAGTCATGTGTTGCCATTGTGTGGGTCGGACAGACTTGTACCCATGCGCATACTGCTTATTTGTGATCTATCATGTAATGGGTATTTCTATTTGGAGTGGATGTAAAGCTTGGTTGGTTGGTTGTTTGGACTGGGGTGCTGTGGTGTGGGATTTGTGTGGCCATAAGAGCCAGGGATCTGGATTGTGATGACATGTTGGCTGGGGGACATGTGTCAAGGCCTGCTGGCAGGTGCCTGTCAATGATGGGTGGGTGGGGGGTGCAGGGGGACATGTGTGGGACATGTGTGGGGGCCTGCTGGCAGGTGCCCCTGACTGCTGGGGGGTGGGGGTGCTGGGGGACATGTGTGGGGGCCTGCTGGCAGGTGCCCCTGACTGCTGGGGGGTGGGGTGCTGGGGGACATGAGTGGGACATGAGTGGGGGCCTGCTGGCAGATGCCCTGCACTGCTGGGGGGTGGGGGTGCTGGGGGACATGTGTGGGGGCCTGCTGGCAGGTGCCCTAGACTGCTGGGGGGTGGGGGTGCAAGGGATCATGAGTGGGACATTAGTGGGGGCCTTCTGGCAGGTGCCCTGCACTGCTGGGGGGTGGGGGTGCAAGGGGTCATGAGTGGGGGCCTGCTGGCAGGTGGGGATGCAAGGGGACATGAGTGGGGGCCTGCTGACAGGTGCCCCTCAGTGCTGGGGGGTTGGGGTGCAAGGGGACATGAGTGGGACATTAGTGGGGGCCTGCTGGCAGGTGCCCTGCACTGCTGGGGGGTGGGGGTGCAAGGGGACATGAGTGGGGGCCTGTTGGCAGGTGCCCTGCACTGCTGGGGGTGGGGGTGCAAGGGGACATGAGTGGGTCATGAGTGGGGGCCTTCTGGCAGGTGCCCTGCACTGCTGGGGTGTGTGAGTGCAAGGGGACATGAGTGGGGGCCTGCTGGCAGATGCCCTGCACTGCTGGGGGGTGGGTGTGCAAGGGGACATGAGTGGGGGACTGCTGGCAGGTGCCCCTGACTGCTGGGGGGTGGGGGTGCTGGGGACATGTGTGGGGGCCTGCTGGCAGGTGCCCCTGACTGCTGGGGGGTGGGGTGCTGGGGGACATGTGTGGGACATGTGTGGGGGCCTGCTGGCAGGTGCCCCTGACTGCTGGGGGGTGGGGGTGCTGGGGGACATGTGTGGGGGCCTGCTGGCAGGTGCCCCTGACTGCTGGGGGGTGGGGTGCTGGGGGACATGAGTGGGACATGAGTGGGGGCCTGCTGGCAGATGCCCTGCACTGCTGGGGGGTGGGGGTGCTGGGGGACATGTGTGGGGGCCTGCTGGCAGGTGCCCTGCACTGCTGGGGGGTGGGGGTGCAAGGGATCATGAGTGGGACATTAGTGGGGGCCTTCTGGCAGGTGCCCTGCACTGCTGGGGGGTGGGGGTGCAAGGGGTCATGAGTGGGGGCCTGCTGGCAGGTGGGGATGCAAGGGGACATGAGTGGGGGCCTGCTGACAGGTGCCCCTCAGTGCTGGGGGGTTGGGGTGCAAGGGGACATGAGTGGGACATTAGTGGGGGCCTGCTGGCAGGTGCCCTGCACTGCTGGGGGGTGGGGGTGCAAGGGGACATGAGTGGGGGCCTGTTGGCAGGTGCCCTGCACTGCTGGGGGTGGGGGTGCAAGGGGACATGAGTGGGTCATGAGTGGGGGCCTTCTGGCAGGTGCCCTGCACTGCTGGGGTGTGTGAGTGCAAGGGGACATGAGTGGGGGCCTGCTGGCAGATGCCCTGCACTGCTGGGGGGTGGGTGTGCAAGGGGACATGAGTGGGGGACTGCTGGCAGGTGCCCTGTACTGCTGGGGGGTGGGGGTGCAAGGGGACATGAATGGGACATGTGTGGGGGCCTGCTGGCAGGTGCCCTGCACTGCTGGGGGTGGGGGTGCTGGTGGACATGAGTGGGGGCCTGCTGGCAGGTGCCCTGCACTGCTGGGGGGTGGGGGTGCTGGTAGACATGAGTGGGGGCCTGCTGGCAGGTGCCCTGCACTGCTGGGGGTGGGGATCCAAGGGGGCATGAGTGGGGGCCTGCTGGCAGGTGCCCTGCACTTCTGGGGGGTGGGTGTGCAAGGGGTCATGAGTGGGACATGAGTGGGGGCCTGCTGGCAGGTGCCCTGCACTGCTGGGGGTGGGGGTGCAAGGGGACATGAGTGGGACATAAGTGGGGGCCTGCTGGCAGGTGCCCTGCACTGCTGGGGGGTGGGGGTGCAAGGGGACATGAGTGGGGGCCTGCTGGCAGGTGCCCTGCACTGCTGGCGGGTGGGGGTGCAAGGGGACATGAGTGGGGGCCTGCTGGCAGGTTCCCTGCACTGCTGGGGGGTGGGGGTGCAAGGGGACATGAGTGGGACATGTGTGGGGGCCTGCTGGCAGGTGCCCTGCACTGCTGGGGGGTGGGGGTGCAAGGGGACATGAGTGGGACATGGGTGGGGGCCTGCTGGCAGGTGCCCTGCACTGCTGGAGGGTGGGGGTGCAAGGGGCCATGAGTGGGGGCCTGCTGGCAGGTACCCTGCACTGCTGGGGGGTGGGGGTGCTGGTGGACATGAGTGGGGGCCTGCTGTCAGATGCCCTGCACTGCTGGGGGATGGGGGTGGAAGGGAACATGAGTAGGACATGAGTGGGGGCCTGCTGGCAGGTGCCCTGCACTGCTGGGGGGTGGGTGTGCAAGGGGACATGAGTGGGGGCCTGCTGGCAGGTGCCCTGCACTGCTGGGGGGTGGGGGTGCAAGGGGACATGAGTGGGGGCCTGCTCGCAGGTGCCCTGCACTGCTGGGGGGTGGGGGTGCAAGGGGACATGAGTGGGGGCCTGCTGGCAGGTGCCCTGCACTG
Source organism: Ambystoma mexicanum (assembly GCF_040938575.1). NCBI lineage: Eukaryota > Metazoa > Chordata > Amphibia > Caudata > Ambystomatidae > Ambystoma > Ambystoma mexicanum. The sequence continues at coordinate 991,652,705 of NC_090937.1, forward strand.
CTGGGGGGTGGGGGTGCGGTGGGTGTGCAAGGGGACATGAGTGGGGGCCTGCTGGCAGGTGCCCTGCACTGCTGGGGGGTGGAGGTGCAAGGGGACATGAGTGGGACATGAGTGGGGGCCTGCTGGCAGGTGCCCTGCACTGCTGGGGGGTGGGGGTGCAAGGGGACATGAGTGGGGGCCTGCTGGCAGGTGCCCTGCACTGCTAGGGGATGGGGGTGCAAGGGGACATGAGTGGGGGCCTGCTGGCAGGTGCCCTGCACTGCTGGGGGTGGGGGTGCGGTGGGTGTGCAAGGGGACATGAGTGGGGGCCTGTTGGTAGGTGCCCTGCACTGGTGGGGGGTGGGGGTGCAAGGGGACATGAGTGGGGGCCTGCTGGCAGGTGCCCTGCACTGCTGGGGGGTATGGGTGCAAGGGGACATGAGTGGGGGCCTGCTGGCAGGTGCGCTGCACTGCTGGGTGGTGGGGGTGCAAGGGGACATGAGTGGGGGCCTGCTGGCAGGTGCCCTGCACTGCTGGGGGGTGAGGGTGCAAGGGGACATGAGTGGGGGCCTGCTCGCAGGTGCCCTGCACTGCTGGGGGGCGGGGGTGCAAGGGGACATGAGTGGGGGCCTGCTGGCAGGTGCCCTGCACTGCTGGGGGGTGGGGGTGCGGTGGGTGTGCAAGGGGACATGAGTGGGGGCCTGGCGGCAGGTGCCCTGCACTGCTGGGGGATGGGGGTGCAAGGGGACATAAGTGGGGGCCTGCTGGCAGGTGCCTTGCACTGCTGGGGGTGGGGGTGCGGTGGGTGTACAAGGGGACATGAGTGGGGGCCTGTTGGCAGGTGCCCTGCACTGCTGGGGGGTGGGGGTGCAAGGGGACATGAGTGGGGGCCTGCTGGCAGGTGCCCTGCACTGCTGGGGGGTAGGGGTGCAAGGGGACATGAGTGGGGGCCTGCTGGCAGGTGCGCTGCACTGCTGGGTGGTGGGGGTGCAAGGGGACATGAGTGGGACATGAGTGGGGGCCTGCTGGCAGGTTCCCTGCACTGCTGGGGGGTGGGGGTGCAAGGGGACATGAGTGGGACATGAGTGCGGCCTGCTGACAGGTGTCCTGCACTGCTGGGGGATGGGGGTGCAAGGGGACATGAGTGGGGGCCTGCTGGCAGGAGCCCTGCACTGCTGGGGGGTGGGGGTGCAAGGGGACATGAGTGGGGGCCTGCTGGCAGGTGCCTCTCAGTGCTGGGGGGTAGGGGTTCAAGGGGACATGAGTGGGACATGAGTGGGGGCCTGCTGGCAGGTGCGCTGCACTGCAGGGGGTGGGGGTGCAAGGGGACATGAGTGGGGGCCTGCTGGCAGGTGCCCTGCACTGCTGGGGGTTGGGGGTGCAAGGGGACATGAGTGGGACATGAGTGGGGGCCTGCTGGCAGGTGCCTTGCACTGCTGGGGGTTGGGGGTGTAAGGGGACATGAGTGGGGGCCTGCTGGCAGGTGCCCTGCACTGCTGGGGGGTGGGGGTGGAAGGGGACATGAGTGGGAGCCTGCTGGCAGGTGCCCTGCACTGCTGGGGGTTGGGGGTGCAAGGGGACATGAGTGGGACATGTGTGGGGGCTTGCTTGCAGGTGCCCTGCACTGCTGGGGGGTTGTGGTGCTGGTGGACATGTGTGGGGGCCTGCTGGCAGGTGCCCTGCACTGCTGGAGGGTGGGGGTGCAAGGGGACATGACTGGGACATGTGTGGGGGCCTGCTGGCAGGTACCCTGCACTGCTGGGGGGTGGGGGTGCAAGGGGACATGAGTGGGACATGTGTGGGGGCCTGCTGGCAGGTGCCCTGCACTGCTGGGGGGTGGTGGTGCTGGTGGACATGTGTGGGGGCCTGCTGGCAGGTGCCCTGCACTGCTGGGGGGTTGGGGTGCAAGGGGACATGAGTGGGACATGAGTGGGGGCCTGCTGGCAGGTGCCCTGCACTGCTGGGGGATGGGGGTGCAATGGGACATTAGTGGGACATGTGTGGGGGCCTGTTGGCAGGTGCCCTGCACTGCTGGGGGGTGGGGGTGCATGAGGACATGAGTGGGGGCCTGCTGGCAGGTGCCCTGCACTGCTGAGGGGTGGGGGTGCAAGGGGACATGAGTGGGGGCCTGCTGGTAGGTGCCCTGCACTGCTGGGGGGTGGGTGTGCAAGGGGACATGAGTGGGACATGAGTGGGGGCCTGCTGGCAGGTGCCCTGCACTGCTGGGGGGGGTGCAAGGGGACATGAGTGGGACATGTGTGGGGGCCTGCTGGCAGGTGCCCTGCACTGCTGGGGGTGGTGGTGCTGGTGGACGTGACTGGGGGCCTGCTGGCAGGTGCCCTGCACTGCCCTGCACTGCTGGGGGGTGGGGGTGCAAGGGGACATGAGTGGGACATGAGTGGGGGCCTGCTGACAGGTGTCCTGTACTGCTGGGTATGGGGGTGCAAGGGGACATGAGTGGGGGCCTGCTGGCAGGTGCCCTGCACTGCTGGGGGGTGGGGGTGCAAGGGGACATGAGTGGGGGCCTGCTGGCAGGTGCCCTGCACTGCTGGGGGTTGGGGTGCAAGGGGACATGAGTGGGACATGAGTGGGGGCTTGTTTGCAGGTGCCCTGCACTGCTGGGGGGTGGGGGTGCAAGGGGACATGAGTGGGACATGAGTGGGGGCCTGCTGGCAGGTGCCCTGCACTGCTGGGGGGTGGGGGTGCAAGGGGACATGAGTGGGACATGTGTGGGGGCCTGCTGTCAGATGCCCTGCACTGCTGGGGGATGGGGGTGGAAGGGGACATGAGTAGGACATGAGTGGGGGCCTGCTGGCAGGTGCCCTGCACTGCTGGGGGGTGGGTGTGCAAGGGGACATGAGTGGGGGCCTGCTGGCAGGTGCCCTGCACTGCTGGGGTGTGGGGGTGCAAGGGGACATGAGTGGGGGCCTGCTCGCAGGTGCCCTGCACTGCTCGGGGGTGGGGGTGCAAGGGGACATGAGTGGGGGCCTGCTGGCAGGTGCCCTGCACTGCTGGGGGGTGGGGGTGCGGTGGGTGTGCAAGGGGACATGAGTGGGGGCCTGCTGGCAGGTGCCCTGCACTGCTGGGGGGTGGGGGTGCAAGGGGACATGAGTGGGACATGAGTGGGGGCCTGCTGGCAGGTGCCCTGCACTGCTGGGGGGGTGCAAGGGGACATGAGTGGGGGCCTGCTGGCAGGTGCCCTGCACTGCTGGGGGATGGGGGTGCAAGGGGACATGAGTGGGGGCCTGCTGGCTGGTGCCCTGCACTGCTGGGGGGTGGGGGTGCGGTGGGTGTGCAAGGGGACATGAGTGGGGGCCTGTTGGCAGGTGCCCTGCACTGCTGGGGGGTGGGGGTGCAAGGGGACATGAGTGGGGGCCTGCTGGCAGGTGCCCTGCACTGCTGGGGGGTAGGGGTGCAAGGGGAAATGAGTGGGGGCCTGCTGGCAGGTGCGCTGCACTGCTGGGTGGTGGGGGTGCAAGGGGACATGAGTGGGACATGAGTGGGGGCCTGCTGGCAGGTGCCCTGCACTGCTGGGGGGTGAGGGTGCAAGGGGACATGAGTGGGGGCCTGTTGGCAGGTGCCCTGCACTGCTGGGGCTTGGGGGTGCTGGTGGACATGAGTGGGGGCCTGCTGGCAGGTGCCCTGCACTGCTGGGGGGTGGGGGTGCAAGGGGACCTGAGTGGGACATGAGTGCGGCCTGCTGACAGGTGTCCTGCACTGCTGGGGGATGGGGGTGCAAGGGGACATGAGTGCGGGCCTTCTGGCAGGTGCCCTGCACTGCTGGGGGGTGGGGGTGCAAGGGGACATGAGTGGGGGCCTGCTGGCAGGTGCCTCTCAGTGCTGGGGGGTAGGGGTGCAAGGGGACATGAGTGGGACATGAGTGGGGGCCTGCTGGCAGGTGCCCTGCACTGCTGGGGGGTGGGGGTGCAAGGGGACATGAGTGGGACATGAGTAGGGGCTTGCTGGCAGGTGCCCTGCACTGCTGGGGGTTGGGGGTGTAAGGGGACATGAGTGGGGGCCTGCTGGCAGGTGCCCTGCACTGCTGGGGGGTGGGGGTGCAAGGGGACATGAGTGGGAGCCTGCTGGCAGGTGCCCTGCACTGCTGGGGGTTGGGGGTGCAAGGGGACATGAGTGGGACATGTGTGGGGGCTTGCCTGCAGGTGCACTGCACTGCTGGGGGGTTGTGGTGCTGGTGGACATGTGTGGGGGCCTGCTGTCAGGTGCCCTGCACTGCTGGAGGGTGGGGGTGCAAGGGGACATGACTGGGACATGAGTGGGGGCCTGCTGGCAGGTGCCCTGCACTGCTGGGGGGTGGGGGTGCAAGGGGACATGAGTGGGACATGTGTGGGGGCCTGCTGGCAGGTGCCCTGCACTGCTGGGGGGTGGTGGTGCTGGTGGACATGTGTGGGGGCCTGCTGGCAGGAGCCCTGCACTGCTGGGGGGTTGGGGTGCAAGGGGACATGAGTGGGACATGAGTGGGGGCCTGCTGGCAGGTGCCCTGCACTGCTGGGGGATGGGGGTGCAAGGGGACATTAGTGGGACATGTGTGGGGGCCTGCTGGCAGGTGCCCTGCACTGCTGGGGGATGGGGGTGCAAGGGGACATTAGTGGGACATGTGTTGGGGCCTGTTGGCAGGTGCCCTGCACTGCTGGGGGGTGGGGGTGCATGAGGACATGAGTGGGACATGAGTGGGGGCCTGCTGGCAGGTGCCCTGCACTGCTGGGGGGTGGGGGTGCAAGGGGACATGAGTGGGGGCCTGCTGGTAGGTGCCCTGCACTCCTGGGGGGTGGGTGTGCAAGGGGACATGAGTGGGGGCCTGCTGGCAGGTGCCCTGCACTGCTGGGGGGTGGGGGTGTGAGGGGACATGAGTGGGACATGTGTGGGGGCCTGCTGGCAGGTGCCCTGCACTGCTGGGGGGTGGTGGTGCTGGTGGACATGAGTGGGGGCCTGCTGGCAGGTGCCCTGCACTGCTGGGGGGTGGGGGTGCAAGGGGACATGAGTGGGACATGAGTGGGGGCCTGCTGACAGGTGTCCTGTACTGCTGGGTATGGGGGTGAAAGGGGACATGAGTGGGGGCCTGCTGGCAGGTGCCCTGCACTGCTGGGGGTGGGGGTGCAAGGGGACATGAGTGGGGGCCTGCTGGCAGGTGCCTCTCAGTGCTGGGGGGTGGCGGTGCAAGCGGACATGAATGCGACATGAGTGGGGGCCTGCTGGCAGGTGCCCTCCACTGCTGGGGGTGGGGGTGCAAGGGGACATGAGTGGGGGCCTGCTGGCAGGTGCCCTGCACTGCTGTGGCATGGGGATGCAAGGGGACATGAGTGGGGGCCTGCTGGCAGGTGCCCTGCACTGCTGGGGGGTGGGGGTGCAAGGGGACATGAGTGGAACATGAGTGGGGGCCTGCTGGCAGGTGCCCTGCACTGCTGGGAGGTGGGGGTGTAAGGGGACATGAGTGGGGGCCTGCTGGCAGGTGCCCTGCACTGCTGGGGGGTGCGGGTGCAAAGGGACATGAGTGGGAGCCTGCTGGCAGGTGCCCTGCACTGCTGGGGGTTGGGGGTGCAAGGGGACATGAGTGGGACATGAGTGGGGGCCTGCTGGCAGGTGCCCTGCACTGCTGGGGGTTGGGGGTGCAAGGGGACATGAGTGGGACATGAGTGGGGGCCTGCTGGCAGGTGCCCTGCACTGCTGGGGGGTGGGGGTGCAAGGGGACATGAGTGGGACATGTGTGGGGGCCTGCTGTCAGATGCCCTGCACTGCTGGGGGATGGGGTGGAAGGGGACATGAGTAGGACATGAGTGGGGGCCTGCTGGCAGGTGCCCTGCACTGCTGGGGGGTGGGTATGCAAGGGGACATGAGTGGGGGCCTGCTGGCAGGTGCCCTGCACTGCTTGGGGGTGGGGGTGCAAGGGGACATGAGTGGGGGCCTGCTCGCAGGTGCCCTGCACTGCTGGGGGGTGGGGGTGCAAGGGGACATGAGTGGGGGCCTGCTGGCAGGTGCCCTGCACTGCTGGGGGGTGGGGGTGCGGTGGGTGTGCAAGGGGACATGAGTGGGGGCCTGCTGGCAGGTGCCCTGCACTGCTGGGGGGTGGGGGTGCAAGGGGACATGAGTGGGACATGAGTGGGGGCCTGCTTGCAGGTGCCCTGCACTGCTGGGGGGTGGGGGTGCAAGGGGACATGAGTGGGGGCCTGCTGGCAGGTGCCCTGCACTGCTGGGGGATGGGGGTGCAAGGGGACATGAGTGGGGGCCTGCTGGCAGGTGCCCTGCACTGCTGGGGGCTGGGGGTACGGTGGGTGTGCAAGGGGACATGAGTGGGGGCCTGCTGGCAGGTGCCCTGCACTGCTGGGGAGTAGGGGTGCAAGGGGACATGAGTGGGGGCCTGCTGGCAGGTGCGCTGCACTGCTGGGGGGTGGGGGTGCAAGGGGACATGAGTGGGACATGAGTGCGGCCTGCTGACAGGTGTCCTGCACTGCTGGGGGATGGGGGTGCAAGGGGACATGAGTGGGGGCCTGCTGGCAGGTGCCCTGCACTGCTGGGGGGTGGGGGTGCAAGGGGACATGAGTGGGGGCCTGCTGGCAGGTGCCTCTCAGTGCTGGGGGGTAGGGGTGCAAGGGGACATGAGTGGGACATGAGTGGGGGCCTGCTGGCAGGTGATCTGCACTGCTGGGGGTTGGGGGTGTAAGGGGACATGAGTGGGGGCCTGCTGGCAGGTGCCCTGCACTGCTGGGGGGTGGGGGTGCAAGGGGACATGAGTGGGACATGTGTGTGGGCTTGTTTGCAGGTGCCCTGCACTGCTGGGGGGTTGTGGTACTGGTGGACATGTGTGGGGGCCTGCTGGCAGGTGCCCTGCACTGCTGGAGGGTGGGGGTGCAAGGGGACATGACTGGGACATGTGTGGGGGCTTGCTTGCAGGTGCCCTGCACTGCTGGGGGGTTGTGGTGCTGGTGGACATGTGTGGGGGCCTGCTGGCAGGTGCCCTGCACTGCTGGAGGGTGGGGGTGCAAGGGGACATGACTGGGACATGAGTGGGGGCCTGCTGGCAGGTGCCCTGCACTGCTGGGGGGTGGGGGTGCAAGGGGACATGAGTGGGACATGTGTGGGGGCCTGCTGGCAGGTGCCCTGCACTGCTGGGGGGTGGTGGTGCTGGTGGACATGTGTGGGGGCCTGCTGGCAGGAGCCCTGCACTGCTGGGGGGTTGGGGTGCAGGGGACATGAGTGGGACATGAGTGGGGGCCTGCTGGCAGGTGCCCTGCACTGCTGGGGGATGGGGGTGCAAGGGGACATTAGTGGGACATGTGTGGGGGCCTGCTGGCAGGTGCCCTGCACTGCTGGGGGATGGGGGTGCAAGGGGACATTAGTGGGACCTGTGTGGGGGCCTGTTGGCAGGTGTCCTGCACTGCTAGGGGGTGGGGGTGCATGTGGACATGAGTGGGACATGAGTGGGGGCCTGCTGGCAGGTGCCCTGCACTGCTGGGGGGTGGGGGTGCAAGGGGACATGAGTGGGGGCCTGTTGGTAGGTGCCCTGCACTCCTGGGGGGTGGGTGTGCAAGGGGACATGAGTGGGACTTGAGTGGGGGCCTGCTGGCAGGTGCCCTGCACTGCTGGGGGGTGGGGGTGCGAGGAGACATGAGTGGGACATGTGTGGGGGCCTGCTGGCAGGTGCCCTGCACTGCTGGGGGGTGGTGGTGCTGGTGGACATGAGTGGGGGCCTGCTGGCAGGTGCCCTGCACTGCTGGGGGGTGGGGGTGCAAGGGGACATGAGTGGGGGCCTGCTGGCAGGTGCCCTGCACTGCTGGGGAGTAGGGGTGCAAGGGGACATGAGTGGGGGCCTGCTGGCAGGTGCGCTGCACTGCTGGGGGGTGGGGGTGCAAGGGGACATGAGTGGGACATGAGTGCGGCCTGCTGACAGGTGTCCTGCACTGCTGGGGGATGGGGGTGCAAGGGGACATGAGTGGGGGCCTGCTGGCAGGTGCCCTGCACTGCTGGGGGGTGGGGGTGCAAGGGGACATGAGTGGGGGCCTGCTGGCAGGTGCCTCTCAGTGCTGGGGGGTAGGGGTGCAAGGGGACATGAGTGGGACATGAGTGGGGGCCTGCTGGCAGGTGCCCTGCACTGCTGGGGGTTGGGGGTGTAAGGGGACATGAGTGGGGGCCTGCTGGCAGGTGCCCTGCACTGCTGGGGGGTGGGGGTGCAAGGGGACATGAGTGGGACATGTGTGTGGGCTTGTTTGCAGGTGCCCTGCACTGCTGGGGGGTTGTGGTACTGGTGGACATGTGTGGGGGCCTGCTGGCAGGTGCCCTGCACTGCTGGAGGGTGGGGGTGCAAGGGGACATGACTGGGACATGTGTGGGGGCTTGCTTGCAGGTGCCCTGCACTGCTGGGGGGTTGTGGTGCTGGTGGACATGTGTGGGGGCCTGCTGGCAGGTGCCCTGCACTGCTGGAGGGTGGGGGTGCAAGGGGACATGACTGGGACATGAGTGGGGGCCTGCTGGCAGGTGCCCTGCACTGCTGGGGGTGGGGGTGCAAGGGGACATGAGTGGGACATGTGTGGGGGCCTGCTGGCAGGTGCCCTGCACTGCTGGGGGGTGGCGGTGCTGGTGGACATGTGTGGGGGCCTGCTGGCAGGAGCCCTGCACTGCTGGGGGGTTGGGGTGCAGGGGACATGAGTGGGACATGAGTGGGGGGCTGCTTGCAGGTGCCCTGCACTGCTGGGGGATGGGGGTGCAAGGGGACATTAGTGGGACATGTGTGGGGCCCTGCTGGCAGGTGCCCTGCACTGCTGGGGGATGGGGGTGCAAGGGGACATTAGTGGGACATGTGTGGGGGCCTGTTGGCAGGTGCCCTGCACTGCTGGGGGGTGGGGGTGCATGTGGACATGAGTGGGACATGAGTGGGGGCCTGCTGGCAGGTGCCCTGCACTGCTGGGGGGTGGGGGTGCAAGGGGACATAAGTGGGGGCCTGCTGGTAGGTGCCCTGCACTCCTGGGGGGTGGGTGTGCAAGGGGACATGAGTGGGAATTGAGTGGGGGTCTGCTGGCAGGTGCCCTGCACTGCTGGGGGGTGGGGGTGCGAGGGGACATGATTGAGACATGTGTGGGGGCCTGCTGGCAGGTGCCCTGCACTGCTGGGGGGTGGTGGTGCTGGTGGACATGAGTGGGGGCCTGCTGGCAGGTGCCCTGCACTGCTGGGGGGTGGGGGTGCAAGGGGACATGAGTGGGACATGGTGGGGGCCTGCTGACAGGTGTCCTGCACTGCTGGGGGGTGGGGGTGCAAGGGGACATGAGTGGGACATGTGTGGGGGCCTGCTGGCAGGTGCCCTGCACTGCTGGGGGGTGGTGGTGCTGGTGGACATGTGTGGGGGCCTGCTGGCAGGAGCCCTGCACTGCTGGGGGGTGGGGGTGCAAGGGGACATGAGTGGAACATGAGTGGGGGCCTGCTGGCAGGTGCCCTGCACTGCTGGGGGGTGGGTGTGCAAGGGGACATGAGTGGGGGCCTGCTGGCAGGTGCCCTGCACTGCTGGGGGTGGGGTGCAAGGGGACATGAGTGGGGGCCTGCTGGCAGGTGCCCTGCACTGCTGGGGGGTGGGGGTGCAAGGGGACATGAGTGGGGGCCTGCTGGCAGGTGCCCTGCACTGCTGGGGGGTGGGGGTGCGGTGGGTGTGCAAGGGGACATGAGTGGGGGCCTGCTGGCAGGTGCCCTGCACTGCTGGGGGGTGGGGGTGCAAGGGGACATGAGTGGGGGCCTGCTTGCAGGTGCCCTGCACTGCTGGGGGGTGGGGGTGCAAGGGGACATGAGTGGGGGCCTGCTGGCAGGTGCCCTGCACTGCTGGGGAGTAGGGGTGCAAGGGGACATGAGTGGGGGCCTGCTGGCAGGTGCCCTGCACTGCTGGGGGGTGGGTGTGCAAGGGGACATGAGTGGGGGCCTGCTGGCAGGTGCCCTGCACTGCTGGGGGGTGGGGGTGCAAGGGGACATGAGTGGGGGCCTGCTCGCAGGTGCCCTGCACTGCTGGGGGGTGGGGGTGCAAGGGGACATGAGTGGGGGCCTGCTGGCAGGTGCCCTGCACTGCTGGGGGGTGGGGGTGCGAGGGGACATGATTGAGACATGTGTGGGGGCCTGCTGGCAGGTGCCCTGCACTGCTGGGGGGTGGTGGTGCTGGTGGACATGAGTGGGGGCCTGCTGGCAGGTGCCCTGCACTGCTGGGGGGTGGGGGTGCAAGGGGACATGAGTGGGACATGGTGGGGGCCTGCTGACAGGTGTCCTGCACTGCTGGGGGGTGGGGGTGCAAGGGGACATGAGTGGGACATGTGTGGGGGCCTGCTGGCAGGTGCCCTGCACTGCTGGGGGGTGGTGGTGCTGGTGGACATGTGTGGGGGCCTGCTGGCAGGAGCCCTGCACTGCTGGGGGGTGGGGGTGCAAGGGGACATGAGTGGAACATGAGTGGGGGCCTGCTGGCAGGTGCCCTGCACTGCTGGGGGGTGGGTGTGCAAGGGGACATGAGTGGGGGCCTGCTGGCAGGTGCCCTGCACTGCTGGGGGTGGGGTGCAAGGGGACATGAGTGGGGGCCTGCTGGCAGGTGCCCTGCACTGCTGGGGGGTGGGGGTGCAAGGGGACATGAGTGGGGGCCTGCTGGCAGGTGCCCTGCACTGCTGGGGGGTGGGGGTGCGGTGGGTGTGCAAGGGGACATGAGTGGGGGCCTGCTGGCAGGTGCCCTGCACTGCTGGGGGGTGGGGGTGCAAGGGGACATGAGTGGGGGCCTGCTTGCAGGTGCCCTGCACTGCTGGGGGGTGGGGGTGCAAGGGGACATGAGTGGGGGCCTGCTGGCAGGTGCCCTGCACTGCTGGGGAGTAGGGGTGCAAGGGGACATGAGTGGGGGCCTGCTGGCAGGTGCCCTGCACTGCTGGGGGGTGGGTGTGCAAGGGGACATGAGTGGGGGCCTGCTGGCAGGTGCCCTGCACTGCTGGGGGGTGGGGGTGCAAGGGGACATGAGTGGGGGCCTGCTCGCAGGTGCCCTGCACTGCTGGGGGGTGGGGGTGCAAGGGGACATGAGTGGGGGCCTGCTGGCAGGTGCCCTGCACTGCTGGGGGGTGGGGGTGCGGTGGGTGTGCAAGGGGACATGAGTGGGGGCCTGCTGGCAGGTGCCCTGCACTGCTGGGGGGTGGGGGTGCAAGGGGACATGAGTGGGACATGAGTGGGGGCCTGCTTGCAGGTGCCCTGCACTGCTGGGGGTGGGGGTGCAAGGGGACATGAGTGGGGGCCTGCTGGCAGGTGCCCTGCACTGCTGGGGGATGGGGGTGCAAGGGGACATGAGTGGGGGCCTGCTGGCAGGTGCCCTGCACTGCTGGGGGCTGGGGGTGCGGTGGGTGTGCAAGGGGACATGAGTGGGGGCCTGTTGGCAGGTGCCCTGCACTGCTGGGGGGTGGGGGTGCAAGGGGACATGAGTGGGGGCCTGCTGGCAGGTGCGCTGCACTGCTGGGGGGTGGGGGTGCAAGGGGACATGAGTGGGACATGAGTGCGGCCTGCTGACAGGTGTCCTGCACTGCTGGGGGATGGGGGTGCAAGGGGACATGAGTGGGGGCCTGCTGGCAGGTGCCCTGCACTGCTGGGGGGTGGGGGTGCAAGGGGACATGAGTGGGGGCCTGCTGGCAGGTGCCTCTCAGTGCTGGGGGGTAGGGGTGCAAGGGGACATGAGTGGGACATGAGTGGGGGCCTGCTGGCAGGTGCCCTGCACTGCTGGGGGTTGGGGGTGTAAGGGGACATGAGTGGGGGCCTGCTGGCAGGTGCCCTGCACTGCTGGGGGGTGGGGGTGCAAGGGGACATGAGTGGGACATGTGTGTGGGCTTGTTTGCAGGTGCCCTGCACTGCTGGGGGGTTGTGGTACTGGTGGACATGTGTGGGGGCCTGCTGGCAGGTGCCCTGCACTGCTGGAGGGTGGGGGTGCAAGGGGACATGACTGGGACATGTGTGGGGGCTTGCTTGCAGGTGCCCTGCACTGCTGGGGGGTTGTGGTGCTGGTGGACATGTGTGGGGGCCTGCTGGCAGGTGCCCTGCACTGCTGGAGGGTGGGGGTGCAAGGGGACATGACTGGGACATGAGTGGGGGCCTGCTGGCAGGTGCCCTGCACTGCTGGGGGTGGGGGTGCAAGGGGACATGAGTGGGACATGTGTGGGGGCCTGCTGGCAGGTGCCCTGCACTGCTGGGGGGTGGCGGTGCTGGTGGACATGTGTGGGGGCCTGCTGGCAGGAGCCCTGCACTGCTGGGGGGTTGGGGTGCAGGGGACATGAGTGGGACATGAGTGGGGGGCTGCTTGCAGGTGCCCTGCACTGCTGGGGGATGGGGGTGCAAGGGGACATTAGTGGGACATGTGTGGGGCCCTGCTGGCAGGTGCCCTGCACTGCTGGGGGATGGGGGTGCAAGGGGACATTAGTGGGACATGTGTGGGGGCCTGTTGGCAGGTGCCCTGCACTGCTGGGGGGTGGGGGTGCATGTGGACATGAGTGGGACATGAGTGGGGGCCTGCTGGCAGGTGCCCTGCACTGCTGGGGGGTGGGGGTGCAAGGGGACATAAGTGGGGGCCTGCTGGTAGGTGCCCTGCACTCCTGGGGGGTGGGTGTGCAAGGGGACATGAGTGGGAATTGAGTGGGGGTCTGCTGGCAGGTGCCCTGCACTGCTGGGGGGTGGGGGTGCGAGGGGACATGATTGAGACATGTGTGGGGGCCTGCTGGCAGGTGCCCTGCACTGCTGGGGGGTGGTGGTGCTGGTGGACATGAGTGGGGGCCTGCTGGCAGGTGCCCTGCACTGCTGGGGGGTGGGGGTGCAAGGGGACATGAGTGGGACATGGTGGGGGCCTGCTGACAGGTGTCCTGCACTGCTGGGGGGTGGGGGTGCAAGGGGACATGAGTGGGACATGTGTGGGGGCCTGCTGGCAGGTGCCCTGCACTGCTGGGGGGTGGTGGTGCTGGTGGACATGTGTGGGGGCCTGCTGGCAGGAGCCCTGCACTGCTGGGGGGTGGGGGTGCAAGGGGACATGAGTGGAACATGAGTGGGGGCCTGCTGGCAGGTGCCCTGCACTGCTGGGGGGTGGGTGTGCAAGGGGACATGAGTGGGGGCCTGCTGGCAGGTGCCCTGCACTGCTGGGGGTGGGGTGCAAGGGGACATGAGTGGGGGCCTGCTGGCAGGTGCCCTGCACTGCTGGGGGGTGGGGGTGCAAGGGGACATGAGTGGGGGCCTGCTGGCAGGTGCCCTGCACTGCTGGGGGGTGGGGGTGCGGTGGGTGTGCAAGGGGACATGAGTGGGGGCCTGCTGGCAGGTGCCCTGCACTGCTGGGGGGTGGGGGTGCAAGGGGACATGAGTGGGGGCCTGCTTGCAGGTGCCCTGCACTGCTGGGGGGTGGGGGTGCAAGGGGACATGAGTGGGGGCCTGCTGGCAGGTGCCCTGCACTGCTGGGGAGTAGGGGTGCAAGGGGACATGAGTGGGGGCCTGCTGGCAGGTGCCCTGCACTGCTGGGGGGTGGGTGTGCAAGGGGACATGAGTGGGGGCCTGCTGGCAGGTGCCCTGCACTGCTGGGGGGTGGGGGTGCAAGGGGACATGAGTGGGGGCCTGCTCGCAGGTGCCCTGCACTGCTGGGGGGTGGGGGTGCAAGGGGACATGAGTGGGGGCCTGCTGGCAGGTGCCCTGCACTGCTGGGGGGTGGGGGTGCGGTGGGTGTGCAAGGGGACATGAGTGGGGGCCTGCTGGCAGGTGCCCTGCACTGCTGGGGGGTGGGGGTGCAAGGGGACATGAGTGGGACATGAGTGGGGGCCTGCTTGCAGGTGCCCTGCACTGCTGGGGGTGGGGGTGCAAGGGGACATGAGTGGGGGCCTGCTGGCAGGTGCCCTGCACTGCTGGGGGATGGGGGTGCAAGGGGACATGAGTGGGGGCCTGCTGGCAGGTGCCCTGCACTGCTGGGGGCTGGGGGTGCGGTGGGTGTGCAAGGGGACATGAGTGGGGGCCTGTTGGCAGGTGCCCTGCACTGCTGGGGGGTGGGGGTGCAAGGGGACATGAGTGGGGGCCTGCTGGCAGGTGCCCTGCACTGCTGGGGAGTAGGGGTGCAAGGGGACATGAGTGGGGGCCTGCTGGCAGGTGCCCTGCACTGCTGGGGGGTGAGGGTGCAAGGGGACATGAGTGGGGGCCTGTTGGCAAGTGCCCTGCACTGCTGGGGCTTGGGGGTGCTGGTGGACATGAGTGAGGGCCTGCTGGCAGGTGCCCTGCACTGCTGGGGGGTGGGGGTGCAAGGGGACATGAGTGGGAGCCTGCTGGCAGGTGCCCTGCACTGCTGGGGGTTGGGGGTGCAAGGGGACATGTGGGACATGTGTGGGGGCCTGCTGACAGGTGTCCTGCACTGCTGGGGGATGGGGGTGCAAGGGGACATGAGTGGGGGCCTGCTGGCAGGTGCCCTGCACTGCTGGGGGGTGGGGGTGCAAGGGGACATGAGTGGGGGCCTGCTGGCAGGTGCCTCTCAGTGCTGGGGGGTAGGGGTGCAAGGGGACATGAGTGGGACATGAGTGGGGGCCTGCTGGCAGGTGCCCTGCACTGCAGGGGGTGGGGGTGCAAGGGGACATGAGTGGGGGCCTGCTGGCAGGTGCCCTGCACTGCTGGGGATTGGGGGTGTAAGGGGACATGAGTGGGGGCCTGCTGGCAGGTGCCCTGCACTGCTGGGGGGTGGGGGTGCAAGGGGACATGAGTGGGAGCCTGCTGGCAGGTGCCCTGCACTGCTGGGGGTTGGGGGTGCAAGGGGACATGAGTGGGACATGTGTGGGGGCTTGCTTGCAGGTGTCCTGCACTGCTGGGGGGTTGTGGTACTGGTGGACATGTGTGGGGGCCTGCTGGCAGGTGCCCTGCACTGCTGGAGGGTGGGGGTGCAAGGGGACATGACTGGGACATGTGTGGGGGCTTGCTTGCAGGTGCCCTGCACTGCTGGGGGGTTGTGGTGCTGGTGGACATGTGTGGGGGCCTGCTGGCAGGTGCCCTGCACTGCTGGGGAGTAGGGGTGCAAGGGGACATGAGTGGGGGCCTGCTGGAAGGTGCCCTGCACTGCTGGGGGGTGGGTGTGCAAGGGGACATGAGTGGGGCCTGCTGGCAGGTGCCCTGCACTGCTGGGGGGTGGGGGTGCAAGGGGACATGAGTGGGGGCCTGCTGGCAGGTGCCCTGCACTGCTGGGGGTTGGGGGTGCGGTGGGTGTGCAAGGGGACATGAGTGGGGGCCTGCTGGCAGGTGCCCTGCACTGCTGGGGGGTGGGGGTGCAAGGGGACATGAGTGGGGGCCTGCTTGCAGGTGCCCTGCACTGCTGGGGGTTGGGGTGCAAGGGGACATGAGTGGGGGCCTGCTGATAGGTGCCCTGCACTGCTGGGGGATGGGGGTGCAAGGGGACATGAGTGGGGGCCTGCTGGCAGGTGCCCTGCACTCCTGGGGGCTGGGGGTGCGGTGGGTGTGCAAGGGGACATGAGTGGGGGCCTGTTGGCAGGTGCCCTGCACTGCTGGGGGGTGGGGGTGCAAGGGGACATGAGTGGGTGCCTGCTGGCAGGTGCCCTGCACTGCTGGGGAGTAGGGGTGCAAGGGGACATGAGTGGGGGCCTGCTGGCAGGTGTGCTGCACTGCTGGGTGGTGGGGGTGCAAGGGGACATGAGTGGGACATCAGTGGGGGCCTGCTGGCAGGTGCCCTGCACTGCTGGGGGGTGAGGGTGCAAGGGGACATGAGTGGGGGCCTGTTGGCAAGTGCCCTGCACTGCTGGGGCTTGGGGGTGCTGGTGGACATGAGTGAGGGCCTGCTGGCAGGTGCCCTGCACTGCTGGGGGTTGGGGGTGCAAGGGGACATGAGTGGGACATGAGTGCGGCCTGCTGACAGGTGTCCTGCACTGCTGGGGGATGGGGGTGCAAGGGGACATGAGTGGGGGCCTGCTGGCAGGTGCCCTGCACTGCTGGGGGGTGGGGGTGCAAGGGGACATGAGTGGGGGCCTGCTGGCAGGTGCCTCTCAGTGCTGGGGGGTAGGGGTGCAAGGGGACATGAGTGGGGGCCTGCTGGCAGGTGCCCTGCACTGCAGGGGGTGGGGGTGCAAGGGGACATGAGTGGGGGCCTGCTGGCAGGTGCCCTGCACTGCTGGGGGGTGGGGGTGCAAGGGGACATGAGTGGGACATGAGTGGGGGCCTGCTGGCAGGTGCCCTGCACTGCTGGGGATTGGGGGTGTAAGGGGACATGAGTGGGGGCCTGCTGGCAGGTGCCCTGCACTGCTGGGGGGTGGGGGTGCAAGGGGACATGAGTGGGAGCCTGCTGGCAGGTGCCCTGCACTGCTGGGGGTTGGGGGCGCAAGGGGACATGAGTGGGACATGTGTGGGGGCTTGCTTGCAGGTGTCCTGCACTGCTGGGGGGTTGTGGTACTGGTGGACATGTGTGGGGGCCTGCTGGCAGGTGCCCTGCACTGCTGGAGGGTGGGGGTGCAAGGGGACATGACTGGGACATGTGTGGGGGCTTGCTTGCAGGTGCCCTGCACTGCTGGGGGGTTGTGGTGCTGGTGGACATGTGTGGGGGCCTGCTGGCAGGTGCCCTGCACTGCTGGAGGGTGGGGGTGCAAGGGGACATGACTGGGACATGAGTGGGGGCCTGCTCGCAGGTGCCCTGCACTGCTCGGGGGTGGGGGTGCAAGGGGACATGAGTGGGGGCCTGCTGGCAGGTGCCCTGCACTGCTGGGGGGTGGGGGTGCGGTGGGTGTGCAAGGGGACATGAGTGGGGGCCTGCTGGCACGTGCCCTGCACTGCTGGGGGGTGGGGTGCAAGGGGACATGAGTGGGACATGAGTGGGGGCCTGCTGGCAGGTGCCCTGCACTGCTGGGGGAGTGCAAGGGGACATGAGTGGGGGCCTGCTGGCAGGTGCCCTGCACTGCTGGGGGATGGGGGTGCAAGGGGACATGAGTGGGGGCCTGCTGAGAGGTGCCCTGCACTGCTGGGGGGTGGGGGTGCGGTGGGTGTGCAAGGGGACATGAGTGGGGGCCTGTTGGCAGGTGCCCTGCACTGCTGGGGGGTGGGGGTGCAAGGGGACATGAGTGGGGGCCTGCTGGCAGGTGCGCTGCACTGCTGGGTGGTGGGGGTGCAAGGGGACATGAGTGGGACATGAGTGGGGGCCTGCTGGCAGGTGCCCTGCACTGCTGGGGGGTGAGGGTGCAAGGGGACATGAGTGGGGGCCTGTTGGCAGGTGCCCTGCACTGCTGGGGCTTGGGGGTGCTGGTGGACATGAGTGGGGGCCTGCTGGCAGGTGCCCTGCACTGCTGGGGGGTGGGGGTGCAAGGGGACATGAGTGCGGCCTGCTGACAGGTGTCCTGCACTGCTGGGGGATGGGGGTGCAAGGGGACATGAGTGGGGGCCTGCTGGCAGGTGCCCTGCACTGCTGGGGGGTGTGGGTGCAAGGGGACATGAGTGGGGGCCTGCTGGCAGGTGCCTCTCAGTGCTGGGGGGTAGGGGTGCAAGGGGACATGAGTGGGACATGAGTGGGGGCCTGCTGGCTGGTGCCCTGCACTGCAGGGGGTGGGGATGCAAGGGGACATGAGTGGGGGCCTGCTAGCAGGTGCCCTGCACTGCTGGGGGGTGGGGGTGCAAGGGGACATGAGTGGGACATGAGTGGGGGCCTGCTGGCAGGTGCCCTGCACTGCTGGGGGTTGGGGGTGTAAGGGGACATGAGTGGGGGCCTGCTGGCAGGTGCCCTGCACTGCTGGGGGGTGGGGGTGCAAGGGGACATGAGTGGGAGCCTGCTGGCAGGTGCCCTGCACTGCTGGGGGTTGGGGGTGCAAGGGGACATGAGTGGGACATGTGTGGGGGCTTGCCTGCAGGTGCACAGCACTGCTGGGGGGTTGTGGTGCTGGTGGACATGTGTGGGGGCCTGCTGGCAGGTGCCCTGCACTGCTGGAGGGTGGGGGTGCAAGGGGACATGACTGGGACATGAGTGGGGGCCTGCTGGCAGGTGCCCTGCACTGCTGGGGAGTAGGGGTGCAAGGGGACATGAGTGGGGGCCTGCTGGAAGGTGCCCTGCACTGCTGGGGGGTGGGTGTGCAAGGGGACATGAGTGGGGCCTGCTGGCAGGTGCCCTGCACTGCTGGGGGTGGGGGTGCAAGGGGACATGAGTGGGGGCCTGCTGGCAGGTGCCCTGCACTGCTGGGGGATGGGGGTGCAAGGGGACATTAGTGGGACATGTGTGGGGGCCTGCTGGCAGGTGCCCTGCACTGCTGGGGAGTAGGGGTGCAAGGGGACATGAGTGGGGGCCTGCTGGAAGGTGCCCTGCACTGCTGGGGGGTGGGTGTGCAAGGGGACATGAGTGGGGCCTGCTGGCAGGTGCCCTGCACTGCTGGGGGTGGGGGTGCAAGGGGACATGAGTGGGGGCCTGCTGGCAGGTGCCCTGCACTGCTGGGGGTTGGGGGTGCGGTGGGTGTGCAAGGGGACATGAGTGGGGGCCTGCTGTCAGGTGCCCTGCACTGCTGGGGGTGGGGGTGCAAGGGGACATGAGTGGGGGCCTGCTTGCAGGTGCCCTGCACTGCTGGGGGTGGGGGTGCAAGGGGACATGAGTGGGGGCCTGCTGGCAGGTGCCCTGCACTGCTGGGGGATGGGGGTGCAAGGGGACATGAGTGGGGGCCTGCTGGCAGGTGCCCTGCACTCCTGGGGGCTGGGGGTGCGGTGGGTGTGCAAGGGGACATGAGTGGGGGCCTGTTGGCAGGTGCCCTGCACTGCTGGGGGGTGGGGGTGCAAGGGGACATGAGTGGGGGCCTGCTGGCAGGTGCCCTGCACTGCTGGGGAGTAGGGGTGCAAGGGGACATGAGTGGGGGCCTGCTGGCAGGTGCGCTGCACTGCTGGGTGGTGGGGGTGCAAGGGGACATGAGTGGGACATGAGTGGGGGCCTGCTGGCAGGTGCCCTGCACTGCTGGGGGGTGAGGGTGCAAGGGGACATGAGTGGGGGCCTGTTGGCAAGTGCCCTGCACTGCTGGGGCTTGGGGGTGCTGGTGGACATGAGTGAGGGCCTGCTGGCAGGTGCCCTGCACTGCTGGGGGGTGGGGGTGCAAGGGGACATGAGTGGGACATGAGTGCGGCCTGCTGACAGGTGTCCTGCACTGCTGGGGGATGGGGGTGCAAGGGGACATGAGTGGGGGCCTGCTGGCAGGTGCCCTGCACTGCTGGGGGGTGGGGGTGCAAGGGGACATGAGTGGGGGCCTGCTGGCAGGTGCCTCTCAGTGCTGGGGGGTAGGGGTGCAAGGGGATATGAGTGGGGGCCTGCTGGCAGGTGCCCTGCACTGCAGGGGGTGGGGGTGCAAGGGGACATAAGTGGGGGCCTGCTGGCAGGTGCCCTGCACTGCTGGGGGGTGGGGGTGCAAGGGGACATGAGTGGGACATGAGTGGGGGCCTGCTGGCAGGTGCCCTGCACTGCTGGGGATTGGGGGTGTAAGGGGACATGAGTGGGGGCCTGCTGGCAGGTGCCCTGCACTGCTGGGGGGTGGGGGTGCAAGGGGACATGAGTGGGAGCCTGCTGGCAGGTGCCCTGCACTGCTGGGGGTTGGGGGTGCAAGGGGACATGAGTGGGACATGTGTGGGGCTTGCTTGCAGGTGTCCTGCACTGCTGGGGGGTTGTGGTACTGGTGGACATGTGTGGGGGCCTGCTGGCAGGTGCCCTGCACTGCTGGAGGGTGGGGGTGCAAGGGGACATGACTGGGACATGTGTGGGGGCTTGCTTGCAGGTGCCCTGCACTGCTGGGGGGTTGTGGTGCTGGTGGACATGTGTGGGGGCCTGCTGGCAGGTGCCCTGCACTGCTGGAGGGTGGGGGTGCAAGGGGACATGACTGGGACATGAGTGGGGGCCTGCTCGCAGGTGCCCTGCACTGCTCGGGGATGGGGGTGCAAGGGGACATGAGTGGGGGCCTGCTGGCAGGTGCCCTGCACTGCTGGGGGGTGGGGGTGCGGTGGGTGTGCAAGGGGACATGAGTGGGGGCCTGCTGGCACGTGCCCTGCACTGCTGGGGGGTGGGGGTGCAAGGGGACATGAGTGGGGCCTGCTGGCAGGTGCCCTGCACTGCTGGGGGATGGGGGTGCAAGGGGACATGAGTGGGGGCCTGCTGGCAGGTGCCCTGCACTGCTGGGGGGTGGGGGTGCGGTGGGTGTGCAAGGGGACATGAGTGGGGGCCTGTTGGCAGGTGCCCTGCACTGCTGGGGGGTGGGGGTGCAAGGGGAAATGAGTGGGGGCCTGCTGGCTGGTGCGCTGCACTGCTGGGGGGTAGGGGTGCAAGGGGACATGAGTGGGGGCCTGCTGGCAGGTGCCCTGCACTGCTGGGGGGTAGGGGTGCAAGGGGACATGAGTGGGGGCCTGCTGGCAGGTGCGCTGCACTGCTGGGTGGTGGGGGTGCAAGGGGACATGAGTGCGGCCTGCTGACAGGTGTCCTGCACTGCTGGGGGGTAGGGGTGCAAGGGGACATGAGTGGGGGCCTGTTGGCAGGTGCCCTGCACTGCTGGGGCTTGGGGGTGCTGGTGGACATGAGTGGGGGCCTGCTGGCAGGTGCCCTGCACTGCTGGGGGGTGGGGGTGCAAGGGGACATGAGTGCGGCCTGCTGACAGGTGTCCTGCACTGCTGGGGGATGGGGGTGCAAGGGGACATGAGTGGGGGCCTGCTGGCAGGTGCCCTGCACTGCTGGGGCTTGGGGGTGCTGGTGGACATGAGTGGGGGCCTGCTGGCAGGTGCCCTGCACTGCTGGGGGGTGGGGGTGCAAGGGGACATGAGTGCGGCCTGCTGACAGGTGTCCTGCACTGCTGGGGGATGGGGGTGCAAGGGGACATGAGTGGGGGCCTGCTGGCAGGTGCCCTGCACTGCTGGGGGGTGTGGGTGCAAGGGGACATGAGTGGGGGCCTGCTGGCAGGTGCCTCTCAGTGCTGGGGGGTAGGGGTGCAAGGGGACATGAGTGGGACATGAGTGGGGGCCTGCTGGCTGGTGCCCTGCACTGCAGGGGGTGGGGATGCAAGGGGACATGAGTGGGGGCCTGCTAGCAGGTGCCCTGCACTGCTGGGGGGTGGGGGTGCAAGGGGACATGAGTGGGACATGAGTGGGGGCCTGCTGGCAGGTGCCCTGCACTGCTGGGGGTTGGGGGTGTAAGGGGACATGAGTGGGGGCCTGCTGGCAGGTGCCCTGCACTGCTGGGGGGTGGGGGTGCAAGGGGACATGAGTGGGAGCCTGCTGGCAGGTGCCCTGCACTGCTGGGGGTTGGGGGTGCAAGGGGACATGGGTGGGACATGTGTGGGGGCTTGCCTGCAGGTGCACTGCACTGCTGGGGGGTTGTGGTGCTGGTGGACATGTGTGGGGGCCTGCTGGCAGGTGCCCTGCACTGCTGGAGGGTGGGGGTGCAAGGGGACATGACTGGGACATGAGTGGGGGCCTGCTGGCAGGTGCCCTGCACTGCTGGGGGTGGGGGTGCAAGGGGACATGAGTGGGACATGTGTGGGGGCCTGCTGGCAGGTGCCCTGCACTGCTGGGGGGTGGTGGTGCTGGTGGACATGTGTGGGGGCCTGCTGGCAGGAGCCCTGCACTGCTGGGGGGTTGGGGTGCAAGGGGACATGAGTGGGACATGAGTGGGGGCCTGCTGGCAGGTGCCCTGCACTGCTGGGGGATGGGGGTGCAAGGGGACATTAGTGGGACATGTGTGGGGGCCTGCTGGCAGGTGCCCTGCACTGCTGGGGAGTAGGGGTGCAAGGGGACATGAGTGGGGGCCTGCTGGAAGGTGCCCTGCACTGCTGGGGGGTGGGTGTGCAAGGGGACATGAGTGGGGCCTGCTGGCAGGTGCCCTGCACTGCTGGGGGTGGGGGTGCAAGGGGACATGAGTGGGGGCCTGCTGGCAGGTGCCCTGCATTGCTGGGGGTTGGGGGTGCGGTGGGTGTGCAAGGGGACATGAGTGGGGGCCTGCTGGCAGGTGCCCTGCACTGCTGGGGGGTGGGGGTGCAAGGGGACATGAGTGGGGGCCTGCTTGCAGGTGCCCTGCACTGCTGGGGGTGGGGGTGCAAGGGGACATGAGTGGGGGCCTGCTGGCAGGTGCCCTGCACTGCTGGGGGATGGGGGTGCAAGGGGACATGAGTGGGGGCCTGCTGGCAGGTGCCCTGCACTCCTGGGGGCTGGGGGTGCGGTGGGTGTGCAAGGGGACATGAGTGGGGGCCTGTTGGCAGGTGCCCTGCACTGCTGGGGGGTGGGGGTGCAAGGGGACATGAGTGGGGGCCTGCTGGCAGGTGCCCTGCACTGCTGGGGAGTAGGGGTGCAAGGGGACATGAGTGGGGGCCTGCTGGCAGGTGCGCTGCACTGCTGGGTGGTGGGGGTGCAAGGGGACATGAGTGGGACATGAGTGGGGGCCTGCTGGCAGGTGCCCTGCACTGCTGGGGGGTGAGGGTGCAAGGGGACATGAGTGGGGGCCTGTTGGCAAGTGCCCTGCACTGCTGGGGCTTGGGGGTGCTGGTGGACATGAGTGAGGGCCTGCTGGCAGGTGCCCTGCACTGCTGGGGGGTGGGGGTGCAAGGGGACATGAGTGGGACATGAGTGCGGCCTGCTGACAGGTGTCCTGCACTGCTGGGGGATGGGGGTGCAAGGGGACATGAGTGGGGGCCTGCTGGCAGGTGCCCTGCACTGCTGGGGGGTGGGGGTGCAAGGGGACATGAGTGGGGGCCTGCTGGCAGGTGCCTCTCAGTGCTGGGGGGTAGGGGTGCAAGGGGATATGAGTGGGGGCCTGCTGGCAGGTGCCCTGCACTGCAGGGGGTGGGGGTGCAAGGGGACATAAGTGGGGGCCTGCTGGCAGGTGCCCTGCACTGC
Source organism: Ambystoma mexicanum (assembly GCF_040938575.1). Classification (NCBI taxonomy): domain Eukaryota; kingdom Metazoa; phylum Chordata; class Amphibia; order Caudata; family Ambystomatidae; genus Ambystoma; species Ambystoma mexicanum. Next base: position 991,675,514 of record NC_090937.1, read on the forward strand.
TGGGGGGTGGGGGTGCAAGGGGACATGAGTGGGACATGAGTGGGGGCCTGCTGGCAGGTGCCCTGCACTGCTGGGGATTGGGGGTGTAAGGGGACATGAGTGGGGGCCTGCTGGCAGGTGCCCTGCACTGCTGGGGGGTGGGGGTGCAAGGGGACATGAGTGGGAGCCTGCTGGCAGGTGCCCTGCACTGCTGGGGGTTGGGGGTGCAAGGGGACATGAGTGGGACATGTGTGGGGGCTTGCTTGCAGGTGTCCTGCACTGCTGGGGGGTTGTGGTACTGGTGGACATGTGTGGGGGCCTGCTGGCAGGTGCCCTGCACTGCTGGAGGGTGGGGGTGCAAGGGGACATGACTGGGACATGTGTGGGGGCTTGCTTGCAGGTGCCCTGCACTGCTGGGGGGTTGTGGTGCTGGTGGACATGTGTGGGGGCCTGCTGGCAGGTGCCCTGCACTGCTGGAGGGTGGGGGTGCAAGGGGACATGACTGGGACATGAGTGGGGGCCTGCTCGCAGGTGCCCTGCACTGCTCGGGGATGGGGGTGCAAGGGGACATGAGTGGGGGCCTGCTGGCAGGTGCCCTGCACTGCTGGGGGGTGGGGGTGCGGTGGGTGTGCAAGGGGACATGAGTGGGGGCCTGCTGGCACGTGCCCTGCACTGCTGGGGGGTGGGGGTGCAAGGGGACATGAGTGGGACATGAGTGGGGGCCTGCTGGCAGGTGCCCTGCACTGCTGGGGGGGTGCAAGGGGACATGAGTGGGGGCCTGCTGGCAGGTGCCCTGCACTGCTGGGGGATGGGGGTGCAAGGGGACATGAGTGGGGGCCTGCTGGCAGGTGCCCTGCACTGCTGGGGGGTGGGGGTGCGGTGGGTGTGCAAGGGGACATGAGTGGGGGCCTGTTGGCAGGTGACCTGCACTGCTGGGGGGTGGGGGTGCAAGGGGAAATGAGTGGGGGCCTGCTGGCTGGTGCGCTGCACTGCTGGGGGGTAGGGGTGCAAGGGGACATGAGTGGGGGCCTGCTGGCAGGTGCCCTGCACTGCTGGGGGGTAGGGGTGCAAGGGGACATGAGTGGGGGCCTGCTGGCAGGTGCGCTGCACTGCTGGGTGGTGGGGGTGCAAGGGGACATGAGTGCGGCCTGCTGACAGGTGTCCTGCACTGCTGGGGGGTAGGGGTGCAAGGGGACATGAGTGGGGGCCTGTTGGCAGGTGCCCTGCACTGCTGGGGCTTGGGGGTGCTGGTGGACATGAGTGGGGGCCTGCTGGCAGGTGCCCTGCACTGCTGGGGGGTGGGGGTGCAAGGGGACATGAGTGCGGCCTGCTGACAGGTGTCCTGCACTGCTGGGGGATGGGGGTGCAAGGGGACATGTGTGGGGGCCTGCTGGCAGGTGCCCTGCACTGCTGGGGGGTGTGGGTGCAAGGGGACATGAGTGGGGGCCTGCTGGCAGGTGCCTCTCAGTGCTGGGGGGTAGGGGTGCAAGGGGACATGAGTGGGACATGAGTGGGGGCCTGCTGGCTGGTGCCCTGCACTGCAGGGGGTGGGGATGCAAGGGGACATGAGTGGGGGCCTGCTAGCAGGTGCCCTGCACTGCTGGGGGGTGGGGGTGCAAGGGGACATGAGTGGGACATGAGTGGGGGCCTGCTGGCAGGTGCCCTGCACTGCTGGGGGTTGGGGGTGTAAGGGGACATGAGTGGGGGCCTGCTGGCAGGTGCCCTGCACTGCTGGGGGTTGGGGGTGGAAGGGGACATGAGTGGGACATGTGTGGGGGCGTGCCTGCAGGTGCACTGCACTGCTGGGGGGTTGTGGTGCTGGTGGACATGTGTGGGGGCCTGCTGGCAGGTGCCCTGCACTGCTGGAGGGTGGGGGTGCAAGGGGACATGACTGGGACATGAGTGGGGGCCTGCTGGCAGGTGCCCTGCACTGCTGGGGGGTGGGGGTGCAAGGGGACATGAGTGGGACATATGTGGGGGCCTGCTGGCAGGTGCCCTGCACTGCTGGGGGGTGGTGGTGCTGGTGGACATGTGTGGGGGCCTGCTGGCAGGAGCCCTGCACTGCTGGGGGGTTGGGGTGCAAGGGGACATGAGTGGGACATGAGTGGGGGCCTGCTGGCAGGTGCCCTGCACTGCTGGGGGATGGGGGTGCAAGGGGACATTAGTGGGACATGTGTGGGGGCCTGCTGGCAGGTGCCCTGCACTGCTGGGGGATGGGGGTGCAAGGGGACATTAGTGGGACATGTGTGGGGGCCTGTTGGCAGGTGCCCTGCACTGCTGGGGGGTGGGGGTGCATGAGGACATGAGTGGGACATGAGTGGGGGCCTGCTGGCAGGTGCCCTGCACTGCTGGGGGGTGGGGGTGCAAGGGGACATGAGTGGGGGCCTGCTGGTAGGTGCCCTGCACTCCTGGGGGGTGGGTGTGCAAGGGGACATGAGTGGGACATGAGTGGGGGCCTGCTGGCAGGTGCCCTGCACTGCTGGGGGGTGGGGGTGTGAGGGGACATGAGTGGGACATGTGTGGGGGCCTGCTGGCAGGTGCCCTGCACTGCTGGGGGGTGGTGGTGCTGGTGGACATGAGTGGGGGCCTGCTGGCAGGTGCCCTGCACTGCTGGGGGGTGGGGGTTCAAGGGGACATGAGTGGGACATGAGTGGGGGCCTGCTGACAGGTGTCCTGTACTTCTGGGTATGGGGGTGCAAGGGGACATGAGTGGGGGCCTGCTGGCAGGTGCCCTGCACTGCTGGGGGGTGGGGGTGCAAGGGGACATGAGTGGGGGCCTGCTGGCAGGTGCCTCTCAGTGCTGGGGGGTGGCGGTGCAAGCGGACATGAATGCGACATGAGTGGGGGCCTGCTGGCAGGTGCCCTCCACTGCTGGAGGTGGGGGTGCAAGGGGACATGAGTGGGGGCCTGCTGGCAGGTGCCCTGCACTGCTGTGGCATGGGGATGCAAGGGGACATGAGTGGGGGCCTGCTGGCAGGTGCCCTGCACTGCTGGGGGGTGGGGGTGCAAGGGGACATGAGTGGAACATGAGTGGGGGCCTGCTGGCAGGTGCCCTGCACTGCTGGGAGGTGGGGGTGTAAGGGGACATGAGTGGGGGCCTGCTGGCAGGTGCCCTGCACTGCTGGGGGGTGCGGGTGCAAAGGGACATGAGTGGGAGCCTGCTGGCAGGTGCCCTGCACTGCTGGGGGTTGGGGGTGCAAGGGGACATGAGTGGGACATGAGTGGGGGCCTGCTGGCAGGTGCCCTGCACTGCTGGGGGTTGGGGGTGCAAGGGGACATGAGTGGGACATGAGTGGGGGCCTGCTGGCAGGTGCCCTGCACTGCTGGGGGGTGGGGGTGCAAGGGGACATGAGTGGGACATGTGTGGGGGCCTGCTGTCAGATGCCCTGCACTGCTGGGGGATGGGGTGGAAGGGGACATGAGTAGGACATGAGTGGGGGCCTGCTGGCAGGTGCCCTGCACTGCTGGGGGGTGGGTATGCAAGGGGACATGAGTGGGGGCCTGCTGGCAGGTGCCCTGCACTGCTGGGGGGTGGGGGTGCAAGGGGACATGAGTGGGGGCCTGCTCGCAGGTGCCCTGCACTTCTGGGGGGTGGGGGTGCAAGGGGACATGAGTGGGGGCCTGCTGGCAGGTGCCCTGCACTGCTGGGGGGTGGGGGTGCGGTGGGTGTGCAAGGGGACATGAGTGGGGGCCTGCTGGCAGGTGCCCTGCACTGCTGGGGGTGGGGGTGCAAGGGGACATGAGTGGGACATGAGTGGGGGCCTGCTTGCAGGTGCCCTGCACTGCTGGGGGGTGGGGGTGCAAGGGGACATGAGTGGGGGCCTGCTGGCAGGTGCCCTGCACTGCTGGGGGCTGGGGGTGCGGTGGGTGTGCAAGGGGACATGAGTGGGGGCCTGCTGGCAGGTGCCCTGCACTGCTGGGGAGTAGGGGTGCAAGGGGACATGAGTGGGGGCCTGCTGGCAGGTGCGCTGCACTGCTGGGGGGTGGGGGTGCAAGGGGACATGAGTGGGACATGAGTGCGGCCTGCTGACAGGTGTCCTGCACTGCTGGGGGATGGGGGTGCAAGGGGACATGAGTGGGGGCCTGCTGGCAGGTGCCCTGCACTGCTGGGGGGTGGGGGTGCAAGGGGACATGAGTGGGGGCCTGCTGGCAGGTGCCTCTCAGTGCTGGGGGATAGGGGTGCAAGGGGACATGAGTGGGACATGAGTGGGGGCCTGCTGGCAGGTGCCCTGCACTGCTGGGGGTTGGGGGTGTAAGGGGACATGAGTGGGGGCCTGCTGGCAGGTGCCCTGCACTGCTGGGGGGTGGGGGTGCAAGGGGACATGAGTGGGACATGTGTGTGGGCTTGTTTGCAGGTGCCCTGCACTGCTGGGGGGTTGTGGTACTGGTGGACATGTGTGGGGGCCTGCTGGCAGGTGCCCTGCACTGCTGGAGGGTGGGGGTGCAAGGGGACATGACTGGGACATGTGTGGGGGCTTGCTTGCAGGTGCCCTGCACTGCTGGGGGGTTGTGGTGCTGGTGGACATGTGTGGGGGCCTGCTGGCAGGTGCCCTGCACTGCTGGAGGGTGGGAGTGCAAGGGGACATGACTGGGAGATGAGTGGGGGCCTGCTGGCAGGTGCCCTGCACTGCTGGGGGGTGGGGGTGCAAGGGGACATGAGTGGGACATGTGTGGGGGCCTGCTGGCAGGTGCCCTGCACTGCTGGGGGGTGGTGGTGCTGGTGGACATGTGTGGGGGCCTGCTGGCAGGAGCCCTGCACTGCTGGGGGGTTGGGGTGCAGGGGACATGAGTGGGACATGAGTGGGGGCCTGCTGGCAGGTGCCCTGCACTGCTGGGGGATGGGGGTGCAAGGGGACATTAGTGGGACATGTGTGGGGGCCTGTTGGCAGGTGCCCTGCACTGCTGGGGGGTGGGGGTGCATGTGGACATGAGTGGGACATGAGTGGGGGCCTGCTGGCAGGTGCCCTGCACTGCTGGGGGGTGGGGGTGCAAGGGGACATGAGTGGGGGCCTGCTGGTAGGTGCCCTGCATTCCTGGGGGGTGGGTGTGCAAGGGGACATGAGTGGGACTTGAGTGGGGGCCTGCTGGCAGGTGCCCTGCACTGCTGGGGGGTGGGGGTGCGAGGGGACATGAGTGGGACATGTGTGGGGGCCTACTGGCAGGTGCCCTGCACTGCTGGGGGGTGGTGGTGCTGGTGGACATGAGTGGGGGCCTGCTGGCAGGTGCCCTGCACTGCTGGGGGGTGGGGGTGCAAGGGGACATGAGTGGGGGCCTGCTGGCAGGTGCCCTGCACTGCTGGGGAGTAGGGGTGCAAGGGGACATGAGTGGGGGCCTGCTGGCAGGTGCGCTGCACTGCTGGGGGGTGGGGGTGCAAGGGGACATGAGTGGGGGCCTGCTGGCAGGTGCCCTGCACTGCTGGGGGGTGGGGGTGCAAGGGGACATGAGTGGGGGCCTGCTGGCAGGTGCCTCTCAGTGCTGGGGGGTAGGGGTGCAAGGGGACATGAGTGGGACATGAGTGGGGGCCTGCTGGCAGGTGCCCTGCACTGCTGGAGGTTGGGGGTGTAAGGGGACATGAGTGGGGGCCTGCTGGCAGGTGCCCTGCACTGCTGGGGGGTGGGGGTGCAAGGGGACATGAGTGGGACATGTGTGTGGGCTTGTTTGCAGGTGCCCTGCACTGCTGGGGGGTTGTGGTACTGGTGGACATGTGTGGGGGCCTGCTGGCAGGTGCCCTGCACTGCTGGAGGGTGGGGGTGCAAGGGGACATGACTGGGACATGTGTGGGGGCTTGCTTGCAGGTGCCCTGCACTGCTGGGGGGTTGTGGTGCTGGTGGACATGTGTGGGGGCCTGCTGGCAGGTGCCCTGCACTGCTGGAGGGTGGGGGTGCAAGGGGACATGAGTGGGACATGAGTGGGGGCCTGCTGGCAGGTGCCCTGCACTGCTGGGGGGTGGGGGTGCAAGGGGACATGAGTGGGACATGTGTGGGGGCCTGCTGGCAGGTGCCCTGCACTGCTGGGGGGTGGTGGTGCTGGTGGACATGTGTGGGGGCCTGCTGGCAGGAGCCCTGCACTGCTGGGGGGTTGGGGTGCAGGGGACATGAGTGGGACATGAGTGGGGGCCTGCTGGCAGGTGCCCTGCACTGCTGGGGGATGGGGGTGCAAGGGGACATTAGTGGGACATGTGTGGGGGCCTGCTGGCAGGTGCCCTGCACTGCTGGGAGATGGGGTGCAAGGGGACATTAGTGGGACATGTGTGGGGGCCTGTTGGCAGGTGCCCTGCACTGCTGGGGGGTGGGGGTGCATGTGGACATGTGTGGGACATGAGTGGGGGCCTGCTGGCAGGTGCCCTGCACTGCTGGGGGGTGGGGGTGCAAGGGGACATGAGTGGGGGCCTGCTGGTAGGTGCCCTGCACTCCTGGGGGTGGGTGTGCAAGGGGACATGAGTGGGACTTGAGTGGGGGCCTGCTGGCAGGTGCCCTGCACTGCTGGGGGGTGGGGGTGCGAGGGGACATGAGTGGGACATGTGTGGGGGCCTGCTGGCAGGTGCCCTGCACTGCTGGGGGGTGGTGGTGCTGGTGGACATGAGTGGGGGCCTGCTGGCAGGTGCCCTGCACTGCTGGGGGGTGGGGGTGCAAGGGGACATGAGTGGGACATGAGTGGGGGCCTGCTGACAGGTGTCCTGCACTGCTGGGGGGTGGGGGTGCAAGGGGACATGAGTGGGACATGTGTGGGGGCCTGCTGGCAGGTGCCCTGCACTGCTGGGGGGTGGTGGTGCTGGTGGACATGTGTGGGGGCCTGCTGGCAGGAGCCCTGCACTGCTGGGGGGTGGGGGTGCAAGGGGACATGAGTGGAACATGAGTGGGGGCCTGCTGGCAGGTGCCCTGCACTGCTGGGGGGTGGGTGTGCAAGGGGACATGAGTGGGGGCCTGCTGGCAGGTGCACTGCACTGCTGGGGGTGTGGGTGCAAGGGGACATGAGTGGGGGCCTGCTCGCAGGTGCCCTGCACTGCTGGGGGGTGGGGGTGCAAGGGGACATGAGTGGGGGCCTGCTGGCAGGTGCCCTGCACTGCTGGGGGTGCGGTGGGTGTGCAAGGGGACATGAGTGGGGGCCTGCTGGCAGGTGCCCTGCACTGCTGGGGGGTGGGGGTGCAAGGGGACATGAGTGGGGGCCTGCTTGCAGGTGCCCTGCACTGCTGGGGGGTGGGGGTGCAAGGGGACATGAGTGGGGGCCTGCTGGCAGGTGCCCTGCACTGCTGGGGGATGGGGGTGCAAGGGGACATGAGTGGGGGCCTGCTGGCAGGTGCCCTGCACTGCTGGGGGCTGGGGGTGCGGTGGGTGTGCAAGGGGACATGAGTGGGGGCCTGCTGGCAGGTGCCCTGCACTGCTGGGGAGTAGGGGTGCAAGGGGACATGAGTGGGGGCCTGCTGGCAGGTGCCCTGCACTGCTGGGGGGTGGGTGTGCAAGGGGACATGAGTGGGGGCCTGCTGGCAGGTGCCCTGCACTGCTGGGGGGTGGGGGTGCAAGGGGACATGAGTGGGGGCCTGCTCGCAGGTGCCCTGCACTGCTGAGGGGTGGGGGTGCAAGGGGACATGAGTGGGGGCCTGCTGGCAGGTGCCCTGCACTGCTGGGGAGTGGGGGTGCGGTGGGTGTGCAAGGGGACATGAGTGGGGGCCTGCTGGCAGGTGCCCTGCACTGCTGGGGGGTGGGGGTGCAAGGGGACATGAGTGGGACATGAGTGGGGGCCTGCTTGCAGGTGCCCTGCACTGCTGGGGGTGGGGGTGCAAGGGGACATAAGTGGGGGCCTGCTGGCAGGTGCCCTGCACTGCTGGGGGATGGGGGTGCAAGGGGACATGAGTGGGGGCCTGCTGGCAGGTGCCCTGCACTGCTGGGGGCTGGGGGTGCGGTGGGTGTGCAAGGGGACATGAGTGGGGGCCTGTTGGCAGGTGCCCTGCACTGCTGGGGGGTGGGGGTGCAAGGGGACATGAGTGGGGGCCTGCTGGCAGGTGCCCTGCACTGCTGGGGAGTAGGGGTGCAAGGGGACATGAGTGGGGGCCTGCTGGCAGGTGCGCTGCACTGCTGGGTGGTGGGGGTGCAAGGGGACATGAGTGGGACATGAGTGGGGGCCTGCTGGCAGGTGCCCTGCACTGCTGGGGGGTGAGGGTGCAAGGGGACATGAGTGGGGGCCTGTTGGCAAGTGCCCTGCACTGCTGGGGCTTGGGGGTGCTGGTGGACATGAGTGAGGGCCTGCTGGCAGGTGCCCTGCACTGCTGGGGGGTGGGGGTGCAAGGGGACATGAGTGGGACATGAGTGCGGCCTGCTGACAGGTGTCCTGCACTGCTGGGGGATGGGGGTGCAAGGGGACATGAGTGGGGGCCTGCTGGCAGGTGCCCTGCACTGCTGGGGGGTGGGGGTGCAAGGGGACATGAGTGGGGGCCTGCTGGCAGGTGCCTCTCAGTGCTGGGGGGTAGGGGTGCAAGGGGACATGAGTGGGACATGAGTGGGGGCCTGCTGGCAGGTGCCCTGCACTGCAGGGGGTGGGGGTGCAAGGGGACATGAGTGGGGGCCTGCTGGCAGGTGCCCTGCACTGCTGGGGGGTGGGGGTGCAAGGGGACATGAGTGGGACATGAGTGGGGGCCTGCTGGCAGGTGCCCTGCACTGCTGGGGATTGGGGGTGTAAGGGGACATGAGTGGGGGCCTGCTGGCAGGTGCCCTGCACTGCTGGGGGGTGGGGGTGCAAGGGGACATGAGTGGGAGCCTGCTGGCAGGTGCCCTGCACTGCTGGGGGTTGGGGGTGCAAGGGGACATGAGTGGGACATGTGTGGGGGCTTGCTTGCAGGTGTCCTGCACTGCTGGGGGGGTTGTGGTACTGGTGGACATGTGTGGGGGCCTGCTGGCAGGTGCCCTGCACTGCTGGAGGGTGGGGGTGCAAGGGGACATGACTGGGACATGTGTGGGGGCTTGCTTGCAGGTGCCCTGCACTGCTGGGGGGTTGTGGTGCTGGTGGACATGTGTGGGGGCCTGCTGGCAGGTGCCCTGCACTGCTGGGGAGTAGGGGTGCAAGGGGACATGAGTGGGGGCCTGCTGGCAGGTGCCCTGCACTGCTGGGGGGTGGGTGTGCAAGGGGACATGAGTGGGGGCCTGCTGGCAGGTGCCCTGCACTGCTGGGGGGTGGGGGTGCAAGGGGACATGAGTGGGGGCCTGCTGGCAGGTGCCCTGCACTGCTGGGGGTTGGGGGTGCGGTGGGTGTGCAAGGGGACATGAGTGGGGGCCTGCTGGCAGGTGCCCTGCACTGCTGGGGGGTGGGGGTGCAAGGGGACATGAGTGGAGGCCTGCTTGCAGGTGCCCTGCACTGCTGGGGGTGGGGGTGCAAGGGGACATGAGTGGGGGCCTGCTGGCAGGTGCCCTGCACTGCTGGGGGATGGGGGTGCAAGGGGACATGAGTGGGGGCCTGCTGGCAGGTGCCCTGCACTCCTGGGGGCTGGGGGTGCGGTGGGTGTGCAAGGGGACATGAGTGGGGGCCTGTTGGCAGGTGCCCTGCACTGCTGGGGGGTGGGGGTGCAAGGGGACATGAGTGGGGGCCTGCTGGCAGGTGCCCTGCACTGCTGGGGAGAAGGGGTGCAAGGGGACATGAGTGGGGGCCTGCTGGCAGGTGCGCTGCACTGCTGGGTGGTGGGGGTGCAAGGGGACATGAGTGGGACATGAGTGGGGGCCTGCTGGCAGGTGCCCTGCACTGATGGGGGGTGAGGGTGCAAGGGGACATGAGTGGGGGCCTGTTGGCAAGTGCCCTGCACTGCTGGGGCTTGGGGGTGCTGGTGGACATGAGTGAGGGCCTGCTGGCAGGTGCCCTGCACTGCTGGGGGGTGGGGGTGCAAGGGGACATGAGTGGGGGCCTGCCGGCAGGTGCCCTGCACTGCTGGGGGGTGGGGGTGCAAGGGGACATGAGTGCGGCCTGCTGACAGGTGCCCTGCACTGCTGGGGGATGGGGGTGCAAGGGGACATGAGTGGGGGCCTGCCGGCAGGTGCCCTGCACTGCTGGGGGGTGGGGGTGCAAGGGGACATGAGTGGGGGCCTGCTGGCAGGTGCCTCTCAGTGCTGGGGGGTAGGGGTACAAGGGGACATGAGTGGGACATGAGTGGGGGCCTGCTGGCAGGTGCCCTGCACTGCAGGGGGTGGGGGTGCAAGGGGACATGAGTGGGGGCCTGCTGGCAGGTGCCCTGCACTGCTGGGGGGTGGGGGTGCAAGGGGACATGAGTGGGACATGAGTGGGGGCCTGCTGGCAGGTGCCCTGCACTGCTGGGGATTGGGGGTGTAAGGGGACATGAGCGGGGGCCTGCTGGCAGGTGCCCTGCACTGCTGGGGGGTGGGGTTGCAAGGGGACATGAGTGGGAGCCTGCTGGCAGGTGCCCTGCACTGCTGGGGGTTGGGGGTGCAAGGGGACATGAGTGGGACATGTGTGGGGGCTTGCTTGCAGGTGTCCCGCACTGCTGGGGGGTTGTGGTACTGGTGGACATGTGTGGGGGCCTGCTGGCAGGTGCCCTGCACTGCTGGAGGGTGGGGGTGCAAGGGGACATGACTGGGACATGTGTGGGGGCTTGCTTGCAGGTGCCCTGCACTGCTGGGGGGTTGTGGTGCTGGTGGACATGTGTGGGGGCCTGCTGGCAGGTGCCCTGCACTGCTGGAGGGTGGGGGTGCAAGGGGACATGACTGGGACATGAGTGGGGGCCTGCTGGCAGGTGCCCTGCACTGCTGGGGGGTGGAGGTGCACGGGGACATGAGTGGGACATGTGTGGGGGCCTGCTGGCAGGTGCCCTGCACTGCTGGGGGGTGGTGGTGCTGGTGGACATGTGTGGGGGCCTGCTGGCAGGAGCCCTGCACTGCTGGGGGGTTGGGGTGCAAGGGGACATGAGTGGGACATGAGTGGGGGCCTACTGGCAGGTGCCCTGCACTGCTGGGGGATGGGGGTGCAAGGGGACATTAGTGGGACATGTGTGGGGGCCTGCTGGCAGGTGCCCTGCACTGCTGGGGGGTGGGGTGCATGAGGACATGAGTGGGACATGAGTGGGGGCCTGCTGGCAGGTGCCCTGCACTGCTGGGGGGTGGGGGTGCAAGGGGACATGAGTGGGGGCCTGCTGGTAGGTGCCCTGCACTGCTGGGGGGTGGTGGTGCTGGCGGACATGAGTGGGGGCCTACTGGCAGGTGCCCTGCACTGCTGGGGGGTGGGGGTGCAAGGGGACATGAGTGGGACATGTGTGGGGGCCTGCTGGCAGGTGCCCTGCACTGCTGGGGGGTGGTGGTGCTGGCGGACATGAGTGGGGGCCTACTGGCAGGTGCCCTGCACTGCTGGGGGGTGGGGGTGCAAGGAGACATGAGTGGGACATGAGTGGGGGCCTGCTGACAGGTGTCCTGTACTGCTGGGTATGGGGGTGCAAGGGGACATGAGTGGGGGCCTGCTGGCAGGTTCCCTGCACTGCTGTGGCGTGGGGATGCAAGGGGACATGAGTGGGGGCCTGCTGGCAGGTGCCCTGCACTGCTGGGGGATGGGGGTGCAAGGGGACATGAGTGGAACATGAGTGGGGGCCTGCTGGCAGGTGCCCTGCACTGCTGGGGGGTGGGGGTGTAAGGGGACATGAGTGGGGGCCTGCTGGCAGGTGCCCAGCACTGCTGGGGGTTGGGGGTGCAAGGGGACATGAGTGGGACATGAGTGGGGGCTTGGTTGCAGGTGCCCTGCACTGCTGGGGGTGGGGGTACAAGGGGACATGAGTGGGGGCCTGCTGACAGGTGCCCTGCACTGCTGGGGGGTAGGGGTGCAAGGGGACATGAGTGGGACATGTGTGGGGGCCTGCTGGCAGGTGCCCTGCACTGCTGGGGTGGGGGTGCTGGTGGACATGTGTGGGGGCCTGCAGGCAGGTGCCCTGCACTGCTGAGGGGTGGGGGTTCATGGGGACATGAGTGGGGGCCTGCTCGCAGGTGCCCTGCACTGCTGGGGGGTGGGTGTGCAAGGGGACATGAGTGGGACATGAGTGGGGGCCTGCTGATAGGTGCCCTGCACTGCTGGGGGGTGGGGGTGCAAGGGGACATGAGTGGGACATGTGTGGGGGCCTGCTGGCAGGTGCCCTGCACTGCTGGGGGGTGGGGGTGCTGGGAGACATGAGTTGGTGATCATATTGCAACGTGACATGTGGCTTGGCTGTGGGGCATGCCCATGGTGGATGTGCTGCCTGCGAGACATGACCAGGGGTGCGGGGTAGTCCCCTGTGGTGTGGGCTGCTTGCAGGGGCCGTGGAGGGGGTAGAGGGGACACCCGGGAGGACCCACACTGCCAATTCATGTGTAGGACTCCCCGCGCACCCCCGAAATACGCGTTCCCCGCTCTGACAGCAAAATCGCGTGTGAAACTTCATGCGCAGCCCGGTAATACACGTACCCTAATCCAATCGCGTGTGAAACTTCCTGCGCACCCCTGAAATACACGTACCCACTCCAATCGCGTGTGAAACTTCCCGCGCACCCCTGAAATACACGTACCCAGGCCAATCGCGTGTGAAACTTCCCGCGCACCCCTGAAATACATGTACCCAGGCCAATCACGTGTGAAACTTCCTGCGCACCCCTGAAATACTCGTACCCAGGCCAATTGTGTGTGAAACTTCCCACGCACCACTGAAATACACATACCCAGCCCAATCGCGTGTGAAACTTCCCACGCACCCCTGAAATACACGTACCCAGGCCAATCACGTGTGAAACTTCCCGTGCACCCCTGAAATACACGTACCCAGGCCCAAACGCGTGTGAAACTTCCCGCACACCCCTGAAATACATGTACACAGGCCAATCGCGTGTGAAACTTCCCACGCACCCCTGAGATACACGTACCCAGCCCAATCGCGTGTGAAACTTCCCGCGCACCCCCGTAATACACGTACCCCACTCGCACAGGCCCTTTCGCATGTGAAAGTTCCCGCGAACCCCGTAATACACGTACCCTGCTGAAATCGCGTGTGAAAATTCACGCGAACCCCAGTAATACATGTACCCCACTCGCAGAGGCCCTTTTGCATGTGAAACTTCACGTGCACCACAGTAATACACGTTCCCCGCTTGGCGTTTGCTGTTTGGCAGCCCTGTAAACTGGTCCACGGTTAGCGCAGCCCTTTGCGCTGAATTGGGAATTTTGATGGCTTTTCCTTGCATGAGGGCGTTCTTGGGGGCGTAATTGGCGCTGCTGCAGGGTCGCTGCACCACTCTGCGCCACGGCTGGTTTTGGAGGCTAAAATCCATGAATACGCTGTGCGCGGAAATCGATTTTAGGGCACGCGGCTGGCGCAGACATTCGCACGGGCACACTGTGCGCCAGCCGCGTGCGCCACTTTTGTGCGAAATTCTATGAATTACTCTGTAAATCCAGGATGTTGTCGGGCTCTATTGAGTGGTGGTGTTGTCACAGGACCTGGCAGATATAGAATGGCAAGGGGCAAAGCGTGCTAACACAATTAGCCAGGCGCCATCAACAGAGCAGCACAGCTACAAATGTTCACCAAAAGCCTTCAGAGGTTTGCGAGTTAAAGTGTTTGTCATGGGAGATTTAAGTAGCAGAACCAGCCATGAACTTGCTGCCAGTACTTTTCCACTGTGGCTTCCTATGTACATTGGTGGACCACCTCTTGCCAAGAAGCCTCACATTCTTCTTTAGTGAATTCTTAACTGTATTTCCGCCCGTGGATTCAGCAAAGCTAAGATGTTATTTAAGAGATACCACCATGTTGCTATGTTCGGTAAGTAATTCCCAAACTGATGGTGTCTCTCCATGCCCCACTATCTTGTCCAGCGTTAGGGTCTCGACATGCTTGTTATGTTGTTAATTGTCTGCTTCGTGTCTGCGTGGACATCCAATCACAGGCCCTCAGTCTTTAAATCTCTCCTTTTCAGATTGTCCTCCAACTCTGACTCTTATGATGCTGGGGGCAAAGGCTGCAGAGCTGCGATTCGGATCCGGCCCAACTGCACTCACTCTGTTAATACATCTCTCTGGTGTATGGCCGCTACTGCTCACGCCGGATACAGGGACCAAAACAATATTGCGGTATGCACCACACCCAGCCTTCCAGGATGCAAATTGGCAAGGTGTTTGTGCTCCCCTGGAGCCAGTGATTAAAATCTCTAAGATACAGTCCACTATCCCCCTACACCGTATGCCATATTAAAGATCATGCAATGAAGAGAGGGGGAATACAATCCAGACCAAGGAAGCTCCCTGGAAAGGCTGAGATCTAATCGTTCAGTGTGACCTCACAGTTTGGGCTCCATCTCTTCCCCTTTCACAAATTTGCCACAGATTAAAAAAGTAAGGTCTGTGAGGGCATAATCAAGACAGATTTAGTGGGTGCACCTGAAGCTGCTGGAATTTGCTTCTGCATTCAGCCTCAGCCATGCTATGCCCCTCAGTACTGGGTAGTTATTGCAGTTTTGTTTGATTTGGAGTATTCACCTTCACACATTAGAAGGGAAAGAGATGGGGGAGAAGAGGACAGGACAGACAATAACAGAGCAGCAATCTAAGACATGCATAGGAGAATCAGTTAACAGCGCTCAAGACTCCTATAAGGAAGATGTATTAATGGAAAGTGATGTTAGGGTAACTCCTGCATTGAGATGATCAAATTAACTGTGATGGAAATGAAATCAGAGAATATGAAATCAGAAATTTCAAAGATGTCCTTGAGGACATGGTATCCTAATCTCAGGGCAGCTTGGATAATTTAAAAGACAAGGATGACTCATCTGACAAAATGTTTGCTGATCAGGACAAATACTAAAGGAGATCAAATGTTAGAGTGAGTGGTTTTCCTGAAAGAGTAGTGTGAAGGAAACAAATTGAACTTTTTACAAATAATTTCAATTAGGCTGTTGGATTTAGCACCAGGAAAGACTTAAGCAATAGAAATAGCATTTCACTCTGCCAATAAGGCCAAAACAAGGACAGGACAACGATTGTGACATTTCTCTAATTCCCAGTAAAGGAAAAGATACTTAAAAGGGAAGAGGATAAAATCAAGACAATTTTCATTAATGACCTCGAGAAAGCTGGTGGAAATTAGAAAGCTCTTTAATGATGCCAAAGTGAAAAGCAAAGAAAAAACATCTTTAATTATGGTTCCCACAACAACCCTTAAATTGATTGCTTTGGGTAGGTCTCAGAAGGTTGAGTAATCTATTGATAGCTACTAAGTCTGAATTTCTAATAGTTTATCTTTTCATATCATCTGTTTACTTGATGACTGGTCCATTCACGGTCTAGATACCACAGTCCTGGAAGCCTGAGGCACAAAAGGCTTGGCACAAAAGCACTATGTGCTGTGCGTTGGGTCACGGTGTCCAGACCATGGGAAAGAGGCAGACGGAGGCCGTAGCCAGCAGCAGGTAAGTTGCGGGGCAGTAGCAGGTTGAGGGCAGCTGAGGTGTGCCTCACTGTATTGTTTTTTGTCTTCTATGAATGACTTTCAATTACTTACTTTTGAAACATGAACTGTATATAATAAAACTACAACAATCTGTATAGAGAACACTTGAGTGGGTCTAGGTTTATCCAGAATCGCCCTGGTCATTTTTGTGTTTGATATGTATTGATACCTAGATAGATCAGGGAAGAGCCAGGTGCCCCATTTTTGAGTATGAGTTACCTAATTGCCATAAAATATTCAGATTAGCTCCGGAACAGCTTCCCTGTTATAAGCTCGTACGCATGCATGATGAATGTGTTGCCGTGATCTTGCGGGGGCAGAGATGACATGACATTTGGCTTGTTTCATGCGTTCCGATGAACTCCTGCCTGAATGCCTGAGCACAACATCATGAAAGACATTTCAAGTGCTTTATGTTTTCTGCTGCGTCACGGTCTGTTACGCGCAGGGACAGAAACCTTCGCAATGTGTGAAAGAGGATGGAACAGCCCTGGACTGAATGTGACGCTGAGAATTGCTAGGTGTCCAACGGGCACGGCATGGAATCAGCAGTGTAGAAGAACAAACATTGTGGAGCGGTGTTCCTTAGCATGGCCTCAACCATTCACATGATGGATGCAAAGTGGAAAAGCCTTACAGTAGGCCAGCAGAAATTCCTATAGTTCAATGCTGCTCTGCACAAGCTTTCACCCACTCCCGGATTTTAAACGTTACTTTTAGTTTTTTACCTATTTACGTTTTCTTGATGATCATGTATTATTTTGTGTTGCTCTTGTGTCTCTCTCCTGTCCCTCTCTTTGACTGACTGCCATGGATGGCGTGGCAGTGACTGTCTGAGCACATTTTGCGAGGTGGCTCGGTTGATTGCTGTGGAAATATGTGCTAAACCCTACATGGTGCAGTGATTGCACTTACATTTAATAGTTGTTAGAATCCTCTTCGCTGATAAATTACATTATTTATGTGTGCTCCAAAAAGTGCCCTCCTGTTTCTTCTCAAGATTTGTCCCTGCCATCCAAATTTCCCTTTCGCTCACGTTGTCACCCTTGTCAGTGATGTTAGTTTTTCTGTACTCGATGCCAGGAACTCACAAACCTTTTGTATGTTAGAGTTGTAACAGGCATTCGCCCCCTTCAGGATTTGCCAGCTGCCCTGGATCAGTGAAATGCTCATTGACTGGCATGTCTATTTTTTGTGGTTAACTCTGTACCCTCATACTTTTGTTGAATGTTCTATTTACTCTTACATAATCTATGTGTAGGTGAATGGGCCCTGCGTTTGAAGGTTCCATTTCTTTGTAGACCATGCGTTGCGTCTGATTGTTCAATGTCCCCATTGTTTTGTTGGTTGGGGTGGTTTACAGAGTCTGTAAGGGCGCTGCATTTGTTCCTGTTTGTTTGATTGTATACCTGCACGTATTCACTGAGAAAAATGTTAGTGGAAGGAACGTTATGTTACAATGTGAAACCTAAAAATACTGACATTTGCCAGTTCAGGTTAGCAAAGAACTACCCCCACTGTGTACTTCTCGTTACATGGCAAATGGCATTCCAGATTACATTACAATGACACCAGCCGAAGTGCTTGCTGGGATGGCTTATGACCCTGGCCAACACACACTGTGCCAGTTTCTGCAGTGCCTGAGCCCATGCCCAGCAATCGCCTATCTGCAGACTTCTCATCCAAGTCCGATGTTAACGGGGAAGTTCTCACAGGAATGTTACTGTCCCAAAGGATAGGCCATGTACTTTTTTTTAATCATATATGGGTTGATCCTAAAAATAAATTCCAATGCATCCTACCTTAGATTTTGTCACATTTACACATGCCAAACTCACGCAAGTGCTCCAGGGGCAGAAATCATAAGACCTGCTCCTCAAGTTGACATCATTAGAAGCTTTCTCCCCTTCTCAAAAGGCCGGTGTATATATCAGGCATCCATTAGTAAACCAACCTATGCCAAGCCTGCTTAGCTTCATGGGTGGCAGGCTGGAGCCCATCCGGGTTGTAAAGCCGAATATAATCAGTGTGTCTTCTCAGCACCCTGAATACCACTCATCATTTGCCTGCCGCCTGTGAAGCTGAGCAGGATCGGCCTTGGTTGGTTGGAAATACCCAGCTTAGTGATTGCTGCACATGGATTGTGTTTATATGTTTTCATTTAATTTGATCATGGCTGACTGGTTAGAGCCTGGGTTTACCAGCGGCAGGGTGCAGGTTTCAGTACACACACGCATCTGTGGGGAAGTTCACTCAAAACTTTGATTTAACAATGTTGCCCAACCATGTGCAGCAATCACTAAGCTTGGTATTTCCCATGCGGTCTCCCATCCGCAGCCAAGGTCGATCCTGCTTAGCCTCACAGAAGGCAGGGTCGGCAAATGATTAGTGGCATTCGGGGTGCTGAGATGAACCACTGATTGTATTCAGCTTTACAGCCTGTATGGGCTCCACCCTGCTGCCCGTCAAGCTAAGCAGCAGTGAGCTGGGTTGATTTGCGAATGGGAGACCGAAGGGGAAATACCAAGCTTAGTGATTGCGGTGTGTATTTGTATTTAGTTTATTTATAAAGCGCAGCCAGGCCCTGGGGCATATGGGCGCGTAAGGTAGAGCTGGTTACAGGGTTAAACAGAGTTACGGATGGCCAACATTTTTAAATCATAACATTTTTGAGTGAACTTCCCCACAGATGAGTCAATGTGTGTACTGGAACTCAGGCTATAACCAGTCAGCTAGTGGCTCTGTAGAGCCAGCCATGATAAAATTTTATTAAAACATATAAACATGATCCATGTGCAGCAGTCACTAAGCTTGGTATTTCCCTGCACTCTCGCATCCACAAACCAACTGAGGCTGATCCTGCTTTCCTTCAGCGGCAGGCAAATGATTTGTGGTATTCAGGATGCTGAGAAGAAACACTGATTGTGTTTGGCTTTACAGCCTGGGTGGGCTCCACCCTGCTGCATTTGAAGCTAAGCAGAATCGGCATTGCTTGGTTTATGGATGGGAGACGGAGACCGGCACTGGCCTTGTGACAAGGGGCGGAAGCTTCTAATGATGTCAGCTTGAGGGGCGGGTCTTATGATTTTTGGCCTCGGAGGCACTTGCGTGAGTTTTGCCTGTGTAAATGTGACAAAATCTAAGTTAAGATGCATTGGATTTTGTTTTAGGATAAATCGATATATGCTTAAAAATACACACCTGAGAGAGCGTCCCCTTTAATCAGTGCAGCATTCATTTTTCGAGTTAAACACTTCTGCACATTTTCTCTATAGGAACTCGAATATAAAATGTTTATTTTAACTCCGGCCCTTCTAACTTTGGCTTCGCAGGAGAGAACATCACAAAAGCTTCCAATCATATACAAATTGGCTTCTTACTGTTTTAAATATTTCACTGAGTTCAGTCCACTTCAGGCAAAGTTGTAAGCGTACCACAGTTGCATTTTCTTGCATTCCAAAGCCAATCTGAGTTTGTCAGAGCATGCACAAAACTCCTCCTCCTGGGTCTGTGGACGTGTCTTTGGATCTTTAGAGCATGCAGCAAAATGTGGACTTTTATTTAGTGCAAAGGGGCATATGCCACCATTCTGGGACATGCACTTGTCTTTCCAAGGACCAGTAGATGCCTTGGGATATGCTCGACACACCTTTGCACAGATTTTCCAGTGAAATGTATGCAAAGTCAGTGTTGAGTTCACAGATTTTTTGGCTGGACAAAAACGGTCAGTCCAACCAATCATATTGCTGGAATCAGATTTGTGTTTGGGTTGTGGATCTCAGTGGAAACAAGACACTATTTTATTTGGCCCAGTTTTGGGTAGTTTAAGTAAAATCTGCTGGGTGGATTTTCACTAAACCAAGAAAAGAGCGCACGTTGGACTGCACATTAGGGGCCCGATTCATGGAAAAGTGTGCATAGATCCTGCAAAGCCTGCACACCGAGAACTAACCTGCGCAACCCATCATGCATAAACCATCTGCGTTCCATGCAAATTCATGGAAATGTCCATGCAAAGTAACCCCATGCGCAAGTTGCGGCCGGAAATACCTCAACACTCCGACACTCAGAGCCATTCCAGCCATGGAAGCAGACCTTTGAGCACTCCTCGTGCGCCTAGCTACGCACCCCGGAAAAACAGTCTGTCTACCACCCCAGGATTCCAGTTGGTCTGCTTGGGGGACACCGTAACTATTCCAGCACCCCTTTCAACATGTGTATCACGTATCCTAAAAATCATAATTTTACAGTACCTATGCATGTGAACCACCGTAAATTGTTCCTTCACCCTGCTACCCTGCTTATGAGCACCCCCAAGTGCGATCGAAACCCCGACTGAGTGCATACACCCCTAAATCTGATGCCCGATCTTACCTCAGTGTGGGGATTTCTATGGGCAAGTGTCTGTATGCCTCCCTTCGGGTGGTGGATAGTTTGAGTGCATTGCATGGCCATTTTCCTGCCGAGAGGTTGTGCGGTTGGACCCATGAGTACGTATCGTTACACGCAATAGTGGGCATGCCATGGACTGCCTGCAGGCCAGCCCTTGTAGCGCCCACAGTTTCCCTTGTTCATCCCCATTTTGCGTGTTCCGTACCCAACTCCGGTCTATGCACCGGCCATGCCCACGGTCTACGAGGTGTTTCGTGCAAGGCACTCGCCCGCTCGCAGAGACGTGCGGAACCTGTGTAAAGTCCCTGCAAAGTACGAAAAAGCCCTCTGAAGACAATTCCATGAATCGACAAACTGAGTTGCGCATGAATCTGGCCTTAGGGGTCTGATTTACAAAGTGTTTTTCAATGAGATTTTCCCTTTAAAACCCGCATTTGAAAATCTGTCCTTAAGTCCTTACACGTTCTTGCAAATCTGTCCAGCGGTTGTGCAGTAGGTGAGAGCAAAAATACCCTGCCGGAATTTAAATAGGAAATACAACTTTTGGGGTGCTCCTTTAAATTTACCCTCCCTAGACTAAACATTAATGAAACAATTCACAGCTGGGTGCCTATACTGTTTGGAAATATGTTTGTACTTTTGTTGAATGTCATTAAAGTTACTAGCATCTCAAAAACTGACTTTTCTACAGGGAGTCCAAATTGACCATATTTACAGAGGCATAACCTTTCATTCTGCAATATATCGACATTCACTAAAAAAAAAAAAGAAAACTCCTTGCTAAATAAAGTTAAGATTTTTTGTAATGAAATACATCCTCAGTTGAAGGGATGTTATGGTACTATTTATTTATTTATTTATTTGTATAGCGCTGACCGCCCACAGGCATCGGGGCGCTCACATAGAGACAAGGACATGACTCCGAGAGAGCCTAGAAGGTGCAACAGGACAGATACAGAGATACTAGAGACCTAATTAAGTGGTTCTAGGTCGAGGGTTACTTAAATAGCTCAGTTTTAAGCTTTTTACGAAAAGCCGTAAGGTTTGGCTCCAATCTGAGGTACTGATGCAAAGCCGCCAACCAATGAAATTCATCAGTCCTGGTAACCAGCCCCATGAAATGCACTGCTCATGAACTCACCCGGATGACACACCTGCCATGGAATGCATTTGCCTTCTCATTCGAAGCGAGTGACCTAATAAAAGACGAATGTTTTGAAAGTCAGTCTGGCAACAGGCTGACTCTGTACGCATTTAGCATCCGAGGCAGAACTATTCTGGGGCAGCATGCCCTTACTTATATGTCAAATCATGGAGAACGAGGACTTTATTGAGACATGGTTTGACAAGCATGGACAAAGCCAACATGTGTGGCTTTTCCTAGGCCAGGGTGTCAAACTCATTCAGACTGAGGGCCGTCTTGGATTCCAATGCACCTCCTGTGGCTGAGCCGCAATGCATGATACTAGCAAGTGGCGGCAGGAGAGTGTATGAGGCGGCGAGGCAGTACTGCTTCCCTGGGAATTAACACGACCAATCCAGAAACCATCTACTGAGCAGGGACTGCCACATTTTTTAAAATGAGGGGTGGAAAGGGTGCATTATGCATAAAACATTTCGGAACAAATTGCATAAAAAGGAATAGGATTTAAAATCCCTTCTGTAAGGGAACCCCTCAAATATGCAAAGCTTTCTGCTAGATCATGAAAGGTGTGCAGGGGTATTTTGCAGCACCAAACCAATGCCAGTTCCGGTGATTCCTTTAATCTCCTCCCACTCCTTGTGTCACGT
This sequence comes from Ambystoma mexicanum, assembly GCF_040938575.1. NCBI lineage: Eukaryota > Metazoa > Chordata > Amphibia > Caudata > Ambystomatidae > Ambystoma > Ambystoma mexicanum. Next base: position 991,697,133 of record NC_090937.1, read on the forward strand.
GACCGTTCTCTCCCGACACGTGACACCACATTCCTCCCCAAATTGGAGGTAAATTCACACATGCTATAGAATGCATTTTAGTATGGATTATTGTCTCTTCTGTTAGTCCCTTTACAATATACCCCGTCTATGACATACCCTTTTAGGCGGGATGATGGTTTGGGCTTCTCCCTCAGGCTGTAGCGGGCGTTCCGTCCTTTGGGCGAGGTGTCGGTGGTGGTTCCTTCTTCTGTCTCGACCTCTGGTGGGCCCGGACTGCTTGACTCTTCCGGCGTATTTTCGCGGGTTGGCGGTGTGAGTCTTTGGGGCGTCTCAACCGTCTTTTCTTTCGGGGATAGGGGGTGTTCTTCCCACATCTCCGTGGGTACTCTCTTGAAGTGGGATATGTTCCTGGTCACCGTCTCCCCTCCTCGGGTGGCCGTGACCATGCTGTGGTTGGTGGTTTGAACTGTCCATGGACGGACTTCGAAATTTAGGGACATCTTCCTTGGCTGTGCCCGGTTTTTGACGAGGACAGTGTCTCCGGGGTTTAGTTCCCGATGGTGTGCGCGCCTGGCAACGCTCTCTTGCTCATTGCGCCTCTTCCTCCTCACATCCATTTCTTGGATGTCTAACTCGGGTGCGACCCAGTGTGGATGTATGGGGAGTTCCGCCTGTATTGGTACTCCAAACATGAGGGCTGCTGGGCTGATCCCAGTGGCTGAGTGTGGGGTTTGCCGGTGTGTCCTCAGAAATCGGTAAACTGCCTTTAGCCAGGGGTGTTTTTGCTCTTTGGCAATTCTGATAACTTTGTTTAGTGATCCCATGAAGCGTTCTGCATCTCCGTTGGCCTGAGGCCATCGTGGGGTAATTCGCTGATGCTTCACGTTCACCTCTTTGAAAAACTCTCGCAGCTCTTGGCTGGTGAATGACGGTCCATTGTCACTCTTCACCTTCCTTGGGATCCCGTGCGTGGCGAATATTTTCTCCAGCGTGGTGATGGTGGTTTCTGCATTGGTGGATGGTACATGTTCTACTTCGGGGTATCTACTGAATTCATCTATCACTACAAGCAAGTATCCTTCACCTGCGATGGTGCAGTGGTCCATGCTGACTGCGTCCCATCTTATGCAGCTCCGTGGTGCACTGGCGATCGGTTCTGGGTTCTCCGGCCTCCTGGACGCTTGGCAAACTGCGCATGACTCGATTAGTTCTGTGATTCTCTGATGCATGTTCGGCATCCACATCCGGGACTTGAGGTACGCTGAGGACTTGACGATCCCTTGATGTCCACCGTGTGCTAGTTTGAGTGCCCTCTCTTCGAGGGACTCCGGTAGAATGATGCGGTGGCCTTTCAGGAGCACTCCCTCTGGTGCTATCGACAGTTCGTGCCTGATCCCGAACAGTGTTCTGAGCTTGGTTTGGGCTGATGTGGTGCGGTGAGATGCAGACATGAGATAGGTCTTCCAACTTCCCGTTTGGATGGCCGAGGTAGTGTGTTGCAAGATGGCGTCTTCCCTTGTTTCTTGCATTATTTCTTGCAGCGTCAGGGCTCGTGGCCTGGCACATGCCACCACATGACAGACGTGCTCGTCTGTTTCTTTTGCATGATGTCGTTCGCTGTCGGTGGCGGGTCGCGGATGGCGGGATAGGTAGTCTGCCGGGTTATCTGAGCCTGGCCGATATTCTACCTCAATGTTGTACGGCTGCAGTTGCAGCATCCACTTCTCTATGCGGGCCGGGGGGTGTGGAGCAGAGCCTCTGAAAATTGGTATCAAGGGTTTGTGGTCCGAGAAGACTTTCGCTTGCTTTCCCAATAGGTACACCTTGAAGTGGCGACACCCCCACAGTATTGCTAAGGCCTCCTTTTCGATGTGGGCGTAATTTTGTTCTGGCTTTGTGAGGGCCCTGCTGGCAAATGCGATGGGGAACACTCTACCTTCGCTGTCTGTTTGTGTTAGTACGGCCCCTAGGCCTACGGGGCTGGCATCTACGAGGAGCTCAGTCTGTCGGTCTACGTTGAAGAACGCCATGGTTGTGGTAGCCGACGGGCGTCCTTGATCTGTTGGAATGCTCGCTGGTGGACTTCGGTCCACTCCCATCTTTGGTCTTTCTTGGTCAGTTCTCTGAGGGGACTCGCGATGCTTGCGAGGTCCGGGATGAAACGTGCGCAGTAAGTTGCCATCCCCATGAAACTTCGCACCTCCGATGCAGACTGGGGAGGTTTGAAGTCTTTGATGTCTTGTACCTTGGATGGGTCTGGGGATACGCCTGCGGCACTGAAGATGTATCCGAAGAAGCATAGTTCATCTTTGTCAAATTCACATTTCTCAGCATTGAGCGTCAGACCTGCTCCCTCGAGTCTTTCCAGGACTACTGCTAGTCTCCGGTGGTGCTCGTCCTTGTCTGCGGCGTATACCAAGATGTCATCACTGATGTTGGTGGCCCCAGCTAATCCCGTGATGACTTTACGGATCTCGTGCTGAAAGACTTCTGCGGCGGATGAGATCCCAAAGTTCAGCCGCTTGTACCTCATGAGGCCGAGGTGGGACGAAAACGTGGTAATGTACCGCGATTCTTTGGACAGTCTTAGCTGGTGGTATCCTGATCGGAGATCGAGTTTGCTGAATACCTTCGCCCCGGTGAGGTCTACGATGAGCTCATCAATGGTGGGAGTTACGTGGCGCTCTCGGCCGATGGCTACGTTGGGGAGCCTCATGTCGATGCATATTCTCACCGCGTTCTGCTGTTTCGGTTTCTGGGCTACCACCATAGGTGAGACCCACGGGGTCGGGCCTGATGTTTTTTCGATGATTCCAGCCTCCTCGAGTTTGGATAGTTCTTCTTCTACAGCTGTTCGCAGGTGAAACGGGATTCGTCGGTGGCGCACTGCCTTGGGTTCGACGGTGGGGTCTATGTGTAGCTTGATAGACCTCCCCTTCAGGCATCCGATGCCTTGAAATAGTTTCTTATGACGGCCTAGGATGTTGCTGAGCTCGTCGTGTTGGACGCTGAACGCGAAGTGTATCAGCTTTAGTTTCTCCGCCGTTCTGCAGCTTAGTAGGGTTTCGCAACCAGCATCTACGACGTATATCCGTGCGCGGCAGTTTGTGTTGTTGTGCGCAAAGTTGGATTTGAACGATCCTTGCACTGGTAGGGGTTTCTTGGATCCATAGGCGTATAGCCTGACTTTCTTCTTTTGGAGTGTTGGCTTTGGGCGAAGCCTGTTGAAAGCCGTCACGGGCATGACATTGACTGTCGCGCCAGTGTCAATTATCACTTTGAGTGGGTCTCCGTTGGATAGGACTGTGCACGACGGTCTCTTCTTTTGGCGCGATCGGCCTGATTTGACTGCCGATATTAAGTGTACACGGTGTACTGGTTTTCTCCCTTTCTTCTTCTTCCCTTTTGTCTGTCTGTCAGGGGACGAGCTGCAGTCGCTCTCATCGCTGTCGCTTGAGCTCGGGGATCTTTGGGACTCGTCGACTGCTCTTGCTTTGCCTCTCCTCGTCTGTTGGCGGGAGTGTTCTCTCGGTGCAAATCTCCTCCGTTGTTCTTGTGTTGTGCGGGAGCTTGGGTCTTTGTCATGTTTGTTTGGTGGGTTCAGGCAGACCGCTGCGTAGTGGTTGAGGCGGTTGCATTTACTGCACGTGGACCCCCAGGCGGGGCAAGAGTCGCCTTTATGCCATGGGCCTCCGCACCATTTGCAGGCTTGGTCTCGTCCTTGAGGTTGGTGCGGCTTCTGGTACTGTTTCGGGCGAGTTGATTGTTGTTTGGAGATGGCTGCTACGTCTTCTGCGGGTCCGGGGCAGTCAAGCGGTAGTCTCTGGATGGCGGCTTCCATCACCGCTACTTGGTCCTCTGTCTGTTCACGGAGGCGTGCAGTCTCGAGAATGCGTGAGAGTCGCATGTTTTTCTCTGACAGGATTGCCCTCCTTAGTTTTTCCGACGAGATTCCATTGATGATCTGGAGGCGAATGGTGAATTCTTCGTCCGGGAACTCACAGCCTACGGCCATTTCGCGAAGGCGAGCGTGAAACTTGTCTACTGTTTCCTTCTCGCGTTGGCGTGCCATGCAGAAATGGAACCGCTCATAGTCGGATTGAGGTCAGGCTTAAACATGTTGGTGAGCGCAGCCCTCGCCGCTGCGTAGTCAGTGTCGTTCCCGCGGTTTGGTAGGGCGTTGAAAAGGCGCAGGGCTGCCGACCCTACATTGAGCAGGAGGAAGGTGCGCATCTTTTTGGGTGTGGCGATATCTCGTGCCTCTAGATGCATCTCAAATTGTTGTAGCCATATTTCCCACCGGATTGCTGCTCCGCTGGTGAAAGGGTCAAATGGCGGCATGAACGTTGTCAGTGAGGGGTCGCTGCGCTCCTCGGTGATGCTCCTCCTTGATGATGAGGAACCGGTGCTGATTCTTGTTGGGCTTGTGTTTGGGCTCGACATGTTGTTCTGTGAGATGGTTCTTGGGGCTGAGCGTAGCTGGTGAGGTTATCCTTGCTGCCTGGTGTGACAGCACGTGGCGTCGTGCGAAGTGCTGCGGTTCCGGGCCGTGGTGGGCTGCGCAATGGCTATCCTGGGGTGTCGGCGCGTGTCCAGAGATATCTTTTCCCTTATTGTTTGGTGTGGGAAACGAGATAGTTTTTTTTTTTTTTCTGCGTGGGCGGAGCCGGGGCTGAAGCTTACCGGTCTCCGCGGAGTTGTCGTGGGTCTGTGGACGCCGCGGCTCCTTCTGGTGCTGGGAGGCGTGCAGTCCACACCCGCCTCGTCGCCAGTGTGATGTTTGCTCTGCCGCCGCTAGAGCGAGCGGCGGTGTCAGCGTGTTCGCGGCCCCCTGCCAGGGAGGCCCGGCTCGCGGAGCAACACAGCGCGCTGCGCAAAGAAAGATACGCGACTCGTTCGTAGCTTGCATAAATCCGGACTGGCGCGAAACCGCCAGTTCCGGTGATTCCTTTAATCTCCTCCCACTCCTTGTGTCACGTGACCGTTCTCTCCCGGCACGTGACACCACAGCCCGAACCCAAAACACAAAATGCTGGTGTGGGCCAGTTTTTTGGGTCAAAGAGGGCCACTTTCTGGACCATGTGGCCGAGCTTGAAGAGTTACTTCACTATGTGGCAAGTAGTTTTGACCGTTCTAGAATAGTCTTTAAATTGTAGAATTACATTTTACCAACAAACTCCTCCTTGGGTACTATTGAAACAGTCTGTCATAGAAGGAATGAATTGCCTTTTGCAACCGTGGGCCACGTTTTCAATGGTGCCCGAGACAATGTCATGCCCCACACCGACCCTGGCTGTGCCCATGAGAAAATGAAGTGCACCACAGAAACAATGCTCGCACAGTAGGAAGCGGTGCTTGGTATAATTCCCACTGCCACACTGGGAAGGCCAGTGTAGTTGGTGCACTGACAAAACAAGGTTTCCTTACTTGATCGGCCCTACACCCTAACCGCAAAGAAATAAAGCAAAGTGAAGGAAAATTCATTTAAACATCGTACAAACAAGACTCATAACACACAGGCGCACACACACCATCACATGCACATACCACCACATGAACATGCCCAGGGGCACACACATAGCACAGTCAAGATTAAACCAAAGACAGTCATTGGGAAGTCAACAGGTTTGAGCTTTGGGTTGTCATTTTTCAAGCACTGACATGATGCCCATTACCTGCCCATAAAATGGCAACACCTGGCAAGTGGTTTTAGTACGTGAGCATATTATGACAGGGAATGGCAAATTCCAATCTAATGCCTCTAGAATAGCGTAGACTGTTGGCTTTGGCTTTGCTTGTTTTTAACAGAAATTAAGTTCACGGAAAAGATGCAAGGACACACATTACTTATTAATCAAGTGACTGAAGGCACACTTGGTTAATACATTTTTATTACACAAGGAGTTGGTTTGACGTTTCAGGCAAGCCATTACTTTTCAGAAGGCTGATTATAAATAACATTAATATCTCTTTAAAATCACCGTGCTGTCTCAAAGAGATACGGGGCTGTGTGTTTTTGGTGGGGAGAGGCAGGGAGTGGGTGGGAATGATCATAGGGGCTCGCTTGGCCATGTGCAGTCAATAAGTGGGTGATATTCCAAACATCCTTTGGAGGCCCGTCCCCTCTCACAGTTCTCTCCTATGTTCACTTCCCATGCTAATAGTTTTAGAATACAGATAGGGCTACAGCACCACCTAATAGCCACAACTGAAAAAACAGTGATGCAAGAGTAGGATTGACAGAGAATGAATGGACCCAAAAAGACAGAGCAATGCATGTTAGATATTTATAATGCGTAGTGCACGCACTAGACGGTGGCGTTCATGAACTAAGGGTTGAAGTGCGGTGTTGTGCTTCCTTCTGTTCCCCGTGATGTTGCAGTAGATGCTGAATTGCCCTCTATCTGTCCTGCTTATTTTAATTGAAGTAACTTTTGACCCCTCAGAAGTCAAACAGGAAAGGCAAGCACCGATAGTAGCCTGGACGTGTTAAGCAGATGCGTCACATGTCTGCCAGTGGGTCTGGATATCACGCTGAACTTATAGGGAAGGCATGTCTGCAAAACATGTGTAGTCCAGTGGAGGGCTGGATGAAGGAGCGTCAGGGGCTTACCCGGCCCATGGGTCCTCTGTTTGACATCCATGCTGTAGGCAGACATGTCCCCCCCATTCATGTATGTTTAACATTATTTTTTTTTGTACATTAGAATTTTCTGTAAATCATGACCATAGCCAAAAGGAAACAAATTACAACCACCACCCACAATGCACACTAGGCAACAATCCATAGCACGCATGAAACGTGTGTCTTCGTCGATGCTTATTGATTAGAGGCCAATACCTCTGAGTCAGCAGCAGGAGAAGGCCCATGGTGCTAAAGTGGATTCTGAGAGGAAGATGCAATATTTCTAATTAAAATGCTTGTTCTTAGCCAGGTCACGAAGTCCGAGGCTGGTAAGAGTGAGGTCTCTTAACCCGTTATCTTTCAGAAAGTTGCTTTTGCAGGTAGACATAGGTGTTCTAAGTTGCCTTCATGACATGAATGTGTATAACGTGAAGGAATTGCCATTGCTGATGTGTCTGTCACATATGTATAACAAAGGCCACAAACAAGCACAGCGTTCACTTATGCCACCATATGATACAAAAAACTAAAGTGAAGGTACACACGTGGCGTTTGATTAATTCCATACAATGGTACTGATGATGCTGTCTATGTCATTGACAGAAACATACACTGCTACAATAGTATGTGCCAGCCAACCTGTTTTTTGGGGAAAATCAAATTGAAGTAATTTTCTTGTGCTATTTGTTACACAGTAGAGGACACTGCAACTAACATTGTATGTGCATTTAGAGCAATACCATGTGTATGACGGAGCAGAATACTGTTGCCAATATCCACTGCACGTGGCATGGAGGGGTCAGGCACCCTAAGTGGCGAGGCCTTTTCGACTCCCCCTTATCCGCTTTATGTCTAGGAATTAACACCTGGTTCACCTCCTCGTCCATTAGCACCTGGAGGGGTGCAGTTAATCAGGAAGCTCAGAACATGGGCTGTATTGACTGGTATATGTCCTCATTCCGTGCAGCCTGTGTGTAGCTCGGCCGATGTCCCCCATTCCTTGATTCCCAATACCCCTTACCACACATGTAACTCACACGTGGGTGGTAAGGGATTTACGCAGCAGGTCCTGAAGTGGCTGAACTTGTAAAGTTCCCTTTCTTTGATGAGGACTTCCTGTTCATCAACAGAGAAAATGGACTTTACAAGTGTAGCAGCTTCAGAAACGACTGTGTAACTGTGTAAGGACTGTTTCTTTTGTTTTTATCTAAAGAACCCTTTGCACCTCCGTGCCAGCTGCGGGGGTGTTAATGGCGATATTACCCTTAGCGGTGGGCAAAACGGGCTGGTAACAACACCGTTGACCGAGTTAAGGGACCCTCTCTTTGCTTGCGCCCTTAACTTGGGCAGCGGGCAGTCACTGGCAGGGTTGACATACACCTTGGATAACATGGCTCAGTAAACAGGAAGAAAAAAAATATATCAGCGAAGAGAAACGGCAGCTGGGTTAGCAAATGTAGGGGTGGTTCCGGAAACTGATTTTAGTTTGCAAAAATTGCATTACAGTTTTAAAAATTAACAATCTTCAAATAAATTCTATTTTTGTATAGTATATACTTCCAATTTATCCAGTGGCATCTAAACAACGAACTAGAAAACACCTTAAAGTGTATAGGTATTCATTTAATGCTGTCATCATAGTTACATTCTGAAGATAGAACTGAATTTCTGAAAGCATGCAACTTTTGCCACTTCATTTAGAGTTGCACAGAAAACGCTTGAGTTTCTATCGATCAGGTACATTTCATGTTATGGCAGGTCAGAAAGACCTTGTGAAGTCCAATGTCACCATTCCATACTGGATCAATGTCCGTCCTTTTCTCTCCTCCTGCAAGTGAATCTTCTCCATGCATACCACTGCTCCCATCGCTCCATGCTTTCCTGTATCTTCTGCACTTTAGGTGACTTACAGCCTCCCTTATTATCCACTTTCTCACAGATGCAACTTTGTTCGACCACAGTACGTACCCCTTTTGGACTGAATTCTGGATTGAAGTTCCAAGCAATTGAAAATATGGTTGTACACTATTTATTTTTTCAACTTTATTTAGATGTTCATGTAACATAAAATAAACTATTTAAACCCCACATTAGTCTCAGTCTTTGTCCCCGGAACAGCATTTTTCCAGGTCCCTGTGGTTTCCCAGAGAATCCAAAGGCCGTTTTGTTACAGGATGGGTCTGGGTTGCCTTTGTATTCTTAAGGATGTCTCAACGAATTTTATTTGACTCTTTTCAAAAAGTCCCAAATTATATGGCTATGGGTATACATCTTTGAAGATTTGGTACTAGCTATTAACACACGCCCCCCTTCCATCCACACTTTGATGTGTTCTACACATTTGCTAGCCTATTCTTCAATCACAAATTGGCTCATATTTCACCTTTTTGAATTCCAAATTTCTTTCTCAGTTCAACAAATATTTAACATGCACACAGCTACCCTACCCTATACATACTATGCTCAATCCATTCATACCAGGGGCCTGCAACCTTTGGTTCTCCAGATGTTTTGGACTACAAATCCCATCATGCCAAGTCAGCATAATCAATCATGAGGGATCATAGTCCAAAATATCCAGTGAGCCCCAAGTTGTAGACCCTTAATTTATACCATATCAACACAAGGTGGAGAGGTGCCAGCCATTCAGGTGGCCAGGAATGCCAACTGTACTCCTTGGTTAACCTCACTTTCCATGCAGTTCACCTGCACTGCCACACCAAGTTGCCATTTTCTCCTGCCTGCATCGTCCTTGCACTGGCCCCTGCTCACCCATGCACTTGCTCTTCTAACATCTCCACCCCCACGGTATCTACCTTCACAGCTTCCCCTCCCTCCCATAGCCCCCACTTATCTGCATACTGCTCCCTGCTACTCTGCCTGCCTCCACTTCCATTGACATAGAAACGGACTACCTTTTTCTATGTCTATGGTAGCCATGGGAACTCAGGAATTGCGACCTGCGCTTTGCCACATTTCCTTAAAATATACCTATTTGTATTTATTTATTTATAATGCGCACCAAACTCAGGGGTAGCCAGGCGCAAAGGCAGCAATAGGGTTGCAAAACTTAGTTCCATACAATAGGGTGAGGTCCAGCTGCGGTTACAGTGCCGGACGTATCACACCAAATGGGAAGGGTAGGACATAAACACTGTAGGCTGTGCTATATACATATTTACATTCAATGAGGTAAGGAGCCACATGGTAGTGGCGCATCTGGGCATTGGAAGGTCATTATGAGTCGAGAGATTTGAGCCAGTGGATAGTCCTGGCTCTGAACTGGTGGTAGGGTAGGTCCTCCCTGCAGGTAGGAGGAAGGGAGTTCCAGAATTGCGCTGCTTTTACTGGGAAGCTATTACCTCCAGACATTGTACGTTTGAACCTGGGCACCAGAAGAAGGTTGGAATTGGCCGTTCTCGAGGGCAATGTGCTTTGAATGCCTTGGGTCCTAGTAACAATATACACCTTGAATGGGACTTTATCAGCTGGTAATGACACAATACCTGTGTTAACTTGGACCCTGGAGCCATTACCAGCCATTAGTACCCGGCACACGCTGAGCACTGGGAATACAACGTGTGGATTTGCACTTTTCCAAGCCATACCACACGGTATTCCCATGTACGTTAGTGCGTGCCGGGTACTCTGTTCCCGATGAGGGGCGTGGCAGCCCCTTAGCCAATGAGGAGGCTTGAAACGGGGCAATCTCTGCTTCGAGCCTCCCCATGGCTGGAGGCTGCCTTTGTCCCCCACCGGGGACTCAGGTACGTTTTTTCTTTTTTTCCTCCACCCCCCTCCCCCGCAAACTATCCCCTCCCCACCCTCCTAACCTCACTTACCTTCTTTTTTCTCCTTTTCTTGGGAGCGAACGCGCTGGAAACACTTCTGTTCCAGCGTGTCTGCTCCCCATGGCCGCCATGGAAAGGGAAAACGGACTACATTTTCCCTTTCCCGGCGTCCATTTTTTTCAAATGTTTTTTTTTTCTGTTTCGAAACATTTTGAGACTGGAAAAGAAAATGCCATTAGTACCCCGGTCTAATGGGCCGGGGTACTAATGGCTATAAGACCCTCAGCGGCGGGCCAATATCGCCCACTGTAATGCCCCCGGGGCTTCGTGTAACTACAGCCCCGGGGGCATTACCTGGGGCGGTATTGGCCCGCCGCCGAGGGTCTTGTTGCCACAGTAAAGCACTCCCTCCTCAGTGCTCACATAGCATATTCCCATTTTCAGAGATCTGGGGTCTTCCCAAGAAGGCATTATTTCAGCTTTATAAATGTCATAGTTAATTGACTTTGCCCTCCATGGAACATGTCCCTCGCTACCCGAACATCCTCCAGCTGAGTATCGAGGATGTGCGACTTTCCAACTCTATAACCTCGCCGTTTAAATGATAGCAGAGCCCGTTGAACTGTCCGTGGCTGTTCTTATGCAGATTAGTGCATGCATAGAAGCGCCTGGAAAGAGATGTCATCTGGCTCAGATTGTGTTGGCCATAACCCTACTTTCATGGTGCTCCGTCTCTCTGCATCTTCTAGAAGAAGGCCTATGGTAAGTGAGACCATTCTATTAAATTCTCTGGTCTTGAGCCAGCGTGAGGTTCTACCCAGTCAAGCAATTATTGTCTGTTTCTAGAGAGACTGACACAATCTTAAGCTTTTTCTAAACAACTATGTGACAGAAAAAGACAGTAAACTCCTCTTTTTTAATTTATTTTTATAGTCACTCTAACCTACTTTTGGGTGAGTTTACTACCAACAACATATTGCCCTGTAGTAATAAAACCTTAAACTGTGTCCAATAAAATATGAGCCTTCCATGTTTGAATTGCTTGCAACACTATTGCCAAGAGCTCTAGTGCCAGATTAAAAAAGCAAAGGAGACAGGGTGCATTCCTGTATTGTGCCTTATTCTAGCAAAAATAATTCAGGCAGGGTGCCAGTGCCTAGCACTTTTGGAAATGAACCTTCCCACAGTCTCCCGATTCCTCCAGGAAACGTGTAGCAGAATTCCATTTCTTTAGCAGCATGGGAACATAGGCCCAATGGAGATCATCAAATGCGCTTCGAGCAGCTATAACTTACTAGCAACTTTGGCACTGCCCACTTACTCCCTTGCTGTGCCACATCACAGTTGCCCTGGTATAATCTTGCACACTTCGGCCCCTGGTGAAGCCAGCCTAATTTGGATGCAATAAACTATCCACAGCCCTTTCCATTTTCAGTTAGATAATTTTTCACTCTCTTCACATCCAAAAATGTATCAGAGAAAGTTGCTTGCCTATAGTTTTCATTTTTCTGGATGTCTTTCTTCTTTTGGTTACAACAGTAACATACAACTATTGAAGTATGCCATGAACTATCCCTTGACCTGCTGTCATTTATTACACATAGATTGAAAATAGTAACATTAGCAAAAACCGATGGGTTTTGGGAAGCAACATTCTAGCATAGCTTGTCTCAGGAGCAGTGGTGGAAATGGGAAAAAGTTGGTGGAGATCCCACAAGAACCGGGGTGGGGCGGTGTCCAAGGAGGCGGGGCTTAAAGGGGGCGTAGCTGGCAGTTGACCTCCGATCAAAGGAAATGTCCAAAATAATAGTTTAAATCAGCAATATCAAACATTCTTGCACAAAAGGAATGAATGGCCATGTGCAACTGTGGGCCACTTTTGCATTGGAGCTGAGACAATCTTATGCCCCAGTCCAACCCTGGCAGCAAGTATGCAGACACATTACATTTGCCCACAGCATCACTCACAAACCACACTTTTACACCGTGCAGGAAGCAAAACAGGACAAATTACACAGGGTCACCGGAGTCACCACACATTAAAATCTGGCCTCTAAAAAATGCAGCACATCACAAAATATATAACTATCTGATGTGCTGCATTTTACAGAGGTCAGATTTGCATGTGTGCTGGCTCCGTGTGTCTCTCTGGTGTTTGTTCTTAGTTGGTTATACAAATAAGTATAACCAACTAAGAATAAACACCAGAGAGACAAAGGAAACGGATGCACTATGAAAATGAAAGCACCCGAGGGGAGAGTACCAAATAACAAAAATGCTACGTGCAGTGTGCACAGTCCGCTTGCACGGTGGGTCAGATTAGACTCCAAACCCACCAAGGTGGGGGCTCAGAGATCTAATCTGCCCTGTGCGAGCAGAGCACTGTGCACAAAGAGTACACGCGAGATTAGATTGTGGGCTCGGCATGGAGCTGCTACGCAACCCGCCGTCGCGGGCACTCTTTTTTTTTTTTTTAGTAATCTAGTGCAGAGCATGGGTTTGGGAGCTGACTCTGGCCGGATCCCAAGATCTGGCTACAAATCTGGTGCTGTATCTCGGATCCGGCGAGAGCCGGCCCAATGACCAGCGCTGCTCGGGAGGATAGCTCAGGGGCAACATGCTCGCCTTGGAAGCAAGGACACAGGTTCGATCCTCGGGTCCGTGCTTAGAAACCGCTGGGTATTAAGCCATTATAAATAACCAATCATACTCTATAGATGAAAGAGCACTGTACTTTTTTTTTTAAAGTGGTCTGGTCCAGGGCATTGCCATTCCCACACATTTTCGCCTGCTTTCAGGACCGTATTGCTTTATCCTCCAACCAATATCGTCACTGTGTTTTGAGCTACGCCACAGTATGTCTAATCCAGCCAGAAACGTCCTCTTTTTATCCTCATCAAATTCATGTTTTATGTATCGCTTCTCATAATAATTGCGTCCCCAATAGCTGTGTCATTCCGAAAAAGCTGGCCAATTATGTTACAAATGTCGAGGATCAGCAGTAATACTCAGCGATCGCTCCTTTTCCCCCAGAGACATCGACAGCTGCCCACCAGCCTAATATCCGAGCATTGACAAAAATATTAAAAGGGGTGGGGGGCGGGATCATCTGAAAAACTCTATGTATTTTATATTCATTTGGGGGCTTCGAGGCGCTGTTACGGGAATATGTCTTAGTTGCAGGTGCGTATTGCCCCAGAGGTTTCTAAGCGCGGAACCGGGGATCGAATCTGTGTTGCTTCGTAAATCGTCTTGTTTCCAAGGCGAGCGCGTTGCCCCTGGACTATCCCCCTGGGACAATTGCTCTCTCGGATTATTCCCTGGACTTGGTGCATGATGAAATCACCTTATTTCTAAATTTGGGGAATGACTTGCTATCAGTCCCTGGTTTTGATGCATGTTGCACAAGCGGCGCGTCATTTGTTTTTCAGTGTCACACGAAAGACCAGTGATTTGCAGGGAACTGAAAGGCATCTCCTCTACCCTCAAAGCCGAGCACAAGCCAATGGACATGAAGGCTCTCGATGGTTCTGCTGCCTGGATGTACTCCCTCAACAGCTTTGAGGGTCTCTCTACTCAGCGCCATGCAAAAAGTTTCTTACACAAAAAGGCATCATTAGGCTTCAGATATTTTGTTGACAATATTTATTTATTTATTAAATAATGTTCACAGAAATAATTCGCTATCAGTCAAAAGCACTAACATTTACATTGTGGCTTGTTAGTTTCGGTTTAGAAAAAAGATCCATTTGGCGGGCTATTCAAAGTGTGCAAAAAGCAAGCTGTGATGCTAGTGTTTCTTGACGCTGCGCTGACTTGAGCTTTTGCGTGAGCGGCGATTCTTTTGGGCCACAAGGCTCATGTTAGGGAACATGAAAACCTGAGAGACGCAAAGCACAGGAGTAACTAAACTGAGATCAACGAGAACCTGCTTAAACAGTGATAGGCACTATCTGGGCCTAATTCAAAGAACGTTTAGCACGGAGCAAAGTGACTTTGCACTGCAAAAGCACTCTTTGCACTGCGCTAAATGGGCCTAATTCACAAAAAAGCCCCAAGTTTGTGCTGTTTTGTGGGAATTAGGCCTTTATAGTACAGTGCAAACAGTACTTTTGCAGTGCAAAGTCACTTTGTGCCGCTCTGTGAATTAGGCCTGGTGCAAAGTGTATTTTTGTAGTGCAAAGTCACTTTGCTCCATGCTAAACGTTCTGTGAATGGTACGATGTCCTTTCATCGCAGGATGTTTTTTCGCAGGGGGTTTTACCGTGATTCTTTTAACGAAAAGGGGGGTAGACAAATATATATTTGGGGTGTGGGTGTTTGAGAATAGCAAAATAAATAAAGGGGATGCGGGGCTTGGAGGGGGGAACCCCCCAAAAATAAAAAAATCAATGTGTTTTTTTCATTAAAAAATGTGTGGTAAAACCCACCGCGAAAAACAATCCCACGATGAAATAACATGGAACCGGTATAATATCCAGCTAACCTGCTACACAAGTGCCCTTAGAGTACAGTTGTTATATATGGTGTAGTATATGGGTTTATGTGCATAGCACTATATTTGTCTGCCCAAATTAACAATGGAATGTCAACTGGTTATAAAAAAAACAGCAGTTGAAACAAAAAGAAATCATTTGTTCAGTTCAAAAACACAATTTGTCTCCATAGAAGTTCAGTAGTTGTCCAAAATCCCATAATTTAGCAAGTGGACTCAGTAAAATGCGTTTGCAAGTAATCAACTAGTATTTCCACCAGAGTGTGCAAATGTAGTGTGTGAATTTAGCACTGCCAAGGTCCTCTAAAGCAGTGCTTGCTCGTGTCACTTCATGTCGCGCTGCATGCACATGTGGGTCCAGGATCCTTGTCCATTCACTTCCTGGTTCCTCAGCTGAAGCTCCTAATTAGAGACACGTGTGCGCTACATTGGTGCATTTGTACTTTTTAGCTATTCTGCGGTATTTTTAGCTCAATCCCACCTACGTACGTCACAGTCTTGCACAAAATGACTGTAAACGCGAATGAGGGATATACTTCCGGGCTAATGAAACCGTTTTTCCTCATCAAGTGTGCTCTTATTTTGTAGTGAAATGAATGTCTGACTCTATAACGCACTCTAAAAAGCACACATTTGCGAAATGAAACAGTGTAAATACATGTGCAACAAGAGGGAAAAAGCTCCTTGCGCCCCAACCTCAAGCAAAAGCCAAAAAAGGCAAACATTTGAAAAACTGTGCATTTTGTTTTTTTAGAAGGTAGACAGCGGCCTCTTCTGTCCAAAGGCAGTAGCGCAATGTAAGGCGTGCGCGTGTCCGCTTCAGTGGTACACCGTAACTGCGTCATAACCCTCTGGCGGCCTCATGCGGGCCCTGGCGTGCGCTTCACAGTACATCTGTCCCTCCACAAAGAAGTAGCCCTTCTGTTTCAGGTTCAGATTGCAGTCAGCGCACACAAAGCACTCTGGGTGCCGATACTTGTCTCGCGCCTTCACAACTGGGCCGCTGTGAGAAAAGTTGCAACAAACACAAAAGTAACAGGTGAAGAAACAATAGCAATGGCGCAGGAGTGCATCTTCAGTTGCAGCACATGCAAAACGCATCCAAACACATTTGTTTTTCGCCCCCTTAAACTCTCTGTAGTACAGTTCCACACACGTACTGGTAGATTCACTGCCAGGGATGGACTAGGAACTAAAAGAGGACCTGGATACATTTCAAAGTGGCCCCATATTACATATTTTCAGCAAGACCAACCCTTTTCCTATGCTAAAATTGGGAAATTACGCACAAAGAGGCCAAGGGTGCAGAGGCCTACAGGAAAATCTTCAGAGTTCCTTATAGGCCAGTCCACCCCTGTTCACTGCCACCGTACAGCATAGCAACACTGTGCAATGTAGTGTGCGTTGCTGATGATGTGCTGTATTTTCATGCATTAGACAGAGAGACACACTAGGGAATTGTTCAGCCGCACCATAGTAGCTGTGTTAAAAGTTATCAGGTTGTGGCTCTGGCTGCATTGCAGTAGTAATTAGAACAAGAGACTAAAACTGGTTTTGTAACATTTATGGGTGATTTCTTACAACCTAATGGCCTGAGATTGGTTAGCTGTGTGTGCTTTTTAGCGGAATGACTCAAGGTTGTGGAGACGTTAATCATTGCACAAGTCGCTTTTTTGGGCCGCACATGTCACTTTTGAATAGTTTAATAATATATATTTTTTAAACAATTATGATCAACGTATATTTTTGTAAGAGCTATTCTGGATTCACATGATCTGTTTATTCAGTATTCGCACATAAAATCAGTTAGTACAAACTGCTAAATCAATATTTAGGGTTTCCAGTAAGCTTTATATTATATTAGCTATTGGTACACAATCACACAATGCTCCGTTGTATCGGTTCGTTTTGTTTCTTTCGTGCTGTATTTTCATAACATGGCCTAATTTTGTGTTTCTCTTACACATGCGTCTCTACTATGGCCAGGTTTCACGTATTGAACCTTGGCAAACCTTGACTGTGTGCCAGTGCCCCCAAAAACTACAAGACAAAGAAGCCTTTGTGTGCCATGTCCGAAGCCTGATCCAGCGCAGAAACAAGGAGTGATGGCTGGAAGGTTTAGAATGAATCCTAACCTCTGGCATTGCTCTGGGCAACCCTCCAGACCATTGCTCTTTGCCTGCCAAACCATTACAGAAGGGGGAAGACCACATGCAAATCAGGCTTGGTCCCACCCCCAAAGGGGCAGTCCAGCCCAAACTGCTATGTCACATCCCTTTTGCACGAGACCACAAGCATCCCCAGACATGTTTCGGCCTTGTTGGACCTCGTCAGAGAGGAGTAGCTTGGGTCTCTAGGCCCAGCAGGCATGGGACCCACGGCTGGGCATTCCCGCCCCACTTGGGGTGACAAAGCAAAAACAAGGAGAGATGGCTGGAAGGTTTAGAAAGAATCTTAACCTCTGTTCCATGTCATCTATTATTTACATGCATAGTAAAATATGAAAACACCTTTTGACGGATGCTTTTTGCAATAACTTTGACACCTACTAAAGTATATTGAGCAAAGGGGACAGAATAAAGCACGGGACCGTTAGCCCAGCGGCTCTGCATTGTTTTATTGCCCGTGAGCTACCCTCCCAGCCGCCTGCTCTCCTTCCCCAATGCCTTTTTCTAAGCTACAGTATTACTTCTTGTACTCCCTTTCAAATTTGATGCATGCCAGTTCCACAACTTGAAAATAACTCTTTCAGGGCTTCAGGTGTGGGGAGAAGTAGGACACAATTACATAAGTAAATAAGGAGAGCAACTTACACAATGCCATTTCCACATTTGTCGCAAAGTGGCACCTTTTGTGCACCAGCCCCGCCTCCGCCACCGGCCTTTGTCACTGGTGCCCTCACGCTTCTAATGCCCGCAGGGCGTTCTGTGGATCAAAAAGAAACAGATGGTGTACAGTGGGCATTGCTAATGTATACAGATGGCCACAGTTGTATCAATATTAACGTGCAATCATTTTAAAAAAAAATGTATTAAACGATTTTTATGCGCATTTGCATTGGATCTTGTGTCCTTATACAGTTTACATTCATTTAATCTCCTCCAAACAGCAAAATTGCCTAACAACTCAACCCAGTTTGCACAACATGCAGATGTATTTACACAGAATTCTTATAGCTAGCGCACAGGTGAACGCATAGTACTACATATATAACTGGGCCGGCCCATGCTGGTCATGGCGGCATAAACATCCTTTGCGTGAGTGCATTCCACAAATGAAGACAATCTCCCTCCTCCCTCAAACCCTGGTATACTGCTTAGTGCCAGACCACAGTTCCGGCCAATGACCATCTCCACAAGTCTCCCCAACACGTGTCTATTCGTGGGCCCTCCACTGATTTCCAAGACATTGCAATTCTTCTGTTGGCCAAGATATACACAAGGTCTTTCTTGACAATCTTCGATTCGCTGTGTTTCATAGTATGCATTCCCTATAGACACCCCCCCCCCAGATGAGATATCAAGGTTTATTCCTCCTCTGTTCAACCCTTTATGCAATTTCTGCCCTGTACGTCTGAATTTTCCTGTACGACTAAAAAATATAGACCAAACCAGCATTTTCCTCCATACATCTGGCACAGTGTTGCCTGATCGCCCCATTAAAAAGAGAAATACTTTGAGGAGTCAGATAGGCTCTGTGAGTCACAAGTAACTGTGTGCATTTTAGCCGGCCATTCCTTGATACTCTTTTTGGATATACAAGTACTCTGGACCATTGTGCGTCTGTGAACGGTCTCCCAAGTCCATCTCCCATTTGGCACATATTCCCAATTTGGAAGCGCTTACACCACCCAAAAGCAGTTCATGCAGTCTGGACACAACATGTCCCCCTTCTATCATGTCAAACATTGCTTCTACTTGGACATTCACAACCATACCCTCACAGAGATCGGGTCATCTGTTGACTAGCGTGTGCATTATGTTGAAATATACCAGAAATGGCCCTTTATGTAAGCTGAAGTGTTCCACCAGTACTTCAAACTCTACTAACCGTCCCTCTGAAACAGGTCTCCCACAGTAACAATGCAGCAACTTTCCCAATATTTATGGGTATACTTACATCCTGCAGCCTACGTCCCATTATATCAGTGAGGGCGATCTGCTGAGAAAAGGGGTCTGCCACACCAAGCATCCTACAAGCTCTCTTCCATATGTGCCTACCCAAGACCAAAAGGTGAGGGGATTGTTCCATCCGAGCGTCACGCCCCCACAATTTGTCTTTCATGTAATAGCATTTCAAGAATAAGAGTGTAGTGTCTATTGTAGGTTCATCTGCCAACCACGGACTGCAGCTGTCTGGCCAGAAAATGCAGTTCGAAGTGTGGTACTTTAATTCCGCCTGCTTCATAAGTCCTTTGAAGTGTACTTAAAGAAATCCTGAGTCTGCCTTCTTTCCACGAGAATCCCCTAATTACAGTGTCCAGGTGTCTGAAGAAGTGTTCGGATATTGTACCGTACATTTATGAAAAAACATAACATACGAGGGAGGGTTAGCATTTTTAAGAGCTCAGCTCTGCCGATTACTGACAAGGGTAACCTACCCCAGAATTCCATCAACTTTATTAGTCTAAGGCCACCTTCGTGTTACAATCATGTTCTGTTTTAACATCATAAAACACATCCAACCCTAAGTATCTAAAGGTGTCTATGGACCGTTTCAACTGTAGAGTCAGGAGCTGCGCTGCCTTTTTACCTTTCAGCCCTGCCACAGGGAACTGACATGACTTCTCCCGGCTGATAGTAATGCCAGAGAGTTCCGTAAAGCAATCTAGCACATCCGGCATGTGCTGTATGTTCTCTTAAGGTCTCTGGCCGCATATCATCTGCATACATGGAGACCGCATGGGCAATGCCATCTATACTTACCCCTGCGTCTGCATATTCTTCCCTAAGGAACGCTGCTATAAGTTTTAGTGCAAGAATAAAGAGCATTAGTAGCCGGCACGCTCTGTCCACGGGAAATACTACACATGGATTGGCTCTTTTCCAAGCCATAACACACGTTATTCCCTTGGACGTACGACCGTGCCTGCATCTGTTCCCGGCGGGGGGCGTGGCAGTCCCTTAGCCAATGAGGATGCTCGAAATGGGG
Source organism: Ambystoma mexicanum (assembly GCF_040938575.1). Lineage (NCBI taxonomy): Eukaryota > Metazoa > Chordata > Amphibia > Caudata > Ambystomatidae > Ambystoma > Ambystoma mexicanum. The sequence continues at coordinate 991,717,177 of NC_090937.1, forward strand.
CAATCCCCGCTGCGAGGCTCCCCAAGGCTGGAGGCTGCCTTCGTCCCCTGCCGGGGACTCAGGTAAGTTTTTTTCCCCTCCACCGCCCTCCCCTGTTCCTAGCGTGTCCGCTCCCGATGGCCCCCATGCAAAGGGAAAACGGACTATGTTTTCGCTTTCCCGGCGGCCATTTTATTTGCCATTTATTTATTTCTTTTTATTCTGTTTCGAAACGGGCTGGGGTACTAATGGCTCTAAGACCCTCGGCAGCGGGCCAATACCGCCCACGGTAATGCCCCCGGGGCTTTGTTAAGGCCTTTGCTACGCTCGGGCCTGTAACTACGGCCCCAGGGGCATTACCTGGGGCGGTACTGGTCCGCCGCCTCGGGTCTTATTGCCACATTAGCAACAATGGGCAGCTTTGTCTGGTACCCTTGTCCGGCTCCCAACTTTCTGATATGTGGCGTCCCATTTTGATTCTGTCCCTAGGTGCAGTGTACACTAACTTCACCCATCTCAAATATCCATGGCCTAATCCAAATCGCTGAAGGATGGCGTATAGCCAATCCCATCTAACTGAAGTGAATACTTTGATAGCCTCTAATGGTGCCACTGGGTAGTGTCCGTTCATGTGTCTCGTGCAGTCTAATATATGGCGTAATCGCTGCAGGTTCCAGCAGGTATTCCTCCCTTGGACGTATCCAATCTGATCTGGGTGTATCAAACCTCCCAGCGTACTCTCAGTGTTTCTGCCAGGAGCGCAGTAAGGATTTTGCTGTCAAGATTGACCATGGACAAAGGTCTATAGGAGCCACACTCTACCTGATGGTTTGTTTGGTGTTACTGTTGTATGATAATCGATTCTCTGAGAGTCAAAGGAAGCACTCTGGTCTCATAGGACTCTAGAAGCATCTTTAGTAGCTCAGGGGCAAGTTCGTTCACAAATTCTTTAAAGAATTCACCCGGTAGGCCGTCTGCCCCGGGGGTTTTGCCTGTGGGCAGGGATCTAATCGCTTCCTGTATTTCTTGTACCGTAATCGGGGCATCTAAGTCAGCAGCAATGTCCTTTAGTAGGTTAGGCAATTTTATCAAGGACAGATCCTCCACAAGCTCAGAGTCCCGGATGCGGGCCTGTGCAGAATAAAGGGAGCTATAGTATCTAAAGACGGTGTCATTGATTTCGCCCTGTGTTCTGCGTATGATTCCACTTTCTGTTCTATGCAACAGATAATTTCCTGTATGGTCTCGCTCTGGGAGAGCCAAGCTGGCAACCTGCCTGGTTTATCTTCACGTTAATGTAGTTTTTCAGTGCATTTAGTGTAATTAAACTTCCCAGTCTTTTCCAGCATGCAATGCACCCGTTTTGACACTATTAGTTCATGAGGTGGGATTTCCGCTACAGCGTGTTTCAGTTCAGCTTCCTCTAGCTCTTTTTTTGCTCTGTCCAGCTCGCTCGTTATATCTTTTTGTATTCCCCCCATTTTACTCAGTGCCGCTCCTCTGATAACAATTTTGAATGCCTCCCATATTGTGCTGGTGGCCCGTACACTACCATTTTTGGACTCAACGTATGACCCAATTGCATCTCTGATGTGCTCTCTAGAGGACTCGTCTTGCGAGTCTCACATCTGCATTTCCACATTGGAATCGGTGGTCTAGGGGATGCATATTGCCACGTGAGTAGGAGAGGGGCATGGTTGGACAGCACATGAGCCCTGTAGTTGGCCTCAACAAACTCTCCCACGTGCCTATCCATGTGAACACATAGTTAGGCCTGGTATGTACAGCATCGGGGTAGAATAGCGTGAGTAGCCTCGAGTGCTCCCACGTAGTGTGCACCTCACATCTGTAAACTGGACGGAGCTCAAGAAGGTGTTCCACGCCTCAGCCGGTGGGGCTGGTCTTCAGTAGAAAAAAAGGGTAGCTGTGTCGTGATTGGAGGCATATGTGCTGATTATAAACACCTCTCTGTCCTCAATGAGAGCATATACAAGGGCCATTCTGCCTCCATCATCTATTTTGCTTTGCAGGACCTTCAAAGGGACATGCAGAGCAATACATTTCAGGACTCCTCTGGAATAGGCAGAGTATGTGAAGCCAATAGTGTACCCGCCCCATTTCATAGCCAATGTGTTTTGTCTATCCGGTGTAAGGTTTGTCTTTTGCAAAATTGCATCTCCAACCTTTTGCCTACACAAATATGAGCACCCTATGTTCCTTTTAATGAAGATATTGAGCCCTCTGGCATTCCAGGTCAGCAGTCTTATATCACCTGCCATGTCCCCAGGGAGTTAAGGGCCAACTTGAGACCAGAGGCGTGTTCCCTCTCGCGCATGCTTTTCCACTCTGTGCAGCAAGTAGTACCCGTAACAGTGAGCATGTCACGCAATATTAAAAGCTAAACATACCAAAATTCAAACTCCCTCCCCTCCCTAACCAACCAATCACCCAGCAAAGCTCAGCCTGCTCAGGTGCATCCTCTTCTCGTGCAGAGGTGCGGCAGCCGCAAGGCCATCCCGCATGCACACAGCGGATGGATACTGCCAAACTGGCATCCTGAATATAGTCACAAAAAGCGGGATTTCTTGCAGTCCGTCTTCTCAAGAAAGCCCGTAGAATTGCAATATGAGTTACGTCAATGTGTGCATCATGCTACAAGTATATGTTATTACACTGTAATACCTTAATTACCGGAAGCGGCAGCCATAGGTCAAGTGATGCCCGTCTACAGTGATTTACTAGCGATTGTTCACCCAAGATTGCAGTCAAGTTGTGCTTCCACTCCGTTACGCACGATGGGCGTCCACTGACTTGTTCTCTTTTCTGCAAGTGCAGTATCTCTAGTAGGGTCACTCCTCGAGCGGGGCGAGTTTCCTTATGTCCATCCATACCTGCATATCTTCTGGGGTATCAAAAAAGTGAGATTTGCCTTTGTATCCTTGAGATGAGCTGGGTAGACCAGCATGTATTTCAGCTCTGCTCTTCTAAGCCGCTCTTTTGTGGGGCCAAACTGGGCTCTTTTCCTCTGGACCTTGAGTGTATCTTTTCCCAGTATTTGTAGTTCATAATCCTGGCAATAATCGGTCTCGGTGGGGAACCCAGTGGAGGGTTTTTATTCAAGGATCTGTGTGCTCTCTCTACTGTGAAGCCCTGTGTGAGTGGTTCAAGGACAATTTCTTGTAAGAGCATGTTTTCAATGTACATTGTGGGGTCTGCGCCCTCAGTGCCCTCCGGAAGACCCAATATACGTACATTATTACATCTCACCCTGCCTTCTGCATCCTCTGCTCTGTTTTTAAGCAGTGTTACCCTTTGTTTCTGCTCCTTAATGTCTACTCGGATATCGTGGATGTCATCATATTGTTGTCGACTTGCACCTCGATCTTCGCTGTTTTATCCGCTAGGGCACAGACATCTTGCTGCAGAAGACCTACATCTATGATGACGGCATTGATTTTGGATTCAAGGCAATTCTGCAGGGCAGCAATGGTGGAGAGAACTTTATGGTCACTTCCTTCCTGTGGCCCAGTAGTCTTAGACATAGTTATAGACTTGTGCCCAGCCTGTGCAGCCAATTCCCACTTCTTGCTGTTGACAAAGGTGTCCATCGTGGTTTGTTTGGCCTTACTGCGTCCTGATTGGCCAGGCAAGTATCCTGCAATTCGACCCCCAGCCGGCAGAGCATAGTCTTCCCCAGCCTAGATGGCAGTGCTGCAGGAGTCAAATTCAGCACTCCTCTGTATCAATGTGTGTTCTCTGTTTTCTGAATTGTAGCGACAGGAACACCAATGTTATCCACACTGGTGGATTATATGCCGCCACTCCACACTATATTGTCCCTGCACATGTTCTGTCTGGGAACACCGGGGGACTCTCACTATCAGACGCAACACAGCTCAGGTCATATTCTAGCGGCGCAGTGCAGAAGGCTTACTATCTGTGGTGCTCAACTTTGATATCTAATTGTTGATGGACTTTCGGTAGATCCGGCACTCACTGCACGTAAAGCTGCCACCTTCCGTGCCGACATCTCCTACTTTTTTCACCGCCGTGCCGCATTCTTTCCGCTTCCCAGTAGCCCAGCCTTGAAGTACGGGCTGCATCTGCGGCACAAACCACTGTCTCTCCTCTCCACTGTGCCCCACACTGCGCTCGCCAGTGGTGTCTTCCAGGGGCACTTTTCACAGCAGTGGAAAGGCAGGATGTCCTACAGGGCAACCCTGGGAAGCCGATTCCTCCATCTGTGCCTCTGCGCGCCTCCGCAGTCAGCCCTTTCGTCACTGCTCCTCAGGCGCCATCTTGGCGGGCCAGTCAGAGCTCTTGAAATGTGCAAATTCCACCTTGGTGGAGAGTGATCCTGTTGCAGATCTTCTGCAGTATTACACCGGCACACACCCGGGTTTAGGCACGTATTTTAAATGTCTGTGGAAGGTGCTAACGACCATCTATGAACGGATCAGGCAGGAGCTCTTCTGATATGCGTCCTCACTGCATGGCGCAGGCCACTGCCTCAGTTACTTAGCTACCAACATGCTGGTACCTAGTGCTGGTCTCCACTACAGCGTCTCACAACTTCAAACCAGAATGTCAGACTGCACACACCCACACTTTTTGCAAAATAGTGATTTTTTTTATTTTTCAAAGTTTAAATGTTTCTGCCTTTACACCTTTTTCAGTGTGCTGATGAATTGTGGTTTTACACTATGGGACTGCGCCTCAAAGATTTGATTGGGGCAAATCAGGAGAGGCCCTTGAACATCTTAGATCTGCCCCCTGCAACTTTATAGTTGATTCACAGGGCCTAAAACTGGAATCAATTTGAAGGAGCCAGGAGTTTCTCCTGAAGCCTTGAGAAAATCTTTGTGAATTGTATTTGCACGTGAGCATCTCAGAGATGCTTCAAGCGCATCCATGAAATGCAAGAGGTACCTTCGTTTCCGCTCGTAAAAGAATAATCATTCAGTTTAGCTCCGTTGGTGCATGCAATAGCTGCAGAGATATATGTATAACCTGTCAGCTATTAGTTCAAGTCTTCTTTGACAACTGATTTCTCTCTTGGCAAATAACTTGTATTATTGCCAATATCATTCGCTTCTTAATGATGAAAAGGTTGTTACACCAGCACACAATGGCCCCTGTCCCCCTACGGCCTGATGCCGCCTCAATTCTCAAGGCGGCATGGCCATTGGCCCACGATGTCACGCGCCCACTGTTTTATAAATGTGTTTTATAATGTCCTTTGCGAGTGATATTTGTATGAGTTTTTGTTTTACAAGCATACCAGCACCATTGATATCATTAAAAATATGTCAACGGTGATATATTGCCATGTCACATAAAACTCTCGAAAAAGGCTTTCTGAAATCACAACATACACCACAGGAGTAGCATGCACTACTTTTGCAGCCAAAGATTTCGTCACTCGCCCCAACAAGCCCGGTGCTGTCATTTTCCATGTATTTAAGGTTTGCGTACAATTATATCACCAGCGTAGGTGAGAGCATTTGCTGTATGAATACATCTATAACTGTGTGCGTTCTTAGTCAAATAGTGAGGTTTACTTCATTCTCCGAAAAAAAGCGTGCATTTGAATTAAGTGCATTTTTCACAAGCATTTAGGATAGGGCAGAAAAACACAAACGGGGTTTTATGCCTCACAATGACACTTTTATGGCCAGCATCAACGTCAGAATTGGCACGCTGGCGCTTTCATAACAGGGCTCTCCAGGCCTCATTACGCGTTGGTCGGTATTCTGGTGGTAAATCTGTCAGAATACTGCCCAATAGAATTACGGCTACTGCCACTTAATCTGGCAGATTTACCATCGGATTACAAGTGGTGGTGGCAGTGTTAGTCCCCATTAATTTGGAGTCCATGGATAGGACCATGGTGGAGTAGGAAAAGTGGAGGTAATTCCTTCACTGCCACTTTTTCCCTGCTAGTAATGAGTTCATGCTCGTAATGAGTCTCTTTGTTTTTTTATCTTATTACCCACGAAGCAATAAAAGGTTGAATTAGCCCTACCAGTAATCCAACCTGTCACTTGAAGGTTGCACACAGAACTCCTGCCACTGGTGACGTCTTAGTAAGCCTCAGCCAGGGATTTGGGAATCCCAATCTTCATTGCTAAGAATACAGTAACCCTGAATTAGACCACTGGGAACTCTTGAGAATCTGCCTATCACAAGACCTGGAGAGCAAGAAACAAGCCTACCACTCAAGGAACTTCACCCCCGGTACCAAGGACAATAAAAGGCTTTCACAAATGCGGCCCCCCAAAACCACAATATTATGACCACTGATAGGCATTTGCCACTGTGTAACCCAACAAAAACGGTTGGTCCCGTCTTAAGAATCACCCAACACTACACCATAACCACCAGGGTTATAACTAACAGAAGCTATCAACGACAGCAAAGGTTCTCAACAAGGTAGACTACCACCAAAATAGCTTGGAACACAGCCACAGCATCAAAAGACCACTGATCAAGAATAGCCACCGTAAAATCCACAACTACAAATATACCCCAATAAATGAAGGAAAACGACAAGAATGGAAAATAGAACAAGAAAAAAAAGATACCACATCCCCACCAAACAGCAACCACCAACTAGCATCATAACACTGCTAAATCGCCAGAAATCCCCACTAAACTAACTAAAGATCTGGACAAAGAGGATAATAAAGACATCATACATCTCCCGCTACCTCTCCACCTACAAATCAGCCAAACCAGAAATCCAACAATCCACAAAAAGGAATTCCAAAGGGGACCTCACTATACTACCAAACAATCCACCCCAACACATAGAACCCACCAACGGAGAGAACAGTTTCGGAGACACCTATAAGAACAAGAGATAAACTAGAATCTCTTGCCATCTACACTCCTTATTTAATCTGAGATTGGTAAAAGGGCCACGCGGACAACCAAACACCTAACTACGACGATTCAGAACAGAGAAACTCATTGTGCAACCTAATGGAACTCCTCAACGAAAGGACAGAGGATACAAACACACAGTCAGCAACAAACAGGCCCACCCAACAGAGAGCAGAAGGTCTGACAGGGACTGCACCTACCTAAATGCCAGAAATAACATCCGAAAAAGAAATCGTACAAACTACACTGCCGCCTACTGAATGTTCGATCTATGGGAAAGCACAAAACAGGAATGTACGACCTTCTTAGTGAAAATGGCACAGGCGCTCTCTTTCTCAGTTAAACATGGCTCTCAGACCACTAGAAAGTAATTTCCCATGAAGTCATACCCGACAACTACAAACTAATACAAGGTAACAGAGGAATCGGATGAGGAGGAGGAATCCATCTAGCACACAAAAATCACATCTGCTCCACATCCATGCTCTCAACTGACATAGAAGACTGCAAATCACTCCTAGTAAACCTCAAGCTCAACAACCAATGTAACCTATTCATCCTTCTGATCTACAGACCGCCCACCTACAACCTTAACTTTGCCGTTCAAAAGAGATAATAAAATCATAACAAACTCCCTCAGTGCTGTACTGGAAAACCTTCATCTCAAACAAATAGTGAAAATATCCACTCACGGAGCTGGACACATACTAGGTGGAATTGTCTGCTGGGATGGACTTTCAACCGTCACCCACCAGTACAAATGATATGGAGAGACCATGAGATGATCCCTTTCACTATCAAAATCCCAAGCCACACGATCCCCACAAATACAAAACTCCCGCTGACTAACAAAAGACTTGACCTCGATACATTAACACAACTATTAGAAACTACCAAAGCCAACACCTACTAGCCAAACAAAATGACACCTAACACAGTTTAGCGATCCTTCACTGCTGGATCACAGACACGTTAGACCAACTAAACCCTTAAATCTTTTCAAATACACACCAAAAACATTGCAGCATGGTGGTTCACATCGGGCCTGAGGGAACTAAAAAAATAAATACGTAAACTAGAAAAGCAAGGGAGGAAACACTACAAGCAGTCAGACAAAATGATCTACCAGTGAAAAAATTCGGCTAAACAAATCGGCAGTCCCGAAAGCCAAGAAAGCCTACTACACCACGCAAATCCAATCAGCAACAAATTCACAAAAGGAAATGTTCAAACATTTCAAGGAAAAAAACGTAATGCAAAAACAACATCTTACCCTCGCAAATCTTATGCAAAAGCATCACCTCCCACCTAAGAGCAAAAATGTAAGCAATCCAACAAGCCATAGATGCATCCCACAGGACAACAAACAACACCCTTTCAGAAAACAACACCCAGCACAACACTCTATTGATTTGGAGCTATAAGCGAGAAAATCTACATCAAACTAGTAAAAGATACCAGCACAGCCCGATATCCCAGCGACCCATGTCCACTAGATATCTACAAAAATCTACTCACCCACAGGTTGGTTTTAGACCCATGAGAGGAACCGAATCAGCACTCCTCTCCATATGGGCCAAACTAAAAATAAATGTGGATAACAATACCCATTCGCCCCTTACACTACTGGACACATCGGCTGCTTCTGACACGATTAAATACACAACCCTAATCAACAGTCTGGAACAATCCAGTATTCAAAGCACCTCACGACAATCGCTAAAATCCTTCATAACCAACCAAACCAATAGGACCCACCTACCACCATTTACATTAAACACAAAAAGTATCACCTGTGGCATACCACAAGGATCAAGCCTCTCACCACTCCTCTCCAACATTCACATGTCCACCCCTACCTAATGAAGCTCATTTAAACCCATGGTCTGACAGCTTACAACTATGCAGACAACACCCATCTCATCTTCAAGATAACTACCAATCATGACGCGGACAGCACCCTCAAAAAATGTCTCACCGATATAAACACCTGGATGGCAAACAACAATCTCAAACTGACCCAACCAAAACAGAAATAATGATCTCCCTATGAGAAGAACATAAAGCAAAGACCTCCCTGACCTGGTTCCCGAACTTGGGAATCCAACCGGAGACATCAACAGTGATAGAAAATCTGGGAATCCTCATGGGCAATGGTCACACTCTGAAACCACTAATCAACGCAACAGCAACAAATGTGTCTACCACATACGGGTAATTAGAGGGATCCTGCCTTATCTCAATTTCCCTCACAGAACCCTTGTGATAATTTCCTTGGTATTATCAAGAATAGACTATGCAAATAGTCTCTACCTATGAATGTCCGAACAGCTCACCCAAAAACTACAACGCATCCAAAATACCACAGCAAGACTCGCCCTGAGACTAAATAGAGGAGACCACATCACACCGACCCTGAGAAGGCTACACTGGTTATCAGTAAAGAAACGCATCAATTTCAAAGCCCTCTGCATTGCCCATAAATCACTACACGGGCAACTGAGAAGAGATTTGAGATCCAGCATCGACTTCCTATCCTTTCACACAGCCTATTCTTGACTTCAAGGCTTGGCAGTTCCTGAATCATTCCTGGGTCGAGGGCCAGCACATTGTAACTGGGTGTTTCAAGCACTTTTGAGCCCATCACGTACCCCAACATTATGCATTACATTCTACCCAGGAAGCCTTAAAGCTGCCTTACATACTATGAATAAATCCAATACATACTTAAAATATATTGCCTTTCTGCAAATCCAGACTTTTGTTCCATCCTAATGGAGCCGCACACATTCCAGCTATAACAAACATTCCTCGCTCCCTGCTACAACACCTCTCCCTTTGTCTGTTTTTCCTACACCCGTTTTACCATCCTCTCATCCCACCCCTACTTCCTCTTCCTCCACAGTCTAAAGTCTGGACACCCTAGGTGGAGGTACAACATTACATCTTCTGGACAAGTCAGGTGCTTTGATACTGCTACAGCTCTATTTTGGCGCAGTGTAAAAGACTCTTAACATAACATAACATATGGCGACTGCCAAAACTGTAGGTTTACCGTTGCTTGCTTTTACTAATTACATTCTGAATTCAGAGCTTTTCCAGAAACATTTTGTTGTGGGAATTATTTGTAGCTTTGCTGAAACTCACACAGAAATCTGAGCAGTTTAAATGTTTTGTGAAAAGCCCAAAGTTAACAAAATTTCAGGAATAGAGGATTGTGCTTAGCATGTCCCTGTCACGGGTGGAAAAACTTTTACTTGCTGTCATTTTCTCCAGTTTTGCCATGGAAGTGGCTAGTACCATATATTTATAAGAAAGGAGATAGACTACATTTTTGCACAAATTATCTCATCAACAAGATCCAAGAATCACTGATATTCTGGCACACTTAGGTAATTTTCAGTTCACTGGTGGAACTGTGGGAAGGTTGGTCAATTGGTGGGCCAGGCTCTTAGTCCTGTTACACTGTTAGTTATCACTGGTGTACAGGATTGTAATTTGATTATTGTGGCACTCACCACAGATTTCAAGGATCCTTTTTTTGTATTGTAGGTACATTGGCATCCAAATTGTGATTTTTAAAAGACCCCTCAACACGGTGTTGCAGAAGTCTACAATTTTAAAGTGTTCCCCTGAAGAATGTTCACCCATTGCGGGGTTTGAAGAACAGAAACATGCTGGGAATTGTTTTATGACACATTTACAATGTTGAATGTTGTAATGTAATGTAATTTGTGTCTTTTGAATTTTGGTAGGTTGTTTTAGACAAACTTTTAATGTATAATTTTTTGATCACTGTGTTTGAAGTTTAGGTTGATAGGTTTTTTATTATTGAAATATTTTTTAAATAAACGTACTTTATGAGTTTTTTGATGAATAATTGCAAACATTCTAATTTTTTAAAGTGTGCCGGAAAATCAGTGATCTTTGGGTCTTGTTGATGAGATAATTTGTGCAAAAATTGAGTCTATTTCCTTTCTTATTAATATATAATATGTTCCCCTGCTAGTGGTGTTAGGAGTTTTTTTTAAGTAGGGGTATTGTTTGACAAACCTATTTAAACATACAGTGGCTAGTACCATGGCATCCACTTTCGCTCACACATGCCATTGGCGATGCTGTGGGTACATAGTCAAACAATGATCCATATTCTTATCTCATTTGCATGTCTAAAACATTTCAGCACCCACACTGCTGTATAATGGCTAATTAGACACTAATGCCCCTCACACTCCTTGTACTGATATACCATTATTTTCAAAATAAGTTTATTTATTTGCTGACAAAACAGGGAGATGCGCTGCCTGAAAATAAACCAAGTAACCTCACTTTAATCCTCCTGTTTCTACAGGATGACACAATGGAACCCTATCATACTTGACAGAGCTCCACTCCAGCCCTCAAGCATGTATTGTGTCCTTATTGTGTTGGTGGACTTGAAACAGTAAACGTGCTGATGTCATGAGCCACACACAGAGGCGTAGCCAAGGTTTTCTAACAAATGGGGCCTGTAGCTAATGTAGTTGGGTCCACCACAGTGACATTAATATCTGTAAATGCCCACACAATGCTGCTGAGTGGGTATTTACAGATTTTGGGTGGGCCTTGCCCGCTCAGGCCCTACCCCGTCCACACCTCTGGCCACACACATGCTGTCTGAGACAGTAGTAATAGCCTTGCCAATATCTGCCAGAGAATGAATAGCCTAGAATTATAATGTCAGAAGATGCATATATAAATGAACTCCTATGCAATGGGTACACTTTTTGTATTTGTGTTTATTTGAAGTACTGGGATGTCAATCAGAAATGCCCCGGTAGAGGGCCTGTACAACATCACAAAGGTAAAACAAGTAGTGAGCCAGTTCATGTGGGTGTGAACAAAGAGGAACTTAGACCAGGGGCACAATAAAATAAAATAAAACAAAACAAAAAATAAGACACAGATGACTTACAAAATTAACATTATCCTGTGGGGCCAGTGCGTTAGACTAAAGAGGGGTATTGTACAAATATACCAAATTACATTATTACAAAGGCTGGAGAGGGTAGGATGCGGTGGAGCGGTGACAAGCAAGTGAAGTTTAAGCTGAGCTTTCAAGAGATACGCAGTTGGGCTGGATTTGATTATAATGGACAGAGTGTTGCAATAGAGTCGGGCAAATAAGGCGAACAAGTCGAATCTAGATGCGGCAGAGGGAGTGTAAAGGACAGTGAGGTTGATTGCAGTGGAGGAGAGGAGGGAACAAGATAGTGAGTAAACAGAGATACAATCAGACAGCTACTGAGGAGACAAGCCCATTGATCGATTAGTAGACTACTAGAAGGAACAAGAAAAGGGAGGGATGGTGCATGGAGAGCAAAACAGAATTGTACCGATAGATAGAAGTAATGTATGGTGTGGGTAGGTTGTAGAGAGTGCGGGTAATGAAGTTGAGGGCACTGTCTCGAAGGAGAAAGGAATAGAGAGGAAGGCCAAGGAGTAGGGATGAGCAGTAGTAGAATTTGCTGAGCACGATTGTAGAGATTAGAGTTTTTGTAGAGCGATGAGGAAGAAATGCACACATTTTCTGAATGATGAGAATGTTTAATATGAGCAACAGAGGTGGTGGTAGTGATGACTTGTGGTAGTTGAAGGTCACTAAAAAAGAGAAGCCAAGGTTGCAAGCTTTGGGCAGAGGAGCAAGAAGGTCAGGTGGTAAAACCGAGGGGAGGGATGGTGTTGGTAGCCAGGATAAAGATGACTTACATTTTTAAGGGTTTAGCATGAGTCAGAGGAGAGACATCCAGTGCCCGATTGCAGAAATACAGTTGATAATCCATTTCAAGATGGCTGAGGTGAAGGAGGTGGAAAGAGAAAAATATTTGAGAGTTGTGGGCAAAGAGATGAGAGAGAAAGCCAAAGTACTAGATAAGTATTCCTAGCACAGAGGTATTAAGACTGAAAGCAGCGGTCCAGAGACTGATCATCAAGGGACACAGACAGGGAGAGGGGAGGGGCCAGTGGTTTAAGAGTTCCAGGCGATATTAAAGGAGCGACTTTCCAGGTAGGGGGCACACCAGGCTACAGCAGTTTTGGGAAACCTAAGATCCTGGAGAGTGAGGTATTATAAACACATAGAAACGTGCTAAAGATTGGCGCCTTCAAGAAGAAAGTTCAAATAAATGCACACAAATTATCAATGAACTTGGAAGAAAATGAAAAAATATATTTATTACATAATGTTCACTATAACTTGATGGGTGCAGTATACAAATTCAATAGAATGTAATATGTAGCATGCACTCTTCTTCCTTAGTATCTGTTAGTGGTCTTTCCACGGCATGTACATGCTCCCAGGAGATGTCATTATAATCGGCCCCATCCCTCTGGACACGGTTGTAGCACTATACAAACACCATCTCATTTAATTCAATTTCAATAACATACCTTAGTAGCAACTATATATTTCGTGTATACCCTGGGTGTTTATCATGGTGCCAAAGAAACTGTGAGAATGTTGGCCCTTTTCTTGGAAACGGGTCTGCCTAAAATACCACATAGAAAGGCCACCCATTAGATGACCATCTTTTGCCTAAATCTGAATAGACCAATTATTGGTTTACTTACATCGCTTGCCCCCATTCTTTTTGAGAGTCTACAAAGACTCTTGATGTAAGATAGGGACCACCAGGTACATCCAGTCTACCTCTTCCCAGCCGATATAGCACAGAAAAACCTGCCTAGTTTCCAGATCTGACTTTACTCTCACAATACGAATACTCTACTAAATGTCTTCCAGATCTCGTTACAATACTGTTATTGGTTTTGTGCCCAGGGCTCCTATTGGAAGGGATATGGGTTGTTTGACCTAATAACTTGACCTACTGCCCATCTGGCCTAATTTTTTGTTATCTACTGCAGAGGGGGAACCCCTGCAACCTCCCTTAATGCAGGGGAAGAACCCGTGCCCCCCTGACTTCCCACCACCTCATACCCCACCCCACACTATTTTTTAATTAAAGTGTACTATTTGACCTACCAAATAAGGTCAAAAAGATGCCAATAGTGTTGGAAGGATCTTCTAGGCACTCACTAGTCTTTGTGAGATGATGAACCTCCTTAAATTGCTGTGAGCATCACCCAGGACATTTCTCTTCTTTCTTTCTAGTAAAACATATCTATTGAAATAAGTTTTTATATCCTAATCACTATCTCACGCCATCCCTCGTCCTTCTCTGCTCTAGGTTTAAACAGCGAAGCTCGTGTATCTCTCTCCGAAGATGGCCTGTCTATTTGTAAGCAGGTACATATTATTTTTTTCCTGGAAATGCAATAACACTGCAAAGTGATTGGTTTATGCTTTTCCTTCCCTCCTCCCCACTTTTGATGAAAGTCTCATGTCTTACCGGGATCATCGTCCACCATGTCTTGCAGCACCCGGAAGGACCCGGATTGGCGGGGCTTGCTTGACTGTTCCTGGTCGTCATGGAGCATCCTGTACACATCTGACTGAGGCACGGGTGTGGGAGCGGTATCACTGGACAAGTAATAAGTGAAAAGATGGTGACAACAGGCACTCATTCCCCTTCCATTTACAGGTCAATTCACAAGCAGACATTTTGACAGAATATATATCCTGGTTTGCCATCATTAGGTGATTGCACAGATTGAAATGAACACCACGTACGTAAAAGTCCAATACATTTGTCTGCCGTTGGAGTGCTGCTTCTGGATGATAACAGGCATGAAACCAGCTACAGGTAACGCAGAGCCCACCAGTGTGGAATGCTTTGCAGCTTATTGGTGCTCCCCCATCTGACCCGTGTTAGTGGATTCCAGGGTATTAGTATAATTGATCTAAAAACATTTGACCTAAAACATTTGATCAATTTGTTTTTTTAATTGATTTGTTTGACCTTTTTTTCAGCCAAATTTAATTAAATATATATATGGGGTGTGTACAGGTGTAGATTATGTTGAGGGGAAGTGGCGGTGGGGGGGGTTTGCGGGCAGTCTCCCCAGAAAGGTCAAATAAATTCAACCAAATGTGATTAGGTCAAATAGACCCAAACCAATTCCAGAGATCATAAGCACGGACTGCATGGATAGAGAGCCTTCTTGTTCGTGGTAAGTCAGGATAAGCCAGAGTTACTCAAGGCAGCTTCTAGTTCTCTCCGGGAGCAGGTCAAGGATAAGCCAGAGGAACTCATAGTCAATTATTTGTGAATGGGCCTCATTGCATTTATCATGAATGGCAAAGGCAAGTTCTTTGTTTTTTCATTCAGTCATATTAACTGTGTGTTATCAGTCAGCGCCAAAAGCATTCTCTATGTTTCTCCTTCTGTGGTCACAGTAAACTGCTTTGTGTCAAGTTAATTCGGTATGAATGTGGGACAACCTTCATTGTTGGGTCATCTACCAGCTCTGAGAAGTAATACATCTTCCCTTTAATGCGTTTTTATATGCTTACTTTTATTGCCAATCCTGATGGTTTTAGGGCAACTACCGTTCAGTCACTGGGTTACTATTTAATGAAGACAAAACGTTCATACGAAACATATTCCGTTTCTGTACAGCAAACCACAGCATTTCTTTTGTCAGTTAACAGATTACCAGGTGTATTTAGACTGCAAATTCGTGTTTATCTGGCAAGCTAACAATATATAATAAGTGACATGACTAAGGCGATATGCCCTGAGGTGGCGGGCTGACTCTGTAGGTAACGGCTCGCCGGCAAGTTAAGGGCCCAAATGCAGCGAGGGTCCCTTAACGAGGGTAGTGGGCTGTTACCAACAGGGTCAGCCACCACTGTGGGGCATTTCGCCATTAGCACCCGTGTAGTTCGCTACCCGGGTGGTAATGTTTTTTTTTTTAATGGAAAGTATTTTTGCTCCATGAAAGGGACACCTCGGGACATCCCGTTCACAGAGAGAAATTACCATATCAACATGGCCGCCATGGAATAAAGAGTCAGACCTCCGTATGGATCCCCCCTTCCATTTCCATGGCAGGCTAACAGAGCGGGGGGGACAGAATCTGCGGCGACAGTAGGATTGGGGGAGGGAGAAAAAGTAAAAAAAGCAGGGTCGGTGGAGGGAAGATGGCGGCTGGGGGAACCGGCCATCAGCTGGCTTGGAACGCGGGTTAACACTAGCAGTGTCAGCCCACGTTCCGTGCCTCCTGATTGGCTGGCTTCCCTGCCGAGTGTGCTAATGATCAGAAAATACTTTTTCATGTAATTGTTTTACTACGATAAGCCTTTACTTTTCCATTTTCATATTAATGTGTAATAAAAAATCTACATGCAGGTAAAATGTTATGCATGTCATAAAATGTTTTTTTATACTCGATTATATCTAGGAATAGCAAAGCATACGTTGGTAGTACCTGCACCTGTGGAACTATACCTTACTTATGGTGACTGCAGGTGGTTCATGACGGCCTTGTTAAGGTATATAAGGCGGTATTTTGGTGTCAGGCCTGATTTTGTTGATTGAAAAACATATTTTACGATGACCTATGAAAACTGGCCTTTTGTTCTTCTTCGGTGTCTGTTTGCATACTTCGCTGGCCTGATTTCATGTTCGGATATTTAAACTTTCTGTAGTGTTTAGTTACCCAAAGGAATGAGAAGCACCGATTTCCTCTGCAATAATTGTGGTGCGCGACAGCTAACAAACACAGAGCGCAGCTGGTGCTACATAGCCACACCAATGGCAGATGAACGCTTTACAAATAACGTGTAACACTAACAACCAACAGAGTTTGTTATGTTGGCAGACAGTCACTCACTGCACACTTCCAGTCATGCCTGGTTACCTGGGTGGAGGATTTTCCCCCAGAATCGTAGAAACCTGCCCTTGTAGAGTTTCCATAATGTTATCATCAGAGTACAACTGCATGGGTGTGTTGAACTGAGCGTGCACTATTTTCACACCAGGAAGTTCCATTTCCAAGGGAATGTTAGGAGCCATCTTGGCGGCGACCTTGAGCTCGGCAGGGTCAATCGTGCTAACAGTACTGATGGATGAAGGAGTACTACGACCACTTCCGCCATCTAGCCCTGAAGGAGTGCTGCATCCACTGTGGTGTTAGCCAGGTGAGGGTGCAGTGGCAGGGGACAGAAACAGCGAGTGACCCACAGAGGTGAATCAAGAGACACATGCGCAAGTGTGAATACAATGAAAGAGAAAGAGAGAAAGGAAAGAAAGCCATCAACAAACAGAAAGAATCTCAAGCTTGGTTTACCATTCCAAAATGGCTACTTCTGTATGCACATGCCTGCATGCAATTACAGAGTTAGCGGGGTTATTTTGCTTATTCTGTCCTCCTTGGGCATACAGAGGGAATGTCTGCAGAGATGAATACATGTTGTAGAGATACATGCTTAAAAAGACTACTCAAACCCCATTATCTAACATTCACCTATTTTGAAAATATATTCTGTATCTACACCTGCTAATTTATAATACTTTGAATCTAGTTTTCATGACTCCATAGTGTGATTAATTTCAGGATCCGAAACTTAATATTCCTATTAATATCCGGGGTCACATGCTATGAAATCTGTAGCTGCTATTTCGATCTCTTGGAGTGAACCTGTTGACAAATGACTCGTGTGCATATTTCTGGCTGGTAATGAGGTCTCTGAACCCATTCTTCCTTTCTCTAGAAGGATATATTAAAAAATAGCAAAGTATGGATGTGTGTGAATCCCGACAATGACAAAAATGGGTGTTCATTTTCCAGGTTACCAGACATTGCATAGAATAAACCAGGTTACTCACCATAGTGACCACCTTACTCCTAGTCGATAGTCTCCATACTTATGGGACATTCCTCCGTCCCGTGGGATGGGACCGGAGCGCTTTGTAAAAGTATCCAAAATTTTTCAAAATTGTTTAGTCCTTCCTCTCTTTCTCTGCAGGGCCCGAAACGCGGCCGTAACCCCGGCCATCTCGGCTCCGCCCGCGCATCGCCCATCAGTCCTTTTCTATCGCCAGGTCAGAGACCTTTTAGCAATAACAGAGGAACCTTATTAGAGGGGACGGCGGGCGGGCGTATGGAGGATAGGGGACTACGGACTAGGAGTAAGGTGGTCACTACGGTGAGTAACCTGGTTATACGCCTACGTCCCGTCCCCTTTCCTCCGTACTTATGGGAGATTCCCAAGCACTCCTTACAGGAACTATGGGTGGATGGAAAAAAAACCTTACTGAAACAGGTTCTTCAGCACAGCCTGTCCAAACTGAGTATCAGATCTTGAGCTCAGGTCTAGACAATAATGCTTGCAAAAAGCCGATGGGAAGGCCAAAATAGCCGCCTTTGGGATGGTCTCCCAGGGGAAATATTTTTGAAAGGCAACTGCGGCTGCCTTGCCCCGCACCAGGTGTGCATGAATACGTTTAGGAGGCTTCAGCCCTTGGACGGTGTAAGACTTCGTAATGCAGGCAGCGATCCATCTAGAGATAGTCGCCTTAGAGGCCTGCTTACCTTGTGGATTACCAAAGGTCATCAACAGTTGAGAAGAGCTCCTAAATTCGGAAGTTTTGTCTAGATAGAATTTAAGAGCCCTTCTGACATCCAAGCAGTGCAGAACCCTTTCCGCTTCTGAAACAGGGTTCGGGAAGAAGACCGGCAGGGCGATTGATTGATTCAGATGGAAATCAGAGACTGCTTTCGGCAGGAAAGAAGGGTTTGTCCGTAGGACCACCTTATCCTTGTGAAAAACCAAGAAGGGATGCTCCACCGACAAAGCCTGGAGCTCACTCACACACCTCACTGAGGTAACGGCAACCAAAAAGGACACCTTCCACGACAGGTGCTTGAGGTCCACCGTGGCCATTGGTTCGAAAAGTTTATGGCACAACGCCGAAAGGACCACATTCAGATCCCACAACAGGTGCGGATTACGCACCGGGGGATAAAGGCCTGTCAAACCTGCGAAATGTCTCTTAACCACTGGATTAGACAGAGAGTAAGAACATTGGTCCGTAGATAGGCGGATACCGGCGAAAGATAAGTTCTGCATGACAGAACATGAACTCCCGACTCTGCTAGGTGGGATACAAAGGACAGCACTGTGTCAATTGTAGCCGCCCTTGGGTCCAATTGTTCGTGTAAACACCAATGACAGAACCACCTGAGCCATTCGCTCCTGTACTGAGACCTAGTCGAGGGTTTCCTGGCTGCCTGAATAATGCGTATGTTATCCGCAGACAGGTTGATGTGTTCTAAAGACTTGAACTCAGGCACCATTCCGCTAAGTTGAACGATTGTGGGGAGGGGTGCCACAGCCGTTGATCCCCCTGGTGAAGAAGATTGGGACTCAACCGTAGCCTGATCGGTGGACAAACCGACAGGTGTTGAAGTTCTGAGAACCAACACCTGGCCGGCCACCACGGGGCTATGAGCAGGAGAGAACAGTTCACCGTGTTCCTCAGCTTGCAAATCGTCTGGTGAATCAGAGACAGAGGCGGGAAAGCATAAGCCCTCACGTTGTACCAAGGAATCTCGAGAGCATCCCCCAGAGAGGAGGATCCCAGCCCATTTCTGGAGGCGTAGAGAGGAAGCTTCTTGTTTGCTGCTGTCGCGAAGCGGTCCACTTCTGAGTGCCCCAACGCAGGAAAATCCCTGAGAGGATCTCTGCCTTCAATTCCCACTCGTAGCTGGCCATCGTCCGGCGACTGAGGGCATCTGCCGTGACATTCAGCTGGCCCGGAATGTGTACTGCAACTAGTCAGACACCATGACGAACCGCCCACTCCCAAATCTGGACGGACAGGTTCACATGAGTGGGAGACTTTGTGCCCCCTTCCTTGTTGATGTAATACATTGATACCACATTGTCTGTGCAGATATGGACCACTTTGTTGGCAATGATCAGTCTGAACGCCTTGAGCGCTAGGAAAATCGCCAGAAGCTCCAGATGATTTATGTGGAGGAGCTTGTCCTGAGGTGACCAAAGATCCAAGACCTGAAGAAGATCCAACGTCACATCCCACCCTAGAAGGGAGGAGTCCGTCGTGACCGTAACCATAGGGGCTGGGTCCAAAAAACCCGCCCCCACCGACAGGTTGCTGAGAAACGACCACCACTCCAGGTCCGCTCTCATGGAATCCGGATTCATTATCAACTTGGAGTCCGGATCCACAGCCTGACGCCAACAACTCCGAAGAGCCACCTGGGTCCGCCTCATCTTGAGATGAGCAAGAGGAAGAGTCAACACGCACGAGGCCATGAGGCCCAGAAGCCTCTGGAACCACCAGGCCAACATGCTCTACGACTGCGCAAACATCTGACAGGTGGGCAACAGATCCGCCATTCTGTCCCCGGTCAGGTACACTCTGCAGTCGATCGTGTTCCAGCGAAAACTCAGGAAAATCAAGTCCTGCGAGACCGTCATGGAACATTTCCGTCAGTTCACCGACAGCCCAAGATGGAACAGGAGCTGAAGGAGAGACTGAAGATTGCATGCGGCTTTCAACGGGCAAGGGCTGCTTAAGAGCCAATCGTCCAAATACGGATACACATGAATACCCTGCAGACGAAGATAGGCCGCAATCACCGACATCATCTTCGTGAAGACACGCGGAGCCGAGCTAAGGCAAAAAGGAAGCACTCGAAAACTGGAAGTTCTCCTCTCCCACAGAGAAGTGGAGATATCTCCTGTGTGGATTCCAAATCAGAATATGCATGTGCGCATCCTGAAGGTCCACCACGCTGAGCCAATCGCCCATCTGCAAGGAAGACCGTATCTGGCCGGGCAGTCCAGCAGTTTCTGCACCTCGGCTTTTAGGGAGGGCGATCCTGACTGCTGGAAAGGAGGGTTGAAGGGTGGGGTGCGGGGTAAGGGTAAGCGGAAGCCCGCCTGAGCGACTGACAAGAACCACCTGTCCTCGGTGATGGTCTTCCATGCCTCCCAATGAGACACGATGAGTCCTCCCACTGGGGTCTCATGTGAGTGCAGAGAACCCTCATTTGGCAGGCTTTTCAGTGGTGTTCCCACCTGAACCTGAGGAGGAGGCTGAGGAGTGGGAGAAAAACCGAGTCCGTTGATGCCTCTGGCGGTTATTACCCAAAGGAGTATCCACTCTGGGATTTCCGGTCTAGAAACCCCCTATGAGTGCTGACTTTGCGACAACGGTCTTTGAGTCCTAAAATGAGTTTTAACCAGCAGGACGGACAAGGACTTAGCTGTCTGGATGCTGTCCTTCGTTTTGGTGAGCTCTACATCCATTGTGGAATGGAAAAGCTCCTTACCGTCAAACGGCAGGTCCAGCACCTTGTCCTGCACCTCCTTTGAGAACTTGGTGGCATGCAACCACGCCTGTCGAGAGGTGTCAACTCTCAACATAAGGCCCGAGCCGATGTGTCGACATGATGAGCCGTGGCCTCAAGCAGATCCTGGGCCATCCCTGGCATCGGATAAACCCGCCCTAAAATCTTCCAGCTTCTCGGCCGGAATGAACTCCTCGAACTCCGACAGACCTTTCCACATCTTCATATTCACCCCCGCTAACACCAGTTCCACATTGGCCTGCCAGAGCTGCAAGGCCGAGTTAGCAAAAATCTTCCTCCCAAGGGAGTTGAGGAGCTTGTCCTCCTTCCCCAGAACCTGATTAGCCATCGTAGAAGAGGATGCTGCAGGCCTGGACTGTAAAGTGGCCGCAGCCACCACTGTGGAGGAGGGGGCGGACAAGATTACAGGGCCACCTCTTCCGAAGAATGCAGCCTGTATCGCGCGTCAATTTTCTTATTGACAAAAAGTCCAGAGTGTGGCTTTTCCCAGACCCTACAGACCTCGGCCAAAACGTCCTTTTGCAAGAACAGGCCGGTACGCTCCGAAGGAGACAGGGTGAACACCCCCGAAAGCACACCCTCCTGCAGAACAGGTGCCTCCGGCACCGGAACATCCAATAGGCACATCATGTCCAGTACCCGGTCATGAAAAGCTCTAAAAGAGTGGGGCTGGTCTTCGCTGTCCTGATTGCCCTGCGCATCATCTGACAGGTCAGGATCCTGCTGAACCGTGTCAGGCACTGCCTTGTCCACAGGGTACATTGGAGGCAAGGGCGGAAGGGTCGGGGGAGGCACTGCAGGCAAGGGCGGCGCCGGCAGAGCCACCGGAGGAGCGGGTGGAGCCGGAGGCGCGGGCGCGCATATCTCCCTAAAAAGACCCTTGAAATACTCTTTCATGGGGTCGATATGTGGGAGCGTCTGAAATTTGCTGAAAAAGGCATCCTCCAGGGACGGTTTTGGAGCTAACGGAGGAGGCCTCTCATGAGGAGGATAATTCCAGGGATGCAAAGGGGAGGTTTGCCACACAGGCCATCCCCCGATGTATCCACAAAAATCAAGGGTGCCGAACCCACAGGCAACGAGACATTGTGCGGAAGGGGCATCTGAGAGTTCCAGTCGTAAACCGGACGAAACAGATGCGCACAAGGAATTTTATGTTCACCCACAGAACCAACTCCTACACCTGAGGCCGATGGCGTAGTTGTAGGGGAAGCACCCAAAATGGCCACCATGGTCGTGGCGGGAACGGCCGCCATTTTGCCATCACCTGAGGGGAACTGCGGCACATGAGGAAGTGAGGCAGTGTTACGCTCACCTGATTCCCACGGGGGCGTCGATCTGGACTGGCCCGCTGTTGCTTCCACCAGAGTAACATGTAGAGCCGAGATGACAGACTGGACAGACCCACTTAGCTTCGTTTGTTGGACTCGTACGAATATCTTTCTGCAATGGAGAAAGGGAATTAACCTCCCGTAATCTGAGCGTTAACCCACCTTCCCACTCCCCTTGTCTGCCCACAGAACACTCCTGAAGTTCCCTCTTAATCTCACCTGAAGATTTGGAAAGATGAGCTCTCCATCCTGCGTCGGGCGCAGGGGCGCGTAGAAGACCAGTTACTTCACTGCCGTGGAGGAATTGGTGAGTTCCAGTATTGACTCTAAGTCCAATTGTTCGTAAGAGTTCAAAAGTCTGATCTTCACTCTGCCAGATTCCTTGCAGGTTGTGGATTTAAACCACCAGAAGAGTTCCAAGTGGCAATTGGTAAGTTCCTGGTAGGTCTATTGTGGTTCTCCCCTTTGGGGCCGGGGTACAGCGATGATGCAGAATTAACTGCACCGACCCGAAATGAGGTGAGTACCCCCTGTGGTAAATCAGGTAAGTCTTTGGGGGTAGGTTGTATTGTCCTTGTTTTTTCCCCTTAGGGGCCGGGGTGCGGCGGTGATGCGGAATTGACTATGCCGACCCGAGATGAGGTGAGTACCCCCCCCCCTGTGGTTATCAGGTAAGTGTTTGGGTATGATTTGTATTGTTCTTGTTTTCCCCTTAGGGGCCGGGGTGCGGCAGTGATGCAGAATGGACTACGCCGACCCGAGATGAGGTGAGTAACCCCCTGTGGTAAATCAGGTAAGTCTTTGGGGATGATTTGTATTGTTCTTGTTTTCCCCTTAGGGGCCAGGGTGCGGCAGTGATGCAGAATTGACTATGCCGACCCGAGATGAGGTGAGTACCCCCCTGTGGTAAATCAGGTAAGTCTTTGGGGGTGGTTTGTATTGCCCTTGCTCACCTATCTGTTCTTGTCTCCCCCAGGTGTTGAAGAATGGCCTGGAGATGCTGGATTCGTGAAGGAGTAAAGGAATGCAGCCTCAGATGGTGAGTTCAGCGCGGCGCTGCGAGGTGCGTGGCAATGCACCTGAGAAGGCTTCTCTCTTCCAGATCGACGATGTGCTGGATCAAGGATTCAGGTAAGGGTTTTGTTCTGACCTCTTCTCCTTCTCCTTTTCTTGTTCCAGGTGTTCCAGGGCTGAAGCGGGCGTGGCTGAAGACTGGAGCTGCTGAAGACACGGTGAGCGTTACGCTGCAGCAAGCAGAATAACGCGAAGCACATGTGACTGTCCGGGTGTGGCTTAAATAGCCTTGGAAGAAGTCCCAGGTAAGTATTCTTCCACAGCCCCACCCGAGAGGAAAGGAGTCCCTGAGGTAAAGTAGTCCCTTTAAGCCTCATTTGGCTTGTGGCTTCGTGGAGCATGGTCTGCATCAGGTAGGTATGCAGCATGGTCTGCAACAGGTAAGATTTCTGTAATGAGCCTGGCGCCCATGGTGCCAGGACTGACTTTATTCTTATGAGCCTGGCGCCATAGGCGCCAGGACTGTAGCCAAAGAGCCCCCAACTGGGGTTTTTGGGCATGCTTCAAGTGGCATGATGCCTGCTTCCGGGGTTGCTGGGCCTGGTCTGGCTTTCCGGGGGCAGGCATTGTGACAGGCAGGGGTCCCCGTCTATGGATCAGGGGTCTTAATTTTAGCCTTTACATAAGGAACCTCGGCTGAGCCGGTACTATGAGGCCTGGAATGTTTTTGCGACATACCATTAGCCAAACTAGCCTTCACAGGAAGGACCTCGGCACTGCCGGTAAAGGAAGAACTTTCACTCCCTGCCCCCTCAACAGTTCTGGCATCGCCACAAGAGCGGGAACGGTGAGAAACAACTTTCACCGATAAGGCCTTGCCAGGCCCTCAGAAATGTTAGTTACTTTAGCCTCTGTACGAAGGACCTCGGACCCAGGTCCGGTAACAGCCTTACTAGTGCGGGCCTCGAACATCTGTTTGGTGACACCAAGCCCAGCCAAGGCCTCGGGCGCACCCTGGTACTTTTGAGGGAAGCCGATAACGAGGCCTCAGAGTGAGCTCCGGTACCCCATGACTCAGTAGAACTGGGTATACAAGCAGCCCCCACAGGAAGGGCCTTGGAGCGTACTCCATCCACAGGCCCCTTACGGAGAAGCTTGGAGAAAACTCTGGTACAATTATTAG
Organism: Ambystoma mexicanum; assembly: GCF_040938575.1. Taxonomy (NCBI): domain Eukaryota; kingdom Metazoa; phylum Chordata; class Amphibia; order Caudata; family Ambystomatidae; genus Ambystoma; species Ambystoma mexicanum. The sequence continues at coordinate 991,741,852 of NC_090937.1, forward strand.
GCCCAGAAGGCACCTCAGGGCAATCCCCGGTGACAGAGCGGCTGACGCTCCTCCCGGCTCAGGAAGAGCCCAGAAAGGTATCTCCCGGCCGGGGTGCTCTGAAAAGTAAAGAACTTACCGGGTGTTTCTTCTTTTCGTCGATAAACGCTCGAAAATGCAAAGGAGGAGTATGTCGAAACACCTCCTCCCACTGCTCCAACTGACGTTGAAGTGCCCAGATCAAAAGGGAATTGCAATAAAAACAGGAGTCCCAACGGTGATCCGGACCCAAACACTCTAGATAAAGAGGATGGGGATCCACCCTCGCAAAGCGTCAGTGACACGATGAACAATCTGGAAAGTCCAGTTTGAACGAGGGCCAGAGAGGTGGAAAAAGGGAAGAAGATCTTTCGCGGATGCAAACGCGTTCAGTCCTGAACGAGCTGAGAAAAGGACTGATGGGCGATGCGCGGGGCGGAGCCGAGATGGGCGGGGTTACGGCCGCGTGTCAGGCCCCGCGTAGAAAGAGAGGAAGGACTAAAAAGTTTTGAACATTTTTGGATGCTTTTACAAAAAGCTCCGGTCCCGTCCCACAGGACGGAGGAATGTCCCGTAAGTATGGAGGAAAGGGGATGGGACGTAGGAGTAATATGTGCACTTATGTCCATTCTTTCCCCTCTGCGTAAATATGAGGCGTTTTGCACATGATCAGTGATCTCAAAAGGAAATAAGGGTGATTGTGGTTTTCCTTGTCGCATTGTAATCTATTTGCAAAACTGATCGTAAATGCCTCCAGTCAAGAACGTGCATTTACTTGGACTCCTATAGGAAATGAATGGGTTATACTAATGAGTGGCAAACTGTTATCGAGAATATCGTGCATTTGTTTTGAGGGCCATTATTAATAAGACTAATTCACATATTCTGATCTGTGCATGGTTGTGAACGGATTTCTTCAGTGGCCATGAGGATGTGTCGCTCCAAACGTGAGGCACGTATGTGTGTTTGGAGAGTCTCATGTTGCGCAAACACCACTGCGTGACTTCGAAAGATATGGAATACCAAACGATCATCTATTGGTTCCAGCTGATTCACAGTGGTATGCTGGCAATACAAATGAATTAAGGGCAGACAACTTCCCCTTACATGCTTACTTAGTATCAGGTGTCTGGGCAATCATAGCAAACTGTGTCCTGGTTTGGGCTGGAACCGAGCATCTGTTATTACTGGCTGATGAGCAGAACGCTTACAGATTTAGAGGCACGCCTTTTGGTTTTGCATCTTCCTTAAAATGTATTCAAAGAGTGGCACACTATCTTATCACTTTCACCCATTATCAAGATGATATTCTGGTTTGAAAGCAGTCTGCACAAGAACACAGCCTATTCCTGCAGGAAACCCATAATACCAATGCACCTTAGATCCATCTATTTGGGTAGCCACTGGCCTTAGCCAGTTATTTGAAGACAGTGTGATTGTCACATTTGCTACAAGAAGGTTAGAAGGCGGAGAAAATAAATTTGGCAATAGAAAAGTATTGGTATGCTTCAAGAGTAAAGGATTGTTTCACACACATGTAGATATTATGGTGTCAGACTCAGAATAGCAAAGGGTAGATGCCACTTTTTTTTAATAGTAAAGTGAAAAATCATTCCTGTCTGCAACTTTTGGCCCCATTGATGGTACTTTACCAAATTAAGTTATGGCACCTTAGACTTAGACTATACATGCCAAATGTAGTTAATTTTCTCTGACATGTTCATAGTTTAAAAGCTGTCTTAAAAACCCTCACATTTCAGTTTAAAAAGAATAGGGTTTCCCATATATATATATATACACCTCCCATATATATGGGATACATTACTCACCGTAATTGTATTTCTGATGCTTGTATCTGCTTAGATTCACATGCTGTGCATAGGCCGACATTTAGTGGAAGCTGCAGAGTATTACAGTTTGTTTTTTTAAACTCGAAAATGGGCGTTGACACATGGCGTGCCAGTAATACTATCCCTAGTGTGACGTCCACTGTACCCATGATCCCTCACGCATCTAGGACCCTCAGATTGTATTTTTTGTGACATGAGGTAGCATGAGGAGTAGCGTGAGTACAGATTATCCAAGCAGATAGATAGAAAGATAAGACTACAAGCATCCATGCGCCTTCTCTCAGAGGGGAGGAAGGGTGGGTCGCATGTGAATCTAAGCAGATACAAGCATCAGAAATACGATAACGGTGAGTAATGTATCCCTTCTGAGGCTTATGGAATCTGCTTAGATCACATGCTGTGCATAGATTAGCGAGCAGTGTTAGAAGAAGGAGGTGGGATGTGAGAAGGGTCATGAGCAAATAAATGTTTTAGAACCGCTTGTCCCACTTGTGTATCTGTCTTGGAATGGGTGTCAATGCAGTAGTGCTGAGTAAAAGTGTGAATAGAGCTCCAAGTAGCTGCTTTGCAAATGGTGTCAAGGGGTACATTTGCAATGAAAGCCAGAGTGGCCCCAATGCCTCTTGTAGAGTGGGCTCTTGGTGTGAAAGGCAGAGTTTTTTCAGAAAGGGAGTAACACAGCTGGATACAATTTATAATCCACTTAGAGATGGCACTTTTAGAGACGCGATCTCCCTCTCTGCCTGTAGCTACGGAGACAAACAGTTGGTCTGTTTTCCTTAGCAGTCTGGTTTTGTTTCCATAGTATAGGACCGCCCTACACATATCTAGGGTGTGTAGTTTCACCTCAGCCAAGCCTTGGGGGTCTTGGAAGAAAGCCGGAAGCTCGATGGACTGTTTAACGTGGAATTTAGAAATAAACTTAGGTGGGAACCTAGGGTGTGTACATAAAACCAGTTTATCTGTATGAACATTAAAGAAAGGATCCTGCACTGACAGAGCCTGAATTTCACTGACCCTTCTTATAGATGTAATGGCTACTAAGAAGGCAGTCTTATAAGTCAGGTGTTTGAGACTGCTTTTATGCATGGGCTCGAATGGGGGGCCCATGAGTTTAGATAGCACCACATTAAGGTCCCATCCTGGTGGTGGGTTAGAAATTGGAGGGTGAAGTCTCTTAACTCCTTCCATGAAGGCTTTAACCACTGCTACTTTCGACCACAACACCTTGTTATGGGAGGTGGTGTATGCTGACAGAGCTGCCAGGTGTACCTTCTGTGAATTAAATACCAACCCTGCGTCCAGCAGGTGGAGCATGTAGGTGACAATAGTGGAAGGAATGCAATCAACTGGCTTGATTTGCTTATTCTGGCACCAGATAACAAATCTTTTCCATTTGTCAAAGTAGCAGTGCCTTGTGTTTGGCTTCCTAGATTCTTTTAGGATGTCCATACATCTCTGAGGTAAATTGTGATGTCAAAACTCTATGACCTCAGGAGCCATGCTGCCAGGTTCATTGAGTTGGGTTGAGGATGCACTGTCTGACCTTGGTGCTGGGACAGTAGGTTGAACCAGCCCGGGAGTTTGATGGGTTCGCACACCCTAGTCTGCGTAAGTGTGGGAACCACGGTTGTCTCGCCCACATGGGAGCAACTAGGACGAGCGTCATCGATTCTCTGTTTATCTTGTTGACCACCTTCCTGATGAGAGGGGTTGGTGGAAAAGCATACGCAAACATCCCTGCCCAGATCATCCACAGGGCGTTCCCCTGGGAGTCTGGTTGGGGGAACCTGGATGCGAATCCTGGGAACTGTCTGTTTTTGCTTGTGGCAAATAGGTCTATAGTGGGGAAACCCCACTGAGAGAAGAGATCTTCTACGATTTCTCTGTGTAGATACCATTCGTGTTCTTCTGGGAGGAGATTTCTGCTCAAAGCGTCCGCCAGAGAATTGAGATCCCCATGTTGAGATGACAGGTAGATGTTCCGTCAGAGTGCCCATATCCAAATTCTCTGGGCAAGCTTGGACAGATTTGGCGAACGAGTCCCTCCCTGCTTGTTCAGGTAAAACATTGCTGCTGTGCTGTCTGTCAGGATCTGCACTGACAGGTTCAACAGGTAGGGCTCGAACGCTTGAAGCGCTCTGAATACTGCCAGAAGCTCTAGCAGATTGATATGATTCTTGGCCACTGAGTGAGACCAGAGACCCTGAGCTGTGTGGTGGAGAATGTGTGCTCCCCACCCTGACAGGGATGCGTCTGTTGTGACTACAAACTGTACCTCGGGATCGTAAAAGGGTTTCCCCTTTGACAGGTTTTTTCTTGTCCACCAGTGAAGACTTTGTACAAGTGTTGGCGAAACGACCACTAGATCGTCCCACTGACCACTTGCCTGAGACCACTGTTTTGCCAACCATTCTTGCATGGGACGCATGCGCAGGCGCGCGTGGGGGACCAGGTAAATACATGACGCAATCATGCCCAGCAAACGCATCGCTTTGCGCACCGTTATCTGGTGACCGGCCTGATATAGGGGAATTTGCAGCAGTATATTCCGAATTCTGTCCTCTGATGGAAAGGCCAACCCCTCTTGTGTGTTTAGAACCGCTCCTAGGAACAGTTTGGAGGTGCTTGGCACCAGACTTGACTTTTTCTCGTTTATGGAGAAACCCAATTGGAAGGAGGTTGATAGTTCTCTGAGTGTTTGATCTGCAAATTACTGGGGTCTCCCCGTGATGAGCCATTCGCCCAGGTAAGGGTACACTGGGATTGCCTCCCTGCGTAAGTGTGCCGCCGCCACCGCCAGTACCTTGGTGAATACCCTTGGAGCCGAGGCTATACCGAAGGGCAGTACCTTGAACTGGTAGTGCTGACTGTCCACCTTGAAGCGCAAGAATCTTCTGTGCACTGGGAACATGGAAATCTGAAAACAGGCATCTTTCATGTCCAAGGTTGCCATGTAATCCCCCTTTTTTAGGAGGGGGATTACCTCTTGGAGAGTAGTCATGCGAAATTTTTGGGGCTTGATGACATACTTGTTTGCAGGCCGTAAGTCCAATACTGGGCTCATTGTCAAATCTTTTTCTGGCACAAGGAAGTAAGTTGAATAAATACCCTTGTTTACCTGGTGTCCCGGGACGAGTTCTATCGCGTGTTTTGCTAGAAGATTGGCGATCTCTTTGAGGAGGATCTTCTGTTGGTCTAAGGAATGTACTTTTTGACGTGGAGGGTGGTTTCGGGGACGCTCTAACAGTTCTATGCAGTATCCTGTGGACACTGTGGACAGCACCCATCTGTCTGATGTGATCCCTTCCCAAGCTTGGGTGAAGTTGGAAATGTGTCCCCCTACTGGGGATGCGTGAGAAGGGACCCTGAACGGAATGTTACTGTTTTGCAGGAGGCGTGCCGCCGCCTCTATTGGGGCTGCCTCTACCCTTACCACGTCCCCTTTTGTTACCCCTGCCATAACTTTGGGTAGACTGCTGGTTGTTGTTATTCCATGGTGTACCCTGCCCCTGGGAATAGTTGGAGCCTCTTTGTGAATTTTGGCCGCCTGGGTGACAAAAATTGCCATTCTCTCTTTGATTAGGGGGTTTGTTGGTTAACTGGCCCAGGGATTTGAGAATCTCGTACTCATCTTTGGCATTTTTTAATGCGTCCTCTACCGCCTTGCCAAACAGTAGATCAGGCTCCACCGGTTTGTCTATTAAGGATGCTTGTGTCTCGGGATTAAACCCAGATTGTTTTAACCAAGCATGCCTTTTGATAACAGTGCACTCTGCTATCCGTCTGCCGGCGTTATCCGCGGCATCAAAGGTTGCCTTAAGGATGTAACCTGACACGGCTCTTCCCTTCAACGCAACCTGTGCCAACTGGCTTTTTAAAGGTTTGGGGGCGGAGTCGATGAGTGCCGCAACTTCTTCCCACTGATGGCAGTTGTAACTCGCCAGCAGGGTGGTTGAGTTGGCAATCCTTGCTTGGTAGGCGGAAGTGGAGGCTACCTTCCTTCCCAACCCATAGATCTTTTTGCTTTCCTTGTCGGGGGGAGCTTCAGATGATGATAGGGGCGTTCCCGCCCTCTTTTGGGTATTAGTCACTACCAGGGAGTCCGGTTTCAGTTGCCCCCTTATGTACAGCGGGTCTGACTGGGCTGCCCTAAACAGTTTTTCTATCCTGGGGTTTACTGCCCTAATGAGATTGGGATTGAGAAGGGAAGGGTCTATTCTCCTTTGTATAGACTTGAGAATAGAGATGGCCTGGGAAACGGGTCTCTTTTCTCCCACGAGTTCCTCGGCAAAGTCCCTCTCCTCCTGTGATCCCTGGGTATCTATGGGGAAGTGTTCTGCCGCTCTAGACAAAACCTCATTTAAGAGAGGTTGGTTGTCGACAGGAGAGTCGGTAACCGAAGGTTCTTTGTCTACTGGGGAGTCTACTCTGTAGGCTTCTGGATCATCTTCGTCCTCCTCTTGGTCCTCATCATTCCCATAGTAATCCATCCCAGTTTGGTCATCCAACGTGGCCAATTCTAGATCCTCGTGTAATGGAACCTCTGAGAGTATGGCTGTACGTAGAAAGGGTCAGAAGACCAACTTTGCGTTGGCGCCTCAACTCGAGGTTTCTTACCAGGGGGTTGCACGTCCCTAGACCCTGAGAGGGTAGCCCCGTCAGGGGTATAGGAGAGAAAGTGCTCTGGATTCTTGGCATAGAAGTCTGCTAGGGATGACATTCTAGACATAACTCTGTCTAAATCCTCACTTGACCATTCCTTGGAGCTGGGGATTATCCTTTCCTGGGAGGGTTTCCCTGCCATATCCTGACTGAACCTATGGCCTTGTGCAGGGGTCTTGGAAATCTTTACAGAAGACTGTGACGTGTCTTTATGTTTCTGTTGTGCAGAAGAAGGCTGAGAATGTATCTTCTGCTGCTTTCCCCCTCCCCGTGAGTGGAAGAGTGCTTCCCTGGTGTTTTCACCTTTTCAGAGCTCTTCGACGTCTGGCGTCGAGATTCGGGGGTAATGTCCCTTTCTTTAGAGTGTGGAGGTCGGGACACGGGAGCAGCCGTCACGTGGTCTGCTGACGCTGACTCCTGGAGTGCGGCCTGGGGATGGTGGTCGGCTTCGTCTTCTGACGATTGAACCTCCGTTACTTTAGTGAGCGAGGCACTCTTGGCAACAGTGGATGGTGTCATGCGGCGATCTTGACCGCGAACGCCCAGAGGACACCGATTCGGTGGACCGTTCTCTGTTTGCCTCTTTCCGGGAACTCGACGCACGTGTCGAGTCTCGGTTGGACTTCGAGTGTTTAGTGGAAGTGGTGTGGGTAGCACTCGTGTCGCCGGGGGTGTTCCCCATAGCTGCCCTGCCGGACAACCTTCCGAGGTCGGGGACTTGCTCTTGGCTGTCTCTCGACGCCACGTCCGATAGCACGGCATTGTTCCCATCACTGAAGGCGCCCTCTGCTTCCATGGCCTCTCGTTGCCTGGCGTGGTGGGCCCAATGTTTGATCGAATGGTCCTTTAGAGTTTTCGGCTTAAACCGACTACACGCTCTGCAGTTCGCTTCGGGTGGTCCCTCGGCAAGCAGAGGTTACAGGTGGCGTGTCTGTCAACCCAAGGGTACTTGCGGTTGCACTTGGGGCAAAATTGGAAAGGGGTACCCTCCATACGCACCTTGTGGCAGCGGGCTAGTGTGTGTAGGAATATATAAGAAAATGTATATAGTGCAGCTCTTGACGGTTATTTTCTTCTCCAGGCCCGCATCGAGTGTCGAACTTCAGTGACTCGACGTTGGGATGGAGAAAGTGGGGAAATCTTATGATATTTTGCAAAATTATGGCTAAAGCCAGGGAACTCCGCGGGATGCTTCCGACCAGTGTGGCGGAAAAAAACAATCTGAGGGTCCTAGACGCGTGAGGGATCATGGGTACAGTGGACGTCACACTAGGGATAGTATTACTGGCACGCCCTCTGTCGACGCCCATTTTCGCGTTTCGAAAAACAAACTGTAATACTCCGCAGCTTCCACTAGATGTCGGCCTATGCACAGCATGTGATCTAAGCAGATTTCACAAGCCTCAGATATATATATATATACCAAAAAGCTTGCTATTGAGAGAAATATCGCAAAATTGTCTGATTTGTTATTTGAGATTTTTGCCATGGAATTGGGGTTGGGATTGTGGTAAAATGCCTACCACAATGAAAGTCAGATGAAGAGATTTTGAGTTATTCACATTTCAAAATTTCAAAATGTATATTTCAATCCTCTGCAGAATATGTGGAAATCACTCGGATGTCCAGAAATGTAGAGAATGCTTTTCACCATGGACACAACATGGGGAAAACAGAGAAACACACACAGAAAGGGAATAGGTATATGCAAACATGTACACACATTTATGGCCAGTCCTACAGGTAAAGGGTGTATCGACCACTTTTACTCCCTAAAAATATGTACATACTCCCAAAAAATTATAATCTGTAGTAAAAACACTCCCAACCAAAACTAGGAAACAGAGAGGTGCCCCTGTTTTCACCCAAAAAGCTCCACGTAGTGCATGTAGCACCACAGGAAGGAACTGCTATTATTACTGCCTGATCGGAAGAAGTAAGCTTTTATTTTTTAATACGCATGAATAACTAGGTGCAAATAAATAATTATTAGAAAAACATTTCAATTTTCCAGTTAAAACATTAACCGCTTAATAAATTCTCCCATTGTGAATTGGACTTTTCTACTCCCTGAAAAATAATGTTACACCCAACTTTAAAAAATAGCGAGTACAATTCTCCCACTTCTAAATCTTATCTGAAGCACTGTGTATGGCCACAAGGAAAACCTACAAGCAATGTCCAGAAACAGATACAAAAAGTGTGATGAGCTTTTGCAGAACATAATTACCATAAACAACTTACCATTTTGATTCTTATAATTCGAGCATGCACAAAACTTAGAAAAGACACAAACATGCTCAGAATCCAATCTAGAAAGTATGACGAGCATGCACAGAACACACAAAACACATATTTTGTGGCATGATAGTCGTTTTATGATTTGGCCATGAGCACAATGCATGCAAACATGTACAGATATGCAAATTGTATGCAGGGGCTAGTTCCTTTGTTTTCACTGCAAGGAGTTAAGTTTATTCCCTGCAACTTTGGAAATACCAGCGCTAAGGTAGAAACACTGCATGTACCTTATACCAATATCATAAAGTGAGTGCTTGTATAGGAATAGTTGAATTAAGTGCTGTACCTTAACCGTTGGCAGCTCTAGTGTTGGTAGACTGTATAGGTACTAAACATACCCCATTGGAAAAAGGTTGTTTTTGAACTAATATATATATTACCCTTTGGAATTAGTGCAGGTCTCAAACCACTAAACGGTTGTTTCAAATAGTTAACATCAAGTGCGTTGGCCAATAGGCTGCCTCAGTAGCTACGGTCGTTCTTCGTTATAGAAAAAGTGCATTGTTACTGCTGAGCACTGTTCTGGACACACAGAAATTGGAGCACATTATTTGAGTCCATTCCTTCCAAATTGTAGGGCCGTTGAGAGAAACATATGGGGAAACTGTAGGAGAAAAGGTGGGTGAAGCAGATTATCTCCATTTCAGACATGACTATGTTAGGTGAGGAGTGGAGGAGAGTTTTTATGTATGATAACGATTTTCAAAAGTTGAGTACATCCATGTTTCATGTATGGGCGTATCCGTTCAAGATTGAGGATATAGTGTAGCATAAGGTAGGAGCCATGAACAGAGAGTCACTGTGCATTAAGGAACAGGTCACATTGGTTCCTTCCAGTTTAACTAGATGAAAAATACAGGTGGGGAAACAGTTTTTCCCGTGCCTTGACAGCTGGGTTATTGCTCTATACAGATGTGTTTGAATGAAGTTCCTTCATGTAGGGATTGCCCTACATCCCATAGGCTGTGTGGTCTCTTGTATTCTAGTAGGGAATTCTGGTCTATAAATCAGTCTCTCCCCTTAAACCAGGTTGATCTTTGTCCTGGAGGGCACTACTCTTGGGTGTTTGATTTCCAGGTGGGACTTCAGTTCTCAAAAACCACCCCATACTTTGATTCCGCCCGAGAGACAGTTTCAATTGTACCCATTTACTGGGTTTTGATGGGCCATGAAATTACTTCTTTTCAGTTTTGAAAGCCTATTGCTCTTCTTCATGTCTTCACATCTGAAGGCAGATGGTGCTTCAAAGTTTCTTCTTCCTTTTTACATGTTGTGCTCCCACTCTTTGTTAGGGAGAACCCCCATTCAGGCTTAGCCCAGTGCTCAGTGGACTCACATATTAGGGGACAGAGAGAATGCAGTTAATATGTCCCAATTGTAGTAGCCCCTCTGAGGTCCTGAGGGCTCAGGGAAATGGAGAGACAGGGCCTTCCTGGCTAGTTTCCCTTCAGAGAAGTCCATATAGAAGCCGACCTTTCCAGTCTGTAGCCCACAGAGTGGGTCTCCAGGTTTTGGCAAGTTCACTTTCAGAACTGTTTTTGCTCTCTAATCATTTGTTCTAATCATTTAATAAATAGTGGGTTTCGATTTAAAGGAGTCTATATAAAGTAAATACGGCAGCACATGAGCAGAGCATTTGAAACTCTAACATGTTGAGCCAGCTCTCCACAATCCACCTGGGAGACGCCTTCACTTTAGCAAGGAAAGTGTTCTTGAGTTGGCGGTCAGCCAATTAAATACTGGATGTTTCCAGTCGCACAGCCCTTGACTATATGCCTAGTCTACACGGCCACCACACTACACAAAGAATCTGTAAAGTCAGTGCGAGTAAGCATTTTTCTGTACACATCACAACTATGTATATAGTGTATCCAAGACAGCAATTTCTTCCACCTGTTACAGTCGTAGGGGAAAAGCCTGCGCTTGGTCCATGGATCTCTATGATTGCCTAACAGCTTTTGTGATCTTAAGAATATACACCTCCATCAATGGCATAAAGAAAGGAGCACGCAGTGGGCCGGAAACTGCTGAGAGGCATACCAGAGACAGTTTTCGTAAAAGGTCAAAGATTGCATTGGCAGGCCACTGATCAAGATATTGCCATATGTGAACATCAGGCTTGTGTTTGGGCAATTCACCTCCTATACACAAAGCTGAACATATTTGCTTAGGAACAAATTAGAGATGAAACATCATAACTTGTATTATTGTGGATATAACTTCTGCTGGATGTGTTTATGTAATCTATACAGTACCTTCTATGTTCTTAGAAATCAAACAATATTTGAGCCACAAGGGCTTCCTAGAGCCTGAAACTCAACAAAGACACATTCCTGTTTCGTTCCACATCCCAATGCAATGGAGGGTAAAGTTCTCGAATGCTGCGGGATGTGAAAGGTGCTCTCCAGAAATGACTGTGTGGTTCCCGAAGACAAAACCCCTGTTGGTGACTGTTGGCTTAAGTGTGAAAAGCAAAATTGGCCAATCTCACAAAGGATCTCTTACCAATGTCCCAACCACCCGCATGTGGCCACACCCTCAGAAGGAGGTAAGGCTGCTGTGATAGCACGTAGGGCAGTGAAAGCTTTTGTGAAACTCAGGGTTGTTGCTAGGTCTGGAAAAGATCTAGGGCTACACTAATGTCAGGACTGTCGGGACTCGGGGCTAGCTAGCCTTTTGGTTGTAGCCCGTGAGCTTCTATCCAGGACTACAGCCAACAGACCCAGGGCTATGGCCCCTCAGCCCCCATCTAGCAACGCCTCTGCTGAACCCAGTACAGCAGCTGAAGGCGGAACGGGTGATAGCATGTGCACACACTATTGCTCGGGCTAAGATTCCAGTACCGTTTGGATAATGAGGTTGCAAAGCCTGGTGAAGTTTACACGCCGGCCTCAACCTTCTTCAGGTTGGTCAGGCAATGCTTCATAAGATGATGCTGTTGAGGAGCTCATGCTGGAGTGGAAGTTGCCAGTTGGCTGTTACTATGAACCTGCAGCACGCGTGCATTCAGCAGCATTAAGTGCATGCCTCATTAAGAGTTGTATGCAGTACTGTGCTGTCTATGCCTAACAGGAAACAGAGGACAGCAATCTCTGCCCGGGTTCTGATGCAACTGAAGATAAGAGGTGTTAAATCAAGTGCTGCCAAATGTTCTAGCCTGAAATGGGAGCAATTCTAGAGTGGGATGCTCGCACGGATACCCGTGACGAAGCCAAATTTACACCAGCGAGTAATCTTTTGATCTCAACCATGAAAGCTCTTCTGGGCGCGGATATGGTCAACATTACCATGTGCAATATAGCACATGGGGAGTGTTCTACGTAATCAGGGACTGAAATGATAAAGAGGGTGGGATATCAACACCGTTTATTGTGGACACTACCACCTCCCGTATCTCGCTGAGGTGGGATACGGATAGACAAGCATCCTAATTCAACTTATAATATCCACAATCACATTCCTATCAGTGTCCCAATTTGCAGATGTAAATAATCATACAGATTCAGAAACAGACAGGAAAGGAAATCACCGGAGTCTGGCTCATTTGAATCAAATGGGTGAATTGCAAAGAGGGGACATGTTACATTTGCTCTTACATGCAATCAGGTCCCTGCAGTGCAATTTGAGTCATTTGTAGTATAAACTGCAAAACACAAGGGTAGATACAGGCAACATCTCGTGTAAGCTTTTGCTTATGCACTCTGCAGTGGGAATTGAGTAAACGCTGCCTGACAATTACGCATGGCACGCAGCATCTACAATGGATTCCTATGGAATCAGCCTGCTTTTAGCTGGTGTATAATGCACATGCAGTCCATAGGAATCCAAAGCATTTGCGCCAGGACGAAAATGTCAGGGTGGCGTAAATGCATTCCCATTTGTATGGTGGAGAGAATGGCATTGACAGAAACAGAAATTCTGTTGCGTGCCCCCTCTCTGACATACAAATCTGTTAATATATCATGTAAAAAGCATGTGTAAAAGTTTTACTCTTGTCTTTATGGGTTCTAGTAGGTTAACCCCTTAATTGCCAGGCTATTGTGTAAGTCTATGCAAAAAGCTTCGAATGTAGAACATCCTACGTCAGAAGAGCATAATCATCTTATTAGTGGCTGACTTTTAGGTTTATGTTAAATTGAATCACAAGCGCAATGTACACCATGCAGTTCAAGTATATAACCTGCTTCTGCCGGGCAATGTGAAGGGCTTCGGTCGAATATTATGCTTGTGTTCAAAGTAGCCCATGTCCTGCAATGGAAATTGATTTCAAGAAAACATTCTTAAGTCGATTAACATAATGCAGAGGCATGTTAGGATCAATCACTTTGCTTAAGAAACAACAACCTGGTTCAACCAAGACAACCACAAATGCCAAGAAGAAGAGTGGAGAAGAGGCCATGAGTGTTAACGCAGAGGTGAAGTAGTCAAGTATTGAGGTGAACATTGCCACAACGGTTGCGGCTACCTGTGGTCATGCTCAGGAGTAATCTGCACAGCAGCCTGGTCATATGGAGGTAGGAAGAAAAACAACAGCAATAGCTGGACATAAGACCAGAAAGCAAGACACAGAAGTGATTGGCAGAGTTCTGCCCGCGTAAGCAAAAGCCTGATACTTACATTTCGTCAGCGTTGGCAATGAGGCCTCTCATCTGTCCGTGGAGGGCATCTTTTATGTTGCCAGTGGAGTAAAGCCCAATGGGGGTGTTATAGGAAGAGCTCACTAACTGCCTTTTGTCATCAACGTTTGCTGCTGCAACAAAAGGCTGCGCCCTTCGGTTGTGCGCGACACCAATGGGCTTGACTTCCTGTACATAGTAGGCAAACAAAACACACAACACTACAATGCATGCTGGGCCTATCAATCAGAAGCAAAACCGAGAGCACCCTGGGAACCTCATTATGAGTGTTGCGGTATGCAGTAAAACCACAGAGTAGCTTAATGTCACCACATTTTCTACTGCATTTTATCATAGAGTTTCATGAGGGTATGGGTTACATTTCAGGTCATTCGGGGACCTTGTGTTTTTTTACCACATGCCACAAAACTCATCCTGATGGCCCTGCTAATAGAAAAGGGACTGCTTATTCACATTGTTACAGTATGAGATTGCACACATATGAACATGTCCAATGGACCTTTCTGTAAAGCAGCAGTGCAAGGTCTCCAATGCCTTTCCTGTCTCTGCATCAAGCACATCTCTTCAGTGATCGTCATAATTAGGACAACTGTTTGGCATCACTGACAATAATAAAAAGTGGCAATCTTTGTTATGCACTTTGCTTAATCGCAGAAGATATTGACTTTCGAGATAATAAAGTTTAAGATAAATTTCAAACAAGTATAGTTAATTGAGATCTAGAAGGATTCGCAGGGACATGATCCTGATGTACAAATAGGGCCATTGGTCAGGAAATTTGATACTCTAGAGACATCTGGAGACTGCAGAGCTGCGTTAAGTCCAGGCCCCTAAGGCTTAGGTCAATGTCATGTCACGACAGGCATGCCAAGGGTTTTCCAGGAAATACTTCATTGAAGATCACTGTGGTATTTTTTAATGGGGAAACAGATCATTCTATTGATTTAAAAAAGGACTTTGTAAAAAAATAGATCACGAACAAAGGCCACGCTTAGCCGTTGTGCTGCACCGAGTATCACATCTCAAAGTCAGTATCAGTGGCTATCACCATGTTAGTAAACGGTGTAGTAGTCCCTGGTTAATGACCGTTAGCAGTGACGAGCAGTACATCCCTTGAAGCCAATACGAAATGGCTGTGCTACTCTCCATGCACTTCTCCTCTAACTCGGACCGTACTTAATTTAACTGCTAAAATGACAAGTGTGACAGAATCGTGAACACTTATATATGCCATTGTGATGTTTGACAGTTCGTGCGTACCTTCACTTTTTCAAAACTAAAATACATTTCCTGATTTTCCTAATGTTTTTATTCCTAACAGAGCTCTTTGTCTTCATCCTTAAAACTCCTTGTATAATATGTTTTAAGAGTATGGCTTTGCTAAAATAGATTATCTGTAATTGTGTGAAATGCCTTTTACATAGTGATGGCATTTCAACTAAATATTAGGCCAGTTCAGGAGGTGGTAGATTAACTTTTACCGGATTACATCACATAAAGGGACATGACCATGATGACTTCAGTGACACAGATAAAAAGGTGTGTGCTCCTGTGGGGGCGTCTCAGGGTTCTGTCCTAGGTCCACTTCTCTTGTATATAAACACTATCCTGCTGTCATCAATCCGTGGGTCTTTTAGTTTTAGCTGTCACTCACTTTTTTACACTGATATCACTCATATCTACTTCACTTTACCTTCTCGGATACTTTCCATCTCTGCCATGTAGTGTTTTGAAGCAATTGAAACTTAATCTAGATGAAGGATTATTTTAGTTACGTTGAATTTCTGTCTACTTCACCGGCAGCCCGCATCCTTCACAAACAGTTTCATTCCCAACTTTAATTTCATGATTAAACTGCTCCTGTTACAAAATCTTGCCAATTGTTTACGTTTTAAGAGAAATTGATGGTTCCCCACTTCGGGGAAGACTCTAGTGCAGACTTTGTTTCTATTCTGTCTGAGTTACCGTGCCCCTCTCTATTTTGGCATTACCACTTATGCGTGCTTTCCGTTTAAATCTATTGTGTACTCTTCAGTTTGCATTTTAGCCATTCTTCTTATTCTACTCATCTTTCTTGCTATCTGCCTCATCATTGTCTTTAGTTCCACTTTCTCTTTATTATCTTCAAATGAGCTCCAAGTCTTGCTCCCTCTTATCGTTCCTCTCTTATTTCACTTGATCAACCTTGAGCATTTCGTCCTGCTTCTCAGGCCGTGCTAGTACTGCTCCCCCTACCCAGTGTGCTCTGCAGGTGTAAGGTTCTTCTCCCTAATGGTGCCTCTGCTGTAGAACACACTCCTACTCTCCGTGCACCTTGCACGCTCTCTCTCTATATTTAGATACCATTACAAAAAAACCTTTCTAGATGTGTATGTTTTCTGATATTCCGTTTTCTTTACAATGCCTTGGATAAAAGTGGCACATACATTGAAGATTGTGTTACTCTCAGAACAGTGTGTGGATGACAAAATGTAGGGTAATGCTCATTGTGCATGTGTGTAGCCAGTGCTATCCCGGTAATACCATCACTTTTTGCATTGTTGTTTATTGGTGATTTATAGCACGTGAAACGCCAATTCCTCCAGCTACGAAGCACCAGCCCGGGGATTGAATTCATCTTGCACAACACTGGGCCTCATTATACGGATGGCGGAGAACCATGGCGCTATAAGCGCCATGGTTCATGCCGGTAAAATACCGGCACCGCCTTGGCGGAAAGGGGAATTACCCCCCCATTCCAAGGTTGGCGGGGCGGTAATTCCACCTTCCACCATTGCCCTTCCCCATTCCCATTTTTGGCCCATAGGGCTCAATGGGAATGGGGAAGGCGCTAATTACGGTACCGCAAATTGCGGTACCGTAATTAGTTCCCTGGGTCCTTTTGCGGGTTGGTTTTTAACGCCTGCAAAAAGCAGGCGTTAAATCCCCCAACCCGCAAAGGGACCTCGTAGTAAGGCGGTAAGGATTTACCGGTACCAGTATTTTACCGGTAAATCCTTACCGCCATCCGTGTAATGAGGCCCACTGTCTTGTACCCAAGGGGAGCGCGTTGCCTCTAAGCTATCCTCCTGGGCATAATGCCAGGGGTTGGCTAAGTGTGCCTGAGTGCTAGGATAATCTGCTATAGAAGTACTTGTAATGTGATGGATTCCTTATGTGCGGGGACTGCTTAGTGTGCCTGGGTGTTGGCGTCATCTGCCTTAATGTGCTGCCAATATTTTCCATCATTCTGTTCAGTATATCTGTGTGCTTTTAGCAGCATTGCGTGCCCCCTCCTCCTACTAGGGAGGAGGGATATTGTTTTCCTCTGCCCGCTTTCTTGCCTCCCACCTGGTGGCCATCTCTAACTACTGTAATGGCTAAACATATCACTACTCCTCTACTACAATTACGACTATGTAGCCTCTGTTTCTGGCCTTAGTCGAAGCCTCCCCAGACCAGGGCAGCACCCGGGTGGGGATGGGCGCTACACCTGCAGAGCAAAATCGATGCTAACAGGAGCTGGTCTACACCTTGAATTCTTACCTTATTACAATTAGACACAGACACCTAGATGGATTTTTTAAGGATCTCAATATGGACCCCTTTTTATTTATAGAAAAAACATTCATCTTATTCTCAACATTCCTATCCCTCTACATTTCCTCTGATGTGTGTTCAAACTAAATGGGGATCTGCCCCTTCATCTCACTCTTACTTGGAGGGGTCAAAGAGAGGCCCAAAGGGCAAGACTGATGGAACATACCCCTGGCCAATACCTGGTACCACTGACTGAAGCTTGAGGCCAGAGGATGGTCTCAGGGGGTGGTGCCCACCCCTAGGTGGCTACATGCAGGCTGCTACTTCACCTACCTCAGGCCAGGGTTCATCCCCCTCTAAATCATTACACACAACAGTATATTCTAGTGGTGTAGCCACGTCCAAAGGCCATGGCTTGTGTGACGTTTAGGAAATCTGTTGGAGCAGCATGTAGAGTGGCCACGGCCAAAGGCTATGGCTAGTGGGACCAGAGGAAATCTATTGGGAGTTACAAATGGCTGAGGGCCATGGCTAGAGTGGCCATGGCCAAAGTTGTGGCAAGGCCATGGCTAGTTGGGCCTGAGGAAAGCTATTGGGGGAATATTGGACACAGCCGAAAGCCATTGCTAATGTGCCCAAAAGAAACCTAGTGGTTGGCCTCGGCCAAAGGCTGGGGCCAGGCCATGGCTACTAGGGCCATTTAGGAAACCTAATGGAACAATATGTAGGGTGGCCACGGCCAAAGGCCATGCAACCCGAGGAAAGTTATTTGGGGAAAATGTACAGTAGACACGGCCGAAGGCCATGGCTAGTGTTCCCAAAAGAAACCGACTGGTGTGGCCACGGCCAAAGGCCACGGTCAGAAGATCCATTTAGGAAACCATTTGCAACAACATGTATAGTGGCTACGGACAAATGTGCCATGGTAAATGAGGGCAGAGGAAAGCTACTGGGGGGATATGGCATAGCAAAACCCTTGACATTTAATGAAAAACATGTAGTTAAGGTGTAGTTAAGTTGTGCAGATTTAATGCAACAAAATCCTTGAAATTCAGCAGATGTGGGAAGTCATGATCAGCTTAACTCTGTGCTTCCCTGTTGAAAATCCCATGAGCACATACATATTATAAGCAAAGAGATTCACAATGACATACAACATAGCATTATTCACTATATTCTCTATATGGAACGACCTTAAGACCAACGCAGACTCCAACACAAAAAACTCTGCACTGATACTACTCGACCTCTCTGCAGCATTCGACCCAGTCAGCCATAACATCCTAATCAAGAGACTGGAAAAGATAGGGATCACTGACATAGTGCTGCTCTGGATTCAATCTTTCTTGACTGAAAGAACAGAAACAGTATGGATACAGCCATCCAAATCTGCACCACGGGACACCACCTGTCCCCGCTCCTCTTCAACATCTATATGACACCACTAATGAACCTCATCAAAAGACACACCTTCACTTACTACAACTACGCAGATGACACCCAAATCATCTACAAAATCGGCGATGAACAAGAGTAGACCACAACGCTAATAGACTGCCTCAAAGAACTCTACCAATGGATGAACACTATCGACCTAAAAATCAACCGGGCCAAAACGGAAATCATGATTACATCCAACAACAAGGGGTTCTATGTTCATTCTTTGCCCATTTTCTTTCACTGCACTTTTTGCAGAAAAATGTTTCGCTTAAATAAATCATTGCACTATTTGGGGGGGATTCTCCCATTCTCCCTCCCCTATTATTTATTCCCTATACACCACCCCACTCTACCCCTTATATGCCCTTCCTCACAACCGCACCCATATTTTTACATGTTTTTTCGGCAAAAAGTGCCACAGAAAAAGAAACGGAGGATGAATGAACATCGTACCCAACCAAGGAAGAAACCAGTACATCCCATGGCCCACATAACTGGGAACAGAACCCACACCATCCAAAGTTGTCAAAACCTTGTAACCCTAATGGACAACGAGCTAATCCTAGAACCTCAAGCAAACACAATAATCAAAAATTGCTTCTTCCGTCTACACATGATCAAAATGATTCTACTATTCCTCAACTTCACACACAAAACACTGGCCATCATCTCCCTCATCATGTCCAGGATAGACTACGCCATCAGTTTATATCTTGGAATGCCAGATTATTTACTGAAGAAACTACAGCGTATTCAGTACGCAGCTGCCAGACTTCTCCTCAAACTCTCATGAACGGACCACATCACTCCAGCGCTAACGATGCTACATTGACCCCCAGTGAAAAAACGAATCACCTTCAAAACAATGTGAATAACTCACAGAGCAATCCACGACCTAGGGGCCGATTTTATACAGAGGAAACTCACCATCTACCAGCCGACTAGACCACTCAGATTGAGCGAAGACCACCACCTAGAACCTAAACCTTACACCAGGAGAAAACGTGGGGGATATGCATTCTCTTGCCTAGCCGTAAAACTTTGCAAGTCCGTCCCCAGAGAAATACGAACCATGAAGGACCATCTAAAATTCAGAAAATTCTAAAAGCCTGGCTCTTCAACTCAGAACGGGACGAAAATGAATGAACAACACTTACGTCCAATGAAATGAACACACAACTGAAAAGGACCAATCAACCCTACTAAAAAATGCATCCTTCTGCATATACCTTTCAAACTCCGAACTAAACACAACGATACTTCTACAGCACAACAAACCGCACTTGACTACACTGCATCAACAAAAAAAATCACACATAGCCTTATCCAACAGCACATGGCGGCAACCAACCGAAAAACACACCTACACACTGCGAATGGTCTAAATCGAAGTGAATCTACCAACAGCACACTCTCTTGCTCTTTTCTCCCACTCGGTCCTACTAACTTATCATACCTGCTCCCTCCTTGCTTTACAGATCCACCAAAGCACCAAAAAAACCACACAGGTGGCAACAGTGCATGGTACAAGAACCTTAACATAACATACCACCACATTATGGGGGGCATGGCATTATGAGGGAGATCCACAGGAGCACGCCCTAACTTAACCTCACCTTAACTAAGGTTTTTTCAGTAAATGTGACAAACAAAGCATTTAGTACATTATGAAATAATAGGCGAAGACTGTTGCAGTCAGCCACCTATGTACAGTACAATCAGGGGTCTGTCGCTTTGTGGCTGGGTGAGTTGCCTTGAAGATAGGGCCTGGCCCACTGTTCTTTCTTCTGGGTGGCCCCGTCTTCCACGTGGGGCCACATGAAATCACAGCATGAATTGCCCATGCCTTTGAAAGACCCTGGGTTTCCCCCTACCCAGTCAGGGGGCCTGCTCGTCCTCACTGCTGCAGCCCCACAGCACACCGTGGCCTGAAGCATCCCGCCGTCATTGTTGCAACCTGATGTTCTTGTCCATTCCACCGTCCCATGATATTATCCCGCTTTCCTCTGCATTACCTTTATTGTTACTTCAACAACCTCCTCCTCATGTTACCTGACCCTTCACTGTCTGTTTCTCTCTCCCTGTTACTTTCTCTGTGTCACCCCCTTCAAATTTTTCTTGGGTCTCGCCACTATTTCCTGAAACCAGGCTGATGTCCTCTCCTCCTGCAACCATCCATCTGCTGATGATACCATCTCCTCTTTTACTCGCTTAATTCTCATAACCTCCACTGTCAGTGTTTCCTTTCTTGGTATGACCTCTTTCTATTCACTCTAACCACCTAAAAGTATCACCTCTTCCTTGGCCTTCTTAGTTCTCACCACCTTTCCTTGCCCATCACTGCTGCCACCTCTACACTCTAATCTGTCTCTCCAGACTCTGCCTCTTCCACTGTTCTCCAGTCTCCAGCCTTCTCTACCTTACTGGAGATGGGCATTTTCATAGTGTGCTCCCTCCTCATCCTAAGTGGGTCTCCAGGTGAGGGTCTGCTCCTGTTTCTGATCATTTGGAGATGGGTTTGATTGACTGGCCTATATGTGTGCATCTGAGGAGGCGTTAGGAGCCAAGGGCGGAGCCAATTCTATAACTGACCAATCCATCATCTTGGATCTTACTTTCTCTTTCTGGGCCATCTCACCTGTTTCATGCGCTAGTCTAAACTATCCAGCATTCTCAACTTGTGTTTTGCTTGCTGGAAACAATCTGGTTAAGCTTGGGCAAATTCTTTTTTTATATGGTGTGCAGGGAATTGTTATTATTTTAAACCGGGTGCGAGAATCTCTTGTCATGGAACAAAGTCTCTGAATTTGTTCTTGCCAAGCTGAGTTCTCAGCATTCAGCATGTGGCAAACTTGCAACATGTATCCATGGTAATGCAGATTTCACTGCGAGTCCAGCGAATGCTTGGAGAAGTGTTCTTTGATGTGAGGTCATTACCTCATCTAATACTTGCTACCTTCAGAAACTGCAGGGAAACACTTTCCCTTAATGGGTAAGCTTTCCTTTTCAATGTCATGAATTTGAGTTTGGTCAGGAATAGCTTCAGGCTCTGTCACTGGGGGAGTGGGGTCACCGTGCTATACTTCAGTATCACCTAAAGGTTTTAGAAAGGATGCGAGTGGTCAGGGATGTTTTGAGCTAGCAGGTCAGCGGTGGATAAGCTCTGTCCTCACTCTGACCTCACTCAGTAGTGGTATGGGGAGGATGGGGTTATGGTCATTTCATCTAAAACCATTGTATCTAATGCCATGTGATCGAAATGGTTCCATCTAAAAAATGTCCATCTAATGCATTTTTGCCAATGCATGCCCCCCAAACCCCTGTTTTTTACCCTTTAAAATACACCAGAACAAAAAGTAACCCTTTACCACCCAAAAACATGTATTAGATGGAAATCTTTTAGATGGAAGAAATTTGATGGAATGGCATTAGATGCAATGGTTTTAGATGAATTGACTAGATACCGGGAGAAAGACAGAGTCTTCCCACTTTGGTCCCCCACACATAATCACAGATGGTATGGGGAGGGCTCTGCATCCTCTCCATACTTCCCCTGAGTCCAATTTACACTGGCTTTGTGTGGTACACAGCCCCCTGAGTCTCCACTTTGTCTGTCCCCAGAATAAGCAGGGGACTCCATCACCGTACTACGCATCTCTTTCCCTCTATCACCCTTTCTCTAGTTCTTATGCTGCCTCTCTTTCTCAAGTAGGTACATTGCACATATTTTGCAACACAGATCAGGGTCTAGCAGGTGTAGGGGGGGGGTGGCTGCCTGGGCACTCCCCTCATTTTATGTAGTGCCATGGAAGGGGTTCTCAGAGGCATCAGGATTTCAGAATGAGAGCAGGGGGCACGTAGTTATGGCCCACATGGTTTTCTTAGTGGGAACGGCACAGCATAGAGCAGGCTACCATGAACAGATGCTTCAGCCCAATGAGGACTCCTAGGTCCTTGTCCCTCAAGGCAAAGCACATCATGTGTCATGTGTGCAGCAGGGCTGTATGGCTGGGCACTAGTAATTCCAGGACTGGTAGATGCACGTTGCCAGATCCCTAAGGCCTGAGCTAATAGGCCCTCAACGTAAGAGTTGATGGCTAGAAGGGGACAGAAAAATTGCAGTCTGCAGTACTTGGGCATGCTGCCTGGAAATGCAATGACTGGGAGAACCCAGGTTAACACAGATGTAATGTCCTCCATGTCCACAATAAGTCACTCTTGGACAACAAAGATGTGTCTGCCAATAGAGGCCCATGCAGCCACTGGTTAAAAGAATTTCAGTTTTCTGAAATAACCTCGAAAAAGGGATGGGCACATGGATACAGAAGGAAGCAGGAGGTGGGCATTTGAAGGATTAAGATGGGCCAGACAGTGAGTGTGTATTTGGGCTTTTGTTGGAATTTATATATCTGGATCCTAGCTACGAAGCAAAAGAGGGCTGTAAAGCTTGGAGATACAGTAATATTGTACAATAACATGGTGAGCATTAGAATGATAGGATATTAAAGTACAGTTCAAATGATATTGGCCCTCATTACGACCCTGGCGGTAAGGGGTTTGCGCCAGCGTTAGCTGCGCCGACCCCTTACCGCCAACTACGAGTTCCCATAGCGCCATGGTCATCCATGGCGCTATGGGACCTTGGTGTTAATTACGCCACCGTAATGTACGGTGGCGTAATTAACGCCTTCCCCACTCCCATTGAGCCCTATGGGGCCGAAATGGGAATGGGGAAGGGTAAATGGGTCAATGGGGACTTACCGCCCCGCCGACCTCGGAATGGGGCGGTAAGTCCGCCATCCGCCATGGCGTAAACGGACTTTACGCCATGGCGGAAAAGTCCGCCGATGGCGGAAAAAATCCGCCAGGGTCGTAATGAGGGCCATTGTAGGTATAGAGGGTTACAAACAGAGGATGCAAAGATTGCCTAAAATTGCACTCCGCTTATTATTTTGAGACTGGGCTTTTGCAACTCCCTCTCATGGTTTCTATCTCCCATCTGAATTGTGAAAATGTCTCGACTTGATCAATAACCAGAAAAATGCAATGGGCACTTATATCTCCAGTCATTAAGAAACTCCGTTGGCTGCCAGAACAAGTAAGTATCACCTTTCCAAGGTAATAACACCACTACTTCTATTTTAACACCAAAATGTATTGCACCTGTGACTTTCCAGTGGGATTTTCGGATCTGGGTTGGTTGTTCGTAGTCGATTCTGCCGCAACTCTTTTTGACCTTTGTTCAAACAACCCAACCCCCTGCGTCCGAACTAGCCTTATACTAATCCACCCTCCCCTACTTACCTTCTCCCTGTCGCTTCTTCCACAGCCCTGCGGCGTCAGTTCCCTCCCTCAAACACGTGCCGGAGCTGACACCAAAAGGTCCCTTATTTCTTTTGTTTAGCCCCCCCCCGCTTCCCATGTCAAGGAAGTGAGGTACACCCCTGCAACCCCCAAAGCCTAATATACCGAAAATGGGGAGCGGGGGACACACCCGCAGCACCCTCTCTTCATGTTCGGTATATTAGGCTTCAAACAAATGGTACCACCCAAATTTGATCAAAACATCCATACGGACAGTTTGATTCGAACAAATTGGGTGGTACCAGATTTTCCTTTCTTCAAGCCCTAGAGAAGTGGGGCACCCTAGATGTTTGTGAGCAGAGATCAGCTCTCCTACTATCAATACAAGTGAACTGTCATGCAGGAGGTCCTGGCCACTTACCACAGCAGCACCATGGCATAAGATTAAAGGATTTTTCATGTGTTTTATGAACCACACAGCCAATGGTGGTCTCAGTACTTGTGCCTTTTTGTATTTAAAGATACATGCCTGCATGGAGTTCTTGAAGATGTCTGTGAGAACAAACTTTCATTGTATTTGTGTAGCTGCTGTAAACAATGCAATCCAGAACACAATTATTAGTTGTGTGATTTGTCTATTGCTGCCCTTTGCGGTCTCTCCTGTCAAGGATTCAGACTCTGAAATCCCATTCCTCCTGCCACTAGCTCTGCTGCTCATTCATCACTGTGGTGAGGGAGAGTGCAGGGGAGGTGGGGCGGGGGGTTGTTGACGTGCGATTGCCCTGGATTTTTGCTTGATTTTTGAATGACATAGTGATGGACTAAGTGAAGACTCTGCAGAACATTGTCTACTCGTCTTCATAATGTTAAATGTTGGGTAACTCCGACTCATTGGTTCAACCTTGATGCTTTTTGCAGCATAAATTGCGATTCACAGGTTAGCTGCATGCAACTCTGTTTGGTGAAGGTCCTTCTGAAATTGTAGGAATGTTGATACACATGTATCTTTTCTCTGTTAACATTAAATCTAAGGTTACAGAATAACATAAACCGACTATCCTGCCTTACGTAGAACAAGGGAATATTTGCTGAGCCGACTTTTTGCGGGCATGTGGAATCCATGAGAAGCTGTGCTGCCTTTGGTGGAGCTGATGTGAGCTGGGTGGAGACCCTTTTAGAGAAGGATTGGCTATAGAATCCTGTAATAGGATTAAGTGTTTAGAAATTCTCTGAATAACTATAGATCTCACCTGCAAACTTTCTTCGCAAGGAGGCACTTCTCAGCAAAGCTAGCAGCATCATATGAAACACTGTATGCATGACATACGGGAAGCAGGACCCTCTTACCCTCCTTCCATCACGCATGCCTCTCACCAGGCCTGTTGGCATTTGGAAGATTAAAGGCAAGCTGTACCGCCTTCTATTTTATGCATTTGAGGTATGATCCCCCATATTTTGTAAAGTTTCAGGGTGAGCAGTGGTCGCAGTGGGCGGGAGCGGTTTGGAGCGGTGCTCCTCTACTTTAAAAACAAAGTTTTCCTGTTCCTATACCTTTGTTTTAAAAAGAAACCGTCCCAGAATGGTTTACTTTCAAAATAAAAGTGTAGGAAGAAGTACAGAATTGTACTTCAGTGCACTGCACTGAACAGTCCCTTAAACAGCAGGTGTGTTTGCTTGGGGGTTTGGATTGCGTGTGGGAGAGGGCATGGTGATGGGGTTTGTGGCGAGTGGGGGCAGGCCAGCAGGGAACATAGTTCCACTACTTCTTTTCGCACACTTCGACCACTGAGGGTGAGTATTTTGAATTCTACAAGAGTGTCAACTTGGTTCCACACATGTATCTGTTGGCAATTCCAGTGCACCAGCTCAAAGACAAAGCAGTAGGACCCTTCTGCTCAGAACCCAGTATGTCTAAATCTACATTTAATATGCAAGTGTCCTATGGAGTTTAGAGTCTGCCCGGCCAGAGACGGTCCACGACACCATGAAGAGCCCTCCTGCTGAATGTGTCACCTCTGTACCCGATTTTCCCGTGAGCTGCCTGCTTTGTGGTGGACACTTCAGGAATGCCAGCTCATCTCTCCCCTGCAAGCTATGGACCCACATGTCTGATGGGTTGAGGGAAAAGCTCATCTGGAGAGTTTAAAAGATCCTGCAATGACGGAATGTGCCAAGAAGCACACTTTGGAATGTCCGAGCTGGGGTCTGCCATTCCAAGTGGTGTAACTGTGGGTGGTCTATGGAAAGACCCTTGAAAACCTGTAGTGGCAGTGTCCAGCAGTGAGCATGTCTGTGAATTCTAAATCCCCTACAATAGCACTTCCGTCAGATGTGGGAGATGGGAGGCTTCACACGAGAAATGCAATGGTTGTTCCACTTTTCCCTCTCTTGTGTTCAGAGGCACTAAGAAACCAAGATGCATCTGGGACAGAACCAAGAGTTTGACGCTGGCAAAAACATGGATATAGATCCGGTTTCACCTTGTGGTGCTATCTTTACACTGCGTTTCTTTTAATGTCAACGAAATCCTTATTTTTAAATAAATACCTCAGCTGTACATTTTTAATTTGTTTGATATTAAACTGCATTATGGTACACTGTACGTCACTCCTCTCCCCTTTCGGCAAAGCATGGACTTTGTTGTTTATTGTCGCTATGGAAGGAAGCTTAGCAAGTCCCTGTTTGGCTGTAGCTTTAATACTGATTTTGGAAAAAGACTCTTTTCTTGCCATCTTTAGCACTGCTTTGCTCTCCCTTCTGACTGCAGCTGGTGAAACGTTTTTTCATGTGTGCTACGTGGGCTTGCATCCTAAAGTGCAGAGTCTGAAACCTGTGCCTCTCCAGATCTTTTGGGCTATGACTCCCATGATCCCTTTCCACTGACCATGCTAGTTAGGGCTGATGGCAGTTGTGGTTCAAAATACCTCAGAGCCAAAAGTTGGCATTACAGCACCCACTGCATTGTTGCTCTATAGAAGGCCACGTACTCATTCATCCACTTAAGGGACATGAAAGCCTCTGATAGGAGGCAAGCAGTGAAAACATGATAGTGATGCATGTGTGGCCTAATTTAAGGAACTTGTATGCAATTCCTTTGGCAGACATAATCTACCGGCCTAGAAAATTGAAAAAGAAACATAGACTTGCCAGCAAGTCTGGTTTGAGATACTTAGCACAATAATTTAGAAGCAAAGTGGAACTTGCAAGACATTGCCATTCGATGAAGGGGCACCGTGCACGGAAAGGCACCACCGGTTGGATGACATATGGCATGATCGTGGAATAGATGCATATGCCATGTACCAGGCCCAAATTCAATGAAGTAGCGTTGCCTCTTTCCTAGAAAACCCATGTTCATGACATATCACGACAGATGCATTAAACAGCACATGGCCCAGCTCTTGTGTTCTTCATCTTCCAGAAGCAAGTCGTGTTGGCCGCTGAGGCTGCTACCCATCTATGTTGTAGCGTTCTGTCTGTGTGGTGTGTAATGCATGTGCGCGGCATTGATGAGGACCCTGATGCAGCCATCTTGGATTACGTGGGTATTTCAGATCCTTTTAATGGCATTAAATGACCCTCTGGCTTTATAACCAAATAAACCAGTCACCAGTAAGATCATGCCTGCAAAGAGGAACATTGGGGTCACGTGATATCTGCAGCAAGGCTGTTGGGAAAGGCTGTTGAGCACGTGTGGTCTATTGGTTGAATTGCTGACTTTTCATTCAGAGGTCCTGCGTTCTAAGCCCAGCGTCCCAGGTTCACATCTTAACCATAATGTGTAAACTCAGAGAAATTACTCAGTCGCATTGTGGATGGTTTTTTATCTGGGTACATGCTGGCATTATATGCTATATGAAATGACTGAGCATTTATATTTAATATGATATGATATGGCATTTATATCTCGCCTATACACAAGTGTTTCCAGGCACGACCACAAGGGGTGAGAAATACCGAGACCTGCCTTGCAGCGGGGGCCGAGAGGGCACAACCAGTAACAGGAGTGGAACCAGCCCGGGTCTGTAATGTGGGAGCGACGGATGACGTGTGGGTGTCGTTTTGCAGCAGCTGAAGACATATGCCCAGGTTCTCTTACCTGCCTCCAAGCCTGTACATTACTTTAAATGACACACACAAGTCTTTGGTTAAAATACATAACCCATACACGTTTCTTGAAAAGTAATACCTTTCCTATCTTTCTATATGAAACATAATACAATATTGTTTTTTCTATAGCAGACACAGCACACACATCAACGAATATCCGAACGTTCTTTGTACCAACAAAATGTCAATAAACCCAATACGTGATCATGATTATTATGAAACCGCAATAATCATTTTAGTAAATTGGTGCTTCATGGAAGCTATTTTACCTTTTGTGGTGTGTGCTGAAAAAATATCAAATTTGAAATTGTAGACAATTAGTTTCTTCGTGTCAATCAAACAATCAATCAATCAGTATCTTGGCTACAACATTAAATAGTGGAATTAAAAGATATTCCCATACTAGGTTATGTAATCACAGTCTTAAAATGTTACACATTTACGGTTTAAAGAAATGCATTTTGTCTCTGGATCCCAATGCCACATTAATTACGCAATAATGCTGCATTCAAAGGGCCAATGGCTGCTAGTAACTGCCCATGGCCCAATCGGTCCGCACAAAGCAAGCACCATAATGAGGGCTAATTTACGTTTCTAACTAGTAATGGACCCAGAAGGGGGAATGATTGTTATCAGCACCCGACAGATAACCCCAAAGGTGCTAAGTGGAAGTGCATGGTCAAAAACACTCACTGCTTAAAGCACCCAGCCCATGCAATACACTTCAGTGAAGAAAAGATGGCCACCTTTGAAATGGAATGGCGGGACTCAGAGCAGCGCGCCTCTTTCTATGTCCATACCTTGCAATGGGAAGAGGTGTGCTTCGCCACATGATGGCAGAAGAGGCCCGAATTACGTTCGGGCGAAGATCATTGGGGCAAGAGGAGGGTGGTTTGGGAGAGATAAGGAGGTGTGGGGGGCAGTGAAGGCCATGAGAGCCAGGTTGTGAGCGGGGAAGCTGGGAAAAGGCCAAACAGTGATTTCTGGGAGAGGCAGCAACTAACTGCACAGGCTTTGATCAGTAGATACAGTTCGCATTCTTGAGCAGAAGATTAGCTGCAAACTTTTTTCCAGTTGCTAATATACTTACTTTAGCAACATTTAATGTAATTCTGTAGACAAGGTCTTAGTGCTATTTCTAACCACGCATACAAATGCCATGCTGCTTGCTTTGCTCTGGTGCTTCAGGGAACTCTTGTCACAAGGCATCCCTTGTGACCCTTTGCCCCCGTCCAACTACCAGAGCAGGTGTGCTTTATAAATATTGAGTTTCCCATATAAGATCTTGCCTTTGGGTTACCCCTAATTCGATGCTGCCGTTGCTGTCACTTCACTTGGGCTCACGCGCACGAGGCTGCTGGGCGGTGATTATGTTTCTTACGTAACTGCTGGCCTGAGCAGCAGGTTGAGCATACATAGTTAGAAAAGAATTGTGGATAACTGAGCAGGAAATACCAGAATGGCATTTATGAATTGTGCAGCAGCGCACACTCAAGACGATAAGGATTTGCACTTCAGCATTTTCGTTGGTGCTGCTATTGGATAATACAAACTCCACTGACGCAGACGCCGGAAAACACCTCAAGACGGGTTTGCTTTTCTGCCATGTTCAGTTATTATTTTAGTTCAGATTCAAAATGTACTACATTATATTTTATCTCAAATAAGTTTTGCTCATTGGGGATATCAGTGAAGGTTGCGCCTCTTTTTCTTAATTATTTTTCAGACGACCACAAACAGTTCCATCAGCTCGTGCTCCTGGGAGGAGTTCATGAAAGTTTAGGGGGTCAAAGAGTGTTGACACAACTAGTCTTGCCTCCTTTTTTTGACACCTAAAGTTTCTATAGCGGAATGTCACAAGGGGGAATAGTGTGTCACTGCTACCACCAAGGGACAGTAACATCCGTGCACTTTCGGATCACCAATAAACATGTAGATTCAGAGACCAGCCGGTGGGTCAACAAGCCCAGTCTCAAGAATAGCGTTTGGTCGTTAAGAGGAGCCCAGACTCGGACTGGCCTATAGGGCAAGAGACCCATGGCTGAACCAAAAACGCAAAATGCTGGTGTGGGCACATTTTTTGGTCAAAGTGGCCCACTTTTTTGGCAAGTACCAGTTTAAGGAGTTACTTCACTATGCGGCATATAGTTTTGAGCAGTGTTGCTGAATAAATATTCTTTAAAACGCACAATTTGCATCACATTTTATCAAAGATCTCCCCCTTGGTTATTATTAAAACGGTGTCACAAAAGGAATGAATTGTCATTTACACTGTGGGACACTTTTTCATTGGTGCCCGAGACAATATTATGGCCCAGTCTGACCCTGGCTCAGGAACCTTTTATATTTTAACAGAAATTGCCAAAAGCACAATGCCCAAAATGAAATCTGACTTCCAAAAGCACTTTCAAACACTCAAGGTTTGTAATATATGCAGGCGTACAACTTGCTCAGTTCACAAAAAAAGGATATGCAAGTTATATTGGCATGCACACGTGATTTAATGGTTTTTAGGGCAAGCATTCCTGTCAGAACTGTCCACATTCATTATCGAATATTGGCAATGTAATGTAAGCATCATGGAAATGGTGCAAGATGTAGCCATATTGCTACAGATGCCTGTGTAGAGAAAATAAAATGCCGAAATTGCATGGGCCAAAACATATTTGCATGACCCTTTGAATTTGGCCCCTTCACCTCTAGGACAGGACATATGCACATTCCCTTAATTAAGAAGGTAGAAGAGGGAAACAATCAATTAATTCCCTTTAATCACATTTGTTATTGCAAAGAGCAATATATCGTCTTGGATGCTTCCTAGCAACAGAGCATGTAGTAATGGTGGCAGCCACGGTTGCATTGTTGGGGGGGGGGTGTGTGATCAATATTGCTAGATGTACATTTAGGATGGAGGTGTTAGAGCGGTTTAGCAGCATTACTTTGCAAAATAACCATGTAGTGTGGGAGAAGGACCTAAGAAACTCATAGTCCGATAGATTGTTGACAGATTTTTGTTATCTTTTTGCCAGGGGTTTGAGACTAAGGTAATTCGACAAAGGACATATTCTCACTGGCACCTGAATCTCACGTGGGCTCCCACCACCCTAACACAGGCTTCCTTATTGCTTAAGGTCAGTGTGAACACTAAAGATCGGTAACCCCTACTGTCGAAGATAGCCTCTGTACCATGAGTGGGCCTATAGTTCACAGTCTTATCTAGCTTACTCCCTCTAGAACTTCCTAAGGATAACCCACTCTAGGGTTTCCAAAAATGATGGTCTTAATGTTGTTCAAGATAGTTGCTTTTTCTCCAAAACCCCTCCCGTTCCCTTGCTCTCTTCCACTACTCTGCCTGGTCTTTTGCCTCCCTACTTGTTACTCTTGTTTTCCCTCCTACTTCCTTTCTTGTCTTAAGCCCTTCTGATCTCCCACATTCTCTACTCCCTTAATAGTCACTCAGTTATTCTCCCTCCTACTCTCCCTCTTTCTATTCTCACGTCCTTCCATCTCCAGTTTTATCGCCCGCTGGCTCTCTTTCCCGCTCTCGCTCTGTGTTGTAGACCGGCAAATATGAACCTTCTGCAGCTGTCATAAAAGCTGTGGCCGCTCCGCTCCGCTTACAATCAATTCGACTTCCAGCGACGGCTAGTCAAAGTCAATTAAGTGAGTAGTTTTTCCTAATCCTGATTGTGTTTACTTTTAATGTATGCCGTCCGGACACGCCTCTTGGCCTGTGCTGTTAAGCTTACCGTATTTCACAGAATAGAGGTGTTTATTTTTTTTGTCATTTACAAGTTTTCCATCTACCGAAATTCTCAGTATAAAGGCACAATCACATGGAAAGAGAAGGTACATTGAACTGATAAGCGTTTAAATTTGCAGGAAGTCATATTGGTGGCTGATAATTAACCATTTCAAGCCATCCACCCATATTCTCTACACTGTGTGCAAGTACATTGAGAAAAAAAAAAGAAACAAAGAATTAAAGTGATACATTATTGTACTGCAGCAACTCCCTGCATTCGAATTTAAAAGAGACATTAAGGAGACCGTAATTCACAAATTTGGTCAACCCTTTCCAATTTTGTGGCACATATATTTTGTGGTCAGCATGTCTTTCAATAGTGTACCACCGCCAATGTTTTTTCTTTCGGATGTTGGTGAACCAGCTATTCCATGGAAAAGATGGATTAAATCATTTGAACATTACGCTGGCGTTGTATGTGGTCAGAATTGCAGCGTGGAGAGGAGGAAGTCTCTTTTAATGCATTGTTTAGGCCCGGCGGGGCAGGAAAAATTTGAAGATCTACCAGATCTACTTTCTGATGAAGATAATGACTTAAATGAATATGAGCGGTCAGTGAAGAAGATGGGAAAACATTATGAAAAGAAACTGAGCACTATTTTGGAACGTTATAAATTTGGGAAAAGAACTCAAGGAGAGGGTGAGAGCATAGAACAGTACATCACTAGTTTGAGAAAGCTAGCCAAGACATGCAATTTCAATACTCAGTTGGACGAGAGGTTGACAGATCAATTCATGCTGGAGTTTAGGAGTAGCAAAGTAAGAGAAAGATTATGGGCTGAGGACGACCCCAACTTGGACACTGTCTTACGTGTGGCCAAGGAAGTGGAGCACACTGAGAAATGTGTTAAAGAATTAGAAAGCAGGATGCAAAATACTGATATTAAACATGAAATTTCAAAAGAGAAGCATAATACACTTACTACAAGTAAAGAGAATGAACCCATTGCCCAAATTTCAGGAAATTCCAATAGGAGATACAAATCAGAAAGAAACGGGAGATTACCGTGGAATGATGATAAAAGGAAAAAACCAAGCTCCAGAATTTATAACAGTGATGTGAGAAAGAAAAGTCCGCACAGGCGTGGAGACGACCCTAGAAGGAAGAACACAGGGAGATGTTTTAGATGTGATAGCATGGATCATTGGGCGGATAACCCGGAATGTCCTGCTTTGAAAATTATATGTGGGAAATGCAAAGGCAAGGGGCATTACGCACGATGTTGCAGAAGGCAAAACACTTCCACTAACTGGATAGGAAGCGATGAAAATAGTGATGAAGATGAAGAAGAATGTGTGTTTGTCGTGACAGACGAAGAAAATGAACAAGAAATAGAAAGCCCCAAGGCCGTAGTTTGTGTTGATGGAACCAACATGCACATGATGATTGATTCAGGTGCAAAATATACCTTGATACCACAAATTGTCTGGGACAGGAAGAAACATGAATACCTGCATGAACCAGGCATAAATCCCAGAGCATATGGCGAAGTTAAAATAGATGTCATTGGATGGTTTTGGGGAGCACTCAAATTCAAGGAGAGGAAAGCAAATGGGAAAATATACATAACAAAGAAGGGGAGAACGCCTTTGTTAAGTTGGACCCACCAATGCAAACTCAAAGTGAAGTTGGATGCTGCGTCGGATGAGTCTGTATATTCAGTTGAAAACAACGCTGGAAGACTTCAAGGAAACAAAGAAGTCGCCAAGGAAGCTGATATGGTGAAAGAAATTTTCAGGAAAGGCATCGGATGTCTGCGTGGGTTTGTTCATGAGATCAAAATGAAGCCAGGACATGTTCCTGTTACGCAACATCCCGCTTTCAATGAGAGAAGAAGTAAGAAAGGAGATTAAATTATTGGAAGATCAGAAAATCATCGAGAGAATAGATGCCAGTGAATGGGTTTCACCGTTAGTTGTATTAAGAAAAAAATCCGGAAAATTGAGAATATGTGTAGACATGAGAGAATTAAATAAGTGCGTGATCCCGGACAGACATCCACTCCCCAATATTCAAGAGATTGTATCCACTATTGGACCCTCGAAGTATTTTTCCACTCTGGATCTAACATCAGCATACCATCAGGTTAATCTTCATAGGGATTCTAAGAAAATGACAGCCTTTATCACGCCTGATGGGCTGTATCAATACAGAAGATTGCCATTTGGGTTGGTGTCAGCTGCTTCAGTATTTCAGAGAATCATGCACAAACTGTTTGAAGGTGACGAAGGGATTATTTGTTTTCAAGATGACATACTGGTACACGCCGTCAACCAGAAGGTGCATAATGAAAGATTACAACATGTCTACAAGAAGTTATATGAAGCAGGTATGACCCTTAGTAGAGATAAATGTAATATAAATCGTAGCGAAATCGAATATTTAGGACATACCATATCCGCTAGCGGCATAAAACCAAGGAAACAACTTGCTGATGCCATAATGAACATGCCAAGACCAGAGTCAAAGGAGGGCATGCGTACGTTCATTGGAATGGCAGAGTACTATTCTAAGTTTATAAAGGATTTTGCCATACATACTGTTCCGCTACGTGAACTTCTAAAGAAGAAGTCATTTGAATGGAACAGGGAGTGCGAAGAAGAATTTGAAAATATCAAATCAGAATTAAACAGAGCACCATCATTGAAGAATTTCAAGAGTGGGAGGAAGACTATAATAACAACAGATGCAAGCAACCTAGGGTTAGGAGCTGTTGTCACACAAGAAGTTGAAGGAAAAGAAGTTCTTATCGCGTTTGCATCTAGATTGTTAAAGGGTGCAGAAAGGTCGTATGCTGCAATAGAAAAGGAAATACTGGCCATCAAGTGGGCAACAGAAAAGTTCAGGAATTTCATCTGGGGAGTGGAGGTGGAGATTCGCACTGACCACAAACCATTGATACATGTCATTATGAATAAAGGTTTGGACAATGTATCTAACAGAATTAAAAGATGGGTTGTACTTCTGCAAGAGTACAACTGTACAGTACGATATGTACCAGGAGTGAAGAATCGTGCTGCTGATTGTCTGTCGCGACTTACCAACAATTCTGAAGTAGACAATGAAAGTGAAAACAATCCTGAAGTTGTTTTGAACGTTGAAGCGCTTTCCATATCCAAAACTGAGTGGGAAGAAGCGGAGAGACAAGATGATAGCATAAAACAGTTGAAACAAATTATACGAAGCAATGGAAGTTTAAAGAAAGTTATGTTTGAAGGGTCCGGTCTCATCGAATACTGGAGAGTTGCAGATGAACTCAACGTAGCGAGTGACAGAATTATGAGAGGAGATCGAATAATTCCACCTACAAGTCTAAGACAAAGAATCATCGATCTGGGCCACGAAGGCCATCAAGGAATTGTGAAGACTAAACAGAGAATACGCGATGATTTCTGGTGGCCAGGATGTGACCTGCAAATCGAGAGAACCATCAGAGAATGTATCCTTTGTAATCAGAGTGACAGGGCGTGTGTGAGTGCGAATTACCCTATGGTGATAACGAATATTCCAGGGAAAGTATGGGATGAAGTAGGCATGGACATACTAGGGCCTATTCATTGTGATGGTAAACAACAATTTTGCTTGGTGGTCATTGACCTTCTGACCAGATGGGTAGAAGTTTTAATCAAACCTCATATGAGTGCTAAAATAGTGATAGATTTTTTGTCAGAGATATGCACTAGAGAGGGTTTCCCAAGAAGCATATTAACTGATAATGGTGTCCAATTCAGGTCAAAAGAGATGGAAATGTTCTGTACCAGTAATTCCATTGTGCACAAAACTAGTGCAATATACCACCCACAAACCAATGGGGTGGTTGAGAGATTCAATAAGGTGCTCAAGGATGCTATTCGGTGGGCTTGGTCAAATGGGCTCAACTGGGAAGAAGCGGTGAAAAGGAAAATAATTGCTCACCGTTTTACTCCCCATAGTACTACTGGTCTATCACCTTTTGAGTTAAGTAGAGGGTGCAGAGCAAACACCAAATTGACACCATCTTGGTTGGAGAGGGAGACCATAGTAAGAAAAGATTTTGGAGAGGCAGTAGAGAGTATTAGGAAAATCCAGCTGAGGAACAAGGCAGCTCACGATAGTCTAATGAGCAAAAGGAAAAGAAACAAGGTTCCCAGAGTGGGGGGTCTGGTGAGAATTAAACTACCCCCTGTACTAAGAGATGGACCCTGCAAATGGTCCAAACCAGTGAGTGTGATTGAGGTTTTTAGACATGCGGTGAGAGTGCAAGATGGTAGAGTCTGGAATATGGAGAGAGTATGTGTGATGGAGTGAAGTAAGGATGTAAATACTGGTGAAATGGAACACAAGGAGCAACTCAGTAGGGGTGACAATGAAAGAATGAAAAGGAATGTTCAGCATGTGAGATCTAGGTTGAATAGAAATGTAATGTCAAAAATTTCCTTGCCAACATCTAAACCAGATCCTCTGCATATGTCAAGAACAGGGAGAGTGATCCGCCCACCAAACCGCATGAAGGATTTTGTCTGATATTACTGAGGATACAGAAGAAGCCTACTAGACTGTATTCCATGAACGGCAAGAGACTAAGGAAGGGAGATGTAGAAGAAGCCTACTAGACTGTGTTCCATAAACAACAAGAAACTAAGGAAGGGAGATGTGTAATGTCCTTTCATCATTTCATCACGGGACCCTTCGCGAGCTCCCGTGATGGAAGGGTGAATAGAACATAAAGACGTATGTTTGGAATGCTTGTTTCAAACGCGTATCATGTCAGTTGCTTTCCACGGTCGGTGGGGCCAATTCACTTTCACTTAGCTATTAATGTAAATAAATAGCTTGCCTATAAATCACGTCTCCCTGCGTGTAATTAAACACTTCAAGTACCAACAGCAACCCCATACACATGTTTCAGCCTTCTTGGGCCTCATCAGTGAGGTGAAGCTGTGCCTCTCTGAGTACAGTGAGCAGGGAGTCCACGTCTGGTTGCCCCCAGGTAACTCAGGGTGACCAACCCCAAGTTCCTTCCAACCCTTATGTCTCCCACACAACACAACATGAAAGCAGAGACACAACAGATGTGCCCCACTCTTAGGCCCATCACCGCAATCATCGATGTATCGCAGGTGTGAGAAATGTTACTCTCTCATACAGCCATTCAGACCACAAATGACATCGATTAAGCAAGTCGACTGACTGCAGAACCATAAATCAATGACGTCATCACTGACATCATGACGTAGACGCACTTATACATGAAGTACATAGTCATCCATTCACAAAGTTATACGAACATACACTAGTTTATTGCATATTGACACAAAACACATGCTTATGACTCACGCAGGTAGAGGACGAACACACATACATTTTATATATTCATATCTTTTGCCAAAGCTGAAACCGCAAGATGCAAAGTATTCACACATCTACCATGCAAATGCTTGACTGCCACTAACATGGAGAAGCCATAACGAGCAATATGGAAGCTCTTGGCCTCTAAAGCAAACAAGGAAGGAGGGACAGGCTTTGGGTACATGGAAAGGCTGACATGATCGCCACAGGCAGAGGCAAGCAGAAACAAGGCACCCAGCCAAGGACACGTGGAGACAGGAAAGTTCCAGTTACCAAGACAATGAGCCACCTGCAGATAATAAGACTAACATTCTCATCTCATAATTACAGGCAAGAGAGCTTTATTTCATGGTCTCAACACACGTGACCTAGCTGAATGGGACAATGCCCATTCAACCAAGGTAGATGGAGAAAACTTTTCCCATTGGCCCAGAGGGGAAAAGTTCCAAGTGTTGCCCGCAAACTGCCAGCTGAATGCACTCTCTCAGGCTTTGGTGATCAGAGATGGCAACATTAGGGAACACATACAACCGCCATGTTGATTCTCATCGCCTTGAACTTTGGTAACCGTCCAGGGTCCCAGGGCTGGGAGGACACATTCTGCCCAATCCAGAGTCACATTTTTTCGTGGGGTTATAATTTGTTGCAAGGGCCAATGGTCTCTCTACGACCCTGCTACATTGTAGATTGAAACTAGAAGAGGTGATCCCAGGAGGAGCTCCCAGATACGGCTAGCCAATGGTAGAACTAACACCTATAGTTCCTATATATAGCTCACCCACACTGACAAATGTGGATGTCTGATAGGTTTCTGGGATGGAACCTGAACTTGTGATGTCACACCAGGATGAAACCGGATGACACACTCTCAGAAGATGAGAGCTCCGGAGGATACGTGTTTTTCTGTTGTGTTCCCTGTCGTTTTTTGCTAATAAAATACAGTAACTTTGCCCTATGGGTGAGTCTTCCGTTCTTGTGGTGGGGAGTCTTTGATGTGCCCAAGTGTTCTCTGCTGATAATCGGGATGACTGCTAGGGAACCCTGGCCACACCTATACAGTGTTTCCTTTCCCTTCTCTCCTCTCTCTTTTCTCCCACCTATTTCCACCTACGTCCCTCCATTCTTCACAAACTACACACCCTCCTATCCCTATCAATTATCTCTCTATCCTTCACTACCATTCTCTTGTTACAAATCATTCCTCACTCACACTTTCACTCTCTCTTTCACCCTCAACACTCTTCCTCTATCAAACTCCTCCACCGATTCATCACTCCACTCCATCTCCCATCCTTGTCCTGGTCTCTCGGTCCACCTGTGCACCTTCTTAACTCACTCAAACAACCTTAATTATATTTCATTCCTCTGGGGCCTTTATGCCAGTGATTCCCTTCTTCCACCCTCTATTGTTCCTGTGTTTCTGCTGACATTATGGGCCACCAAAATGATGTGAATGGTGTGAAGTCCCCCGTTAATCGTTTATATTAAGACACACACACTGAGGCCTATGAGGAGGAATTAGGGGGATTTGGAACCAATTGTTCCAGATAGTGAATGTGTCACTAACCACTTGGCACGTCTCTAGATCTACCAAGATTATCACCAACCTTAAGTCGAATTTAGCTTCTTGGTGCTTTAAATCAGGCTCTGCCATGTCATCCAATAAATTCTCCTTCAACATCAGAAGACATCATCATTACCATACCTTCTTGTCCCTCTAAACGCTCATCTTTAAGGAATAAGATCCCCCATGTGGCTTCTTGCCCTAGGCTCCAAACTGCAGTCATACGTGGGTCAAATGGATATAAAGTAGGCTCAATGTACACATTTTATTTTATTTAAGTCATACCCAAGAACTGATTGATTCCTTGATTGATCAAATGATTAGCTCATCAAATTGAAAGATTGAATGACATGCATGTTGATCCATTACATGTGGTTTTGGCTGACACTCTATAGTACAATGACTACTTGTATTTGATAAAGTTCATACCTGCTGTTCTGCTTCCAGATTTATTTTGAATGGGTGCATTTTACCATCTTCAGAAACTTGCGGTGACCATAATCTACTTTCCGGCCTGTTAAGGGGGTATAAAAGAACAGACAACTGCATGAATAATGTTTTTTTCAATTAATTTAATTAGAAGACCATACAGCATGTGTTTTCAAATCTAGTTTTTGTGTCCAATGCTAGGATATGTTTCTTCCAATCAGTCAACTTAAGAGTGCTCCATATCAGCTCCTATGATATTGTGTGCATCGCAGATGAGCCCTATTTCCACACAATGCACATGCCCTGCAGAGTAGGCTGATGTAAATCATGTATTGTAATCCCCATCTTCTCATAACTACTGGGAGTTGCGGTTTACACCATAGCAATAATACCCATGGCAGTAGGCCAATCCAACCCAAAGCCGCGGGTATTATTGCTAGTGACATCCCTGGTTTAAAAAGCATGGTGCTGATTGCAATTTATTTGAGTCAATGAACGGGTCGCTTGCTCGCCACAACCCATTCATTGACACAAATACTCACTCCATGTGGCTGCCATGGAAATGGAAGACGGGTCTCAGTGTGGAATCCTTCTTCCATTTCAATGGCAGAGGGGAGTGATGGGGGAGTGATGGAGAAGCCTGGAAAAAAGGTACATGGGCAGCGAGGGGTGCGCTGACGGGAAACGCGGGTCCTGAGTGAAAATATATTTTTTAAACCCACATCAAAAAAGGTCACTTTAGAAAGACTGCTCTGAGACCACTAGACGAGTGCGCACAGGGGCTAACAGGCAGGCGTAGCGAGAAGGTGGTAGTCGTGGGTGTCCCAAGTAAGGGCTAAGTGTGTGTCTGTGTGTGTGCGTCTGTCTGTAAGTGTGTGAGGGGGGTTGAGGAGGAATTCATTTAGCATGGAAGGGTGGGGGCGGTGAATGTCTGTGGAATGTAAGTGTGTGTGCTTCTGTGGAGGGATATTGGGGAAATGTTTTTGGCAGAGAAGAGAGGGGTCTTGGGCAGCAAAATGAAATGAGGGGGTGATTAAAATAAAATCCTGCTACCACGGGAGAGGGTGAGAATGGGGGTGGGTGGGGTATCGGCTGGCAGGAGAGTTTGGGGGGGTTTACCACCCCGGATATGTCAAATACCACAATTGAAGGCCTCACAAAATCAGCTGAAGACAATCTTTTTTAAATGAGGCCTTCCATAAGCAGGATTATTCATAGAAGATGATGGGGTGGGTACAGACAGCTGTCAGCTTGCTCGGAATGTGGGCTTCAGTCTTGGTGTTGGAACCTTATTGGCTGCAACTCTCGCCCCTTGCAAAAAGAGTTTATCAGGATATCCTAGGCTTGGGAAATCCATAAATGTGGCTTTTTAACATCAAACAGTGCATTTAACCTAACACCAACTGTCACTCACAAATTAACAAAATAAAACCATGTAATAACTCAGGGCAAGAAAAGGACAGACTAGACCAACCAGGGCGCAGAAAAAGCCAAACTCTCTAAAAGGTTGAAGAGGGAGACCTAAAGGTGGCCCTCGTTGTACCTATCTTGCACTCATCTCGGCGACAGAGAAACGAGAGATGTACATCGTTTCTGGGCCCTTCCTCCTCATCATCGATGTATCGCAGCTGTGAGAAACGCAACTCACTCAGGCAACCTTTCAGACCCTATCCCGATGAAAGTGTTGAAGAGATAAAGCTTCTATCAATAGAACAAGTTGACTGACTGTAACCTCAAAGAAAGTCGATAATGTCACAACTGGCACCATGGCATAGATGCGTTAGCGTGAAGCACATATGTATCCCTGCGTGAAGTTATGCAGACACATTTATACATTGCTGGCAGACAAGAAGAACATGCTTATAATTCACATAGAGGACTGACACACATACACCTTTGCCACACAGAACAAGATGCACAAGAACACATACGAACTGCTTGCTGATACTTAAACACAACTAACATGGGCGGCCATGTAAATCAAAATGTAAGCCACAAGTAGAATGGGGTGAATGGAAGAAGCAGACAGGACTCGAGGATACAGAAAAAGACTGACAGGCTGATCCGGCTGAAGCATGCAGACCAGGCTTCCAGTGCATCCACCGTGCACAGCCCTGCAAAGGGCACTGAGAGACAGAGAGTTTCAAGTTAGCAGAAGAGATAGGACACCTGCATGGAATAGAAGCTGAAAATCCCCTTAATTGCAAGCAGGAGAAATCTGCTTTGTGGTCCCTACACATGTGATCTGAACCTGCAAGACAGAGCCTATTCATTCGAGCCAGACTGAGATGGCTGTTGCCATCAAACTGAAGGCAGGATGATACAAAGCAATATCTGGTTCAAAGCTGAATGCTCTGTCTCAAGGCCTAGGAGACAGACAACCATTCAGACCCTGTCCTGATGATGGTGTTGAACAGATACAGATGCAATCAATAGAACAAGTTCACTGAATGAAACCTCAAAGAAAGTCGATGACATCACAACTAACACCATGACATAGATGCGTTAGGCACGGAGCACGTAGACATGATATGATAGTTTATTTATATAGCGCCTATACACAATGTGTTTCAAAGCACTTCAAGTTCAAGGGAGGAAACAAGGGAAAATACAATGACATTCTTACAGGCCATGAACAGTAAGCATGTCAAATTAACTATCGTACTCAGCCTGAAGACATTTCAGATAGTGCAAGAGCTAAGACATAGTTAAGGAAGGGAGGGGAACAGTGGGAAGGAAATGGAAACAGACAGGCGACTACCGTACTAGGCGTGATGACATTTCTGGTAGAGCCGGAGGAAACAAAAGGTGAGGGAGAAGGGTGCAGAAAGGGAGGGGAGGAACAAAACAAGCGACTATCGTACTAGGCCGATGACATTTCAGAGAGTGCTGTAGGGGGAGCGGGGAGAGGAAAGAAACAAGTAAGTGGAGGGGGGAGGAGACAGACGAAGTTGCTATCGTACTGGGTCCAGGGAAAATTCTGATAGAGTAAGTGCATAGAAGAAAGTAAGGGGATGAGGGGAGGAGATAGGAAAAGGGAGAAAGGTAGAGGAGGTGAGAACAGAGATTAAGCCGTCAAAAACAGTAGAGAAGCAAGAGGGGAGAGCAAAGACAATTGCAGAAGTCAGTAGTAACACATAATGTTGCAAGCCTGGATACAAGATGAAGATGGGAACATCATGATTCAGGGCCACCATGAGAAAGGGTGACGCACCTTGAATCAATGAAGACCATAAAAGTCCAATCCAGCATTGGCCACAAAACGGTGATGGTGAAACCAGAATGTATCAGGACAGACTCCTGCTGAATTAGGCTGGTGGGGGTGAGGGGGAGCAGGGTAGAAGAATCAAGCAAAATAGGCAACACCTGTGTGCGAGAAGGGGGGCACAAGGAACATCACAGGGGGACCAGAGGGGTGGGGATGGCCTGTGGGGACAGAGGGTGCATGAAGTCCCTGCATTAAGTTACGCAGACAGTTAGTTTTATTGCTGGCAGACATGAAGAACATGATTATGACTCACATAGTGAGAGGACTGGCTCATGTACACCTTTGCCACGCAGAAACCACAAGATGCACAAGAATACATATGAACTGCTTGCTGACACTTAAACACAACTAACATGGGCGGCCATGTAAATCAAGATGGAAGCCACAAGTACATTGGGATGAATGGAAGAAGTAGAAAGGCTTCGAGGATACAGGGAAAAGCTGACAGGTTGATCCAGCTGAAGCATGCAGACCGGGCTTCCAGTGCAGCCCCCGTGCACAGCCCTGCCAAGGACGTAGAGACAGAGAATATCAAGTTAGCAGAAGAGATAGGACACCTGCAGGGAATACAAGATGAAAATCCCCATAATTGCAAGCAGGATAAAACCATTTTGTGGTCCCTACACACTTGATCTGAACCTGCAAGACAGAGCCTATTAATTCGAGCAGACTGAAGAGGCTGTTCCCATCGAACTGAAGGTAGGATGATGCAAATCAATATTAGGTTCAAAGCCGAATGTTCTGTCTCAAGTACCTAGGAGATTGAAGATGGTAAATTGTGGAGAACATGAAGCACCTTCGGGGTCGTTCTCACCACCTTGAATAGTTGCAGTTGGCCTGGCTCCTTTCCAAAGCGCCAAGGCTGAGAAGAAACTTTTTGCCCAATTCCTACCAACCTTCCATGTTAAGCTCACACTTTGTTGCACCGTCCAATCACCTCACACTAACCTGTAATGTTTGTATTTGCAACATTTAGAGGTGGTCGCAGGAAGAGCCACCAGATCTGGTTTATATAATTATCACACTAACCCCCTATACAATGTGTGTATAGTTTACCTTACCAACCAATCCTGATCCTTGTTAGGTTTTCTAGGATGTAAATTCATTTTGTGATGTAATGTATTAACAAACCTGCACGACAGTCTCAAGACTGTTGAGCGAGTGTGAAGAATGCTGCATTGTTCATACTGCAATTCCTGTCATTGAATTCTTAATAAAG
Source organism: Ambystoma mexicanum (assembly GCF_040938575.1). Lineage (NCBI taxonomy): Eukaryota > Metazoa > Chordata > Amphibia > Caudata > Ambystomatidae > Ambystoma > Ambystoma mexicanum. Next base: position 991,785,310 of record NC_090937.1, read on the forward strand.
GCAGCAAAACCTTGACCTATGGCTGGATCTTCAGTTTTTGGTGCACAGGACTTACTTGGCCCAGTTCCTCTTGCATGTAATTGGGGATTTTGATAACAGTGCCCCTGCCAGTAGTCCAAGGTGAAAGCACAATATGACATTTTAAGTTTGAGCAAACATGATGCCCTTTTCCAGTTAAGCTGTAAGTGCAATTCGGACCTTTACATTGGCCCTATGCATCAATTAATAAGGGCCAAGTTGTGTACAACAAGTTTGTTTGAATCAAATGACATCAACCCAGATAGAGCAAAAGACCCAGATAGAGCAAACGAAGGGAGGTAAACCGGGCATTGTATATTGAAATGTATAGTGTGAGATGCAGCTTTTCCAATTTCTTAAATTCTTTTCAAGTGTCATTAAATAATGTGTCATAATTTGCTTTCATATTTGGGTGTGGATTGTAGATACCTAAATTGATTAACAAAGTCCAGGTCTACATTCCCATCACTGTCCAAATTATTCTGAGATGTTTTCATACTATGGTATAAATACAATCTTGGATGCCTGAGTTCAAGAAAGTGAGTTGTTTTTGGGATTGCCACGCAAGACGTAAATCATAGGATGCCCACTACCCGATTAATTACGCTTTTATGACCAATCAGTGTTGCAGTTATAGATAAATAGAAAATGATAAATATTTGTCACAGATGTTTTTAGAATGTGGCTGATAGGGTGCAATGCAGTGGAATGTTGAGGTCCAAAAATGGGTTGCGTGATTAAAACAACAGGTCTGAACTGTGCCTATTTATCAAGCACACATCTGCATACACCTCAATGCCTTCACAGTTCCGGCATTCATGAGTTATAGCTGAAAGGCTGCGCTTCTAGATGCACCAAACACAGATTGTATAGCCGGACTTGTATAAGTTATAGATAAGCTAAGTGAAGAATTGCATGGGTGGAAGCCCTGCTATGGACAATAGGCCCATGGCCCTGCCTCGTGCTAGAATGAAGGCCTGCTTGTGTTATCTTGTATTGAATGTCAGTGTCATTCCGACATCCCGGGTCTTGAAATTGTGAGGATGCTCATTAAAGGACCATCCAGTTTTGTGAGATGATGCGATCAGTGGGTTCGCCTGTATTTTGTGTTCATAACTTGATGTGGCACGGGCTAATGCATGGTTCTTTTTCATCATGTGGTCCAAAATGTCAATAAAGTTAGTGATGTTTTGGCACAGTATCTGAATCAAAAGGGGGAGAAAAAGGGAGGACAGCAGTGGAGAACTGGACGCTTTCTTGGTTGTTGCTTTAATTGCCACTTGGCTCATGGTAGGGGACTGCTGAAGACAAGCCTCCATAGAAGTTAAATGTTGAAGCCCCTGGTTAGCATGATCACCGCACTGTAGTTGTATTCAGCTTTGCTCTGTATTGGGTGAAGAAGGACGCTGGGCAGAAATGTCAGTGGTGAGCTTTCCGCTTTGATGCACCACAGTGGTTGTCAGAGTTGGATGCTTGTTTCACAAAGCAGCCTCTGGGAATATGACAACGATCCATGTGGCCAAACATCTACATGCTTTTAAAGAATACGAGTGCCTGTAAATCTGCTTGTGAGATGGCTGGTTCCATAACTGAAAGATTCACCTTGGCTGCATGACAAGGCTAGCACTTTTCTTGCTGTCGTTTTTGGATATGGAGCTGCTAGTGTGCCACCATTCTCCTGGAACTGTGAAGCCCGGGGCGGGGAGAAGAATGGTGGCCACATTCCAGCGAGTGGCTATGATCATACTGGAAGAACCAGATGGAGGACATGGGGTTTTATAATAGGCCCAGTTCAGCTATCAGGCCAATCCTCACCTGCTCCTAGTAGCAGAAAGGGATAGAACTACAAGATGTTTCACACACATAAAGGATCAGGCCTTGGTGGTGCAATCTCTTATTTTTCAGGTGCTCAGTCACCTAAAGGAAGCTCAAAGACACCACTGAGCGTTCAATCAGTGAATGCCTTTCCCACTTTTCCTGTGGAAGATGTGGCAAACATACTGAGTGCATCAGCAGAATCACTGCTACTGTTGCAACCTTACTCATGACTAATGTCTACCTGAGGTATGCATGAGGAGTGGCGGTAGAGGATTGCATGAAGGGAGCAGGTTATATTGGCACTCCAAAGCCTCAACCCCAAACCATCCTACTTTAGGATGAGGAAATATATTTACTTATATATCAGAAGACCTTGCTGTGGTGCGCATCGGACCAAAGAATAAAAATAGAACATTCATTGTACATATGGGGAGTGCGGCCAAGTTACTACTGCTCTTCAGGGGTACGGAAATGAGTAGTGGCTACAGTGCCTACAATCAGTCCTACATGACTACTAAACCAGCAGTGATCCCAATCATGAAGGTGAAACAGGCACAGCCCGACAGCTACACCTCCTTACCCCTTTGGGGTAGCACAGACAGAGGACAGGCTATACTCTTCAGGTGCGATGTGAGCTGGTACAGAAGCAACCCAAGCAACAATAGCATGCGTGTCCGAACATAAAAGAATGAACATCTAAGATTCTATAAAACAAGGAAATGTTAATAAAACGAACAAAAATAGACACAACTAATAAAAACATCTTTGGCTCACCCTTGTGAGGGACAACACAGAAGAAGCAGACTTTAAATTAAAGGTGCATGCTGAGTTTTCAGACAGGGATGATGCTTAGGCGAAGATTGCAGCAGCAAAATGCCAAAGTTATTGGCTATAACTTTCAAGATGATAGAGAAAGGTGAAAAAGGCACAAGGGTCCTTTAAGGCAGAGCAGTGGAACAGGGCTATTTCAAATACTTGTACTTCTTGTCTTTCAGGGCTCAACTGCGTCAAGCAAGGCTTTCAGTATCTAACTGGGAGTCTGGGTGTTTTTGGCATTCATCTGGTTTTCGAATTAGGGAGTGACGGTTGCAGGCTCCAATGATGCAGTGCTTTTCTGCAATGGTGAAAGCTTGTGGGTCAAATATGCTGGCAGACATTGTTAGGCCAAAGACCTGGTGGACTCCGGTACGTACAAACAGAGAATTGCCTTCAGCAATAAGCGGGATCCACTGGCTAAACACTGCATCATGATACTGCAGTGGCAATAGCTTACAGTTCAAAGAGGTTGGTAACCAAGCATGCAGTGTTGAGTTGGGGATACCAGTAGACTCGACAGGTCTCAGATGTGGAGACAATGGAGCTTCGGCATTGAGCAAAATGCTGAGATACATCAGCGGTGGACTGTTGAAGTCTTAGATGGCTCTAGAAGTTCACTTGTAGCCATTCAGAAAGCATCAAAACGGCACAAACTGGCTTTGAGGTGGTTCTAAGTTGCAGAGAGAGCCAGGGATTGCTGACTGGTTCTGTGGTTGTCAGGACACCAATAATGGTCCTTTCATCTGCCCTTCCCAAACAAAGGTTTGCAGAGAGAACTTGCAGGGTTATGTCACCTCCATTGAGCAGAGTCCTGGGTACCCGTGTCTCAGTTGCATTAGGCGTTGTTCAGCTAGCTGGTCATCTCAAATAGGCCCTTGGGATGTGTACGGAAAAGCTTTATTCTTTCTTGGAGAGCTCTTTATTCACCTCTCTGAGAGATGGCTTTGGAGAAGGCTGTACCCCAGACAGAGTTCCACTGAATCCTTCTTTGCTCAGTGTCCAAAGATGAACCAATTAAGGGGGGGATTTGTCCCGTTGTATAGACAGAATTCTACAGTGGATTGGTCCAGGGAAAGCCTCCTGTTAAGGCACTGATATTGGCGGCTGTAACATGTCTCCTTTGCTTGCTTATGTCATACTTAGAGTGCCTTGTCTGCAGGAAGATGGGAGTGGTGTTGGGAAGGGGGCAGCCCTGCCCCCCATGCACTTTTAATAAGGTGATATGCATTTGAGGCACTGTGAGAAGCCAGGGGGACTGGAACAGTGAAATGGACACCTTCCCGTTCAGCGGGACCCTATGCTAATATAATCAGTTATAGTGTATTCATATGGTGTGGCCCAAGGTGCGTGTGGCATTGCTATTTTTGCGTAGATAATAATAATCCTAGGTAGAAGTGAAGGCTTGCGCAGTAAAGGTGCCATTACATGCACTAGGCCGAAATCCACAAGGTTACAGAAATCTCCAGTCATGCCGAGCTCCTATTAGGACAGTTTGCACCCCCACTCGCCGCACTGTTTATTCATTGTACTTGAAAGTGTTGCAAAGATGTGTCTTTCACCCAAAAGGAATGTACCCTACAAGGCCACGATCAGAGGCCGGCACCTGGTGTGCATGTTATCTCACTTTGGCCAAAGCAAGAACCGGCCCATCCCCAAGCGACCACGAGTTATAGCCCATATAGCTGACTGAACCCTAAGATCCCGAATTCCATGACACCAGGTGCCCTTTGACCACCAACCCTAAAGTAACAAGTCTTGAAATGTTCGAAGAGGATGGACAGGGTGTGTTGTTGAAGCAACAATCATGTAATTTGTATTGCGCGGTGCTGGGAGGGATGCATAATAGTTCACATCGAGGGCAGAGACCTTGTAGCCAGATGGCACAGAAGGAGTGAGTGAAATGTGTGTGTGAAGGTTAGAGTGCCCTGGAACCTCCTGTCTGTCTGTTTTGAAGACTGCCAAGTGCACAGTACGAGTGATAAACAAGCTGTATAGTAGGAGTATAATTAGTTTTCTGACCTTTGATGTGAAAAGAAGATGAGACCCGCAACACCCACATGATGGAAGATGGATGGACTGGGCTGGGACCAATAAACTGCCATCCCATATGGATAAAGGCAGCACCTTTATAGGGTCTATCCAATCAGCCGTTACTGTATGTATTGCGTCACTTATGATGATGTTTTGCTGTTGCTCTTATCTGTGTGTGAGATTAAAACTTGTTATCCTTACAAGGTTGAGTTGGGCCTTTCTTCCCTAGCGGGTTGAATGCTCTCTGGTGGGAGCATTTAGGGGCTTGCTTTCAGTGGGATAGGAAGTTTGGAAGCCCTATCAAAATCCAAGGTGGTGAGGCCCCTCTTTGGACTTAACACACCTCTCGGCTCCTCGAACTTCACCCCTTTCCTCGGTCTGCCTACATCAAACAGTCTCCAGCAATTAGAACCCTTGAGTGAGGTGGTCATTGTAATGACAGGCACGGGCGTATTTTAGGGGGGACAGGGGTGTTGTTTGTCCCCCTCAACTTTCATGGCACACCATTTTGTCCCCATTAATTTGGTTGGGGCACCTTTTCTTCAGATGTCATGTCCCCCACCAACATTTTCAACAAAGTTACTCCACTGATGACAGGAGCATCTTTGATGCACCGGTCTCATGGGACCACCTAGGAAGTGGAGGAAGGTGACAATCCTTAGTAGGGTGATCAATGGGAGGATACCCTGGGCTTGTCCCAACATGGTGGTTGCAGGTACACTCAACCCAAACAGCTTACTACATCTCAGTCATGTCATGAATGAGTCACTGTCCACTAGGCTGACAATGAAATTACATCAAATGCTTGTGATTGTATGATTGTGTAATCTCAGTAGCTGCCATGTCAGAACCAGATATGGCTTACATTGAGATATTGATCTGCCACCAGGTTGCTATGGTACACAGTTATAATATTTTAAACCAGATGTATATAGTTAAAAAAGCAACCTGTATTTTGGAACTTTGTGTTCCAGAAGTTATGTTTTGGAATGCATGTTACCTTTGAAACTGCAGGGCAGCTGCTGGGGATGTCAGAAAATGGTCACAATAAGGTACATTTGTGCATTATGCTTTTTGGCATGGAACATTATAAAAATTGGGGGCTGTTTATAAGATCTCACTTTCGCAAATATAATTACCTGTATCATTTTATTATTAAAAATCAAAAACAAATGAAAGAAGAATGACATTTAATTGAAAGGATCCAGTGTTTCTTCATTTAAACTCAAGTCATTTATGAATGAAACATGCACAAATCAAAACCATGGACTTGAACAATGTAACTTTTCATGCTTTTTTGTATTTGCAAATTAATTTGGCAATGTACTTGGGTAACTTACTAGTGAACTGATTCCTTGCACAAACAGACCTAGTAGTTTACTCAAACAGGGTTCAGAGTACCGAGTTTGAGACAAAAGCGAAACATTGCATGTATTTGTGAATGAAACAGCAACTATTTGCATTGCTTGCAAGTACATAACTGGGTACCTCTCGATCTTCAGGCAGAGTTGATCTGTTGCTGCTTTGATTCTGTCCTGTGCTTCCGCATGAGTCATATTACTTGTGTTAAAGCCATCAATGGACAGGATGACGTCACCTGGACTTAGGTTGGCGGCAGACGACTTGCTCCCTGGAGTAATCTGAAAGCCATAATGAGGCCATTATGAAACTGTGGCAGTATGACGCTCAGTGCCAGACCGAATACGCAGAGAGTTTTTGATTTTGTACGTGCCTTCACAGAAATATCCTATTTTACTTCATCTTTCTAAAATGTTTTTTTATATATTTTTAAAAAACACGTTAAACAAGAGGCAGGTTTTACACTGACCCATTGGAACAAAATGCAGTAGGACGTCCTGTGCAAATAATGGGCACGTTTGTTGTAAATACAGTTATATTATTAACAGCCAGTGGGCCTCATTCTAGGTTTGGTGGTACCCCGCTAATAAATCTGGGGGGATACCACCAAGTGGTAATACATTATTGCCACTTGGTCTGCCGGAATTACCAGCAGATTGCAAAAGGCCGAAAGTGCTGGAAGTCCCCATTCCATGAAGTCCTATAGGACTGAGTCCTATAGGACTTCATGGAGGGAATTGCGGCACTTTTTGCTGGTGTGGTGCCGGAATTAATTCCAGCAACCCCACCGGCACACTTAGAGTGTGCCGGTTGGGAAATGTGCCGGTAAACACACCCAATTACTGGCATGTTATATCCGCACCTACACACTTGAAATGAGGGCCAGGGTCACTGGGAGCTCATTCTTGATCCAGAACACCGCAACCTGAAAATAAAAACCTAGAGGAAGTTTTGGTTCGCATAATGGGCCTCATTCCGAGTTGGGCGGTAAGGGTTAACGGTCACCGGTAGTGAGACCGGTGCCGTTAAACCCTTACCACCCTACTACGAGTTCCCTTTGCGGGTCCTTCCTTAATGCCTGCTTTTAGCAGGCGTTAAGGACGGGACCCGCAAAGGGACTCCAGGGTCAATAACGGTACCGTAATTTACGGTACCGTTATTGCCGCCTTCCCCCTTCCCGTTGAGCCCTATGGGTGCTCAAATGGGAATGGGGAATGGCCCTGGTGAATGGGGAATTACCGGTCCCTCCCACCTCGGAATGGACCGGTAATTACTCCATTCACCAGGCCGGAGTTTGGACGAGTTCGGAGGCAGCCATGCCGTAAATAGCAGCGTGGTTACCTCCAAACTCGGAATGAGGCCCAATGACCATTTACTTTTAGCTTACAGATGACAGTTTTGATTCCTGAGTGGTGCTTTGGCACCATAGACGTGGCAAGGGCATTGCTATAGATGCACGGGATGTGGTGTGCAGCAGGCATTGTACATTCAAGGACACTGATGGGGTTGGGTGAAAGAACAAAGTGGGCGTTACAATAAGAGTGCAGGAACCCAGCACTTTGCTCCCATGGCAGCGCTCCTTCAGTCTTGCAAGCGGCCTTCCCAGTCCATCTGTCGTGGACCATGGAAGTGACTTATGGTGGAAGGCGTTTCCTTTAGCTCCATAGGGAAGTGAGAGCGAAGGAGGGGTCTAAGGAAGAAGAGAGAGAACTGGTTTCGCGCCCAAGGGTCCCAGTGACAATTGAAAATTGGACTTCAGCATTTATTATTTACGCCAGTGTCTATTGTGAGAAATTTCCAGAGCGATGCTTGGCTCTGATAAAATATACGGATGTAATTAGGAAGGCATTTACAAGTTTTGGGGGCTTTGCGTGGGTGCGTTACGATGAGGAATTCAGAGCAAGAATGGCTTAGGACAGTCAGGCTATCTGGGGGGAAATAGACATGATCTATGGCTGCAATGGATAGCACCAACGAGGCCTGCACCGACATTGCACACAGAAAGTGGGCTGCCTGTGCCTTTCCGGCCCTTTCTTGGTGGTCCCGCCCATGAGGGGCTGGGGGGAGGGGGCAGAGGGCAGCCCTCAGCAGCGTGTTGGGCATTTAATAAGGACGGCTGCACAAGGAACTTATGTAGGTTCAAGCATGAATGTAGCAAATGTGCAGGGAAACACCCTCTCACTCAGTGTTTCCAACAGGGAGACAGGGGGAGGGGGAGAGGATCCAGCAGAGGGATCGTGGGGAAAGCTTTTACTCCAATTAAATTGGATGTGTTGGAGAAGAGGTTGGAATTTTATCCGGACAGGGAAGGGGCTAAGATTTTGAGTGAGGGTTTTTGTCATGGTTTCAGGCTGGGTTATCAGGGACCAAGGGTGCGTCGGTGGGCGGAAAATTTGAAGTCAGCCAAGGAAAATGTTGAGGGGGTAAGACAAAAATTGGGCAAAGAAATAGCAGCAGCGAGGATAGTAGGGCCATTTGAGGATCTGCCGGGTGATTTAGTTGTATCCCTACTGGGTGTGGTGCCTAGGAAAGCCCCAGGGGAGTTCAGATTGATACACCACTTGTCATGGCCCGAGGGCATGTCTGTCAATTGATTTCATTGCCCCGGAGGAATGTGGGGTTGTATATGCAAGTGTGGACCAGGCGGTGTATTTGGTGAGGAAAGAGGGATGCGGGGCTTTCATGGCTAAGTGTGACATCAAGGCGGCTTTCAGGTTGTTGCCGGTGCACCCGGAGGATTTTTGGCTTTTGGGTTTTCAATTTGAGGACTGGCTATACATCGACAAAGCTTTGCCAATGGGGTGCGCAATTTCCTGCGCCTTGTTTGAGCGTTTGAGTTCCTTCTTACATAGGGTTTTATCATACAGTTCAGGTTGGGAAAGTGTTCTACATTACCTAGATGATTTTCTGTTTATTAGCGGGGCAGAAAGAGAGAGAGAGTGCGAGGAGATGCTAAAGTTGTTTCAGGATTTGATAGGGGAGTTGGGGGTTCCACTAGCGGAAGACAAAACAGAAGGGCCGGCAGTGCTGTTGACATTTCTAGGGATTGAACTGGATTCGGAGGCCATGACCTCACGCTTGCCGCACGACAAGGTGAGCAAACTGGTAGGATTGCTGGAGAAAGCGGTGCGGGCCAAGAAAATTATGCTAGTTGAAATGCAGAGATTGGTGGGGCATTTGAATTTTGCATGCAAGGTGGTGGCCCCAGGGCAGACTTTTTGTAGAAACATGGCGTGGTCTATGGCGGGAGCAAAGTGCCCACATCATCGGATAAGAGTATCAGGTGCAGTGCGGGAAGATTGTAGAATTTGGCTGCACTTTCTGGAGAGCTTTAATGGAGTGTCCATATGGTTGCAAGGAGATCCGGTGGCATGAGAGGTGCAGATATTCTCAGATGCAGCAGGGGCGGGAGGTTTTGGCGTCTTCTGGGGAGGAAAGTGGTGTGTGGAGAAGTGGCCATCACTTTGGTTGAAGGAAGGAAGGAGTATAGCATTCCTTGAATTTTTCCCTTTGCTGGTTGCATTGGAGCTGTGGGGGAAGGAGTTGCAAAACAAGAAAGTGAATTTCAATATTGACAACAAATGCGTGGTTCATGTAGTGAACAGGCAGTCAGCAAGGGATCAGAGGGTGGTGAGACTATTGAGAGAGTTTGTTCTGCGTTGCATGGAATGGAATGTGGTGTTTAAGGCAACACATGTGCCAGGGAAGGATAATGGCATCGCTGATGCATTATCTCGTTTTCAATGGCAGAGATTCCGTGGATTGGCTCCAGATGTGGATCAGGAGGGGCAGCGGATTCCAGAGGAGCTGTGGAAAATAGGAAGCTGAGAGCGCTTGCCTTGGTGGAGGGCTCACTTGCCCCGGCATCTAGAGAGGCGTACAGGAGAGATTGGGAGGATTTTATAGGAGGGGGAGCTTGTAGTTGGAAGGGTAGGGGGGATGCGGAAGAAAGGAGAAGGGATGATGTCACTAACTTCCTCTTGAGGTGCATGGATAGGGGCTGGTCTAGGGCAACTATAACAGGGAAATTGGCAGGGATTGCTTTCTATGGGAAGTGGTTTTGGGGTTTTCAGCCGAGCGGTGGAGTTATGGCAAACAGGATGTTGGAAGGATGGGCAAGGGAAAGTAAGAGGGAAAAGGATAAGAGGAGACCGGTATCGGCGGAATTGCTAACAAGGTCGTGTCAGACTGTGGGGGGGGGCGGGTTTGGTGGTCGGCCTGGGAAGGAGAGTTGTTTGCAACTTGCTTTACTTGGCTATTCTTCGGGGCCTTCAGGGTTTCCGAGCTGGTGGGGGGAATAAGTGGGGTAGGGGGACTGCGATGGGAAGATGTTCAATTTACCGAGCTAGGTTTGGACATCAAGATCAAGAGGTCTAAGACAGATCAAAAAGGAAAGGGCTCTTGGATTTTTCTGGGGCAGGGGAGCATGGATTTATGCCCAGTTCAGACAGGTTTGATGTGGAAGGAGCATTGTTGGGGGAGGACAGGTTTGGTTTTTCAGCATGAGGATGGGGCGCCGGTATCAGCGGCACAAGTTCTGGGGGTACTGCGAAAGATTCTGGTAGTGGTAGGGGAAAAGGCAGAGGAGTTTGGAACACATTCCTTTAGGATGGGTGCAGCATCTGAAGGTAGTAGGCCGGGCTTTTCGGAGGATAAGGTGAAAACTTTGGGGCGTTGGAGGTCCGGGAGATACAAAGGGTATGTCAGGGATTTGGGTAAAGGGGATGTTTGAAAGAAGTTTTCAGATGACCTAAGGAGACTGGTATGTGGTAGGATGGTTTGATTTGTAAGTGATTTTGTAATTTCTTTTTCAGGTGCTGCACGGATGTCAGGGGAGATGGTGCAAATCTGGATTGTCGGCCATTCAATTGTTAAGTGGGCGGGGAAGGAAGGAGAGAAAAGGGTTTTTGGCAGGCAATTGGGTTGCAGCTATAAAGATGTTTTGGTAACATGGTCCGGTTTAGGGGGGTTTCGCTGGGATCAGTTATTTCCTATGTTAGCTGGGTTGAGGGAACGCTATGGGTCTCCAGATGGGGTGATTATTCATGCTGGGGAAAATGACCTGGTAAGATATACTGGTGTGGCTCTTCTTAGAAAAATGAAAAGGGATTTGTTATGGGTCTGAGAAATGTGGCCTCAAGCATGTGTAGTTTGGACTAAGTTGTTGCCGCCGAGAGTGTGGAGGGGCGTGAGAAGTGAGGGAGCGATAGAGCGGGCAAGGAAGGGGATAAACAGAGAGATGGTAACATTTTGTGCCTCGGCGGTAGTACAGGTTTTGGACCACAAGGAAATAGTTTATGAAGGATTCATGATATTTAGAGAGATGGTGTCCATTTGTCAGTTTTTGGAAATACTTATTATGTGTCGGAGTTGATCTGGTTGGTAAGAGATATGGTAAAGAGTTGGAAGTAGGAAGGGATGGGGGCTGGGGCAGAAAGAACACCTCGGGGGAGGGTTTTTCTGGTGCCGGGGGCATGGCCCCTTTAGATGTGGGGGGAGGGAAGCACAATGGGGGAATGGTACGGGAAAGGATGGGGTGGTGCTGTTTGCACAAACGGGCTACCCCAGGGGAACAGGTATTGAACCTGGAGGGGCATGGCCCCAGGGAGAAAACGGGATGCCTTGAGAAGTTGTAAGGAGACGGAAGGGACTAAGGGAGAGTTAGGGAGGAAGTGGAATTATTTAATTATTTAATTGTTGGGAAAATTAAAATGTTGAATTATTAATTGGTTGTTTAAAATATTATGTTGGTCTGTAAGGCCATGGAGCCAGGTAAGCGGTTATTTGTAAGCTCTGGCCTGTCACATTAAAGTGACCTTTTCCACTATAAGTGAGTCTGGGTTTTTGTGCAATAATGTTATGTTACTTTGCATTTATATAGCGCCTTATGTACCATTGGGGGTTTAACGCCCTCGGGAAACGAAGTTCAAGTCAGTAGAGAGAATAGAGAGCGTCATAAGGTGCGTGTGAGCACCGGATATGTGTGCAGCTGGTGTGGCATTTGTGTGGTAGCTGCTTCTTAATGGTAGATGTGGTGGTTGAGAGATCATGAGTATGTGTTTGTTCTGGCAGGTTGATATCCAGACCGATTCTGGCTGCGTTAGGCCTGAGGAGAACACCTAGGCTGGAGGGTGTGTACCAACAGTGTTTAGTTAGGGTGATGTGAAGTATGAGACAAATGATGGTATGAGAACAGCTATACAGAATGGTGTCATAGTATCGCTGTGTTCTAGTTGAGTGGTGGTGTTAAGAAAAGAGTAAGCGTGGGGATGTGATATGGTGGTTTACCTTAGGTGCTTGAGATCGACCCCACTCCAATGATTCCATGTACTCCGTCCGTTCCATGTACTCTCAACTGTTCCAAGTATTACAGCCGTTTCAAGCACTCAGAACCGTTTCTTTCAATGCTCTTTCAAATGTTCCATGAACTCCAAACTGTTCCATGCAAGTCACGTCATTCTATGCACTCCAATCTGTTCCATGCACTCCGATCTGTTCCATGCACTCCGATCCGTCCCATGCACTCCGATCCGTCCCATGCACTCCAGGCCATCTTATGCACTGCTTCTTTCATTCGGTCTACCCACATTACCGTTTTCCATGCATCATCCTTCCACATACGTCATCTTCACACATACCATCAACTTAATTGGTTCCAGACATTTTACACATTCCATCCGCTTCACCCGTTCCACCACTTCACTGGTTCTACCCACTTCACCGGTTCCACCCATTTCACCGGTTCCAGACACATCAACCGCTCATCCACCTACTTCATCCCTCCTACCATTTCACCCGTTCCACCCAATTCATCCATTCTACACCAGTTCATCCGTTCCATCCATATACTTCACCCTTTCAATCCACATATTTCACTCGTTCCAACCCCATGCTTCTTCTGTTCCAACCTTCCTTATACTTTACCCGTCTTGTCATTATACATCCCACTTTCTTCCTGATCAATCCTCCGTTCCTGCTACCCACTTCACCCTTTTCTTCCCCTACTACACCCGTTCCTTCCAACCACCTCACCCGTTCCTTCCAACCCAGGCTGGGAAGCAGGCTGCTTGTCTTGCAGATGTGCGTATAAACTACCGGATTGGCAGTCAGCGCCGTGAGGGGAACACAACATTAACAGGCCAAACTAGTGACAGGAAGTTGTTGTGGCTCTGAGAGTCCGTCAAAGATCAGATTCGGAGCCATGTACTACAACCGCATTGCTTCGTTCCCTGGGTACAAAACAGTAAGGTATGCTGTTTTACCTAATGCTGGAAGTATAATACACAGCGTCGGAGACAGCACACGTTTTACTTGGCGATGTGCTCTTCTGCCATACCGAGGAAGAAAATGCTCCTGTTCAATTTCAAGTAACCTTTCTGTGATCTAAAACACTGGGCCTGCTTGCAAGCAGTCGCCTCTAGTCCTAACAACCCTCTTTGCAAAGGCCCAGAAACCTTGCAAGCAAGTGCAAATGAGAAAGCAATTTCAAGAGGAGGTAACACAGGGGCTAGAGATGACTGCAGCAGAGCAGGCATTATGGGAGGCCGTGTTTGATTTCAAGGAGGTTAACCTGAGTTAACCTGCCTCCTACTGGTGTTTTGTGTGGGGAGACCTCAGAGGGGTTTAGAAGCAGCTGACGCAGATGCTGAGGGTAAAGCGGCACCTGCTGATGCGGGTTTAGTACCTTTGACCCGTCCACCACGGGTGAATCATCTTTGGCCCCTTTGAGCTGCCTGCCCTCTGCCTTTTCCGAATGTGGAGTAAAAACGAAAGGGCTTCCCCCTTCAGGACGTAGATGTGGGGCGACTTGGAGTTTGACGGATTGCAACCCCAAGTGATTTTGCTGTCGCCTTTAAGGTTTGCAATTTCTCTAGGCTATCATCAGCTTTTTTGCCAAATAGAGAGGTGCCGTCAAAGGGCATATTCAGAAGCCTGGCTTGTACATCAGGAGCAAAACCAGACTTCCGCAACCAAGCAAATCTGTGGATTCTGGTACTCGCCGCCATGGCTCTGCTGATGCTGTCAGCAGAGTCAATACCTGTTAGAGGGACTCACACATCTCATCCTTCCCATCCTTGATGATGTTCAAGAATGCGTCTCGTTCCTCCCCTTCTGGGAGACAGTCGGACGCTAATGAAGCGTACTCCCAAAGGGTGTGGCTGAATCTAGTTAGCGTGCAAGTGGCGTTGATAGATTTAAGTGCCATACTGCATGCTGAAAAGACTTTTGGACATGGCATCAAATCTTTTGTCTTCTTTGTCTTGTGGCATAGTGGGGTATGCCGACTTACTATTTGACGTCATTGCTGCCTGCACTACTAAACTCTCTGGAGTTGGGTGCTTACTTAAATATTCAGGGTCAGAGGCGGATACTCTCCACTTCGCAGAGAGCTTTTTATTTACTGCAGGGATAACTTCAGGTGTCTCCCAATTTGCAGCTATTTATCGCTTCAATGCAGCATGAAAAGGGACTATAGGGTCTTCTTGAGGCCCTTTATCTAAGATGTCAGTTAGATCATCTTACTGGAAAGAGGGTGCAGGTGTTGTCCACCCCATAAATTGCATAATTCTAGCCATAAGGGCTCTGTAAGGCATTTCTGCATGTTCTCCAGGTTCTGGTCTAGCAAATTCTGCCTCTGGAGAGGTATCTATGCCACTGGCATCTTGTAAAGATTCTTGTAGATCTTTCAATCTATTCTCCTCAGAAAGGAGTTCCTCTGGAATGGGTACTGTTATTCTTTGTAACCCAAAAGGTCTCTCATTGTCAGAGTCCTCCCCTTCCTCATTTATAGAGGATAAAGCTCTGTAAGCCAAAAGTGGGGCCCCGGGGGAACGCAAAGCGTTTCCCCGGGGTTATTTTTGGCGCTGCACAGGCCAGCGAGATGGCCTGCATGCAGAGCGCCCCCGGGGGGTATTTAAGGGGTCAGGGAAGGTTCGGGAAGCAGGCGACGGTTGGATGTGAGATTGAGCCGCCCTCCCACCCCCTTGTTGGGTTATGTCAGGTACCTGGTTTTAATTTCTAGGGGGGGTCCATGTAATTTGGTTCTTCCGGGTTATACCTTCCATTTCAATTTTTCACAGGGTTTTTAGTCTCTGTTTAAGGTCTTCATTGTTTTCGGTAGTTTTGTGTGACAGGTTAGGGCATTAGTTGGGGAAGTTGTGATGTAAAGTTTCTGTTGCCGATGTGGCAGGTCAGACTGGCTGCAGGTCATAGGAAGGGGGAGATTGGCGTAGAAGGGAGTTTCTTGTGAGTTTGGAAGTTGTTTTGGTTGCCTTGGACATGTCCCCTTTAGATGAGTGGGGAGGGAAGCACAATGGGGGAATGGCACGGGAAAGGATGGGGGTGGTGCTGTTTGTACAAACAGGCTACCCCGGGCGAACTGGTATTGTACCTGGAGGGGCATGGCCCCAGGGAGAAAGCGGGATGCCTTGAGAAGTTGCAAGGAGACGGTAGGGACCAAGGGATAGTTAGGGAGGAAGTGGAATTATTTAATTATTTAATTATTTAATTGTTGGGGAAAATGAAAATGGTGAATTATTAATTGGTTGTTTAAAATATTTTGTTAGTCTGTAAGGCCATGGAGCCAGGTAAGTGGTTATTTGTAAGCTTTGGCCTGTCACATTAAAGCAACCTTTTCCACTATAAGTGAGTCTGGGTTTTTGTGCAATAAGCCAAAATGAAGTCCTGCTTCCCACTCTGGTGCTCAAGTAACAAAACAGCAGAAAACTCAAATGAGATGCATGTGTGAGGAATGTCTATGTGCAAAAGACCCAAAAAAGCATTTTTATACGATGACTAGTAAAGCCAAAGTTGAAGGACTTGCAACTTCGAATTCTAAAATCGAGCAGACATGAATTTAAACTTTACAATTTGACAGAGAGTAGTGAATAGCAGCAACAGGAATCTTGCATCTCGCCTACGCAACCCTTCTGAATCGGTAAGGATTTGTTAAAGATAAGTAATATCGTGAGCGCTTGCGGAGGCTGGGAAATGAAGTCCCACTTTCAACTCTGGTGCTAAAATAACAAAACAGTGCACAACTAAAACGAGATGTGTGGGCAAACAAAGCCTAAGGTGAATGGACATAAAGATGCGTTTTTAAAAGAGGGCTATTGAAGCCAAAGTTGGAACGCCTAGTACCATTACAGTTCTACAAACGAGCAGGTGTGAATTTAAACTTCACAATGTGATCAGTGGAGTAACATTGCTGAAAATGTTGGGGGGACATGACATCCGAAGAAAAGTTGCCCCAGCCAAATGAATGGGGACAAAATGGTGTGCCATGAAAGTTGGGGGGGGACAAACACCTCTGCCCCCCCCCTAAAGTTACGCCCATGAATGTGATACAGCGTAGTGAATAGCTCCACCTGTTATCGTTGTTGCGTTTTGTTTTTGGTTTTTCTGTCTAAAAAGACTGTTGTATCACTGGTGAGTTAGAACTTGTACAGAGGTGAATGTTCAACTCTAGTGGTTCCAGGCCGTTTCCCTCTGTCAATCTTGTCTGTTTGTGGAATGTTCTTAGAGGGCTGCCCCTACTCATTATCCTTGTACTCATATGAGTCGTTCTTTCATTTTTGCATGTTTTTCTCCTATAACTCCTGACACCTGGCAGTGATTACTGAATGTATTTTAATAGATTCCTGCATTTTTATCTAAATTAACTTTTGAAAATCGGTTTCAGTAATTCTATTTGAATAGATAGGATTTATTGTGACAAACTTTCCAATATAGTTGATAGTTCCTGAATAGGTAATATGGTTAATACGATTAAACCTAACAAGCATTCCTTCAATATATCTGGCCACTTTCAGTTTAACTTTTGTTTTCCTTACACAGAGTCTTTAACACACGTGTGTAGAGCCTCTGGTATTATCGGCAGAGATTTACAATAGAGTGACTGGGTCACATCGAGTAGTTTGGGAATTATTTCTCGTCTTATAAAATGCTTCAATTGCTTTCTTTTTTGCTGGGTCTTATACAGATTTAAATACTGTTGTTCCTTCGGTCAGTCCTTAAATGTGGTCTACCTCTACTGCCATAGGCCCTAGTGCCTCTGCTTTCTTATCAGTAATATTATTGATTTCTGCCAGTGACATCATGCTAATGGAAGCCGCCACCTTGTGTGCCAAAACAATGTTGTATGACAAATGGGCACAGCTTTCTTAAAAAAATGTAAATGTGATTTTAATAGTGCATGGGTATCCAGCATGTTAGCTTTGAGGCATTAAGAGGAATGTAGTGGCTCTTGACAAAGCACGCTCAGTGGCAAATATGTTCTGCTTCTCAATTTGGATGTAATTAATTAAGAATAAATATATGAACACCTAATTGTACTGTTTGGACAATGTTTTGAATACATGATTGCTCCTCAGCTTATCATTGGATCTACGTGATCCGACTGCTGCTGATTACCCCGCGACGGAAAAGTTTGCATGTGAAATGTACGAACCACAAAAGGTTTGTACTTTTCCCGTGCAAACACAAATTCAAAACACCTACACAACCAAACACCCACCCACAGCCACAATACACCCACAACCACATCCCCACCCGCACCGACAACACCCCCCACCCATACCCTCAACATAAACAAACCCTACTTACCTTTTCTTCATGCTGAGTCCCTGCGGCACCAGTTCCCTTTCATTTCCATGATCGGGAACCGGCACTGCAGGGCCCTTTCCTTATTATTTTCTTTTTTTTCTTTTTACGGAAGGCTGCAGGGGTTTCCCCCGCAGCCCCTGTTTTGTTTTTTCCTCGGTTGTGCAGCGGGGGTGTCCCTTCCAACCCCCGCTCACTCTATTGTATAGTATGGTGAGCAGGGTGTTGCGGGGGACACCCCGGCAGCCCCCGCAGTCTTGTTTTTTTTTAAACTTACCTTCAATTCATGTTACCACCGATCTTTTGGTGTTTGAACCTTTGGTGGTAGCATTTTTGGACTTTTTTTGCGTTCTGACTTTTTTTCGGTTCCTTCGTACAATTCCTCATCATTTTGATGGCAACCATGCTCAACAAAGTGTGCTGGGCCATCTCTTACCACGTTTTCCCTCAGTGACTCAAATACGAATGGACATACATACTTTGGTCGCTAAGAAGCAACTGTTTGCATGGCCGGCACCTTATAAAACATTAATAAATAAGTGATCATGCTGTTGGAATTAAGTCCGAATTTGTTAAAGAAAGCGTTGCACATCTTTAGAATGTTCAATTCCATTTGACTCACATGGACTTTTACGACCTACCGTTTAGAGGAAGGGACATGAGGATGGGACATTCACACTTAAAAGGCGAAGAACTACCAATAATACTGCAGGCAATTTGCTGGGTTCGGCCGGGGGGTAGGGGGTCTTAACGATGGGCTGTGGTGCTGTTACTGCACAATCCAGCCCGTCAGTGAGGGTATTATTGACTTTGCATTGGTGCAAAGTCAATTTGCACTGGAAAAATACACTTTGTAGCGCTTTGTGAATCAGGGGGCTTGTTGGCAGTGCAAAGTCACTTTGCACCGCGCTAACATTTCCATGAATCAGGCCCTATGTTACTCAAACATAGGACATACAATTCTCCCAAGCCAAGGCGCATAGTTGAGAGCTATTTCGGCCCTTATTCACAGAGCGTTTTCCAATGGAGGTTTGTCATTATAAACCTCTTCTGTGAATTAGGCCCTTATGATCATGTGAGTTGGTTCACTGTGTGTCCTGAAGAGCGTAATCAAGTAATCCTAGCCTGTGTGCATAGCAGCAAATGGGGGGGGCAAGGGGTGCTTGTGACTTATGTCTGAGGGCACTTGAGGTTGTGAATGCTAGTCTATCTGTTACAGCCATGTTCCTGCTTATTATGTGTATTAGGCAGCAAAAGTGCGCATGTGTAGCAGAGAAAGGCACTTAGCCTAAATATCAAGTAAGGGACATTTAAACAGTAACGGAACATACATAATGGACAAAAAGGTAGAGTCTGCATCACACCCCCAATTTAGATGTGTGGCGCACCATGCACGATTCCATCCCTGGACTGATGCTGGATATGGCGGCGGCTACTCACCTGGCGCTGCAGACATGGAAGAGGGAACTGGGGGGAAGACTGAGAGAAGGTTCTGGTGATGTAGCCAACCATTGCAGTAGCCTCGTCCATTTAAGGGCGCCATATCTTCAACTTTCTTATGTGTTTTTATGTGTCCAAAAAAAGAACAAGATTTTCTAAAAACCTGGTATGAGGATGAGCCATGATGCCCAAGACGTAGGATTCAGGGATGTGCAAAGTACACATGGAAGCTTCATGCCCACCTTGAAATGAATTTTGGAATGCAGTGACGATATTGCAGAAGCAAGACTTTACATACCATTTCCCAGATGGGACCACTCAAGGTTATCAAGAGGAAATGAAATAGGAAGAGGGCACTCCTCTTTGAGATGGTTCATATGGTGCAATATCAGATAACACACTGTCGGTCTATGGTTCCCCAACAGCATGTGGATGCAGTGCACCGTGCTGTGAAGTAACTCCTCATGACTCTTCAGCTAAGTTCTCCTTTAGTTACTTTATGAAGTTACATGACAAGTCCAAGTACAGGGCATGACCCGCCGGCAACCATCCCCCAGGCTACATCTTCAACGGGCGCTGCTGGAACACCTGGTATAATATAATAGCAATCACACGTGTCCATTGTACAATGACACCACTCACTCTGACATCACACATACCAAGCAGTCATCCATCCAGACATACACTAAAGAACATACACAACACTAAGCAATAGGATTTTGAGGCCGGATGAAAATGATCTCTCAAGGGATTTTTCACGGGGAGGGGCAGGTAAAGGAACTTTGAACATCAAGGTCTTCTGAAGGGCATATATCTTCTGCCCTGGGGAGGGGGGGGGATGCGGCAGCGCTATAAATATCCAAATATAAATGTAGACTTGTAAAGTTAATCAATAAAGAGTAAAAGGCAATTGTGTATTTTTGATATCATTATCATCAGTGTTCCAGATAAGATTTGGCGATGTTCGTATTTTACTCCATATTATTTTTTGGGGAGTAAAAATGTAAGTCCAATTTACAATGGGAGTATTTTATAAGTATAAGCAGGTAAAAATATGTATGAACTAGAAAACGGAAATGTTTTTGTAATAATTATTTCTTTGCGCCTAGTTATTCATGCACATTTAAAGACACATGTTTACTTCTACTGATCAGTCAATAATAGTAGTGTCTTCCTGTGGTACTACGTGCCCTACTTGGCCAAACACATCCATGGAGCGGTGTGGGTGAAAACAGGGGGAGTAGTGTTTCTCCTTATTTTTATTTTTTGTGAGTATTTGCCTATTTTTAGGGACTAAAAGTGGCCGATACATTTCTTATCTGTCGGGCTGATTATAATTATTGTACACCTCTGTAGAAGGACATTGAGCATCACATACTGTGTTAACATGAGTTTGTAAATGTTTGGTCTTGTGATCATTTAGCCTTGCATGAGGATGGATGGTTTAATAAAGAGGTGCCAGTGTCCGCCTTTGAGGCATGAATGAGGTATTAAAAAATATGAAATGAGTGCCTTTTTATGATTGAGTGTGGTTTTAGAAGCCAGCCAAGTGCCGTGTGTACTGCTATGCACCTGCGAGCCCGCCTTGTCACCATTGGTGTTATTTCTACAAGGCAATCCTTGACGCTTGGGTTTCAGCAGTAACTGCATGGAAGTCTGTAAGAGATCAGGTTCTTGGTTGCTGTCTCAAATGAAAAATATTTACTGTGGCTATTGCTCTGTCTATCACGTTTGGCTCAGTACATCCCCACCCGGGCTCATGTTCCCAGCCACTGGGCACAGGCAGCATGGACCAGATCATATGACCTCTACAGGAATAGGTTTGACTAGCCACCAGTGAAAACTCACTCAGGGAAATGGCTCAATCTCCTATTGAGACACATGTAATCAGCCGGAAGCAACCCACGACTTATACGAAAGAGGGTCCAATAAAAATAGGCCGAGCTAGACATTTAAAATAAATCACGTATTTTCCATGTTATTCTAGCCGGTCAGGTGGCACAGCTAGTAGAGCGCCCGGCGGGGCCAAACTCAGCCTTTCATCCTTCCGAGGTCGATAAATGAGCACCACACACTGTGGGTAATAATAAGCAGCGCTCAGATACCTGAGGGTTCATAGCGCTATATAAGTGCCAAATTATTATTATTATTCCGTAATGTAACACAGGCGTATTTCTAAACTGCGCATTCAGCTAGATATCGCTTGGTGCTGAATCGCAGATGCTTACTGTTACCCAACTTGAAGGTACTACTGGGATTTGGACATGTGACCATGAAGTTAAGCAGCAGGCCTTATTACAGGGAGACCAAGACCCAGCTGCTCTTTGTTCTAAGCTCATCTCTGATGTGAATGGGCCCCAATTTTCGGACACCCCCCCTTTTTTGCAACCAGCTTAAATTACTTTGCTTTATGCTGTATAAACATGACTTTCTCTAGTGTAGAAGGGCCTCCAAGGCATATGTTGAGGTGATATCGGCGAGTGGCTTGAATCTGAGTCTTGTGTTGCTGTGGCAGCACGTATAGACTGCAAGTGGCTCATAAATTGGGAATCAGATGTTCTCTTAATCTTACAAATCAAGTATGGTATTGATGTCCTACATGTGACCTTCAGGCTTGAACTCTGCTGGGGCAACATCCCCCCTGCAAGACGGGTTGAAGATGTGGTCTATGGCTACGTTGTTGACTCTGGAATGGAGAGGCATGTGGTTTAACCATACAAAGCCCACTTCATCAGATTTCGTGATCCTGGACAAATCCTGAGTCACAAACATTTAGGGGCCATTCATGGAATTATTTCCATGGTACAAAGTGACTTTGCACTGCTGACATAAATCCTGGTTCATGGAACTGTGCAAAGTGTATTGTTGCAGTGCAAATTGCGAAGTCAGTGCATAGTCATTTTTGCAGTACAAAGTCACTTTGCACTGCAAAAATACAATTTGCACAGTTCCATGAATCAGGGTTTATGTTGGCAATGCAAAGCCACTTTTCAGCAGTGGAAAGTTAATTTGAACGGTGCAAAAAAGTCCATGAATCGGGCCCATGATCTTGAGCACATTAGAAAAAAGCCTTGTAATCTCAGATGTCCACAAGCGGCTTTATCCAAGATTCAACAAGATTTTCACAAAAGCAAATCTGGAGACGCTTGGACCATATCCAAGACCCACTGGAACAAATCCATGGGCATGTAATCTGTAAACTAGCATCTGAAAGATTCCCCAAGCATTTCCCAATATCTTCCTATCCGGCTGGATACAGTATAAGTCTGCTGGTATGATTTTGAGATGCTTTGACCATTTACTAAACTGGAATGTTTAGATATGGGCTAATCTGCTGTTAATAACAAAACTCGAACATCTACAAAGTACCAAAGTTAGCGGATAATTGCAAGGTATTCACAGCAAAGAAGTGCTAAAACAGGGCGGGGACTATTTCACACAAAAGTTGATGTTGACTGCTCAGCCTTTGCTACCAATGGGTGAGCCACGGAAATCTTGCAGGAAACCCTGTATCCTACGTGTGGGTTAGTGACTCTGGCCCCCTGAACACAGGGATGAGAGAAACTGTCCTAACAGTATACTAAGAGGGAGTGTGTCACAGAGGGTTCCCAATGAAGCATCTACCACTACAGATGCAGCTGAAAGACATCTTCTGGCAATGGAACTGCCTTCGATGGGACCACGCACTGTGGTAGGCTAAAGCAAGATGTGAGATTCTTGGCTCGTTAGGGAAGTGTATGTCAGAAAGCTCTTTTATGGGTACAGAAGAGGTTTGGAACAGTTGCTGGTGCTTTGGGGTATCCAAGAGAGTCAGTTTGGCCATGGTGGTTATGCTCAAGTTGCTCTTTGTTGCACAACAGCGTTGCAAAAAATTAAATTGACTTACATTTTCTGTTAACAATCTCGCCAAAAGATAAAGCTCTGCACAACATTGTTGTACAAGCAGTAACAATGGTTAGTGCCAACTCTGTTGCACAACAATGTGGGGGGTGCTCTGGGCTTCTCGGAGCGCTGCACGCAGTCTTTCACAAAAAGCAACAACTTTGACTAGCAAATTCACATGCTTCTGAACCAAAGAGGCTGGAGCGAGATGGAGCTAGCAGGAACTGCACATTCGGGGTCGATTCATGGAAATGTTTGCACTGCTGAAAAGTGGCTTTGCACTGCTGAAAAGTGACTTTGCACTGCTGAAAAGTGACTTTGCACAGCCGACACAAACCCTAATCAATGGAACTGTGCAACGTGTATTTCTGCAGTGCAAAGTCAGTGCAAACTCATTTCTGCAGTACAAAATGAACTTTGCATTGCAGAAATACACTTTGCCCAGTTCCATGAATCAGATATTTGTGTTGGCAGTGCAAAGTCACTTTTCAGCAGTGAATCAGGCCCTTGGTGTCCCATTGAAAGATCAATCCCACAGAACTATCAAAGCCTCAGAGGTGGTTAGTAAATCAGGGAATAGGTTCACCCTCCTTCCGCCCTGATAAAAGCAAGGAAGCGATTTGCTAGCAAACTGGCTTACAGGTTGGCTAACCGATTGCTTCGAGTTCAAGCAATCAACTATAAGGGCAAATAAAGGATTTCCCTGACATGTGCCAAACTAAATGTGGGGACAGGAGGGATGTAGGGCCTCATCAAGCGTTGGGCGGAGCGGTAACGCTATTACTGCCGCATTACCGCTCTGCCCAATCCAGAGTTTGGGTGGAAAGTAGTAGATTTACGTTTTGACTCTTTCCACCCATTTGCAGCGCTATTAGCACTGGTGGTAATTGCACAGATACTGCCCAATGAAGTCCTATGGACTCTTAACAAAATGGGGAGTAACAGCCTTACCGCAACTCAGGAACTGGAATTCATAGCGCCGGACTGAGTTGCGGTAACGATATTTGAGTTGGTGGTATCCCGGCGGATTTGCCGCTCGGATGCTGCCAAACTTCTGATGAGGCCCTTAATCAAATGAATAAAACACCTTCTAGAATCTTGTCGAGTGGTCTTAGTTTTGTGGTGGAGGAATGGGGTGTGGTGTATCCCTTTCTAAGGAATTATATAATGTAGTGTATGAGTATCCCTCAGCAGTACGACCAAAGGTAGTTCTTACATATTTCAAAGGCATGTGAGTTGTAGGTCATTCTATGATTTAAGAGTACTGATGTGTGTAGCTCTTCTGTCAAATGCCTCTTCACTCAGAATATTCCAGCGGTATCACTCCACTCTCTAGCAATGATAACAAAGGTAGGACTTCCTCAGACCTCCCCCATGTAAATACTCTTGGGAGAGACTGAGGTTACAACTGAGAACCAACCAGACACTGGTACACAAACTATTGGCTAAACCATAACATTGAAGGTGTTTACTAAATACAATGCAACATTTGAGAAAATACATGAAAATCCCTGTTAGAACTGTACTATAAATCTAAGAGGTGTCCAACTGCATGATATTTTTTTGCTTCTGCCAACGTAGCATTTCTGTCTAGCCAAAATGTTAGGTTTGATATTGAACTTGCATGCATGCATATGATAAACTGGCATGGCAGAATTTCGGATTGCCGTGAAATGATTGAAAATAAAATCCCTACTGCAAAATGGCCGAATTTATTTGTTGTCACTTTTTTTCTTTAATATTGTGGGGGGAGACCCCCTGCTCCTCCCACTTACCCCTACCTAAACCTACACTCTTACCCCAACACCCCCATCTATTTTAAAAATGTACAAGCATTCCTAACAAATTCGACCAAAATAATCAGTAATTTTGCTGTAGGTTTTTTCGAATTCGATCATTTCTGCAGATACCCCTAATTTCATTCCATGGCAATGCATACTTTTTATATTAATCAGTATTCATCAATGATTGGTTTATTATCAGGCCAAATAATACTTTTCTGTTGAACCAATGAGATTGGAATACACAGAGTTTGCCCAAGGTCATAAGGCTTTGCTGCAATGGATCCCTCCACCTCACGGCACCCATTTCTTTCCTACTCATGTGCGCCAGGTAAGGCTGCTTTAAAGGCATGCAGTGTGAGATTCGGGAGAGTGAAGAAGAAGAGTGGGCCAAAGCTTGCACTGCAGCTCTTCCTCACAGGCCACATATGAAGGATCACCTCCCCGGCGGCTCTCATCAAGGCGGCTCACAATTTCATCCTCTCGCCAGGGTCCAGATTTCCTCAACTCATCGCTATCTTGTAGTGTCTGTGATCATCTGATGGAGGCGGGGAGTACTCAAGGACCACCAGGACACGTGAATAGAAAAGGAATAGGTTCTTTATTCAATTTCAGGTATCAGGCTAGTAGGAAAGATGGAGAACAGGTAATAGACATCCTTCCAGCAACATCCCATAACCTGGATGACCAACTGTCACTCAAGGAACCCCAGGGCTCTCCAGGTTCCATGGCATTCCACATTCCATTTCAGGTAGCTGGTGCAAGCATCTTCCTATCACTCTTAAAGCACATTCTTTAATCCATGGCCATCGTTTGTCGAGCCACGCGTGTGGTCCAGTGGGTGAGAGGCAAACCCTGTGGGAAAGGAGGAAGTGAGGGCCATGATAGGACAATGTTACCAGGCTTCCCATGGAGCACTGAATCACGCCCGGACTGGCGTGTTCGGCAATGGGGCAAAACAAAAGGACCAATCGGCATGCAACATAGGCTGTTTTTGTGGGCACGTTCGTTCACTTGGCGCACTGTGGTGTTGGTCGTTTTGACTAATATTGAACGGCATGTGCTGTAAAATGCAGCATTTTCCACAAATTACCCCAAAATTGAACCCCTACATATAGGTCAAACATTTTTCAGTGAAAAGTAACAACTGTAATTTGCAAATAAGGGACCCTTCATTCCAGTTGACACTGAAACATACGAATTTATGATGGCATTACAGAGATTACCACTGATCAGTAGGTGGTGGCCTTTCTCTGGGATACAAGTCACCATGCCAATGTGCATAGCCTGCAGTGGAAGAGATTTTCAATTCCGCAAATATCTGAGGAATAGAATTGCATATGCCTAAAGAACCAGACTTTTGCACTTTTTAGTTCGCGGTTTCAGATCAGTACTTATGTTATAAAATAGCGCAGCAATTCAAATGCATTGCATACATGGACTGCATATTGCATGTTTAGCTTGGCGCCCGAGACCCTGAGATCTACTGTAAACAAATAGAAACTATTGCTTCATGGAATGCAATCTCAGTATGCATGACTTGTGCTTAAAAGTCGCAATAGACATGTCAAAGTTGGAAAACTAACACAGGGTAAAGGTTTGGGCAGGATGTTTGAATGAGTTGCTAGGGTTCCTAAAGTTCAGGCTTGGCTGATGGCCTTGTTGAGCTTGTAGCTGCTGAAGTGCCTCAGTGGAATTATTGTTTTCACTTTTTTGTGGTTGACTTCTGATGTTGCTTTCTAAATGAATTCTGCGTGCAATCTTTCAATGACTTTTCTGGGGCTCTACCAAGGCAACTAGTGTCTCACATGGCTTGCCGAAAGCTGGACCACAAATACCCACTAAAATGAGCTTCTTTTTTTAGAAACCTTTCATGCCGAAAGATAGGTGCACAGCCGTATTTTGTGTGTCTGGTGTGTGCAGTGACCTTTCTCATTCCCTTGCTTTCAGGGTGTGAGTCTGGCAGTGCTAGAAAGGGACACGGGCATGACTTTAGTGGGTGTGGTCCAGCTTAGCTCTTTTTTTATTTCAGAAGTGACCAGGCATTATTCTGCTGCATCTCCCAATGATACTATTCACGGGAAACCTGGCGTTCCTTGCTCTGTCCTCTTAGACCTTTGACCTTGTGGGGGGGGAGGGGTCTGGAATTGAAATGTTAAGGGCACATCGTCTTCAGGCTTTTCTCTTATGTGTTTCTTCCCTGCACTCATCTAACAGGAACTGAACTCCATTTTCGCTTCTCGCAAAAATAGAAGCCAAAAGCCTGGAAGCTTTCTCCTCCCATGTTTGCCCCTGCCATCCCTTTCTTTCTAACCCTCTTAACTTCTGGTTTACCCAGTCATGTGGCATTGTAGTGGCATTGTGGCAATGGCAGGCTCTCAGTTTTCTGGAGCTTACATTTCTTTCACGGGGGCACCTGGTTTGCCGAGCCCCTAGGGGCTGCGTTTCCCATTTGTACTCAGGTCCTCTGTTCTGAGTCGGTGGCTTTTTCTCCTCTGGCTTTTGGGAGGTTTTGTTGCGTTGGTGCATTTCTCCGCTCCCGGCCGTGGTCCAAAGTTTTTGCACGCTTCCCCAGTGCCTGGGCTTCCTATTTTACTACACATTTTGAAGTCTTTGGGCTTGAATAACAGGTGGGAATGACTAAGGAGGCTGTCCTCAATGTCACACATGTGCTGGTGTCCTGTGGCGTTTGCATCCCTGCTATTAAGGCTGGAGTAACCGAGCAGATGGTAACATAGCTGCACTCCTCATTCAAGTCAATTGGTAGTGGAAAAGCGTTACCCAGAGGGACAGAATTTAACAGCCAATTGTATATAAAGATATAGAAGAGTTCACGACCAGTGCTATTATAACTCTATTGGTGAAAAGTGCATGGATTGCTTAGAATGTACTACTAAAGCTGCAAACAGTGAGGGGCCACTGCTTTACGGAGTTACAGTAACAATATGCATCACAAAAACAGCTGTTGTCTTACGAATTAACGGGCCACCGTTGGCCCTGGCTCATCAGAGAAGTGTGGCTGCGACTTCCGAATACGGTTACTTTGCACAAACATTTCCATGAATATGTGGGCCGCGCATTTATTATTCGGCACGCAACCTCACGCAGTGTCCGTCTCGGTGCGCGGCCCTTGCGGGATTTCCACGCACATTTCCATGAATCGGGCCCTACATCTCACGTCGACACCAAACCACGTCTGGGGTTGGGAGTTCCCTCATGCAGAGGGGAGTTGTGCTTTTTTTGCGGTGAAGCTAGTTTGATTTGCTTAGGACCTGCCTGCTCTGCAATGGCGCAGATCAGCAACGATATTACATTGAATAAAACCGTTAGTTAAGAACCTTGGCCCAAAGCTTTCCATACCCAGATTCAAATAAAGAATTCTAATTGAAATGTTTTTTTCAAACTGTATTCTAGCTGGTTTTAATTGCAATGGAGTATACTAATGTCGCAGATCTGGGAACTATTTCATAGAAATACGACGAGTAGAATTGGAAAATGAAGGTTTCGTGATAAAGTTGGTTACCCCGGTGCTTGTTTACAGTAAATTCATAAAATAAACATGCTTTGGCCTGATTTACGAATATTCAGAAAAGGTACTTGCATTGCTAGATCAGGTTAAACCCGGTTTTGATGTATACATCTGTTAAGCAGCAGGAGGTGCATGTTTTATGGTCTCGCCGTTTCTTAATTGGGGCTGTGTCAGGTTCACTTCTATAAATAGTTATTTACGCTCATTTAGATCCGGGGTCTCGAATTTAATCTCACGAGGTTTCTCTTACAGCGTTTGGTTTGAGGCCACCAGGCAGCATCTGTTCTGAGAACAGGTGGACGCTGATCCTGTCCTCTCCACCCCTGTACAGGGATACTCCTGAACCCTGGTGCTGTGTTCACAGGGGTTCTCATACAACTCGTAGAAACTGTGTCGAACCCTCTTATATGCCCTGAAGTCCTGCCTGGAACACACGCTTTCATTACCTCTTCAACCAGGGGTGATGTTTCCTCAATGTAAATCTAAAACAGCAACATTATTTTATTTGCATATGTAAATTCATGAAAGAAAAGCCTGTCAAAAAGGGAAACAGTGACAAAAGTGTAACAGATGACCTGGTCCAGGCTTTCCAGATTATAATATGCTACAAATACTTGCATCAATGATTACTTGTGTTCTGCCAGATTATTGGCTTTCGAGCCGTTTTCTCTATTGCAGGTCAAGTTCTCCACAGTAGTGAAAACCGCTGTATCCCTCTTAGTCCTATTTCTCTTTGCTGCAGATTTATGGAATTACTGCATTCCTAACAGGAAACATGTTTCGTTTATCACCTTCACTCTCCCAACAGCATTACTTGCCAGCCACTGTTCGGTAATCAGTGCCTGAACTGCCTGGTTAGACCTTACGGATGCAGCCACGCAAACCCAACATAAATGATGCAGGTACCTGTGAAAGCTACATTGGAAAAGTACAGGTCATCTAGGGTGTGTACAAGCATCCTGTTGGAAGTGAGAGGATCACTGTGAGAGGATCAGACCGTAAGCCTAGAATCCCTAATCACAAGGACATTGTGCAGCCAGCATTTTCCCACTTGCACAGCAAACTCTTAACACACTGGCTTTCATGGGCACTGCTCCTTTCCCCACCACCATCTCAGCTTGCTTGCCTTGGCCATTCTAAAGACCTACTCAGCTCTGGTGGAGAGCATGCCATTCCAGACATTCCTGGAGTAACCACCACAGCTACCCACTTACCAGCCCATGATAACAATACACAGCAAAATAAGAGGCTATGGAACTTGTCAGTAGACGCATGAGTTTACCACCTCTGAGCCAAGTCGCTACCCCATTGCTAGGAGACATGGTCCGGGAGACCCTCATCGTGCTCGGAGAGAGCACCCAATGCATCGACTTCTGCAGATGCTTCCTGCACTGGATGGCAGACACTGCACTTCTTTGCCCCAGTCATACAGAATGGGCCGATTCCTTCACCCTTACTGCATTCATGGAAGTTGGGCTTATGTGCTAATCTTTTTGCACACTGAAACAATTTTGTAAAAGTCGTAGGCAGCTTTTACAACCTCTGCATCACTGAAGCCAAAGGGTCAAGCTCAGGTAGCAATGTAAAGACAAATCTGGCCCCACCTCACACATCTCTCAGCCAAAACTCTGAGCTCTACACTGGTGCTCAGCAAGCTGGACTAATTGTTAATCCTACACCTTTGTCTTTCCCTCTTCTTCTTCAGTGTCCTAAACAAAGTTCTCAACTTCGCCACACTCATCTTCTACAGCCTAGTCATGACCTGACTCGCCTCCATTGCTGACACCATGCTGGATGGGTCTCCATGCAAAATAACTCTCATTTGAAATTCATTTTAGTCATCTTTACATCCTCCGTGGTCTTTCCACCATTCGCTAGGTGACTACATCCCTTTCCACTCAACCCACTCAAATTTTATGATCCAAGTCTCTCCACAAACTTCCTGTCCTCAGCTGCCATCGGACCTCCCCCTTCGATCTACTTGCACCCCTCCAGTGGAACGCCAAACCAGTGGCCATACAAGCCACCCAATTAGTAGACTTTTGCAAATTCTGGCTCAATCCCAACCTGCTAGCCACTGAAGGGTCATCTTCTACATCCATACAACCATTCCACAACTGCCCCCAGCTTACCTCTCCAGATATGATCATGCATTGAAGCAGATATGTACATGATTCCTATGAATATTCTGGCACTAGGCTACAAACGTTCATCTTATTGATATCTGCTACCTAGTCACTGTGCCCAGTGTATGTCTCACAACACTACTGCTCCACCATCTGGTTTATTCTCATCCAGGAACCGATCCTCCATTGTAAAGGTGCCATACACAGGGAATGCCTCTGGCATCTTCAGTGCACACTCTGCACCTGATTTCTAAAATAAGTGACATCCTGAATGTTCAATGAACACAAATATAAGTACAGAAATGCTTTCAGTCCCTTCCGACAAGGGGAATCAATGAGACATTAAGGGGCAGAATAGAACCATGATATATGTCCTGCTCTCTGGCATCATGGCTCAGGTATCTTTGAGAAGAAATGTCAGGGGGGCAGACTCCACAATAACGGTGTACCTGAAAAGAATGGTTGCTGACTAATGGCTTGGTATATCCCTCCCTGGACCTGATTGTCCCGTCTTCTGTGTTTGTATGAGCGTGTTAATGTCGCTGCACCCTGATGCCTGTGGGCTGGCGGTACATCACAAATAAATAAATACAATTTTTTTTTAAATGTACCCCCATGTTTCCCCTTGATCAGCAGCCACATGAGCAGAGACACAAGATATGTTCTCTTAGTCATGTAAAATCACCTGGATACATTCTTAACTTCAGAAAATAAATCCTCGAAACCCTCAAGCAGAACCACACTGTTGCCATTATCCTGCTGGATCCCTGGGCTGCCTGAGAGATGGCTGATTACAATACCCTCATACATCATCCACAACACTGCATGGGCCTCTCTGGCATGGCACTGGCCTGGAGGACCTCCTCACTAAAAGGAAGTTACGCTCAAGTGTGTATGAGCACTCAACACACCTGAAAGCCAACCCTTTAGGGCACCACAGAGATTTTTAATACTTACTTGAGACCCTTTGTCACCCATGTAAAATCCTTCACTATCCTTATAAAGCTCTAAGCTGACGTCTCCCAATGCTTTATAAAGCTTGGCAGCAAGAGTCATGCTCAACATGCATAGAGTACTGCCTTTAACCCATCCAAGATGGATGACCCATAGTTTAATTTGCATAAACTGAAACAAAAAAGACATCCTCTTCTTTTTCCAGGAACATTTAGGAACTGACATGTTTATGCCTCGCACTAATGGAAACAGCCCCTTACACAGCTCTCTATTTTGACTTAATCAATGCAACAGAAAAAAGCACTAATTTCCATATTGTCAGACTCCAAAAAACCATCCTGTTTTGGGAGTTTTGCCATTAAGTGGTTGTTGCCCAAGCCCTTCTCTCCAGGCTAGACTATGGAAATTACCTCTACTTGGGCATTCTCAAATGCTCAATAAGGTATCAACAGCTAGTCCATAACTGGTCGGCATGGGTGAGCCTTATCCTTAATAAAGCACATCTCACTGGTCCTGAAAAGCCTGTAGTGGCCCCTCCTGGAACAGAGAATCAAGTTCGAGATCCTCTAAAATCTCCATCAAGCCATCTGGCACAAACGCACTCAGTACTTCACTGAAGAACTACGCTGCTAAACACCTGAGGGGAACCCAAGGTGAGTCAACCTCTGGATTCCCCAATGCATTCAATAACAGAGATGACATCTGTTTTTGGGGGTCCGGACCCACACTATGGAATCACTCCTGGCACTCCATAAGGCTTCAAGAAAACTAAATCTTAGGTTTTAGAAAAAACTTAAAGTCCTCTTCTTCTACCAGGCACATCAGTCCCAGCCCTAAAACTCAACTTCATGCATGCCCTGCTAGAGTTAAGGCTTACCTAAACATGCCCCCATCTCAGGAGCTCTTGCCCACGTGCTGCAGCATCTAGGAAATATGGAATTCTCTGAGTAAGATTACCTTCCCATGGGATTCAGCTGGTTAGATCAGCCTCTTTCCAGAAGCCGACCCTTTGAACTTCAGTCTCCCTGGACCTTCACTGGAGTGAATGGCACATCCACCCTTTGCTTCCTGCCCTACTGCCTCAGCAGCTGAAACCTCAGGACTGCAGTCCCGGATTTGTGATGAATGTGGTTATCGTACCTTTCTTCCCCCACATCTGAACTCTTGTAGTTTTGCTTCCACTGGACTCACCACCAGGGGTGTTTCTAGGTCTGGAAAAGTGTGAGTGCAAACCTCTTTGAACTGACAGGACAGCAGTTAGAAGATTGCTGGAAGGTCTGGAAAAGATCTGGGGTTACGCTAATGTCGGGACTGTCAGGCATTGGGGCTAGTTTGCCTTTTGGCTGTGGCCCCTGAGCTTCTATCCAGAGCTACAACCAAAAGACCCAGGGTTATAGCCCCCCCACCCCAGACCTTCCTAGCAATGCCTCTGCTCAACACCAGGCTCACCTTGTGAGTTTCTCTCCCCCACTTCCTCTTTCCCACCTTGCACCCTTGGCGCTATGAAGGAGATCTCTCCATACTGGCACTGTGCAAAAGAACGAAATATATCAAGTACGTTAAAAAAACGGTGCTTCTTTCACATGAATGTGTTAAATACCCCATTCCAGGAGTAGCCATCTTTGACCATTTTTGTTAGCTATCGGGGGCAGATGGTGCCGATGCTGCAGCTTCCTTGTAAGTAGCAAGTAATGGCCCGATTCATGGAATTATTTGTGTGGAAAATCAGGAAATTGCTTGTCAAACTGCATACAAAATCCTGTTCATCGATTCTTGGAATTCAATGTGCTGGACTTTTTCCTGGACTTGGGTGAAGTTTGCGCAGGCTCGGCATGTCTCTGCGAGCCGTCGAGCACCTTGCGCGAGACTCCATGCAGAGCATGGCCGTGGCTTGCTCGGAGGGCTGGGAAGGGGGTGGAACATAGAAAATGGGGAAGAACATGTGAAAAAGTGAGCGTTCCGAGGGACGGCCCGCAGGCAGTTCCTCGCCTGCCCACAATTATGCCAAACGACATGTATTCATGGAACCAGCCACGCAGCCTCTTGGCATAGACTTGGCCATGCAAATCCCTTGATCTCTACGCCACCTGAAGGCAGACGTAAAGACAGTTGCGCATGGGAATCGCAGCACAGAGGTGGGTTTGCATGTCGGATTTCGGGGTGCGTGTACGCAACTGGGATTCTGATCTAATTTAGGGGTTCGCGTAAGCAGTGTAGTGGGGTGAAGGAGTAGTTTACGTGGTTCATACGCAGATTTTCTGAGTTTTAACCGAGTTATGAATTTTCATACGCATGTTGTCAGGGTGCCGGCAAAAGGTGCGGGGGGACCCTGTGTAGGGTCCCGAGATGCAGGCCTGCTTGCGGAGGAACCCAGGAACTGCTTGAAGAGTGCATGTATTCACAGCCAGGGGAGCATGCAAAGGTAGCAGTTCTGGCAGTTTATAATTTGCATGGGGCATGTCGGGGGCGTTCCGGGCATGACATGCGAATACAGTTACTTTGCGCAGTAAATTCAATGAATACGCAAGCGCACATTTTTTATGCTGCGTGCAGGCTCATGCAGTGTCCTTTCTCGGTGCGCGGCCCTTGTGGGATTTCTGCGCACATTTTCATGAATCTGCCCCTAACTCCTCTAAAGTTTCCTTCATGGAAAAGCAAATTGTGTCCTGTGAAGGAGGAATCTGTTTACCTTTGACATGCCTTTAGATTTCTTGGGAGTGTCAAGGTTTATTGGACGGTCACTCTCAACTCAGGGAGTTCCTTTCCCTCCCTGGTGAAGGTGTCGCACAACAAAGCGCTTAGCAGATTCAAATTTGGTTAGGCCTCCAGCCTATATGACACCATTAAGCAGATACCCTCTGTATCACAAATAGCTAGGAACCAGGCTGGTGTATAGAAATAATAGTGTATTTTTATTTAAATTTCTACAATGAAGCATAAACAAATCACAATAACAGCAGCCACCAAATCTGTGGCACAACACAATAACCACAAATGCAGATTACTGGCATCAATTAACTGACATTTATTTCTTAATAGACTTTCAGTTACCACAACAAATACAGGTTGAATTTTAAGTCAAACACACATAGGATTTCTTTGAACATTAACAGATAGAAAACTTTAGAAACACACAGTGATTGCTTGGTTTATCACAATGCCCCTTTCTCTCAGCAGTCATCAGTTTTATATGGCCCCTTTGGTTTGAAGGCAAGGTACATGGAGTGGGAATATAATGGGAATTTAATTTGGGCTTTTCATTTGACAGGCAATGTTTGGGAAATGACCCAAATGGGAAAATCATTTGGGGAACACACATTCAAATGAAATCCTGGACTTTTGGATTCTTGTTTGGAATGAAAGGGAACACGTGTTTTGCACACACTACATTCACTTGAAAGGCAGATTTTCAGGGGTTCTTATTTTGGGATTAAGGACACCCCTCTTCTGTAAGGAAGTCAGGGGTTACAGGAAAATAGGGTCACTCAATTACTTTATTGACTATAATGGCGGTAACACACTGGGCAAGACATGACATTTGTTAATTTCGAATTGTAACAAAAATCATCCTGTGATGTTTTCTATATGGGAATTAACTGAATCAACTTTAATTACAGAGTTTCACCCCCTCACCCACAGTTAAATGGAAAGGATTAAAGCAGGTAGTTCCCAACACAGTGGATAGCTTTGGGGATATGTATGCGTACATAGGAAGTCTCTATTCTCAGCTCAGGAGGTCAGCCAGATTTCAGACCTTCATTTGGGAATAGTTAGGCAGTTCACGCTTCTGGTCTCTATTCACAGCAAGTTCCCTCCGTCCACCAGTCTCTCTCAGATAGGGCTTCCAGCTTCTAGGCAGAAGTCCCCAGCAAGTGTTCCAAGGTTTCCTGTCTATCTGCTCTCCTGGCGGTTAGCCTTTCTTTTTTTATCATCTCTCTGTTGTGGTCAGGCTTAGCTTCTCTGTCTGCTCTCGTCTTTTGTTCTTCTGTCCCTCTTTGAAAACTGATATTATACAGTGCTGATGACACTCACATATTATGAATATTCCCACGCTACGGATTGGACACCTCTCTTCCTCCCCCTGCCAGAAATCCGAACACTGCCAGCCGATAGGACAAGAAGTTTTAGGAGGTCTGGATTATGAAAATGGGGAGGAGAGAACTGCAACATTTCAAATTACATATTTTTACATATTTGGTTTTCTTAAAACCTCACTACATGGCAACTATCTTCTGGTTACAGATAACTGCATAAACATATATATTTCTGAATTATACAATCTATGACGATCGGGGAACACTAATTTTATCGCTGCACGCCCTTCCTGGGAGGAGCTATAATTTTTCATTGTTTATTCCTGAGCTGAAATAGCTACAAATGACAAACTTCACAATACACACAGTAATCTTTCTTTCTATCAGCTCACCAAGTTTCTGATTTTCCGGATTATTATGAGTGTCGCAAACCCATTTTCCTCTCTAAATTAAATTACACACATGGCATATGGTTAATATTTACATAGAACTGACAGGCCTTTGTGACCTTTAATGTGAGTCCTGGATGAGCTAATTGCAGCGCACGGTTCTCCTGTTATTAAGGAAAAAGGAGTCCAATGTTAATCAAATAGCAAGACATAATATGGGTCATCCTTAAGTTTCCATTTCTCAAAACCCAGGCAGTTTCATTTTATCCACAGTCACATGACTTGGACATCTGCTTGGCTCCATGTCATTCCAGCTCGGCAATTAAAAAAGGTTTCTTGTTTGAAGCTTAATGCACAGTTTATTGGGCGAGAGGTCAGGCCTGTGTTTCCTTAACTAACCCATCCATGAGTTTGATCTCCAAAAGTGTATTTTTTAGCATTTTGCTGAAAAAGACAAGAATTTTCGGTATGCATCGCCCCAACGGTCTGTCGGGTCAGAGATTCAGATACACTTTCTAGCAGTTCAATGGGGATACTGCAAAACACTTTCCAGCAGTTCAATGGGGATACTGCAAAAAACAAACTACAATCATATTTGCACACTGAAAGCAGTGTCTTTTTAATCAAAAGATGTGTTTTATATGTCATACATTTTATCTACATACATTGCATTTGGGCCTTTGATCTGACGGTTGAAAAGACATGAGTGGTCCTTCTGAATTGTCCACACATAGGCCATTATTTAACATGGGAAACCAGTGTCCACTTTTAAACAAGTAGGCCCTTCGATTTAAACAATGTCAGTTTGTGTGTTGGAAAGTAAGTGTTTCGGTTTGTGTCAAATGAAATATGTCACTTAGCTTCACTTTTAGATATAAGTCACTGATCCTTTTTATTTCCCAAATGCACAGCATTTTAATGTATGGCAGTCTCATTTATCATGCTGCTGTTTCTTTTTCTCAGGCAAAATGTGCATTTTCCCATTTTACATGAATTCAACATTTGCACAAACAAATGTCTTTTAGATTCCATCAAGCACATTTTGCTGTAATAATGTTTTAATGCACGCTTTCTTTCACCTTCCCATTTTGGTAGTTTTGAGTGGGGCCCACATTTCGCATTCACTAGGCCTCATGTTGGAAAGTAAGTGTTTTGGACGTGCCTGCATACCCCAATGGGCCTCAACATCAGCCAACTTCATTCTCACAATAGGGCCTTGCATTGCCTCTCAGTCTCCGTCACCCTGGGGCTGAATTTGCACCCCCCGGGAGAAGGGGAAGAAGAAGAGTAACCCACAGATAGCACCGTGGCAATCACACTGCTCTTCACACCTCTTTGTTTGTTTGTTTGTTTATTTGATAATGCGCTCCAAGCCCTTGGGCAGCTGGGCGCAACAATACAAGTAGACTCGAAACTTAGTTACAGTGCCTGACACAGGCTATTACAAAACAGAGGTAACTTACAACAAATGATACAAGTGATACAGTACATATAGGATCAAGATGGGTAAGCGTAGAAGAATACCGTCTTAACATATGTATAGCATGATCAGCTAGATAAAGGTGAATATCGTTACATATCATTGTTGTGCAGCCATTTGAGAGCGTTACATCTAAATCTAGTGTAGGGTAATGGGCGTCTGAGGTCAGGTGGGAGTATGTTCCATGATTGTGCAGCTCTAACAGGGAAGCTAGATCCACCCGCTGTGGTAAGTTTGAATCTCGGGACTTCAAGTAAGAAGGTGTTGGCAGATCTCGTCAGTCGGTTTGAGGGTCTTCAGTTGATTCTTGCAGCTAGGTAGGGGGGTGCTTGATTGTTGAGGCATTTGGATGTGAGAGAAATAGTTTTAAGGAGGATTCAGTCCTTTATCTTTAGCCAGTGGGCCTCAGTCCGGTGTTTCGAGATATGCTCTCTACGTGGGATATTCAAAGCTGCTCTTAGGGCATTATTTTGTAATCTCTGGAGTTTGTCAATGACCGACTTATTTGCACCCGAGTATAGGGCGTTGAAATAGTCCAGTCTGGACATGACAAGGGCATTGGATAAGGTGAGGCAGCTGGCACTGGACAGGAATGGTTTGGCAGCATGGATGAGTTTACACGTGTAAGTGGTTGTAGAGGTGAGGGAGTTCACTTGCTTTTTAAGGGTGAGAGCAGAGTCGAGGTAAAAACCTAGAGTTTTGACCTCTCGCATAACCTTAATAGTATTATTGTCGATGTTAAATGAGGCATAGTCCGGGGTGAGTTTAGTTAGGTTATGGTCTGATCCGAGGAGCAGGATTTCAGTTTTATCGTCGTTCAGGCAGAGGCCATGGGTGGCCATCCATGCCTGAATGAGGATGTATATTTCATTCACCAAAGCCAGGTCCAATTCATAGTTGCCCGAAAGGGGTATGAGGATCTGGGTGTCATCTGCATAATTTGTGTAGGTGACACCCAGTCTGTCCAACTTGTCAAACAATGGCTTGGTGAAAATGTTGTACATAGTGGGTGAGACACAGGAGCCCTGTGGGACTCCACATGTAATTTGGATGGGATCAGCACAGGTAGAGGTGGAAAAGACTCTCATGGTCCGGTTGGCTAGAAAGGATTGGACCCATGCTATAGCTTCCCCTGTGAAATTGGCAGCGAGCTTGAGGTGGTTGCATAAAACTGCATGATCCACCAAATCAAAAGCTGCTGACAAGTCCAGTAGGAGTAGCAGCGCTGTTTTCCCACTATCCTTGAATTCCTCAATTTTAGTTTTAAGATCTATCAAGGCTGTTTCAGTGCCATGGAGAGGGCGGAAGCCCGATTGGCGCGAGCCTAGTAGATGGTTAGCTTCTAAGTAATCTTGAATTTGGAGATAGGCTCTATCGATGCTTTTTAGTAGGAAAGGTACAGTGGTGATAGGCCTATAATTAGTTGGGATGGATGGATCAAGAGTTTGTTTCTTAAGAAGGGGGAGGACCCAGGATTCTTTTAGGTTAGCTGGCACTGTGTTGGATTTGAAAGAGGAGTTAATGAGCTTCGAGATAAACGGGGCTAAATCTCTGGCTGCGTCCTTTATTATTTGAGCTGGGCAACTGTCGCCCTTACAGTTGGAAGGCTTCAGTGAGAGGATAACCTTTTCAGTGTCGATGATGGAGATAGGTTTGAAGCTAAAAGTGGGGATAGTATTAGGTTGAGTCACTAGAGGTGCTTGTTGATCAGTAGGAGAGAGGGCGTCCTTTTTATTAGTTATTTTAAGCTGGAGGGTGGAAATTTTATTCGATAGGGCGTTCTGTATGTTAGTGCACCATATCTTGTCCTTGGGGACCGTGTCAGTTGGTTGGATGGGGGATTCCATTTCCCGGAGGATGGCAAAAAGTTCCTTGGCATTAGATTTGGCATTAGTAATTCTGTCATTTAATACAATTTTTTTTGTATTGATAATTTCTGTCTTGTAATATTTGGTGAATTGGGTTAAGTTAACTTTGTTGTCGTCAGTAGGCGAATTGCGCCAGATAGTTTGGAGTTTTCGTTTCTGCTTTGTAAGGTCCTTAAGTTGGGGTGTGAACCAAGCATTAAGGTGGGCTTCTTGTTTAGCTTTGCGTAGTTTGGGTGGTGCAATAGTATCTAGGGCATGAGACATAGCTTTATTAAAGGTGTCTACTAGGGTGTCTGGGTCAGCATTGTTCTCCAGGCCATTGACAGTAGGCAGGAGGAGGGGGATGAGTTTTTCTGTAGTAATGTCTTTTTTACTTCTGGTGGGGAGTGGTGGTATCATTTTGATAATTTTAGGGCTGAGGCGGTCAAGTGTGGCAGTGAAATTTATTAGATAGTGGTCGGTCCATGGTTGAGGGATGATGTCAGTAATGACTATGTTGCAGTTAAGTTCAGATACCCAGTCAAGGGTTCTACCTTTAACCTGTGTGGGGGTGAGGACTTTTTGGGTAAGGCCGTGGTCGTTTAGGATAGCTGTTATAGAGAGGGCATTTTTATTATCTGGCTCATTGAAGTCAATGTTAAAGTCGCCCAGCAACAGCGTTTGCGAGTGATTTTGGGTATTGTTAGCTATGAGGGTGATAAGGTCATCTTCAAAGGTTCCCAAGGGACCTGGGGGCCTATAGATCAAGTGAATAGTTAGCGTGCGGTTATTAGAGAGTTGCAATTTTGCTGAGAGTACTTCGCAAGAAGCACAGGGAGGTGAGGTGGTGAGTCTGATAGGCAAAGTAGTTTTAGCGATGATGGCTAGGCCACCGCCTTTAGCATTGGGTCTATCTACTCTGTGGATCTGGTAATTGTCAGGTACAGCTAGCATCAGGGAGGGTCCTGCTGCCTCGTGGAGCCACGTTTCTGTTACGGCAAGGAGGTCGATGTTGCTGTTGTTTAGTATGTCAGCAATTTCAGTTGCATGGGCTACCATGACGCTGGCGTTGATAAGGGATCCAGTAAGTGATAAAGTATTCTTAGGAATAGGATAGCTTGCAGATTTATCTGTGTGCTTGTTTCGACTCAGGTGTTTCTTTTTATGAAAGTGAGTGGGATTCGGGGTCGAAGTTGAGGGTTTCGTGGCTTGAATTTGCTTATCCAAGTGCGTCTGTATAGTTGGGAATCTAACAGTATTGTTTGCGCTATTTCTTTTGTGTTCATAAATGCAAGGTAGTCTTGCCCTAAGTCTCAGGTTTCTGTCTGTGGGGGGGCTAGTGCTGTAGGTAGCAAAGGCCATGATTGTAGTTAGGAGGGTCAGGGAGGTCAGGTTTCTACACATGGTAGTTAGAGTAGTTAAATGGTTCAAGTTACTTCCCTTACTTCGCTAGGATGTCTGGCTAGGGTGTCGCAATATAGATTGCGGGTGGCTAGTTATAGCCAGGGGTTCATCTAGTGATATGGATCATGATATTCAAGAATCACAATATAAACTAAAATGCATGACTTAGAGTAGTTAGCAACATGCAAGGCAGGCGACCCAAGGGTCTTAAATAGGTAACAGGATGCAGTGGCAAGCTACCAAGGGGTCTCGGATAGGTCACAGGGTGCAATGGTAGGCAACCAAAAGGGTCTTGGATCGGTCACAGGGTGCAATGGTAGGCGACCAAAAGGGTTTCGGATATGTCACAGGGTGCAATGGTAGGCGACCAAAAGGGTCTCGGATATGTCACAGGGTGCAATGGTAGGTGACCAAAAGGGTCTCGGATAGGTCAAAGGGTGCAATGGTAGTCGACCAAAAGGGTCTCGGATAGGTCACAGGGTGCCATGGTAGGCGACCAAAAGGGTCTCAAAAAGGTCAATGCGGCAGTCTAGGCAGTACTGGGTGAATGAGTGGGCACATTCATAGCAAAGGTACAAAAGGCAAGCAGATACCAGGCTTGCAGCAAATGTGGGCATATCAGGCAAAGAGCAATGCAACATACATGGGGCACCAATCAGTAGTGAGGCACAGCAGGTTAGGTTATGCAAGTACACTACACTTACATCAAGTAGGGAGCAGTGCAGAGTACACAAGGCACCATTCAAAAGTGTGGCACGTCAAACAGGCATTGCACCTCGAGCATTATCAGGCAGAAGAGTGATGTAGCATACATGTGGAGCAGATCAGAATATGTGCGCAGCAGGTTTGGATAATGCAGGAGGTAGGCAGACTAACTCAAGAATCGCGCACATTAGTCTAAGGCAGGCGCAATAAGGGAGCATAGCAGGTAAAGCATAAGCAGTATGGCAGGTGTTAAACAGGGGTGCTGCAGGTGAGCACGTTGGCAGCAAACTGGGGGCGAGCATTATAGACGGTAAGGAGAGCGCTGTATCTCAGAGTCAATAAAGTACATTAAAGGTGGTGCTGGTAGCGTGGATTACCTTCCATTGCAGGTGGTCAAGCACTGCTGGTTGAGTTAACCGCAGGGGCACTCGAGGCAAGATGAATTGCAGAAGTTTTTTGGCATAAGGACGTCGCCTTGCTGCGTGGCTGCGCTCGGTCAGCTCAGTCAGGGGGATGGCCTTCTCTCTGGGCCTTACCTCATTGGCCGGCTCTCGCCTGCCGGTGATTGGAGGCACGATGTGTTGCCAGTCAGCACCAATCCAGAGGCAGGATGCAGGGTGCAGGTCAGGCAGGCATTCAGGACAAGGTCAGGCACAGGGGGACCAAAGCGCGGCGGCCATCTTTAAATTGCCTGACAAACGAATTTCGAGTGGAATGCAAACACATGGGCAATATGTGCTTGGAGGCTGCAGGTAAGTAAGGTGAGCAGCCTTTGTAGAGTATAGCAGACAGGTGCTCTTCAATAAAAGCAATTTTAGAGCGGATGAGACGAAGATGTGCTGTGAGGATAACGAGGGCTCTGAGGCAGCTGATATTATGCCTGGAGCTTACCTCTTCCTCTCTGCATCTCGGGGGCAGCGCGGGCTGCTCCTACAGCGGGCTCAGCGACGGTGTGGCTACTACTTTAAAATGCAAATTGATAACATTCTAGCTGGGAAATGCCGGCATAACCCCCATTTACAGATGTGTGCACAATTCACTGGACCCTTTGTCAATGAATTTGATGTGTGTGTAATCATCATTGCACAATTTTATTTTATGTCTGCAAGTCCCTAGCCTTCTTTTACAAAATAATTGGCATAGTCATTTTAGGTTTTGATGATGTAATTTACCCGGAAAGAAAGACAAGAGTGACTTCCTTATAATGACTATTATATATTAGAAGTGATCATTAGGAATGAACTTTGTTAGCCAGTTTACAATGCTAGTACAGTTAAATGTGTCCTTTATTTAACAGATGCTTTTGCAAATAAAGTGCAGCCCAATGTTTTCCCTGATCCTGAAGCTGTCAGCAAACTCGGGATAGGTTTAGCAAATGCCCAGCCGACTACATGACTCTCACCCACAAAGAAAGAGACATAGGGCCTGATACACAGAACGTTTTAATTTGGTATTGCACCATCATAAAACACTTCTGTGAATAAGGCCCAAAGAGTGAGAAAAAGAGAGGGATAGGTAATGAAAGAGGTGCAGAGACAGAATGAAAGAATGTACGAGAGGGACAGAGAGAAGAGGGGGTGGGGGTAGACTGGGGTATGATACGTCAGATACATCCAGTTGTACATATTGCTCATATTTAGGGGCCAATTCATGGAAAAGGGGGCATCGATCCCACTGATCCCACGTGCCGAGAACGGCTGTGCTAGCCAGTGCACAGACGTTTTTCTGCGCGCTCCGCATATTCGTGGAATTGTTCCCACAAAGTAACCGTAAATACGAGTCACGGCCGAAACGACCATAACCCACCCCCATGCAAACCACACAACAACCTTTGCACCTACCTTTGCCCGACCATCCAGCACCCCTGAGAACTGCTTGCGATTGCCCATTAATTTGCATGCACCCAAGTTATAATCCGCACCATTCAACTTACGATCAGCATCACTCAACTTACATGCCTTCTGTAAGTTACGATCAGCACCACTCAACTTACGATCAGCACCACTCAATTTACGATCAGCATCACTCAATTTACATGCCCTCTGTAAGTTACGATCAGTACAGCTCAACTTTCCTTAACCCAAGTTACAAGGTGCTGCTCGTAACTTACAGAAGGCACGCAAGTTGAGTTGAGTGGTGCTGATCGTAAGTTGAGTGGTGCTGATTGTAAGTTCAGTGATGCTGATCATAAATTGAGTGATGCTGATCTTAAGTTGAGTGGTGCTGATTGTGTTTTACAGAGGGCATGCAAGTTACAAGTGCTTGTAACTTGCGTGCACCCCTGCGATTGTCCGTACCGTCACCCGTCTGAACGGCGTTTTGCACACTTGTTGTTTCTGATGTGCCTTTGGACTTTATGCCTGCTATGATGTGACATATAGGTTCTGGGGTTTGCGTGTGATTTTCCGTGACGTGACGTTTCCGATTTAAAATCCATGAATACGTTTGTACATGCATTGGTTTGGGCATGCGATTGCTTGGCTGTGGACCATCTCTCAACATACCCACATTTTCGCGTCTTCTTCCTCATTCTGCATGCGCCGCACCCTAATTGGGTCACAGCGTAGGCCCGGCCCACACTCTGCTTGGAGTCTCACGCTAGGTGCTCGTCCACTCGCAGGGACATGCCCGGAATCCACGCAAGTCCCGAAAAAGTCCACTGCATTCGGTACCATGAATCGCCGAACAGGGTTTTGCGCGCAGATTGGCATGCAAAACCCTGATTTTGATTGACCCCTTAGTTGCTGTTACCCTACACTTCTTAGCCATGTAACAGAAAAGTTAAGTTTTTACGGCATTTTACTGTGGTTGCATGTTAACATACATACACTTTACTGCACTTCATGTCTGCTGTTTTTACAGCTGAACCTGTGGGACAGGTACAAAGCTTTTAAACTTCAGAAATAAGGCATGTGATTTTTGTTCTTTTCCTTGGCATGAGCCTATTATCCGTACGTAGTCATAATTCTGCAATCATTCTAATGTGTAGGCGTCTACATATGTTTCTCTTGGGTTAAGGCATGCTCAAAACAATATTGATGTACGCACGCAGAGCATGCTTGTCTCTTGGTGTCAGCTTTGTTTGCAGTTTGTTTGTGTTGACAATATTATGTAATTATTTCTTAAGACCACAGGACGTTTTAATATTAATATTGGACCAAAGGTTGCTTTATAGTTATTTAATCGTTTAAAATATTTTTTCTGAAACTGGTAATGCTTTCGGAGCGTATGCTTCCTTAAATGTGTTCATTTTTTGGTATAAATTGTGACATCAAATTTTATTTTAAATGTAACTATGTTCGTCACAGAAATAATGCCGTACGGTAAAGGGGTATTTTTTCAAAACAATAATACCCACTCACAAAACCATCATGCACATTTGTTTTCACATTACAAAATAAATGAACATTCTAATTAATTTACCAACAGTAACAACCACGCATACTGTCGCAAAACTTCCTTTGTATCATGTTTGCCCATGAAATGGGACAACAAAACATATGATTCCTTTCGTGCCTCCGGCTTACACATATAAAGTTGTGATATCTTCCCCAATGGTCTACTACTCTTCCTTCTCAACCGAGAGCTCCTTCAATTTAGAATGTTTCCAAATGACTA
Organism: Ambystoma mexicanum; assembly: GCF_040938575.1. Lineage (NCBI taxonomy): Eukaryota > Metazoa > Chordata > Amphibia > Caudata > Ambystomatidae > Ambystoma > Ambystoma mexicanum. The sequence goes on from NC_090937.1 coordinate 991,830,142, forward strand.
AACCTAGCAGACATCACATTAATGCAGACATCACATTAATGCTCTACTTGTGCCCTTGCAGGGCAGTTCTAGCAGAAATATCTGATGGAAGCGCACATGCTAGCCATTTCCTTTCAAGCAGGGATGGACTAGGAACCATAGTAGTCCCATATTACCTCGCGTGCGCAACCCGCACCCCCTCAAAAATAAAGTTTTGGTGTGTTCTCCCACAAAGACATTTGGAAAAGGTGTCCAAAAAGTGATTTTTTTAAAAGCACATTTGTCTCTATTCCATAAAATAGTTAAACATAACAAAAATTGACATAACATTTGGCACGGGTAAGGTCCAGGAAGAACATACTAGAAGCTTTATAACAAATTATTTTCTTCAGAGGGATGTGGGGATGAGGAGGGGTGAAAGGAAGGAGGAGCAGTGAATGAGGACGAAGGTAAGAGGAGCAGAAAACCAGAGTACCCCCTCTACAAAAGGTCCTACACTAAATCCGGAACAATGGAGATTCCAGACACTGCTCACATGGCCATAAGAGCCATAAGAACAATGTTGTGCAGGCAGCATCGATAGTGAAGCGTAACACATTCACCACGGAGAATGAAAAATGTGCAGTGTCCTCATGCCTCGATCTAGACATCAAAGTGCATATTCACGACAAATGTCCCTGGATTGCATGGAAGGAAGAATGCCACAATCTGCAGGCCTGTTCCTTCACAATAGTGACTCTGCCCAAGCAAATGGACAGACACGAAAATCCCACCCTAAATAGGGGGACTGCTTGCTATTGCATCGCCAGTTTTGACTACCAGACTATCCCCCGGCACAGTAAGTGAATCCACGAAAGGGTTTAAGAATATCTCAAAACTCCCGTTTCATCAAAGCCAGAGCACTCATTTACTCAACTTTAATTCACAAACCTGGCAACATTAGACAAACTAGATCCAGCTAAATCACTCAGGGAATTAATGTTATTGTTTGCCAATGGGTGATAACAAATAAAACAAGCATTAGCAAAGCCAAATGTTTCTGTTTTGTGAATGTAAATGATACAATTTTTCTGTAAAAACCCCTGCAGGACAAAAACGATTTAGGGTCCGATTCATGGAATATTTGCCCGGTTCAAAGTGAATTTGCACTGCTCAAAAGTGACTTTGCACTGCCGACACAAACCCTGATTCATGGACCGGTGCAAAGTGTATTTTTGCAGTGCAAAGTCCGGACAAAGTCAGTGCATACTCATTTCTTCCAGTACAAAATGACTTTGCCCGGGCTCTGCAAGGCAAAAATACACTTTGCACAGTTCCATGAATTAGGGTTTGTGACGGCAGTGCAAAGCCACTTTTCAGCAATGCAAAGTCACTTTGAACCGGGAAAATATTCCATGAATCAGGCCCTTAACCTCTATAACTGAAAATACAGGTCTTTTGTTTTTGTCATTACTTAATATTTTAGTTTTGCCTTTGAAATGAATTTTCAGTGCTTCGACTTCATAGCGTCTGCCATATTGCTGAGCTCCTTGTTTGAGTATCAGCCCTATTTGTGTTTTCATTTCTCTGACCAGCACCTATCACACATGCTCAAGAAGCCACCGTGGTCTCATTTGAATAACAACAAATCTATGTTGTCTGGATTGGACACTGCCACTTTCTTCCTGTAAAACGCGCTATATTTTCTCATAGGATGGATTATGAAGGGTTGAGTGGAGTTAGCTACACAATCGCTTACATTTTTAAGAACTAGTGCTAGATGTACATACACACAACTGTGTTTTTTAGAGGAACCAGTTGAGGATATTTTGAGAAATAACGTTAGTCGCTTTAACAAAAATCCACCTCTGCAGCAGCTTGCTACAGTTTCATGGACACAGCTTCACCAGGATTGAATATGTGTATTTTTTCTTGTGGGCCTTTGTTATTTGGACTGTCCAAGGAGTATTCCAGCAGGTATTTTGACCTGAATTGTTTTTTTTAAAGAGAGATAGGGCTGGTCTTTTGGGGTTTATTTATTAAGCATTGTAGACTGAAATAGAGCAGTCAATTTGCGGGATAATGACCTTTCCCCATGTTATTGCCAAAGAGGAATCTAAATGCTATGAGTTTGAGGCGGCCATTGTCCCAAGTCATCATAACCCCATCTCAGGTATACAAGGCTATTAGCATATAGAGCTGTACAACTAAAAAGGAAAGATAAAGAGTCTAGACTGAGAATCAGATCAGAATGTTTTAATGAGGTCTAGACCTGAGATTATAAACTGCATTCCAACCATTCTGATTGGTGGAGAGGAGGACTATAATGGAAACAAAATACTAGTTATCCTTGCTCTATTTTAAATTTTACATTTATATTAAATCTCATTAAAATGTAACCTCTTCTAAGAATAACTTAAACCTGTAAGCAATGGTCCATGAGCACCTTAACTCCCAAAGTTAATAACACTAATTTCTAACAGCCAATGGTCTCAATTGAAGAAAACAAAAAAGTAGATTGCATTCATAAATTGAAAATTTACATTTGTTTAATGTTCAAATGTTTCGCAATGCCAGCCAACCCGTGTTTTGACCTCTAGCAGATCCTCATCAGGGTTGTGAATGTCTCAGAACACACACTTTTAAAGTGTCTGTTGACAATAGTAGTCCAAACAAACACATCATTTGGTAATACCTGAACAGAAAGTCACATAAAATCAGAGGTCCAATTAATATCAGATACCAAGTAGTGCATATTTGACATGCAGAACAAATCAAATCCATTATAATTGCCATATAGAACATATACATAATTATCCACAAATTAATTTATCAAAGGACAAATTCCATATGCCATAATTAGTAATCACCGGGGAAGGAAAAAGGAAAAAAGTCATGCAAAACATGGGAAGGAAAATCAATAAAATATGTATCAGAATCAAATTCAATAACATCAGACAGTTGAATATACAATCTTCATGTCTTGTAAGTATATATTGTTGTTAGTAGTGCCAAAACTAAAACCAACACCAATCATGCTTGACTCGTTTGCCAATCAAGTGTGCGATGGGCACCCAGACTATTGAAAAACATGCAATACCAGTTTCGTCGAAACTCACTATGTTGCCCTATATTTCAAAAATGGACTCACCTATTCTGAACAAAAGTTTCATCATCAAAATTAATAACACAAATGTAGGTGATCCTGTTCAAGTACACCACCCAGTTACTACTTAATGAGCGAAATGGTCAGAATGCCAAAATCGGTGAAGCAGATTAAAAACAGGCTAATTGTATAATCACCATGATTCAGAATCAAGTCGCTTCTCTGGAAAGATTGTGCTAATAACCAAGCTCAAAAGTAAACTTCAAGTCTGTCCTTGATGATAAAAGAAAATATGCCCAATTAGAACATTTTATAAGGAAAGGACACATAGTTATGGGCCAAGGTAAGATAACATTCTCAATCAATCATAGTGCTTGCTAAATACTTATAACCTCACCATAGTGCTTACCAGAGAATTGTTATTGCATGAAGCAATCTATTCAGTGCTGGTCAATATGACCACGTTTACATAAGGCTTATCCTCTCAATTGCTGGTTCAAACAGTCCCCTAGGGACAAGGAGACAAAGTTAAAATAAGAAGAATATCAGATTCATCTCACATAAGTCCATTAGCAAGGAACCGCGATCGATCGGGTCAATGAATTCACACATTGAGAATATCAACTTACTTAGTATAAGTATGCAGGTTACGCATACTCGTTCCGTGCTTGGTTCCGCGAGCTCTCCCACAGCATTTGACATCCAAACGCCATTACGTTTGGGCACAATTTTAAAGTGTGTGGGCGTCGCTCATGTGATGTTCGACATCCACCCTCAATTAACATAGGTGAAAAGCACCTGAGTACAAAAAATATAAATGTTAAACCTAATGACTGTCATAGTTTATAGCCATGCTCTAGTCAATCACTTAAATGGATATGCCGAAGATTGTACAGTCTAAAAAAGCTCTAACAGCTTGTTTATCGATTCACTATAGGAATTCATAGTAATACAATCTTATACGCGAACACGCCGAACGCACTGCGTGAAGCTTCTCCAATTGGCATATGTAAACAAAAGGTTTCCCAACATAGTCTGGCTGGAACGACTATGTGAGGCCCTGAGAACCAACACACGAGCTATAAATATGATGCAATTTGTCAGAAGCCATATTATTAATGGACTCGCACCCAGAAAAATCATACGATATGTACTTGTGTGGCGATCCGATCTTATATGCAAAGTGCCCTATGTAACATGTGTGGCATCACCCATTCACAAATGTAAAGGGGGATCATATTGTGTGTAAACCAGTTAAATATAAACATGCTGTGACAGGGAATAAAATGCATGATGTGGCATTCATGGGGAGAATGAATGAAAAAAAATCATTTGTTGGATATTGTCGATATCTCAGATTGTGTAGAACAGTAAAACCCTAAGTGGATCGCTCTCACTTCCTCTCCACCAATAGTATGTTTAACAGAGAAAAAGCGACAAGCTAAATTCAACAAATTAACAAAGCCGATAGATGCGGAATTGTGTTGGCCCTCCTAACAACATACTTCACTATTTTAAATATTAAGACACTGTCCAACACTTTGACAGCATCCTATACGCCTTTAATATTACATGACAGTCATATTTGTGTGATCATTGTTAACGCCTTGTGCTAATACTACACAAGACGGTCTCATAGATAGAATCCTGATGCAGAACATATTTCAAACCCAACCTGACTTTCACTTATTTTCCAAATTACAAAAATACTCCCATTTCATGATCTGAGTTGAACTGTCCGAAAATGACATACCATTCTAGCTTCAGCTTGTCTTCGTATTTTCTCTCTGTCACCACCTCTTACAGAACATAGTATATGTTTCAATTCTAGAAAACGTATGTCGCTCTTGTTGTCCATTTGGTGCTTTTTAAGCCAGTGTACATAGAACGGGAATCTGGCTTCATCATGCTCTAAATAGCTGCGATAACCTCTGATCCTTATCCAAAGTTCACAGATGGTACTGCTAATGTAAGTAAGTCTGCAATCCAAATTAATCCGCAAACAATAAATTTAGATGTACTGCTAATAAATTCTATACCGATATGTGACTTGTCCACATCAATGTGAACTGATTTAGATTCCCTGGCAAATGTGCACATGTTGCAAGTTCCACATTTGTAGAATCCCTTTAAATCTCTATTTAGCCAGGTTCTCTGTGCATTATCTGTATTCATAAACGAAGGACTTAGAACTGTTTTCAGTGTTGGTGCTCTTGTGTACACAAATTTGGGACATTCCTGGATATATTCATGTAAATCTGTATCCAAAGTTAAGATATGCCAATGTTTCTTAAAGATCTTTTGGACAAGATGACTTTCAGTGGAATATTGATTTATCATTCTTACTCCAAAGTTATCAGTGGTATCTCTTATTGTAGACTTTAGTAGATCTTTCCTTTGAGTGTGTGGCCTCTCCTTCTTGCCTTGTCCACTACTTCTGTATTATATCCTCTTTGTTCAAATTGTGCAAGGTGACTTCACATTCAGTTTCATAATCCCTGTCAGAGGTACAATTCCTTCTTGCTCTAATAAATTTGCCCGTGGTAATATTCTTAATAACACTGGCCTTGTGACAGATGCTTGCAGCGAGTATCAAATTAGTCTCTGTTGGTTTCCTGAATGTCTTGGTCATGATTCTCTGCCCAGTCACAAACAAATGTATGTCCAGAAAGTCAATTTCAGTACAATGGTACGTGTGTGTCAACATTAAAATAAAATTGTTGTTGTTCAAGTAACCCACAAATTCAATCAATGCTTGTTCATTACTGTGCCAAATCATACAAATGTCATCAATATATCTTGTCCAAAGCTTAATACTTCCCACAAAGTCATTTTCATTGTGAACATATTTTCAAAAATTCCCATGAAGAGGTTTGCAAGGGATGGTGCGTGATTATCCCCCATTGCCTCCCCCCTTGTTTGTCTATAGATATTGTCGTTAAATAGAAAGATGTTATTTTTCATGGTGAATTTTAGCATTTCCTTTAGCATTAATAAGTGTAACAAGTATGAAGCTGAGCTCTCCTTGTAGACATAATCTATGGTTTCTAACGCTAGGTCATGTCTGATCGATGTGTATAGGGCCTTCACATCAAGTATGACATCTAAATTCATCGTTCCATTCAAATGGTTCCAAGATCTGTAACAAGCGCATGGTGACACGCAGGTATGATGGTATTTTGACTACTTGCGATTGTAATATTGAATCAATGTAACAAGAGAATTTTTCGCTCACCCAACCCATGCCACTTCTGAGAATATGATCAAACAATGTAATTATATTATGGATGTACTTGTTCAGAAGAAATAAATGCTGTTGACACAACTCACAAGCCCAAAATGTACCATTGACAAGTGGCTATATGCAAGTTCAAACTCTACATTTGTCAATTTGCACGTATTACTGGTGGGTGTTGTAGGCCATTTTAAGTTACAGACTGAGACGAGAGCCTTAGCAACTTAAGTGACAGCAATCTTCCCCATTGCAATGGTGGCTGAGATTGGGGAGAATTCACAGGAAGAAAGGATACTGTGCAGGGTTGTATTCCAATGTTTATTCCTGTGCAAGTTTCACCTGCCACAGGCGGGTGAGTTGAGAGGTATGCTATCCACCCATTTCATGCAGGCAACTCAGTATGCCTCTCTGCCTCAGAAAGCCGAGTGAGAAAACCATGGTGGAATCCGAACGTGCTGGACAACAATGGAGCAGAAGGTGGTGATGGGGCGCACGAGTGAGCTGGAAAGCCTGATGCGCCTGCTGCTCTTACTGCAACATGATGGTGCCTCATCCTTGCTGCAGAGAAGGCAGTGGTTATGACGGGACACGGGAATCCCACTGAGGTTTACTATGACCGCAGCTCCCGCGGCTATGCTGGAATTTTACCATTTAGAACCTTTGAAGACTGGCTCCCCTCCAATGGTGCTATCTTAATTTGGCGAGTGGGGTGGCCTGCTTTTATCTTGCAATAGTTAATTGTGTTGCTTGACTTCCTTCCTTACTGTTTTTTGGACCATCAATTCCTTTTTATCTTCTCTTGGTATTCTCTGATCTGGTTTCTCTGTTGATTCTGTTTATTGATGGTCATCACTTCATTATATTCTACCATTTCATTAATTATTGTAAAGCTCCTTGGATTAAGGCAGTATAGAAGTGAATAAAACAAATAGCGTTACTAATAAAGCATATGTTTTCAGAATATACAATTTTCCTAATATCACAATGTCCTGTTTACCACAATTAGTAACAACCCGCCCACTCCAACATCATCTTACTTTAATGCCTGTCATTAAATGTAATACCAAATCGTACTTTTCCCCTCAAAATAATTTCTGAAATCTGATGAGTTTGGTGCTCATGCTTAATTCAACATTTACTAAAATTGATTAATCATATTTTTGGATTGTTTTACAAAACAAGATTGTGTTACATTGCAGTATACTATAATCAATACCATTTTCTATATCACCATTCTGTGATGCAGTGTCATAACTACACATCAAAATTAATTTCTACGTTTCATGAATGGCTTTTGCATTCAGGTAAGTGTGCGGCATCCCTTAAAGCCACAATAATGCTGTTGTTGCTTTTTTATGGTACATTTGAAGTACTTTCTAATGTGGCCCTCATTACTGCTTTGGTGAACTATTTAGCCACTGTTTGGTATTTCAGTAAATCTAGATGTGTTATTTGAAAGAAAAGTATTTTTACCATTTAAATGCATTAGGTGCAGTAGCAGGTTATACCACTGCTGTACTAGCGCCTCACACAGCCGACTTGCGTCTGAATTTTATGAAATCTGACTCTCCTAACCTAAGCCTATCTGACCCATCCCAAGGGCCCATTGGCTACTGAAGCCTTCTGCGACTTCTCACTCCCAAGTCCCCACCAGTAGAATTCAGCCTCTCCCTCGGTTTACCCTACCACTCTAAGCAGAAAGGATTAGGCAGTCAAAACGTCCAAGTGGGGAATGGACATTCAGGGGACTCAGGTGGGTGTGTCAACAAGGGGTTTGGGGGTGGGGGGTAACGAGTGTTTTTTCTCTAGAGAACCAGGTTGCCTGGATACTGCCAATGGCACGGACGACCAGTTTGGTATTTTCTATAGGTGACTATGCAGTATCACTGCTGTGTTTTAATCCATTATTGTAATTTTTTACTGAAATAACGAGATGGTACAGACAAGGGGACCTACACTGGTGGTATGTTTCTTATCTGACTACTTTGCATGCAATTTGCATGTTGACTGCATGTTAGCCATAGATGCATGTGTTCTGCATTGAAAGTATAGCAGAGCCCTCAACTCTAGACAGTCACCCTGGGGAATTGATAGACTTTTCACAACACCCTTGCCCCTTCTCTCGCAGCAACCCATAAAATACAGTGAGTCCCATGAACATGTTAGTCCAGCTGTCACATAGCCACTGACATAGCTGTCTTTCCTTATGCCTGTGAAATATGCACTGCATGATTTAAAATGCTTCAACCTAGTCATCTATGCTTATCATTGCCCCTTTTATTTACACGTTTACACAGACTATGGGCCTCATTACGAGGTATGCGGTAAGGGGTTCCTCGTAATGAGGCCCAATGTCTTTAGAGGAGCATTCATCCATTGCAGCATTTCGAAGCCATACTAATGGTAGTAGGCGCTATACAAATATCAAATAACATAACTATTGTACACATTTTCTTAATGCATAAAAGGGACATTATTGACCCCAACCCTTAATAAATTGTAAAGGGCACGAGAAGGTCGACATCAGAGATGCCCACTTGTTCACTCCCTTAGCAGTTTCCACGCTGAAATGTTTCGTCTGCAGTTCAGGAAGCACTTCCCCCTCCCTTTATTCCCTAAAAAAAGTTTAAACCCTTTAAGGGACCTTTTACACATTTTACATCCACTGCTTGTGTGTACATAAAAACTGATGGTGTTTCACGGCAGTATTCAATTCCACTTTAAAATCAGGTGGTATCTATCGCCATTGGAACTCCTTTTCAATACTGTAATGTGACCAGAAGAACAACAGGCCGTATTTACAAATATTGCAATTTCTTTCGCATTACCACTTAATGAGGCCTTTTAAAGGCAACGTGTTCCATCTTTTGTTTAGTACTTTTGTTCCTCTACCTTGTACAGTGATCAAAGTGAGCGGGAACGGTTAGGAGCTGTGTATAGAGGATTTGTTCATTCATGTCCCTGTGCAAGTTGTAATAGGAGCCAAGTTACTGTCACAGGTTTCCCCCCTTCTCACCTGTCTGTGTTGTTTGTTTGTGATCTTCGAAGATGTCTTCTTTCGCACTGTTCGGGTCTTGTACAACCCTATGCATGGGGCCTCGGGTTCCAGCGTGCGGTTTGTGACCCGACTCCAGGAAGCGTTCAGATGTCCGGGAAAAAAGTACAGGAATGACGAGGAGTGCACTCGGAGATACGAATGCGCTGACAATCCAGGAATGCAAGGTGAGGAAAAAAAGGGGAGGATGAAGGAAGAGGAGATTCAGGGAACCGGGAACCAGGATTCAGAAGTAATCGCTGTACGAACTCGGGCCGCACACCTTTGACTACTGCAAGCGGTAGCGGTAAGATGCGCAGGGCCGCGGGGGCGTGTCTACTTTGTAGAACGTAGTGCGTACGATGCGAAGACTGGCAAATAGCGTTCAGCGGCCATGTTGGTAGTACCATTGAGTTCAGTCCCCTATGGGTCAGGGACCACGAAGTCCAGAAGGGGCACGTATGGTGGTTCATGACAGCATGCCTCCTCCGAAACCCAGTTCCTCCGGGTTTGCCCAGGTGTACAAGGTGGTACCTTCGGAGCAGTCTGGGGGCATTTATGTTTGAGACTGGTTCCCAGGTGCGTTCACTAGGAGGATACCCTTTCCACTCGACCAGATACTGTAGCTGCCCACGTTTGTACCTGGAGTCACATATTCTGCAAACCTCGTATTCCAACTGATCATTGACAATCACAGGGGTAGATCTTGGAGCAGTTCGGGAGGACTGGACATATGGTTTCAACAGGGAAGTGTGAAAGACTGGGTGGATCCTCTTCCATGATTCTGGTAGTTTGAGTTGGAAGGCCACTGGGTTAATGATTTCCTTTATGGAGAAAGGACCATAGTACTGGGGAGCCAATTTATTTGGTCGTAAGTGTCGAGGCAGAAGTTTCGAGGATAGCCAGACCTTGTCACCTATTGTGTATGAAGGCCCTGGTCTTCTTTTGGAGTCAGCCTAATGCTTGGTGCTTGTTCGAGCCTTTTCAAGATGTTCTTTTGCTTCTTTGTGTACATTGATGAGGGTTTCAGTCCAGGAGTCAACTGTAGGAACAGGGGTAGGATGTGGGAGAATGGATGGTAGAACCAAAGGGTGGAATCCTTGGCTACAGAAGAAGGGACTGGTTTTGACAGCCGAATGAACCGAGTTGTTGTAGGCGAATTCAGCCACAGGTATTAAGAGCGACCAATTGTCCTGGACCTTGGTGGCGAAACAGCAGAGATATTGTTCCAGAGTTTGGTTCACGCGTTCAGTAGCTCCATTGGTTTGCGGATGATAACCTGAGGATAGGGCACGTTCGATTCCTAGTATGTGACATATTTGTTTCCAGAACTGAGATATGTACTGGGGTCCTCTGTCAGATATAATCTTGGAAGGTAGTCTGTGAAGTCGGAATATGTGTTCCAGGAAGATTCCAGCAAGTTCAGAGGAGGATGGTAGTTTATATAAAGGTGTAAAATGAGCCATGTGAGTGAATAATTCAATGGTAACAATGATAGTTGTGTATCCCCTGGAAGGTGGTAATTCCACAATAAAGTCTGTAGTGATGAATTCCCAAGGTCTTGTTGGCAGTGCTGGTTGTAGCAGGAGGCCTGCCGGTTTCTTGTTGTCATGCTTGTTTTGAGTGCAGACTGCACAGGTTTGGATGTAACGCTGGACATCATCCTTCATTTTCGGCCACCAAAACTGTCTTTGTATTAGACGGAGGGTGTTGGTGATGCCACAGTGTCCTGAATGAAGGGTGTCATGACACAGGCTTGTGATCATTTGTCGTAGACTCTGAGTGGGGATGACCAGGCAATTGTCCTTGAATAAATATCCGCCGTTCATCTTGAGGTCCCATCGATTCTTCCCATTAAACTCCTTCCAGATTTCGGAGGGCTGGGTTTGAATCCGAATATCTTCTAGGAGACTGCTTGCTTGGGCAACGAATATTGTGTGGGGAAACATCTTTGGGAAGGATCGGTCTTCGAGAATTTCGTAGTCAGGACGCCGGGATAAGGCGTCAGCTATTATGTTGTGTGTTCCAGAAACATGATGGGTTTGAAACTGGTACTGGGCAAAGAAGAAGGCCCAACAGGCTTAACGACTGTTCCTGCATTCCAGGGATTGCAGGACTTGAAGATTTCGATTGTCCGTGCGGACCTGAACAGGATACTTCGCTCCCAGGAGTAAATGACACCAGTCTGTGAAGGCTTGACGGATGGCTAGTAGTTCCTTTTCCAAAACAGAATAGTGGGCTTCGCTAGGGGTCAAGGTGTGAGAAAGGTAGGCGATGGGGTGTTCTAGCTTGTCATCAAATTCCTGTTTCAGGACTGCCCCGATGGCGTAGTTAGAGGCATCAGTTTCCACTAGGAAGGGTCGATCAATATCAGGTTGGGCCAGGATGGGGGCTTGTGTAAACTCCGACTTCAAACGTTGAAACACCTCATCTTGGACTGCTGTCCAGTGAAAGGGTGTAGCCATCTTCAACAATGTAATGATCGGATGTACAATCTCCGAAAACGAAGGTATGAATTTCCGGTAGAAGTTAGCAAGCCCCAGGAAGGATTGAATTTGTTTCACAGTAGTTGGAACAGGCCAGGCTAGAATGGAATCCACTTTCGAGCGGTCTATTCCAATTCCCTCTGGGCTGAGGACGAACCCGAGATAGTGAACGGTAGACAAATGGAAAAGGCATTTCTCGGGTTTGGCCAGGAGTTTATGTCCTCCTAGGCTTTGTAAAACCGCTTTAACATGTTCTTCATGCTTCAGAGGGTCCTTGGAGTATATCAGAATATCGTCCAGGTATACTATGACGAAAAGGAACAGCATATCGGAGAACACTCGGTCCATAAAACGTTGGAAGACCGCTGGGGCATTGGCAAGTCCGAAGGGCATAACCAGGTATTCAAAATGATCAAAGGGTGTTCTAAAGGCTGTTTTCCATTCGTCCCCTTCCTTTATATGGATCAGATGGCAGGCACCTCTGAGATCTAATTTCGTGAACACTACAGCTCCTCTTACCGCTTCCAGGATATCCGACATTAAGGGCAATGGGTAGTGGTCTTTGAGGGTGCATTGATTAAGACCACGATAATCTAGGCAAGGCCTAAGTTCTTTGGTATCTTTTTTGGGGACAAAAAACAGCGAAGCCCCCACCGGGGATTTAGATGGTCGTATAGTACCATTTTCCAAGTTGGTATCCAGGTATTCTCGGAGGGCTCTTTTTTCCGGTTCTAATAGTATGAACATCCTTCCAAAAGGAATCACTGCTGAGGGTTCAGTATCAAAAGCGCAGTCTTCAGGTCTGTGAGGGTGAAGGGTTTCAACTATGGCGGTCGAAAACACATCAGTGTAATCCTGATAGGCCCTGGGAACCTGAATGATGTTCGAGATAGTAAATGGACCTTGTGGGTTAGTTTGTGTATCTTCAGAGGATCTTGATGAGGAATCCAGGGATAAACAGTGGGACATACAATGTTCTGAACCAAGAAACAAGGATCCTGCTGTCCAGTTGATGTAGGGGTTGTGCTTCTGTAACAAAGGCATACCCAGTACCATTGGGTAGTGGGCAGATCGTATGACGTCGAATTTGATCCTTTCTTGATGGTGGTTTATCGAAAGCAGGATCTCTTTGGTTTGCAGGGTAATGGGTCCTGAAGAGAGAAGTCTTCCATCGATACAGGTTGCATGATGTCTCTTGTTTCATATGGAATGTTATGGGTAGTGACCCAATCATGATCTATGAATATCCCCATGGCCCCACAATCCACTAACGCCAGAATGGGATAAGATTCTTTCTTGGAAGGCGATAGAAAGGCCTGCAAAATCACAAGGTTGTTTTGTCCAAGAGAGTTCAAGGATGGAATGGATGTGGAGCAAACATCTCTCTCCCGAAGCTGTGCTCCATCTAGGATCGGGAGCTGGCATTTCCCGAACGCTGTGGAGGGCCAATAAGGCACTCTCTCACAAGATGTTTATCAGAGGCACACTACATGCACAGACCAGTGTGTATCCGTCGCATCCTTTCTTGCGGAGTTATGGGTCCGCGGAAGGCTCCTAGTTGCATGGGTTCTGGGTCCGTGGTCGAGGAAGAAGTAGGCTCAGGTCTAGAGGAATGTTCTGTAGAGGCCTTTTGGTAGGGTATTTTAGTCTTCTTCTTTTCCGCTTTTCTTTCCTGGATACGTAAGTCAATTTGTAAGGAAAGATCCATGAGAGCCTGGAAGGAACCTGGGCGAGCTACCCTGGCTAGCTCGTCTTTTATCTCTTCATTCAAACTTCTTCGAAATAGGGTGAAACAGGCTTCTGAGGACCAGTCTGCTTCCTTGGCAAGTTGTTTAAAGCATGTCACATAGGTAAGCATATCCTGGGATCCTGGTTGGAAATCCAATAGGCGGTGTTGGGCACTGTAAACCTGTTCTGGGCGATCGAACATGGTCTTTAGTGCCTGCACAAAACCATCATAGTCATGCAGGAGAGCATCACTCGAATTAATTAAGGGAGTTGCCCAGGTTAGTGCATTCCCAAAGAGATGTGAAATCATAAAGCCCACCTTTGCCCTGTGGGTACAGAAGTAGTAAGGCTTAAAGGTGAAGTGCACTAAACATGAATCGAGGAAGCCGTCTTGTACAACCCTGTGCATGGGTCCTCGGGTTTCAGTGTGCGGTTTGTGACCCGACTCCAGGAAGCGTTCAGATGTCCGGTAAAAAAGTCCAGGAATGACGAGGAGCGCACTCGGAGATACAAATGCGCTGAGAATCCAGGAATGCAAGGTGAGGAAAAAAAGGGGAGGATGAAGGAAGAGGAGATTCAGGGAACCAGGATTCAGAAGTAATCGCTGTACGAACTCCGGCTGAACACTAGGGGTGTCACGGTATTAGTTTTATGATGGTACGATAACCTTCTTGCCAAATGGCGGTATATCATGGTTATCGCGGTATAGAAGGTGGAGTTAACTAATCTTAAATATTTTCTAAAAGGTCCTAAATTGTCAGATTTATTATCACAAACAAAACCAGGCACCCAGGTCCAGAATTGGGATTTTCAACATACTTTCCAATGAAAGCCACCCCTTGCTTCCACCAAACACACGTGTGGAGAGGGGGGGGGTCCCTGCTGTGACTGGCAAAGCAAACTGAATAGCTTTTCTTAAGTGGTCATTTAGGCTTTTAGCTCTCCCAATGGCGACTGGTGAAGATGAACATGTTGCCATCTTGATAACCTGCATGCCACAGATCAATGGAGGCTGATGGTAGTATACGTCCGTCTCCGTCTCTCTCTCTCTCTCTCTCTCTCTCTCTCACAGCCTTTAGTTTACTTGCGGGCCAAAAGGTGTTCAGTAATCACGGACATGTTATCCTTTGGTATGGCAGCAGGGAATACCCACAGAGATGAGTGAATTTCACAGTGTGACTTAATATATGTAAATTCAATGATAGAACCAGGGAAATCCCCCCATTGTCAAATGTTTAGGAAACATTATCCATTATAAATATATAAACCCCAAAGCCGCCAACCCAAAGTAAACCCTTTTCCTTCTTGCCACTGTATTTATTCGTCCTATTGTTAACATATTGATTTTGTGTCAGGAACGTGTGGTTTATGGAATGGCATTAAAAACTGCTCCAACTGAAACTACTTGGCAGACGGCACATCCAACAGTGCAAGACCAAGACTGCGCAGCACTTTCTTACTGCAGCCTTTCCAAATCAGATTGAAAAGCACACTTACGATATAAACGGTATACCGGTATAAACAATGTGACGGTTATTATTGTTCAATGAAGTGGTTCACGGTATCTTTAATGGTATACCGTTATAACGTTACATCCCTACTGAACACGTCTGACTACTGCAAGCGGTAGCGTTGAGACGCGCAGGGCCGCGGGGGCATCTGCTTTGTAGAACGTAGTGCGTACGATGCGGAGACTGGCAAACAGCGTTCCGCGTTCAGCGGCCATTTTCGTAGTACCGTTGAGTTCAGTCCCCTATGGGTCAGGGACCACGAAGTCCAGAAGGGACGTGTACGGTGGTTCATGACAGTTACTAGTCACCTAGACTATTACAATGCCCCAACTGAACACCATGTTACATGTTGCAATATAGTTCTGCCGACCCTCTTCCTTGCCGAGACCATAGTTCCACTGCTTTTTTTGTTTGGTACACTTCTACACTTCTACCACTGACCGTGTAGGAAAATAAAGTAAATGCCGATGTGCTACCCTGTTTTCATTCCCGTAGTCTGTTATTTTCTCTCTAGGTTTAGGAGGTCAAACATCTAGATATAGGCTATAATAGAATGCAGTGATGTGTTCAGTATAATGTATTAGTACATGCTACAGCTGACTGTTTCTACACCCATGGACAACATACACCGAATGGAAACATGATCACAGAAGTGACACACATAGGTAGCAGTAACATTTACAAGCAGGTCCTGCATTCCAATATGGTGCTTGCTTCAGATAAGATTCAATGGTACCAAGAAAAACACTCTCCGAATCACAAGCAGCTGACTTCACAGTCACTCTAATTTGCATCTTCAAGAACTCTGGCAGAGACCTAACCCTCTCTCCAGCCAGACTTTCAAAAAAAACACCAGTATTAATTGTTTGTTCCATACCTGTTGCAAATAATTAGAAACAATGGGCTTCATTACGGGTCCGGCGGTAACCCTGCCGGTGCTACCGACGGGTTGCCGCCGGACCCGTAAAAATGTACCGGCACCTGACTTCCTGGTACCACCGGCTCATTACGAGTCCAGCGGCCAGGAAGTTAGGTGCCAGTAAATTTGTCAATCCCCATTCCCATGGGAGTGGGGACACGGAAGCACTGGCACTGTTGGCAACCAGTGTCGGTGCTTCCGTGATGGGATTCCCTACCGTGACCGCTGCACCCGGCAGGGTCAGACCGGTCGGGTATAGCGGCTCCGGCAGGCAAACGCGTAGTTTGCAGGTCCAGAAACAAGGGTGCCTGTGAGTTTACCGTCACCCTTGTTTCCGGACCGGCAAACTTGTCATGAAGCCCAATGACTGTTGAGAAGCAGGAGATGGCTTCTAGACCCTGATACCAGAATGTATAACATATGAATATTGTGGCAAAATGTAATTTCTATTTTATTCAACTCTATAACTGAATAGGATAACTACACCAACTACTTTGAAGAAATATCATTTGTACAATTCTAAATTAGTTAATATAGCCTGACACTAATAAAGCAAATGCTACTGCCCACCTGTCGTTGTGAGACTCTACTCTTGGATACCTCTGCATTTAAAATGTATTTATTAAGATATCACAGCAAGGTTGCTATCAGTATCATTAACCTATTTCCCAGCCTGGCCGATTGAAGACCTCTTTGTTGTTCATGAATGTCCTCCTTCTTTAGAACAGAACTGTCCTGCTATATAAGAGCCACATTCTATGAGTTACGTGCTTATGCCCTTGTGCTCGCTCATCTGATACCATAGCTACATTCTAAGGGCATTGGATGCGTATCTTTCAGGGAGAGGGCCTACTGTGCCCTTCCTTGTTAACAACATTTCTCAGTAGCTGTGTGCAGAAGCCTACATTTGGTACATGTTATACCATGTCAGGCCCAGCAAATGCGACGGAAACGCGTGGGAAGGGGCAATCCTTCACTGTCCGAGCTATGAACCTATGTGACTACGTTCCCTACGTGCACTGGACTCTGCAAGACTATCTAGCTTTTCAGCCCAGCTTTGAAAAATGTTCTCTTCCCCACTCAATCAACAATTAGGTGGCTGTTTTGTGATCTGGTCAACGCCCAGCCCCAAGTGGCCAACCATGTTGTATACATTGTGCGAGAGAAAATCAAAGTAGTACAACATAACAAAAGGTTCCATGGGCACCACACAGTAACAACTCCTCTGGGGCTCCTCGGTCCTTAGCTGAGAGTGAAAAATACTTCACGTTCGGAATAATTACACATTAATCATTATATAATCCGCTTGGGCTTTTCTGTAGAAACAAGCCCTTGCTGATGTGTCTTGCTTTCACACTCTCCTTTCCCAACATGGCACCTGATCTTCTGATTCTTCAACTCAGTTGCCTCTTATATCCTCCTGCTCTGTTTTCCTATCGTTTTACTTTCTTATCTGCTATCGCCCCGATTCTTACTGCTCCCTATCATCCATTCAACAGTCCTTAACTGCAATATATCTTCCTGGTTCCTGTTCAAACCTTGGTCCTATGTTCTTCAAGTTGGACAGCGTAGATACCAGAAACATTGGACCTCATTACAACCCCGGCGGTAGCCGTGCCAGTAGTCCCGGAGTTGCATCCGGGACCGGCACCCGCGAATGGGCAATTAAAGGTCCATTCCGAGTTTGGTGGACCGGTAATTACCCATTCACGGCTGCCAGTTTGAACGCACTCCCCATCCCCATTCCGCCCCATAGGGCTGAATGGGAATGGGGAGCATGGATGCACCGGCACCGTTCATAACGGTGCCGGTGCATCCACGAGGTGTGCTTGCGGTGCATTCTATTCCGCCAAGGCAGGCCTGGTGGAATTGAAGGCACCCGCGAGCACAACTCGGAGTATGGTGGTGAGGTAGCAACAGTGCCGGTGCCTCACCGGCACCATTGTTACCGTACTGCCATGCTCGTAATGAGGCCCATCGAGTCACCAGAGGCTCGATGCCCCTTTCTGGAATTTAAACACAATCTTTGTGGCAAACAAGTCACCTGTCCCATATAACAAGTCACCTCATCACCAGTCCTGACCTCTTCTGACCCTCCCAAAAAATAGGCCCCGATTCTTGTAATTATTTGTGTGTAAAACAGGGATTTTCATTCCATTCTGCCCGCAAATCCCTGTTTGACGAATGGCCACACCAGGATGGCACGGGGACGGAGGAAAGGGCAGAATGACGTGTTTGATTCTACACCTTTGCAGTGTGCCCACACCCACCAGAATGCAGGCCTCGGAAGGGAGGAACGCTAAGCCTGTATGGCTGGACCTTGTGGCAGCAGGCCCACACTGACCACTGATGAGGACTACTTTTGTAAATCAGTAATCCGCCACAGTCCAGTAAGGTTAAAGTGGACACAGAAAAAAGAATCATTTGGGAATGGCAAGGGTGATTATTCTTACAATACAAAACCAGGCAGCTCTGGCTCGCGGTCTACTGCATGGAACAGGACATTTAGGCCGGGCTGGTTCGGCGCGGGCCCATTTGCCACAGCCAGTTCAGCGCAGGAGCCGGTTCGGCGCGGCAGCCCACGCTGAACTTTCTGCATCGAAATTAAAGGATTCGATGCTGGGTAATACTGCCCTTCCGCCCCTCTGCGTGTCTTTCCTTCCTTCTTGCCACAACCAGCAAACGCAGCACTGAGAAGAGGATGGATGGGTTTAACTCCTTTAGTCTTATCTTTAAGATGAAAACCTTGGCATCCTACTCCGCCTCCAATAAATATAGCACAAGGGGTGGTGATGTAAACAGTACTTTCAGTGGCATGAGCAATCAAGGTGGGTCTCTAACAAGGGGGCGTGGACTAAGTGCTCAGTGTAAACTAAAGAATGCTCGCCATGCTCGAAAGGGCGGTGTGTGGCAACGGGTTCAAAGGTGCCTTAGGTAATGGCAGCATGCTTCAAACTATGTCACCTCGTCCCTTTGGGGTGGGGGTTTGACATATTGGGAAATAATTGCACAGCCGGCTGAAATACACTGATGCCCATTTCAAAATAATGAGCTGGAAAACCCTGGCTGCATATGTTTACAGTAAAATGGATTCATTACGTATAGTTTAAGGTTTTACAATGGAAAGGTGCAGCGGAACACAGTAACTAATGGGCAGGCATGTACTGCCGCGCCAAAACATCCGCGCGCCAAAACATCCCGTCGCCGAACTGGTCGCGGCAAATCGGACCGCGCCGAACCGGCAGCGCCGAAATGGGGTGTACCGCTACTGCATGCTACAACACTAACTGGATGACGAGACATTGCTTTATTAGAAATACTGCATACAAACCACCTCTTCCTTGAAATGCTGCTGGCTATCAAGTTAATCCCTTGTTGCTGAGCGTGTAAGGCTTTGGCCTTTGGAAAGCTAAACATGGGCCAAATATAAAGCAGACACTGCAGAAATATTTGTTAGCGCAGATAATGGAAGCCATGTGCCTCCCAGAAGCCCTTAAAAGGGCACGGCAAAGCCAGGGCCTTTAGTTATTGTTTCTTCATTGAGTTAATGGGGGATTCTCACGCGCGCCATGGGCCGCCCACACACATGCACTGCAACCCCACCACAAACAAGGCCTATATTTAGCTCACGCGCTAACAGGGCTCCAAAGAGCCTGGTGGGAACTGGGCAGCCCAGTGACAATGTTTTCTTCCTCTCAGGGTTTATTTCTGCTTAATGGAGGCACAATATTCAGCGTATCACTGATATTTGAATCAGTAATATTTGCAATGGTCGAATGCACTCTGATGTCTGCGGACTGCAGCGCTATATAAACATATAAATTAAAAAAAAATAAAGTGTACGAAAAGAAGTAGTGGAACTATTCTCCCTGCTGGCCTGCCCACGCTCTCCACAAACACCAAACTCCTATGCGCAATGCAAACGCGCCTGCTGTTTAAGGGAACGTTCAGTGCAGTGCAATTTCAAATTCTTCCTACACTTTTATTTAAAAACTAAGCCATTCTGGAACGGTTTCTTTTTAAAATAAAAGTATAGGAACAGTAAAACTTTTTTTTTTTTAAAATGTAGAGGAGCACTGCTCCCAACCGCTCCCGCCCACTTCGAAGGCTTTTGATAATGCAATTTCTATTCTAATGCAATTTCTGGAATGTTCAGCTTTTTACAATGCAATGTTAACTATTGTGGAGATCCGAGAGCAAGTTAATATGAGCGTATACTTTGACCTAAACTTGCCTTATTTTCTCTCTATTAGGGACTTTGTATATTGGATATTTGAGTAGTTCAATTGAATGCCCAAAGTACTTTATTTATCGGTGACAAGAATGGCGCGGCTACAGGATGACAACTGGTGGATTGTGCTTCACGGCAACCCACCCCTTTTTATGAAACAGGGTTGCGGTGGAATTCGCCGTCATATGTACTGACATGTTGTTTTGTAGGTAAATGTGGAACGTATTATATAAATGCTGGAAGTCGGCATCTTTCGTTCACCATGACCACACTGGTGGGAGCCCTGCAGCTCGGTGTACGTATACCCCGAAAATGCTGAGGGCGCATATTGTTGCCCTGCGAGCCCAAAACGCTACATTATAAATGGTCCTCATTTATATTAGAGCCATTTATAAATGGCCCTCCAATGCTTCAGGTTATGCAGCGATGTGGTGCAATGGGGGGCGTCTTTGACCCTCTATTTTCTCCATTCATTCCTTATTTGAAAGGACGCTTGGATTTGTGTCCACTCCGTTGGCTATATCTACTTATTCAATAACTGGAATGCGCTGGAACACTTGGCAGCCTGCAGCACAGGCCCCCAAAGAACCAAGCGCCTATAATGGCACACTCAAGGCACTATCCATTCTCCAGGAGCGTGGAAAACACGACTCTCTTACAAACGACAGTAATCATTGCCGTAATCAAACATGTGTGAAGCCGTAAAATGAATTTAAAATACAGGCGTAATTAAGGCACCGTGTCAGGAGTTGCGCTTACCAAGGCAATCCGACTGAATGTTCCAGAGAGGCGCGCAACGTGAGGCGCGCAACATGAAGCGCGCGCCTGGGCAGCATTAGGTCACAGCGCTGACTGATACCCCTGCCGGGCACTAGTGAACAGCTGCATCACCAGAACAGACACACCCCACGGATGACCCCAGCACTTGCTCCCTTCATTTAAGGTGCTAAGCCAGAGACCTTAACAATAACATGCGTTAGCTAAACATTGCTGTTCGCATCACCGCGGGAGCGCCCAGGCAAAGGGTCGGTCGTAGAGAGAGACCAGACCCTCCAACCCCCCCCCCCCCCGGACCCCCCACCTTCCGCAGCACAAGCGTACACCGAGTCTGTGTGGGCCGACAAATAGCAAACGAACCCCATTCTTATTACACCTTTAGCAACACCGTTTTGTTTATAAGCACTTGGTAAATAGCGGGGAATCCGCATGCGCTCTCTGCACCCAGATCAATGAAAGTCCTGTTCTTGGGCTTCTAAGCGCTTAGCTGTGCACACTCACTATTTATGGAGTGGGCAATTTGGTCGTATCTTCGTTAAAACAGCGTTTTCAACTTTTACTCCAACTTCCTCTCATATTCACACACAAGGGCCAGTTATTCCGAACTTTTCCGTGACCTGTCAAGGAGACTTTGCCGGACGCATGTGACGAAACATAACGGGCAACTTCAAAGCTTGGCAGAGGCTGCGCGCGTTTAGGGCGAAGCATAGCGAAAACGTGCGTGAAAACAGAGGGAGCGGCACCACGTACCCGTGAAATGGCCAGAGGCTGATTAAAGTCAATCCCCCCCACCAGCCTGAAGCCCCACGGAGCAGGGCCGGGGAGGACCACGTTTTGAGGCATTTTGCGTCAAGTTGCTTGCGCGTGCTGTCCCTTGCGCAGGTTGCGCGCTTCTGTGCTGACGCCGGGTCGCCGTCTCACTGCTGCCGCCCCGAGAGCCGCTTCCCAGGACCGTGCTCCCTCCTGCTAGTGCCGAGGCTGAGCCCTTCAGGTCTTTTCATCTTCTCTTTATCCCTGCTCCCATGTGACGTCACTCGCCGGCCAGCTCCTCCGAGCACCAGTGGAGGGGCGTGGCTCAGCCTCAGAGAGGGGTTTGAATGAACACATGCCTTGCAGGGCAGCACTGCTGAGATGGGATTGTGTGTGTGTGGAGGTGCGTCGGTGTTTGAAGCGGCTATTTTTTTTCTCTGTTGTTTTCTTTTCTGAGTTTCATTTTTTTTTAAACTGAAGAGTTAGTGAATAGATGACGTGTTAACTCAAATCTCACTAGGAAGGATACCAATGACTCTGGAATGGCACCCAGACTGGGATATACAAATGCCTTTACGGGCGCTGCATTTACTGTAACCCAACATACCATCTCTCCAAAGGACTCCTTTAAATAATCCTCAAAACGTCTGCCTGTCTGGACTTTATGTTAGGCAGAATTGCATGCAGTACCCTCCGGGACCACTACACACAACTATGACTACAGGTGTAAGCAACACCAACCTTTGGTATAAGTCTGTAACACAGTTTTTGGTAGCAAGCTGAGCAGCCAGGCTTATCTCAAGAGGGAATGTGAGCTTGTAAGGGTGTTACACAAAGGTCCACAATGACAAGTATTCAGATAGACACTTATACTCAAGGTTTCTTGGTAAAAACACTTATTAATTTATTACATCATTATTTATAAAGCATTCACTAAATGAGGCAACCAATATCACACACACACAATATACTACACTACTGATTACTAAGCAGTTCAGCTCACTTGAAGTAGGAGCAAAATAGCATTTAAGTAGGATCAAAAAGGCATAAGTTAATAAACAAATATTACAGTTACTATGAAACAGTGCAAATAGTTTGAGTTCACCAGAGGAATTGATTCAATGCAATAGGTAGGCCAAACTCAATGGGCTAGTGTCTTGTATAGGTAAAAAGGTTCTGGTATTTAAAACGGAAAAGTCTTTGCCACGGTTCTTAGAAGTAGTTCACAGAAGAAAGGTTCATATGTCGGGTCACAAGCTGACTAGGCCTGCAAGTTGTCAAAGTTGTATGCACTTTTGTTTGTTTGTTTGTTTTGTTTATTTATTTATAGTGCGCGCCAGACCCAAGGGCATCCAGGCGCGTGTTCAAGAATACTTTAAGCTTACATGTTACAGTTACACATTTCAGGAAGGTTACAGGGTGCATTAATAGTAAATGATGGCAATATACATGGTTACATACACAGGTGATTGTACACAGTGACACAGTATACATTGCATGCCAAGGAGCAAGGTGGGTTAAGCGGGGGTGATGAACGAGGTATGCGTTTCCGTGCAGTGAGAGGTAAGTTCTCTAGGTCGGGATTTCACATTACCTTATATTGAAGAAAAAGATGCAGCTGAAGACTTATGTTCCTAGCAGATCTCGCTGTACCTGAGCCTCAGTCCTGCGGACAAGAGGGAGGACGTCGGGGGACTCCTGCACTACACGGGGACTGGTCACAAAGCTGGCAAATTGGCAAATCTTCGATTCCGGTTGCTGTTCTTCAAGCACAAAAAGCTGGTGTCCTTCCCCCTGGTTAATCCTAACCAGCTCCGAGAATGGTATCCAGGTGGATTACGAGTGGATTGGTCCCACCAACTCAAAGGATGAAGTTGTCCTTGAAGGGGCTTTTCTGTCAAGATGAACTTGGCGATTCGGTACCTGCAGCAGGGCTCCACTGGGCAAACCAATGGTCCAGTAGTTGCAGCAGCCGTCCTCTTCCAGCTCGTCTTCGGTTCTTTTGTTCCAGTGGTCGACTCTGCCTTCCAAGCCAAGAGACTCGCCTGTTAAACAGTTTTCTCCCATTCATTCCAGCCTAGCTGCCAGTCACCCAGCAGGGTGGATGTCCTTGCCAGACAGTCAGCCAGCCAATCACGCCAGAGTGCATTTGGGTCTCTTAGGAGACTCAGCACAGGGAGTTTCGGGCACCTCCCTCACTTCTTGCCCACCCCAGACACTCGGGCGTTAGAGGCGGTCTTCAGTCCTGAAGCCCACCAAAGGCATAGAAACAAAACTCTAGAAGGACCTTTTAAAAAATAAATGGCGAAAAAAGAAGTCCGGGACCTGTTTAAACAAAGGGGGCTTAGGCGCCATCTTGAAAAACATAGCTCCTGCGATTTTTAGCTACCAGTGTTCGCAGTCGGGGAAAAATCATGGTAGTTCCTTGAAAAACCACTGCCACCAGCCATTTCGATAGGAAAGGGTAGCATTTCACTATTACATGCGTTTCCAGACACAGCGGATACTAGGTAACTCCTCCGCATTTTGTCCGTGAAGCCTGAGCACAGGACACAGACAGCTCAGTAGCACTCTCGGGCTGATGGCTTCTCTGCCCACCCACAGCCTGATACAGTCTGTTTATATACTTCTTCTTTAATGTGTTGCCTTGACACTTCTGAGAACAACGCTGGTTACCGGATGCTGTATACTACCCATAGGCAATGGATGGGGTGCACTTGGACAAAAAAACAGTCCCTTGTACCAAGCCAGGTAGCCCACATTCAGATATCACTCCTACCTTTTCAGAATCAAAGAGGCAAGGCCACTGTTTGCTGATTAATACCAGACAATGGTAGGATGCAATGTCTTGCATCGGAGAGCATGTTAGTATGACAAACGAAACAAGGGCAAATAGACACAGGTAATATGCTCAGGACTAAACATGCAGTACACGTGCAGAAAAACAGATAGATGCCTGCTGTTAGTGGGACACTATTGGTAGAAATACAATAGAGACAGATAAAAGTAATGCCAGTATTGCAACTGTAAGAATACACTCAAGATGGCTTTACACAAATATTGGCAGTGTTAGCCCTTGTAAGAACACACCTGTGACAGCGTTGCCGAAATATTGCTGCATTTGACCATGTAAAAACACACCTGTGTTGGCTTTACCTACATATTGCCAGCATTTGCCCCCATAAGGACATACCTGTGATGGGTTTGCCTAAAATTACCAGTCGTTTCCCATTTAAGGTACAACTTTGATGGGCCTGCCTCCAAATGGCAGCATTTGAGGAACAACTATGAGCATGGGTGCAAGCTTGGCCCCTTTTGTCACAGCAGCAATCTGGATTCAGTGGCAGTGAATCAGTTGGGCTTGCAAAGAGCTGTGACTGCAGTTGCACACAGCGGGATGAAAGGCGTGCATGGCAACCTTTCAAATATGCAATTAGGGAAACCTCAATCTGTACCTCTGAACATCTTGATGGTGCTACAGGCCTTTAACAAATGAACAAGTTGAATCACATAGCTCGCTCGGTGAGGACGCTCATAATAGTGTGTTGGGTTCCACATTAAAGAAGTGTTGGAAACTTGGAGAACTGGGTTATATTGTAACACTTGGAGTGTACTTTCCGGTCCAAAAAAATACAGGGTTTCAGGTATTCTCATAAATCATAGTTCAAAAAACAGGCAGGAAAAAAATTAAAGTGATTCCTGCCATGAATGGCAGCTGTAGCCTGCTAAACTAGGGACATTACACAGCAGCCCACTCCCTACTGCACCCCAGAGCCACACATTCAAACGAGTGCTAAAAACACAGCCTCTCGTCTTTGTCTAATGCTATTCTTGAACCACTGCTAGGTTCTTCAAATTGTCAGTTGGGACTTGGTGTTGCTGAAACCTCCACCCATGCCTTAAGGTGATAACTATGCACAAGACAGCCACAGAATAGTGTCCTGGTCCCAGTTTTCCAGATACAAATTTGAAGTGGGAGTATTTTATTCCCTATTTTTGATAGTTGGAAGTAAAAAAGAAAGCCCAGTTCCCAATGGCAGTATTTCATATGCGACAAAAAATATATATGAACTGCAAAATAGAAATGTTTTTGTGAGAAATACTTATTTGCACCAAATTATTCATGCACATCAAAAGATACATTACACCTCTTCCATAATTGTAGTAGTTTCTACCTGTGGTGCTATGTATACTACTGGTCCCAAAGTATCCATTGAGCTGTTTGGGTGAAAGCGGGGAACAAGGGCCTATATTTCCATTAGCCATGTTTCATCGGAAGTAGTTATACTCCCTATTTTGTTTTTTTTGGAGTATTTGCTTATTTCGAGGGAGTAAAAGTGGCTGATACACCTCTGTAGGGCTGCCTGGCCCTCGGTTGCCATTCCCTGGTGGCCAGAGCGGACGGATGAGTGGTCACATGCTCCTTCCCAGCAGTAGCCTATTGCAGAGGTGAGGGGAAGCCCACCCACCCTTTTACTTAATCTCAAGAGGTGCCACTGCATCTGTGGTCTGCTCCGCCTAGTGTATTTCACACAGTGACAAGAGCAGAAAGATCAAGCATCCTACAGGTGGTGCTCTGAGGAAGCATAGACTCTCCAGTGGTGTTTGGGCACTCTGTTCCCTCAGATGATAATCCCACCCACAATCACTGTCACGGATCAGGGTAGGGCACCAACTGGCACAGGAGCATAAGAAGTACACTTGCGCAGCCTGGCTTGGGGTTCTCGAGCAGCTTGTTGCATGCCATGCATACCACCTGTGGGATATTTTTACCTATGCCAATGCGCCCCACTGCACACCTTTGCCAATGGGGAAAGAAAAAGCCAAAGATGGACGTACTAACCCATGTGCGGGCAGAAAAGCTGCAAAACTGCACATGGTCCACCATTACCAAAGGCTGCACATCCCTGCCACATACAGTCAAAGTTGGTGTAAAAACAGAACTCACTGCAGAAGAATGCCACTGGGTGCTGTACATGAAGTAAGGCCACAGAATTTAGCTATAAACCGAACATGCCCTTTAAAATGCAGCTTCCCCAATCAATTGCAACCTTTAAAGTGCTGTTTTGGCACTAAATTCAGTCATTTTCCAAGTGAACTATTGAAATTCAAAGTATGCTGAAATCCTCCAGGTAGCTCAGACCAACCGGGCCTCACTGACTGACAGCAGTTAAGAAATGTATTTTATGAAAACCAGTGCAGCAACAGTTTGTTTTCAGTTGCACAGGAAAAATGCAGATAAAATTGGCAACATACAACAATTTCAGCTGTGCAGAGAAACTCCAAGCATGGGCTGAACACTTACTTTCAGGCTGCAAACAAATTCCAGCACTCAAGGACAGAAATGGTGCCGAATAGATGTGTATGCTGCAAAAGAAATTCTGATGTAAAAGACTCAGTATAAATGTGCTGTTTCCCTGAAGAAATTGCAAAATTTGCCTATTTAAAAGCATGTTTTTGTGAAGGGCTTGATTCTTTTAATTGTCAAAATCCACTAAAAACTATGTTCATTTTATATGTGTTAAATGAAAGACCTTAAAGTGAATTTTAAAGTCACCCAGTTTGCAGTTAACTGGTTAATTCTGACTTGACAGGGCCCAGCCTGGGAAAGATGACACTTCAGGTTGACACTCCCCTGTTACAGGAAGGCTTAATGGATGCTGGAGGTTCTCGCATATTGACAACAATGAGCTCATCAGACTTTCGTCTCTGGCACAGCCAAGGACAATGGCAGGCTGCCTATTGATCCATACAGGGGAGCTTCCCTCTCAAGGAAGAGGACACCCCTCCCTGATAAAAGGAATGTGGCAGCTGTTGCCTGTTGAAAGGAAAGTTACAAAAAAGAAACACTGCCCAAAACATTTGGTGTTTAAATGCCTGTTTGTGATTAAGTTTTGAAGCAACATGAAGGAGGACAAACCTAAAAATTCGTAGTGGTAAATCTAATTTCAGGCCCTTGCTTTGAAGACGTTAAAGAACCCTGTATTACATAATGAACCAAAGTTACAGGAAAACCCTAATTGTAGCAAAACTATTAATGCTGCATGTCTAATATGGTATACCCATGCTCTAGTGATAATCGCCCAGATATGTACTGAATTAGAAATTGTTAGGCCAAACTGTTATGATTAAAATTGATACAATTCTGCAGAATGACAAAGACAGCTCTCACAGAGATGGAAATTGAATGTAAAAAGAACCAATCAAATATGTAATTTATGTGTCCAATTTTATTAGGGGACATCATTTTAGAAATGTACATTTATGCAAAAGTTAAATTGTGGTTCAAATCAATGTGGGAGTTCCCAAATCCCATCATAAAGAGGACAGCTCTTTTCTGACTTCAAACCAGAACAAGGCAAGTGCCGTTGACCACTCACAGCCATAGGGGTGTGGTTTGAAATTCTGCCCCTACCATAAACTTTATGATGTCACTTGGTAGGATAAATATAGGAACTTCACCACACATAGACACACACTGCTTCCTGACCACATCCTGATTTCCATGCAGCGCTTTGTTCCAGAATTCCTCATCTTGCAGCTGATTCCAGACTTCTTTGCAAAACTCAGGCCTCAGCATTTGATGAAATCTTTTCAGCTAGGCCCAAATCCATCATCCCAAACTTAAGGGAAATTAATTCTGATCCAGTCCGGCTTGCTACTATTAAGGCTTGCCTGGTGAAACTCACCATCTAGCTAATCTGCTGTGTCCAGTGACCAGAAGGGCCAATCCAATCCAAATCCAGTCTGAGGTGCAGTCCAAATTGACCAGAACCGCACAGCTGATCCAATTCTGCCAGAAGTTCTCTGCTGCCGGTAGACCCGATCCGATGACCAGAACCCTGACAGTCCAATCTTAATTACAGTGGACTGTAAGTATCAACAGGAATAATAGTAACCCATAGTATATTGCCTTGTCCTATCCCAATCTCAACCCATCCTCTCTTTAACTTTAGGACTTGTAGCAGTGTCACACCAGTCTGAAACCTTGCTTTGATTTCTTGAAATAGTAATAATTTCTTGAAAATCCTTTTGTCTTTTGAAAATCCCAAACCCTTAATATCATCCCACGGGTAATCCGACTGAGTTCTCCAAGGCGGACACAGAGGTGCTGGGGTTGGTTTCCACAGACCACTCTGGGGCTTACTGTGTTTCAAACTGGTAACCAGCCTGAATACCCTAGTTTAGAGCATAATTGTAATTGGAAGAACTAATTTCTGTTTTCATATTCGCGCCTATTTGTTCAAAAACGCCTCTTATTCAAACTTACATAACTTCTTCAATTTTATAGATAGAAACGTAATTTCAACTCTCAGTTAAACCTAAGATCTGTAGCTATATCCACAACCAAAAACCGTGGAACAGCGTATTTGACCTGTTTTTTATAAAAAATCGCATAGTGATATTTTACTGCAAATTCACATTTTGCCAAGGTTCTACCCGTGTCTTTTCTCATCCAAAGAGTTTCTTAACTCCCATTCTGATCTAAAGTGTGTACTGTTGCTCATCTTGTAGCTCATGTGTGTTAGGACCTGTTTAGCATTGCTCTCATAAGAAATTCTATCAATTTAAGCATTTTTGCACACTTTTCCTTGTTTCACAAAGCCATTTTCAACTGTCATTTTAAAGAGTGTAAATTTCCCAAAAGCGCTTTTCTCTCTTGCTTGGGGAGGGAAGACTGCACCCAAACACTGTACTCTGTTCTTCATTCCAAAATACCTGCTGCTTACTTACATCTGTGTAGAATTGCTCATTTGTGCATTAAGAACTTTGCAGGGGGAAACCTTAACTTAAACGCTATCTGTTCACAAACCAAAACCATTCTTTTTCCTGTGTTTTCTATTCTGCATTTCTATAAGTGAATTCAATTGCTTGACTTATTTTCTGAATTGTATTGGCCCCACTTGGTGATTGCTGCCCCATATATATATACTAAAAGTTGTGTTTAATTTGAATATTAAATAAATAAATAAATGTTTACTTTTACCAAATAGCCTGATTCATGGTCCAGTGTGACCTGGGGGTATTTTGAGACAGGTGTGATATGAGTGGTATATCACTCAGAATATTTGAACCTATAGACATAATAAATAAGTATTTCACTGCGCACTACATGCTAGACGAGACCGGGGTGTGTGCTTGATTGAAATCCTTAAGTAAGTATCAACAGGAATAATAGTAACCCATAGTATATTGCCTTGTCCCATCCCAATCTCAACCCATCCTCTCTTTAACTTTAGAACTTGTAGTGGTGTCACACCAGTCTGAAACCTTGCTTTGATTTCTTGTAATAGTAATAATTTCTTGAAAATCCTTTTGTCTTTTGAAAATCCCAAATCCTTAATATCATCCCACGGGTAATGCGACTGAGTCCTCCAAGGCGGACACAGAGGTCCTGGGGTTGGTTTCCACAGACCACTCTGGGGCTAACTGTGTTTCAAACTAGTAACCAGCCTGAATACCCAAGTTTAGAGCATAATTGTAATTAGAAGAACTAATTTCTGTTTTCATATTCGTGCCTATTTGTTCAAAAACGCCTCTTATTCAAACTTACATAACTTCTTCAGTTTTATAGATAGAAACATAAATTCAACTCTCAGTAAAACCTAAGATCTGTAGCTATATCCACAACCAAAACCCGCGGAACAGTGTATTTGACCTGTTTTTATAAAAAATCGCATAGTGACATTTTACTGCAAATTCGCATTTTGCCAAGGTTCTACCCGTGTCTTTTCTCATCCAAAGAGTTTCTTAACTCCCATTCTGATCTAAAGTGTGTACTGTTGCTCATCTTGTAGCTCATGTGTGTTAGGACCTGTTTAGCATTGCTCTCATAAGAATTTCTATCAATTTAAGCATTTTTGCACACTTTTCCTTGTTTCACAAAGCCATTTTCAACTGTCATTTTAAAGAGTGTACATTTCCCAAAAGCGCTTTTCTCTCTTGTTTGGGGAGGGAAGACTGCATCCAACCACTGTACTCTGTTCTTCATTCCAAAATACCTGCTGCCTACTTACATCTGTGTAGAATTGCTCATTTGTGCATTAAGAACTTTGCAGGGGGAAACCTTAACTTAAACGTTATCTGTTCACAAACCAAAACCATTCTTTTTCCTGTGTTTCCTATTCTGCATTACTATAAGTGAATTCAATTGCTTTACTTATTTTCTGAATTGTATTGGCCCCACTTGGTGATTGCTGCCCCATATATATACTAAAAGTTGTGTTTGATTCGATTATTAAAAAAATAAATAAATGTTTACTTTTACCAACTAGCCTGATTCATGGTCCAGTGTGACCTGGGGGGTATTTTGAGACAGGTGTGATATGAGTGGTATATCACTCAGAATATTTGAACCTATAGACATAATAAATAAGTATTTCACTGCGCACTACATGCTAGACGAGACCGGGGTGTGTGCTTGATTGAAATCCTTAACACACCACAAACCCTGCCTTTGATTTTCCTTTCTAAGGCACTGAGGATTTGTGGATGGAAATTCTAAAGAGGTGATTGTTGGGCAAAAATTTCAGTTCCCCTTTCGTGGATTTCAACTGCTGTCTGGGCCGCTACCTGTGGCCTGCACATTCGTGGTTGTGGCTTGGAGAGAACTGTTCTGGTACTTTCAAGTGACTGGACTGCCTCTCCGTCTCCCCTGGTCTCTGAGATGTCCCAAGGCAAGCGTGTCTGTGTGCATCAGACAAAGGGCAGTGGCAATCACTATTGTCATAGACACCACTGCACGACTTGTATCCACTGCCTACATCACAGCTCTTGCAAACAGAAAGAATGTGTTGAGTTCAGCTTTGCATTGGATCAAGTGATTAAAAGAATAGATCGCTCAAAAATGTTATTGCCCCGAGCGTTCGGGCATGTGGTTTAAAGAAATCTGTGATCGATCGTAAAAACATTTCCTATGCACCTTACCTTAGTTTTCCTCACTTTCACACATGCGAAGCGGAGCATCGGGGCCCGGCCATCTTGTGCTAATATTATCTGTTGCCGCATCACCCGAAGTTGAACTGCCATTGCGGTACAAAATCATATCCCGCCCCTGAAGTTGACATCAGTATTCCTAGCAATATTCTCCATCTATTTTCATGATATTAGTGGGCAGTGTAGCCAAATGCGCCCAGTCATCACCTACGTATAAACGTTAGTTGACGCAGAACCCAGAATATCAACACACACATCCTCTAACAGCAGAGCACGTTCCAAATCGGAATAGAAAACACTATTTTTAAAGCAAACACCAATACTCTGCAATTTATAATGTGCTTTCATTTCACAATAAACGCTCTGAGAACATCCTCCAATTTCAATTATTAGCCACATTTTTAATTTCGTTCTGTTTGAGCATCAAATCTTTATCATGAGGCACACAGTGTTCCTTTCGGTAGAAGAAGCGCATTCGACGCACCTTGAATCACAAGCCTTCAGCATCAGCTTCTTGTTAGACCATGGTGAAAGATGACAGATTGCTCCTTGTTGCTGGTACCGCCAAAGGGCATATAGGCCCCGGGTGATCGTCCCACATCAGCCTAATCGTGATACATCTGTGCAGTAGGGACCCCAGCCGGCCCACAGGTCTGGGGGTTTCCAAACAGCACTTTAAGATGAATAGCAGCACCCTTGAGATGGATGGGGGTGCAGATTAATACTCTCGCCTCAAATCAATAATGACAACTCAATAATTTGGCAAAGGGAGTCCGTTTAAGTACAAAAAACAGGGAGTTCATGAATATCAGCAATCGCTCGATCTTCCTTCTCGCTTGAACTCCAATTAATTTCAGAAAACACATAACATTTATACCAAAAACTCGTCATCACTTATGTGTAACTCTTAAAACTTAGCATGCAACTTGATTGGTTCTAGGAAGGTAACTTTAATATAGGTATAATATCTGTATATGGTACCGGGGAAAGTGGATTGGATAAACAATGTCAGATGGGGCATCTAAGCCCTTCCTTCAAAATGGCTACTGTAGACGTCACTAAAAGTACGACGTATCATTGGTTCTATTAACTATAGAAGCCTAGATTACATGGTCCACTATGATTGGGTTGGCATCAACCCCACTCATACTTTTCCACTTGCTTAGCAGTGTGCAGAATAGCCGGCCAGGTGCAGGGAGTTTGTCTGCACCCCTAGCTTCCCTTCAATTATTGCTTCAATCAATCATCACCTCAGTGGTCATGTGTCAATTATTTCTTTGTGGTTGGCTTCAAGTCTGCTTCTTGGTCTGGGAAAGTTAATGCGTCTGGGCATGGCAAAGGTCCATGCATAGGTGTGAAAGTTTCATCCCTTCCTGCTGGTCTAGTCACGTGATTCCGACACCGTGAAATCGTCTTATTCTTTATGCAATTTCATGTATTTGATTTAATTCTGCCAGTTGTTTGCCATCTGTGGCTTATCTTGACCTTTCTGCACAGGATACTCTGTTCTTCTTCTCATTAATTGTATCTACTGTTGGCCTATTTCAGCCAATACGACCTTGGCTTCTTGGCATGATTACCTTCGTCTGAGTTTCGCTCCGTCTTTAATTCTTGATTTGCTTGCTGCAAAGCTCTCCTCTTGAGACCTTTAGTAACCTTTGGTTGATTCTGCTCTTGTGCATAGTGGAAGTATACTTATATAAAGTGCTCCTTTTGAGGTAAATATGTATAGGTGTTGTTTGCCGCAATCTATCTTACTATTAAGCATAAGAAACCCTCACGATTTCTGTACTCCTTGCGATTACTGTGCATATGTACATGGTTAAATTAACTGAATATCTTCATTGCGCATATGGCATAATTTCTGACATCTTGACATCAATTATTTCACTTTAGGCTCAGGATGTCACTTTTCCATGGTGTTTTGTCTCTTTTGACCATTGTCAGGTCGTTATATCTTCTATATGTGAGTCAGTCCGGGTTCTTATAACGTCACCATTTGTCTTCTTTTAGTATCTTCTTGGCTTCTTCAAGTATTGCATTCTGACAATCGTCATTCTGTCTCACGTGTCGATACGGTTTTCTCAATGGGTACCTTATTGTCCAGGTTTTCTTAGGTGTCGGTACTTCAACAGGTGTTGTTCTTCTGATAGGTACTGGACAGAGCCCAACTGCGACTCTCTGCTAGTTTATTTGCTCATCATAAGTCACATATTTTGGCGTGAATGTTCCTGGTACTTCAAAATGGGTGGTTGGAGTGCGAATCGTGCTTGGTACCTCCTCTACACTCCCCCCTCTGGGCAATTCATCAACCACTTTCACTTCTTATTTTGTATCCAACTTTACTATATCCTCTGGATCCGCTTTTATTTCATCCTCTGGGTCCAGACATAGAGGCCTGAAGAAATATCTCTTTGGGGTCCATATCTTTACTCCCTTCAAGCTTCCTGCTGTTCTTATGTGCTCATCTTTGTTCCATGTCATTAAATGACATTGTCCACTTGGACTGCAATAGATTCATCTTCCCACATAATTTCTGCGTTTCCTTAAATACCAAAATTTTGTTCCTTCTGGTGCATAAATGCTGACTTTCACAAAGTCTCTTATTTCTTCCTCAGTCAGGTCCTTGGGTTTCAATCCTGGCTCGACATCAATCATGATCTTCATCCCTATGGCATTTTTTGCAGTTTTCTGGCACTATTATTATCTTGATAACACAGAATCTGAGCAATATCATCACTAGCGGGGCTCCTACGAATTTGAATGCATCTGCCAGCCATTGTGGAACCCATGAAAATAGTGATCCAAACTAGCTGCCATTGTTAACTTCGTCAGCTTCATCAAAAATGTAATTCTGTAGTTTTGTCAGCATACCTATGGCCTCTGTTAAGGTTCCATTTTCGTCATCGCGAGATGGTATAAATGTGCAACATGATTTTCGGATTTTTGCACAAATACCTCCATCCATAGCTGTGATCATGTCAAGGACATATCTGTTCTGGAGATTCGTTAGTCGAATCGCCCTTAACTCTTCCCTGATTGCATTGAATCCTTTTATCATCGTGTTGATGCTCTGCAGTAACTCCCATCTGCTTATCTGCAACCATTTAGTATTTGCTCCAACCTGAACTCTTGGCATCAGAATTGTCGTGAACACTGATGAGGTGAGGCTGAAAAGCCCGTGTTCATACGGGATTGCATGAAAAGCTTCTTCTGATTTGGCAGAAAAGTAATTCTCTCTCTTCATTCAGTTCATCAGTTCCACATAACTCTTCTTTCTCAGGTGAGCATCTGCTTTTGGGAAATTGTCAATATTCAGATCACTTTTTGGAATCACCAATGCTGGAACATGGACATTCACCAATCTGCATATACCTCCCCAATTTTTTGGCAATCTGATGTATGCTTTGGATCGACATGCCCAATAATGATCCATGATCACTGCGGTACCATGTACCATTCCGGGAGCTTCAAAAACTCATCCACAGTTCTGATTTTCTCCCATTTTCCTTGTGCCATTATTCCTGAAGCAGAATTTTGAATTATCCAATGGCACTATCTGCAAGGGTCCTCCTCGTTCCTCGACCCATGTCAATATTTTAGCAAGTCTTGGCCATAATGGCTTGCATCCATTTTGTACTATGTCAATGGTACCCTGGTAATGACTGATGACCATCAATGCTCTGCAAATCACTACCACTTTCTCCCATCCGTCTGGTGAAAGAACTGTTCCCCAAATTTGCATTTGACCTCTGTTCTTCCAACACCAAGCTTTTTCTGGAGTTTTCCCTTGAACGTTCAGTCTTTGGTTTGCCTCTTTTATGATCTTTGCTCCTTTAACTCCAGGCTTCTCCTATCTGATTACAATGTTCTTTGTTTTTCCATTGTTCCTTGTCTTTATGTCCTGGACATAATCATCTTCATTTGGATCAGTAGCTTCAGTTGCCCATTTCAGTGAAGCATCACTTCCCATGAACTGGCCTCTGGTCTTGCACATTGCTATGTGTGATAGACAGTGGGATTTCTGGACATCGATTTCCACAGCTAGGAAGATCTTCGACTTCCCCATGTTGTATGGCAAGAGTGCACAAACAAAGCATTCTTCCTCTGAAGTTCGTCTTCCAACTTCTTTCATATGTTGGTACCAGATGTTATTTCCCAAGTGTGCTGTGCTGTCCAGATAGTCGTTTAGTTTGTTGTTGGCTTCTTGTTTGCTTCTCCTGAATATCTCCATCCATGGTCTAGGCATTTTCATCTGTACCATTTGAGTAAGAGAAAGTCTGGTAATTCTTTCCTTGTCCTCTTGTCTTTCCCTGGCTCTGGTTATGAACGGCCATATTGATTGTGCTATCATCTCTGCACGTGATAGTTTTGTAGGACTTGTACTTGTTCTCTTCATTGGATCAGGCGTGCTTGTGAATGCTGTCTCTGTTTGTTTATTCTACAACTCCTTTTGTCTCTTTAAAAGTTCAACTTTCTCCATTTGTCTTTTGGCTTCACTTGGTGTGGAACTTCTCATTGTTGGTTGTCCAACCTTCTCCTCTTCTTTGAACTGTGGTTCTGCAGCTATTGACACTAGACCAGGTGCATGTGCACTCATCATTTGTGTGTGTTTTTCATTAACCCCCTCTCATGTTTGCTCTGCCGACCCTGTGTAAGTGATTTCAATCCAGCACTCCAACTAAGTCAATGCCTGTCATGATGCCCGCTCCCGGGGAGCCGGTTCAAGCCCTGCGTCCCCGAAAGCGGACATCCAGTCCCCAAGGAAGGACCCAGCAACCCCATATAGGGGCCCTTTGGACAGTGTCCTGGCGCCTGTTGCGCCAGGCTCATAAAAGACATCAGTCCTGGCGCCATAGGCGCCAGGCTCATTATGGATGTGCTTGGGTGCACTTACCTGATGCAGACCATGCTGCAGGATCCTGGCCTCCTTGAGTCCTGAAAGGAACTACTTTACCTGTGAGACTAATTTACCATCCGGGCGTGGTCGGGGAAGGATACATACCTGATTGGAGGAAGGATACATACCTGGAACTTCTTCCAAGGCTATTTAAACCCCACCCGAACAGCCACACGTGCTTCGCGTTGTTCTGCATCTAGCAGCTGGACGCTCACCGTGTCTGCTCCTGCATCCTGATTTCTGCCACGCCTGCCAGCATCCTGGATCACCTGCAAAGGAAGAGAAGAAGAGAACAGAAGAAGGAAAAGTCCTTACCTGCTAAATCTGCATCCCGGAGACATCTCGCCGACAATCCTGAAAAGGAAGACTTTTATTTAAAAGCTCATTGCGTCGATCGCTGCAGTGCTGCATTCCAATCACCTTTACTGGGCGCCTCCATGTTCAGCAGCGATCATCCGGATTCACAGTCACGCCCCAGCGCCTAGGGAGAAAAAGACCGAACAAAAGGTGAGAGAGAGAAGGGAATAAGGAAAGCTAAATCTCCATGTTAAGACTTACCTGTTGATTCATTCCCTCTTCATTTCGGGTCCGCGCCGCATCCTGGCATTTCCGGGGGAAAAAGAGACATCAGCGTTAATGCGCGAATGAAAAGACATTACCAAAAAACGCTCATTAAAGACTTACCTGATTTCTACAAGGATTTCACCACTCATCTCGGGCCGGTGCCTGTTCCCCGGCATTCCGTACCCCGGCCCCTATGGGGAAAAAGACACTAGCATTAGTACATTAATGCATGGACACAAGGGGAACCTCTTATCAAAAAACTTACCTGGAAGCCAAGCATGTTTGGTTCTCACCAATCCGAAAATCCAGTGAAGTAACTGGATACCAACGCACCCCTGCATCAGAAGCATCAGAAGCAGGATGGAGAGCTCGTCCTTCCAGACCCTAAGGTGAGACGCTACGAGGAATCACAGAAGGGTTTCGAGGAGGGTGAGAGGGGAAAGTGGGAGGCTGATTGCATTACCCCGCAGACAGTTAATCCCCTATTTTCGCCTACAGAAGGATACTTCTGCGAGCCAGACAAGCCAGATTTGGGGGCCCGGTCCAGTCCGTCTTCCGAACCCTGCGCATCACCTTAGAAGAGGTCACAGCAGCGCGAACCAGGCCAGCGCCTCCGTGGGAGTCAGGTGAGCGTTACAGAACGTGAAGCCTTCCTACAAATTCCCACCCAGGCGCTATGGAAAGTTCTGAGACTGATCAGTTGGCCCAATTACTGGGGGAATTACGGGCCGAAGTACATGCCACTCGTCAAGAGACTAATGCCCTCAGGAGGGAATTAATAATATCAAAGGAAAGAACTGATGACCTGACCAGACAGCTTTTGCAAGGTCAAGCTGGGTAAACTCCTCTACCTGGTTCCGGAGGGAACCCTGCTCCTGTGGTTTCCAGTAACCCTGTGCAGATTAATCTACCTGGAAACATGCCGCTGGCCCCACCCGAACGCTTTGCTGGGGACCCCAAACGATTCGCCGTATTCATGAATCAGTGTCGTTTGCACTTCCTATGCATACCTGGGGCCTTCCCTAATGATCAGACCAAGGTAGCCTTTGTATTGTCATATCTCAGCGGCTGCGCTGCCGATTGGTCACTTTCACTGGTTACTCAAGATGACCCGATTCTCCGTGATTTTCAAAGGTTTCAAGCAAGCATGGAAAGGTTATTTGCTCGACACTCTCAGGGACAGGCTCTGGATGACGAACTTCTATCCCTGCGACAGGGCAATCAGGACCTCCTATCCTATATTGCAACCTTTAATAGACTAATTGTGGAAACGGGATGGCCAGAGGATAAAAGAGTCACGTTGTTTTATCGAGGCCTACGCGGAGAACTTAAAGATGTCTTGGCCCAAGTTGTAAATCCGCCCCAAGAATGCACAGAGTATATAGACTTAGTGGTCCAATTGGATCACAGACTTCAAAACAGAAAAGCAGATCGGTCCAGGTTTGAGACCCGGGTGTTGGTCAAGACCCATGCTAATCCCAAGGGAGTTGATGTCTCTGAGCCTATGCAAATTGGAGGGGTTAAAGGACCCTTAACTCAAAAGGAACGTGAAAGGAGGCGGCAGTTAAAATGATGTCTTTATTGTGGGAATTCTGGACACTTTCTATGAGATTGCCCGGCAAAACCGCCCCGAAAGGCGGTAGGAGCCGCTGATAAAAACCATGAAGACTGTTTCGGAAAACGACTCTGCCCGACAAGTGTAGGGGTACGCTTGCCGAGCTTGAAAACTAACTCTCAGACCTCGCATTTCATTGTGCCAATGGTTCTCGTAGATCCAGAACAGCCTAAGCGGTTGCATGCAATAAAGGCATACATCGATAGTGGGGCTATTGGAAACTATGTGGATCGTGAATTGGTCTCTAGGATTAACCTCCCTCTCCGTCCTAAAACCAGCAAAGATGTCATCACCACAGTCGATGGAACTGAAATTGCCTCTGGACCGGTAACACATTCCACTACTGAGGTGACTCTTATTGGTCCCGACGGCCATCGGGAGGGTGTTGTGTTTGATGTAATCAAGGCTCCACAGTTTCAGGTTATTCTTGGAATCCCTTGGTTAGAGACACATAATCCTCGAATTGATTGGCGAGCTAAGAGAATAACCTTCCCGGATTGTACACAAACCTGCTACCCAGAAAACCTGAAGATTAATCTAGCATCTGTAACCTCTGCCTCCATGCAACTACCTCCGGAATACCAAGACTTTCAGGACGTCTTCCAAAAGGAACAGGCCAACACGTTACCTCCTCACAGATCGTACGATTGCCAAATCGATCTGGTGCCCGGTGCACAACCCCCTTGTAGCAGGATTTATGCCCTTACCGAACCTGAGAATCTGCATTTGAGACAATATTTGGATCAATACCTAGCTAATGGTTTTATTCGCCCGTCAAAGTCCCCAGCATCCTCGGCTTTGTTCTTCGTGCCCAAAAAAGAAGGCGACCTTAGAACTTGTATCGATTACCGTGCATTGAACCAGATAACGGTTAAAAACCGTTATCCTCTGCCTCTGATCCCTGAACTCCTTGACCAGGTGAAGGACGCTTGCATATACACGAAGTTAGATCTCCGGGGGGCTTATCATCTGGTACGAGTTAAAGAAGGCGACGAATGGAAAACTGCCTTCCGTACTAAATACTGGTTATTCGAGTACCAGGTGATGCCTTTCGGATTGTGTAACGCGCCGGCTGCCTTCCAATACTTCATGAATGATGTCCTTCGGGAACTCATCGATGTTTGTGTTGTCATATATATCGATGACATTCTGGTGTACTCCTCTTCGGAATCTGATCACAGAAAACACGTCAGGGCAGTACTTGAAAAACTGCGCCAACACAAACTATTTGCTAAATTGGAGAAATGTGTTTTCCATACCACAGAAGTCGAGTTTCTAGGTTTCATCCTGACACCCAAAGGAGTCCAAATGGACTCAAGAAAAGTGGATGCCATCCTCAAATGGCCATCACCTAGCTCTGTAAAAGGGGTTCAAAGCATGCTTGGCTTTGCCAATTTCTATCGCAGGTTTATCCCGGAATTTTCACGCGTGGTACAACCCATTACTGCACTCTTGAGGAAAAATAAACGTTTTGAATGGTCTGAAGAAGCTGAGCAGGCCTTTCAGGATTTAAAAGCTAAGTTTACCTCCGCACCTATATTGAAACACCCGCGTCCAGATCTCCCTTATGTCGTCGAGACTGACGCATCCAGCCTAGCCATGGGAGCTGTCCTGTCCCAAAGAGATCCCGAAACCAACCAATTGCATCCCGTAGCATTTTGGTCCAGAAAATTCTCGGCACCAGAGATTAATTATGCAATCACGGACAAAGAACTGTTAGCCAAGAAGTCCGCTTTTAAAGCCTGGCGGCATTATCTGCTTGGCGCTCGACATACCATCACAGAGATCACTGATCACCGGAATTTACAGTATTTGAAAACCGCCAAGGCTCAGTCATCACGGCAGCTCCGATGGGCTTTGTTTTTCGCTGAATTTGATTTCGTGATTACCTATCGACCTGGCTGCAAGAATGGCAAAGCAGACGCCTTATCCCGAATTGGAATGGGAGAA
The DNA here is from genome assembly GCF_040938575.1 of Ambystoma mexicanum. Lineage (NCBI taxonomy): Eukaryota > Metazoa > Chordata > Amphibia > Caudata > Ambystomatidae > Ambystoma > Ambystoma mexicanum. Next base: position 991,870,842 of record NC_090937.1, read on the forward strand.
TCTGATAAAAACTCAGAACCAGTACCAATAATTCCCGAACAGAGGATTCTAGGCATGACTTCGTTACAGACGCTTGAAGACATTCAAGCCAGAGTGAAACAACTCCTGGACCCTACAACCTTACAGGATTGGATACAAAAGGGATCAGACTTTACCATAGATAATGGTTTACCTTATTTTTAAGGACGCTTATTCCTGCCACATAAGGAATTACACGAACTAGTTATTTCCGGTTATCATGATGCATTAATAGAGGGACACCCCGGTATTGCCAAAACAGAGGAAAAGGTGAAACGACAATTTTGGTGGCCCTCTTGGCGAAAAGATGTTAAATCTTTTGTGATGTCCTGTGGTGTTTGCGCCCAAAATAAAAGTCAAAAGAAAAGACCAGCCGGTCTCCTTCAACCTCTAGACATACCGCCAGCACCCTGGTACACCCTATCAATGGATTTTATTACAGACCTGCCTCCTTGTTCGGGGTACATTACTATTCTGGTAATTGTGGATTTGTTCTCCAAAATGGCCCACTTTATTCCTTTGAAAGGTTTACCTTCAGCTTCTGTCCTAGCCAAAGAATTCCTTGAAAATATTGTTCGGCTACATGGATTCCCATCTATACTAATCTCTGACCGGGGAAGCAAATTCATTTCCCACTTCTGGCGCAAATGTTGTCAAATGGCGCAGATCGACGTAAGATTATCCACCAGTCACCACCCTCAGACCGATGGTCAGACCCAGAGGACAAATCAGACCCTTGAGCAATACTTACGGTGTATGTTACAGCAATCTGAAAGCAACTGGAAAGACATTCTTTGGATAGCCGAATGCGCATATAATAATTCGGTACACTCTGGAACTGGCCACAGTCCTTTTTATACTTTGTTTGGGCATCACCCTCGAACCTCAAACCTTGACTCTCCTCAGAACCTCGGAATGCCTGCAGTAGAACATCTGCATTCTACAATTACCCAAGCCTTCAAAGAGGCAACCACGCATTTACAACAAGCCAAGAGAAAATACAAGGAGAATGCTGATCTACATCAGAGTGAAGCACCTCCATATCAGATTGGGGATCAAGTGTGGTTAGCTACCAGACATTTACCACTCAAAGGGCCTCGAACGTTTAACCCAAAATATCTGGGACCTTATTCTATTACGGCAATAATTAACCCAGTGGCTGTTAAACTTGATTTACCAGCTAGTATGCGAATTCACCCTGTTTTTCATGTGTCACTTCTGAAACCAGTGGTACCCGGAACCCGACTACTCAAACCTCCAGAACCTATTCTAATAGATGGGGAGCCCGAATTCGAAGTGAAGAACATTTTAGACTCAAAAGTGTTTTGGTCAAAACTGTTCTACCTAATTGATTGGAAGGGGTACGGACCCCAGGAGAGGTCGTGGGAACCCAGCGACCATGTGCATGCACCTCGATTAGTCAGGAAATTCCACCCACTCTTCCCAGACAAACCAAAACCCCCGGAGGGAACAACCTTGGGAGGGGCCTTGGGGGGGAGTGCTGTCATGATGCCCGCTCCCGTGGGAGCCGGTTCAAGCCCTGCGTCCCCGAAAGCGGACATCCATTCCCCAAGGAAGGACCCAGCAACCCCATATAGGGGCCCTTTGGACAGTGTCCTGGCGCCTATGGCGCCAGGCTCATAAAAGACATCAGTCCTGGCGCCATAGGCGCCAGGCTCATTATGGATGTGCTTGGGTGCACTTACCCGATGCAGACCATGCTGCAGGATCCCGGCCTCCTTGAGGCCTGAAAGGAACTACTTTACCTGTGGGACTAATTTACCATCCGGGCGTGGTTGGGGAAGGATACATGCCTGGAACTTCTTCCAAGGCTATTTAAACAACACCCGAACAGCCACACGTGCTTCGCGTTGTTCTGCATCTAGAAGCTGGACGCTCACCGTGTCTGCTCCTGCATCCTGACTTCTGCCACGCCTGCCAGCATCCTGGATCACCTGCAAAGGAAGAGAAGAAGAGAACAGAAGAAGGAAAAGTCCTAACCTGCTAAAGCCGCATCCCGGAGACATCTCGCCGACAATCCTGAAAAGGAAGACTGTTATTTAAAAGCTCATCGCGTCGATCGCTGCAGTGCCGCATTCCACTCACCTTTACTGGGCGCCTCCATGTTCAGCAGCGATCATCCGGATTCGCAGTCACGCCCCAGCGCCTAGGGAGAAAAAGACCAGAACAAAAGGTGAGAGAGAGAAGAGAATAAGGAAAGCTAAATCTCCATGTTAAGACTTACCTGTTGATTCATTCCCTCTTCATTTCGGGTCCGCGCCGCATCCTGGCATTTCCGGACCCCGGCGCCTAAGGGGAAAAAGAGACATCAGCGTTAATGAGCGAATGAAAAGACATTACCAAAAAACGCTCATTAAAGACTTACCTGATTTCTACAAGGATTTCACCTCTCATCTCGGGTCGGTGCCTGTTCCCCGGCATTCCGCACCCCGGCCCCTATGGGGAAAAAGACACTAGCATTAGTACATTAATGCATGTACACAAGGGGAACCTCTTATCAAAAAACGTACCTGGAAGCCAAGCAAGTTTGGTTCTCACCAATCCGAAAACCCAGTGAAGTAACTGGATACCAACGCGCCCCTGCATCAGAAGCAGAATGGAGAGCTCGTCCTTCCAGACCCTAAGGTGAGACGCTATGAGGAATCACAGAAGGGTTTCGAGGAGGGTGAGAGGGCAAAGTGGGAGGCTGATTGCATTACCCCGCAGACAGTTAATCCCCGATTTTCACCTACAGAAGGATACTTCTGCGAGCCAGACAAGCCAGATTTGGGGGCCCGGTCCAGTCCGTCTTCCGAACCCTGTGCATCACCTTAGAAGAGGTCACAGCAGCGCGAACCAGGCCAGCGCCTCCGTGGGAGTCAGGTGAGCGTTACAATGCCTAGTATGGGATGCCCAATGGAAACCCTTATTTATATACTTTATGTCAAAAGTTCTTTTAATTCTGGATGATGTACCCTTATATAACATCCGTCTCTTTGAATTCCCCCGGTCTCACTGAACCAAGAGATAGGTTTGTTTTGCAAATTAAAAGATTTATTTGAAGAATTGAACAATATATATATATCACACTTTTATAAATATGGATAATATCTGAATATCACACTTCTGAATATGAACAATGATCGGCAATGGGTAATATGACAATATCAACAATCTCTTTAATCAATTAGGAGTAGGAATAGGAAGAATAATGTAGCAGAGAATAACTTTGTGTGGTTCAAGGAAATGCAATGAAAGGAAAGAATGCAACACAGAAAGAAACTTGATATGAATTCAACCAAAGACAATATAATCACTCTTTCGCCCTGTTGTTACTCACTCCCCCCAATATGCAATATGAAGAGATGAATGAGGGCACACAGGTATCAGGAATAACAATTGCATTTTCAATCCCAATTCCCCCCAGCAAGCTTAGAGAGAACAGTAATGATTTTAAAACAGGTCAATTGCTTTTAAATGTAATATGAATTGAATGGGAAAAATGCTAAAAATTATTTTAATTTGCTAATGTGATTCAGAACTAGTGAGAGTGGCTTTGGATTGGTTCAGGTAGACACTAGCAATGATTGTTGAATGATTAGCAGATGGAAAACGAAATTCAGAAGTTGAAAACAAGAAATAGCTGTTTTTACAGGTGGTGAAATTGAGCCAAATTGGAATGTCAATATGGGTTTGTTTGAAAGCTGAGGATGTTAGCTGCGAAATGACATTTAAATTTTGTTTCTAGGATGTACGGTTCAAAAGCTACAGAGGTTTTTGTAGAAGTCGAATTTTCTCAAAAGGAGTCAAGATTTCTAATGAAATTACGCTGTGAATTACAGACAGGTTGGCTTACACTAACAATTCTCACAGGATTAGATGGATGAGAAAGGATTCAGAATGGACAAAAGAGATTCTACAATGCAGTCTGGATATGTTGGAATGGGTTGGAGGGATTACTTTAAACTAAGAGATGACTATGGACAGTTCTACACTAAATACTCACAACTCTGGTTTAAATGGAATGGACCCATCAAAGTTCTGGTCAAAGGTTTGGCTTGGACTCCGCTCGCCACCGGACAGGATCAGGGCACCTCGACTCTGCTCTCAGCAAGGCACTCTGGTCTGCGCGGCACTTGGACTGGATCTGACGGGTTCTGGGTTACAGCTCTGCTGGACTGATCTGGATCTTGGGTTCTAGCAAAGGTTGTTGGCCAGAAGCAGCAAACAGCTCAGCCAGGCTGTTGAATGGATTAGGTTAGGCCCCGTGGAAGTTAGGGGTTCAATCAGGTTTGCAAGGTTTTTAAAGGCCTGCTGAAAAGGGTTCAGCTTTTTGGATTAGGTCTCTGCTTCAGGGTTCTAGAGTCTGGTTCTAGAGTCTGGATCTGGAGTCTGGTTCTGGAGTCTGGATCTTCCTGCAGGGTGCTTCGCCAGTGGATAAGTTGATGAGTGAAAGTGTGTGTCATGCCTGTCCTCAGCAGTCCCTATTTATCCATTTTCCAAAGTGGGTGGGGAGGCTGATTGTCTACACCCAACCCTCTAAGTATCTGATAGGTCAGAGACTTCCCTGTCCCCTGATTTGAGAAAGGAGCAGTGTGTCATGAGGTGTCATCATGTGTCAGAGTGATGCTGCCATTTACAATCTAGGGAAGAACCTCCCCTTTGCTTTTACCCAGAAAATCTATTTTTCCCAAAAAACATATTTTCAATATGCACAACTTGTTAATAATACATATACACATCACAGATTGCCTAAGGTATGTTTCTGTCAAAATCTTATCTTCCTACAAGTTCTGGTTCATAAATGACAATTTTTCACACTTTTGTTTGGTTACACATTTTTGGATCTGTACGATTTTTTATACATACATGCACATACCCTCTGGGCATATTCCTGTAATTTTTCATGTTCCTAGCATAATCATAAAAGCTACAATATTAAAAATCTCATGGTTCAGTCTCTGAATGTCGCACAGATTCCAGATTAGTTTTAAACTGTGAGTGAATTTTTCATTTTAATAATCTCTAAATTTCATATTTTTGTCAGTTCGGTACAATATTTTATAAGTCTTTTCCTTAAACATATATTTAGTCCAATTTCAAATCCTCATTTTCAGTCTGGCCCGCCTCCAAAGCTTGGCTGAGTCAGAGAGTCACATGGCTTGTCTTCCTGCCAGGGCAGTTGTTGTCAGTCACACCCGAATTAGCATTTCCTTTCAGTTCAAGGACTCCATTGTCTCTTTCCCAGAACAGCAGAGGAAGTGTCTTCCCCTCCTCATTAGCATCCCAATGCGATATCCTCTCCTTTTGGTGGGAAGGAACAGGGTGGGGTGTTCTCAGGGGAAGAAAGCCTCTTTGAAGTGTTAGCTGATTCAGGTTACCTTATAGTCCATTTTAACATTGTTCCTTGTGCAAAATTACAGTTACAAATTTAAAATAAGCAAACATATCTTCAATTCCAGTCGTTTTCATCATGAACATCAATGTGTGGCACCCTATATCGCATTTGATGGAAGTTCCTTCCTTGGCATATTTAGTTTTTTGAGACACAAGTTTCTCCTGTCAGATTTAGAAATCGCCAGCATCTGACAGAGGCGAGTAACGGTATTGCACCCATTTTTGACAGATTTCTTTCCAGCAACCATCTTCAAAAGTGGACTTTGTTCAGGTAACATATACTTCTGCTGACATTATATTTATGTGGATTCTTGAAGTAGAATGATGTTCAACACCCAAGAGGAGGTTGGATCTTTTGGGTGGTTTGTGAGCCATGATTTTTGCAAATTTAACAACCAAGAAAAAACGGATTTTCACACAGCTCTCTGTTTCTTTTGCAATCAGCCTTGCTCTGTGGGCAGCCAAATTATGGGTTTTGGCAGTGGTCTCATGTGTTACCACTGACATAGGCAAAAGTGGATGGCGGCCTATTTTTCAGATTTTTACTGCGCACTTTTGGGTGATTTCTAGCGAGCAGAATGCTTTCCAGTGGCCATTCTGATGTTCCTGATGCAAGCAATGCACAGTACTGTTGCAAGGCCTGGACTAGTGGGTTGAAACATCCCACAAGCCCCCCTCTTGCGATTTGGCGTTGACCGTCCATCAATGGGAATTCGCAAGACTGGGATGTCAGTTTCATCTCTTCTGATTCCACGAATGGCAAAGTTCATCGTCTTTTCCTCCGTCAACGGTGGATCTATCGGTTCTCCTCGCCAGTCCTGATGTGAGTATTGAGCGATACTCCGGGCCCCTCGGATCTTTGCTCCCGGTCCTTGGGTAGTCCTCCTTGGTTTCCGTCTCCATGGTTTATCAATGCTAGGATGACAAAGCAAAAACATATTTGTAGACATTTCCCCACTACTATTAATGTCGTGGGGCGGACACATACATTTGATAAATCAGGACACATTTGTATTATTGTATTTTATAGAATATATATGGAATATTTTAGAGTTGGGATTTTATGGATCTGGAGTGACCCCCTCTGGGGTTCCAAAAGAGTCCTCCAGTTGCTGCAGAGTGTGCCTAGGATGGCAACACTTTAGTTAATTAATATGGACCCACTTGTCTTTCCTTTCCACCAAACTGCTTTTGGCGAATCAGATTTTGCAGGCGACTGGTGAGATTTTGTCTACTATTTCAAAAGGACCCCTCCAGGTAGGCAAACATTTTCGCTGTTTGGCAGGGTTCCTTTGGAAATTGTATAAGTAGACCCGGTCTCCTACATTGTATTCTTTTCTGGTAGTCTTCAAGTCATAGTGGGTCTTCATGCTGTCGGCTGATCTTTCTAGATTTCGCTGAGCATAGGCAAAAGCATGTTGAAGGTGTTTTCTCAGATTTTCAACATACTCATGAATTGCGGAGGCATTGATCAATGTCTGCTCTTGGGTCCTGTAGAGCAGATGCTGGGGAAGCACCATCCTGCGTCCAGTCATCTGCTCAAACAGTGACATTTTGGTTGCAGTTGAAGGGGTAGATCTGATGGCCATTAGGACAAGAGGTAATCGAATATCCCAACTTGGCCCAGAATCTGCCACAAACTTTTAAAATATTCTCACAATTGTTCTGTTGTATCTCTTTACTTCAGTACTAGTGGCTAGCCGGTAAGCAATATGTAGCTTCCTTTTGACCCGAAGTATCTCCCACATCCTTGTCATTACTTCGCTGGTAAAATGGCTACCTCTGTCTGACTCGATCCTTTGGGCTAGTACAAAACATGAAAAAGATGTGATTGATCATCGGGGCAGCTGCTGTTTCTGCCTTGCAGTTTGCGGCCGGGAGACATTCCACCCATTTAGTAAACAACCATGCCACGGTCAACATGTACTTGTTTCCCCTAGAGGAGCGAATCACAGGCCCAATAAAGTCAACTTGAAAATCTGACCATGGCAGTGTCATCCCCCTCTTTTGGAGAGGCGCAGTGTGTGAGGGGTGTTGGCTGAAATTGTGCACACACAAGACACCCCTTCAAGTATTGGTCGAGGTCCTGCCCCATGCATGGCCAGTATGCAACCTCTTTTAAGATTTCAAGTGTTGTATGAAACCCCCTATGACTGGCTGTGGCCACATCATGGGCGTGACTTAACATCAGGCTTCGGAATGAGGTAGGAACCACCCACTGATCATGGCCAGCTAGGGATTTCCTCACCAACAAACCGTCTTGGATTCGGAACATTTTTGGACATTTCATCAACACTCTGAGGTCCTCTTTCCCTATGTAATTGGTATCCGTCAGGGGAAAGTTCTCAGGGTCCTCAATGTATTGATAAAACGTACCAATTATTGGATCCCCTTTTTGAGCCGTAATCAAATCAGCATCTGGGGTCTCCTTACTCCATTGTGCAATTGAGAGATCATTGTGAGCATTTATCAGGGACCTAGCGATAGCAGTGACCTGGATTTCCCCCAACAGGGACTCAATCTCTATTAGATCCCCTTGGATGGCCCCGGTTTTGGCCAGCTGATCAGCTAAGTCATTTCCAGTTTTGTCTGGTCCCTCTACTTTGGAATGACCCTTGATCTTTTTCCAGTAGATGGTCATCCCATTCAAGGTGACCAGATCATCAATATTTTGGATTAACTTCCCATGTTTCAAGGGATTGTTATTAGCACATAACATGCCTCTGGTTTTCCAATTAACCAGGTGCTCCACAAACCCGTTCCGTACATAATCCGAATCTGTGATTATGACCAGTTCGTGGAGTTGATGTTGGACAGCAGTGAGGATGGCTTGATGCACAGCCATCAACTCTGCCACTTGACGACTTCGGGCCCAATCTTGTACCCAGCGGAGGGTTCTGGGGTCTCATTCACCCATGCATTCCCTACACCGGCCGCAAGTTCTTTTTCCCCGTTGTTGTAAACATGGTAAGAGCATCCATCCACATAGACAGTGGGCATTCCCTCACACTTGTCTTCTTCAAAGACTTTGTGTGGGGAATTAAGGTATGCCTCCATGTTGTCCTTGATTTTTAGACTCTCGTCCTCGAGACGGTTTTCTCTGGCACAATCATGCTAGTCAGCCAGACCTTGCGCGAGGGGACTCTTCTTGTTTTGGCCATATCTGACCTCCACAGGAAAGCCTTGCATTGACAGAATCCAGGAAGTAATTCGGGAATTACTCACATTTCCGGCCCGGATTCTGTCACTTTGGAGATATTGCAGAGGCTGGTGTGGAGTCTCCACTATGATGTGTTCCCCCTGGATAAACGGGCAGTAATTCTTCAATGCCCACACTGTTGCCAGGAGTGCCTTCTCACAATCGTTGAATTTTTCCTCCACAGAGGATAAAGTTTTACTCGCATAGGAGATTACTTTATTGACCATGTCATGCTTTTGGTATAATACTGCAGTCAAGCATGTATTAGAGAACCCTGTCTCCAAGAAGATCTCCTTGTTTCTAACAGGGTAAGCTAGGCAAGGTGCTTGTGAGAGGCTTCTTTTGAGTTGTCTTACTGCCTCGGCTTGTTCTGGACACCACTCCCACTTGAACCCCCCTTCAAAAGATGAATCAGGGGTCTTGTGATTTCTGAGTACCCCTCAATGAACTTTCTACTGTCATTAGTCAGTCCAAGGATGCTCTTTAATTCCCGCTGAGTTGTGAATTTCTGGAGTGCTTCCACTTTCTTTTCCTGGGGACAGTGACCCTGAGGAGTAATCTCATGCCCCAAGAAATTTACACGGGTTCTACACCACTGTGCCTTTTGGAATGAAAGTTGTGCTCCGGCGGCCCTCAACTGTGTCAGAACATAATGGATCTCCGCTATGTGCTCCTCCGCAGTTGAGCTTTTGATGAGTACATCATCTACATAGGCCAGGTTACCCCTTTCACCCAGGTCGGACATGGTCTTATGTAGGAAAATGTTGAATTAATTGCCAGATTTGATGTATCCGAAGGAGAGTTCAGGTCCATGTGTACTGCTGGCCCCCAAAGGTAAAAGCCAGCTTGTATTGGTCCTCCCTACTGACAGGTACAGTCCAGTATCCATTGGTCAGGTCTATTGCAGTGAATACCTGTGACCCCTGGATCTGGGCCAGCCCTTGGTCAATGTAGGGAAGAGGCCATCGGGAAGTATGGACCCATTTGTTGAGCTCCCTAAGGTCGGCAGAGAGACTCCACTGGCCGTCAAGCTTCAATATCCCCAGCACTGGATTATTGAAGGTGCTGTGGACTGGACGGATTATCCCACGGGACTCAAGGTTCTTAATTATTTCAGTAAGGGACTCCATTGATGCGAGAGGCAAGCAATATTGCTTCACAAACACTGGAGTCATGCCAGGGTCCGTGGTAATTGTTGTTGTGTGGATGTCGGTGCGACCACAGTCATATGAGTCCCCCGCAACGAGATCTTGAAAATCCAAGAAAACTTGTTTCAACTTTTGTTTCTGCTCCAGAGTCTCACAGGAATTAACTAGGTTGACTCTCTCTTCAACCATCTGCCTGAAGCCTGGAAAGACTTCTGGTTTCACTATCTCAGCGGCCTCCTCCAGCTGGGTGGAGAAGTCCCTGGTCAAAGTGCTGATTTGGACTGGTGGCTTCAGGTGGGAAAGGCAGCCCTCATGGACCTGGAAAATCACCTCATCCCTCCTGAAGTCACAAGTCACATCTTCCTTACCATAAGGGCAGGAAGTGTACACCAGGAAGTTCCCCCCATGCCAGGTGAAGAGCCTGTCTGGTGTTGTGTTGTCATCACTGTCAAAACAGTCCTTGGGGATTGGTCCTAACAGTTCATTGCCTAAATCAATGAAAAATGTCGGTCATCAACCGCCATTCCAATAATGGTGCCTGCGGCTAGAGTGATACTCTTTAAATTGCTGTAATCCACCTCTATTGGAATGGTTTCATGTTCTATATTGACTAGTGGTGTTGGGTCTACTCCCAACCCTTGCTGTTGGAGAGAAGCATTTAGATGAATATAGGCATCAGGGTTTTTCAATTTCTGTCCTCTTTTAACTTTCACTTCCAGGGAGAATTGTTGGGTCCTTTCTGGGATGGTGACTTCCTCTCCAATCTGAATTTCAACTACATAAGGCAGCAGTTAAGCTGACCTAAATGCTTTCTCTGGATCATCAAACCCATGGGATTATCCGCTAATCGGGACCAAGCTTTGAAGATTATTAGGTCCAAACTAATGGCAAAGTGATTGAGAATGTCACTGCCTAAGTAAAAGGCGGCAATAACGCCTCGCACGACCCACCAATTATGGACTATGCTCTTGTTGCCTATGGAGATTTTGCGCATACACCTGCTTGGCAGGAGATGTTTGGAATTGGGTGTTTCCAGATCCATTTCCCATTTGTCTATCAGTTTGAATGTGGGAATGGCTGGATCCTTTGGGAGTTGGCGGAACATGGCTTCGCTGATGAATCTCTTACCGTTGTTCACACACACTCAGGCGAGAACAGAGTCCTTCCCTTCATTTAACTGAACAGGGATGAACAACTGCTCTTCAATTTGCTGAATTTCAGCCAGGCTCTGATCTGGTGTCCCATCTTTCTGGACTATAGGAGTGGGAATGTCTGATTGTGGATTGGTAAAGAATTTCAGAGTGTTTCCTTCCAGTGTGGAATGCCACCTTAAACTGGAAGGAAGGTTGATTTTCAGAAATAGAGAGGACCCCCCCATCACCAGTTCGTTGTCCTATTGCTATTACTGTCATGTCTGGAATTTGGTTGTTCTGGAAGTGAAATTCTACTTGGTCAGATTTTTGTTCACCCATGTGGCAGGTGCCATTTAAACTAACATGGTTGACACTCTGTTTTCATTTTATGGGATGGCTAGTCTGGGTCCAGAGGACCTTGTTCACACAATCTATTAGGGGTGACAACCTTCTCAGGAGGTCATTCCCTAGTAAACAAGGGGTGCCCTCTGGAGTCACAACTATGACCGGGTGCTTCACCTTGTGTCGCCCAATTTTAATGTCCAAATCCGCAGTCCCCTCGACGGGAATTTCCTTCCCGTCAAAGTTTTGAAGTTGTCCAGGAAGAGAGGTGAGAGGAATTTGGTAATTCTCCCCCTTCCTGAATTTAGTTAATCAAAGGCCTTTCTGGACAGAAGAGTAGCTTGGGATCCAGTGTCCACCAGTGCCAAAATTGTACCCTGCTCCTGTACTTGAACCGGGACATAGTATCTTCCCTCCTTCTCTGCAAGGAGGCACAGATAATGCACATTTTGGGACAACTGGTGGGCTAATTTTATAGTTTTGGACATTGAGAGAGAAGAGATTTGGGCAGAATTCTGTGGGGGGTCTAGGGAATCTGAAAGGAAAAGGTGGCAACTAGAGATGGGAGAAGTTTTGAGTTCCCTTGGTTCTGGGCCGTCCCCCCTTTTTGGAGGCAGTCACCAGGATGGGTTTGAACCAGGGGATTCTTATGCTGTTGGTTCTGGGATTGGATGATGGGCGGCGCTAGCTCAGTCCCCACATTTACCCAGTCTGGATTTGAATCCTTTGGGACCCATTTTCCCTTGGTAGGAGTTCCCCCATCTCTGAAGGAGAAGATCCATTTCCCAGGATCCTCTGAGGACCCTCTCCTTCAAATTGGAAGATCTGTACCTGCTCCACAAAATGGGTCTGTTTGGATCCTTTATTTCTCCTACCCCCCCCCCCCCCCTCTGCTCATTGGGTGGCAGGCTTTCAGGGGCAGGAGCTTTTGTTTCCGGTTCCTGGGTCTCCAGGGGCTTTCTACAAGTGGGGAAGGAAGCTGTCTCCAAGGCTTTACACCCCCCTTCCCCTTGTGCCTCCTCTCTGGGAACCGGTGGTTTGTCAGGGTGGTGCCCCCGTCATTGTTCTGGAGCACCAGGTCCGGCGTTTGAGGCATTCTGCGCCGGCATGCTCATCTGAGGGTTCTGCTGAGCCCTCAGCATGCGACCCAGATCCTGTGCCATGTTTTGGACCTGGCGCTCTAGCTGTGACACCTGCTCTGGCTGATATGGGGTTCTCATTTCTCCCCTGAGCTGAGCCCGGGAAGGGTAGCTATCTCTTCTCTGGTAATACCCCAGGTTGGGAAGATTTGGGTACCCCTCCACCCTTGGCCTCCCCTCTCCTGGATTAGGCTGTCGGGGCTCAGGAAAGTGGGGAATGAAGGATGGATTATTCTGGGGTTGAACATTTTGTGGATACCTGGGGAAAAGTTCTGCCCAGGATTTGGGGAATTCCTGCCCTCCTGGGGGAAGTGAGGAGGGAAGTTCCCTGGGTTAGGGGCTGCTTGGTTGGATCCCCCCTTGGGCTGGAGGAGTCCACACATAACCCAGGATGGGTCTGTTCTCCTTGTAGAGGGGACTTACATAGTCAGGGGAGTGAGGTACCCCATTTGTGGGACTACCTCCTTGACTCCCTGTCTGTGACTGGCCCGAGGGCCTTCTGGGCTTGGGATTATTCTGCTGTGCAGGCGGGATTTTAGGCCCCCATCTCCAAATCCAAAATGGGGGCAACCTTTACCTCTGCCACCTTAGCAGCAGCAGGGGTGTTTTGGTTGGTTTTGGGCTTTTTTGAGTATTATTGTTTTCTATGGGCTTTTGCACCTCATAGATTCGGGTGGCCTGTTCAATGACCCAGTCTAGTGACCTTTCCTCATGAAAATCTCTCACTAGCTGGGTCATGATGTATTTTGGTAGAGCATGGAAAAAAGTATTGACAAATTCTTTGCTGTCTGTGCGCTCCCTTCTGGTAAGGCACGCTTTAACTCCTGCACAAATTCTTGTAGGGCCTGATCCTCCCCACATTGCAAGTTGTAGGCTGCCTTGCGAGCCTTTTGGGGATTTCTATGAACAGAAGAATGCTTCAAGATGGCAGCCCTATAGGTGGACCATCTAGAATGATTTTGGTCCTCCAGCCCCGCAAAGAAACTGCAGTATTCTGGTGAGAATGTCCATTTCACATACTGAATGCAACTACTACTGTCTTTCAAATGGAAAGTTTCCATCATCTGCTCAAAGAGCTCTAAGTGCTCCCAAACAGAATACTTAGCGTTCTTATGATAAGGCGTTATGATGCTCCTTATTGCCTTGATCTGTTTTAAGGGGTCCTTAAGCAAGGCCCTTTTTGCCTTATTGGCCTTCTTGGTTCGGGTAACCCTGGTCCATTCATCCTCTGACTCAGAGGCACTGCTCCCAGAGGTGCCCTTCTGGTCTTCTTGGTTCTCCCGGATTCTGCGAGCCTGGGAATGGCTGGCAGAATGTGGGGACCTAGTCTCCTGTGTCCTGGGGCGCTCAGAGGAGTCTTCTGATTCCTCCTTGCTCCCAGGATTGGATGGGTACCCCCCCATTGTCCTAGCTGGGCAGAGGTTTTCAGGATGCCCTTAGTGGGCCTACTCTCCTGGAGTTCCCCACTAAATTTCACTGTACTTGGGTACTCATACCCAGATGCCCGCCCATCCATTCCTGGGAGATGCTGGTCTATGAGCCCCATACTTCTGACTGGATAGTAATCTGCCTTCCCCGTGGCCCTGGGCTCATGTGCGCCAGTAGACATGGGGGTGGCAGAGTCCAGGGACTGGGAGAGATGAAGGCCTCTGGTCCTAGGGTTCCTGAGGTTATTCTCAGGTGTTTCCCTTTCCCAGTGAACCTCATCTCTATAAGCCCCTGCTCCCTGTTGCCAAGCAAGAACCTGAGCTTTCTGTTCCTCAATGAAATCCTTACTAGTCTCTATCAGTCTCTCTTGCATGGCTACCTGCCTGTGGAGCCTATCATTTTTCTCACAGAGAGCCTCATTTTCTCTCTGTGCTTCCTGGCTTGTCTTTGAGTTGGGCCAATCTTTGCTGCAGGAGGGTTATCTCCTGAGTCCCGTCCCTACTGGCCTGCTCCTTTCTTGCCAGAGCATCTTCCACGCTCCTGGTGTGCTCTAACAATCTATCAAGCTCTTTTTGGAGGTCACCCAGTCCCTGGAGGGCCAGGTGATTTACTTCCAGTTTCCCTTTTAAGTGACAGACTTCCTGGCCTAAGATGTCCCTTTCCTGCGCAAGAGCCTGTCTCTGTGTCGCCAGGTCATCCCTCTGTCTTTGAAGGGTACCAGCTTTCTGGCGCTCTTCCTCAAACTCTGCCTGGGTGTCCAGGTCTTTCAGAATTAATTTGTTGCTCTCTGCCTTCTCTCTATCTAGGTGGCTTTGCAGGGTGAATATCTGCTCTGTGCATGCCCTGTTGAAATCCAGTTGTTGCTCCAGCTTTTTCTGGCTCTGCAGTAGGGAGTCCAAACCTTCTTGGTACTCCTTCTGCAAGGCCAGAATTCTGGTATCCTGTTCTGCCTTTTACTGTTGCAGGATACCCATATCCTCTTTTATTTTAACTATATACTGCCTGCTTTCATTTTCCGACTCCTGGTTCCTCTGCAGCCTCTGCTCAGATGAGTCCAGATACGATTGGGCCTTTTCTAATGCCATCAGTTGCCTACTTGCCAGGTCTTGTCCTTCAGCATATTTATCCTTTATGGCTCCCATAGATAAATATAGATATGCTGCTATCTTGGCAATCTTATTTTGCTCCTCCTTGGCCTTAGGGGCCATATATAGTTCACTCAGGGCCACAAGTAAGGGACTCTGATCTCTCCAGATATCTAACCCTGTTGCAGTGATCTGTTGTGTGATTGCCTGCAACCACACTTTCTTATCCTGCTCAGTCCACTCACCTCTCACAAATAACTTAAGTAAAAGGTGTTCTCTGGCTATCTTGATGTCTACCAATGTCGCCATTTTAGGAATAATAATTTCCTTCCTGATTTACAAAAGTTTTTTATTTGATTTTTTTTGCAAAACAGACCGTTTTCTTAGAGCGTTCCCTTTTGAGGGGTGCTTTTTCAGTGTAACACAGCGTGGTAGCCCAACAGGATTTATGTATCCTGTCAGTTAGCACACTCTATTAAGCTGCACAAATGGTAGTTCTAATCCAGAAATCCCGCGCACAAGCCCCCAATCTGTAAGTGATTTCAATCCAGCCCTCCAACTAAGTCAATGCCTAGTATGGGATGCCCAATGGAAACCCTTATTTATATATTTTTATGTCAAAAGTTCTTTTAATTCTAGATGATGTACCCTTATATAACGCCCCTCTCTTTGAATTCCCCCGGTCTCATTGAACCAAGAAATAGGTTTGTTTTGCAAATTAAAAGATTGATTTGAAAAATTGAACAATATATATATCACACTTTTATGAATATGGATAATATCTGAATATCACACTTATGAATAGGAACAATGATCGGCAATGGGTAATATGACAATATCAACAATCTCTTTAATCAATTAGGAGTAGGAATAGGAAGAATAATGTAGCAGAGAATAACTTTGTGTGGTTCAAGGAAATGCAATGATAGGAAATAATGCAACACAGAAAGAAACTTGATATTAATTCAACGAAAGACAATATAATCACTCTTTCCCCTGTTGTTACTCACTCCCCCAATATGAAATATGAAGAGATGAATGAGGGCACACAGGTATCAGGAATAACAATCAACAATTGCTTTTTCAATCCCGATTCCCCCCAGCAAGCGTAGAGAGAACAGTAATGATTTTAAAACAGGTCAATTTCTTTTCAATGTAATATGAATTGAATGGGAAAAATGCTTAAAATTATTTTAATTCGCTAAATGGGATTCAGAACTAGTGAAAGTGGCTTTGGATTGGTTCAGGTACACACTCGCAATGATTGTTGAATGGTTAGCAGATGGAAAACGAAATTCAGAAGTTGGAAACAAGAAATAGCTGTTTTTACAAGTGTTGAAATTGAGCCAAATGCAAATTCACAGCAACTTTTCCTCGCACAGGAAACGCGATTACGGAAAAACTATAAGGAATTGGAATGTCATTTTGGGTTCGTTTGAAGGGATGTTAGCTTCAAAATTAAATTCAAATTTCGTTTCTAGGACGTACGATTCAAAAACTACAGAGGTTTTTGTAGAGGTCGATTTTTCTCAAAAGGAGTCAAGATTTCTAATGAAATTGCGCTTTGAATTACAAACAGGTTGGCTTACACTAACAATTCTCACAGGATTAGATGGATGAGAAAGGATTCCGAATGGACAAAAGAGATTCTACAATGCAGTCTGGATATGTTGCAATGGGTTGGATGGATTACTTTAAACTAAGAGATGACTATGGACAGTTCTATGCTAAATACTCACAACTCTGGTTTAAATGGAATGGACCCATCAAAGATCTGGTCAAAGGTTTGGCTTGGAGTCCGCTCGCCACCGGGCAGGACCAGGGCACCTGGACTCTGCTCTTAGCAAGGCACTCTGCTCTGCGCTGCCTCTTGGACTGGATCTGACAGGTTCTGGGTTACAGCTCTGCTGGACTGATCTGGATCTTGGGTTCTAGCAAAGGTTGTTGGCCAGAAGCAGCAAACAGCTCAGCCAGGCTGTTGAATGGATTAGGTTAGGCCCCGTGGAAGTTAGGGGTTAAATCAGGTTTGCAAGGTTTTCAAAGGCCTGCTGAAAAAGGTTCAGCTTTTTAGATTAGGCCTCTGCTTCAGGGTTCTAGAGTCTGGTTCTAGAGTCTGGGTCTGGAGTCTGGTTCTGGAGTCTGGATCTTCCTGCACGGTGCTTCGCCAGTGGATCAGTTGATGAGTGAAAGTGTGTGTCGTGCCTGTCCTCAGCAGTCCCTATTTATCCATTTTCCAAAGTGGGTGGGGAGGCTGATTGTCTATGACCAACCCTCTAAGTATCTGATAGGTCAGAGACTTCCCTGTCCCCTGATTTGAGAAAGGAGCAGTGTGTCATGAGGTGTCATCATGTGTCAGAGTAATGCTGCCATTTACAATCTAGGGAAGAACCTCCCCTTTGCTTTTACCCAGAAAATCTATTTTTCCCAAAAAACATATTTTCAATATGCACAACTTGTTAATAATACATATACCCATCACAGATTGCCTAAGGTACGTTTCTGTTAAAATCTTATCTTCCTACGAGTTCTGGTTCATAAATGGCAATTTTTTTGCGCTTTTGATTGGTTACGAATTTTCGGATCTGTACGATTTTTTATACATACATGCACATACCCGCTGGGCATATTCCTGTAATTTTTCATGTTCCTAGCATAATCATAATAGCTACAATATTAAAAAAATTCGTGGTTCAGTCTCTGAATGTTGCACAGATTCCAGATTAGTTCTAAACTGTGAGTGAATTTTTCATTTGAATAATCTCTAAGTTTCATATTTTTGTCAGTTCGGTACAATATTTTATAAGTCTTTTCCTTAAACATATATTTAGTCCAATTTCAAATCCACATTTTCAGTCTGGCCCGCCTCCAAAGCTTGGCTTGTCTTCCTGCCAGGGCAGTTGTTGTCAGTCACACCCGAATTAGCATTTCCTTTCAGTTCAAGGACTCCATTGTCTCTTTCCCAGAACAGCAGAGGAAGTGTCTTCCCCTCCTCATTAGCATCCCAATGCGATATCCTCTCCTTTTGGTGGGAAGGAACAGGGTGGGGTGTTCTCAGGGGAAGAAAGCCTCTTTGAAGTGTTAGCTGATTCAGGTTACCTTATAGTCCATTTTAACATTGTTCCTTGTGCAAAATTACAGTTACAAATTTAAAATAAGCAAACATATCTTCAATTCCAGTCGTTTTCATCATGAACATCAATGTGTGGCACCCTATATCGCATTTGATGGAAGTCCCTTCCTTGGCATATTTAGCTTTTTGAGACACAAGTTTCTCCTGTCAGATTTAGAAATCGCCAGCATCTGACAGAGGCGAGTAACGGTATTGCACCCATTTTTGACAGATTTCTTTCCAGCAACCATCTTCAAAAGTGGACTTTGTTCAGGTAACATATACTTCTGCTGACATTATATTTATGTGGATTCTTGAAGTAGAATGATGTTCAACACCCAAGAGGAGGTTGGATCTTTTGGGTGGTTTGTGAGCCATGATTTTTGCAAATTTAACAACCAAGAAAAAACGGATTTTCACACAGCTCTCTGTTTCTTTTGCAATCAGCCTTGCTCTGTGGGCAGCCAAATTATGGGTTTTGGCAGTGGTCTCATGTGTTACCACTGACATAGGCAAAAGTGGATGGCGGCCTATTTTTCAGATTTTTACTGCGCACTTTTGGGTGATTTTTAGCGAGCAGAATGCTTTCCAGTGGCCATTCTGATGTTCCTGATGCAAGCAATGCACAGTAATGTTGCAGGGCCTGGAATAGTGGGTTGAAACATCCCACGCCTGTCTCTGGTGGTTCAATCCATGTGTGTGTGTATTATTGCTCATTACATCCATTTCAAGTTTACTCATTCCGCTATCAGACCTTCTACAGACTGGAATGACTATGTAAGGACTGGGCACCTTCGTGGGTTTCATGCTTACATCATTAGGCAGGTGCACTGGAATCGGAACAGTGACAGTAAGATAATGATGAATACAATGCATAGGTACATCATTCCTATATGTGTTAACCTACAACACTTATTTCCGGGACAATACGAGCATCTCTCCTCCTGAGGGAGGACAAGATTACTAAAAGGAACTGCTCGGCAATCACAATTGCCGAGCAGTTCCTCCTTATTGTCGTTTCGTTTTCAGGATCTTGAAGAAATTCGGTGATGTTAGTGAGCCTTCCCACAAACCACGGGTACGATCCCAATACTAACTAAGAGATGTCACTAGTGAGTGACACCATAAGTGAGTCCAAATAAGGCTTCTGTATGAAAAAAGTCTGGATACTGTATTTCCTTCCAATGTATGTGTCCTCGATCAAAATTTGGCATATCCTTTTCTTATCAAGGCTTCAGTGTGCCTCAGTCCAAAGTTCAAAGTCAACAGACTATGTTGTGACTTATTCATGTAATTTTCTTCTTCACCCTGCAACTAGGATGCACAGAGTGTCCGTGTGTATGTCCTTATCCCCTTTTTTGCTCAGAGGAAATGTCCAAAACAAAGCCACAACTTTGAACAAAAGTTCCTTGTCTTTGCTTTGCTGGTCCCCGTCCTTCTTCCTTGTCAAGGATCTCGTCTGCACGTGTTGTGGTTCTTCCTCGTTGTCTGTAGTCTCTACGAATTGGGGTGAGGTCAGAGGGTCTTCTTCGTTGTATGGCTTGATGTCACCCAAGAAGATCCAGGCTCTTCTTCCCTGTAACTTGACTGCAGAGGGAGTGACATCTTCCACTCTGAATGGACCATTGAACCTTGGCTCGTCCCACTTTTTTCTCGTGTGGTTTCTCACCAGTTCCGTGTCCCCAGGGAACAGTTGTGGAACACGTAATATCTGAACTTGGTCTTTTGTAGTATCTCCTGTGTTCTGTGCTGTCCTGCACCCTTTTCGTCATCGCTGCAGCTGTCCTGAAATTACAGTAAGACAAGATGTCATGCAATTCAAGTAATCTTGCATTTCTGATCCTAACACTTCCCCTATTGTCTGAGCATCACATTTAGCTCTATCTCACGGTGTAAGTGGTGTTTGCATCCTTCTGCCTGTCACTATTTCATGTGGTTTAAGATGGTGGTCAGAACCAGGGTGGTTTCTGAGCGCATACAGTGCCAGTGGAAGGAAGTGTAGCCATCCCTTCTTTAGAGTAAGCTTCAACTTGGCTATCCTTTCTTTTAACAGCCATTGAGCTTCTCACATATCCCATTACTTTGAGGATGATATGCCGAAGAAAACTTGTGCTTTATGCCAAGCAACAAGCTGATCTGTTCAAATACTGCGTTAACCAAGTGAGGTCCATTGTCTGACCCCATGACCTCACCAGAAATGTGGCCACACAGGTAGACTCTGGGTGTGTACATGGACCTGCTTCTACCCATCTAGAGAATGAACACACCACAACAATTAGGTACCTGTACCCGTTACATACTTGAATCATATCGACATAATCAACATGCAAGTGTTGAAAAGGTCAGTTGGACCTTGCAATGACTCCTCTAATTACTCGTAGTCTATGACCAGCCGTGAACTGTTGGCAGATTATACAGTTCACCATAAAAAATGCAACATGCTCTGCCAAGTTCGGTATAAACCAGTCTTCAGCAATTGTCGCTGCTAGATTCTCTTTTGTCATGTGCGCTGGATAGTGTAACTGTTCAAGTGCTATTTTCAATAAGGCTATAGGCATCACCGGTTTACCGGTGCTGTCTTGTCACCACAGGCTCTCAGAGGGGTTTAAAGAACACCCTTGCCGCTTCCAAAGGGTTTTCTCCTGCTGTGGTAGCCCCCATTGGAGCTCCATTAACTGGGTTTTCTCCATATTACTGTAACCTTCAGGTTCACTTCGTACAACAATCATTCTCTCATACACATCAGTTATTTCCACATTCATTATTATTTCATCTTTGGTTGACACACGCTTGGCTTCTGTGTCTGCTGCTTGATTTCCTTGTGAGATAAAGTCTGCCTCTGTCATGTGGCCGGCGCATTTGATGACCGCTATGCCCACTGGGAGTTGTAGTGCCTTAATCAGTCTGTCCAATAAGGCTGAATGCTGCACTGGCGTGCCGTCCGCTCGGAGGTAGTCCCTCCTTTTCTAGTGCGCTAGGCCTGCGTGCACTGTTGATGTCACATAGGCAGAGTCACTGTATACCGTCACTTCCTGGTCTGCGTGATTTTCAAGTGTGAATAACAATGCCAATAATTCTGCAGCTTGTGCTGAATAATGTGATGTAATTGTGCACTAATGAGTTCTCGAAACTCTCCATTTGCTGTGTGTTTCATCACAGCGGTGCCCGTATATCTCTGCCCATCATTTTGATCGATTCTCGAAGAACTGTCAACAAAGACGATTTCTCCTTCTGCCAATGCATTTTCTTTCACTCTGGGAATCTCATAATAAAATTCTTCATAGTTTGCGCAGTCATATATTGGCTCTCCTTCAGTGACTGGCTCTGCTATGAACATAGCCGGGTTCACTATCTTACATTGAATTATCTTAATCAATGCATTTGATATGATCACTTCATAAGTAGAAGCTCTCTGAGATGTCAATGTGCCTTTCGGTTTCTCTAGAATGGCAAATAGTGGGTGCTCGATGAACAACGTCTTTGAGCATCACATCACAATGGTTATAGCTTTCTCTATGGTGAACGCTGCAGCAGCTAAACTTTGTTCGCATGCAAAGTGACCTTTTATCACTGTGTCCAAGTTCCCACTGTAATATGCCAGGGGCTTGTACCCTAACGTGGTTCTCTGTGTGCGTACTGCTGTCATAACACTGCCATTCATGTGTGAAAACAGGTAGAATTCCTCTGCATAATTGGCAATCCCTAAAACTGGTGCCGTGCAAATGGCATTTTTTAGTTTGATAAACCCTTCTTCCATGGTTTCGGTCATTCAATTTTTTCCTTCGTCCCCTGTGCTTTCTTTAGGGCTTGTACCAAGGGCTTGGTATAAGAGCTTAGTCAAAGACCCATGCCCTGACATAATTGCATAATCCTAGAAAACTCTGCATTTGTTTAATTGTGTGTGGCTTGGCTGTGTTTAATATAGTATCAGCCCTTTCAGAGGTAACCCTTTTCCCTCATGTGAGATCAGCTGGCCTATGTACAGCACTTCTTGTTGACAGTATTGTAACTTCTCTTTGTCAACTTTATATCCTTTTTCAGCCAATACAGTCAATAGCCGAATAGAATTGTGTCTGCACGTCTCCTCTGTCGTGCTGCAAATTAAGATGTCATCCACATATTGCAAGACAACTCTCTAATGCAATATTGCTTAATCTGCAGGACTCTGTTGAAAATCGACGGAGACTCGCAGTACCCCTGAGGTAACCTTGTACTTTTCAGACGCATTTGTCTGAATGTGAACAACGTCAAATCTTGTGAGTCTTTGTGCAATGTGATTGAGAAAAATGTGTTTTTCAAGTCAATCACAGTGAAATATTTTGCCTCAACAGGTATATTACAAAGGATTGTGGATGGGTTAGAGACTAGAGGGAACTCGGCCTCCACAATATCGTTTATCTTGTGCAGATCTTGGATTAAATGCCAAGACCATCCCTTTGATTTTTTGATAGGGTAAACTGCGGTGTTGCATGACGACTCTGACGTCACTAACATGCCCTGCTCCATCATAGCAGAAACTGTCTTGAAAATCCCTTCATCTGCTTCCCTAGACATGGGATACTGTCGTGATTTTGGTACAATTGCTCCTGGTTTCAATTTAATCTTTACTTCTCTGACTCCTTTCAACACACCTACATCATAAGGGCCTGTAATCCACACTGAGGCAGACACCTTTGCCATGTAGGCATCAAAATATTCAGGACGTTTTTGTGCCAGCATCATTCTCTGGGGCACCTCTCTTTTGATCATTTTTACTCAATAAGTGAGATTGACCTCAACTGTTGTTTCAACTACACCTATTTGCTCTTCAAACAGATCATCATCAGTGACGTCAGTCAATCTGTATCCTTCCTCAATGGTGATTACTGGAACCATAGTCTGCCTTCGTCATCACAACCATCGAACAGTGCCATCTTTCCTCGCACTGTGGCTGTGTGTATTGCCATGGGAAACACTTGTCACTTTTCCTCATGCATAGGTATTCTTGGCCTAAATAAAAACTCATCTGGGGTTCTCATTGGTTTGTCTGTAATGCCTGGTAGCCATGACATTAATATATGCACTCCATATGCAAATATTTCTGGTTCCAATCGAACAGCTCTCATAGCCGTTTGTCCTGCCTATGCTCCAATCATTTTGCATACGTTCAAATAATGCATTCCTGGATTTAAACATACTATGCCCTTCTCAGTGAACGAGATTGTCATGTTTAGCTTCGTCATTAGGTCTTGGCCCAATATATTTACTGTGGTTTGCCTTGAATATAGCAGTGGCACATTCATGTCACATTCTCCTATGGAGACTGGAAGTTCTTTTGTAAAAGGAACACGACTTGTTGCTCTTGTGAAGCCTTGAGTATTTATGGCATCGCCGGACAAGGAAAACCTGCCTTCACATATACACAAGCATGTTGCATCTGTGTCAACTAAGAAGGAATATTCTTTATCCCCTATACAGACATCTACCCTTGGTTACTCGTGAGGGTTTGGTGTCACTGATAGGATAGAACACATCAGGTTTCCCAGTGAGCTGTCCTAGTCCATATATAACTTTGTCCCATGCTGAGTGAATGGACTTCCTCCATCACCAGTGTTATTTCTCATTCCAGAATTCAGTACCTGTCCTATACTTGTTGTCTGTAACAGTTGCATCAGCGACTGTTGAGACTGTGCTTGCTGGAAATTTGTCATATTCTGAGGTTGCAAGCTTTGTTGTGCTCCCGGGACTTGCTGTTGCACCATGTGATTTTATGCAACTCCATTTTCACCATCCGTACTCTTGTTCCTTGGTCGTTTTGCACCATGCCTTGGCTTCTGCATGTGCGTGCTAGATGCCCTGCCATCCCACATGTCCAACATATTGGCGGTGGTCTGATTATTTGATAATTTGACATATCTTTATTGCCGTTTTGCATGTTTTGAAAACCTCCCTGATTACTCTGGAAACATCCCTGATTACTCTGCCATCCTCTTCCTCAAAAGCCTCTCCCCCTTGGGTAAAACACTTTATTTCCACAATCACTCTTCCCTTAATTATTGACCTGCTGCAGGTTTGATCCATCTCTGCTAGTTATCATTGCCCCTTCAATGGCATATTTTGACAATTTCCTCTGCACTAATTTTGCATCTTCAGCTTTTCTTGCAGCCTCTTTTTTGTGGTTTTTCTCTTGCAGCAGCCTGCAATAGTGGGCTATGGTCAACTGTACTTCAAACCACAGTTTGGCCTCTATTCCTACCAATTACTTGAGCTGCTTCTGTACCTCATCTTGCAACCCTTAGCATAATATATGGTAAAACACGTGTATAGACTCCCCCCCCCCCCAGAATTCACTAGTTTCCAGCACCCATGCGTCTTGGAAATTCTGAATGAAAAGCAATGGATCCTCTGACTCCTTCATTTTCCGTGCCATTATAGCTCCCATGTCAGAAGTATCCGGGTATAGCAATCGCAATGCTTTCCATACCGCGGCTCTGCAATTGTTAAATGAAGCTCCATCATGCGTGGTATTAACTGTAGTTACGCCAGGGTAACCTGCACATGTCCACACATCGTCAGCTCTATCACCAAATATGGCAATTAAAAGACCCTTAATATCCCCGATAGCTAGCGTGTCCCCTTGCATAATTCTTTCTAGCTCACGTATCCATCTTCCGGCTCCTGATGTTAACATTCAAAGCTTATTTTTCTGATTTTCTCGATCCATGTGTGGCCAGGGTATATACTGTGGCCTTGTTCCTCCCTTTTCGAGTAACGGGAATTGTAACACATGGCACTCCTTTTCCTCTCTCATCATTTTTCTATCCACTCCATGGGTAATATTCCTGCATCGCTGTCTACCTGGCAATGTCCTTAATCTGCTCACATATGGTGGTGGAGTCTCTCCGATGCTTCTGGTGTCGAAGTCCTCTTAGATATTTGCCCTAGACATGCCTGGTACTGAATCGTACTCAGGAAATAATTCTTCTATGTCTTCCCAGTCTACTACTGGATCAGGTTTTTTAACCTCTCTTTTCAGATATTCAAGATCCCGTGCTCTCTGTCTTCGCTTGCGTTCTATGTCGTCATCGAACTCTCTGCTCTTCCTCGCTTCCTCTCTGACCCTATCTTCTTCTTGTTTCCTCGCATCTTTACGTTCATTTGCCCTTTGTAGTTCCTCATCTCTTCGTCTCCCGAATTGTTTGTTCTTCTATTCTCCTTTGTTCCTGTCTGTCCTGATCATTAGCTGCTCTTTGCTTAAGATCGCGTTTCCTTTCTTGCTCTTCGCAATACAACTGCTCTCATCTCTGTCTGTCCTTTTTTCTGATTCCTTCATCTCTCAATCATTTTTTCTTTTCCCTCTCTTTCCTTTTTGAATCGTCTGACTCTCCCTTTTGTCTCACATCCTCAATGCCTTTACCATCGAGTTTCAATAAAATCTGACCTCCCATCCATTCGTTCTGTGTGAATGCCATCTCATCAGTTCTGTCCTCATCTCCTTTCCATCTCTTTCCCTCTCTACCTATGTCTAGAGATGTACTTGCTTGTGCTTGGTCTCCTTTTCCTGTCTCATGCCTCTCTTTGTCCCTTGGGACTCTGGAGGAGATACCTCTGTCTCTGTCCTTGTCTGGGCTTTCGTCACTACTTTGCGTAGGTGACTCATATGCCGGGTTGCCACATCCCGTGGCTGCTTTGAGTTCCCTCAACGGGTATAATCCTTCATCTTTACTGGCTTTGCTTTTTGTTTCAGACGGGGCGGGTGGCGCAGACGGCTTTTCACCACCCTCTGTGCATATGTTAAGTATCCAATCAACGGTGGCTCCTCCTCCTTTTCCTCTTGGTACATCTTCCAAAGCTCTAAACTAGCTAGGCGTTTATCTAACTTTTTTCCAGTATACGTGGCGTGCAAATATGTCATCATGTGTTGCATGACCGTTTTAGATAGCAATCTGCCCTGGGGCCATGTCATAGATATTTTGTGGGCGGTTCCTTTAACCCATTCTGCACTGTACTTCTTCAGCTTAGGTGCATGTTTTGGCAACTGCTTACACAAGTGTACTAACGGTGTAATGTCTTCCATGCTTAAATCTGTTTATCTTCTCCCCATATAACACTTTGTTATGCTTTATGTTTCTCAACCAAAATCAACAATATGAGCAAGCAACAATCGTCGCAAGCTCCAATCCTGTTTTTTCACAAACAAATGTACTTTTACTTTTTGAAACAACAACTATCAATTCATATAATACAACATTTTATCCCTTCAGTCACACAATTTTCATGCTATTTCCCCCAAAAATGTTCTTACCTTGTGACGTCAGAAAAAAGACAAAACACAAGACAGGCACGACAGATTAGACAGATTATATCTGCCCCTATTATTATTCCGGCATGGAATGTAAGCCCATTTCTTTCAGATCGCCTTTTTAATCGATTCTGGTCATCTACGTCGTCCTATTAATTCAGGACTTAAAATGCGCTATATTAAAGCCTACGTACCTAGGCATATCCTCTTCTCTCTATCTCTTGGGTATCCTGTGTCACATCAGTTGAATACCTTTCATTTGACCCACTGCATATGCTGTAATGTAATGACCAATTGTACCAGTCTTAATATCAGTATTATGCCTGGTAGTATTCATAATGTGCCATTGAATGCTACTATTCCTCTGCCCTTGTGACTAAGCTCTTGCAAGTAACAGCACCTCAATGCCCTTGGGCTGTTTGCGTGCTATATAAATATAAATAAATAAATCCTCCCGGTATCTCTCTCTATTCGCTCGAGTATTCTCCCGGTATCTCTCTCTAACCTCTCGGGTATTCTCCCGGTATCTCTCTATTGCTCGGCCACCCTCGAGTCAATGTTTTCCCCTTATTTATATATATATATTATACTCTTACTCTGATGGTAATTTTGTCCCATCTCCCTCTGTTACTTTCCCTTACTTGTTCTAAGGCATGCAACATTTTGCCAAAGCATTTAGTCTTTTTTCACTCACCATTCGCATTTGTTTCCTCTCTGGATACTCAGAATCACCGCCTTTGTTACCGCCTCTCCTTACCGTGGGTCCGATTAGCAGCTCGTAGAAGTGGAAAGGGGCTTATGGGGGAAATCAAAGGTTTATTCAGACCGATGCTGCTGGGTTTCACTTTAGACTAACCACTATATATGGGGAGCCTCTCGTTCTACTCAGCCGGATGGCAAAGGACCTGTGATATTGCCAAAGATGTCGACGGCAAACGGGTGTCTTATCTAATCAATTCTAATCAATAACCATCCTCTGCTACCAAGTGTGCAGTAGGGACCTCAGCCGACCCATAGGACTTGGGGTTTCCAAACAGCACTTTAAGATGAGTACCAGCACTCTTGAGATGGATGGGGATGCAGATTAATACTCTCGCATCAAATCAATAATGACAACTCAATAGTTTGGCAAACAGAGTCCGTTTAATGACAAGTACATAAAATGGGGAGTTCATGAATATCAGCAATCGCTCGATCTTCCTTTTCACTTCAACTCCAATTATTTCAGAAAAAACATAACATTTATACCAAAAACTCGTCATCACTGACGTGTAACTCTTAAAACTTAGCATGCAACTTGATTGGTTCTAGGAAGGTAACTTTAATATAGGTACTGTATCTGTATATGGTAACGGGGAAAGGGGATTGTATAAACAATGTCAGGTGGGGCATCTAAGCCCTTCCTTCAAAATGGCTACTATAGACATCACTAAAAGTACGACGTTTCATTGGTTCTACTAACTATAGGACCCTAGATTATACGGTCCACTATGATTGGGTTGGCATTAACCCCACTCATACTTTTCCACTTGCTTAGCAGCGTGCAGAATAGCCGGCCAGGTGCAGGGAGTTTGTCTGCACCCCCAGCTTCCCTTCAATTATTGCTGCAATTAATCATCACCTTAGTGGTTATGTGTCAATTATTTCTTTGTGGTTGGCCTCGGGTCTGCTTCTTGGTCTGGGAAAGTTATGGCGTCTGGGCATGGCAAAGGTCCATGCGCAGGTGTGAAAGTTTCATCCCTTCCTGCTGGTCTGGTCACATGATTCCGACACCGTGAAATCGTCTTATTCATTATGCAATTTTGTGTATTTGATTTAATTCTGCCAGTCGTCGGCCATCTGTGGCTTATCATGACCTTTCTGCACAGGATACTCTGTTCTTCTTCCCATTAATTGTATCCACTGTTGGTCAGCCGATACGACCTTGGCTTCTTGGCATGATTACCTTCGTCTGAGTTTCTCTCCGTCTTTAATTCTCAATTTGCTTGCTGCAAAGCTCTCCTCTTGAGACCTTTAGTAACCTTTGGTTGATTCTGCTCTTGTGCATAGTGGAAGTATACTTATATAAAGTGCTCCTTTTGAGGTAAATATGTATAGGTGTTGCTTTCCGCAATCTTAAGCATAAGAAAGCCTCACGATTTCTGTGCTCCTTGCGATTACTGTGCATATGCACACGGTTAAACTAACTGAATATCTTTATCACGCATATGGCATAATTTCTGACACCTTGACATCAATTATTTCACTTTAGTCTCAGGATGTCACTTTTCAATGGTGTTTCGTCTCTTTTCACCATTCTCAGGTTGTTATATCTTCTATATGTGAGTCAGTCCGGGTCCTTATGACGTCACCATTCGTCTTCTTTTAGTATCTTCTTGGCTTCTTTAGGTATTGCATTCTGACAATCATCATTCTGTCTCACATGTTGATACGGTTTTCCCAATGGGTACCTTTTGTCCAGGTTTTCATAGGTGTCGGTACCTCAACAGGTGTTGTTCTTCTGATAGGTACTGGACAGAGCCCAACTGCGGCTCTCTACTAGTTTATTTGCTCATCATACGTCACATATTTCGGCGTGAATGTTCCTGGTACTTCAAAATGGGCAGTTGGAGTGCGAATCGTGCTTGGTACATCCTCTACACATCCGTTTAGTTGCATCTGCCACTGCCTGTTGAAGAAACCCTCACTCAGAATCTGGAAAGATGACATTCGCAGAATGGCAGAAAACATAACAAAAATATATTTCAAAAGCCGTTCTTCATTCAAATGTATCCATTTACCCTTTGATTCTGCACCGGGTGTAACCTAATAATGAACACAAATCAGAAACAATGGAAACACAGAGACACCATCGTGGAAAGTTGGAGTCTACGATGTGCTTGAGAGGTTAGTGCTAGTATGTTTATCTCGCTATGGGATGTAGAAGCTGACAGAAGAATTCGAACAACACATAGACCGCATTAAAATGGAAATTAGCAACGAACTTGGGGTTTTCGTGGAACCTGGGGGAACCCAGATGTGGACTGAATGCTCACTGTGATCAGAGAGGCACAGCTCCACCTCACTGGTGAGGCACAACAAGGCTGAAACATGTGTATGGGGTTGCTGTAGGCACTGTAGTTCAGAAGAGAATTGCGAGAGCATTTTCATTGCTGCACTGTCCATGTACCTGGGACAAAGACAAATACATGCAGGTTGTGTTTGTGTGTCATCACAATATGCCCCAACCAACAACCCGTTACAATGTAAGCAAGCAATACCGGTCAGAAAATGAAACCTTGACTCGTTCATCTATAAACTCGTCTTCAGTAAAACTTACATTATATTTGGTATTTCCATTCTCTTGGCGCAGCGCAGAGTGTCCACTCAGATCAACGGTTTTCATAATATGAAATTACATGTTCCTTTGTCCAGTTTTGAAATGTTGAACCTTATCATTTTTGCTGGTATTACACACCTCCTGTCCTTCAATCCATAACAAATCCTCCATTTCTTCCAAGGACGAACAACAATTGAATCTTCTTTAGAGCACCTATGCTAAGTTTCATTTTGGTGAAGGAAAGCCACAAATCAAAAACATACTGTACAAGACACGTCAGTGTGAACTCCCCACAAGCAACATCAAACGCAGTGACCTTCACTCCATGGGAGCAATTACCACGGCCGACCAATGTGGCATTTGAAATATGTTCGAAAAACAAACAAGTTGCTTGCTGACATCCACCAATGCCGCGCTATCATGAATACTTTTGTACTCTTCTATATTGATAGTGATTTAGTTATTTTATGACAACAGTTCCAGTTAGGGTCCTTCATATTGTCACATTTACGTGCAAACTGTTTTCGCTGAATAATTTGCTCTACGGATAACATGAGACACTGATAAGTCATAAATCCAAGTGACCTTCCAACTCCACTGAACTTCCAGTGCACTTACAAATGTAGGAGGAAACGTGGTATATCCTACCCCCTGCACCATCCTCGTACCGGGTAAATGACGTATGAGCTAAGGAGGGAGACATCTCCACCCCTCCTGTACCTATTTGCATCACCCATTTTTCATATAAGTGTATTAACGCTGTGCTAATGTGTATACTTTGAACTCCATTTTGTGTCCTTCCAAACGCCATCTTTTTCTAGGCCCTCTGCCCCTCTGGCAAAATGTTCACTCTCCCTCTCCCAGCGATGCACACAGCAAGCCCCCACCACCTCTGTCCTCTGTCAGCTCAGCGCGTCTCCTGTTCTCATGGAAATGCAGCTATTCATTTTTGCAAGTAGCGAGTATCGAGCCCTGACAAAATGTGCTCATCCAAGAATGTGAGATCAAGGCCTACTCCAACCTTAGTGCCCCATCCATCTCTGCTGACCGACACATGCCCTCTCCACCCACTCCCTGCCAGGCCGCGGTCCCCTGAACCCATGCCCCCTATTCCCTTTGAGCGCATCTGGTCACCAGACCCTACCCCCGCACCACCTCCAATTCACCTACTATATACCTAATATAGAGAGGTCATATATTTTGGTAACAGTAATACCTATCCCCACTGTGTTTGAAATAGTAAGACTCCAAAAGCCGCAAATCAAAGATCTTGCCTTTTGATAAGGCATCCTAAGGAATGACCCCTAAAACATGCCCCCATAACAATATAGGTCCGAATGTACCGATTTCACACCAATAGCCCCCATTCATGCAGCGTTTTTCTTACAGTCATTAATTCTTGCTTGCCAAGTTTGTTATTTAGCTTAGTCAGATAGCTGTACTTCATTTCCGTGTTACTTTGCTCGCCCTTCACCCTGTCGAGAGGAGCCCAACCGACCCACGTGCGGCCCGCCAGACCTCCAAGACACCAGCCAATCCTATGAAGCCAGTCCCTAGATCTATATACTGTATCTATATCTTCCTCCAATCCTGATGTAACACTATGCACCTATAGGGAAACGTCAGTAGTGATGTTTCGAGAACTTATAATGTACTGTTCTTGTAATGTTCAGCAGAGCGCTCTCAGGTTGCAGAGTTCTTTGCTCCATTTATTTGCTTATATAAAATGTGGTTCCCTTACTATTACTCTCCTGGTCTCATTCCCTAGTGGGACACATATTTATTCGATCTATTTGGAGATGTGCATGCTAAGGAAACTGCCACCCCGCATTTTCTTTCATGCTGATATCCATCTGACCCTCCTGTGGCCTGATCAGTAAAGGGCCCACAAGAGCTGGCCGAAAGCGGGAAGGGAGACAACACAGAGTTACACTGTATGGTATCCTACAACAGGCACGTCTCACAAAAAAAAGTTGACAAAAGAGGATACATTTGAAAAGACAATTTGGAGTCTATGGCCACCTATGTTGTGCTTTACAGACACCAAGCAACCACAGACATGCATGTTATCGTTCGAGGTATAAATGAATGATACATAAACCAGATTAAATATGCATAATAACGTACTTCTTAATACTTCTAATAGCTTTAAAAATCGAGTGTAAATGCATTCCATAGTTCATGTACAACGTATAAACATTGTGGAATATACACCCCTCTGCTAATCATTTACACTGGGAAATCAACTGTTCAACGAGATCCGCTTTTGGTGGACAGGGCACGTTTGCAATGTTTTGTGGCAATGTATGTGTCCTAGGAACAAAATCAGGGTCTATTCCATGAGTATGCATGGCCAACACATTCAAAGTGAGATGTTTCACAAAATTGAATTCCATTTCCTTGGCAATCCATTTTTTGCTTCGTTTTGCAAAGGCCATTGTGTAACGAAGCATTCCAAAGTTTCCTGCAGTTCTCGATTGTTCTCTGCCTAGATTCTTGTTATGCGCTAATATGGCTAGTAATATTCTAGATTGCATACCGTCTATGCCGAAATGCAACCTCTTGGGCCTGTACCTTAGGCACATATTGTGGAACACCTCCAAATCTCCAGTGTGAAAGAATTCTGCCAAATATCCTCTGTGACAGAATTCTGTGAGTCCCTTCGGGTCCCTTGAAAGAGTTTTTATAAAACACGATCTTCTCAAGAGCTTTGTGTGGAGGTGAAGATGGAACCAACCACTTCTTCTTGCGTTCCTGTCCCTTCGATAAAGGTCCATGTGCACATTGGTGAAAATGTTGGTTTTCTGTCCATGAGTGAACGTTGGACCAGTGGTGCATCAATGAGCACCATTTTTCAAGTAGAATTTCCATAGATCCATCACAAGTTTTGGAGCTCCACCAAAGATGGTTGCTGAAAGACTGGGACCACTGTAAAATATTTTCCAAACCCTTTTTTTTACCAGCAGCTGTGATTTTTTTATTGACTGATTTGGCAACGTGCCATACATCAAATTGATGGCAAATGTTTGGAAACTGCTCTCGCATGGCCCTGGCTACTGAAACATGTCTGTCAGTGGCTATGAGGTCTATTTGCATTCCCCTCGATTGAAGATGTTTGAGGTATTTTATGAAACCATGTTTCTCCATGGCCGCTGAGGATTTACATTGGGACACCTGCACGATCTCCGAACTCACAATTCTTTTAGTTTCCATGTCCTGAAAGTGGTATGTGCAGTACTTTGCTGAAATTCCGGGGCTGTCACACTGTCCGTCGCCAGCTAGCCGGAACCGTTTGCCAGAGAATGTCCTTTCAATTGACATTTGTTGAATTTTCCAGGCTTGACTAATAGCAGGGAATAAAAATTCTCTTTGATATTTGTAATACTGTGTTTTAGTAAGGAACTGAAGTCCCACACATTGACAGAAACTGGACAACTTACTAAAAGTCGAGCCACTGAAAAGTAAAGCTGCTGAACACAGTAGATTTCCAGCTGGCACTTTACCCAGCATTGGTTGAGCGGACCATGAAAATGTGTCATGGAGGTGGGCACAGGTGGCTTGGATTTTCAAGTTAGTGCCTTGTAATACACAAGTCACATTCACCAATGGCTCCCCGCATATTTTTCCCCTCACTGGATGGACACATTTCAGCATCAGTATAATCTCAACCAGGCAGCTGTCAAATACAATGTATTTGTGCTCCTTAATTAGCCAATCGTCTGGCATGAATGTGGTTTGTGACTCAGCTGTGGTGGACTAATCGGCCAAAATACACAAACTGTAGTCGAGATCTTGGGCAAGTTCCTCGGTCAATTGCGTTGAAGCTTCAGTCTCTGTTCGCTCAGCTTGTGTTATTTGCACACGAATTGGAGAAATCATCAATGTCGATTCTTTATTGGGTGGACCTTTTTTTGCGGGTGTAGATTGTGTCAAGTGGTCAGCGAGGAATACAAAAGCATCTTCATTATATTCAGTTTCATCTTCATCTTGTTGAGTTGTCACATTGTAGCAATGGTCCAACAACACTTTGCTGGCTTAACCGGTCACATTCAATTAATTTTCTGGCCACTGGACATAAGCATCTCAAGTCTGCTTACTGGCTGGACCACGCTGCGCCTCAAATAGTAATTGCACCATGGTGAAATCTGTTTGGCAAGCATCATCTTTGGTTTCATTTGTTGTCTGTATCTTTGTACTTCTTTTCCTTCTGGGCCTCTAGGAGATGGGTTGTAAAAACAAGTTCATTGTAAATCACACATACAGTAGGTAGCCCTTTAAATAAAAAAACATGTTATGAAGAAAACAGCAGCCCAAAACACTGCTAGAAAACGAAATTGTTTGTTAGTTACCCTTGTTTTCTTGACTTGCTGTGAAACCATGGTCTTCTCTGTAACGACCACACCAGCAAGCTGGTCCACCACCTCTGATCCATGTGCCTCATCATGTAATTCCAGATCTTGCACACATTCCTTGAATAGAATAATCATTAAAAAAAACAAAGTCAAACGTATTGGAAATTAAAATCTTTCATCGCACACATCGCTTACATACATACCCTCGTAAACAGTGTAGATCATTTAGTCAAAATATACATTTCGAATTTCAATTGCACAGTAAGCTGAGACTAGGTTAAATATTTTGAGTGATATACCACTCATATCACACCCCTTCTCAAATACCTCAGGTCACGATGGACCAGGAATCAGGATGGTTGGTAAAGGTAATATTTATTTATTTATTTATTTATTTATTTATTTAAAATTCAAATCAAACATATACTTTTTAATAGGGAGCAGCAATCACCAATGTGGTGATAATAACAGATAGGAAAGTATGTAATGAACTTAATGCACTCTTTAGCAACACAGAAGGAAAACACCAGAGAAAAGAACACTTTTGGCTTGGTTGGAAAGATGGCATTTAAGTTAGATTTCCCCCTGCAATATTCTTCAACCCAGAAATAAACAATTCTAAATAGATATAAGGCAGCAGCAGGTAATCAGGAATAAGGACTAGAACACAGAATTTGAATCCAACCATCCCTCCCCAAACAAGAGAAAAATGGATTTGAAATCTTACACTTTAAAATGAAATTCGGAAATAGCTGGGTAAAACAATGAATGTGTGCAAAAATCCTTAAATCAGTACAAATCTCCATGGGAGCAACATTGGAAAGATACTAACAATCATGAGCTATAGTTTGAGCAAATGTAAACACTTTGAATCGGAATGGAAGGTTGAAAATAATTTAGAATAAAAATCACACATGTAAAACTTTGCAAAATTGTGGATTCCCACCTAAACTTAACCAATAGTTTTACTCTATGCTGGAGAATTCCAGCCAGAATACCAAGGAGGGACACAGTAAGCTCTAGAGTTGATTCATTACTTCAACACCAGATCCCCAGTGTCCGCCCGGGTGGAACCAGTCGGATCACTCAAAGTAGGTTGGATAATTTAAGATTTACACAAGATAAAAATGACTAAAGAAATGGTGCTTAGCAAGAGAATTCAAGAACAGGATTGCAATAAGGATTATGACAAGGTTGCAAGTTATTAAGGTAAGGATAGGATGGTTTAGAGATTGGGATGAGACAAAGCAAGGCAAGGTATGATATGGTTTTCTATGATTCCTATTAATACTTACAGTCCACATTAATTTAGGATTTTGGACCATCAAGGGTTCTGGACATCACACGGATTGGGTCTACCAAGGACAGCTGGGCAAACGGGATGGAACAGGATCATCTAGGTCATTCTGGTCATCCGACTGCACTGGACTGGCCTTTCTGGTTACTGGAGACTGGAGATCAGTGGGATGGCGATTTTGGAGCAGGCATGCATCTAGTAGCAGCAAGCCAGACTGAATCAGGATGCATCCCTTGGGTTTTTGGGATTTTTAGAATTGGAGGCCTAGCTGAAAACGGGTTCAGTAATGCACAGGCCTTGGCTTTGCAATGAAATCTGGAATCAGGATCAAGCAGGATGAAGAAATCAGTAACAGGACTCCACGCAGGAAATCAGGAAGAAAATCAGGAATCAGTGTCTATTTGCTGTCAGGTCTCTTTATTTATCATGCCAAATTACATCACTAAAGTATATGGCAGGGGCAGGCTTACTACCCACACCCATAATGCTAGGATTGGGCAAGAGCATAGTTTCTGCCTTGCCCTCCACTGATTGTATCACAAAAAAGGATGTCATGTTTATGGGATTATTTTTACAATGACTAGAAACCTACCCTGGCTACTGGAACCAAAATCTAATTTTTCCACAAATACATATTTATACAGTTATCACCTCTGAGAAAATCAGATACGCAGGTTACATATTTGTTGGGTCATATTTCAATTCAAACCCCAAGTCTATGGGAACTGGTTTTGCCTTTCTGCTATATTTTGGCAATTTTAACCATGAAAGATTTGGCCTAACATTTCCCAACTTTGTACACAGATGCGCATTTACCCCTGGAATGTGTGTACAAAATGTTATGTGCGCAATATCAATACTTTCCTCACAAGTTGTCATTCTTTAAAACTTCTGTTCCTTATGCAGTAAGGAGTTCTACCATGTTTTCAAAGAAAGAGCATACAATTAGATTTAAAACTACAAACCTTTCATATTTTTTCTTATTCTTGCTGCAAAGTTAAATGTCTTGAAGTTCAGTTACAAAATAGGCTTTTTAAAACCAACAGGAAGTCTATTGTCACTTAATCCGTTTTTTTTTCTTTTCCCCAACTGCAAGCAAATGTCAATTCCTTTGAAGCAGTATGAGGGGCCTCTCTTTTGACTGAAGTTTACTGCCCCTCACACTTGAAAGGTGTGAGTCTCAGCCTGCTATTGTCTCATCCTGAAGCAAAGATGAATGTCTGATGCAACTTGGGAAGTTTCTTTGTCCTGGGTATTCAAAACCTCCAAGCTAGCAATTAGCCACTTTCCTGTTCCAGAAGTTTATGAGGTGTCACCCTTTCTCCGGGCTAGCAACTGGCAGAGCAATTTCTTTTTATATAGTTTGCCAACTCAGCCTGGGTTTTATCTTTGATTTTCTCCTTTTAAATCTTGACATTAAAACTATAGAATTAAAACAGTTTATATGTGTATTTTTCACAGTAACAAATCCTTTTACATTTCTAAGTAATCAAGCCTTTACACAATAATGTACTTTTAAAATCGGCGATTTTCCCCCTTCAGTCAGGATAAAGCACATTTTACTTTTTCTTAAATTCGGATTTCATCTCCAGCAAACATACACTTGTTGCAGCTATAGTTCTTTTCTTGAGTGCTGGGGTTGATTTGCAGCATGGATACAGTTACAGGCATCTATTTAGAGTCTGTCTCTGGACAGCTGATTCTTGATACTGTTGCAAAGAAAATAGATGCGTTTCCCATGTAAAATGAAAACAAAGTTCTGAGTTGATTTTTCAAGGATACATTTGACAGGAGCTGTCATCAAATGAGGCCCGGTTCCTCTGAGACACAATGAATGATCCTGTGCATTGCAGGGCCTTTTTAATCACAGTGGTTCATGAGAAATTGATGAATCTAGCGCCAACCAGCACTTTTAAGGTTGGGAAAGTGTCATATTAAAGAGGCATTTTGGGTTTTCAGCAAAATAATGCTGCCTCTTTCACTTCACTCCATGTTACATGTTGCAGATCACACTGGCACATTCCTGCAGTGAGTACTTTGTTCCACCCCACCTGAAATGTGTGTGGCAGGGTGGTGCAGTAATTTTCTGGTTGTTACAAAAATGCAGTTTAGAGATCTTGCCGCGTACAGGAGTTAGCACAGCCATTTTGTGCTGTTCTTGCACCAATGCAGTAAAGTGATGTAGCATAGCACAGCTGAGGTGGTCAAAATATCCCACAATGTGCAAAATATACTGATTGTAATGTTGCCCTCAAACATTTTGCAATGTATTCTGCATTAGGAAGGAAGTGTAACGTTAGAACTGAAATGATGAAAGTTTGAAACACTGCACGTTTATATGAATGTCACTGTCTAATAGTATCCTATGTAGGATTTACTTTCTTTCATTCAAGGGAACTGTCAGTACACATACCTCATACTCTGGATCATCTCT
This sequence comes from Ambystoma mexicanum, assembly GCF_040938575.1. NCBI lineage: Eukaryota > Metazoa > Chordata > Amphibia > Caudata > Ambystomatidae > Ambystoma > Ambystoma mexicanum. Next base: position 991,908,523 of record NC_090937.1, read on the forward strand.
AAAGGATGATGTAATTGTAGTCGAAGTACCAGCATCCCCCTGTAACACAGTACTTGTTTTAGTATGGATGAAAACAGAGACAATGGGATGCAGACAATGGTACATATAAAGAGAAACCCATAAATGACACATAGGGCCTCATTATGAGTTTGGCGCCAAACTCGTGAAATTACCAGCACCCGGCAATGGGCAATTACCGCGGTATTCTGACACCGACAGACCCGGTAATTACCCATTTCCGGGTGCCAGTACTCATTACTCCCCATCCCCATTTGAGTCTGATAGGGCTCAATGGGAATGGGGAGTTTGGATGCACCGGCGCCATTCATGAATGGCGCCGGTGCATCCGTCGGGTTGTACTCGCGGGTGCCGGTCTACCCGCCACATCAGACCTGGTGGGCAGAAAGACACCCGCAAGCACAACTCGTAGTTTGCCGGTCCGGTAGCAACAGTGCCGGTAGCTTATGGCGCTGTTACTACCGGACCGGCAAACTTATGATTAGGCCCATAGTGTAAACAACCAACAGGATACATAAACAATTTCATATTCTTTTAAATTCCAAGCATAATACATTCTCAAAACTGAAAAGTGAAATAAAATTACCTGATAGGGGCTTGAAGTTGTTGTTGACTCCGGAAAAGAAATGGATGCAGAATCTTGCTCCTTCATTTTCAGTGCATTGTCACAAAGTGGTAAAAGGGAAGATTAGATTTTCATTAGACATGTGGGAAGATCCAACTGTCGATAATATGAACTTCTGCAAGTCTGTAGGGCTCACCGCTGGTATACTGGACGTGTTGGTGGTTTCGTCACTTGCAAGGGTCTGTGCTTCCATCAGTATGCTCTCCTAAAAAAATGGACATGTCAAGCAACTGATTACAAAAGGATTATGCTTCTTTGAAGGGCACTATGGCATTGTTTTCTATGGTCATAATTACTTTCTATGATGCTCCATAAACCAAGGACAGATGTGTAGTAAAATGTGATATTTTTAAAATGTAATACAATCTGGTAAATATGCACACTTTAGTAAGACACATTTACACCGAAAGCACCAATCCATTCATGGAGTTACCTGTTCAGTACAGCTAATTCATCATTCGGGACTCACCGCAGGCAGCGTGTGCATGAATAGAGTTGGAATTGCATTTGGAAGCAATTTACGAGACGTTCTGAGTCAATGCTTTTTTGTGTACTGCGATTGGTCGTACATGTCGTCTGTAAAGTGCAGGCTGTAGATGCGGAATCAATTGACCCTCGAGTCTCCCAAGACAGCCTGGGCTCTACTTTCAAGCTCGTACACTGGAAAACCACAATGTCGAACCCATTCTCTTATTAAATCAATATTCCTCGGGTTGTATGCATGAGTGTGCCCTTACTTTTGACATGGCTCCTAGTAGGACAACCGAAAACCATACAAGCAGGCATTCTTGAAAAATCTTTATTAAAAAAGAACACATAATTACAAAACAATTCTACTGAAGGCCTGAGATTAATGAAATTATATCAAAGTTTTCTATACAATGTTTGTTTTGGCCAAAGAAGCAAAAACCGTGTAGTCGAATATACTTTGGGATAACTTTCATACAGAATTGATTGATGCGACGTAAATCGTAACGTGTTACTCGTCCGTTGTATGTACTTTCATGCATCAAAAGGAAACATGCTTATAGACATGGTCCGAGAAAGATGCAATTCTATCACAATTGACACTGATGAAATGTGATATATATCGAGATCAGAACACTTTAAACAGTAGACAATGGTAAAGTCATTGAGATGAATGAACATTACACTACTGGGTACATTTGTTCGAATTAGATAGAAAGTTTGAGATCAGAAAGAGATGATTGGGTGACCTGTCCTTACCTTGACTAACAAACAATTAGATTCAGCAAGCAGGGTAGTTAGTAGCAGGGGAGCAGGTAGCACAATGAAGAGTTGACTTCCAGTGCTCACAGATGTTCACAAGTAGCACAATCACGAGTTGACTTCCGGTGCTCATAGATGTTCTCAGGATATATATCAAGGGGTTTATATAAAGCCTGGAGACACTGGGTCTGGGGAGGCCATGTGAGCAATGGCCCCTGCGCGGATGATACCTTTGAAGTGTACATGGTGTTTGACACCTCTGTTGTTCCCGTCCTGCCAGCCTCTTCGTAGCACACAGCCACAGGTGCAAACCTCTATTGATACTGGAGGGGGGGGCAGTAGATGGGCATGAGGCATGCCGAAAAGGGTCAGAACACTGCTGAAGGGAGACACACTTATGTGGATTGCAGGGGTGTGGTCTGTTTGAGCGTCTGTAGCACCTGTGGAAGAGAAACATACAAACTGTATTTAAATGAACCTGATAAGAGTACAAACCTTAGTTGAAAATGCAATCTTGTATCCTACGGCATAGTTGCCAGTACAAACGTTACTTCATGTATCAATCAACATGGGCTTTAAAGTGTAGACACATTACAAAAGTGAAAACCCATGCAATCCATAACGTTTGGGGCACAGACAAATATTGTTTCTTGGTTGTACGTGAAAGACACATAAGATGACCACTGTGATTTCCCCAAATCGCGATAGATGTATTGAATTGCCAGACTACATTCATTTGGCACTGATAGATAAAAATGATGACAATATAGGAGACCAACGTGAAATGTTTGTGGCCTAAGTGACATCACATCTAGAGTACACTTACTCGTTACTTGGATTGCGCGGGCGAACAGTGGCGCAAAGTTTGTGCATAGCACCAACATAATCCTCAACACGGACCTTGTGAGGCAGGCTGTCCTGAAGTCATGCAGCTCGGTAACGCATAGCGGTGGTGTGTCTTCTTCCAATATGTAGGCCAAGCATCCAGAGTTTTCTTTGCAGCAGCAGTTCTCCACCTCGCTTGGCATGACCTTGCACCGATTGCAGGTACACCAGGTGGAAACGTCTTCCATGCGACTAGCTCAGGCTCATGATCCGGTGATTCGCCCTCCCAACTGTCGTCCGATGCCCCATCGTTTCTGCATATTTCTCTTTCAACTATTTCCGCCTCTGAATACTCCGGCTCGTACTGGTAGGGCTGTATTGTTGCCATTATACGACAAAATTAAAATCGATAGTAATGCTAGTACTAGTATCTGTTTGCACAGGCTACGAGCAACAAAGATAGCAGAAACGAGTCACAGGATATACAAAACAAGACAGTGAAACGATTGAAAAGCAACTCTGATGTTGTCTGATGAGAACCGGTCTGTTTATACTTATTGTGGAAAGAGGCGTCCTGCCATTTCCATGGAGACATGTTTTTCAACTTTTATATAAAAGGCAAGGTTGGGAAAAGGAACTCAAAGGGAAATAGTTTTTCAATGCACATTCAAATGAGAAGCAATGCTTGGTAATTCTGGTTTGGGATACAAGGGAATGAATGGGAAATTTCATTTTGTACCCTCTACATTCACTTGAAGGTTAGCGTTTAGGATTAATTATTTTAGGATTATGGACACCCCCCTTCAGGACGGGAGTCAGGGGTTTCAGAAGGACAGTCACCCAAGTCTTTATGCTCTATAACGGCTCTAACATATTGGGCATGAACTTTGTTAGTTTCGAATTCTAACAGCACTCATCCCGTGATTTTCTATATGGGAATTAATTGATTGAACTTCAATTCAATGTGCTAAGGATCTACACAGCTTTTCCCATCCCCACAATTTAATGGAAAGGATTAAGGCAGGCTGTTCCTAACACAATGCAATTTAAATGGATAGGGTGATTTTCTATAGTGGAATTAAATTGAATTGGATTTAATACAATGTGCCAACGGCCTTCTCAGTTTCTCCCCCTCTACTCACTAATGGAAAGGGATAAGTCAGGTAGCTCCCCACACAATTGATGGCTTTTGAGTTGGTCTACTTACATGGGAGGCTTTGGTCAGGGAACACAGCAGGGCTCCTCTGAGGACAGTACATATCTTTTCAAGGCCTTCCAGTCAAGGATTTTCTCCTGCACCCAGCCTCTTTCTTCTCCTCTGATGGGGTCCCCGCTAGCTTCTAGATTTCCCTGTCACTGTCTTCAAAGCAAGGATTGAGGCCTCTCTGCTAGCTGTCCCTCCCAAGAGTCTGTCTGCAGGCTATATCCCAGAATAAAGTGAAAAAGCTCTGTTCTGATGCAAACATGCTCTCTTATAGAGCTGATGACCCGCCAACATTGTCACAATTCCCACAGTAAGGATTGCCTAGCACTCTCCATTCACCTCCTACCAAGATGGCCAATGGCTGCTGATAGGACCAGATTTTGGGAGATATGTATGATGTAGGCTGAGGTAGGAGACAGATTTTTCATCCCAAAGTGGCATGTAGGTTTTCCATGTTGTATTCTGAAAAATCTCACAATGTGGCAACTACCTTAACCTTTCAAATAACCACATAAATATATATATTTTGAGCTCTATATTTTATTGCGAGTTGGACCATACTCATTTTATTTCAGCACAGCCTTCCTGGGCTGAGCCACAATTTTTCACAGTTTGCTGCTGCACCGAAATAGTTACAACTCTAACACTACATACTTCCAACATTGATTTCATCGTGTATTAATCTATCAATATTTCCAATTCCTCAGATTTATGAAAACGCTAGAATCATACTTTTGATCATAACTAAAGTTATGTTCATCTCAACAATTATGTTTTACATGGTCACAACTGGCTTTTTATCCCTTTTAGAATGAACCTGGGGTGGGCTTGATAAGACACACAATGTTCTTTTTATTTAGGAAAATGTGTTCAATGTTTAATCAATAGCACTGCATGTCATGAGAGGTAGTTCAATTTCTCCTTCAAGTTTCCATTTCTCCTGAAGCATGTGACCAGTCACCTCCTCAAGTCAGTGTTTATCCTACCCTCTTCTTCTGTAATTAAAATGGTCTTTGTTCAGAGATAATGCACTTTTTATGTGAAACCTGACCTCAAAGGTCATTTCTGTTGGTCATGTGATCTGTAAATCCCATAATTACAATCTACTTCTTTGTATATCTTAGCATTTAAATTGGACAACCAGACCTGTTTCTTTGGTGGGCCCAGCCACAAAGGTCTTGGGGGCAGAATTTCAGCTCAGAAAGAAAAACAAGTTGCAGTTCACAATTCTGAAAGGCTAGGATATTGCATTTACCCACTGTGTACATGTGACTTTGAATACTGCACCAGGTCCTGTTGTTCACAATATAATCTTTCTTTACATACTGTATAAACAGAAATAAGATCTCTATTGGTATTCTTCACAAGGATGCCACAGTTACATAAGAAACCAGTGTTCACTTATGGAAAAATGAAAAAGGCCTTGCCTAATTAATGTTGTCAGTTTTATGTGCTGAAATTGAGTCTCTATATTCCTGAAAACGTGGTCTGTCATTTGACTTTACTTTCCCAATGTAAGGCATCATTCCTCCTTTTTAGCTTCTAGCTGCACAGTATTTGAAATGTATTTATTCTTTCCATGTGCACTGTTACAGTTTGGAATATGGGCATTTACACAAAGTCAGCATCTGGAGTGCCCCATTTTTTTTTGGAACCCATTTGACGCAGTTAGCAATATTCCAGTTCTAACTTGCACTTTATTCTGCTGAGTGCCTGTACATTCTAACAAAATGGAGGGAGGCCCATTTTCGCTCATTCACTAGGCCACATGTTGAAATTACTGTTTTGTACTGGCTTTTATATGTCAATGGAAATCCACACTGAGCCAGCGTCACTCTCACAATGGGGCCTAACATGTCCGCTCCATCTCTGTCACTCAGGGCTGTCTTTTTACCCCACAACATGACAGGAGGCGTAGAGCACTGTGCGCATTGGATCCAATGTGCAAAGGTTAGGTTCATATAGCAATTTTGGGGTGATGGCACGTAGTTGAGGCGCCACTTGGTGTTAGGGGTGATAGTATGCAGATTAGCAGGGCGCAGTCTTGAATTACGGGAGTTCACACAAAGATTTACCAGCCGTTCCCTTGAGTTACGTGAAATGGTATATAGATCATTGGGGTGTTGATTTGGGTCATGGGGGTTCATATGCAGTGTCGCCGGGGTACTCGAGGGGGCGTCCTACAGTATTTTCATGGTGCTTGATGGTGCGGATAAGGTAGGCGCAAAGGTTGGTATATGTCACTGGTTTTGGTTTGCGTGGGTGCGTGTCGTGAGGCGTTCTGGGTGCTACTTGCGTCTCAGTTTGTTTTGCGGTAAAAAGTCCATGAATACGCAGCACAAGCAAAACATACCTTTGTGTGCAGGTAATGCCAAAGTTGTTTTACATATACACTGCAGGGACGTTGCACTTGTTCTATGAAACCGGGCCCTAAATCACACATATTTAGAAATAAAGCATTTGCGTACATCATAGTGATCATAGTGGAACGGGGATAACAGCCCAGAACCCTAATTAATGACCTTTGTGTCACTCAGGGTGTTAAAGTGGGCTGCAGGGCCGTTAACCCCGTTCCAGCCTTTGGAACAGGGGCTTACTGCCACATTCATTACATTGGCCCCTCCCCATCTTGATATTACAGAAGTGGAAGAAGTGCATCGTTTATGGCATCTACCCCCCACCACTGCTATACCGCAGGTGCGAGAGATGCTACTCACTAAGGCAGCCCTACCAACCTTATGCTGGATCACTCGAAGAAGAAATGAACTTGCAGGCTATCAAGGATAAGAACAAGCTGTGAACAGAGGTGATGAAAGCAAATTACATCTCTACTGAACCCAGATACATGTAGGTGCATTAGACATGAAGCACATACGCATCCACCACGAAGATACACAAACAATAGGTCAAATTGCACTTAGACATGAAGAATACGCTTGCATCCATTAGGTTAGAAAACACATACTCTCTCTACGCTGATATGCAAGATGCACAAGAATACATACAGGGGCTCATTACGAGTAGGGCGGTAAGGGAAACTAGGCACCGTTAAGGAGACCGGTGCCGGTAATCCCTTACCGCCCTACTACGAGTTCCCTTAGCGGGTCCCTCTTTCAACGCCTGGTTTTACCAGGCGTTATGGAGGGGACCCGCTAAGGGACTTCAGAGCTAATAACGGTACCGCAAATTGCAGTACCGTTATTAGCTACTTCCCCATTCCCATTGATCCCTACGGGGGCTCAAATGGGAATGGGGAATGGTTTATTCAATGGGGATTTACCGGTCCCGCAAAGGTCGGACTACACCGGTAAGTCCCCATTGAACGAGACCGGTGCTGGTACCGTTATTGGAGGCAGTCATGGCGCAAATAGCACCATGACTACCTCCAATCTCGGAATGAGGCCCATAATGCTTGGTTTCTGCAGAACGCAACTAAAATGAGTGGCCATGCAAAACAAGATGGATGGATGTATACAATTTGGCCGTGGCAGAATTCTTTGTGTCAGAAATTACTGTGGCCAAATCTGGCAAAACTTTAACCCCCCCACGACCTCCAATACATTCCACCACCCGCCCTCTACTGACCTTTTTGACATTCGCTTTTCTTTGATACTGCAGCGTCAGTTCTGTCCCCCCTACGCGGGTTGGATTGGAAGCCGCAGGGGCCGCTTTTCTTCTTTTTTTTCCCCGTCCACCGCCTCCAATCCTCTAGAAGCGGGGGACACCCCATCTTCCCCCAAAGGCCATCACTACCAAACATGGGGAGTGCAGACACCCCCGCAACCCCTGCTCCCCATTTTGGGTAGTGATTACCCAATTTGATTGAGTTGAATCGATTGAATGGTACTGGCTGAATTTGGCTAGATGTATCATTCGATCAATTCAAAACGAACAAATTGGGTAATACTAGATGGATGGCGCAGCCATATGTGGGTGAATGGGAGATAGTGGAGAAGCTTTGAGATTGAAGGGGCACCTGTTCGCTGAGTTAGCAGAAAATCCCAAAACAAACAGCCCAGACAACAAAGAGCATATGTTTGCCAAGGCTACCCGGGAATAAAGGTCTGAATCAGCACCCAAAGTTACAAACGATACCAGTTCCCAGACATGAGACACAGTTCTCTCAGATTAGTTAAGAACCAGGTAATGCTGGAAGGTCAGATTTCCACCAATTCAGACTTAATATTGAGAGAAAGGTAGCACGAACAAGTCTCTAGAAGCCGAGGGAGGTAACAGCACTCACAGTAAAAAGGGCTAAAATTCTTATAAATGCTGAGCAGAATACTCCAAAACATGTGGTCTCCACACACTTGACCCACAATTAGAGGATAATCAGGCATAGACAGACAGAGACCTTCGTTCTCATACAATTCTCGGGACAAAAGATACACGGTAGTGCAACGTTAAAAGCTAAATGTCCTGGCCGGTGGCATAGAGAATCAGAAATGGTAACCTTATTGGGACAAGTAGCACCTTGGTGCTGTTCTTACCCTATTGTGATCATGTGCTGGTAACCTTCCAAAGTGCCATGGCTGAGAACACCAATACTGACCAATCCCTATCCCCCATCTATGTTGCCCTACACATTGTTGCATCGGCCAATAGAATATTGCAGAGATGACCCGTATTCACCTGTAGCAATTTAGTGGGTGGTCTCAGGCGGAGCCATCAGATAGACAGTAGCCAATGAATGCACTAACACATATAGAACATATATCTAGTTGATTAACCTAACCAATCCCTTCCCACCTCAGGTCTCTTTTAAATAAAACTTAAATTGCGATGTCATACCCCTTTTTAAGGTACTGTCCAGCTTGAAGTTACTTGAGAGTCACAGAGTTCTGCCTAATTTTCATGCTGTCCCTGTTTTATATAGGTTTTGTTAAATGAAACAGTCGTTTGTCACATTTTTGGTCTCTTCCATTTTGTGGGCGTGGGATTTCCCCTAGCCTGTCCTCTTACTTAAATACTGGGGTCTTCCTCCCCATTCCAACAACTGTAACTGTCCTCATCCATTAACGCATACCACACTAGAATGGGGATCTGTTTTAGGGAATCAACATCACTACTCACCCCCTGGGTGTCTGCCAACCGTGCTTCTCTAAAAAGCTTGGAAGCTTTTCAGCATGTCAGGCCTGCTAACCTTAATGTCATGAAGGCACCTCCTTTCCTGACACATATAGCGAAAGGTGCAAGATTTTAAGCCCTTCATAGAATCCATGTGCAAAGTCAGGTTCACTGAAAGTGTCTTTTTTCAAAAGAAATTTAAAGTTTTTATTTTTGTTCAGAGAGAGTTACATCAAGACTAAACTGGTCGGCATTCGGCACAACACATCAATTAAAACAACATTAGGGAACGCACACGTAGTTTACATATTATCACATTGTTCAAATGTACTTAGGAGGGTGATGGCATATTGTCATATTCTTCGGGGAGCATATTGCATAGCTATAGTCTGAACAGTGCCCATATGTCCTTGGGGTGACACCTCGGCGACAATGATATAGTAAATTGTTCCTCACACTCATTGATCATAGACAGATCTTTCAAAAAATCCAATCTCCTGGGAGGTTCTACGGATTTCCAGCATTTCAGTATATTCCGTTTTGCAACAACACATGCCAAATTGAACAATCGTCTAGTGGTCACTGCAACCTTTCTGATATCCCCGAATAGGTATTTCCGTGGGGAAGGTGTGGCTGGTATTGCAGTAATGTCTTCTAAAATTTCTGCCACTTCCCCCAGAATTTAGTTACGGGTGGGCAAGCCCAGTACATATGGTAAGAGTCTGCGTTTGAGGCATCACATTTGGGGCATCTTCTTGTGTGGTTTTTTCACAAACTTCGCTAACTCTGCGGGAGTATAGTGTAGTTGGTTTAGAACTTTTAATTGGATCAGGCGCAGCCCTGAGTTCATGGATACATGTTTGGTCAATTGGCAGTACCTCAACCATGTGGCTTCACATAACTCCATTCCCAAGTCTCGTTACCATGTTTCTCTAATGTTGTTGCGTGGTTTGGAGTGCATTTGGACAAGGTTATATAATGCAGACAGACTATTCCTGTGTTCCCCTGGTTCCGTCATGGCTGCAATGCATTCATGTGTGGGCGGTTCTGCTGGGAATGAGGGCCATTTAGCGGCAAAGGCGGTTTTCATCCTATGAAAGTGGAATTGTTTGAGGTGACCTCCACCCACCGCTCTGATAAAATCATCTAGTTCACAAAAATGTCCTTCCAGGAACATATCCTGCATTCTAAATTGTTTCTTTGGATCCCATGCCCACTGAAGTACCTTATCAAATGTGGGTGTTATGCCCAGAAAGTTCCATAGTGGTATCTCTGAATTGTAAGGGTTTGTGAGGTCGATTCTCTTGTATATCATATACCATGTTCTTGTGGTAGTACTCACGGGGTCATATACACATGTGTCTTTACGTTTGGGGTTGAACATTACTGCTCGTAAGTCTGAGGGGGGTGCCCATACCTTTCCAGGGGAATGTGTGCTGCTGTGTCCTCCAGGTCAAACCAGTGTCTCGCAAAGTGCGCCTGCAATGTTAAATAATAGAGTTCAAAGTCTGGTGCCATGATCCCACCCTTTTCAAAAGGTTCCGTCATTTTGGACCATTTCAGCCTGGCCGTCTTCCCCCCCCCCATACAAGAAGAGAATGTTCTGCCCGGCCATATCGGTATGTTACAAAAAAGATATAATAGTTTGGGCAGTGCTACCATCTTGAGCAGCGATATTCGCCCGTAAAGGGATAAAGGGAGTTTGTTCCAAAGTTGTAATTTGATGGCGAGAGATTGTAATAATTTGCCATGGTTATCTGCATACAGTGTACTTTTATCTCTTGATATTATAATCCCCAAATAGCGGACATGTATAGGGGACCATTTAAATCCTTGTGTGTCTGACATGTCTCTAGTGTTGGGAGTGAGCAGGAATAGTTCCGATATGTTGATCTTATATCCTGAGTACTCAGAGAACTTCTCGATCTCAGCCATAATCGGTGCTAAGTTTTCCTCTGGGTTTTCCAGGTTCTGGACGTATAGTAGAGTGTTATCTGCATATAGGGAGATAATTTGTGGCTGTCCGGTCATTCTGAGGCCCCTGTCTTCATGGTTTTGTCGAACATATGCAGCCATAGGTTCTATTGTGAGTGCAAATAGTATGGGGGAAAAGGGGCAGCCTTGCCTAGTACCTCTACCCAGTTGGAATAATGATGACATAGTTTGATTGGATAGTACTTTTGCCCCCGGACATGTGTACAGTAACCGTATGAAGATTACAAATATCGACCTAGCCCGAATCTTTCAAGAACCAAGAATAGATAGTCCCAGGAAACCGAGTCGAAAGCCTTCTCGGTGTCTAGGGATGCTACAACCGCGTCTGCCTTTGGGTTTATTTGTGCCATCACTCCGAAGAGTCTGCCCAGGTTCAGGGCCGCAGACCTGGTCGGTATGAAGCCGGCCTGGTCAGGGTGTACCATTATGGGCATGTAGGGTAGTAGCCTGGTTGACAGGATTTTTGCAAAAATCTTTGCATCTGTATTAATGAGTGAGAGGGGCCAATATGAACCCATGCTTTGAGGGGGTCGCCGGGGTTTGAGGAGGACCATTATTACTGCTTCTCGCATAGTGTCCGGCAGTATACCCCGTTCCATTGCCTCTTCCCAAACTTTCAGCAAGGCTGGGGCTAGCATGTCGCAAAATTCGTTATATATTTCGGCACCCAGACCGTCAGACCCGGGGGCCCTACCTAGGGTTAATGCCTTAATTGCCTCTGTTATTTCCTCAAGAGATATGGGGGTGTCTAATATCATTCATGTTTGTGGGGTTAGAGTTGGGAGACTGAGTGCATGTAGATACTCCGTTATTTCTTCCTTTGATTTGGTGTCCTGATTGGAGTATAGTGACTTGTAAAACGCGGCAAACATGTTATTTATTTCCTGTTCGCTATTTACCATGTTCCCACTGGGCATCTGAATAGCCGCAATGAGGGGGTGGCAGTTCTCGGCCTTGAGCATCTGGGCTAGGAACTTCCTAGCCTTATTGCTTTCCCCGTATCTGCGAGCCCGGGCCGGGGCAGCCATGTACTGGACCTCCCTCTCAGCAAGTTTATTAAATTCTGCCAGTGTCGTGTGGATGTCTGAAAGGGCCTCTTTACTATAAGTAGTAGTGTACTCAAACTCAAGTAGTTCAAGTTTGGATTCCGTAGTGTCCAGTTCTCGTCTAACAGATTTCAGTAATCCGGTTGTCTTGGCCATTATTGCATCTCGCACCCATACTTTAAATGTTTCCCATACTGTGGCATATTGGTCTACCGAACCCCCATTTAATTGAAAGATTTCCTCTATTTCAATGTGTAATGATTCACAGACGCGTGGGTCTCTGAGTAGGGTGGGGGCATTCTCCAGCGTCTGGCCCGCGGGGTAGTGTCGCAGAAATTCAGAGTGATGGATATTGGGTAATGATCCGAGAGAGTACGGGGGTACATCTCGTAGTTCAGGACCATGTTTGTGAGCATTGAGCTAATAAGCTAATTAGCCAGTAATATATTCAGGACTCAGAGTCATGCTTTTCCTGGGGATGTAATTCTCGCCAGATGTCAACCATGGTCATTTGTTGCATTATCTGCCGTATAGCTGATGCAGTCTTAGTTGGGGGTCTATGGGCGGTTGTGGACCTATCGAGGGCCGTGTCAAGGATCGTACTGAAATCTCCCCCACAAATCACTGCCGAATCTTCAACTTCAGTTAAGATATTATGTATGGTGTTGTAGAATTCGGGGTCCTCTATGTTGGGGCCATGTGTATTAACTATAACCTTCCCCCTCCCCGCCACCTCTCCCCAGACCAAAACATATCTCCCTTGCATGTCAATTTTGATATCGTGGAGACGAAAGCCCAATTTCGGATGGATTAGAGTGAGAACCCCTCTGGATTGGGAGGAATACTCTGTGTAGTATCTTAGTGGGCCCCATCTTGGGAGGAAGTTGGTGCAAACCTGTCCCAGTGCATGTGTCTCTTGTGATAGTATGATCAGGGGATTATGTCTTTTGATGTATGCTGCAGTTTTCCTGGCCTTAATCGGGTTATTTAGGCCCTGGATGTTCCATGAAAGGAGTTTGATGTTTATGCCCTTGTCACCCTGTGCCATAGTCTTCTTTTGGTACTAGTTTGTGTGTTGATGCGTAAGTGCCACTAGCCTTTACAACTGTGCTCGATGAAACCGGCTTCTCTGTTTTTAAACTGTTGCCATTTGTGGAAAAACTTTGTGCCCCCCCCCACTACCCACTCCCGTACCGTCAACCCCAACCCGATGATGTGTCCCTTCCCCCATAACCTGTGGAACTTTTCTGAGGGTCGCTCGTTGTAGTCGCATGGCCTCCATCAGTAGAGGCTCCTGATCCAGGCTGTCCCATTAGTTATCGATTGGAGCAGTTGATCTTGAATGGATGGGCTTCACAGCCCGGGTAAGGATATCACCGGAAATCTGTTTCAGTCAGGTGGGCCTAGTCTGTTATCGCCCGGTCGCGGTGGCCTGTTCTGATCCCATGCTTTATCTTTGGGAGGCATGGGAATGGACGCCTCTATATATGATATGGCCTCTGCGAGGTTCTCAAAAAAATGTGATCTGCCTCCATGTTGGATTCGTAGCTTCGCCGGGAAGATGAGGGCGTAGCGGATATGGTGAAGTCTTAGTAGCCTTTTGGCCTTTTCGTAGGATCGCAGTTGTGTTTGGATGCTGGTCGAGAAGTCCGGATATATGTGAACTCTGTTTTCCTTGTATTGTAGGGTAGCTTTTTCTCTGGAAAGCCTCAGGATCGTGTCTCTGTCTCTGTAGTTGAGAAGGCAAGCAATGATCATGCGCGGCGGTGCCCCAGGCTTGGGTGGCGGTGCCAGGATGCAGTGGTATCAACAAGGAAGTGGTCAGAGAAGGATTCTGTGCCTAGAAGGGTTTTCAGCAGGCCTTACACCTGCTGCTCCATCGGGCCCTTGCAGAAGGATTCTGACATGCCGACAATACGGATATTGTTCCTTCTAGATCTCGATTCAAGGTCTTTGCATTTTACTTGAGTCTTGCACAGTTCTCCTTTCAATTGTGCTATTTCCTGGCTATGTTGTGTTATTGCATCTTCGTTTGTGCTGATCCTGTTCTCGGCGTCTGTAATGCAAGAGCTTTCCTTGTCTATTCTAGCCTTAAGAGAGCTAATTGTTGCAACAATATTGTCCAACTTGACATTCACTGCTAGGAACCCATTCTGAACCATAGTCATTAAGCGGTCTTCTCTGGCTTCGAGCGGTATCTCTGCAGGGTTGTCATCTCCCATTGACGTCGTGGCAGGCATCCCTTGGGGTTGGGAGCTAGCAAAGGAGTCCATTGGACCAGTTTTCTTTCCACCTGTGTTTTTCTTCTCGTGGCGGCCCATGAGTCACCGGCGTGGATCAAAGATGAATAACTTGGATTGGACTTTTCGCTTATATTGGTCTAGTTGTAACGCTCACCTGACTCCCACGGAGGCGCTGGCCTGGTTCGCGCTGTTGTGACCCCGTCTAAGGTGATGCGCAGGGGTCGGGAGACGGACTGGACCGGGCCCCAAATCTGGCTTGTCTGACTCGCAGAAGTATCCTTCTGTAGGTGAAAATAGGGGGTTAACTGTCTGAGGGTAATGCAATCGGCCTCCCACTTACCCCTCTCACCCTCCTCAAAACACTTCTGTGCTTACCCGTAGCGTCTCACCTTAGGGTCTGGAAGGACGAGCTCTCCATCCTGCTTCTGATGCAGGGGTGCGTTGGTATCCAGTTACTTCACTGGATTTTCGGATTGGTGAGAACCAAACTTGCTTGGCTTCCAGGTAAGTTTTTGATAAGTGGTTCCCCTTGTGTCCATGCATTAATGTTCTAATGCTATTGTCTTTTTCCCCATACGGGCCGGGGTATGGAATGCCGGAGAACAGGCACTGACCCGAGATGAGAGGTGAAATCCTTGTGGAAATCAGGTAAGTCTTTAATGAGCGTCTTGGTAATGTCTTTTCATTCGCTCATTAAAGCTGATGTCTTTTTCCCCTTAGGGGCCGGGGTCCGAAAATGCCTGGATGCGGCGCGGACCCGAAACGAAAAGGGAATGACCCAGCAGGTAAGTCTTAACATGGAGATTTAGCTTCCCTTTTCCCTTCTTTCTCTCACCTTCGTTATTGTCTTTTTCTCCCTAGGCGCTGGGGCGCGACTGTGAATCCGGATGGTCGCTGCAGAACATGGAAGCGCCCTGTAAGATGAGTAGAATGAGGCGCTGCAGCGATTGATGTGATGTGCTTTTAAAAATAAATGTCTTCCTTTTCAGGATCGTCGGCGAAATGTCTCTGGGATGCAGATTTAGCAGGTAAGGCCTTTTCCTTCTTCTGTTCTCTTGTTCCCTTCCTTTGCAGGTGATTCAGGATGCTGGCAGGCGTGGCAGAAGTCAGGATGCAGGAGCAGACACGGTGAGCGTCCAGCTGCTAGATGCAGAACAACACGAAGCACGTGTGGCTGATCGGGTGTGGTTTAAATAGCCTTGGAAGAAGTTCCTAGAATGTGTCCTTCCTCCAATCAGGTATGGATCCTTCCCTGACCACGCCCGGGTGGTAAATGAGTCCCACAGGTAAAGTAGTTCCTTTCAGGCCTCAAGGAGGCCGGGGTTCTGCAGCATGGTCTGCATCAGGTAAGTGCACCCAAACACTTTCATAATGAGCCTGGCGCCTATGGCGCCAGGACTGACGTTTTCTATGAGACTGGCGCCATACGCCAGGACACTGTCCAAAGGGCCCCTATAAGGGGTTGCTGGGACCTTCCCCGGGGACTTGATGTCCGCTTTCGGGGACGCAGGGCCTGAGCCGGCTCCCCAGGAGCGGGCATCGTGACACTAGTATAGTCCATATAGACCTGTTTCCTTGTGTGTATGTCACGACCTGTTGGGTACCAGTTTAACAGGTCTTTTGGTCAATCAACGTCGTCGTTGCCAGGATCCTTGGGTATTCTGTAGCTGGGCCGTGTCCCCCGGGGTTCCTCCTGCTGGTGTATATTAGGTCCCTGCTGTGGGCTGAGAAGGATGATGTATTTCTTTTGGGGACAGGGCTTTGTTTGGTGTTGGTCTATATGGTAGGGTAGTTCATTCTGTGATCGTTTAGCCTGTTATAGCTGACAATGTACACACAGGGCCTTTGAATGCCTCATCCGCTGGGGCATCCCCTGGTGACTTAACTGTCCCGCAGTGGTCACAGCCCCAACACTTATTATTGAGTTGTCAGATGACTTGCGGTTCGTGGAGGCCAGGCCTATTTATATTGGGCTGAGGGCCTTGGATGCGTGGCGGTTAGTGGTGTTGCAATCCAGGATTGTTGCAGCTGTCGGTGTGATCCACCTATATGCTAACTCGGAGTGGGGCTAATTGCGGGCTCCTGCGTATGAGGGTATAGTTCCTGCGCAGTGGTTGGTGTTGCTGGGCCTGCACCTCCAGTCTCATGTATCCGACATATGGATCTCCACAACAACCTCAGCTCACTGGCCCTCACAGGGATAGCTTGTGTCCTCCCACGTGTTATAGCGTATGGTTATTGATCGCTGCTTATAGTGCCTTTCGCTTCGTGGTGCCAGGCGCGCAGGTCCTTGGTGCAAACGGGCTGTGCCCTGTGTTGTGGCTCAGCTCGTCCCATTTACCTTCTCTCAGGCAGCAGGGGGTCGCCACAGCACTCTCCCGTGAACTCAATCGATGTCGGAGAGTCAACTGGAGTCAGCAGGGGTCCCCCAAGGCCAGATCTGTTCATTTCGGGCTGAGGGTGTAAGAGGTGCCTTGGTGGTGTTTTTAAGGAGGTTTGCGCTCGTTTTCTGTGATCCGCCTGTCCACCAGCACGGGCCAAAATTCAAGGATAGAAAAATGCGTATGCGGTTGTGGGGCCCTCGCAGTGGCAGGTATTATTGGGCCAGCATCATAAAATTTCCACATCCAAGGATTCCGGGTTGAATACAGTTAACCAGCCACTACACGGGTGGACTGTATCCTCCCACGTCTTGTAGAGTACCTAAGTGCTGGCCGGTGTTTACAGTTTATTTTCTTTTTCGATTTTTGTACCCTTTTTGTCCCCTCGTGGTGTTGGGCACGTACCTCTTTAGCCAAGGCGGGCCATGTCCCTCTCCTCAGTGCAGCCGTGGTGCACCAAGCACCGCGTTTGATTTTTCTCTGTCCCGTCTGAGGGGCCGCAACTCTTTCACTTCCCTAGCCGGCCTCTGCAGTGCCAGTCCGAGGGCCCATCTGGCGACGGACCCTCGGCCGGAGCCAGCTGGGGCCCAGCATGGGTGACGTCTCGCCCTCTCGGTAGATGATCAGGGAGCGGGTGGGTGTTACAGCCGATCCTCCGCTCGGCTAAGGATTACAGTGTCAGCTCATGCGGGCTGCCTCCAGTTGCCGCTCCGGGCCCGCACCGCAGAGCCACCATACAGGAATCAACACTCCTCCCCCACACGGCCCAGTGTTTTCTTTGCGGTCACGGTGTGGTGCGAGAATCTTCCGGATCTCCGCAGCAGCCCGCCGTTAGCGGGACAGCCCGACAGGCATAGTCGAGCTGCGAACTCTGCACACAATGTGCCGTGTGCATTGAGGCACCAGATGGATAAGGTGCTTCCTTCAGTCACGGCTCCGAAAAGGATTAATTTGAATGTAAGATCTTCGTGGGATCGGAGCACTCCGATAAAGCGGCCATCTTAATTGCGCGTAACAGCGCCCCAACCCACTGAAAGTGTCTTTTTAAAAGATAGACCTTGAGGTCTTACAAGTCACGGTTTCCCTTTAAGTCAAGCCACAGCGAAACTAAATATATTATGCCCAAAATCATGTTTAACAGCTTTTAGTGCATTTTGAATGGCACGCAGCACATATTTAGGAGATGGGGATGTAGGGAAAGATTTAAATTCGCCTACAGTCACTGCTTGGTCGTACCAAGGTTCAAGCGCTCAAAAGTTGGAGGACCTAGCTTCCCAGTCCGGGCACCGTCACTTTTGAACAAGCTCTCCCTTCACTTGAGAGGCGAACCCGCCTAAAAGGTCTTCGAAAAGTCTATCAAAACTCTGTTTTCCGCCTAACCTCCCTCCCTACTTCCCCACCACTTCCCCACTTTTGTCTGTTTGCCTGTTAATAGCACCTAGATGCCCACGGGACTTTGTGCGCTGCTATAAATTAAATAAACGTTTCACTGGTGCCACATTTTGCCCCCATAATGATTGCCACTGCTAGCTACAACACCCCCTGTTGATACTAATACATCATTACAATCCTGTGGACATTACCATTGGGTGAAGCGGCAATGCAGATAATTGCCAGTTGTTTTTTCTGGAATGAGTGGAGCAATTTCAATGCATAGGAAATCCCACAAGCGAGGGAACATGTCCTAATGGGAATAGTTAGGGTCAAAATAAAACAATTGTAGCCTATGCAGGGTATTGCAGATAAATAGGAGCTCAGAGATACAAGCTTAGAATAACAGGTTATTCTAAAGGTCCATTAAAGTCTATGGTGGTATAAAAAGATCGGAAAAATGCAGGTCAATTTCTCTACTGCAACCAGCATTTCTTACAAGGGCAAATGACTTGCAAACTCGTTTACTATTACCACATGCAATATTCCCCATTTAGCAATCCTATTATACTCCATTGGGGAATACCATGTAACTGCATGAGGTATTACAGCAGGTGGTCATTTCATATCTTGGGCTGTTTTTGTGTGGATGAAATTCCTACTAGAGAAAAGAAGGCGGTTTTAAAGAGTTTCCATTGTGAAACACTGAATTTCGTGGTGTCATAAAACAAAGAGTATTCTGTAATAAAGGATATTTCACCACTACTGCTAAACCATTAGTCAGGCGGTCCCAATACAAGTTTGGTGGAATCTCAGCGGTAAATCTGCTGAGATACCAACACATGGATTTACCATTTCCACCACTTGGTCTGGCTGAATGAACACTGGAGTAAAGTGGTGGTAGGCGGTGTTAGTCCCCATTTACTGGAGTCCATAGGACCTCCTGGGGATTTCGGCAGAATTACCACCAGCGGTAATTCAGGCAATTTGGTTGTTTGGCTGTAAAGCGACGGAATTACCTCCACCATTCTGCAGGTGATTTTTCCTCCGCTTTACCTCCCAAACATAGTTCGGCGGTGTGGTAATGCGGGAGTAATCCAGCGGCAACAGTCGTTTTTGACGACACTGCTTAACTCATGAGGTCAAAGTGTTTTATGTTTAAAGACCCTTTCCTTCGGGGACCTTATTATTGTTACTCCAAGGGGAGCCTGCAGAGTAATCAGTCCTAACCAAAATAAAATGGGACCTTGTCATAAGTAACCAAGAATCAGAGCTTCTACATACAGAAACCTCTCATCCCATGGGTACGATATGCAGTGTTCATCTTATTTTTTTATTTTTTATTTTTTTTATCGAACGCTTCACGAATTTGCGTGTCATCCTTGCGAATTTGCGTGTCATCCTTGCGCGGGGGCCATGCTAATCTTCTCTGTCTCCTTCCAATTTTAGTATATGTGCTGCCAAAGTGAACACGGGTGTTCATCTTAAAGGAGACACACAGCTATATAGCCCTTGAGATGAATTACAAATAACAGTTTATTAAGTATTAATCACATGCAAGCTTGATTAAGGGAGAAGCCTTCTGCTAGGCTTCCGCAAGAAGCAAATTGCGCACCTGGAGGTCTTCCAAAACAGGCAGCACCACTGGTGTTCAGCCTCAGGAAAAACAGTCACATATGAGGAGCACAGAAAAATAAAACACCACTGGCTACCCATTCTGTTCAGAATGGATGCCACCGTCCTATGCATTATTGGAAAAACTGGGATCTAGTCTGAAGGATCTACCCAACAGAATCATTAAACACATCCCTACGAGAGTCCTCAGATCAAGAAAGTGGAACACGTTGGGGAAAAGACCTCTGGTAGTAGCTGGTCCTGGGCATGCATTGCCTTGCCCCTGGGACTCAGCCTTGAGCCCCACCATCACCAGCACCACAACTGCAGAAGAGCGACCACTCTTCAAGCAGGAGCTCCGTGGACAGCTATTCCTTGGCTGCCTCTGGCCTGCACTGATCGATCGGGCGTGCCAAATCACTATCTCTGGATTTCTAATCAAAGCAATCGGGATCTCCAAGCAGGCAGCCTTCACCACTTATCCCTGTCCCTTGGAGCAGGTGACGTTCTCACAAAGTCTTGCTATTTTCAGCAACCTTTATGAACATTCACAACACACCAGAGCAGTTGTGGGACGACAACAGCACATTCCCTGTCTATAAAGGGACAGAGCATATGCTTGAGTCACATTGTTCTGTATCTGCCTGGGATTCAAAATAAATTTGCAGGGAATCGCTATGCTCCCCGCAATTCTCTAACATCGTTAAGGACATTTTATGGATTTTAAAAGGTTTATAGAAGGTGAATTAATTATTTTCCACGATTGATCTTGCTAATTTGTCACCTTTATGAAAAATACACCATTTCAGCGGCCATCTGAATTACACCACGCCTTTTTAACTCTGCACCAATTCAGCACCAGCAAGAGTTAACTTGATAGTCGAAACGTATGCATCCCCACGTGCTGCTGGTGCTACCACATCATCAACCAAGAAACCAACCCCTGGCATTTTTCTATTGCATTCTGCCTCGATCTGGCAACATTATACAGTTGTGCATGGCTCCAATGGGAAACCATTAGCAATGGTTTCATTCTCAACATGCCATATCCTACTACTAAAACTATTACATCACATCAGAGGATTATGGAATTCATAATCAACTGCTGTGATGTCACAGCACAAGGATACAGTATTTTCTATTCCGAGTCACTTCTCCCTGGGGCCCCCTAAAACCCGAGGGAAGCAGCATAACATCAGCACCGAGGCATTATCGATCAGTGCCTCCCCCTCATCCATCAGGGGCACAGCCTAGTGGGAGGCACGGGGACCTAGGGGGGCCATACACAGCATAACACTACAGTTGGGTTAGCTTTCGGCTATGAGGTGACCTCCACCTCAGGGTTCCAACTGTGGCATCATAGAGCTTCACTCATGCTGTCTATCTGATGTCAATTGGCACGCCTTGCTTGAATGCATTCCTACAGTGGGTCGCTACCCATCGATAATTCTAAACATATGCTGCCAGAGCTCTAGCCATGGACCGGCCATTACCATACTGGTCTGGAATGACCGTTGGCACCTCTGCCTTCTGAAGTCTATCAAAGGAGCCTACCACCAACACACTCGCCAGGCATCACTTGACATAGTTCCTTTTAAGATTCAACTTCGAGCAGGAAATACAAATGGGAAGGCAGATGCAGAGACATCAGACATCAGCAAAGTTTATTTTGGGCAGAACCCATCAAACTACAGACTAGTTAATTAAATATAAATATTAATAAGTACACTCATATCATATCTTTACACTCAACATTTTAATTGATGTCGTGGAAACATTATTAGAAATCTAGGGGCTGATTCATGGAATTTGTGCGCCGAAAACGGGGATTTGTGCGCCATACTGCCCGCAAATCCCTGTTTAACAAATGGGGATTTGCGGGTAGAATGGCACACAAATCCCCTTTTTTTCGGCGCACAAATTCCATGAATCAGCTAATGTCATCATACCACTGAAAACCCTGCTTATATCTATCATACAGCACTGGGAGTGATGGACAGGGGCGGACAGGTCTATAGGGAATTCTGGAGAGTTCCCAGTAGACCTCTACACCCTGGGCCTCTTTTTTGGGTTAGTTCAACATTTTTCCATAGGAAAAGTGTGGGGTTATTAAAAATGTGTAACATGGGGCCACTTGGGGGGGCGTGGCTTGGCAGCCATGGAATAGGCTGGGAACCCTGCAAGCTCCGTGATCCGACAACTTGATCCGACCAAGAAACGCATATTTTTCTGATCAGTGGCGGCCCAAAAAGGACGTGCAGGCGTGGGAAGGTACAGAGCAGAGCATGAGCAGGTTGACTGCAAATTTACGGCCGAGAAAAGACCGCTTTGTCGCTTTGTTCTGAGTGGCTGGCAGCGTAGAGGGCATCAAAAAGGCCGTGGAAGAGAACAAAGAGATCCCGAGGGGCGCACCACTGAGACGGAGGAGCTGTCTCCGTTCGACGGCAGCAGAGAAAGATCGCTAGGGATGCGAAATACTTATCACATTGCCCAGTCTGGGTGGCTGTGGAGAACGAAAAGCAAAAGGGAAAACGCTGGTGGAGTGCCCCGAACAAAGAGTGGACGATCGAAGGAACTAGCAGAAATCACCGGCCCTTAGAGGACGGCGAGAACCCACCCTTGCTGCGACTCAGGACCACGGGTGAAGGGGCTGAACCAAGACTCATAGGCACAGCGCCATGTCGAACAAACCTCCAAGACTGAAAAGTAAGCAACCCACGTTAGAGGAATACACAAAGACGCCGCCAGGCCTGGAGAGAGCCAGGAGCAAAGACAAAGCCCAAGTTGGGAGCAGTGCCACCACGGGGGCGAATCAGGAGGTCCTCGAAGCGATCGCCGATCTGAAGGCGGCTTGGGAGACCAAGCTCGAACTGGCGGTGGCAGAACTAAAAACAGCACTGGAGCTCCAGGTCGGGGCAGTGCAGGAGGATGTGAATCTGCTGCGGCAAGACGTAAGGTCTCTGGCGGAGCGCACGGAGAACCTCGAGAAGGAGGTGGGCCCCAACACGGCGGATTGTGCTTCCCACCGGACAGAGCTTCATGCCCTGGTACAACGAGTGGGTAATCTGGAGAGTAGAGTGGAGGAGGCAGAGGGACGGGCCCGGAGGAATAATATCCGTATTGTTGGACTACCAGAAGGAGCGGAAGGCCATAACCCCACGGAATTCGTCGAAACAATGCTGCTACAAGAAATCACTGGAGGAGCGCTGTCTCAGGGGTTCGCGGTGGAAAGGGCACACAGGGCCCTAACGAGGAGACCGCCACCAGAAGACCCACCTAGGCCGGTGATCGCTAAAATACTTAATTACAGGGATCGTGAAAGGATCCTGGAACAGTTCCGCAAAGGTGGGACTATACAAAGAGGCTCGGCAAGCATAACGGCTTACCCGGATCACACCCTGATGGTGCAGCAGAGCAGAATGAACTTTGGGGCAGTCAAAAGGAGATTGCGAGAAGCGGGCCATAAATACATGCTGCTTTACCCGGCCAAACTGAAGGTTTTTCACAAGCACAGAACCTTGTTTTTTGAAACTCCGGAAGAAGCCATGGGATTGCTCGACACGCAGGGATGCCCCCAGGAGTCGGACGTTCGGACAGGAGAAGGAGGTGATGCGGATAAGTAATGTACGAGAGGGGCACCAGGGGGTCTCAGAACTTAAGACTATGGGACTTGAATATAGTCACTCATGATCCGTGAATACTGCGATTCAGACTTCAACTAGGGGCCTTGCAGGACCAACCTGTACATCCCCCATTTAGGTTTAGTTAGGTCACCGATAGTGTGGTGACGCCCTGCTGGGGTCTTTCCCGGTTATCAGGGTAGACCCAATCGCGGGGGAGCCTGAGATCCAGGGATGGAGCTGGGCAACAGTTGGGGTTGGGGTAGGGTGAGGAGGAGGGAGGGAAGGGGTTGTGTGCTGTGGTTTGTTATAGTTGGGGAAAAGTTATGGGGTAAGCCTACACTTCACGATAAACGAGATGAGCCATGGGAGACCTTAAGATAGTCACTTGGAACGTTAGGGGGCTCAATAGTTATCTAAAGGGGAACAAGGTAATGATGTATCTACGTAGGCAGAAAGTTGACATAGCCCTGTTACAAAAAACTCATTTAACGAAAGATAAACTAGAAGTGATACGGAAAGAATGGAGAGGAACAATGGTGGGGGCAACATACTCCGCCTACACAAGAGGAGTGATCACATGGGTAGCCCCACATGTTCCGTTTCAGTTGCTGAGCTCGCAGGTAGAGGGGGGTGGTAGGATGGTGATTATGAGAGGGATGGTGGAAAACAGAGAAATCTGCATTGATACTTATGCTCTGAACCAAGATACAGCTGCGTATTTTAGGACCCTGTATAGTAAACTCAGTGGTAGCGTGGGGGGGGGCATACTGTGGGGGGGAGACTTCAACCGTGTGTTGGACCCCACCATCGATAGATCAGACACCAAAATAGTTAGACCCACCCCAGCTGCAAAGGCACTACATGCCCTATTGGCGGAGTTTGGGCTTACAGATGCGTGGAGAACATGCCATCCGCAGGATAGACACTATTCGCATTACGCGGCCCCACAGGGCCTACATACAAGATTGGACTATATATTTGTCACGCAGGAGTTGCTGACCGAAATACCGCAGGCGGAATACAAGGCAAGAGTCCTCTCAGACCACTCGCCACTGTTGCTATCATGGCAGTACCGACCCCCTAGGGGAAGGATACCCACATGGCGATTGCGCGCAGAAGCTCTTAAAGACAGCGTATTTAGGGAGGATATGCGAGAGGAAATAATAAGTTATTTCGAGATAAATACTGGCAGTGTAAAGACAGCGGGCACACTCTAGGAAGCCTTTAAAGTAGTAGTGAGAGGAATAGCCGCAGCCAAGTCTAAGGGATTGCAGGATGGGATTCTGACTGTCAGGGCTGGACCACGGGTTGGGGCCAAAAGGCAGATTGCAGCCACTATGGGGGCTGCAGAAGGGGTTAGAGCCCCCCCAAAAAGCCCTACCCAGTACTCAAGGCGGATTCTCCATCCCTTTTGCAGAAAGAAGTCCCTGGGATGGAGAACCGCCTTGGAACTACATTTCCCAGCAGGCCGTGCCTTGCACGAGCCTGCTGTCAAGAAATGCCACGCCCGCGCTAACGCGCATGCGCGAGCCGCGCCATCGGGACAACGCTCGCAATTCCGGATGCAGAGGAGAGAAGACGTGTTCCGTCCGAGCTCCGGCAGGCACGCCTACGCGGGGCACAAGCTCTCGCCTGAACACCCCAGGCCCCGCGTACAACTAAAAGATAAGTTCCTCTTTTAGAAGTACTTGTAGTTGGCTGTACTTTTCGGCTGGGATCTCGGTTTAGATACCGAACCGCTACGGGGCTGAGGCACGAGAAGCATCGCGCACGAGTCCCCGTCGGCTGCACTTTTCGGCCTGGACTTCGGTTTAGATACCGAACCGCAACGGGGCTGAGGCACGAGAAGCATCGCGCATGAGTCCCCTGTAAACTGGGAAGCCATACATAGACCCTGCATGATTTGGGGAATGCTGTGACTAATTACCCACGCACGGAATGCGGGGAAAACATTACATAGGCAACTCGGAGTGAAGTCAACTACGAGTTGTTTTGGCCCGCACTGACAGTGTGTTTTGGTATTTTGCAGTGAAAGCAGAGTGTGCTTTGGCTGAGCACATGAACAAGCAGGAGAATTGGAGGCACCGGCCAGCAATCAGAGCTAAGTGCAGTTATATGTTTGTACCCTGTATGAGAATAATGCAAAGGGGTTGGTGATCACGCACATGATTTGGGAGAATGTGTTGCATGACTAAATGCCGGTATAATTTATGTTGAGACGCTGCAGTTAGTAGCGGGGTAGCTACAAGGGTCAGCACTTCAGGTTATAGTGTCCTGGTTCAGGAGCTCCAGTACAAAGGCTCCCCTCCGAAGAGCACACAGTGTGGGTGAGGTACATGAGTGCATGGGCGGAGTACGTCCATCGGAGCGGCGCACAGGAGCCGAGGAGTATGTTTCCCTAAAAACCCTCACCTATCCATAACAGCTTCCTAACCCTCTTTCCGGTTATCCTGAACTCCCTCTACCCATCCAAACCAACGGACCCTAACCCTCTTTCCCCGGCGGGTCAAGGTGGCCTGCGGTTTTAATATCCCAGGAGCTAAAACCCAACGGGGAGGCAGGTGTTTGTACTGCCTCTGCGCCAGACAACAGGAGCCTGACACTGACCGAATTACAGGACTCTGAGAAGGAATTGGAGAGGGTATCGGAACAGGGTGGTAACACTAAGGCAGATACAGAAAAGGCTCTGGGCCTGCAGCAGAAATGTGCAGGATATTGGGAAAGATTATGCAATCTCAATTATAAAAAATACGTAGAAAGACAACATGCTGGAGGCGACAAACCAGGAAGACTCCTCGCATGGCTTTACAAAAACGAGACTCCTAGGCCCCCAATTAGAACAATGGTGAGAGACAATGGCGATGTAGTGGACACGCAGGAGGGGGTTAACTAAGAATTTTTAGACTATTATAGACGCTTGTACAGAGATGAGGCGGGAGACAAGAAGGGGGAAATCGAAAATATATTGGAAGACATTGGGCTATCCCAGATTAGTGTAGAAGAGAGGGTGGAACTAGATGCCCCAATCACTCTGGAAGAGTTAGAAGAAGTGGTGAGGCAGCTGCCCACATGTAAAACCCCGGGAACTGACGGACTCCCGAGCGAATTGTACAAGGCATATAAAACAGAGATTCTCCCCCCACTGCTGGAAATGCTTAACGAAGCATATGAAGTTGGGAGACTACCAGAATCACTGTGCGAAGCGGTCATTGTGCCACTCCCCAAGCCCGACAGGCCTGGTAGCAACTGTAGTTCCTATAGACCCCTATCGATGTTAAGCCAAGATAGTAAGATCTTAACAGCGGTGTTGGCAAATAGATTGAAAAAGGTCATAACCAAATTAATTCATCCTGATCAAACAGGATATGTCCCAAACAGGAATATTTTGAATAATTTGAGGTGACTCCACCGAGTGATTGACCATACTGAAGGGAGCACTAGCGAAATGGCGATAGTGTCACTGGATGCGATCAAGGCATTTGATTCGGTCCGGTGGCCCTGGCTGAAGGCGGCCCTAGCTAGCTATGGTATGGGACTGGGATATCTCCACTGGGTAGAACTTCTATATAGCGAGCCATTAGTGAGAGTGAAGACAGAAACTGTGATTTCTGAGCGGTGGCAACTTGGTAGAGGGACTAGGCAGGGATGCCCCTGGTCCCCCATGTTGTATATTCTGGCTTTGGAACCTCTGGCAATTTATTTAAAGCAGCAGTATGATGAAATAGGCATTGTAGTTGGGGAAACACCACACTTAATCTCTCTCTATGCAGGTGATATGTTATTGTATTTGCGCTACCCAGAGGAAAATCTGCAGTATGTATTGGAAGTAGTAGACAGGTTTGCGGAACTCTCAGGTATAGCCGTGGACCCAAGCAAATCATGTTTGTTTCCGCTGGGCAGATATAGATGAGCTCATGGAGGAGAACTTCCCGGTACTTCAGATACCGTGGGAGACCACGACCTTTAGGTATCTTGGGATAGGTATATATCACACAGTAGAAGACGAACATAGGCATAATACAGTTAAAACGGTTCGGAAACTGGAAAATAGCATGAAGTTCTGGGCGAAACTCCCCCTGGCAATGATGGGAAGGGGGGCGATGCTCAAGATGGTGGCATTGCCCAGACTGTTGCATTGCTTTGTGAACATCCCATACTCCATACCCCGGCAATTCTTTACTAAACTGGATAGCATATGCAGGGAATTCCTATGGCACGGGATGAGGAATAGGGTAGCCCTATGGAAACTCCCAAAACCGGCATGAGAAAGGAGGCATCAAATTACCCAATTGGGAAGTATATTATGTAGCGAGCCAGTTGCAACATGTAGCAAAATGTCTCTCTGAGGAGTCCACCTTAGAACATAAGCTGCATCAGGGTGATTGCTCCCCATACTTTTTGAGAGAAATGATATGGTTACCCAAGAAGGAGCTGAGCTGCCGCCCGGGGATGTTGGGTCTTGGGTGGGGGATGTGGCGCAGAGGGCGTGCCGGTTGATGGACAAGCCGGCCCTGTGCTTGCCGCAAATCCCACTGGTTACAATGATGGGAACAGATGTGCAACTCAGGTTAATGATTAGGAAGTATTGGGAACCGATGGGAATAGCAACACTAGGGGATGTTTGGCAAGAGGGGAAAATACTGGAATTTGAGGAGCTGGTGGAGCAAACAGGATTGATAACTGGGCAATATATCACATACCATGGGATGGTGCAATGAATTAAAGATACCTGGTCCGAAGTGGAACTTACAGAGGAACCGGACACCACGTTAGATGTGATATATGATATAGCGGAAGGTGGGCATGAAATGTCTAGAGTGTACGAGATGATGATGACTCAAGTGGGCAAGGAGGTGACGCCACTTAGACTGGCCTGGGAGGAGGAAGTAGGAGAGGAGATGAGTGACGGGATGTGGGAAAGGGCTCAGGGGTATCACAAGAAGGTGTCGAGGAATGCTAGGTTGCAACAAATACAGTTGTATATAACGCACAGGGCATATCTGACGCCATTGAAGGTTGCTAAATTTAAGAATGCGGGAATCCAGGTGTGTCCCAAATGCAATGATGAAAGCGCAAGAATGGTGCATATGTTCTGGGCATGCCCGCAGATAGCGGAATATTGGAAAAATATAGCACAGAAAATGGAAGACAAGGGAATCCGCATGAAGGTGGATACGGCTTGGGCTTGTTTGCTGGGAGGGTTCCCTAGACCGCGGAAGTTTAAACATGTGAGCAAATTAAAAGATCTGGCATATATATTGGTGAAAAGAAGGATTGCAATGGGATGGAAAGCGTGCCACAAGCCCAAAGTGGAGACGTGGCGGAGGGACTTGCAGAAGTGGGCGGAGGCAGAAACAGTGGCATGGCAGGAAGCGTGCAAAGGGGACATAGAGGGTGAAGCCGGAGCCCTAGAGGGTTGGAGACAGCTAATAGCAGAGCTGTTTGGGCCCATGTATGATGGACCAAGTGATAATGACTCAACAAGCATGGCGGGAGAGGTCTCCCCACCACAAGAGATGGAGACTAACGATGGGAGAAAGTAGGCTTGGGTGGGGGGTGTTACGGGGAACACAGTGGGGGAAAAGATAACAATGCATGTGTACTTATGAACAAGCTGTAACCACTGTAAAATGTTGGGTTTGTTATTTGTTGTTTGTATAAAATCAATAAAAATTGTTTTAGAAAAAAAAAACATGGGGCCACTTTGAAAATTATTTCCAGGGCCTCTTTTGGTTCCCAGTCCACCCTTGATGATGGAAACATATGCAATTAATTCTGAATCTGTCACTTTTATCTGAATGAAAATGGAGCATTAACATCTAAACACTGGATTCAAATGATGTACAAAGCACTGTTCTCAGAACTCAACCATGTTACACACACAGCTTATAAAAAGCAACAGTAACTGTTGCAGTTAATACCAATACTCTACTGGAACACATTCATTGTTTCCGTCTAAATGAGACCAGATTTTGCAGATGTTACAGGGGTTACACAATATTGGTTCATTCTGTACAGGATGTGGAAGAACCCTTCTCTGCAGCACAAACGGTTTAAGACTTGCCCTTATTCGCTACCAGTCTGATCTTCTATTCAGGGAAGATCATGGCTGCTGGGAGCTTTGCTGCAGCACAAGAAGAATGCGTCTCTGCTGTTCATATATATTTAAAATTATAACTTTTTCCTATTTCGATCATGCATGAGCAATAAATACATCAAGTGAAACGAGAAGCTGCGGTTAAAAGATCAGAAAGTGCTGGGCTGAGCCTGTTACCAAGAGTAGAAATACCAGTGTAAATAAGGCATGGACCTCATTACAAGTTTGGCAGTGCGGGAAACAAGTGGTGTAGTTCCGTTACTGCCACTTTTCTTGAATCGCCAAATTATCATTTTTGACAGGTTTACTGCTGTTGGAATTCCCGCACGGTAAAGCCACAGATTTTCAGAGGATAAATCGCAGATTAACATCGAGCTTGCTGCTGGAAGTGAATCCTCCACTTTACCTGCAAAATCGGCTGTTTTATCATGCAGTAAGTCCACCAAAAATACGGCTGGAGTCTATGGACTCCAAAATGGGGAATTATCACCACTTGTAATCCTGTCGTGACTCCAGGGGACTAAGTGGTGGTAACGGTAATTGAGTATAGCCGGTAATTCAGCAATAAATCAATTAAATTACCACCAAGCTCATAATGAGGCCCTGAAGTTTGGCTGGCACTGCTACATTCAAATATAGTTCCTGACCCCATTGTGACCAAGATTCAAAATAAGAGTATATACTACTTTGGCTGGTGGAGTCCCACTCATTTGCACAGCATGTATTATTGTAGGCTACTTTCATAACCTCAAACTCAGATGTTCTTATTATTCCAGGAGAAAGCCTGATTTATCGCAGCCAGAGACCTCTTTATATGAGACAATCAAGGTACTCAATTGCTTGATTAACACCGTCAGAGGTCCTGTGCACTACCTCTGTAGATTTGCCTGTATGCGTGCCAAGACGCATTCTTGACGTATGCCCATTCTAATAGGAATTGATTTGGATAAATAATTGTTTCGTGCCATACCGTATTTTGGTATTCAGCATTAAATCATCCTTTTTAGTGCCTCATCCTTTTAGGATAAATCCTTTTCACTGACTTTGACAGAGTACAATATAGTTCTTTTCTAAATACATTTGTTGGGGAGCGGGGACAATCGTCCCAGGCCCCCAAGAGGTTCCAGATGAGGCACAGGCACAAGAGTGTGTCGTAGGTCCTTGGGGAGGAGGTGGCGATAGAAGCTGCATTATGGGCAGGTTATTATATGTTTGGGTATAGATTGCACTGGGAGTGAAACACCATCCTAGAAAACAGCAGCCATTATTAAATCGAGGCCTTGTGCTGCACTGCAGCCAGGGCGGTAGGCCTGGGCCCAGAACATAGAGTGTGTGCATGTGGTTCAGATTGCAGCATAGGCAGCAATGAGAAAGACCAAACCCCCAGAGAGTCATGAACATTTCATTGTTTTATATTATTAGCACTTGTATCCCAGAAGAAATGCACCCTGTAAGGCCATGAGGGGGCCGAGAGCTCCCTGTGAAAAGTTATCCCACGAGAATGAGGGCATGATCCTCCAACATTTACAAGTCCAAACCCTAAGTTATAGTGCCCAGATGCCCCCGTCCCAAGACCCCATCATTCCAGTGTACCAGCCAGCCTCAGACCACTGACCATAAAATTGTTAGATCGCCAATCGATCAGGAAGATCACAACAGAAAGGCGGGTTTACCACATCCTGGATCCCTGTGATTTGCGCTGCGAGGTACTAGGGGGAGAAAGAACAAACTTGAAACCAGGATGGGAAGATTTGGAAAGGCGCTAATGCGTCTGGGATTGAGCAGGGGTTTGCAAGTTATCGTGACCTCAAAAGTATCCTCTGCACCCATGTCTGCAGTACCAGGTGCACATTATGCCACACACAGAGAATGCAATGATTTGTTTGGGTAATTGCCAATTAGGAGCTGTGCGCCTGATAACATACAAAGAAGAGCCCCACGTGGAAGAAGAACAGGAGAAGCTGGGACCAATGGCCTGCCACTCCTTATGGAGCAGGCAGTATATGTATAGAGTCGCACCAACCACTCAATTGGATCAGTTGCCTATGTAATCTACATCACTTATGAAGATGTGGGCCTTTATAACTTGTTGCTTATGATGTTTTCGTCAGTGCGCTCCGTGTTAGCAGAGTTCCTTGCTGGCATGTACTTTTCTTGGGTGTGATTAAACCTTGTTCTCCTTGCAAATTGTGTCCTGGGTGTCTTTCACTAAGACCTATTTTTCTAAGTGTGAGCATTGGAGGTGTGATGCTCCGATTTTTCTGGGAGAGAAGGAGAATTTCTGGCCGCACATCTTGAGGGACCGCACCCACCTGCAGCAACCAGTCCCAAGCACGCAACCCGTAGTGGTGTACAGGAGCAGTTTTCACAGGATTCCTGTCTGCTCTTTGAAGCGGGCGCAGCTCCTAGAATGGTGCAGACTGTTAATGGGAACCCGTGACAGAGGAGCGTGGGTGAACACGCACATGTGAGGACACCTTCTGCGGTTGAGAACAATGGGGGAAGACTGGGAGAGAGGATTGGGGAAACGGGGAAGAAGTGTGTGGGTGCGAGAGTGAATGGAGAAAGGGAAGGCGAGAGGGTATTGCAGAGTGGTGTGTTGAGTGAGAGACCACCTGACAGTTATATGTTTTTTTTAATTATTATTATTATTATTATTATTATTATTATTATTATTATTATTATTATTATTATTATTATATAAGAGAAGAGAAACAGAGAAGTGGAATTCTTTTTGAGTTAGGGACAGAGATGGCACCATATTTTAAAGTGAAGACAAGAGAATACAAATGTAGGGGCTCCGTATAATAAGAGGACTCAAATTCCAATATATTCTGGGCAGGGGAACCAGATGAAGTAGTGGTTGTTATTTTAGCTTATTATTTTAGTTAGTTGTTTGGGTGTTTTGTGTGTGGAGAATGTGTACGGGTGTGGAGTGAGGAAGAATGAAGCGGAAGGAGAACGCAAATAAGGGGCAATCGGGGGAGGGTGTGACCGATTGGTGGGATTGTGCGAGACAAAATTGTATTTTGTATACATGTTTATCTTTTTGTATTGTGTATAGAGCTGGTTTAACATGGAGGTAGTCACACCGTTAGAGTACCTGTGCAGTGTGTTGCTGTTGTATAAAAATAAATTGAGAAATACCATAAGCAGTGGGTGGCAGAGACACAAGGGCGATGTGCTGTCAATGGCCAGAACAGGGTACGAACAATAGAGCGATATTGGAACACATGTATACATTCTCAGCTGCTGAATACAAGAGTCAAAATCTTCAGAGGAGGAAACAGATTTTGGAATTATGGAAGATGGTGGAGGATTTAGAAGACAGTGATGAGTGTCCCACCCTTTCCGCCACTGGATACACCAACCTCACATATGTGCCCCCACCAGCCACAGCACCATTCCCATGCCACACTAACACTATTCCTGCTATACCGATAAAGGCTGAGACTAAGGGGGATCAGAAATCACAGAAAGAGTTGGAAGAGGCATTGCAGGTGGCAAAAGCGGAGTTGACACAATTGAGGACCCTTAAGGAGGAAGGGAATAAGCAGGGGTGTGCACTAGACAAGTGGAGGGCAGGAGATCTTGTATTTAGATTGGATAGTACAGCGATTAAGGATGTGCACATTGAGAAGGAGGTGGGGAAGTATGAGGAGCGAGGAGCCAGAAGTGTAGATTACGGGACTGTGAGGTCAGATGGAGATACTAATAGGGAACTGTAAGAGTGGGATACGATGGATGAACTAGAGGATGAAGGGGAAGTGCTGGAAATTACTCTGAGGGTAGGGAGTTTCGGGGTCTGCAACTGAGGAACAGATTTGTCCAGAAAGCAGTAGTACTGAAAAGAGTGAGTGACAGCAGGAGAGGGAAACGGGCGTTAGCTACCCAGCTGCCACTACTGCATAAAGGCCCTGGATAAGTGCAGTATGTTCTGTGGGCCCAAATGGACAAAAACAACGTTATTAAAGTGCTCCCTCACCTCACTGCGGGGGCTGGGAAGTAGATAGATGCATTTAAAAAACACACAGCTGGTATCCCATTGGCAGTGGGAGATATAAAAAGCTTGCTCATTGCAATTATTGGAGAGCAGGCAGAGGACATCTGGGCCATGAGTAAAAACAGACGATTTCGCTCATGATGGGGCCCACTTCAATGATATTAGAGCGCAGGTGTGGGCTGCACTGCGGCGGCCACACCCCGACACACTGGATTTGCAGTCTACAATGCAATATATCATGGGGGATAATGAGGACCCCGCCCAATACATTTTAAAAGTGCAAAAGATGTGGCGGGCGGAGACGGGTGAGCAGTTGGACAGGTCTGTTACACTTTTCTATTTTGTTATCAAGAGGGGATTGCCCAAAGAACTACAAAAAGCTCTTGACATAATAGTAGGTATAGAAGCAAAGGGGTGGGCTGAAATACAGACCAAAATTTTGCATCATTTTAAAAGGATTATAGAGTGAGAGAAGGAAACGGCACAGAAGATGCAGGCCGAGGAAGGGAAACTGGTGCAGAAAAAGTTAGCAAAAATGTCAGTTGAAGGAGTGGTCGTGGCAGTGACACAAACAGATTTAGCAGAGCAGGCAGCACCGTGAGTGGATGCAAGAATAGTAGCAGTTTGGAAGAACAGAGGGTAATGGAACTGTGGGTCCCAACCACAGTACTCAGAGTGGCATCAGGGGGGTCAACAATGAGAAAGAGGGGGGTTTTAAAGAGGAAGGGCAGGCAGATGTGGCTTTGGTAGAATGGGAGTGATGGAAGGGGCAGGACCTCTCCAGTGTTGGGTATGTGGTAAACTGGGTCATTTTGTAATGGAGTGCAGAAGTAGGGTTGGGTTCGGATATAACCCATATTCCCCTGCATTCACAACCCCTCAGCAGCAACACCTCCAAGCGCCTCCCATGCCCTCATAAATACCATATGAAATACACAAAGCTTACACACAGTTACCGTCACAACCCCCTCATGTGCAGATACCCCCGCCATTTACCACAACCAGCAGTGTAGGATCAATCACATGTTGTCCAACAGTAACGTCGATCCGAATGGGACAATGACACATTATCGAGGAGCGACTGTCATGGTGGGAACCCTTTCATGTTCCCATGCACCAATACATACCCTGATTAGGACAGCCCACAGAAAGCTCTTGCATGCCAAGTCCTGTCCATGACTACCCATCCAGACGAGGAAGCCTTAGTGGGCACTGAGATAGGAAACAAACAATACATTTTCATGGTTGATGCAGGTGCCACTAAATCATGCATCAGTGAAGGCAAATTTCCATTATCGCCTGAAACATTCAACACGCAGGAGTTCTCTGGGGCTGTAGCAATGGTTCCTTATACAGAAGAATTACCCACCAAAATAGGGGGTAGAGTACTGTGCGCCCGCTGCTCTTTTCAGAAACCTCACCAGTAAGTTTGTTAGGTCGGGATCTCCTGAGTAAATCGAATATGACCATCTCCTTTACAGATCAGGGAATAGTGTCTGCCACCCCAGGGAGGTGTGCCATGAGAGCAATGATGATAATACAGGCCATTTGAAGGGAGGTGGTAGTCTGTGGCATTCCTATTGACCCCAAAATGTTTGTGTATGGGATTACTGTGCTACGTGACGCAGGGCCCCAAATTGGAAAGGTGTGTTGGTGGGTTCTGTTTGATTTCATCTTTAGACCAGCTGTGTCCCCAGAGCTGGTTGCAGGAGCAGGGATTTCACTGGATTTGTGGGGTTGTTGGTGTCAGAAAAGAGTATTGTGGTCATTGGGATGCATTCAGATGGACATTAGTGGCTCACTGTATTGAGCATAGTGCCAACCATCCCCTTAAAGGAAGTGACAGGGTTGATGAGGGTGAAAAAGTGTTGGCTATTCGTATACCCTGTGAGATAATGGTGCAATACCACAGAGTACAATGTCCTATGATTGTTTCCATTGCAGCACCCTCCTTTCTGGAAAATTGTTTAGCACAGGTCCCTGGGAAGTTATGGCCAACTAATTCCCACGATCTAGGCTTTTTGCTGGGAATGGCCCCCATAAAAATAACACTCAAACCAGGTGCAGAACTACCCCGAATGAGGCATTACGCATTGTCAAGAGAAGCAAAGGAAGGAATAAGAGACAGCATTGCTGCACCTTTACACCAAGGCATCATTGTACCCTGTAATTCACCCTGCAATACGGCGATCTACCCGATAAAAAAGGCAAAAGATTCCAGTTGGAGGATTATTCAGAATCTCTGCCCCCTAAATGATATTGTACAGTCAAAATGTCCAGCCTTCCTAACCCTGTGACAATTTTGTGCAGCATCCAAAAACAAGTAAAACATTTCACTCGTCGTTAACTTGAAAAACACCTCCTTTTCCATACCCTTGCATCCAGCTTCTCAGTACCTCACTGCATTTAAGCATGGGGGAATGCAGTACGAACACACAAGACTGCCCCGGGGTACTGTGAGTCCCCCAGTATCTTCAACAGGATCTTATATGCAGACTTGGGGAGCATAGAGGTACCCAGCCCCATCATCCAATATGTAGACGATATGCTAGTGTGTAGTGATTACAAACAACAGTGCAGGAGAGACTCAATCAGGCTCCTTAAATTGCTAGCTCACAAGGGGTACAAAGTGGACAAGGCTAATTTACAGTATTGCCTTCAAGAAGTCCTTTACCTAGGACAATTAATATCTGTGCACGGTAAGAAAATAACAACTTGAGGAGAACCATCTCCGGTTCCGGAAGTACCTCAAAACCTTCCTCTTCGCTTCTGCCTTCTCTCTCCCTCTCCCCTGCTAAACCTGCTTAACTCCCCACTGAATTCTGCACTAAACCTGCATCTGGGCCACTCTCAGCGACCTCGGTCCAGGGCCCAGCCACTCTCCACTTGCACTGCCTCCCTGGCTCCCCCTGCACTGTGGGACTGTCACTGTATCCCTACAGCCCCCCTTCCCAGCACTTCTCAGCACTTGCTCTGCACTTACCTCGCACTTGCCACCAGCTGGCCTTTTTATTTATTATTTATTATTTTATTACGCTACTTACCTTGTACTGCACTTCCCCCCCACCTCCTCCCCCTGCACTTTCTCCTTTTCCCCTTACCTCTGCACTTGCGCGATCTGAATGACACCTGGCCTAGTAGGATCGTTTGTCTGTCTTCCCCTTGTTTCCCTCCCTCCCTGCCTCGTCGCGCCTTGAAACACTTGTGTATAGGCGCGTTACAAATACCATATCATATCATATCATACCCTAGAGCGCGCTGTATCTGTACATAGCACTGCCCAGCAACAGACAGTCAAGGAAATGCATAAATGTCTCGGATTGTGCAATTATTGCAGAACGTGGATCTTTGACTACGCTTCATACCCCAGGCCCTATTGCAAGGCCTTAAAGAGGCACGAAAGACAGACGTTAATATAGCATAGACTGAAAGTATGCACACCAGCTTTAACAACCTGAAAGAGGTGATTTCTACTGTCCCAGTGCTGGCGACCCCACACTACACTCAAGAGTTCAATCTGTTTTCTCATTCCAATGGGCAGCTGATGACAGCTGTACTCACTCAGAAAAGCACTATGGGCCTGTAATGAAGTGAAGGAACAGGTGGGAGGTCTGGCACTGGGGAGCTCCGGTGTGGCCCAGCATCACAGCAAGCATAGAACATTTGGCTGATGTCACAAAGGTGTTGAATGCGCTTGAGTGACATTCATTTAATCCAATGGAGTGAGGGGAAGGAGAGTAAGGTCTGTTTCTCTAATACTGACTGTTGGGTTGTGTCTGTTTGAATAGGAGCTGCCGTCGGAAGAAGAGGGGCAATCCTACGAGTGGGCATACTGATGAAACCGTTATAGTTGACTTGCTAAGAAGATAGTGTTGCACCTGTTGTGCCCGAGTGGTATTGAAGAGGACAGCCCGTTGGCTGAGAAACGTTTTAAGAAATTGATGGCCGTATTGTAGCGGATTAGACACGGCCATACAAAGCAGCCGATCATCAACCGGTGCGAGAGCGAAGTGACTAGCCGCTCCTCCTCCTGGCCCCCACCGTTGTGTGGGAGGAGTTATCTGTCGGGAACTCGAGGCAGAGGGGCCGGAGGGGAAGGACTGGAAGACGCGTCGTTACGTGTCAGCGAACAGATGAGAGGGGCCGGGCCGTAAGGTAACTGACAGAGAAGGCGGGACCTGGAAGCGGCCTGCAGAGAAGCGCCGGGCTAGAAGGAGGCAGAGCCCTGTTCTCGGAGGGGCATTGAGCTGTCACAGAAGACACAGCTGATCTACCGCAAAAGGCTGAAAGTAAGTGGAGGCACGAAAGAGTGTATGAGAAGATACGCTACCCAGAAGCTGGGCGAGGGACTATTTAACTTGAATCAATTGAAGGATAACATGAACATAGCTACCCAGAACAATAGGGCAAAGTGATACGTATCTGAACTGTTTGGGAGAAGAGTGGGTATTACCTCCCTTGAACGTTTTCATCTCCCAAAGTTGGAATTAAAACGGGCAGAGGCATAGGCAATGAATCCAAAACAGCCGGCCCCTCAAAGACTGCATAAACTGTGTCCGGCTGCATAAACAGTGGAACCCCTGATATGAGTAGAGAGGGGCTCTTGAAGTGAGAAAAGGCCCCTTATTGTGTCTCTAGATACGACTGCAAGCCTGCCAAAGTGTCATCCGAGGGGAATCCTAACTCATCCTTATACTGGTTGTCTGCTGATCCCTGTTCACCGAAAGTGGCTATTTGAAAGAACTATAGGAATAAAGACTGTTTGATCTCAAAACCATTTTACTGGTGTTTATCCCACCCGTAAAGTGTTAACAGGGCCATAAGCCATTGACGTATCACAGTGGTGTGCTAGATTCAGTGATGCAGCACCAATTCCATTATGAATAGGCACTTGCCGCTGTTGCATTTGTAAGAGAGAAAAGTTCCACAATCACCATGTGGTGTTTCCGTAAAATTGTGTGTGAAGCATGCAGTATTTGACATACTAAAGCAGTTTAAATCTACATTGACTACACAGCGGACTTCTGCATACGAGATCATTTTATCCAGCCCAAATATTCATATAGTGTGATGCAGGACAGTGAACCCAGCTACGTTTTTGACTGAAATGTGTATGGAGAAAGATTTTACTAAACATGACTGCGTGACTTTTGAGGGGGAGGAGGATGACATACCTAAAGAAAAGGATAGCCCACTTGAGGGAGGACAAGTTCTTTTCATTGATGGTTCAGCAACTATCGACCAGTGGACGGGCCACAGGCATACAGGTGCAGCAGTTGTCCGCCTAGTGGATGGCGAGTACGAATCCCTGATGCAGAAAAGGTTGCCCATGCATTACTCAGCCCAAGCAGCAGAGCTTATTGCGCTCATTGAAGTGCTTTCCACGTCCCAGGGGTGTCGTGTAACTAACTATTCTGACTCTGCCTATGTGACCACTACAGTGCACTCTGGACTTGTAAGGTGGAAAAGAAGGAGGTTTAGGAGAGCCGATGGCTCCCCTGTTCAACATGCAGCATTACTATACAAGTTGATTGATGCCCTTCATCAGCCCTCCATGACAGCAGTGGTCAAGTGCGCTGTCCATACCAATGATAGAGACGAAGCTTCACTCGGTAACACCACTGCGGATGTTCAGCCAAACAGGCCGCCTTGCTCCCTGTGTCCAGTATTTCCGAATATTCAGTGATAGCACAGGGACGAGAGCAATTGCCAGCACGTTACAACTCATTACCAATTGCACAAATTATTGAATTATAGGGACGTGCCCCACAGGAAGAGAAGGAGAGGATGTAAATAGTATCCTACAGACTTATTATGGAGGCAGGAACCGGCAGGCAAAGCAGTTATGCCACATGAGCTTCAGCTGGTCCCTTTCAACCAGCCACACCATCCATCTCATGTGTCCAAACAACATATTGCTGCAGATTTATAGGAGGACTGGTTTGTCCCCAATCTGCAAGAAACACAGAATAAAATGGTGATCAATTGCACTACATGTCAAACTTACAGTACTGGCCACACCATAAGAGCTATCCGAGGGCCCCATTCCGTAAATTGCTAATTGATTATGCAGATATGGGGCAGAGGTAATGGGTGTCGTTACATGATCGTCATTGTGTGTCCCTTCTTCTGATGGGTGGAGGTAGGTCCTTGTGCACATCCAGATGCTAAGTGTGCTGTCAGGTTTTCGGTCAGAGCGGTTTTCCCTAACTGGGGAGTGTGCAATGTATTAAGGTCTGACAATGGCACCCACTTCTTCAATGAGCTGTTCAAGGAAATAACAGCATTACTGGGCATCAAGCATCGGATGTGTACAAGGCACAACCCCCAGGCCAACTGGATTGTAGAAGGGATCAATGGTCTACTAAAGAGTAAACTTTCAAAGCTGTGCACCGCATTAAAGAAAACCTTGATGCACTGCCTGGCCCTGGCATTGTTTAGCATGTGCACGCAGCCCTGTAATTATCATAATTTATCGCCTCATGAGGTGGAAACAGGGCGGCGAATGCACACACCCCTCTCTCCCATCAGAAAAGCTTTAGATGCTCATAGGGCAGCGTCCGTTCTTGGTGATGATTTCAGAGATTATGTTTCTGCCTTAACAAAAGCAATAAACTGTATCTCTCAACAGATAGCACCACTACAGTCTGAATATACAACCAGTGCTTCATCTGATCCACTGAAGTCACATCCTCTCAGCTCTTCCCAGGAGATAACATTTTTTTCAAAACTTTGTCCGCCGGTGGAGTGAGCCTAGGTACAACAGCCCTTTCACGGTCATCTATGCCACTCCCCTTGCAGTAAAGGTTTGGGAGCTGCAGTATTGGATACATCTTTCTGATGCCTGGAGGGCCACCCTTTGCCGCACCCCTGCACAGGTTGAGTAGAGGTTAGAGGTGTAAAAACTGTGACACAAACTGACCTATTGAGTTGATTGATATTTCTGAGTATATCTATATACCTATAACCTGCGACAAAACATGACTTTATGGTACCATTTTTAATGTGTTTCTGCAACCAATCTACCTACACAAAATATTGACACTGCTACGCACAATTTGCAATTTCTTTTTACCTCTTCCTTTACTTCTGTAATTTTTCTTCTCTCTCCTTCCATGATGAAAATACAAATACATCAAAATACAGTAGGAGAACGGTCATATCCTCATTCTCGTGACCATTCTATGGTAACCGTGTTTTCTTCTACCTATACCTGTGTTAGAATTGTGTAGCTGGATTGTTTGCTCTTTCTATGTTCGGATTGGGTATATATTTAGGATATCGTATTATATGGGGAAGAGAGAAAGCAGAATCGAAAAGGAAGGTCTTGAGTAGCTTCCGGAACGAGAGCTGGTTCTGCTCAAGTTTCAGAGAGACAGGGAGTCTGTTCCAAAGGGAGGCATCAGCCGAGGAGATAGATCTACCCCCACTCTCTGTCTGGAGAAGTGTCTGACCCTCAGAGAGTTGGAGGTGGATCTGCAGAGAAGGAAGATGCTTAGGGACAGAAAGTTGGAGGTAGAGCAGTCCTAGGCCCCAGAAAGCCTTATGGACAATGCAGAGGCTCTTGAAGTTGATCCTTGCAGCCACAGGGGGGACAGTGGAGAGATTTCAAAGTTGGAACGATGCGATCCCTGGGCTTGAGGCCAAAGACAAGTCTTGCAGTCCTGTTCTGGATTAGTTGTAGAGGCGAAGAGTAGAGGCAGGCAGATTTAGAATTAGGCTGCTGCAGTAGTCCAGCCTAGAGAGAACCAGGGCTCTGGAGACAGTGAGCTTCTGGGGGAAAGTGAGAAAGGCAGCTGATAGTGTGACTTCAGAGAGACGGCGGAGATGTGAGGAGAGAAGGAGTGTATGTATGTATTTGGTGTAATGAGGACAGGTGAGACAGTTAAGTGGTAGAGCTTCCAATCTGCTTCATGTGACTGGAATCTAGTACGGGAATTGTATTTCCATTGGTGCCCCTCAGAAACCCGATGGGAGATTCTTCAAGCGTTTAATTGACAAACGCATCCTGCTATTTTGAAAAGACGAGGTAGATAAGGCTTGGTGTGTCAAGCTGATTTTCAAGCGGAGCAACTCCCTGGACATTATGATCTATTTTTTCTGGAAAGTCTATCTGCTAGAATTGTACAGAGGTGAATGGAAAGTAAACCCTCCACTAGTTAGTCTAACCTCATTTCCATCAAGGTCTTATGTTTCAGGGAACCTTGAGGGAACGCTAATAATCTGAACCCCACTGCCAACTCTAACCACTTTATATCTCCCACATTGAACATTGCCACTGTGAAACGGAGGGCCTGCCATCCCAATAATTTTTACAACTGAGAAACAACCACCACAGAGAGTGTCCCCTGGGATAGTCTGTCCCCAAGACAGTGTCCCCCTGGGTAAGTTCTGACCCTAGGAAAGCTGTAGTATGCCTGAGATACCTAGACCCCTTCAGTTACTTGAGCCCTCGAGACAGTCCTCTTCTCAAGATACTTTTCCCCCTGAGGTACTGTCTTGCCCTTGGAATAAGCCTACCCATGGGATAGGTTTGCCCCTGGGATTGGTTTGCTCCTGGGATAGGTTCACCCCTGGGATAGGTTTGCCCCTTGGGATAGTCTCTGCCCCTGGGGTAGTCTCTTCCCCTGTGGGGAAGGCTTTTCCCCTTGGATAAGATTTTCCCCTGGCATATGGTGTTGCCCCTGGGACAGTCGTAGACCCTGGCATAGGTGTCGCCCCTGGAATAGGTGTCACCCCTGCAATAGGTGCTGCCCCTGGGATAGGTGTCATCCCTGGGATAGATTACGCCTCTGGGATAGTTTTCCCCTGCGATAGGTCTACCCTGGGGATGCGTGTGCCCTGGGAGAAGTTCACCACTAGGAGAGATTTACCACTGGGAGAGGAACACTGACCAAGGAAAATAAACAACCACACCATTTGTGGGAGGAAAAAAGAGGAGAAGCCTTGTAGACAACCAGACAACCAACAGGAGAGAAAAGAACAATCAACCAAACCATAAAAACAGACTCAAAACAAACAAGAAAACAGACCCAAAATCAAACAAGAAGCATAGCCTCCAACCAACAAGCCTGGCCACAAAAATTCCACATACCAGGAAAGACAGACACACAAGAAATAACCAAAATAGACCAAACCAGATGGAAGAAGACCAAAATCACTGTACTTGTCACACTACCTATCAATTTACCACCCACTCGCACAACCAACCATCGATAGGCCCATTAAACAAACAAGGAGGAAGGTGGGAAACACAACGGAAAGACATGAATTACTCTGAAGCACAACTGAACAAATTAAACTCAACACACCGTTCATCACATGAAACTGGTAAGACACAAAGAATCACCACCAAGCGGTGACAAATGGCCACAAACAAAACATTAACCCAGAATGCAACCTTATAGATCTGCTCAACGGAGAAAAAGAAGCAGCAAAATTAGATACAGAATCAAAAGGAAAAACTAATCAACACCAGCTTGAATCCCCAAAGTCAACCTCAAAGGACAACCAATAATCAAAAAAGAATACACTGAAACCTAATCAACACCAGATCAATGTCAAATCACACCACAGAGATACACAAACTTCTCAGTGAGGGAGGAACAGACATCCTTTTCCTCGCTGAAACAAGTTTAAGTCAAAATGTCAAAGTAACTTTACACAAATCCCTACCAACTTTAAACTAAAACAAGCCAACAGAGAAGGAAAAAGAGGAGTTCTTGCCGTTGCTTACCAAGATCCTCTCAAGATGACAACAGCACCACCAGTTAACATCTCAAACTGTGAATCACTCCTTTGA
The DNA here is from genome assembly GCF_040938575.1 of Ambystoma mexicanum. Taxonomy (NCBI): domain Eukaryota; kingdom Metazoa; phylum Chordata; class Amphibia; order Caudata; family Ambystomatidae; genus Ambystoma; species Ambystoma mexicanum. The sequence goes on from NC_090937.1 coordinate 991,951,667, forward strand.
CACCTAGCCTTAGATCACCAAATCAACCTGTCAATCCTACTAGTCTACAGACCACCAAAATAAGACACTACCTTCACAGACACACTTGTGGATGCCATCACCAACATTGCCATAAAACATGACAACCTGATCATACTAGGCGACTTCAACATCAGGTTTGAGGAAGAAAACATCAATTTACCTAAACCATTAACAAATCAAATAGCAACAATGCATCTTGTGAGAAACCTGAAGGTGTCTCACCCGCTAGTCCTTGGGGATCTGTCATCCAAGTGGCCAGGACACCGCCAGCACTTTTAGATCCAGTTCCTGCAGGTGGACCAGTGTGGGAGGATCACCTAGATGAGGAGACTTCGAGGAGTGGAAGTGGGACACTGGATGGCGAGACACAGTGTCCCCTTCCCAGTAACACCTTGTCCCCATCCTACCAGGTAGCATACTTAGGGACTCAACCCCCCACCCCCTTTGCCGACACAAACACTTTCTCACAGACAACTCACTGTGAGAGAAAATGGACTAACGCCAGAGCCGTATACCCAACATGTCCCAACACAATGGTCAGGCAGAGTCAGGCAATTACTGATAATTATCCACACCTGACTTCCATCACACTTCCCCACATGGATAAAAGGCAGAACATGAAAGCACACTCTGAGCAAGGCAAAGCACACGAAAGCAGCAATTTCAACATGGCAGTTTAATATGAGGAGAAAGGCGGCAAAGCTGGAGAGGGTTGCAAGGAGGAAAGTACCCTTGAACTTTTCAGAGAAAGACCGTAACTTTCATGAGCCTTCGAGAATAAGAAACATAAGACCTGGAATTAAAGCTGAAGACACCTTCATTGTGTTTCTGAGGTACCTGGGTCTCTACCCGTCGATAGCTAAGGCAGGAAGAAGCGTTTGCCACTGTGGTACTGTCCTTGGCTCCTACAACAAAGCAGTGCCTGTAAAGTCTGCACAGCCAGTGAGTTGGAGAGACTGATACCAGACCGGGCTGTGTTAGAGCCAAGGTTGCAAGCAGCAATATTGTATAGATAAATCTGAAGAGAACAGTGTGAAACATATGTGACGAGCAACATGAATAACTAATCAGCAGATGAGTGACTGAACTTTTGAAGCCAAGACAGATGCTGTAAACAGAGTTGTCCGGCACCACGTGGGTGCTCATTCGAAGGTCTCTGTTAGGTATCGAACTGAGAGGTGGCAAATGTAAAAGAAGTTGTGAAAATGAAGTGGTCCTGTAACAGGTCAAGCCAAACCCTGTGCACATTCGAAAATCTTCAGTAGTTGATGCTAACTGAAATTGGTCCAAACCCGGCTGAGGGAGACTAATTGGGTAAGAGGAAGGATCTGAGCCAGGCTGAGGGAGATCCGGGGTGAACCGTGAGTCACCCGAGAAAGAATATTCTATGAACATTATAAAAGGGGTTCTGAGCCCGGCTTAGGGGGATCCAGGGTGAAGAGTGAATCACCTGAATTGAGTACTTGTAAGAGGAAACGTTGTTTTCGTTTGTTTTGGTACATCATGCCTTCTGAATCAAGAGACTTTGATAAGAAAAGAGACTTGGGCATAGAGGGCCCTGATGCTAGTGACTGAACTGTATCCTCGTGCTGAAGAAGCCAGAGATTGTGCTGCGCTTGAGTGAACCGCCTTGTCCCGTGCTGAAAACATGGGGAAGGGAGGACAACAGCATGAACATCCTGACATATAATTTTTGTGAATACTTCTTTCTTTTTCATAAACACTACCCCCACAATATTTGTATTTAGAGGTAAGGATTGGCGATAGTTTTTTTTTTTTTTAGTAAAGGCCTTTTTATTTTGACAAGACATCACTAGGACTGCATTATTATTATTTGATGGTCGTAGCTTGCTCCCATCTGCAGATTTAGGATGAGATAGGTGTTTATCATTCCCTTGTTGAAGTTCAATAAACACCCTTGAACTGTGGTCACTTGTGCCTGTCTTACTGTTGATACCATGCCTTCATTACAATCTACAGCAACAGGTGAATGGAGCGACACATACAGCAGGGCACACCCTAGATGCAACCTTTCTCAAAAGAAACCTGCTCACAAAGGCACCCCAATGCACCACTCCTCTTCAATTTATGCATGACCCCTCTCATTGACCTGTGCTCTAGCACCTTGAAGCGTCTCATGTACTCGATGGAATTACCAATAAAGATCTTTGGACCCAATTAACTGGACAAACCCAAAGAATTCGGCAAAGTACTACTTTATTAGCAACATAAAATAAAGTAGGTCAGTCTGTCGAACTACGGGCTTCAGTCAACACACTCACACCCAGGTTTAGTTATACCAAGGTTTTGTACCTCAATGTACGTCAGCTATGACATCACTCTAAGTGGCAAACTGTAAAACGTATTGAAGGGAGGGATTGGTTAAGAGAACATATGTACCTATAGTATCTATAAGTGTTAATACCATCATTGGCTGCCCCATATCTGTTAGGCACACCTCTACCCATCTCAAAAATATGTATAATACTGATTATAGCAGACAACTGGCAGCAGGTTGGTCTTTGCAACATTGTATAGCATGTTGCTACATAGACTCTCTGATTGGTTGGCCTGCTTCCTCAACCTTACACTTTCGGCTTGTTAGCAGCATATAAGCAAAATGGACCCCAGGTGCCGAGAGTAACCTCAGACTACTCCCCACTTTCCCAATTAGTCCATCATCTCTCATCGGTCTGGTGCCAAGCCAAGGTTTCTCCTTTTTAGTTGAACCTGCAGCCTGTTCTCTATTCTGAGACTTTTAAGTAAGGGTAGGTACACCATTATCTTTGTCTGGAGCTTAACGAATAGCCCTTGTTTTCGACTTCTGAATCACATGTGCAGAGACCACAAATTTGTCCCTTTGACCTTCTATTTACTGCTATTTGATTCAATTATGCTGGGTGTCATTACTCCTCTCAGCCTCTAGAGAGTTGCTCACGCCACCTTGCAAAGGCTTTTCACATCTTTAATTGTCCAATACTTGGCTCCTGCAGATGTTTTCTTCTTTACTTAATCTAAGAGAAATAGGTCTTACGTACATGGCTTATTCTTCTGACTCCCCTTGTGCCTTGCAATTATTCCTTGAAGTAGCATCCTTGATCCCAGGCCAATGGACTCCTCTTTATTCCTCACACAAAGCTGTTCTTCCAGTGTCTCCTGACCCTGCAGTCCTGGTCTGTCTCTGAGGCAGCTTGATTGGTTTTCATACGAGTCCGGCACCCATCATTTCTCATGGCCATCCCGCCATGTTATGTATTCTTCTGCATAAGCTTTCATATGTCTCATCTACCTTGTCTTTCTGCGTATATACATTTATTAATCATCAGGTTACTTTATCTTCTTTGCATATATGATTTCTTTCTATTTGATTACATGTTTCTCTTGTTCTTCAGTTACGTCTTTATTCTTAAGTGTTTGTATATCATTTCAGTGAGTTTTTGTGTCTTCCCTTCATGACATCACTCTGCCCTCGTCAGATTTCACTTACATTTCTATGATGCCCAATGGCGTGTGCTGACATCCTTCCACCCCTTCAGTGCGAGGATACATTTGGTGCAGTTGTCTGAGTGCATATAGACTCTCATACAATCAATGTGGTATTGGGATGTTACCTGGTGTTCCACATCGAGCTCTTCTCCTGCTGTCCAGTATGGCAGAGACAAGAAGGCGGGAGCTAAGGATGCCGTGTCCACCTGCTCCTCTACAGACCTCATCAAAAGACATGGACTCATCTGCTACAATTATGCAAATGACACAAAAATCATCCACAAAATCAACACTAGTGAAGAAAAAGAGCCATCCCTTATCAACTGCCTCACATGAATAAATGACTGGATGAGCACCAACAGCCTCAAACACAATTTGGACAAAACAGAAATCATGATCACCCCCAATAACTCCTTGAACCAACCCCACATCCCATGGCCTCCCCAAATGGGAAACTGACCGGACCTTCCAAAGTGATAAAAAAACCTCTTAATCTTAATGGACAATTATCTCACACTCGATCCACAAGTCAACACAGTAGTCAGGAAGTGCTTATTCCGCCTGCACCCAATCAAGTAGATCCTACCTTTCCTCATTTTCCTACACAGAACACTCGTGGCCTTCTCCGGCATCATGTCAAGAATAGACAATACCAACAGCATCTATCTCAGAATGCTTGAATACCTCACCAAAAAAAGACAGAAAATACAGAACGCAGCAGCAAGACTACCCCTCAAACTCACTAAGAGAGAACACGTCACACCAGCACTGACAACCATGCATTGGTTACCAGTAAAAAAAAAAGATTTCTTCAAACCACTCTGCACAACCCACAGAGCAATCCACGGTCAAGGAGCAGAATTCATACAAGGAAAAATCTCCATCTATAAACTAAATAGAACTCTTAAGATCCAGCAAACCAAAACAATATTCAAAGCAGACATTTGGTGGTTCAGCTGTCTCCTCCATGTCCGCAAAACTTTGGCTTTCACTCCAGAGGGAAATACGAATGATAGAAGATGATTTAAAATTCAGAAAACTGCTAAAGGCATGTGAAGAGGGATGGGGAAGCCTGTCCCCCCTCCCGCTACTTTGAAATTCATGACACGGATGAAGACCAGGAAACACTGCAATCACCCTTTCTATTTTGGACCAATTCCCAATGGGCCAGTGATTGACAAGTATGTCGAGAGATACCGCCCCAGCCCTACAGACCAGTTGCGGTGCAAATTTACCTCAACGTGGACGAGGAGACCCAGGCCGTAACCAAAGACACCTCAATTGACAATCTCAATTAAAAGCACCAAGAAGCCATGTTGCTGATGTCATTAGAGACACCACGGCATAGCTGTGTTAGACATGAAGCACACATGCCATTCGCACTTAGGGACACAACCACGCACTCAAATACATGAAGAACATGAGCATACAGTTCTATAGTTAGAGAACAGCCACATATACATACCGTCATTGCTTTTAGTATTTTTGCCACTAGCCAAATGCAGCAACACAGAAACTGCAAGAAACAAGAGATCCTGAGTAAAGCTTGCAGATGCTTACATGCAAATTACCCTATGGAACTGCAGGGGCACCTATGGGAACTGACAGAACCACGTGTGACTAACCTATAGAAAATGTAGTTTAACATGGATATTGTAGAAACTGCATTATAATGGTTTAGGAAAATTACAGCAGGCCACATGCCTCTCAGCAAGAGCCGAGCTGAGCTGAATTCAAGCTGAACAGAGAGCATGTGTGAGACAGGACCCGCAGCCAAGGGCACTAGATACAGAGGACATTGCATTCCCTAGATGACAAAGGCACGAGCTGCAGTAAATACAAATAATTCCTCATAATTCAGAGCTGCACTGCTCAAATTCATGGTACACGTGATCCGGCCAAAGCAGACAATAAACAGCGACCAGCGCTGGGAAAGAGAAACGATCTCAGGATACCAGACAGAAGAATGCAACAAATATGCTACAATATGAGACAAGTGTTGCACCGAGAAAAAGAGCACTTTCACAGACTAAGGTGGCATACACAAGTTACAATGCAGACATATAGTCATTCTTATTACCTTGAAAAGGTACACCGAGAGATGGGCACCTTTGCAGATCCCAGGCCTGGGGGATTTCAGCTCTAGCCAACCACAGTTCATTATCCTACGGGTGGGTAGCAACAGACGAGAACCAATGGTGAGACCCCCACACTGCGACATTGTTATAATGACTTGGGGATGTAACAGGCCAGCCACCTGACATGCGAGGGCCAGTAGAATAACATGTATATTGTCCACTATAGGTAGTAAGGTACTCAGTACCCAATTAGAAAAGCCAATAGGTTTTCTGGAGACAGGACCAAGGTGTGACAGGGTGCTGATGCCACACTAGAGTAAAACTGGCCTGGGAGCCGAGAACGAGCGAGACGTGCATGGATTTCTCCTGTTCCTGTGCTGATTCCTGTTGGTTTTGTCTGTAATAAACCGCAGTTTGAACTTGCCATTGTCTGAGTCCTTCGTTTATCCTGGGGAGGGTGTTGGGCCTTCCAAAAGTCTGAGGACTTCCAGTGTCCCTCTGGCATACCTGGGAGATTTTCCCAACACATGGCTCTTTAACTCACTGAGCTAAACAAGGAAATACCATGGAAGAGGAACGATCAACACAAGAGGAAACTCCCAAAATAACCAGAACGCTTATGATCCAAAACCTGGATGCCCAGTCGAACAAAACAATTAAAGCTTACCACCATATAAGAATATGATCCCTGCCAGACCAACTTAACCAATGCAGAGAAAGCCACAAATGACGCCCATCACCAACCCTACTAAAAATGTTCCAATATCCTGCTTATGCACCCTCACACACCAAACTAAACACACCCATACCTCTATTGCAGCAGAAACATAAAACCACCCCAAACTGCACACACTCTGCAACACCCAACAAACCCAACAAACTGCAGAAAACTAAAGCTCCTACACACAAATCATCCCACATTCACTCATACACCGAACACCACCTAACTTCCACCACCTACACACAAACCCAGCACACAGTGACTGTTTTCTTCTGAACTGAAACTACCAACAGCACATCAAAGCTCTCGAACACTCTCCCTTTCAACCCCATGAACCAACCCCTCCTTCCCGAGCCCTATTTCCTTTTCAGACCTGCCAGACCGCCTGGAGACCATGAAAATGGCAGAAATGCACCGTACAAATCACAATAAACTAACATTTACATCCGAGTTGCAGTTGAGTCGTTTGGTTCACAGTAGGGATCTTTGAGATGTCTTATTGATTGGGAGGCCAAAAAACGATGAGTTACTTCCTTGGATTTTCTTATGAGCTAATTTGGTATTGCCTGTATTTCTTTCTTACCTTTATTATGTAGACAAATGCCTAACTTCAATTAGAGGCTGAATTGTTAACTCTGAATCCCCTCTTGGTACTTTCAAGGGGGTTGAGAAGTCTAGTCATGGCATCAAAAAGGGATTCTTTTAAAATGGCATTCTTCATAAAGAGGACCTTAGGAGGAGAGCCATTTGCAAAGAATCCATATTTGATGCCAGAAATAGAAATCTGTTGCTATAATGGCCAAGCTAGGTAGGCTCAAACATAAGGGACCAGATTCTCAAAAACATGCACATTTGAAAGATCTGCCACTGTCACCGTGAATCTCATTGCACTGCATGTATCCACAGGAAAAATACCAAATTATGCACTTTGTGCAGTAATGCGCGTAAAGTAGGCCTAAAGTATGACAATTGATGATGCATCTCAGGTAATGCACACATTGCAAGTGAATCTGTCTGATGCACACAAAAGAAGCGAAATGTACTAACAAGTATGATGTTGCTCTAAAAAAGTGTGCATTAAAAATGTGCCCAACCACCCTCTACTACACAGGAAAACCTGAAAAAATCCTCCAAACAGCAACCTGCACTACGACAGCATTGTGAAGGTTCAGCTACATATCCAGAGGCAACCAAATCCTGGAGATGGTATCTAAGAAAAATGATGGCATGGTGAGACAGGAAAGAGGATGAGACGGACCGTTGGCAAAAAAACTTTGCACAGAATGAGTTGGATGTCAGAGTAAATTAGACGACGGACCACGAAGATACACCCTGCAACCTGCATGGACAGAGGGCCAGTATTGCTGTAAAAAAGGGCCTAACTGGCAGAATGTACAAATATTGTTAACACCATTGGAGTTGCAGTACACAACCCAAAGAAATCGAGAAGTGGGATGATATGAATAGGTGATTGTATGTGCATTTTCCGAAAAGTATCCATTTAAAAACAACCACTCTGCTCTGTTCTTTGCACAGTGGGAGTTCAAAATGGATCACTCCCACTCCCCCTTCTGCTGCACAGCTCCATTTACCCCTCCTCGCTAACCGGGGGACACCCCCAGAACCTCTATCCATAAACATGTCGTGACACATGGACATCAATACCAACAGTGCAATGGAAAGAGAAGCGGGAGGTCCTTGCCTGCACAAAGGGGTTCTTGATGTTGAAGTGAAAATGTTGCATATCCACTGGTTAAGGGGATTCGTGGACCTTATCTTTGAAATAGCCAATTTTGCCCAAAGACATTGACAACATTGTCCTGACGGTATTATATGTATCTAGCAGGTGCATCAAAGAAAAATACATTTTCCATTTACAACATAGATGCTGCAAGGCAACTCAAACCCTGTGAACAGTACATGTATACTTTTTATGGTATTTTTCATATTTTTCATCCGTAAGCTAAGCTGACCGCCTAAGCTGACTGCCTAGAAACAGGATCTCTTTTAACACCTTTTTCTTTATTCATCCGTAACCTAGCATAACGCCTGGCAACAGAAATCCTTCACAAAAACATAAAAACACAACACCAAACGAAACCCCCCCAGTATATACTTACACTCTGTGATCTGCTTAAGCCCTTCGGACACCGCCTCTCCCACAATCTGCCACTCTGCAGTCTGGTCTGGTTGGTGTCCCACGGGTAGCGGGCAGGGATTTATCCAAGGCGGCTATTGATGACCTCCTCAGTATCCACGTGTGGTCTTTCAATCCGGTTCTCGCAGGTCACGACGCATCACTTCGGGCACGCGACAGGACGGCCACGCTTTTAATGCCGAAAGGTCCTAGCAACCATCCTCTGCTACCACTTGTAACGAAGCAACAGGGATACTCTTAGCAGTCATCCCGGTTACAGGCAAGATGAATGGGGCCCTGGAAATCCCCTGCCCCCAGAACAGAAGACTCAACCATAGGGAAATGTTTACTGTATTTATTTACAAACAAAATGACAGGGATTGCAGCTTGACTAATGCAATTTCTTCAAGACCTCTGCTCCTTTTTGCGTGTGTTATTCAATTTTAACGACTAGTGATGTCACAAGAATAAAGTCACATCACAAAAACCTAATGGGGATAGGGATTGGTTAATTGGGTGAACTATATATGTAATCTATAAGGGGTTAATTCGATCATTGGGTAGCCATATCTCGTGGCTATTCCTGGGACTACTTGTATGTGCCACAAATACAAAGGTACAGGTTAGTATGAGGTTTGGCCAATGCAACATAGTGTGTGCTTAGCATGGAAGGTGCTCAGTTATTGGACAGTAAGAGTCTACTCAGCTTTGGAGCTTTGCACAGTTACCAGGCCAAGTGCAACTATTCAAGGTAATGGGAGAGGATCCCGAAAGTGCTGCATGTTCCAAATAAGTTGCCATCTCCGATCTCTCATGCCCTGAGACAGAACATCTGGCTTTGAACCTGCGTAACTGTTGTATCTTTATACCTTTGGTTCGATGGGAACAGCTTACCCCCGTCCACATCGAATGAATAGGCTCTGTTTCACATACTTAAGTCACGTGTTTGGGGGCCAAAAAATTGAGCTACTTTGCTTGTAATTAGGAGAATTTTTGCATGTACCAGCTCTACTGTTAACTGGAAACTTTCCTTCTCTACTTGTCCTTGGCGAGGCTGTGAACTGTCTCTGCGCTGGAAGCCTCGTCTGCATGCTTCAGCAAGACCAGTCTGTCAGCCTTTCCCTGTATTCTAAAGTCCATCTGGCTTTCCCCATTCTCTCCAATATAACTATGGCTTCTATCTTTATTCACATGGCCGTCTATATTAGTAGCGAGTAAGCATGAGCAAGCTGTTTGTACATGTTCTTAGACATCTTGCAGTTTCCATGTAGCAAAAGTGTACTTGTATAAGTGCGGCAGTCCTCTATGCGAGACATAAGTATTTTCTTTCGGTCTATCAGCATTAAACAAAAGTTTTTGTGTAGATTTGTGCATGGATTCCTATGTGCTTCATGTCTAATGCATCTATGCCATGATGTCAGTTGTGATGTCATCAGCCTCTTTGACGTTGTAGTCATTCTACTTCTTAGATCGATGACAGCTCTATATCTTTGATGCTGTTATTGGGGTATGATCTGAATGGCTGTCTAAGTGAGTAGCGCTTCTCACCTCTGTGACACATCAACGATGGTGGGGCGGGTGGCTAGAAGCGATAAACATCTCTTGTTTCTTTGTTGCTGGGCTGAGAGTGGGATGGGTGTATTGTAGGCCACGTTTGGTTCACCCTCTTCAATGCTACTAGGGAATTTCCACGAACCCCAGCAAAGGCTCTACAGTGTGATGTATCAGTGGCTCTTGATTAACCTTCTTCCCATGTACTCCAGGAGAATGTGTTGCCATAGGGGGGTCATAATTGAGTCATTGTTACTTCCTAGTTGGATGTCGGGAATAGCAGCCCCTACGGTTTCCACATTATTTGCCTCGCCGGCCAGTTCCTTGCTTGCTTTATAAGTGCCAATGACCAAACCAGGGACATCATCAATATCAGGTGGCATGTCTATTCTCCTAATCCGGTGCCTCTGACTCTTGCGTGAACTGAATGCCAGAACTTTGGACAGACGATCTCTATTGGGTATTGGGGAAGCAGCCATAATACCATGCTCTACGGGTGCCGGATCAGGCACGTTGTTTGTCAAATGAGTGGAAAGCTTTTTTAGGACATGATTTCTTGTTACAGGCATACTGCACTATAATCATAAACTTTTTTGTAGCATAGATTAACGTAGAATGGCACTCAGTTTCCCCAAAGAATATGTGCCCTATACACATTGTACAGGCACAGGTAATTTAGATTTGGAAGACACTAATCAGGGAAGGACTGATAGATATCAGAAAATGTGCTGACTTAATTGTCCACCCCCTCCTCCCCAAGCATCAGCATCGGCAGTAACTAACCAGAGTCCATGGAAAGGGACAGGGCCATCGGTACACAGAAGCCCTTCCGTGCCAATGCTTCCATCATCCGGACTGGACCGTCAGAATCATATGACTCGCTGGATCAGAGGCACCCAGAACGCCCAGGGCGCCACAGTGTCAAAACACCAAAACGCGTGGCTCCAACCTTCAGAACTGACTAAACCATCAGAGCAGCGTGGAATTGGGATCAGAGGAATGGACCCATCAACGACCTGAGAACGTCAAGCTGCACTTTCAACAGAGGGTTCCAGCCCCTTCCAACGTTCTGCCTTCACTTGGAGATCTAATCTACTCATAGAAAGAGTGTTTCATAGAGGCCATTAATGTATAAGCAGAAAAGTAAAGGGGTCAATACGTATCCCTGGCATACTTCTGCCTTAACAGCAAAATATCCTGTTCAATATCCATTCACTCCATTCATCACACATACTTGTGTTCTGATAAAGAATTAATAGTAGTTTTAGGATTTCTGAGGAACAATTTAAGGACCTGAGCACTTGCCACAGTTTCTGTTGATTTACCTTGTCGAAGGCCATGCTCAGTTCCATAAAGCCCAGATAGATTGGCTCTTTTTTAATGAACAGCGAATTAGCCACTATCAGATATAGATTTAGGGCTTGCTCGCTTGTTGCCACACCTAGTCAAACCCCAACTGTAGGGGTGATAATATGTTGTTCGATCCTACTCATTCTTAGTTTAAACAAAAGTGCTCAGCGAAGTATTTTAAAAAGGGAATTCAAAATCTAAATCAGCCGCAGGTCATTGGACTCTCACTAGGGCCCTTTTTGCAGGTCATTGGACTCTCACTAGGGCCCTTTTTTATGTAGGTTGGTTTATTGCTGAACTCCAGGACCTAGGGATGATTCTATCCTAATTATGGAATTAAAGGTGATCATTAATCTAGGTGCCCATAAGTCTGGCTCTGCCCAGAAAAGATCAGCAGGAATGCCACCGACCCCAGACAGTGAATGTTTGGTTAATAATGGTCCCAATACATAATTATTAGAAAATTCTAAAGTGTGCTGCGATGGAACAGATCATTTGAAAATTGTTTGACATATTTGACATCAAAGCATTGAATTTAGAATTAAGAAACAGTATTGCTTGGTAACTCCAGGCCATCTAGTAATGAGTGAATTATCTGATAATTTGTGGGAATTATATTCATTTGTATCATGACTTGATCAACCATCTCCCATCTCAATCTTCATTTTGATATGGCCAGTTTGGCCATTGACAGGTGTGGCTTGTCAATAGTATCTGTATTACTAAACCACTTACATGTTAGTACTATTGGATCGTGATAACTAAAAACATCCTCTTCCACATAGAAATCTTCTATTAACCCCCAGAACTTTACTTAGAAAGAAAAGTAAGTAATGCAAGAATTCTCCTGGGTTGCCCTGAACATGTACTTCCCTGCCCTATCTTTTGGTACTCGCCAATTGATATATCGAAGTCCCCATTCATACAACCACCAATATAACAACACATGTGAGGATCGCTCATGATAGGTTCCAATACACCAGAAACCCTATCTTCAGTTTTATCAAAGAGACTAGCGGTCGGACCATTACCGATTTTCACAGTGAAATCCCCACCCAAGATAAGCATTCCATTTTGGGTTCCTGTTTTCAATGTCGATGCATCAATGAGTAATTTAAGTTCAGTTAGACAATGATCCTTGTATTGTTTAGGGGGCTGTTATAAAAATGTAATATCCATAGTTCGTTAGAATTGTCCACGCTCATTTTCATGGCTTGCAGTCGAGTGATCCCATTTTAGGGGGTGACATACATAATGGGATTTGACCAATATTGACATACTCCCAAAATGTCATTTTGGAGCGTTTCTTTGTGCCAGAATTTGATATAAATAAAAGCCATCAATAACCAAGTTGTTACCTATCTAAACTCATTGTAGCAGTATTATATCTGCTTGATTAAAATAATCAATCACTCCCAGGCATTCTAACTTTTTCTTTGAATGTGCATGTTCAAAGACATAACTGTGATAAACTTGTCATCTGATGTGGTTATCGGAATAGGTTTGATCAGGTTTTCAGAGTTCGAATGTTCTACAATGTTCGATGCTGATGGCCAATACTTAACCAGTGTTCGCTTTGTACTACTGTCTCTCGATTTATGGAATAGTCAATCAATGACTTCCAAAGCATTCAGAAAGTCAAAACGATTTCTAGTTGGTATTAAAGGGACCTCTAGAAGTGATTAGTGTCATGGAATCGGTCTCCCGGCAGAAGCCTCTGGTGACCTGAGTGCTTTGGACTTAGATGGAATAAAGCCATCTTTTATCGTACTGTTCTCGATTGCTGGCATACAATTGGCACATGCGGATTTCTAACCATTGGCTGATAGGATGAATATTAGTCAGGGGGATTAAAAAAAAGGATAGTTGCAAGATTCTTGGTACAGAGTTTACACCATTCTAACCTAGGTTCGAGTTGATTATATATTCTGCTATCCTTGTGTAAGAAAAGCTGATCACTATGCAGTCCCCTTGTAAGGACTTCTTGGTGCTAGCCACCTAATGTGCCCTTCTCTGTATGTCCTGCGGGTTTACAGCTGGCGCTCTCAAGTTAGTATTTATTCAATGAGAGGTTTCGTTTATTACGGAATCTGTCTCTTCTCTATAACCATTAGGTAGGGATAATACATGGAATCTTCAGCCCTAGTGTTATTCATAACCACCTTTTGTAGCAAGGGGCTGTCAATGTCTTCCATTGATGAGTGAATAACTGCATAAAGAGATGCCGGTTGCTTGGAGGGCTGGAATGCCCCGCGTGGTGTGGGCAAAAATAGGCTGTTTTTTATTTACATCATTAATCGCCCCTTCGGGATTTGGAGTGGAATCAGTGGGTTATGTGTACAGAGTTTGCCTTGTCCATAGCTGCATTCAAAGCTTCAGTTTTAAAAGATCTTACAAGGATCATCTAAAATTGCGAATGTGTTAAAAACATTATTTTTAAAATTAACAAATGAAATTCCTGACCGATTAAACTTTGCCCATAGCCATTCAAGCTGAGGTGTGTGTTTCTTTCATGAGTGTAGTCAATTGATCGACTTGTATCACTGAGGTTGGTGCAGATCGATCTTGTTGCCCGAGAGTATTGAACAGCGCTTTAGTTTGAATGATTAATTGTGAGAGCAAACCTGTCGTGTTCTGTCTCCAATGGGGAGCCTATAGTATTTGGCAGGGATATTTGGGGTACCCGTGAGACTGCTTCAGCTATCCCTCGGGTGATTGGAATTATAGTGCACCCGCTGGATATTATTGTGTCTGTAACATTTAACCCAAACTGGACCTCATGAGGGCACAGCTGTGAGGTGATCACATCTAAAACTAGGCATGTAGTAGCCATTGAGAGGGTAATTCATAGAATTCAGCGCACAAGTGGCGCACGTGGCTAGCACACAGTGTGCGTGTGCAAATTTCTGCGCCAGCCGCGTGCGCTAAAATCCATTTTAGTTTCCAAAACCAGCCGTGGCGCAGAGTGGTGCAGCGACCCTGCAGCAGCGCCAGTTACGCCCCCAACCCCTCCCCGTGCACCATGCACAGCGCACAAATCCCGTACATGGCGCACAGGCCCCCAACCAGGAAAACGCCTGTAAAACTCCCCGCGCACCCCTCCGAATACACGTACCCCGCTGCACGGGGAGTGTCACATGCAATTGGAGTGGGGTACGTGTATAACAGGGGTTCGCGGGAAGTTTCAAATGCGAAATGCCCTGTGCGAGTGGGGTACGTGTATTCCTGGGGTGCGCGGGAAGTTTCACACGCGATAGGCTCTGTGCCAGTGGGGTATGTGTATTCCTGGGGTGCGCGTGAAGTTTCACACGTTAAATGCCCTGTGCGAGTGGGGTACGTGTATGCCTGGGGTGCGCGGGAAGTTTCACACGCGATAGGCCCTGTGCCAGTGGGGTACGTGTATTCCTGGGGTGCGCGTGAAGTTTCACACATGAAATGCCCTGTGCGAGTGGGGTACGTGTATTCCTGGGGTGCGCAGGAAGTTTCACACGCGATTGGAGAGGGGTACGTGTATAACAGGGGTTCGCGGGAAGTTTCACACGCGAAATGCCCTGTGCGAGTGGGGTACATGTATTCCTGGGGTGCACGGGAAGTTTCACACGTGATAGGCCCTGTGCCAGTGGGGTACGTGTATTCCTGGGGTGTGTGGGAAGTTTCACACGCGATTTTGCTGTCAGAGAGGGGTACGTGATTTTCGGGGGTTCGCGGGGAGTCCTACACGTGAATTGGCAGTGTGGGTCCTCCCAGGTGTTCCCTCTACACCCTCCATGGCCCCTGCAGGCAGCCCACACCACAGGGGACTACCCTGCAGCCCTGGTCATGTCCCGCAGGCAGCCCATCCACCATGGGCATGCCCCCCAGCCAAGCCACATGTCACCTTGCACTAGTGATCACCAACTCATGTTCCCCAGCACCCCCACCCCCCAGCAGTGAGGGGCACCTGCCAGCAGGCCCCCACTCATGTCCCCCAGCACCCCCACCCCCCAGCAGTCAGGGGCACCTGCCAGCAGGCCCCCACTCATGTCCCACACATGTACCCCAGCACCCCCATCCCCCAGCAGTCAGGGGCACCTGCCAGCAGGCACCCACACATGTCACCCAGCATCCCCACCCCCCAGCAGTCAGTGGCACCTTCCAGCAGGCCCCCACACATGTCCCCCAGCACCCCCACCCCCCAGCAGTCAGGGGCACCTGCCAGCAGGCCCCCACACATGTCCCCCAGCACCCCCACACCCCAGCAGTCAGGGGCACCTGCCAGCAGGCCCCCACTCATGTCCCCCAGCACCCCCACCCCCCAGCTGTCAGGGGCACCTGTAAGCAGGCCCCCACACATGTCCCCCAGCACCTCCGCCCCCCAGCAGTCAGGGGCACCTGCCAGCAGGCCGCCACTCATGTCCCCCAGCACCGCCACCCCCCAGCAGTGAGGGGCACCTGCCAGCAGGCCCCCTCTCATGTCCCACACATGTCCCCCAGCACCCCCACACCCCAGCAGTGAGGGGCACCTGCCAGCAGGCCCCCACACATGTCCCCCAGCACCCCCACCCCCAACAGTCAGGGGCACCTGCCAGCAGGCCCCCACACATGTTCCCCAGCACCCCCATCCCCCAGCAGCCAGGGGCACCTGCCAGCGGGCCCCCACTCATGTCCCCCAGCACCCCCACCCCCCAGCAGTGAGGGGCACCTGCCAGCAGGCCCCCACTCATGTCCCCCAGCACCCAAGTCATGACGATCCTCAATCATGAGCCTCATGGGCACCCACACCACACCCCACGCCACCCCAGCCCAAAGACCCAAACAATTATTGCATCCACCCACAGAGAAATGGCCATTACATGATACAACCCGAATGGCAAGTATGTACATGAACACATGTCCGTCACACACACACAATGGGTGCAAGTGAATGTGAAAACCCATATCATGACATGCATGAAACCAATGAGAGAATACCACACATCGAAGTATGAAACAAAAATGTATTGAACACAACATGAATGTAATGAAAAAAACAATTAAATAATGGGAATAAGAAATAAAAATGCAGCATGTCCGGAAAAAAATAAAAATATGAAATCAGAATCCAAAGAACTCCAAATGAATATTTGTCCAAAGTCTCAGTCCAACAAAGCAAATCCAAGGGAAAAAAATGTATGAAATCCATTGTGCCATGGTGAAATTAAAATAGAATCGAGAAACATCCACTGTTCAACTATATACAAATCACCAATCCAGGGTCCATGAGCCCAACAAATTAAATGAGACCTACAAAAAAGACCTACCTAATAATGAACTATATACAAAAATGTGGTGCATTGTCCAAGCAGCCCAAAATAAAAAAAAAACAGAAAGGAAACCTAACACTATCTAACTATTTACAATGGCAGCCGGCTAGTCCGACGGCTCACTTATTGATGTACCGGGCCAGGCCATCATCGAACTCCCGCTCAATGTCCTGGAGGCGGTCCTCTTCCATGGCCCCGAGGGTTCGCAGGGACGATGACATGTTCACCTCCAACTCCCTGCGAATTGCCTCGAGGCACTCGGCCCGCCTCAGGGCCCTGCGCATTGAGTTCTCTGCCCTGACCATTGTGAGCCGTGCCTCTTCCGTCCGCTGACGCTCCGCATCTATGGCGTCGCCCAACCGCTGTCACATGGAAGACACTTGAAATCCGGGGTCCTCCTGCCCTATGGCCGATGCCTGCCCCTCCGATGTTGAAGGCCCCGAGCCATCATTGCTCTCACCATGTTGCTGCTGCTGTGCCTGCGGCCTGGCTCTTGCTGCCTGCACATCCTCCTCCGGCTGGGGTGCAGTTGTCGTGGTGGCCACCCCTGCTGGACGTCCGACTCCCGACTGTGGCAGGGATGTGTCCTCCACCAGCCTGGCTGCTGGGTCAGGGGCAGCTCCACAGGGTACCCAGGTGACACATGGGTGGGAAGATGGCATGGAGGACGACTGGCGCATAGGGGGTTAAGGCGAGGAGGGGGTCGCAAGAAGGTCCAGCACACGGAGGAATCCAGCACCGGTGACCCGTCCCAGTAGGTCAACGTGGTCAAAGAGGCATGCGAGACGACGTACAGTCTCTCCACGAAAAGACTGCAGGTCACCTCGCATGCCCCGTTGACGCAACGCTATTCCACTCAGGACAGGCTCAACACTGCCCCGGATAGACACGTCTGCAGGGAGAGGAAGGCCAGTTGTCTTGCGCCCATCCCCTCCCTGAAAACGGGTCTGGACGTAGGCATCTCTGTTGGTGCCAGATGATGCAGTGACAGGATCAGTGACAGGATTACACACAGGCACCTCCGCGGCGGCCTGTGCTGCCTCCTGTCCCTGCCCTGCACTGCACCGCTAGCACCAGTGGAATCCCCACCTCCAGACCCTGTGTGTGTCCCTTCCGCGGCCTCCTCCTCCACCAAACCCCCCACCAACCTGGATGACTCCGTGCCATCTTCCTCCGTTGGAGCCTGTGGGGTCTCAGCTGCCCCTTCTGCTGCCGTGGAGTCCACCTCTGACCTCTGCCTCTTGGACCTACCCTCGGCAGCTGCGGCCTGGGATGCGTCACCAGACTCCTTACTCCCCGACGACATGACAATCTGGGAGGTGACCCGGGCCTTGCGTCTCCGGCTGGTGGTGCGATCCCTGCCGCTGTGCTCCACAGCACCCTCTCCGCCCCCTTCATCAGTTGACGCTGCAGACAGGGAGAGATAAAACACAGACATCAGGGCACTGTACAATGGACTGATACACACATGACAGCACATGAGTGGCAGTGTCAAACTTCAGACATGGCATCACACTCCACGACACACATGTCATTTCAACTCACACACATGAGCATTTTCACAGCAATATTGCACCAGGCAGCAACATCCATACACATACAACAGCATGAACAGCCGAAGGTGAGCCTGACATCACATGAAACACAGGGAGTGCACTAGACACGCACACACACACCACCACACTTACATGCATGTCTACATCTCCTCCAACTGTCGCAGTGAAGCGATCGCCATACATGTCACATCTGGCATTCAGCCTTCTACATATCAGTGTCACGTGCATCCATTTTGTATCACAGTTACACACTTGTAAAATACACACACATGCACATGTACACAGTGCAGATACATGCAGCAGGAACCACCATCCATGTGGGACACCACAACCATGCCAACGTACATACACAGAAATTCAAACATGTGTGCTACCACACCTGCATTTGCACAGCATGCTTACCAACACATACACCATCGATGTGTCTCACACCTAAGAGGACTCACATGTGGCAGCCTCACGCCCCTGTTCATACACATCCCTACATGGCCCTACGAAAACACATGTGCAACCTGCACACTACTGGCACACCACCACATGCGCAGTGTCCAATTAGTATGCATGTACATTTACCGCTCGACTCCAGACGGGTCTGCCTCTCAAGGACCTGGACGTGAAGTTCTTGGCATATGTGTTCCAGGACCCTCATCTGGTGGTCAGACAGGTGGCCCCGGCGCCCCTTGGCATCCGCTGCCTTCAAGAGGCGCCGGGCCTTGTTGAGGGTCCTGGACCTGAAGTGCTCCCAGCGCTTCTTGACATGGTGTAAGTCGCGGACTGCCACCCCTTTTGCGTTGATGGCAGTCACGATGTCCATCCAGATCCTGGTCCGACCTTCATTGTCGGTTCGCGAACTTCCAAAGAGGGCATCATACTGCCCCAGGACTTGCTCCACCAGGACACCAACTTCCCTGGCACTGAAGCTGGTGGCCCTCTGCCTCTCTGGCTGGGGGTTGCCAGTGGTGCCAGATGGTGTTGTGCCCGACATGGCAACCCCAGAGGCAGGAGTCGGTGGGCAACTGGGTCCTGGGGCTGGGCTGTGGAGCGATGGTATCCCAGTCAGGAGTCTTCGGTTCCAGCAGGGGTGGTCACAGCAACTGCACCCCTGGCTGACGTGCAGGCAGCAAATAGCAGGGCATGTGGGCAGCAGGCAGTCAGGCAGCAGCAGATGGCAGGTGGGAGCGTGCTCGGGGCTCTGGGGGGCAGTAATTCGGCCTTCTGGGCAGGAGCGTGGTCTTCTGTGTGTTGTTGCGTGGCCAGCTTGATACTGAGCGATTTGGCACGTGAAAATCTTGCACGTCAGCGTGTAATTCGAGGAAAGGCCCTTCGCGCGTAAGTGCATCAGCACACGTACGCGGTTTCATTGGACCAAAGGCCCTTAGCACGTAAGCGCTTCTGTGACGTGACTCACGCGGGCGTTTCCCTCGTGACGTGGGCATAGTGGTTCAGCACCCGTGTAAAAACTTCACGTCCGCGTGTGGATGCATGCAATCCGAGGAAAAGATCTACGCGCATAAGTGAGGTGACGCGCGCAGGTTTTTCCATCAACACGGGGGCATGTTCATCGTACACTTCCAAAAACTGCACGTCCGAGTGTCAGCTCGTGTAATTGGAGGAAAGGGCCTTAGCGCGTACACGCGTAAGTGACGCTGTACCTGTGGGCCGCTTTAAAAGGTAGGTGTAGGACCCCATTCCCTTGTACGTGCTTTTCGTGGAGAGCGAGTGGGTGAATTCTGTACTTCTTGTCGGTTCACACGCGATTACTTCACAGCGTTTCAAGTTCGTACTTCCTGTTACCTCTGACAGTGTTCTTTATTTTTTTTGGGCCTGTTTCCTCAAACAGCGTTCACTTCTTCTTTTGTCCTGTCTCCTCAGACAGCGTACAGTTCTTCTTTTGGCAGGGGTGTTGCCTACGCACACACGCGCATTTTTTTCACGTTATTTTTCCAAGCAGACGGTGAGTCCCGTACACATTTACCAACTGTGCTTGCCCCATGTGTCGCGTACCCCTTCAGAGGTCATTGTAGGCTGCGTGTAACACGCGTATGCTTGTTTTTGTGTTTCTGGGTGCCACAGCGTAGTGCGGGTTCATTTTTCCATGCACGAGGTCTACGAGGGGTTGCGTGCATGTTACTTTTTTTGTTGTTGAGGTGCCTGTGCGTTGCGTGACCTGTCATCTTCCCCCAGGGGTCACAGACAGTCTTGCTAGAGCACTAGGGTACGAATTCCATCTAGTACCCTACCCCTTTCACCCCCAATTGCCCAGGACAATTCTTTACTGCAACTCCCATACGCACAACAACATCAGTGCCAAGGTTGGGAGGTGACCTAGCGGTAAGGGAGGCAAAGGTGGCCAACCTCCAAAAGGTGGGCGTGGTGGGGACGGTAGGGGACGTGGCCAGGATTTGCAGGTTGCCCCTAGACCCCCATGTGTGGAGGACTAAACAGGTACACCCATGCCCCCCCCTGGTTGAGCGAAACGTGGCTGACACCATCCCAGCTCAGCCCTTGTTGGACCAGCCCATTGTGGCACCTGAACCGGCACAGGATGACTCCCAGCTCCCAGGCTGACTTCCAGGTCAGCAAGTCTAAGCCACGTGTGTCGGTGCAAGTTGGTGTCACCAGGCCACGTGGATCTGGGGCAGCAATGTCATCTGCTGCCCCAAGTAGGCAGGGTGGGGAGGCTGCAGGGGCAGCTGCAGCTCTATCCACCCCAGCTCTGAGTCTCCCATCCGGGACAGTGTCGGTCCTGGTCCATCAAACTGACATTGCCCCTGCCAACATCACACTTCAGCCAATGCCTGCACCAAGTCATTGTGCCTTCGCACACTCCCAGTACCCAGTCCACCTGCGCTTCTGCCCCTACTGACCAGAGCGGCGCAAGCCACTCAGGCTCAGCTCCACCTTTGAAGAAGAGGAAGAAGGATGCTCTGGCACTACAGGCTGAGACCCCAGACACGGCTACACAGTCCGGCACGTCAAGGAAGCCTAGCTTTAATGACCCCGAACTTGATGCACTTGTGAGCTGACCGTCGCGGACCGCATAAGTGCCCTTGGATTTGTGAGGCGCATAGCTGATGATTGCTACAAGGGGTGGAATGACCTGAAACGCAGAGCAAAGAACAAGCTGGCCTTGAATCATGCCGCTACTCTGGTGACTGGCAGTGGGTCTCCACAAGAGGACAACGAACTCAGTGAACATGAGTCTGTTGCTGGGACCTTCGTCACACAGGAACAGATCCAAGGTGTGGGAGAACTACCTGATTACGACGCATTGTCTAGTGAGTGCCCATGCGTGTGTGTGTAATCCATGTGTATGTTGTTTGGGTGACGGGTTCTGATTGAGTGCCAGGTGAGAGTGTGTACTCCTAAGTGTTATGGGTCACCCATTTGCTTCCTCCCATACATTCATGTGCCTTGGATTTGGGTATGACTGTATCCCTTCTGCCCACAGTTGCCAATTACACCCACATTAGTGCACTTTACTTTGAACTGTCATCTTGCAACTACATTGTTCAGATTTTGAAAGTGTTCATTCAGGCTGATTGTTTCCACTCTCCCATTTTTGCTACGCATTCTTCTGCCCTATAGCAACATATGTGATATGCTTCGGTCATTGTTTACAGTCCACACTGGGCCACTACTTTTACCTGGTTATGTTAATAATTACACCATTCAGGCCGATGGAGTATTGGGCTGCAGACATTTTTTATTAGGCCCTGCTTGCATGTGAAAGATGACAGATGTTTCCTGTAATGTTAAAGTGACCAACCATTGATCAGCCCACAATGACTGTGTTATTGGACACTGGCTGTGTTTCAGTGTGTGGCACATGCATATTTTGCAACACTATTCAGCATCAATCTTCGCATCATGTCGATGTGACATGGATGTGTGACAGTACTCATTCACTGACATATTGCTGTAGTTTTGTAATTTACCGTGGCTATGCTACATGGCATCTGTGTGGTGGCATGTGTCATGAATGTGTATTGGACATGCCACTCACAGCCTGATGTGTGATGCCAGTGCTACCCAACATGCTGCAAATGTGTTGCATATCCATCTTGCTCTCTCCAGTGTCTGCCTTTTTGACTCCACTTCCAACTCTTTGACAGTGCATGCATGGCAGTGTTATAGTCATGTGGGACATGTGTAATTCATTTACTGGATCTCTGGCTTGTCACGGCCTATGTGTGTGCTATGGTGCTCATGCCTGTTTCCATTTGTTGTCTTTCATGGTTTTGCAGGTGATGACGCACTTGGTGCTGTTGAGGTTGAGGAGATGGTGCAGACCCAGGAGGAATCTCAGGCCCGACCGGGCACCAGTGGGGGACGTGGTGTAGTGGTGGGTGAAAACCCAATGTTACTGCAGACTATACTATCCAGGGGTGCCTCTGGGTGCACCTCCCCAGACCTCTATTCAGGTGCTGAGTCGGATGATGAGACTTATGTGCAGTCGCAGATAAGTGTTTCTGGCAGGGATTCTGTTCTGTCCAACCCACCTGGACCAGGGGTCGAACCCTCTATGGGGATGTCAGTGTTGGTAGGTCCGCCTTTGGCAGTTACGGATGCAGGGTCACACTCCACAGCATATGATCCTGTTCCTGGGCCAGCAGATCAGAGGGGGAATGCAGTCCTGCAGACTCAGGCAATGCCAGCACAGCAAGGTGCAGATCGCCTTGCCCCAAACAGGTGTGGTGCCCGTCAACGCGGTGGCCGTGCCCCACCAGGCAATACTGTATGGGAAAACTCCATGTACGGTATGGCAACCCAACAGGCAGCATCAGTAGAAATGATGGCTCAGGCAATGGAGAGGGTGGCCACTTCCATTATCCCCCCTGAAAGGCAGATGGAGCAACAACAGCAGGCAACAGACTCCATTTGCCAATCACACAGGGAAGACATGTTGGCGTCCAACAGGGACAGATGGGCGGCACTGGAGACTCTGCGCAAATCCATATCAATAGAGTCCCAGGGCCACAGTGAAGCCCTGAAGGTAGAACTACATAACCTCAGGCAGTCTCTGGTTGCACTTGAGGCTTCCAGTAATTTAAGGGCAGAACAGCAGCTGGACCAGCTCACACGTTCGCTCTCAGCTGAGCTGCATGCAACACGTGAGGAGATCCGGGCATCAGGCGAGGCCATGCGTGCAGAAATGCAGGCAACCCGTGATGTGCTGCATGGATTTCTCCGCACTTTAATCCTCCAGAATCAGACCTTCCAGACCTGCATGCTTGCTGCCATGGAGGACCATACCAGGGCTTTGCGTGGGCAGCCTCCCAAAGTGCCACTGCCTCCTGATGCAGCAGCAGAGGATGAGCAGAGCGACATCAGTTCTCCCACAATGGCATAGCCGTGCAGGCCATGAGCCCAAGGAGGTATTTTTTTTTCCGCAACATCCACGCAGGTGGGTGTTGGTGTGCACCCTGTCCTCGAACCTCCTGGGTGGCCTCCCCCACACCCGCTGGCCCCCACATGGTCATTTTTGATTTTTGATTTTTTTTTTTTACAGTGTGTTGCCTTGTGTGGCTCCCGTGAGCATCCACTGTATTCCGGCTGGGCACATGCAGGCTTGTCCTGAGTTTGGGTTAGATGCTTGGGTTTGTGAGACACACACCCCTCCTGCTTCCCGTTTCCATGGGCTTGCAAAGGGTGTGACCAAGTGACAGTGAATTACACAGTGACGTTGGGCTCCCATGAGCTGTGTGGGCAGTCTGTAGTCAATACTGTGTAGACATCCCTAGTGGATATTGTTGTTGTATTGTACACTGCATGGTGTATTGATATGTGCTTGTGCACCCATGTCTTCCTCCTAATCTGCAGGTTCCTTCCTCATGTCTTCACAAGGCGGTCTACTTAGCAGATGCAGTTCATGTTGTATGCAGTACACTGAGACATTTGCGTGCCAGCAACACTCTACAGTTGTAAGGGGTCGATGTGCTGGCGTATTCAGGTTGTAAGACTACCACTACTTGAACTTAGTACTGTCATGTTTTTGCATTTTTCCATGGTGTCTTGCAGCATTGTGTTGGTGGTAAGTATTTGGTAATGTGTGGTGTTAGTTATACATTACTGGGAGCATTTTGTGTGTGGGCAGTTTCCATTAGGGACAGTGTACTTTGTGACACTTGTGTCAGGTCTTGTGCATTGCTTTTTTTGCTTTCACATTGCATGACATGCCATGGTGTGTTTGGTGGTGGAGCTGGGGAGGGGTTGGGTGACATGGCGCTGCTCTCGTGTTGTATTTAGCAAGGGGGTAATGAATTTAGCAGCATAGATATATGTCTTTTGATGACACAGCATTGGTGGTGTTTGGGTGGGTAGGGATGCACACAATGTAACACTTCCAGGTGACCAATCTCAGGCAGGTATGGTTGTGACAGTTGAGTGTCCCTTATGTCATCATCATTGATTGTCAGCTGGTATGTGCCAGGGCTGTGTGCACTCCACAGGGGTGTGATTTTATGTGAAGTAATTAGCCACCAGCTGCGTATGGGCTGCCTCACCATGTGCCCTTTCCCATCCCATGCGCAGCGGGCATGCATGTGGTTGGGGATGATGGGCGGGCACCACCATGTCCACCGGCAGGCCCCGGTGTGTTGCAATGTTGTGCAGGACACATGCTGCCACTATGATCCTGCACACTACTGGGGAGCATATAACAGCTGCCCACTAGAGCGGTCAAGGGAGCGAAAGCGTGACTTGAGCACTCCAAATGTGTGCTCCACTATGCCCCGGGTTGCAATATGGGCTGTGTTGTATCTTACCTCGGGTGGCGTGGTGGGGTTCCGAATTGGCGTCATCATGTGGGTGCTCAGAGGGTAGGCACTGTCCCCTGGGGAGGTGGTGATGGGTATCATTAGTGGGGTTGTGACATTACTCAGTATCTGACATGCATGCATGTGCAGTGGCATTTACACTCACCAAGCAGCCATGTATCGCCATGCCGCCCAGCTTCTAGGTTCCGGATTAGGGTTGACATTATGTAAATGAAACTGTCGTGGGTGGACCATGGATAGTTGGCATATACTGAGGTGATGATTCCCTTGGCATCACATACTAACTGCACGTTGATGGAATGCCAGTGCTTGCGGTTTCTATAGATGTGCTCAGATGCCCTGGGGGGACGTAGAGCCACATGGGTGCAATCAATGGCACCTAGCACTTTGGGGAATTGTGCCACCCCATAGAAATCCTGGACGGCAGCCTGCCTTTCTGCAGGTGTTCTAGGCAGGTATATGTGCATGCGGACTGACGGGCGTGCAGTCATGATGGCCAACACCTGGTGTAGGCAGCGTGACTGTGTGGCCTGTGACACCCCCCCCACTATAGCACTTGTCCACTGAAATGATCCAGTGGCCAAGAAGTGCAGTACATTGAGGACCTTCTCCATGGGGCTGAGTGCTTGGGGGCACAGGGTGGGTGATGTGAGGTCATCCTCCCACTCACTCACCAGGTCGAGTATTATGTGAGGTGGAAACCTGTACTTCCCATACACCTGGTCATCAGGCATCCCAAAAAGGCTGGTTCTGGGTGTAAAAATTCTGGGCCTGACTATCCTCCTCCTCCTCCTGCGGTATCCCACAACCACTGCTGCTAGGAACGGTATATTCATCTTGGCGTCTGAGCTTGTTTGTTGTTTGCACGCACTTTTATGCTGCACGGGTCCACGTATGCCTGCTTCCTGCTGGCGTACGTGTTTCCGGATTAGCGCGTCTTTTTTGGCGCACGCATTAGCCCCGTTCGATTCCATGAATACGTGTTGTAGACGCGCATGTGGGCGATCCGTGCATTTGCCTCCTGTACTTCCCCCATGACGCCCACATTTTCACACGTTGTTCCCCATTCCGCGTGTTACGCCCCCTGTTACGCCTACTTTTGTTGTGTGCGCTGCGCTATGTGCGCTTTCGCTGTGCGCTTAGCGCACGCTGTTTGGAGACGTGTGCGCCAGCGTGAGCCACGCAGAATTTTAGCAGACATCCAGGGATTTACACGCGCACGGACTTCCATGAATCGCTGTGCGCGGGTTTCGCTGCGATTTTCACACTTGCACTGCGATTCGCACGCTTTCGCACGCTTGCGCCGAAAATTTCAGCACACATTAATTCCATGAATCGGCCTCTGAATTGTTTGTTACAAAAAGGGTGCGTTCTGCCGACATTTTCGGTTCATGCATTTTTCCTGTGACTTGTTTTAGATAACTGCCCAATGACAGTCTTTTTGCAGCCTACTTTCCTTGGTTTCTTTCCTGGCATTACTTCTTGGCTCTGAGTAGCTTTTCCTTTCTCCCATCTCTTTGATCTGTTTGGATAGCCAAGGCTCATTCGTTTTATGGATCTACCTCTGATATATTATGGTAATTTGCTCATATGCAAGTCAGCATTCAGTTCTTTTATGTTCTTAAGCACACCAACTCTGGATTTCGCGAGGTACAAAAGCAAAAAGCCTGCAGTCACCGCTCTTAAAGAATCTTCAACGGTCTACAGTGTAATATTAGATCTGTAGCCTTCCAGTATAGCCAGTATGGGAAGATGGTAGAGTGAATGTATTTTTACTCCCAAGTAATTCGATGTTTAGCGTCAATGGCAACGTCAATGGGAGAAATGTTGTTAGGTACAAAACATTCTCAATCACCCATGCTCGGGAGCACGGAATCGTAACATA
Organism: Ambystoma mexicanum; assembly: GCF_040938575.1. Taxonomy (NCBI): domain Eukaryota; kingdom Metazoa; phylum Chordata; class Amphibia; order Caudata; family Ambystomatidae; genus Ambystoma; species Ambystoma mexicanum. The sequence continues at coordinate 991,978,513 of NC_090937.1, forward strand.
ATTACTAAAACTGCACCTGAGCACGGTACAAAAATCCCAAACCCTATCACTGTGCCCAAGCAGAGCAGAGGTTTTCGGGGTATCCTCTGTTCTCTTTATATCCAGTAACAAGGGTCGGGTGTTGCGGGAGTGACATCCCCACTCCGGTCCAGCGGTCTGGGGGCTGGCTTTCAGCATCTGCAGCTCAATAAGGGCAACTCCATCTCCTTCACCAGCAGGAATCACCCACTTTTGGCCCTGCTATAATCAATCATGGGTACTGAGATGTTGTAGCGGTCACTCTTGCCAACTTCTAATCATCATAACTCGATGCCTCCAAGACACCGGGACACCCAACTCCACTCTAGCTGGGAGCCAAGAAGGTCTGCGGGAAGGTCTGCGAGCAGCCACCAGCAAGGCAACTACCCACCCACCAGCCTCTCCACAGCACTCTTCTACATTACGTTCAGCATTTCTATGGCTCTCCTCACAGCGCTCATCTCTGTCAGTGTCAGCACCAACAGGGCAATAGCCGCCCACCAGCCACTCCAATTTGTTACAGAAAGTGTTCTATAGAATGACAAATTTTAACCCATTATTCAAACCTTTCCTCGGGGCGAGGACACCACTGAAACCACTTTTGTTGGCATACTTGTGCCAAATATTTATGCTGCCCCAATCAAACAATTCACCAGCTGTCACTGGTAGCTGGAACATATGCACAAGGTTGCCATCAAATGCCATCAGGTAATTAATTACTCATTCACAGGAATTGCCAGAAAATCCAAGAGTATTCAACCAATGTCAGGTTTAACAACAAATGCCCCTGGTGGCCACCACATTAGCAGAGAATGTCAACAGATGCTCTTGTACTCACTCTTTTTCCAGTAGTTGCCATCAAATGCTAATGCCTGATTGATTCGGATTGTCATCTAATGCCATGTGCTGCCTCATTGAAAAGCATTGCCATCAAAGTACCTCATGTTCTCCAATGGCCGGCTCATCCATTATAGTGGGACCTATGGGGTGAAAGTTACAAGGGAGGTGTGCCCTTCCAGGGGAGCGTGGGCACACTAGAACAGGGTTATCGCTGCACTCCTTTTCTTCTGCTCTGTTAAGGATTTCAATCAGGTGACACACACCTTAGCATCGGCCCAGTATGCAGCACGCAATTGAAATGCTTATGTTAGAGTACATTCAATATTGAGATGATATACCACTCATATCACACCCCCTTTCCAAATACCCCGGGGCACAATGGACCATGAACCAGGCTGGTTGATAAAGGTATTATTTATTTATTTAGAAATTCAAGAAAATCACACTTTTAATATATGGGGCAGAAATCACCAATGGGTGATAAGAACAATATGAATGTAAGCAGTGCACTTAGTTTAACCTTCTATTGACACAACTACAAAACACCAGGGAATAGGAGCACTTTTTGATTTTAGGTAAGATAGCACTTGAGTTAGAATTTCCCCCTGCAAGGTTCCTTCAACCCACACATAATCAATTTTAAGTGTATAAAAAGAATCAGCAGCTAATCAGTTATGACAAATAAGAAACAGAATAGAAATCCAACTTTCCCTCCCCAAACAAGAGAGTAAAATGGATTTGAAACCCTTGCAATGTTAAAATGACACTGGGAAATGGCTGAATAAAACAATGAATATGTGCAAAAATCCTTAAATAAGTACAATTCTTTACTGGAGCAACACTGGAAAGATACTAGCAATCCTAAGCAATAGCTTGAGCAAAATCATACAATTCGAAATTGAATGGAAGGTTTAAAACAATTTATAATCGAAATAACACGTGTAAAACTTTGCAAAAATGTTAATTCCTGCCTCAATTTACCAAAACAGTTTTTAATAAAAAAGGTGATATTTTGTGTTGGGGGGTAGTTATGGATCTTAGGTATACTCTGGAAGTGAATGAAGCCTCTAGCTATTAAACTGAGGGAGAAATGCAAGATAGGATGAGGTGCATTTTTGTAAAATTCGGACTGTGAAAAAGGAAAGAAACTCAGTGTGGACAAGAATAGTTTTACTCTATACTAGAGCATTCAGGCTAGAATACCAAAGTGGGACACAGCAAGCTCTAGGGTTGATTCATGAATTAAACCCCAGTTCACCAGCGCCCGCCCTGGCGGAACCAGTCCCATCACTCGAAATAGGATTGATAGTTTAGGATTTACACAAGATAGAATTATTACAGAGGTGGCTTTAGCAATATAAATCAATGATAGGGTTGCAATAATGATTCTGACAATTTTACAAGTTATTAAGGTAAGGATAGAATGGTTTAGAGATTGGGATAGGACAAGGCAAGGCAAGGTATGCGATTGTTTTCTATGGTTCCTATTGATACTCACAGTCCACTTAAGTTAGGATATTGGACAGTCAAGGGTTCTGGTCACGACAAGACAAAGCTCCTGGTGAGACAGCTGGGCAGTTCGGTCACCAGAGCGGGCTGGACTGGCACTTCTGGTTACTGGATACTACAGATCAACTGGACGGTAGGGTTTAGCAGGCATTTAGTGAGCAGGAAGCCAGGTTAAATTCAGGATGCTTTCCCAATACACCACAGCTTCCCTTTGGTTATTGGGATAATGAAAAATTAAGGCCTAGCTGAAGCAGGATCAGCAAGGTTTGGCCTTGTGTTTGGGATCTGGATTCTAAATGGATAATTGCAAGAAGACAGGAACAAACAGACACCGGGCAGGAAATCAGGAATCAGTCAGGAATCAGTGTCTCTGGGCCTCATTACGACCCAGGCGGTAAGGGGTTTACGGCAGCGTAAACAGCGCCGACCCTTACCGCCTGAGTACGAGGTCCCTTAGCGCCATGGCGGATTTAACACCTGCTTTTAGCAGGTGTTAAAATCCATGGCGCTAAGGGACCATGGAGTTAATTACGCCACCGTAATTTACGGTGGCGTAATTAACGCCTTCCCCACTCCCATTATGCCCTATGGGGCAAAAATGGGAATGGGGAAGGGTAAATGGGGATTGGGGACTTACCGCCCCGCCAAGGTCGGAATGGGGCGGTAAGTCCGCCAACCACCATGGCGTAAACGTAGTTTACGCCATGGTGGTAAAGTCACGTCCAGGCGGTAACTTACCGCCTGGGTCGTAATGAGGCCCTCTGTGTGTTGTTAGGGGCTCTTATTTATAACGCCAGGGGACATCATCACAGTATATGACAGGTGCAGGCTTTACTACACACGCCCCTAACAATAGCATTGGGCAAGGGTAGTAATCTCTGCCTTGCTCTCTGTTGGTTGGATTTCTAAGGGGATGATGTCAGGTTTATGAGGTGAAGTTTACAATGTCCAAACACTCCCACATTTACTTTACTTAAAATCCGATTTTGCTAAAAATCTACATTTCTTTACTTGCAATCTCTTGGCAAAATTATACACACAGGTTATATATGATGTGCAGCACAGATTAGTCCAAACCTCACGTCTGTGCGACATTTCTGACACATTTTGGTAATTTTATGCATTAAAGATTTGGCCTAAAATTCCACAATTTTATACACAAATGCGAATTGTCCCCAGGGATGTATGTACAAAATCTTATGTTTGCCATATTAATACTTTGCTGGGAATCTGTCATATTTCGTAATTTCTATTCCCCATGCGGCACTGAGTTCTACCAAGTTTTAAAAAATGGCCCACAAAATTAGATTTAACACTGCAAACGTTTAAATTTCAGCTAATTCTTGCTACAGAAATAAGAGTCTTTAAACTGTCTTTATAACATAGGGCCTCATTCCAAGTTTGGAGGTAGCCATGGTGCTATTAACGCCAAGGCTGCCTCCAAAACCGGGTCCGGGTCCGGTCTGGTTGAATGGGGATTTACCGGGACATTCCGACCTGTGCGGACCCAGTAAGTCCCCATTCAACCAACCATTCCCCATTCCCATTTGAGCCCCCATAGGGCTCAATGGGAATGGGGAAGGCGCTAATTACGGGCCCGCAAAAAGCGGGCCCGTTATTAGCGCCCTGGTCCCTTAGCGGGACCTGCAAACGACGTGTGGTCAGACCACACATTCTTTGCGGCTCCCGCTAAGGGACCTCGGAATTGGGCGGTAAGGGTTTAACGGCACCGGTCTCCTTTACCGGTGACCGTTAACCCTTACGACCCAACTCAAAATAAGGACCATAGTCTCTGGCACCAAAAGGCAGTCCCTTTGTTACTTGATCCTGTTTTTTTTTCTTCCTTCAACTGCAAGCAGCTGTTAATTCCTCCCAGGCAAAGGGGTTTCCAGTCTTAATTGAAGGTGTTATGGTCCCTTTACACTTGACAGGTGAATGTCCCAGGACTGCTATTGTCCCAGCCTGGAGCACAGATGAATGTCTGACAAGCTTGTGAACTCTCACTGTCCTGTCCCATACAAAGTTTTTTAAAATGGCACTTCGCACCTATGTGTCCTGGGTATATGGTGTGTCCCCCTTACTTGGGGAAGTTACATGGCTGGCAACTGGAATAACAGGTTTTCTGAGATCTTGCAACTCCAGTCTAGGGGCCTCATTACGAGGTGGGCGGTAAGGGATTACCGGCACCGGTAAGGGCACTGGTGCCGGTAATCCCTTACCGCCCTACTACGAGTTCCCTTTGCGGGTCCTCCCTTAACGCCTGGTTTTTCCAGGCATTGAGGACCGGACCTGCAAAGGGACTTTAGAGATAATAACGGTACCGCAATTTGCGGTACCGTTATTAGCGCCTTCCCCATTCCCATTGAGCCCTATGGGAGCTCAAATGGGAATGGGGAAGGGCCCTGGTGAATGGGGAATTACCGGTCCCGCCAACCTTGGAATGGACCGGTAATTGCTCCATTCACCAGGGCGGAGTCGGTAAGGTTTTGGAGGCAGCCATGGCGCTAATAGATTTCCACAATGTCCTTGCAGCTAAAGTCATTTTTCTTTGAATGCATGAGTTTTATCTGAACACTGATATATGAAACTGACCACGCTCAGATAGTTACATTTCTTTTGAAGACAGCTGGTGTTTGATACATTGTGGAGAAATACATGCACTTTCCCCGTGGGAGTAAAAGCAGAGTTCTAGGTTACTTTTTCAAAGTTACTTTTGACAGGGCTGTCATTCAGGAATTAGGCCCGGTTTTGCTGAGACACAATGGATGATCCTGGGCATGGCATGACCTTTTTAATCACAGTGGCTTCAAAATGAATGGATGGAATTATTGTCAAAGCTGCACTGTGTACTCTGTCCCCCCCGCCTGAAATGTGTGTGGCAGGGTGGTGCAGCCATTTTTCTGGTGGTTGTAAAAACGCAATTTTGAGGGTCTTGGTGCGCACAGGAGTCGGCGCAGCCATTTTGCTGTTTCTTGCACCAATGCAGCAAAGTGATGTGGGGCAATGTGTTGAGTGGGTCAATATATCCCACAGCTCTTGTACTTGCCTTTACTGCACATGATAGAATGTCTGTGAAGCTGGTAGGACAGGATAGTCCTCAGGGCATGGTAATGGATGGGCCGGGACATCATGGTCTTTTCCTGTGGCTTTCAGCAAGACATGCACATGGCTTCAATGGTCACCCTACCTTAGTGTGTGATCCTGTCCCTCCGGCTGCTCTCTGTGTGCAACAAAATAACAGTGTCAAAGTGTTAGCACTACTGGGACAAGGGGAGGCTCCAAGTCAGAGGCACTTTCACTAGCGGGGTCCTCCTAGGTAGAACCCACCAGAATATGAGTTCTCTGATCGGAGCCCCTTTCGTTAGCAGGCTCCTCCTAGTTAGAGCCCACCACACTATGAGAATCTCTGATCAGAGCCCCTTTGACCAACACGGTCCACCTAGCTAGAACCCAATGGACTAGGAGAGTCTCTGATCAGAGCTCACAGGATCTATTAGGTAAGGGTGCCCCAGAGGCTGCGGCCTCCTAGAATAGGTACGTTTCAGAGTCAGAATCAGAAGCCACTGAGTAGATGTGTCACCATGTCAGCCTAAGAAGGTGTCAGAATTAGAGGGTGTCGGAGGCAGTACCCACCAGGCAGACTAGAAGCATTTTAGAGGGCAGTTTCAGAGATTCTCCGACTCAGAGAGTAACAGCATGAGAGCCACACACTTTAGGAGAGCCTCAATGTAAACGCCTCATAGAGTCTAGTGGCCCAGAATCGGAATGCCCCAAATTATTTGTCTCAAGAGTCAGGCATTCTCAGGCTGGGTGGTAGTAGAGCCTCTCAGACTCTAAGGCACCTGTCTCAGAGCCCCTCAGAGTAGACAATCACTTAGTCACTTTCTTTATGAGTTCCATAGGCAATGGGGGTATTCGGGTGTGAGCCCCAAACAAGGTATTACACAGGGGTATCTCAGAGTCTCACGCCCTGTAACTAGAAAGGACTCATGTCACAAAAAGTACCGTGTCATATAGGCTCCTGCTCATGGAGTGGTGCAGGCAGCTGCGCACCAACCTTACCCATTAGCCTTTGCGACCTAGCTCCTGGGTGTGGGCGAGCAGCACTTGCGCTGTGTGAAGATTGATGCGAATGAATGAACACACACACACACAGATTGAGGGCTTTTCTTACTGCTTACTGTTTAGCGTGCACTACTCCTGCTCTTAGTGTAGAGCCATTCTCCAACTATGATAAGCAGAGGCACTTTTGAAATAACCCTCAGATGTCCTCCTTTTTTCGAATTCTTTGCCAAAGATAAACAAATAGGACAGTCCAAGTGCGCGTGGATTTGAGGATTTTCTAAAACGCTGTTTTGTTTGTCTGAAGAGTTTTGTTAATTGAATAACGTCGTCGATTCGATACCACGTACACCTCCGTGTTTTCCGTTCCACTTTTGCCAAAAATGCTTCTGAAACATATTTCAGTGGCTCCCTGCCGTGACCCGAGAGTCAAACAGTCACCTCACAACTAAGCCTTTCAGCCAGCGGTGGCTCGGCTCCATGTTAATAGCTAGAATCATACGTCACCTCCGAGTCTGGCAAGCCGTTTCCTTATTTGGTGTCAGGATAAAGCCCATTCTGGCAGCACGCGCGCGGCTGTCTCATTCCAGAAGGGTTCGCCTGGAGGCGTGCCAGCGTCGGACCTGCTGGCATTACTCACTACTGAGGAAAGCGTTTATAAACACTGCGTGCACTGAGCGTCCCAAGCCAGGACATTAAAGTCAACCCACAGAAAGCTGCTTTTCGTCCGTCGTTTTTAATTTTAATTAGATTGGAGCCGAGATGTACTTCACAGACCTAGTAAGACCAAGTATAAGATTACCTCTGAATTCCTTAATGGTTTCTCCCACATTAAATTATACAACACCGACGGTATTCTGCATGTCTTATAATTAACTGCAATGCATTAAATATAGCAACATAATTTAAAATAATATGTAACATATTGTGCTCTAATCAACACAATGGTCCCATACCAGGGGGAAGGTGATCTTGTGTGCCCCTCCCCCACACCTCAAAAGGGAATCCAGAACTGGCTTCAGAGGAGAGAAAGGGAGAAGGAGAGAGAAGAGTTAAACACAAATTAAGCAATTGTCCAGTTGAGAGAGATTGTGAAAATGGACTCATTGGGATTGCAATACCTTGCTTGTCTGTGGTGCAGGAGTATGCAACATTCTACAAATTTCTTGGACTACAAATACCATGAGACCTAGACAGCATAGTTTATGGGGCGTGGTGATGTCAGTTACAGTCCAAAATATCTGGATTGCCCCAAATTGCAGACCCATGTTTTGTGTCAGTGAAGAGAGATTAAAGCAAAGCGCTGATGGGAAAAAGAGCTAACACATAATGCCCCTGAGACCAAGGGCCTGATTTACAGAAATAGTCGCAAATCGACTGCAAAAACTTTAGCGCATGCGCAAATGCATCACAAGAGTAGGCGATTTACAGATCGGATAGCACCTGACACGCCCATAATACGCCTCTTGTGCAAAGCAAGGAGTCACCGAAACCGACCGTTTGCCACCCATTCCGACCCGTGACACCAGATTGAGTGAAAAATCCACAAATAGCATGGCGAGTACCCACAAGGAATGACCATTATCTGCACCCATACCAACCACCAAAAACTGAATAATGAAATAATAATGTGCACCCCACATGAAGTGTGCACCTATGCCCACTATTCCCACCTCCTGTACACCCACGAAACAGAGCCATATACATGTAAAATGTACCTACACCCACTATTCCTACTCCCCAAACAGCCACCAAACTGAGCCATACATATGCACAGTGCACGTACGCCCACTACTCCCACTCCCTGTACACCCACAAAACAGAGCCACACACATGCAAAGTGCACCTACACCCAAAAAACCTAACCCCTGTACTCCCACCAATCACCACACCACACACTTAACCCCACACCCATGCACCCCCCTCAAAAGACCAGCACACACAAGGTGCACACCAAAACCGCACAACACAGCACCCATGCATCCCCCTTGAATCAAAACATAGGGCACACATACCAGCCATATACATGTTACTTGGCTGTCACCATCATCACACACCAGTGGGGGCACAAAGGTGGATGAGAACTGTCCAGCCCCGCTAGCATGTGGATGCCCCACCTGCGCCTGTATTTGTGCTACATGAAGGCAGGAAGCCAACCACCCCAGCCCATGCTTCTGTGCCCCCAGTGCATGCACCGCCCTATTGCCCAGAAGAGAGACTGACTCTGAAGTGAGACCCGGAGCTGTGGGCCATGTGGGTACCTGCCCCTGTGAGGGGGACCATGACACACTATGCCATCAATCCTGACCACTGGGCACCCATGAAGCCTAACAAAATGGCCACAGTTGAATATGAGTCACAACTAAGCACATCATCTGGACGCACAGGCAAGGGGAATGCATTGAGGGCTGAACCGTGGGCCACAACAAGCAGTGCCCTCCTGGGATTGCACAGCATAAGAACTCTGCCCTGTGCCGAAATATAAAATCTGCTGCATGCCAGTGTACAGGCCAATACCCAACAAATTCCACCAGAATTGTCACCACCTCCAGTGTGCAACCACAACACCCTGCTGGAGTGTTCTTCAAACTTTTTAGGCGCCCCCCAAGCAAAATGTGGGCAGTCTGGGCACTTTTTAGGCCACCCCCCTGAGGAAAATGTGGTCAGTCCATTCCCCCCAAAAAATGCCAAATGGACAGTCAGTCCAAATGGCAATGAATGGCGCGCCGTCACTGCATCCTACTCCCAGTATAGTCCCTGGGCTCCCCCACCTGCTACCCTCACAGTCACTGGGCTTCTTCATCCCACTCCTAGCCCAGTCCCTGAGCTCTCCCCACCCCAGCCCACCCCACCCCACCACAGACCCTGGCCTCTCCAAACCCTGCTCTCACCACTTTCCCATGGCTCCCACCCATCCTGCTCCCACCACAGTCCCTGGGCTCCCCCACCCTGCTCCCAGCACAGTCGCAGGGCCAGTGGTGGCTGGTGAAAATTTTAAGTGGAGGGGCATACATATTTCCACCAGATATGCCATTGCGACCGAGCACAGCGAGGGAGACTGAACCAATCAAAAGGGATTTGGGGGTTTTCCCCTGTGAATTTTGAATAATGGGTTAAAATGTTGCATTGTAGAGCGTACTTTAATATAAAATGGATAGGTAAAAAGCCAAACAGTTTGCAATTGGTGCTGGGGGGCCACCGAGGCAGGCATGATCTTTTTTACTGGACATCTATGATAGATGTCCAGTAAAAAGATACCATCCCTGTCCCCTGGGCCCCACAGTGCCTAAAACAATCAACATGATTGTGTGTGTATGCTAGGTGCTGGGGATGGGGGGGGGCAAGAGGAAAAGCATGGTATTTTTGACTGGACATCTATGATAGATATGAAAATACCATCCCTGTCCCCTGCCCTGTGCTCCACAGCTCCTCAGAAGGAGAGCTGATTTTGGCAGGTGAGTAGGGGGATTGTGCAATATAGGCATTTTTACAGCCCTCCTTCCCCCCTCTATCCCCTCTCACCAAAATCAGCTCAATGGACCAAAACAAACACTAACACACACACACACCAATCACCAATCACTCAGGCTTTGTGTTATTGTGGGCGTGACTATTTAAGAGGACTCAGCGCGCGCACCGGCGAAGTCCCATGAAGTCCCGCTTTGCCCGCTACTCTCTGCTTGCTGTTCCAGATTTTTATCTGAAGACGTGTTTAAGACGTGTTGAAATTCATTTAATTTAAAATAAGGACTCAAAGAACCACAAGGTGAAGCATATAGAACTATCACCTCTTACCTACTGTTAATACGTATTACACGTATATTAATTCTGTATCTTCTCTTATCTAGGCTTTGTGTTATTGTGGGCATGACTATTTAAGAGGACTCGCGCATGCACCGCGCGCACGCAGCAGCAAAAGTCCCGTGAAGTCCTGCTTTGCCGCTTCACCGCAGGGTTGTGAGCAAAGCGAGGTACTTGGACTGAACGCGAATTTCTGAGGATGTAGCTGTGATTGACCTCCCTTCCCCAGGTTCCAACTTTACGCTTCAAGAATCATTTGCCAATCTATCTTTTTCGCCTAAGCTGTTTTCTAATGGAGGTTGCACTCAATCTAACATAACGTCATCTTTCTTGGTTCCTACTCCTCGGAAATGCTCTCCACTAGAAAAGTGTCAACCTCTTCAAAATGTGCCGAAAGTGGTCGATTTGACTTTAGAAGCCATGAATTTGACCATGCAAACCCTCACCCAATTGTTTAACACACTGAACACTAAATTGGATCTACAAAGTGCACAGCTAATATCTGTTTTGGCTTGGCAAGCAAAACAAGAGATACTCTGGGCCCAAAAGTGAACTACTATAATTTATCCCATTTTGCCTCCGATGGTACTAGTTGATAAATGTCTATCACCGATAAAGTTTGGAACTGCTGCAACCTCAACATCAGCCATGGCATTTAATACATCTTTTTCAAGTTCGCCGCAGAAACCGATGGATAAGTCGGATTTCCACGTAAATTTGGTGAGTCAAATGTCACCTATCACCGTAGACAACTCTGGAATATTGTGTTCCCTTCCTTATATTGGCCAAATTATCAGAGAGAAAAAAAAAATCTTGATAATGAAAATTGTGTGACTGGCCCTCCGATTGCGACTGTTAATGTCCCAGCTCAGGAGCCGTACACGATTTTCTGTAAGAATCCGCCTCTACTGAAAAAAAACGGACTCCAGCTGTTGGGAAAAAATCCAAAAATGTTAAAAGTACTACAATAGGCACCTCGGCGAGTTCGAAGCATTTTATTAATATGCTCACTCTTCCCAGTAATCACAGCCAGCTGGCTTCCTCAGCGATAACAAAAAAGTACATGCAATTGAGTCAAGTTTGTAAATCAAAGCTTGCCATCTCAAGTAATAATCCAACATCCATAGTGCCCTATGCTCCACTGGATAACTTAGTTCAAGCGGTCCAGATTCAAACAATCAGAAAGCTAGGTCGGAAGCCCAGCATTCCACTCAGGTGATTGGTGCTAATTCAGAGCAAGCTTCCTCGAAAAGCACTGATGCACTGACTTCCAAGGAGAAAAAAGAAAGTTTTTCATCCCAAGTCTAGTTCACCCTCTGAAAATGAACAAGCTGCTCTAGGTATTCGAAGACAAGAAATTTGAAAAGAAGTTGATTCCTATATGAGCAGACTTTCGTCCATACCGACACTCCAAGCTCCTTTCCTTGGGCCAGTGAATCCTAATATTGAAATAAATCAGCATTTTACATCCAAGCCCACGGTCACATTCAAGTGTAATAGAAATGCGGAAGTCGAGCTTTCTGCTTCTTCCTCGACTACGCACGATGCAGAAATAGCAAAATTGTTGCAATCACTGCGTCCATTGCTAAACAAACCAGTTCCCTCTGTTGTGCCAACCCCTTCTACTAAAAACCCTCCTATAAAGTCAATATTGAAAACAAAAGTGCGAAAGGAGCATAACATTGCTTTAGTATTGGGATGTCGTCCACCGCTGCATCCGCAATATGTTCTTAATCGGCATAGCATCTTAGAATATTTTTCAGACATCCCGTTACTGCAGGATATCAGGTCTGCAGATATTGTCCAGGTAGAGTTTTTTAATGACAACTCTGTGAGTACGGCATGTTTGTGGCTCACGTCGCGAGTCGTCAGGAATCTCATTTGGGAGGCTAAAGATCAGCTCCTAGCCCTGGGCTTTATCCTATTATTGGGACCAACAAGCACCCCAAATGGACTCCCAAAGGCAGATGCTAGGAGTAAATCAGCTACAAAAGAGCTTAGCCATGCTCTTGTGATTCCAGAAGTTAACTCAGCAGTTGAAGTGTCCTCCAAATGCTGTTGTAATTGTGATTCCAGAAGTTAACTACAGCAGAAGGTAGATAATGAACGTCTTATAACGCTTGCATCCTGGAATACTCTGGGTTTTAGTCATATACTTAATAACAAGCAAGACACTCTTAATAACCTCGATGTGATTTTATTACAGGAAACTTGGCTAACGACGTACCTTCTTGGGATAACCATGCGCTCCATTTTTTGCCAGCATTGAAGGGAGACAAAGGTCGGCCTATGTCAGGTCCCCTGACTGGTTCCAAATTGAGTTCCAAAACTAGCATAATTTTTACTTATGCTCCAAATTCCTTTGCCCAATTAACTGTTATCTCAATTGAAGCAATCTTGTACGCCATAGTGAACTTATACTGGAATCCCAAAGGCATTGACAATTGGAGGTTTTTAGTTGATCTTTCTACTATGCTGGATTACATTGTACTTGTGCCGAGAATTCAGCACACAATTGTGGCTGGCGATCTTAATCTTCATTGACTTACTCAAAGGAATGCGACAGAAGACTCGAGACGTACAATGTGGGAACAACTTATGTTTGCGAGAGGTTTTTGTATATTAAATGGGAGCAGATTTGACAATAGTGACTTTAAACACACTTGGCAACAGAGCACTTTAAAAGCCACTATCGATTATATTTTTGTGGACGACAAATTATTTTCTAAAATCAAATCTTTCCACATAGAATCAATACTAAACAGTGATCATCGAATGCTTATTGTAGAATGGTTGGTCACTGTGGCCCCTATCATTCCGTGTCCAATAGTTACTACAGGTAGATTGTCTGTTTCCAACCAGTTAAATCGTATACAATGGAATGAAACAAACCTGAATGATTTTGACAAATCTTTGCAAGTTGCCTTTTGTCATTCTCGAGAAAACATATCATCTACTGACACACCCTATTATGATCTTATGCAACACTTTGTGGATAAAAAGGCACGTATGTCTCAGACTTTTAGAGGTACCCATATGTTTGATATGGAAACAAAAAATAGGAAAACTGAATTTCACTTCCAAAAACGGGAAGCCATGAAGTTAACTTTGAGTGTCAGATTCAAAGCCCTAACTAAAGTCAAAACCTCATATAGAAATTGGCGGCAATGTCATTGTAGTAAATTACTTCAACAGGATGGTGAGCTAATGCTATGAGTGTCTCGTGAACAGAATACAGCTCAAATCTGGAAAGTATTGAATAATGCCCTATCTCCTGCGCAGACTATGGGCCTCATTACACGGATGGCGGAGAACCATGGCGCTATTAGCGCCATGGTTCATGCCGGTAAAATACCGGCACCGCCTTGGCGGAAAGGGGAATTACCGCCCCATTCCAAGGTTGGCGGGGCGGTAATTCCCCCTTCCACCATTGCCCTTCCCCATTCCCATTTTTGCCCCATAGGGCTCAATGGGAATGGGGAATGCGCTAATTACGGTACCGCAAATTGCGGTACCATAATTAGCTCCCTGGGTCCCTTTGCGGGTTGGTTTTTAACGCCTGCAAAAAGCAGGCGTTAAATCCCCCAACCCGCAAAGGGACCTCGTAGTAAGGCGGTAAGGATTTACCGGTACCGGTATTTTACCGGTACCGGTAAATCCTTACCGCCATCTGTGTAATAAAGCCCACAAATTCACAGTGTTCCAGAAGCGAGCTGGATTCGTTATTTTTCTAAAATCTATGCGCTTCCCCCCAATTTAGGGTTAGACTCTAGAACGATCTCTCACACCCCGTTTCATATTGCTATCTCCAAGTCTGATATATTGTATTTCATCAACAAAATAAGTCAGTCAAGAGCTCTGGGCCCTGATGGCCTGTCTAATAAAATCTTTAAACAACATCCTGAAATTTGGTCATCAATTCTCTACCAAATTTTTGAACACATTAACATCACGCAAAATATACCTGCTTCTTAGAAACACCCTTGATTGTTCCCATTCATAAAAAAGGCGATCAATGTCTCCCAGAGAATTATAGGCCTATCGCCTTATTACATGCACCTGGGAAACTCTATAGTCGCATTATTTTACAAGAACTGAATATGTGGACCAGTAAAGAGTGTAAAAGAGATCTGTTTCAAACTGGCTTTGTTGCCGGATTAGGGACCTCTGTGAATCTAATCACTTTAAACATGCTAAAGTCTAAATATGCTGAACTCAATCAGCCGATCTATATGGCATTTGTGGATTTCTGCGTAGCGCTTGACTCGGTTGATCGAATGTTACTATTTCATAAATTACAAAACTATGGTTGTCCATCTTCCCTACAAACTGTGATTAAACAACTGCACACAAACACTAGTATGCAAGTTAGACTTTCACTTGATGGCTTATTATCTGCAAATATTGAGACCCTGAGGGGGTTAAAACAAGGGTGCATTTTAGCATCAACATTGTTTAACCTCTTTCTGTTGGATATAGGAGTTTCTTTTGGAGATATAGGGCCTCATTACACTGTAGGCGGTAAGGGTTTACCGGTCCGGTATTTTACCGGTACTGGTAAACCCTTACCACCCTACTACGAGGTCCCTTTGCGGGTTGGGGAATTTAACGCCTGCTTTTTGCAGGCATTAAAAACCAACCCGCAAAGGGACCAGGGAGCTAATTACGGTACCGCAATTTGCGGTGCCGTAATTAGCACCTTCCCCATTCTCATAGAGCCCTATGGGGCAAAAATGGGAATGGGGAAGGGCAATGGGGTAAGGGGGAATTACCGCCCCACCAACCTTGGAATAGGGCGGTAATTCCCCTTTCCACCAAGGCGGTGCCGGCATTTTACCGGCATGGACCAAGGTGCTAATAGCACCTTGGTCCACCGCCATCCGTGTAATGAGGCCCATAGACTCTGATTCACCAAAGTTGGGACTACAAAAGATCATATGGCTTTTATATGCCGATGATCTTGTATTACTCTCCCAAACACCTGAAGGCTTGCAAGGTCTGTTAAACAAATTGGACGAGTATGTTTGCAACAACAATTTGACCATCAATATGGCTAAGACGCAAATAGTAATTTGTCAAAGAACGACGAAAACAAAAATGGTAAACTATCAGTGGTTTCTGCAGACTACGCCATTACAGGTTGTTTCCTACTATAAATACCTAGGGCTTCCCTTCTCAGGCTCTGTGAAAAATCAGATCTATGATGACACTCTGAAGGCCAAAATCACGACTTTAATCGCCCAAGCAAAGATAATTTTGCATAAGTATGGCAAATTCACTTCAACTCATGTTGTTACCTTCTTTAATCAGAAAGCAGTACCTATTCTCTCCTATGGAGCGGATACTACTTTACCGAAATCAAGAACATTTTGGGATTGCTTAGAAGGGAAATTTTGGAAAGCTGTTTTTCGTTTACCCTCCTGTACTCCTATTTGCTTTCTTAGATACGAACTGGGCCTAATTTCAATGTTTAGACAGGTTCTCTGGAAACTGTGTAACTTTTATCATAAATGTCTATTGGGACGCAATACTCTGAACATCTTAGGCTCAGTAGCGATGCACATCTACTCTTCTAAAGATGCGTTTCCTAAGAAGTGGGTCAAAGCTATTTGGATTGCGCTTGTTGATGCTGATATCACAATTGATTTATTACTCACTAACCCTGAAAAAGCCAAGAAACAAATGTATTGGATTCTGACACAACAAATTTGCACAAACTATGTAGATTTTAATTTAAACCTGTTCCCACACAAGAAATTTAAACAAATGGGTCATTATCTCATAAAGTGTCCATCACATTTTGTGCGTGCTGAAATTCTAAGGTTACGCCTGAATATTTGCCCGACAAATCAGATCCTGGCAAGACGTGGCTTAATCTCTGAAAATGAAAACTTTTGCTGATTCTGTAAAAATTTAAAGCGGTTAGAGACATTGGGCCTCATTACCACCCTGGAGGAAGACCATGGTGCTATTAGCACCATGGTCGATGCCGGAGTCCGCCATGGCGTAATGGGGAATTACCACCCCATTCCGAGGTTGGCGGGGCGGTAATTCCCCATGCCGCCATGGCACTTCCCCATTCCCATTTTTGGCCCATAGGGCTCAATGGAATGGGGAAGGCGCTAAGTACGGTTCCGCGAATTGCGGCACCGTAATTAGCACCAAGGTCCCTTTGCGGGTCCCTATTTTAACAGCTGGTCTACACCAGCCGTTAAGGTCGGGTCCCGCAAAGGGACCGCGTAATTAGGCGCTACTAGGTTAACGGCGCCGCAGCCTTTTACGGCGCCGTTAACCCATTAGCGTCTGGGTCGTAATGAGGCCCATTATCTCATTTAGTTGTTGATTGTCCTGCATTGTGTGGACTACGTGAACATTACTTTCGCAATTTATTGCAATTTTCTTCTGATCGTTCTTCCTATGAAATATGGAGTTTATTAATCACGAGCAACCGAACCACTATCCATATTGCGCTTACGCAGTTCATAAAAACAATACTGCCGCGTGATACCATTTTAAATGAAAATTGAAAACCGTATTGTTGTATGTTCTGCAACAGATCATGTTCAATTTAAAAGTGCTACAAATATTTTATGAAACTGGGAGTTTTCCTTTTTACTAAAAACTTGTGTGTTATTATATGTAAATGAACTTTTAATCACATTTGCGTAGTTTTTAAAGAATCGTGTATAATAGTGGTTACTATTGTAAAATTGTAAAATTGTGGAAGAAAAATATGATGTTTTGTTGCTAATTAATTGTTTAATTATGTTGTAGTTATGTTGTAACAAAGACATTTTGAAAAGTTGAATTCTTCAGCCAAACAAATAAAAAAAAAAAAAAAACTAGCAACCACTCTATCATTCACACGAGCACCCATCACCATACACTTACTCATAACACAAGCATACACACATCCATACACATATTTAAATAAAAAACAAATGAACTAAATGAACATAAACGTACCTTCTGCAGGGGTCTGCGTGTGGGTGCTGAAATGCCCCACTCCAGACTGCTCTGTCCGTATGTGCGAGGAGGCGCTGTAGCTCCCCCTCATACATACAGACATGCAGTGCCCCAGCCAGCATTTCCAATGAGCTATGCAAGGCTGGCGAAGCAAAAGGCCCCCAGCCTTGCATGGCTCAGTGAGTATGTGCGGCTGGGAAACAGAACTGAATTGTCAAAAGGAAACAGCAGCTGAGAGAGTGCTCAGTGTTTCACTGGGCTGGCTCCTCGGCACTTCCATAATGGGTGAGGGGGCCTCTGGGTGGCCGTCAGACTTGGACTGGCCTATAGGGCAATAGGGCAATGCCCGTACCAAAATGGGCCACTTTTTTGGCCAATGTGGGCCAGTTTGATGAGTTACTTCACTATGCAGCTAGTAGTTTTGACCATTGTTACTGAATAAATATTCTTTAAATATCACAATTTGCTTCCATTTTTTCACAAAAAACACCCCCCTAGGGTACTATTCAAACAATCTGTGACTAAAGGAATGCATATCCATTTGCAACTGCGTGCCACGTTTTCATTGGTGCCTGAGACAGTTTTATGCTCCAGTCCGACCCTGTGAGCTGACCCTTCCCATTTTCTCCAATCTAAAAAAAAAATATTTTATTTTTATACATTTCTGCTGGGCTCTGGCGCCCCTTCCAGTGATGCGGCCACGCCCCCCAGTTTGAAGACCTCTGCCCTACTGTAACCTGTTCATGGACATTGTTCAAACATCATCTAAACTACAACCCGTGTGTGTGTGTCCCTCTACAAATGAGTGTCATTGACGCAACTTGTAATTCCCACCACCGCAATTACTGATGTTGACACTGTATGTCTGTTATAACTACTGGTCTACCATAACTCCCCTCCAGAGCTAATGGAATACATATGTCCTGCAAAAATGGGGCAGCTCCACCACCTGATTGCATGTGCACATCCACATGAGTGGGTTGCCACGCCATCCTTAGAAGTGTGAGTGATCATTGGTACATCACATCCCCACCCATCCTAGTACACCGGTTGGCCAGATACAAATAATACACAGATGCGTCTCACATGATGTACGCCATGGAGAAATCAATGGCCACATACATCGGAGGCACACGTGGTGCTGTTGACACACATTTACTTGAATCACATATACAGCCACAAACACCCTTACACACACAGCCATCAGACCTACAGATGTGGGACTGCCGTCTGATGAGTAACACATGCATTAGCAGCCATGGTGCGTGAAAATAATCCAACCATGCACAAAAGTACAAATCAGGTAGCACAGACATTCCCAATACATGCACAGAGCATCACAGTGGCCATCACTGGGACCATCAAAATCACTGAGCAACAATCATTGTCACTGGCAACTTAACCACACCCAACACACATGTGACACCCATGCAACACTGACAAAGCCCTGGCGATGACAGCGCCACCCATGAGAGAACATCCACATTCACAACACAATCACAAACACATATGAGTAGTGGGGGACATATGCATCAACCATATCACATGTAAACATGCATCTACAGTGCAACATCCATGCGCACTGCAAGGCACAGTCATCATCGTCAAACATACTAAAACATAGACCCATACAGGCAACATAGACCCGTACAGGCAACACATATGGATGCATGACTATCTGTGCGATGAATCTAATGTAGGACAACACTGACAACCGCAAAGACTAACAGTAAAAACATCTGGCAACCAACACCAACACCCACACACACATACAGCCACAGATGCAAATGAGTGCCTTCAAACGACACAAATACATGTACCAATCAAATGCACATGAAAGTACTACATGCATGGACTGAGAAGGGCAGAATGAATGCATCCACATATGCCGATACAATGGTGCATGTCTGTGATCCTGACACCTGCATACAGCATACATGTAGCTTGCTGACAATGCGCACACGTATGCACAAATCCTACATGCCACATGATGATGTCGCATGCACCCTCATAAACAGACCGGTGTGACATGCACTACAAAAGATGACTGCACACACACATAAGCTTTGTATAAAGTGAATATGCAAAGAAATAAGAAAAGAATATCCACATGAGTCCGATAGAACAACAAACACAACAGTATAGTGTTGAAAATCCGACAAAAAGCATGGGACAAATCATTCAAAATAAGTCCACAGGAATTCTGCTTCAAGAAATAACAATAATGAGGCAAACACAAACAAATGAAACAACAGTCACTGCTGCAGTCCAATCCCTGCCAACTGAAGCTCCAATGCTGCATCAGAGTCTGCCTCCAGCTGTCGCAGGCGTGCCTCTGTGCTGTAACTGGGGGCCTGCAGGGTCTCACAAGTGGACTGCTCAATAACCTGGGCAGCCCTCATGTTCTCCCGCACAATGTCAGCACATAATCACTCCACCCTTGCATGTGCCGCATCTCTGACCCTGTCAGATGCATCCTTGATAGCACGCAACCTTACTTCCTCCTGCTTCCACATGCGCTGCAGTTGGAATATCATTGCCACATTAATACGTTGCCTTGCAACGTGCCTCCCCTGCCAGACCAAGAATGACTGCTGTGCAACTGCTCCTGCCTCCTGGCAGCCCGCCTCTTGCGCTGGCCCTCCCTCTGGAGAGAAGTACTGGCCCACCACTTTCCTCAAATCTTGGCTGCCAGACATACCTGGGCCTGGTTCCACCGGAATGCACTCCATGTCCACTCGCAGCTCCACTGACCATGAAGCAGGCACCAGACCAGCAAATGGGTGAATGTGGGTTGAGGAGCCAGGAGTGGTTGCCAGCATGGAGGCCACTCCTGTGGGTGCATGGGGCACAGTTGCTGTGGGGGAGGTGGGTGTCACCTGTGTTGCCTGGACCATGGTCACCACAGCCAGCAGTGCACCAGCTATCTGCGACAGGTTGTGGCACACCTCCCTGTGATGGCAGATGAGTTTGCCATTGACAACGTCCAGGGACTCCAGTGCAGCCACCTGCTGGCCACAGCCCGAAATAAGCAAGGGCACCATGGCACCCCGAATTGCATCTATGGCACTCAATGCTGGGATAGTTTGTGTGCTTGCGTCGGCACGTGTGCCTGTGTCGACACATGTTTGCAGCCCTGTAGATGATGGCCCTGGACACTGTGAATAGGTGACCCAACCAATGTGTCCTGCACAACGTCGTTCCAGGCACATGTCCCCAGCCTGCCATCGGATGATGCACCCCCACCAGACACCATGGGCAGGTCCACAACTGCGCCCTCGACCTCCACGACTACTGACCCTGGCACCACAGATGGGAACTCAGTGGCAACCAGCCTGTCTGTGGGTATGGGTGAATCCCCATGCAACTCCGCCCCTGTGCGCTCACCCTCCAGGTTCATGCCAGTGTCCATCACGCCACCCCCAGTGTCATCAGAGGATGTACCCTCAGCAGCCACCTATCCCTCGGATGAGGTGAATGACGGGATCCTCTGTCGTGGTATACGCCGAATCTTGGAATGGCTTGGTCTTGCAATTGTCTCGTCCTCCATGCTGGTTCCCTCATCTGCATTTGACACTGGATGGTAAGGGAGAGAGAAGAGGCAGTTCAGCATGTGTATAAACATGTGCATGTCTGAAGGATGGCATGGTACCATGCCGCCATCTCACATACAAATGGCATGGACCAATCACAACACGACTGAAACTGATCACGCATAACAGATATACATGTGAACATGTAATACAAGATGCTAACCACCTCCCAACTGCATGCATGAATCTGCAGAGAATGAGCATTAACCACCCCAAGGTAACAACATTTACCCTGGCCACATGAGAATATTGACTCGGGCATATGTGAGAACTAGAGCATGTTACCAAGACAGGCAGCCAGCATCATTGCACCATCTACACAAACATTCATCTGATCCAGGACCCCGCTCCCGCATATGACCATGGTACATGGCCATGCGTAAGGTGGAAACGGCAGACCCCATGCTCCCGACCATACACCACCACTGCCACATGGCAAGTCAGCAATCCATCAACCTTCCCAATCAATGGCCATCCAGGGCCCAATACCTCCCCACAACCACACATCCACCAGCAATTGACTTTGTACACGCACCAGATGAGTCAGCCAAGCCCTCATATCCACCAGAGGCCAATACACATCCTGCAATGCAGATTGCGGCCTTGGCACACAACCTTGACTTGGGCCACATGTGTCCATCCATGCATGTGCCACTGGGAAGTGAATGTGAAGGCTGATCATCCCTTGACCTGTAACACATGGCCCAACACCCTTGCTGTAAACATGCAACTGCATAAGGCTACAGCGGAATACAAGGACCACCCTGGCACATCCTTCCAAGGTTCTCACCTCCATAGGACCCACAAAGAGTGCAACCAGGCATGCACCATTACGTCACACAACATTGCTGTGTCCACCGGCAAGCGACATCCAAATATGCATACCCTACACATGGCATACACATTCTGCCGCATTGGACTGAGAATGTCGACTCGCCTGCTGCCTGGATCTGTTCCTGCAGTTTGAGGACCTGGGCATGAAGATCTGGTTTCACCCTCTGCAAGATCCTGAGTTGGAGAGGTGAAATCCTATGGTGTCCACATGAGTGCACCTCTGCAGTGGATCCCTCCTCAACGGCCGCCCTGGCCTTCTTTTGGCACCAGATCCTCATGTCGTTCCATCTCTTCTTAATGTTTTCTGGTGTCCGCACGGACACCTTCAACATTAATGGCTGTGTCAATGTCCTGCCAGATCCTCCTGTGATCAACTTCTCCAAGCTGCTGCTCCGGATGGAACAGTGCATCATAGTGCTGCAGCACCCAGTCACACAGTATGGCAACTTCTGCCCCCAAGAAGTTAGCTGCCCTCATCTGTGCAACCTTTGAGGTGGAGGTGGCCGACATGTTGATCCAGAGTCTGGTGGACTGGCACAGGGAATGGGAAGCACCTGTAACAGAGATGGAGGTGTGACTACCTTAAATGTTATGGGGTAACAACACTCTGTGTCCCATGGAGTGTGCCCACAGTTCATGGCCCCAAGTCTGCTCTCATAACATTGTGCCCCATCCCAGGCCCAATATCGATTCAGCCATCCAAGGCAAATCACTCATTGCCAATGTCTGAACTGACACCTGGGCATGGACCGACACGCTCACACATGCACACACAGTGACCAGCTGTACATGTCCCTGCAGCCCATTCAACTCAGGCCCCTTGCCAGCACCATTCATGCATCTGCTGTAGCAGATCCCATATGCATGAGCGTACAATATCAAGCTAACTACTACACATTACGAAAGTAACCATGCTACATGTGTTTATCATTGCATAGGTGAGCTCCCATATGCAAATCACTGTGCCCCCACAACAAAACCCCCTCCCCATGAGTGCCACCATCCCGCCCCCACCTCCCAACATGCAGCCACAGAGCCACCACCTGCCTGTGTCCTATTCCTCCACTCACCTGTACTGGGCAGCAGCAGACAGCAATGTAGTGTAGTTGGACCTATGGCACACTGGGAATGTACTGAAAACTAGCCAAGAAGAGCACACCAGAGGGATTGCAGGTTTGTGAGATGCCAAGATGAGTCCTGAACCAGTGGCAGGAGCTCCCTGTGTACCCATGCAACTCCTGATGGTGAAACAAGCTGGGCCGTCTCATGTAAGTTACACACGTGTGCTGCGGGACCCCCAACCGGGCCATAGAGTCGGGGTTTGCCCAGAAGCACTTTAAGACAAGATATCAGCACCCGTGAGAAGGATGGGGGTGCAGATTTAATACTCCTACAGCAATCAATAAAGACAACTCAACGGTTTGGCAAAGCGAGTCCGTTTAATGACAAGTACAAAAAACGGGGAGTCATGAAAATCAGCAATGGTGCGATCTTCCTTCTCGCTTCAACGCCAATGAACTTCATAAAAATCCTAACATTTATACTAAAAACTCATCATCCTTGACGTGTAACACTAAAAAGTTGATATGCAATTCTATTGGTTAGGAAAAGGTAACTTTACTATGGGTACTATATCTGTATATGGTAACAGCGTGAGGGGATTGGGAAAACACTGTCAGGTGGGCATCTAAGACCTGCCTTCAAAAATGACTAATGCAGATGTCACTAAAAGTACAACGTCCCATTGGTTCTACTAACTATAGGACCCTAGATTACTTGGTCCACTGTGATTGGGTTGGCACCAACTCCATGCATACTTTTTCACTTTGCTTAGCAGAACACAGAATGGTCGTCCAGGTGCAGGGTGCCCCTCAATTCACCCGGCCTTCCTTCAATCAATCATCACTTTAGTGGCTATGTGTCAATTATTTCCCTGTGGTTGGCCTCGAGAATGCATCTTCTGCCTAGATATCGTCTCTTGGCTCACAGCCATGCGTAGGTGTGGGGGTCTTGCTCTGTTTGTTCTGCTGGTCATGTGATTCAGACACCGTGGATTTGCCTTTTCCTCAACAATTAGTGTATTTGATTTTATGTTCACCCACCACCTGCCTTCAGCTTCTTATCTTGCCCCTTCAAAGCAGTATATTGTGGTCCTTGCTTCAGTTAATTGTAGCTACTGCTCGTTCATTTTGATGGATACGACCTTGATTCCCTAGGCACGAGTTGCCTCTGCTGAGTTTTGTTTCTGCCGCTCAGCTCCTGATTCCATTGAATGTGAAACCTTTTTCGATTGGTCCTAGTGATTTTTGGTGATTCTGCTTTTGTGCAAAGTGGAAGTATAATTCATAGAAAGTGCTTTATTTGAGGTAGATATGTATATGGCGCTTGCCGCTCTATCCCTCTATTAAGCATAGCAAGCTACACGATTCTCTTAGCTTTCTTGCGGTTCCAAGCATATGTACACGTGTAAACTGGTCAAATATCTTTGCCATGCTTAAAGGTTAAGCTTCTTTCATTTGACATCGTCTTCACACTCTAAATTCACGATATCCTTGTTCATGGCGATTTGCCTCTTTATGTAATTCTCTGGTTGTCACTTCTTCTACATGTGAGTCAGGATTAGGTCACCATTCGTCTTCCATTAAGACCTTTTTGTATTCTTCAGGGACTGTACTCAGGCGATCTTCGGTTCGTCTCATTTGTTGATATGGTTTTCTCAATGGGTACCTTACTGTCCATGGTTTACTCGGTACTGGTACTTCAATAGGCATCGTTCTTCTGATAGGTACTGGAGAGAGCCCCACCGCGGCACTCTGCTGGTTTATTTGCTGATCATACCTCACATATCTCGGTGTGAACGTTCCTGGTACTTGAAAATGGACGGTTGGAGTGCGGGCTGCATTTGGGACCTCCTCTACACTCCCCCCTCTGTGCGATTCATTGACCACTTTCACCTCCTTTTTTAGATCCATCTTCTTTTGTCCCTCTGTATTCACCTTCACTTCATCGCCTGGGTCCATTCTTTCTTCATCTTCTATGTCTATACATGATGTTCTGAAGAACCGTCTCTTTGGAGTTCATATTTTTAGGACTCCTTTTAAACTTCCTGCTGTTCTCACGTGTTCGTCTTTATTCCATGTCATCACTGTCCATTTGGGTTGCTTTAAACCCATCTTCCCACATAATTTCTATGCTTCTTGGGACATAGAAACCTTGTTCCTTCTGGTGCATGAATGCTGGCTTTCACAAAATCTCATATTTCTTTGTCAGTAAAGTCTTTGGGCTTCCATCCTGGCTCGACATCAATCATGATCTTCATCCCTATGGCTTTTCGCAGTTTTCTGGCACTGGGAGATTATTATCTTGATAACACAGAATCCTAGCAGTATCATCACTAACAGGGCTCCTAGAAACTTGAATGCATCTGCCATCCATTGTGGAACCCATGAGAATAGTGATCCAAACCAACTGTTATTATCAACTTCGTCCATCTCATCAATCATCTGGTTCTGCAGTTTTGTCAACATACCTATGGCTTCTGTTAGAGTTCCATTTTCCTCATCGTGAGAAGGTATAAATGTGCAACTCCTCCATCCATAGCTGTAATCATGTCAAGCACATATCTATTCTGGAGAGTCATCAGTCGGACTGCTCTTAACTCTTCCTTGATCACGTTGAATCCTTTTATGATTGTGTTGATGGTCTGCAGTAACTCCCATCTGGCTATCTGCAACCATTTAGTATTTGCTCCAACTTGAAATCTTGGCATGAAAATTGTTGTGAACACTGATGAGGTGAGGCTAAACAGCCTGTGTTCATATAGGATTGCATGAAAGGCTTCTTCTGATTTGGCAGAGAAGTAATTCTCTCTTTTCATTCGGGTCAACAGTTCCACAGATTTCCTTCTTCTCAGGTGTGCATCTGCTTTTGGGAAACTGTCATTATTCAGGTCACTTTTCGGGATCACCAATGCTGAAACGTGGACATTCACTATTGTGAATATGCCTCTGCAGTTTCTTGGCAGTCTGATGTATGCTTTGGATCCACATGCCCAATAATGATCCATAATCACTGCAGTTCCATGCATCATTCCTGGAGCATCAAAGATTTGTCCACAGTTCTGATTCTCTCCCATCTTCCTTGTGCCATTATTCCTGAAACACAATTTTGAGCTCTCCAATGGTACTATCTGCAAGGGTCCTCCTCTGTCTTTGACCCATGTCAGCAGTTTTGAAAGCATTGGCCATAATGGCTTGCATATTCTTTGTGAATTTTCAATTGCTTCCTTGCAGGCTCCGAGGACCATCCATGCCTTACAAATTACTACTCCTTTCTCCCATCCGTCTGGTGAAAGCACTGTTCCCCAAATCTGCATTTGGCCTGTTCTGGTTAACTTCCCATCTGATTTCCGCTCATTTCACTCCAGGTTTCTTGTACCTGATCACATGATTCCTAGTATGAGCTCTGTCTCTTGTCTTTATGTCTTGAACATAATTATCTTCATCAGGATCAGTTTTTTCAGTTGCCCATTTCAGTGAGGCATCACTTCCCATGAACTGGCCTCTGGTTTTGCACATTGCTCCAAGCGAAGGACTGTGCTGTCTGGGCATCAATTTCTACAGCTACGAGGATCTTGGACTTCCCCATGCTGTATGGTAAGAGTGCACAAACAAAGCATTCCCCCTCTGAACTTTGTCTTCCAACTTCCTTCATGTGTTGGTACCAAATGTTGTTTCCCAAATGTGCTGTGCTGTCCAAATAATACTTTAGTTTGTTGTTGTCTCCGTGCATGCTTCTCTTGATTCTTAAAGTTTTCATGTAGTTCGCTATAACTACATCCCTGAATGCATCTATATGGCTCTTTCTTACTCCTGCGGGAGGACTAGTGTACTGTTCTGGACCCCCATCTCGATCATCTGTAAAATGTGTTAGCTTTTCATACAAATTCTAAATAATATTGCCTCTGGATCCTGTTTGTTCTATTCGTGAGCTGTAGAACTTAAGCGATTGTTTCTCCTTGTCAGACCACTGGATTTGTCCATTAGTTCTGGATACAGTTTTCTTGTTTAGGCTATGGGGAGTGTCAAAATCAAGCAATAATTCAACAAGTCTCTTTACTGTGCATGTTCAAAATGTATCAAAATGTATCAGCTCCCAGTCTACGCCTCTGATCTGCTTCATTCCCAAAGACATGCTGTGTAGTTTTTCCTTGTCAGTACAAAAAAAAGAAAAAGAAAACAACTGAAATCTTTGACACTACTCTCTCGATCTGTCCCTCAGCGGAAAGTTTAAAATCTTCTCAAATAGTTCTGCTGATGGTTAGAAAATTTGTGGGTCTCTGATGTATGTGAGGACATCAACATCGATTGGTCTCCCCACAAGCTCTGGAAAATCCTCAATTAGGCAGAAAAACACATTGATTGCCAACCTGCTGTTTTCTGGTGACAGGGACATTTGTCCTGTCGTTGCTGGAATTTGGGACTGTTTGCTTTTCTCTTCACTGTGAACAGTATCTGCAATTTCTGTTTGTGTGTAGAGCCACTTTTATAACTATGCTAATTAGGATGATGCTCAGACATTCTGTATTTACTAGATCTCGAATAAAAGTTAAAACATCTGTTGTTCTCCTGACAAGTTCTAGACACTCTTCGATTAGGCGAAAAAACAATACGTTGATAAGCTCATTCTCTTCCTTCTCCGCTTGGGACATTTGGCTTTTGCTCGCTGTACTCAGGAAGTAGGAGGAACTGCTCGGCAATCACAGTGAGCAATCTCCTTATAGTCTTTTCGTTTTCAGGATCTTGAAGAAAGTCAGTGACACTGGTGAGCCTCCCCACCACTGACGGGTACAATTTTAGCACTAGATCGAAGTATGTCACCACATCTTTGGTGATGTTGCTATTGTGGGACACAATAAGTGATTCCAAACAAAGTTATCGTGCGGAAAGAGTTAGGATGCTGGTTTTTCTTCCAGCTTATGTGTCCTCGATCAAAATTGTGCATGTTCTCTTTTCCTCATTAAAGCTTCAGTTTGCCTCAGTCCAAAGTTCAAATTTGGCAGGCTATGTTGTGGTTTATAAATGCAACTTTCTTCTTCACCCTGCAACTCGGATGCACAGAGTGTCCATTTTTATGTCCTTATCTCCTTTTTTGCTTAGAGGAATGTCCAAAGTGAAACCACAACTTTTGCACAAAAGTTCCTTGTCTTTGCTTTGCTGCTGCTCATGCGTCCTTCTTCCTCGTCATGGATCTTGTCTGCGTGTGCTGTGGTTCTTCCCCGTCGTCTGTAGTCTCTTTGCGCTGGGGTGCAGGCAGGGGGTCTTCTCCGATGTATTGCTTGACGTCACCCAAAAAGATCCAAGTTCTTCTTCCTTGTAGTTTTACTGCAGAGGGAGTGCAGTCTCACTGTAAAGGGACCATTAAACCTGGGCTCGTCCCATCTTTTCCTCATATGGTTTTTTACCAACACTGTGCCTCCAGGGAAAACTGATGGAACACAAAGTCCTTGAGCTGTGTCTTCAGTAATATCTCCTTCTGTGTTCTGTGCTGCCCTGCACCCTTTTCGTCATCGCTGCAGCTGGCCTGAAATTACAGTAAGACATGCAATTCAAGTAATTTTGCATTTCAGACCCTAAGATTTCTCCTGTTGACTGGGCATCACATCTAGCTCTGTTTCGAGGTATCAGTGGAGTGCGCATTCTTCTTCCTGTGGCTATTTCATGCGGCGTAAGATGATGGTCGGAATCGGGTTGATTCCGGAGGGCATACAATGCCAAAGGAAGGCAGTGCAACCATCCCTTTCTTAGAGTAAGCTTCAACTTGGCTACCCTTTCCTTTAATAAGCCATTGAGCCTCTCACATATTCCGTTACCTTGCGGATGATACACAAACAAGAACTTGTGCTTTATACCAAGCAACAAGCTGATCTGCTCGAAAACTGCATTTACAAAGTGGATCCAGTTATCTGATCTCATAACTTTGCATACCCCCCACATGGGAAATACCTCGCTCACTAGAAATTTTCCCGCACAGGTAGAGTCTGGGTGTGTACATGGACCTGCTTCTATCCATCTAGAGAATGGACACACCACAACAATTAATTACCTGTACCCGTTACATACTTGAATCATATCAACATAATCGACATGCAAGTGTTGAAAAGGTCTGTTAGGCCTTGGGATGACTCCTCTAATTACCTTCAATGTGTGCCCAGCTGTGAACTGTTGGCAAATTATACAGTTCACCGGAAAAAGTGCAACATGCTCCGCTAAGTTCGGTATGAACCAGTCTTCCGCTAGCGTTGCTGCTAGATTCTCTTTTGTCATGTGTGCTGATTAGTGTAACTGTTCCAGTGCTAATTTTAACAGGGCTATATGCATTACTGGTTTACCAGTGCTGTCTTGTCACCACAAGCTGTCAGAGGGGTTTAAAGAACACCGTCACCACCTCCACACAGTTATTTCATCCCGTGGTGCCTCCCTTTGGAGTTCCATCAACTGGGCCTGTCCCATATTGTTGTAACTTTCAGGTGTACTTCGTGCAACACTCATGCTCTCATTAGTGTTAATAACTTCCATATCCATGATCGTCTCATTCTTGGATGCCATACGCTTGGCTTCCGTGTCTGCTGCTTGATTTCCTCGTGAGATAAAATCTCTCCCCTTCGTGTGGGCGGTGCATTTCATGACCGCTATGCCCACTGGGAGCTGTAGTTCCTTAATGAGTCTGTCTAACAAAGCTGCATGCTGTAATGGTGGGCCGTCCGCTCTGAGGTAGCTCCTCCTTTTCCAGCGCGCTAAGCCTGGGTGCACTGTTGATGTCACATCGGCGGAGTCACTGTACACCGTTACTTCCTGTTCTGCGTGATTCTCAATCGTGAGAATCAATGCCAATAATTCTGCAGCTTGTGCTGAATAATGAGACGGTATTAGTGCACTGAGAAACACTCAAAACTCTCCGTTTGCTGTGTGCTTCATTACAGCAACGCCTGTATATCTTTGTCCATCGTTTTGATCGATTCTCAAAGAACCGTCAATGAAAATAATTTCTCCTCCTGCCAGTGCATTCTTTTTCACCCTGGGAATTTCATCATAGAATTCTTCATAATTCGAACAGTCATGTATTGGCTCTGCTATGAGCAGGTCCCGCTTCTGAACAGAATCCAGCTTAATCGAACCTAAGGAGAAATCCAGGGACTGCCCATGACCATCAATGAAGGAACACTCCTGCTTATTGTGAGACACAATTATCTAGAAACACTGGAAATGTATCATCTGATTCACAACTAAGAAGTACTTTAATCATTGCTGATAAACTAAACATTTATACTTACCTCCTGATGAACCACTGAATAAAAGTGGGGAGACATGTGTAGAGGAAAACAACTATTGTTTTTTTCTTTCTCTTTGAATAAGCACAAGAGCAAAACCTATTTTCAAAAAAATACAACAAATAAAAGACCCATTGTGGAGCGCCTATCAAACAGTGTTTGGAATTTTTGTTTGTGGTATATTTCAAGCTCTCGACAGCCTTGTGAGCTACCTAACACATGGGTAGGCAGCACCAACAGGATTAAGATCTTTACTAATTTCAAGAATTTTCTATTACTCGCCTGGTCCACTCCATATCAAGGTTGGTTCCCTATTTTGCGGTTTATGAACATAGCTAGCTGGGTTCACTATTTTGCACCGAACTACCTTGATTGAGGGATTCGATATGATCACTTCGTAAGACGAAGCTCTCTGAGATGTAAGGGTGCCTTTAGGCTTCTCTCAAATAGCAAATAGCGACTGCTTGACGTACAATGTAATTGAGCATCCCATTACAATGGTAGTAGCCTTCTCGATGGCGAACGCTGCATCAGCTAAACTTTGTTTGCACAGGAAATGGCCTTTCATCACTGGGTCCAAATTCCCACTATAGTATGGTAGGGGCTTGTACCCCAACGTGGTTCTCTGTGTGAGTACTGCCATCATAACGCACACAATTGGTGTGTGAGAACAGGTAAAATTCCTATGCATAATTGGGAATCTCTAAAACTGGTGTTGTGCAAATGGCTCTTTTGAGCTCAGTAAATCCTTCCTCCATGGTCTCAGACCATTCAATCTTTTCTTTTGTCACTTGTGCCTTCTTCAGGGCCTGAAGCAATGGCTTGGTGTAGGAGCTGTAGTCGAAGACCCATGCCCTGACATAATTGCAAAGGCCTAAGAAGTTCTGCATCTGCTTTACCGTGTGTGGCTTGGCTGTGTTTAGTATGGCTTCAGCTCTTTCTGGGGTAACTCTTTTCCCTTCATGAGAGATCAGCTGACCTATGTAGAGTACTTCCCGTTGACAATACTGTAACTTCTCTTTGTCAACCTTATATCCTATCTCAGCCAATGTAGTCAATAGCTGGACAGAATCGTGTCTGCATTGCTCCTCTTTTGTGCCACAAATTAATATGTCATCCACATATAGCAAGCCAACACTCTCTAATGTAATATTGCTTAGGTCCATCTGCAGGACTCTGTTAAAAATAGGAGACTCCCAGCACCCCTGTGGTAGCATCGTGCTTTTCAGATGCATCTGTCTGAACGTGAATGACGTTAGATCTTGTAAGTCAAGGTGCAACGGGATTGAGAAAAATGCATTTTTCAAGTCAATCACCGTTAAATATTTTGCTTCAACAGGTATATTACATAGAATTGTAGCCAGGTTCGGGACTAAAGGGAACTCGACCTCAACAATATCATTTATCTGCCTTAAATCTTGAATTAGCCTCCAAGACCCTCCTTTTGATTTTTTGATAGGGTAAACCGCAGTATTCCATGATGACTCTGACGTCACTAAAATGCCTTGCTCCATCATAGCCGAAATTGTTGTAAAAATCCCTTCATCTGCCTCTCTGAACGTGGGATATTGTCGTGCTTTCGGTAGAATTGCTCCTGGTTTCAGTTTAATATTTACTTCTCCGACTCCTTTCAATAGGCCTAAGCCATAGGCTCCTGTGGTACACACTGAAACAGGCACCTGGGCCATGTCCTTCTCAAAATATTCAGGGCGGTTCTGTGATAACAACATTCTCTGGGGCACTTCCCTTTTGATCATTTTCACCCAAAAGGTGAGGCTCACCTCCACTGTTGTTTATCCTGCGTCTGCTTGTTCATCAAACAGATCGTCATCAGTGACGTCAGTCAATCTATACCCCTCTTCAATGGCGATTACTGTGCACCATTGTCAGCCTTCATCAACATGACCATCGATCAAAACCACTTTCCCTTGTATTGCAGCAGCATGTATCACCAAGGGAAATACTTGTCCCCTTTCCTCGTGCATAGGTATTCTTGGCCTGAACAAAAATTCATCTGGGGTCCTCATAGTTTTTTCAGTAAGGCCTGGCAGCCCTGCCCTTAGCATGAGCATTCCATAGGCGAATATTTCTGGCTCTAATTGAACGGCTCTCATGGCTGTGTGTCCTGCGTATGCTTTAATCATTTTGCATACATTTGAATAGTGCATTCATGGAGTTGAGCATACTACCCGTGAACTGGGGTTTGTTGTGAATATAATAGAGGCACATTCATCTCACATTCTCCTATAGAGACTGGAAGTGCGTTTGTAAAGGGAATCCAACTTGTAGCTCCTGTGAAACTCTGAGTATTTATAGCATCGCTGGACAAGGAAAACCTGCCTTCATGTATACACAAGCGTGTTGCACCTGTGTCAACTAAGAAGAAATATTCTTTATCCCCTATAACGACATCCACCCTTGGTTCCCGGTGAGGGTCTGGTGTCATTTATAGGATAGAACACATCAGGGTTCCCAGTGAGCTGTCCTAGTCCATATATAATTTTTTCTCACCTTGGGCGAATGGACTTCCCCCATCGCCGGTGTTACTCCTCATACTAGGGGTCACGGTCTGCCCTGTGCTCAAAGTCAGTGACAGTTGCATTGGTGTAGATCCCCTAGAGTCAGACCATCTTATCCCTTTCCACCCTGAGACTCTCTTTTTGCATCTTCTCTCTTTCTCTGTTTCTTCACGCTCCTCTCTTTCGGTGTCAGACATTGTCTGGCCCCAACTTGTGCAACTTCTTGCATCCTCTTTGTTCCTGCTTATTTCTAATCTATCTAGGGAAAGTTCTCTATTCCCACTACTTCGGGAGACATCCTCAGTGTCATAAAGCTGAGTGCTCTCGAGGCGCTCATTTTCCCCCTCCCCTTGGGGTACTTGTTCGAGCCCCATTTTACCATATATCCTATCGATCGTTTCTCCGATGCTCCTGGTGTCGAAGTCATCCTCGATATTTGGTCTATATGTGCCTGGTACTGAATCGTACTCAGGAAAGAATTCTTCTATGTCCTCCCAGTCTACGACTGGCTCGGGCTTTTTAATCTCTCTTTCCAGATATTCAAGATCATGTGCTGTCTGTCTTCGCTTACCTTCTATATCGTCATGGAACTCTCTGCGCTTCCTCACTTCCTCTCTGACCCTATCTTCCTCCTTTTTCTTTTCATCCCTATGTTCAGTTACCCTTCGGATCTCCTCATCCCTTCTTCTCTTTATTCTTTTCTCTCAAATCCTTTGTTCTTCCTCTAACCTTTGCTGCTCCTGTCTGTCTTGTTCAGTGGCTGTTTTCTGTTTGCGATCGCGTTGCCTTTCTTGCTCTTCGTGATATAACTGTTCTCGTCTCTGTCTATCTCTTTTCTTTATTCTTTCGTCTCTCAATCCTTTTTCTTTTTCCCTCTCTTTCTTCGGTACATCGTCTAATTTCTCCTTTTGTTTCGTGTCATCAATGCCCTTGCGTCAATTTTCAATAAAATCTGCCCTCCTATCCATTCGTCCTGTGTGAGTGCTATCTCATCAGTTTTATCCTTGCTTCCTTTCCATCTTTTTCCTTCTCTCTCCTTGTCGAGAGATGCACATGCCTGTGTCTGGTATCTTCTCTCGTCATCGTGTCTCTCCTTGTCCCTCAGGACTTTGGAGGTGATATCTTTAGCTCTATCTTTATCCGGATTTTCGTCACTACTTTGCGTAGGTGACTCATATGCTGGGTTGCTATACCCTGTGGCTGCTTTCAATTCTCTCAGCGGGTTTAACCCTTCGTCTTTACCGTTCTCAATCTTTGTTTCAGAGGGGGCAGGTGGCGCTGTGCATATATTAAGTATCCAGTCTGATGGCGGTTCCTCTTCCTTGTCTTGTTGATACATTTTCCACAATTCTAGACTAGCTAGGCGTTTGTCTAACTTTTTGTGGCGTACAAGTATGTCGTCATGTGTTGCAAAACTGCTTTAGATAAGGACCCACCCTGTGGCCAAGGCATTAACATTTTGTGGGCGGTTAATTTAACCCATTCTGCACTGTATTTTTTCAGCTTAGGTGCATGTTTCGGCAACTATTTGCACAGGTGTGCTAATGGAGTTATGTCTTCCATGCTTAAATCTGTTCCCTTTCCCATATATATATATATATATATATATATATATATAAAAAACTGTTTTTACGTGACTTAAACAATTCCAACAATATGAGCGAGCACCAATCACTGCAAGCTCCAAACCCGATTTTTCCACAAAATTTGATATCTTCTATTTTACTCAATAAACATCAGGTTCCCTTCTACAACCTGTTGTGATGTCATCTTTGATGTCCTGGGTGTTAGGCTTAGCAGTGCACGGTGGTGGCGTGAGTTATGGTTGCTTAGCTTACCATAACTGGCAAATTTCAGGTTTTTTTTGGTTTTACTTGGAATCATAGCGTCCCTTTAACAAAGTTTTTTCACTGAATTTCGTAGGTTTTTAGTAGCGCAACTTAACCATAACGTCCCTTTAACAGAGTTTTTCCACTGAATTTCATAGGTTTTTAGTAGCGCAACTTAACCATAATGTCCCTTTACCAACGTTTTTTCACTGAATTGCATAGGTTTCTAATAGCGCAACTGCCATAACGTCCCTTTAACAAAGTTTTTTCACTGAATTTCATTGGTTTCTATTAGTGCAACTTTACCATAACGTCCCTTTAACAACGTTTTTTCATTGATTTTCATAGGTTTTTATTAGTGCAACTTAACCATAACGTCCCTTTAACAACATTTTTTTAATTGAATTTCATAGTTTTTTATTAGTGCAACGTAACCATAACGTCCTTTTCAATGGATGAAGACCACTAGCATCCTAGGTTCTTAAAGTGGGAACCCGGGGTGGTAAAAAAAAGATTTTTCTTCCCAAACCGGAACGCCTGCGGCGTCCCGGTGTAGAAAGGAAAATCTTTTACCAAGATGGACACCATAGAAAGGGAAGGCGGGGTGTATAAAGAGAACACAACAGGGCATGGGTAGGGGGGACCAGGAGGGAGACACAGGGCATGAGAGGGGGGTGGGGGGTAACAGGAGAGGGACACGGGGAATGAGCGGGGGGTGGGGGGCAACAGCAGGGAGACACGGGGCATGAGCGGGGGAGGGGGCAACAGCAAGGAGACACGGGGCATGAGCGGGGGGTGGGGGAACACGAGGGAGACACGGGGCATGAGAGAGGGGTGGGGGTAACAGAAGAGAGACACGAGGCATGAGCGGGGGGTGGGGGCAACAGGAGGGAGATATGGGGCATGACCGGGTGGTGGGGGGCAACAGGAGAGAGACACGGGCCATGACCGGGGGTGGGGGCAACAGGAGAGAGAAACGGGGCATGAGAGGGGGTGGGGGTAACAGGAGAGAGACACGGGGCATGAGCGGGGGTGGGAGGGCAACATGAGAGAGACACAGGGCATGAGCAGGGGGTGGGGGGAACACGAGGGAGACACGGCGCATGAGAGGGGGGAGGGGGGTAACAGGAGAGAGACACGTGGCATGAGCGGGGGTGGGGGGGCAACAGCAGGGAGACACGGGCATGACCGGGGCAGTGGGGGGCAACAGAAGGGAGACACGGGGCATGACCGGGTGGTGGGGGGCAACAGGAGAGAGACACGGGGCATGAGAGGGGGGCAGGGGGTAACAGGAGAGAGACACAGGGCATGAGAGGGGGGTGGGGGGTAACAGGAGAGAGACACGGGGCATGAGCGGGGGTGGCGGGCAACAGAGGGAGACACGGGGCATGACCGGGGGGTGGGAGGCAACAGGAGAGAGACACGGGGCATGAGAGGGGGGTGGGGGGAACACGAGGGAGACACAGGGCATGAGCGGGGGTAGGGGTAACAGGAGAGAGACACGGGACATGAGCGGGGGTTGGGGAGCAACAGCAGGGAGACACGGGGCATGAGGGGAGGGTGGGGGTAACAGCAGGGAGACACGGGGCATGAGCGGGCGTTGGGGGAAACACGAGGGAGACACGGGGCATGAGAGGGGGTGGGGGTAACAGGAGAGAGACAAGGGGCATGAGCGGGGGGTGGAGGGCAACAGCAGGGAGACACAGTGCATGACCGGGGGGTGGGAGGCAACAGAAGGGAGACACGGGGCATTACCGGGGGATGTGGGGCAACAGGAGAAAGACACGGGGCATGAGAGGGGGTAACAGGAGAGAGACACGGGGCATGAGAGGGGGTGGGGGTAACAGGAGAGAGACACGGGGCATGAGCGGGGGATGGGGGGCATGAGCAGGGGTGGGGGGGCAACAGGTGAGAGACACGGGGCATGAGAGAGGGGTGGGGGTTAACAGAAGAGAGACACGGGCATAAGCAGCAGGTGGGGGATAACAGGAGAGAGACACTGGGCATGAGCAGGGGGTGGTGGGCAACAGCAGGGAGACATGGGGCATGAGCAGGGGGTGGGGGTAACAGGAGAGAGAAATGGGGCATGAGCGGGGGGCAACAGGAGGGAGACACGGGGCATGAGCAGGGGGTGGGGGGAACACGAGGGAGACACAGGGCATGAGCAGGAGATGGGGGCAACAGCAGGGAGACACAGGGCATGAGCGGGGGTGGGGGGTAACAGGAGAGAGACACAGGGCATGAGCGGGGGGTGGGGTGCAATAGGAGGGAGACACGGGCATGAGCGGGGAGCAACAGCAGGGAGACACAGGGCATGAGCGGGGGGTGGGGGGAACACAAGGGAGACACAGGGCATGATAGCGGTTGTGGGGGGTAACAAGAGAGAGACACAGGGCATGAGCAGGGGGCATGAGCGGGGGGCAACAGCAGGGAGACACGGGGCATGAGCGGAGGGTGGGGGGTAAGAGCAGGGAGACACGGGGCATGAGCGGGGGGTGGGGGGATCACGAGGGAGACATGGGGCATGAGAGGGGTTGTGGGGGGTAACAAGAGAGAGACACGGGGCATGAGCGGGGGGTGGGGGGCAATAGCAGGGAGCAGGGAGACACAGTGCATGACTGGGGGTGGGGGGCAACAAAAGGGAGACAAGGGGCATGACCGGGGGGCAACAGGAGAGAGACACAGGGCATGAGCAGGGGGCATGAGCGGGGTGTGGGGGGCAACAGCAGGGAGACACGGGGCATGAGCGGGGGGTGGGGGGCAACAGCAGGGAGACACAGTGCATGACTGGGGGGTGGGGGCAACAGAAGGGAGGCAAGGGGCATGACCGGGGGGTGGGGGGCAACAGGAGAGAGACACAGGGCATGAGAGGGGAATGGGGGAACACAAGGGAGACACGGGGCATGAGAGGGGGGTGGGGGTAACAGGAGAGAGACACGGGGCATGAGCAGGGGGCATGAGCGGGGTGGCAACAGCAGGGAGACACGGGGCATGAGCGGAGGGTGGGGGGTAACAGTAGGGAGACACAGGGCATGAGCGGGGGGTGGGGGAAACATGAGGGAGACACGGGGCATGAGCGGGGGCTGGGGGGCAACAGCAGGGAGCAGGGAGACACAGTGCATGACCGGGGGTGGGGGGCAACAAAAGGGAGACAAGGGGCATGACTGGGGGGCAACAGGAGAGAGACACAGGGCATGAGAGGGGGTGGTGGTAACAGGCGAGAGATATGGGGCATGAGCAGGGGGCATGAGCAGGGGGTGGGGGCAACAGCAGGGAGACACGGGGCATGAGCAGGGGGTGGAGGACAACAGGAGAGAGACACAGGGCATGAGAGGGGGTGGGGGTAACAGGAGAGAGACACAGGGCAAGAGAGGGGTGTGGGGGTAACAGGAGAGAGACACGGGGCATGAGCGGGGGGTGGGGGCAACAGCAGGGAGACACTGGGCATGACCGGGGGTGGGGGCAACAGGAGAGAGACACGGGGCATGAGCGGGGGGTGGGGGGAACACAAGGGAGACACGAGGCATGAGCAAGGGGTGGGGGCAACAAGAGGGAGACACGGGTCATGACCGGGGGTTGGGGGGTAACAGGAGAGAGAC
Organism: Ambystoma mexicanum; assembly: GCF_040938575.1. Classification (NCBI taxonomy): domain Eukaryota; kingdom Metazoa; phylum Chordata; class Amphibia; order Caudata; family Ambystomatidae; genus Ambystoma; species Ambystoma mexicanum. The sequence continues at coordinate 992,016,412 of NC_090937.1, forward strand.
ACGGGGCATGAGCGGGGGGTGGGGGGCAACAGGAGGGAGATACGGGCATGAGCGGGGGGTGGGGGGAACAGGAGGGAGACACAGGGCATGAGCGGGGGGTGGGAGGGAACAGGAGGGAGACACAGGGCATGAGCGGGGGGTGGGGAGGAATCAGGGGAGGCACGGGGCATGAGAGGGGGGTGGGGGGAACACGAGGGAGACACGGGGCATAAGCGGGGGGTGGGGGGAACAGGAGGGAGACACGGGGCATGAGCGGGGGGTGGAGGGGGAACAGGGGGACACGGGGCATGAGCGGGGGTGGGGGGAACACGATGGAGACATGGGCATGAACGGGGGTGGGGGGTACAGGAGGGAGACACGGGTAATGAGCGGGGGTGGGGGGAACGGGATATCCGCTCCTCGGTCCTCCGCAGGCCACCGTGTACCGATGGCGTGTCTCCTGCAAGTCTGCAGCAGCCTGGGACGTTCAGGAATTATAATCCACATGAGCCTCACACAGCCCCATTGGAGCCCCCCTGTCCGATGATCTTATTGCATCGGAATACTTATTGCATCAGAATTTTCGCTTGTTCCATTGTGATAATCACTTGTGAAGTCTGAAGTCACTGCAGAGCTTGCAACAGGTGCCAATATACGAACAATAAACTAAGATGGCAGGCGTCTCTGAAATAAGACGCACTGCACGCTTTACTGCACACTTTACTACAGCCAATGGGAGAGCAAGTCAGATGTACGCGGACATCACGCAAGTCGCTTGCCCAATCCCCGTCCTGTCCGCGGAGCGAACAGGAAAGTGTGTCCGCGAAGCGGACACAGATATCACTAATTTTTTTCACTTACATTTTTGTCTTTTTTTAAAAAACTACTGGACGGATTTACACCAAGTTAAAAAAAATGCATGCTTTCGGGACCAAGCCGCCGCTCCTGCTGCAAATTTGGTGTAAATCCATCCAGTGGTTTGGGCTGTAGGCGTGAGCAAAGTTTTTTCCCATTATGTCTTTTGGGACCCCCCTATAACTTTGCCCCCCCTGGACCAAACCTCACCAAACTTTGCAAAGTTTGGTGAGGGTTCGTCCAGGGGTAGCGAAGTTATAAGCTGCCGTAAAAGTGCTCTTCCTATGGAAACAGCAACTTAACCATAACTACATGGCCACTACCATGGCCATGTAATACATTCTTCTCTACTTCTGACTATATTTTGTTTTTTCCCACCTCCCTCCATTACCTTTTCCCTCACTTGTTCTAAGGCATGCACTTTTGGCAAAGTATTAGTCTTTTTCACTCACCGTTCGGATGTTTCCTCTCTGGATCCTCAGGATCACCACCTTCGTCACCGCCTTCTCCAGCCGTTCTCCCGCTCAGCTGCCCGTAGGAGTGGGAAGGGGATATGTGGGGAACAGGGGTCCCTTCAGACCTAGTTCTGCAGATTTGATTTTTACTCTACCACTGTCTACGGGGAGCTTCACGGTCTACTCAGCCGAATGGCAAACGACTCGTGATATTATTTTTACTCTACCACTGTCTACGGGGAGCTTCACGGTCTACTCAGCCGAATGGCAAACGACTCGTGATATTGCAGACTTTATGTCGACGGTCAATGGGTGTCTTTGTCTAATCGATAATAGCTAACCATCAATCTCTGATACCAAGTGTACTCTGGGACCCCCAACCGGGCCATAGAGTTGGGGTTTGCCCAGAAGCACTGAAGACAAAATAAAAGAACCCGTGAGATGGATGGGGGTGCAGATTTAGTACCCCAACACCAATCAATAAGGACAACTCAACGGTTTGGCAAAGGGAGTCAGTTTAATGACAAGTACAAAAAACGGGGAGTCATGAAAATCAGCAATGGTGCGATCTTCCTTCTCGATTCAACTTCAATGAACTTCATAAAAATCCTAACATTTATACTATTAACTCGTCATCCTTGACGTGTAACACTCAAAAGTTGACATGCAATTCTACTGGTTAGGAAAAGGGAACTTTACTATAGGTACTATATCTGCATATGGTAACAGAGTGAGTGGATTGGGAAAACACTCATTTTTTCTTCAAAAATGTCTACTGCAGACGTCATTAAAAGTACAACGTTCCATTGGTTCTACTAACTATAGGACCCTAGATTACTTGGCCCACTGTGATTAGGTTGGCACCAACCCCATGCATACTTTTTCACTTGGCTTAGCAGCACGCAGAATGGTCGGCCAGGTGCAGGGTGCCCCTCAATTCACCCGGCCTTCCTTCAATCAATCATCACTTTAGTGGCTATGTGTCAATTATTTCGCTGTGGTTGGCCTCGAGAATGCATCTTCTGCCTCGATATCTTCTCTTGGCTCACAGCCATGCATAGGTGTGGGGGTCTTGCTCTGTTCGTTCGGCTGGTCACGTGATTCAGACACCGTGGATTTGCCTTTTCCTCAACAATTTGTGTATTTGATTTTATGTTCACCCACCACCTACCTTCACGTTCTTATCTTGCCCCTTCAAAGCAGTATGTTCTGGTCCTTGCTTCAGTTAATTGTAGCTACTGCTCGTTCATTTTGATGGATACAACCTTGGTTCCCTAGGCACAAGTTGCCTCTGCTGAGTTTCGTTTTTGCCGCTCAGCTCCTGATTCCGTTGAATGTGAAACCTTTCTCAAATGGTCTTAGTGATTTTTGTTCATTCTGCTTTTGTGCAAAGTGGAAGTATAATTCATATAAAGTGCTTTATTTGAGGTATATATGTATATGGCGCTTGCCGCACTATCCCTCTACTAAGCATAGCAAGCCGCACGATTCTCTTCGCTTCCTTGCGGTTCTAAGCATATATGCACGTGTAAACTGGTCAAATATCTTTGCCATGCTTACAGCTTAAGCTTCTTTCATTTGACATCGCCTTCACACTCTAAGTTCACAATATCCTTGTTCATGGCGTTTCCTCTCTTTACGTCATTCTCTGGTCGTCACTTCTTCTACATTTGAGTCAGGTTTAGGTGCTTGTGACATCACCATTCGTCTTCCATTAAGACCTTTTTGGTTTCTTCAAGGACTGTACTCAGGCAATCTTCGGTTCGTCTCATTTGTTGATATGGATTTCTCAATGGGTACTTTACTGTCCATGGTTTCCCCGGTACTGGTACTTCAATAGGCATCGTTCTTCTGATAGGTACTGGACAGAGCCCCACCGCGGCTCTCTGCTGGTTTATTTGCTGATCATATGTCACATATCTCGGTGTGAATGTTCCTGGTTCTTCAAAATGGACGGTTGGAGTGCGGGTTGCATTTGGGACCTCCTCTACACAGGTCCCGTTGTGCAATCTGTGCATGCACCGTGTACTACGAATATGTGGTGCAGGCGCAGGATGCACCTGTGTGGCTTAACCGTGATGGCCGGAGGACACGGAGCACTTCCTTGATCAGTGTTACGGGCGTAAGCGACGGATATGTGGCAAAAAGTGCCGAACAGCAGGAATATCAAAAATATATCTTGAAGACATGGACAGAATGGGGACTGGAGAGCTGGGAGACCAGTGAAGGGGAGGGGGCCACCACTGAAATGTACCACGGGGAGCAAACAACCACCATATGCTGGGGATGCACCACTGGCACAGGCAGGCATCAGAACAGCCACTGAAGGTGCCACTGGTACCCCTCCAAGCCAGGGACCACCCCAAGTCACTGAGAAGGGGGTGAGCCAGAAGAAGAAATTCACTGAAGAGGAATTGCAGATCCTCACAGACTTTGTTGAGGAACACCATTCTGAGATGTTCCCCTGGGCTAGAAGCACCCTGACACAGGCCCAGCATAAGCAGATATGGCAGGAGGCTACTGACCTGGTGAATGCCTGTGGGGTGGTGAGGTGTACTGCGAAAGAGGTGCATAAGGCGCATGGATGATCTGTCCAGGCATACTAAGGAGTAGCTCGGAGCAAATGCGTCCTCTCCACAGGCGATTGGTGGTGGTTCTCCACATATTGAGGAACTCACACCTTTTGAGGAGGTAGCCTCTGGCCTCATCTCAAAGCAACGCCAGTAGGTACGGCAAATTCAGCAAGCTTTGTTTCTTTCTCTGTGCAGCGGCCACTTTAGAAGGCAACCTGGCACCATCCAAGGTAAAAGACCTCATGCAGATGGCTGACCCACACTTGCGGCAGCTTCACTAGTTGGTTGCTGATTTTCAATGGTGAACCACAGATTGATTTTGCCTGTGCGTGTTTGTTGAAGCATGACATCCTGCTAACCAGCAACTGCTCGTAGTCCATGCGGACTGTCCTTATGCGCCCTGATTGTCTCCAACCACAGGTGGGTAGACACTGTTATGGTGGCCTCCACTTGGCCACCTTGTCACAGGGTGCAGGGTACTTATGCTTTTTCCTGCTACTTCCTCCGCCTTCCTGCACTCCTCTGCCCTCGCCACCCACGGGTCTCAGTGTATACGCCACGTCACGCAGCAGGTGGCCTTGCATATTCATATGCCCCTTGTTTTTCTGGGAATAATACCCCCATTCTATAAAGACAATGTGCAATAAATACTTGGTCTACAGCTATTGTTGATCTAGTGCTAGGTATACTGATGCCTAGTTTGCTATGTTGTTTGTGTCTCCCTATAGGGGACAGAGCAGCCCGCCTATGCAGTCTCTTTCGGAGACCTTCTGGAAGATGTATAGACAACATCAACAAATCATTCGTCCTGAAGATGATGGTGTAACCCAAGCGCTCACTGCTCTTAGAGTGGGGGGGTACAGGAGGGAGACACGGGTAATGAGCGGGGGTGGGGGGAACGGGATATCCGCGCCTCGGTCCTCCGCAGGCCACCGTGTACCGATGGCGTGTCTCCTGCAAGTCTGCAGCAGCCTGGGACGTTCAGGAAGTGTAATCCACATGAGCCTCACACAGCCCCATTGGAAGCCCCCTGTCCTCTGATCTTATCGCATGGGAATACTTATTGCATCAGAATTTTCGCTTGTTCCATTGTGATAATCACTTGTGAAGTCTGAAGTCACTGCAGAGCTTGCAACAGATGCCAATATACGAACAATAAACTAAGATGGCGGGCGTCTCTGAAATAAGACGCACTGCACGCTTTACTGCATGCTTTACTACAGCCAATGGGAGAGCACGTCAGATGTCCGCGGACATCACGCAAGTCACTTGCCCAATCCCCGTCCTGTCTGCGGAGCGAACAGGGAAGTGTGTCCGCGAAGCGGACACAGATATCACTAATTTTTTTCACTTACATTTTTGTCTTTTTTTTAAAAACTACTGGATGGATTTACACCAAGTTAAAAAAAAGCATGCTTTCGGGACCAAGCCGCCGCTCCTGCTGCAAATTTGGTGTAAATCCATCCATCGGTTTGGGCTGTAGTTTGGTGAGGGTTCGTCCAGGGGTAGCGAAGTAATAAGCTGCCCTAAAAATGCTCTTCCTATGGAAACAGCAACTTAACCATAACTACATGGCCACTACCATGGCCATGTAATACATTCTTCTCTACTTCTGACTATATTTTGTTTTTTCCCACCTCCCTCCATTACCTTTTCCCTCACTTGTTCTAAGGCATGCACTTTTGGCAAAGCATTAGTCTTTTTCACTCACCGTTCGGATGTTTCCTCTCTGGATCCTCAGGATCACCACCTTCGTCACCGCCTTCTCCAGCCGTTCTCCCGCTCAGCTGCCCGTAGGAGTGGGATGGGGATATGTGGGAAACAGGGGTCCCTTCAGACCTAGTTCTGCAGATTTTATTTTTACTCTACCACTGTCTACGGGGAGCTTCGCAATCTACTCAGCCGAATGGCAAACGACTCGTGATATTGCAGAGGACCTAGAGTTACTTTATGTCGACGGTCAATGGGTGTCTTTGTCTAATCGATAATAGCTAACCATCAATCTCTGATACCAAGTGTACTCTGGGACCCCCAACCGGGCCATAGAGTCGGGGTTTGCCCAGAAGCACTGTAAGACAAAATAACAGAACCCGTGAGATGGATGGGGGTGCAGATTTAATACCCCAACACCAATCAATAAGGAAAACTCAACGGTTTGGCAAAGGGAGTCCGTTTAATGACAAGTACAAAAAACGGGGAGTCATGAAAATCAGCAATGGTGCGATCTTCCTTCTCGATTCAACTTCAATGAACTTCATAAAAATCCTAACATTTATACTATTAACTCGTCATCCTTGACGTGTAACACTCAAAAGTTGACATGCAATTCTATTGGTTAGGAAAAGGGAACTTTACTATAGGTACTATATCTGTATATGGTAACGGAGTGAGTGGATTGGGAAAACACTGTCACTTTTCCTTCAAAAATGTCTACTGCAGACGTCATTAAAAGTACAACGTTCCATTGGTTCTACTAACTATAGGACCCTAGATTACTTGGCCCACTGTGATTGGGTTGGCACCAACCCCATGCATACTTTTTCACTTGGCTTAGCAGCACGCAGAATGGTCGGCCAGGTGGAGGTTCCCCTCAATTCACCCGGCCTTCCTTCAATCGATCATCACTTTAGAGGCTATGTGTCAATTATTTCGCTGTGGTTGGCCTCGAGAATGCATCTTCTTCCTAGATATCTTCTCTTGGCTCACAGCCATGCGTAGGTGTGGGGGTCTTGCTCTGTTCGTTCGGCTGGTCACGTGATTCAGACACCGTGGATTTGCCTTTTGCTCAACAATTTGTTTATTTGATTTTATGTTCACCCACCACCTACCTTCGCGTTCTTATCTTGCCCCTTCAAAGCAGTATGTTCTGGTCCTTGCTTCAGTTAATTGTAGCTACTGCTCGTTCATTTTGATGGATACAACCTTGGTTCCCTAGGCACAAGTTGCCTCTGCTAAGTTTCTTTTCTGCCGCTCAGCTCCTGATTCCGTTGAATGTGAAACCTTTCTCAAATGGTCTTAGTGATTTTTGTTGATTCTGCTTTTGTGCAAAGTGGAAGTATAATTCATATAAAGTGCTTTATTTGAGGTATATATGTATATGGCGCTTGCCGCACTATCCCTCTACTAAGCATAGCAAGCCGCACGATTCTCTTCGCTTCCTTGCAGTTCTAAGCATATATGCACGTGTAAACTGGTCAAATATCTTTGCCATGCTTACAGCTTAAGCTTCTTTCATTTGACATTGCCTTCAATATCCTTGTTCATGGAGTTTCGTCGCTTTATGTCATTCTCTGGTCGTCACTTCTTCTACATGTGAGTCAGGTTTAGGTGCTTGTGACATCACCATTCGTCTTCCATTAAGACCTTTTTGGTTTCTTCAAGGACTGTACTCAGGCAATCTTCGGTTCGTCTCATTTGTTGATATGGATTTCTCAATAGGTACCTTACTGTCCATGGTTTCCCCGGTACTGGTACTACAATAGGCATCGTTCTTCTGATAGGTACTGGGCAGAGCCCCACCGCGGCTCTCTGCTGGTTTATTTGCTGATCATATGTCACATATCTCCGTGTGAATGTTCCTGGTTCTTCAAAATGGACGGTTGGAGTGCGGGCTGCATTTGGGACCTCCTCTACACAGGTCACGCTGTGCAATCTGTGCATGCACCGTGTACTACGAATATGTGGTGCAGGCGCAGGATGCACCTGCGTGGCTTAACCGTGATGGCCGGAGGACACGGAGCACTTCCTTGATCAGTGTTACGGGCGTAAACGACGGATACGTGGCAAAAAGTGCCGAACAGCAGGAATATCAAAAATATATTTTGAAGACATGGACAGAATGGAGACTGGAGAGCTGGGAGACCAGTGAAGGGGAGGGGGCCACCACTGAAATGTACCACGGGGAGAAAACAACCACCATATGCTGGGGATGCACCACTGGCACAGGCAGGCATCAGAACAGCCACTGAAGGTGCCACTGGTACCCCTCCAAGCCAGGGACTACCCCAAGTCACTGAGAAGGGGGTCAGCCAGAAGAAGAAATTCACTGAAGAGGAATTGCAGATCCTCACAGACTTTGTTGAGGAACACCATTCTGAGATGTTCCCCTGGGCTAGAAGCACCCTGACACAGGCCCAGCATAAGCAGATGTGGCAGGAGGCTACTGACCTGGTGAAGGCCTGTGGGGTGGAGAGGTGTACTGCGAAAGAGGTGCATAAGGCGCATGGATGATCTGTCCAGGCATACTAAGGAGTAGCTCGGAGCAAATGTGTCCTCTCCACAGGCGATTGGTGGTGGTTCTCCACAAATTGAGGAACTCACACCTTTTGAGGAGGTAGCCTCTGGCCTCATCTCAAAGCAACGGCAGTAGGTACGGCAAATTCAGCAAGCTTTGTTTCTTTCTCTGTGCAGCGGCCACTTTAGAAGGCAACCTGGCACCATCCAAGGTAAAAGACCTCATGCAGATGGCTGACCCACACTTGTGGCAGCTTCACTAGTTGGTTGCTGATTTTCAATGGTGAACCACAGATTGATTTTGCCTGTGCGTGTTTGTTGAAGCATGACATCCTGCTAACCAGCAACTGCTCGTAGTCCATGCGGACTGTCCTTATGCGCCCTGATTGTCTCCAACCACAGGTGGGTAGACACTGTTATGGTGGCTTCCACTTGGCCACCTTGTCATAGGGTGCTGGGTACTTATGCTTTTTCCTGCTCCTTCCTCCGCCTTCCTGCACTCCTCTGCCCTCACCACCCACGGGTCTCAGTGTATACGCCACGTCACGCAGCAGGTGGCCTTGCATATTCATATGCCCCTTGTTTTTCTGGGAATAATACCCCCATTCTATAAAGACAATGTGCAATAAATACTTGGTCTACAGCTATTGTTGATCTAGTGCTAGGTATACTGATGTCTAGTTTGCTATGTTGTTTGCGTCTCCCTATAGGGGACAGAGCAGCACGCCTATGCAGTCTCTTTCGGAGATCTGCTGGAACATGTATAGACAACATCAACAAATCATTCTTCCTGAAGATGATGGTGTAACCCAAGTGCTCACTGCTCTTAGAGATACACAGCTTCACCTCACTGATGATGCCCAACAAGGTTGAAACACGTGTATGGGGTTGATGTGGTACTCTTGTTCAGAGGAGAATTGCCCAGCATTTCGGCGCTGGACTGCCTCTGGGCAGGACAAAGACTGATATGTGGGGAAATGTCTTCTCTGTGAAAAGAACAGTGAGCTAAGGACTTGGTTGAGACCCTCCCAGGGGCCAGCCACCCAAGAACAAGTCAATGGGCTGTGTTCGTGCTGGTAGAGAGTTTCCCAGACCCCCCTGTTTTGCATTCCTCATGTGCATTAACTACACATTCAAGCCCAGCTATATGGTGTCATGCTTTTGCCTCTGCTGCCGCAACATCCATCTCATGCTTGCTCTGTCAGTGTGGCTACACGATGATGGCCACATGTGTGTATACTGTAGCAGACACATACATGCACATGTTTACATGCACTTCCAAAACTGGTGGCAAGGTCATGCCTGCAAGGTGTTCAATGGTGTCTGCTTGTATGGGACATAGCACTTACATGTCCAGATTATGTGGCACAGATGCCTATGCATGTACGACAGTGTACGACATGTGCATCCTGATTGCTTACGAAGCATGTTGTAGTTGCGTGGTTAACGCTTTACTCAGTTATCAGTTTTACACTGCCATCATGTATGTTGTATTCGGGGTGGCTGGGGTCCATCTATGGTTGGCATGGATGTGAGACAGGACTATGGGACCAGTGTTGGATTCTGTTGCATGTGTCCATACGCTGTTAGTACTGCATGAATTTCATGTGTGGCATGGATGTATATCCAGATGTTTCCCTAATTTGTGTTGTCTTACATTTTGTAGGTGATGGCACAGCTGAGGGGGACCAGGTGCCAGGGGGGCCATCAGGGGATACACAGCCAGGCACCATTAGTGGCCGGGCTGCTGTGCATAGTGAGAACCAGCAGGTGTTGCAGGATATCCTCGTCATGTCTGCACTGGCATCATCAGGGGAGGAGGATGATGATGATGTAACAGAGTTTTTGAGGCAGATGGTGAAAGTCCCAACCCAATGTTCCTACTTGAGCTTGTGGAGGAGACTGAGCCTGAGGTGGGGCAGGAGGCTATAGGGAGTCAGGCATATTCAGTCAGCACTGTGCATGCAAAACTGCACACACCTGTCCTGGTGGCAGCAGAGGTGTCTGCTGGTAGTGGGATGCATGTAGACCCGTAGCTCATGCTGGTGCAAACACTCAGGCAGGGAAGTACTGCGTCATTGTGTTTACGGCATACATGCACACTTGGTAGATGTATGCCTGCTCCACACCTTGACTGGAAGGAGGAGGTCATCCATGAAATCATGCACCAGGGTGAGATAATGCAGGAGATCAGCAGGGACATGCAACACCTTGCTGACAACATCATTACGTCAAATACCACAATGTGCAGGGGGTATCAGCTGTTGCGTGGTGAGGGTTCTGCCTTGGGGGCATGCCTGCATGAGGAGATGAAGGCCCCAAGAGAGAGTCTCCATCTTGAAATGTCTTCCCTGAGGGACACCATTAGTGCCCAGATGGATGAATCATGTGCTGCTATTTGTATTTGTATTTATTAACTTTTATATAGCGCTTTACGCCAAAGCTCTTTACATAAAACAGCAAGAATACATTAGAAGCAATAAAATACAATTCATGAGTCAAATAAACAAGAACAGTATGCAGAACAATTTGCCGAGGTCATTAATGCCATGTAGGCAGATATGGGTGAGACAGGGAAGGAGAGTCTCCAGGGCCTTGTGGCACTTAGCGGCCTGTTGTATGCCTCTGTGTCGTGTGTGGCAGCCGCACAAGAGGACAATGCATCGTCCTTGCATGGCCTTGGGCCCCCTTCCCATGATGATCCACAGGGTGGGTTGTAGCTGGAATTCTGACCAGTTAGGATATCTTTTGAGTTCCCCGCACTACTTTCTTTTGTTACTTCTCACCTTGCCACGCCCCTCCCTCATCACCCCCGCCGACTATGTGTACGGTCATAGATATTTTTATCTTTATTTTTGATTTGCTGTCTAAGGTGCACTCATTTTCTTTCTTTGATGGAGATTGTCATCTTGCACCTTGTGCAGCTGGTTCTCTCATGGTGGAACTTTGCAAGTAATGTTGAATGTGGCATGTTCAACATAACATGTTCAGTGACATCAACTGGCATGTTGGTTACCACAGTGACATGATCAGACATACAGGTAAATATAATGTTGGCACATGATGTGCATTATGAGTGTGTGAACCAGTAATTTCAATTGTTCTTATTGAGGGTTCATGCCTCAACAACTGGTAATGATATTGACTCAATATGGGATGGTGTGCCATGTTCTTGGTTTGTCATTGCACAATGGCTCATGTCCATGTTACTTACTTAGTTGATATGTGTTGCCAAGTGACCCTGCTGTCTTTAATTGTATGCTTGTGTGAGTGACTTTGGGTATGCAGTGTGTGATATGGTGACACAGACCATGTTTACATGTTTTTCTATGAGGTTGTCGGTGGGGGATTTGTGTGTTTTTAACAAGTATGAGGCACGCACCACATGTCCACCCTGGCATGCCATTCTCAGGTAGTTGTGTATTGCCCAACTAGACTTGCCATGTTTCATCATCGAAAGCATTCAGGGATGTGGCTATGGCATGACTTTCACACTGAATGTTTTTCATGTGAAGTATGTCTGGACTAGCTGATTGTGTATGTGCTGGACCTCGCCCTTTGGCCTGCTATAGGATTGGGTACTGCCTGTGGCTGCCGACGCAACTCCTCATGGACCTCTATTGGTATGCCACGGCAGGTGGCTATATTATGCAAGATGCAACATGCCAATATGATTTTGCATGTCACAGCTGGTGCCTACAACAGTACTCCACCTGAATGATCAAGGCAGCGGAACCGTGATTTCATCACTCCAAATGTATGCTCAATTATGCCTTGGGTCGCAATGTGACATGCATTATGTGACCCTTGGCATCGCAGATGAACTGCACATTCAGCGAATGACAGTTTCTTCTGTTCTGATATACTGATATATGTGTTCAGTGGCTTGTGGGCGCTGTAGTGCAACATATGTGCAATCTATTGCTCCAAGTACCTTGGGGAGTGGGCAACTGCATAGAATTCTTGTGCTACTCTTTGCCTTGCCTGCATGCTGCATGGCGTGTCTATGTGGCTGTGCACACATGCAATGACCTGTTTAAGGCAGCATGATTGTGTAGGTTGTGATATACCTCCGACAATGGCTGTGGTCCGTTGGAATGTGCCAGTCCCCAGGAAGTGGAGCGCAGTTAGGACTTTCAACAAAGGTGGTATTGGCTGTATGCACATGGCTTGTGACACCAGGTCATTCTCCCACTCCCTGACCAATTCAAGGATGGCATGGGGTGGGGAAGCGTTATGTGCTATACACTTCATCGGGCATGTATACATGCACACGATATCCCAATATCGCTATGCGTGTACGGTAGATTCTGGGCCTCCTCCTCCTTTGCCTCCTCCTTCCATGTAGCAGTAGATATGGGAGCAATGCAGGGATGGGCATGGGGCGATCTTTCGCTACGATTGCATGGCGGGCTGTAAACCAGCGACTGCATGGCGCAGTCTCACCTTGCGCCTGGTCACGGGTGGAGGTGGGAATTTTTAGCTTTTTTTGGGGTGCACATGTAGGGGTGAATCTGTAAGTACGGGTTTGCCTGCACCTCATGGGGCGTGTTTGTGCATTATCACGGTGCCTCCCTCCCCACGCCCATGTTTTCCCTCATTGCTCTGGTTTAAAGAGGGAGTTTGCATATTACGCCCCCTTCTTGGTTTTTGCACTGGCCGGACCCGCCTGCATCGCGCAAGGCTCGTGGACATGCGGCACGGAGTAGGGAACCTGCGCAGAGGCTGATCTGTAAATCGCTGTGTTTATTTTTGCATGGCGCATAGTGCCTTTTTCAGGTGTGAATTGCTTATGAACCGTGCAAAAATGTCTGTAAATTAGGCAACAAGTCTATTACCTTTGTGGGCAGTTTCTAGTGTTTCAAAGGAGTACTGATATTTGTCCATAAATGGTTGCTTGATGGGCTTGAGTTGTGCACAAGCTGACTATTAGCACCCTAGTGGGTGTGTCAGTCAATCAGGTTCATCCAAGCCTGAATCACATGAACCAACCCGTGTGCTCAATGCACCCTCTGGCCATATTCCTCCACCCGTGTCACTCCATCATCTCTCCCCACCCCACTCCAGACTCCACTTACCTTGGGGTTCGGCACTGGAGGTGCCTCCAGTGCGCTCCTCACCTCATACCTGCCCATGGCCACCATGGTAATGGAAGAGAGACTGTACATGGAGCACCGCCTTCCATTTTGTGACGGCCATGTTAGATGAGGAGGAGTTTGTGAGAAACAACATGTTGCATGCTCTCCCGAATGGGTGTTTATTGCTTAAATATAAATGAGGCTAAACCTACGCACATGTCTCCCACGCGCCCTAAATCTAGGTGGCACCATTAACCGGCGAGGTGGACAGAAGTGGGTTGGAGCCTGAGTCATGGTTCATTAGCATTAGCCCCTGCGTGACAATATGATGAGCTTTCATGCCCCGAGTACTTCTACTTGTCTTCATTAAAGTAGTCCTAACCACCCTTTTCGCGGCACCCTTTTCGCGGTCCTTAAATCTCTGTCACCTCAGGTTGAGGCAAATATGCCTTTAAGTAATCATGTTTGTAACTCAAAATACATGCATTAGCCATGTATACAGAAAATCTTCTCTCGCCATCTCTCCCTGCACTGTCCACAAGCTGTACATATGTCAAATACCAAGGGGGTCGGATTGTAAAGCAATGGGTAAAACAAAGGAATAAACTATGTATATTTTATTTTTATGATGCAGGCGATATCCATGCTAATTGGAGGTGGAATGGGGGCACGGAACTGTATTTACATTTCCGTAGTGCATTCCTGCTCCACCTTCAAATAGCACCGTGACTTCACGCTTGATGTATTTTCTTATTGGTGGAAAACCGATGAATTCCTAATCCTTATGACTTTACAGCCTGCAAAAAGCAGATAGGTTCGATAAGAATCCATTATGAATGCTACCTGCAAAGCGCACTTTGCAGGCAGCATTTACGCTTTTTAGAATGACAATGTGAAGATTAAAGGCGATTTCAACTTGGTTTTTACTCCTTGCATTTCCACTCTGTTTAGAAAATGATACAAATTGCACAGGGGGGGGCTTTTCTACATAAGGGCAAAGGACCTCCAGTGCAATTTATGTGTCACTGAGAAAAACAAGTCTGCAAGTTGGGGGTGGGGAAGTAAGGGATGCGACCATGCACATACAATGATCCTACATCCTCTCTGGCCTCACCCGAGCAACCCAATCAAGATATGACCAAGAGAGGCAGCTTCGCCCACGTAGTTATCAGAAAAGCAGCAATACATGAATGCCCGAGTGAGACACCGAAGCCGAAGCTTTCAGCCGCAGGGTCCTCAACCAATATTTGTAATTAATTATAAATATATATATGGCGAGTCGCACCAAGATGGCTCCTCTCTTTCTGTCCATCAAGCCATTGTACCATGAATTGACTTCAGTAGTCACTGACCAACCCATTCTCTTAATGGAGGACCAAAGGGCTTTTTTAAAACTTTTATTCTGAACCGAAAGTCACAAATAAAGACGCAGGAGATTTTTTTTAAAGAAGCACAGTGTTGTTTTGATACGTTTGCCGATCCAGAACTACACCCAATGAATGATGATGTTTCTGCTCCACTGCCTTTCAACGGGAACAAATGATACTAAAAAGACATCCTTTGCAAATTCTCAGGGACAATATGGCGCATGAGCCAACTATGCGCCACATGCAGCAATCGGCCTTACTTTGGTGGAACCTGCAATAGAGACCGAAAGGGAGCTGACTGAAGAGCCCCCAACACTGAAGCTGGGGGTATAGAATGTTGCACAGTCAGCCACTGTTAAACATTTTGGCCCTGATTCATGGAAATATTTGCCTGGAAAATTAGGGATTTGCCTAATTTTCCAGGCAAATGTGGCAATGTGCGCGCAAATCCCTAATCGGCTATTCATGGAACGGAATGCGTGGGTTTTTTCTGGGAATTGTGTGGATTCCGCGCAGGCCCGGCACGTCTCCCGGAGTGGACAAGCGCCTTGCGTGATAATCCAAGCAGAGTGTGGGCCAGGCATGCGCAACGACCCGATAGGGGCCGGATCATGCAGAATGAGGAAAAACACGTGAAAATGTGGACGTGTTGAGGGATGACGTTCCACAGCCAAGCAATACCACACCCATACCAATGCAAATACAATCGTATTCATGGATTTGAACTTGGAACGAAGCATCGTGAAAAATCGCACCAAACCCCACGACCCATATGCCACATGATAGCAGGCGTAAAGTCCAAAGGCCCATGAGAAACAACGATCATACAGGTAACAGTACGTAAAATCGCAGGGGTGCACGCAAATTACAAGCATTCGTAACTTGCATGCCTGCTGTAAGTTACGATCAGCATAACTCAACTTACGATCAGCATCACTCAACTTGCATGCCCTCTGCAAGTTACAGTCAGCACCTCGTAACTTGGGCTCACGCAAGTTGAGTGGTGCTGATCATAATTTACAGAGGGCATGCAAGTTGAGTGATGCTGATCATAAGTTGAGTGATGCTGAGCGTAAGTTGAGTGGTGCTGATCGTAAAGTAGGTGCATGCAAATTAATGGGTGATGGCACACAGTTCTCAGGGGTGCTGGATGGTTGTGTAAAGGTAGACGCTAAGGTTGTTGTGTGGTTTGCATGGGGGCCTGTTGTGGGTGTTCCGGCAGTGGCTTGCATATACAGTTACTTTGTGTGAACAATTCCATGAATACACAGAGCGCGCAGAAAAATGTCTGCACGAAGGCTCGCACAGGTTCAGGCTCGGCGCACAGGATCTGCGGGATCGATGCACCCTTTTCTATGAATCGGGCCCTTTGTAACAATCTAAGCATTGGAGTAACTTTGCTGAAAATGTTGGGGGGGACATGACGTCTGAAAAAAAGTGCTCCACTCAAATGAATGGGGACAAAACCGTGTGCCATGAAAGTTGGGGGGGACAAACACCCCTGTCCCCCCTAAAATTACACCCATGAATCTAAGTTTCAGATTTTCACTTTCTGAGAAAAATGCTCATGGAATCCTCGATGGCTGCAATCCTCATCCTGCACAGAAGAGAATGAAAGTGTCAAGAAAAAATTGTTCTCTGAAAAAATCCCAAACTTTTTGGTAAAACGCCCTATAGCAAAGAACCTCAGCCCTTGGAGTAGGCTTCCAGAGTCAAAAAGCAGAGCTTGCGTAAACTCTGAAAGGGAAGAAGAGGATGGTTGATTGAAAAGTTACGTTGCCCTCGATGGCCGATCAGGAACAACCAGAAAGCCTGACACATGTCCCTATTGCACCTTGACTGACACTTTGAAATCAATGAAATCTGAGCAAAGGCAAAATGAACATAAATAACTCCACCTCCAAGAGTCTCAAAGTCCAGGAAAAAAGCAGGAAAGGAGGAAATACCCTCATTATGCTAAAACGACGACCAATGGATGAACACATTAATTAAAGCTCCAATGGAACACCTGTTCCATGTCAAAGAGAAATATCTGACTGAACTGTCTCACCCTCCAAATCCAAATTCCCTTTAAGATATGCTGAACATTCCCAAGATGGTTCTTTGCCTAGATCAGTGGTCTTCGAATTATGGTGGTGGCCTCCCTAGGAGGGCCGAAGGGTGTCGGGGTGTGGAAGGGGGGGAAAGCTCTTTAAAAAGGGATTATGGTGATAGATATTAATAGGATTTATATGCAGTTACAGCTTCTGGGGGGGGGGGGCAAAACAATATTTTTACTCAAGGGGATGGGTGGGAGTGCTCGGTATAAGAAGGTTTGAAGACCACTGGCCACATGACTAACAAACTTACTTACACATGCTATATCTGCATTTTGAGCCCTGCTGCCCCCTTGATGGTTGATGCAAGGTCAAGTGACTAGCACTTATTACTTTTGTATAGAGCCATCAGTACCATCCTAAGCAAGAGTGAGAAGCCTCCACTGTTGGCACCAATCACTGAGGCCATCCCTTCGGACTGGCATCTACTATTACCGTATACTGAGGTGGGGGACAGAGGACAACTGACAGTTCATAGATACTTGGAAACCATCCGTAATAACAGGGCTTTGCCTGTCAACCACAAGACTGCAACCATAACTTTGGGTTTGCTGGGGTGGGAGTGTTGCAGCTCTCAATAATGATGAACTGGCTGTGTCAAATGTAACCAAGCCCAGAAAACCTCTGGGGTGCATGCAGTAAAGTCCCCTTAGACAGATAACTATGACCACTGTGTCCCTGAGGATACTTCCTTCTGAAGCAAGTACTGAGTTTGCAAGTAGGGAACCTGGATCAAGTAGGGAGTCAGATGAAGAAAAAACACAGCACTCTGCAGTGCAGTAAAGAGCACCAATGAACTCTTGAAGACTGAGCAAGTGTGTCGAATCAACGTCTGGGGCACCAGTGGGCCAGGGATGAATAGCGGTTTCTAAACTATCAATCAGCCCCACACCTCTAGTACACCAGAAGTGATCCGAACACATTGGAAACACAAGTACATTATAAACCTCCTTGTCCAATTTTGATAACGTGGACAGAACGGCAGGCTTATCTCCGCAAAGGTCGTGGATTATTGGTTAGTTCGCAGCACAGCGAAAATACAATTATTACCCAATGATAAAAGGGACTGTCCAGTCAAGGTTATATAAAAATATCTACTTTATTATTATTACAACAGACAGGTCTAGCACACTACAAAATACAACCCCTCCTGTAAAGGAAAACAGAGGACAGACCGTTTCATGAAGGAAAGGGATGCACTCTGGATACTGACAGGAGGGTAGCCGGTACAGTATTCAGTTTTAACTGTTCAAGGTTATTTCGTTTCAGCACCAAGGGAGCGAGGGGTCGTAAATGTCACTAGGGGCCTTTGGAGAAGGACCAGGGGGACAGAACTACAATGTACCTGGTGCTTGAGATGACCTTGATGCTCACCAGTGTCGAGCCAGTTTCAGGATGCTTTGCAGCTCCTGCAACAGAGTTCAAGATGGGAGACAGCTGCGGGTATCAGGCGCCAGGCAGTTCGGCAAGCGAGGATGGATGGACGGCTGCAGAGTCAAGAATCGTTGTCTCTGTTCTGATTGGTGGATCTGGAACGTTGGTCGAGGCATCTCGGAAGGCTTTTGGGACTGCAGCAGGACAGTCAGTGGTGCAGCCGGTCATGGATCGAGGGCTCAAATGCCTAGAAAATGTCCTTAAAAGATGGATGCTGGTTGATGGTCCTCCTAGCTTCTTCGCTGGGCACGTGTCATCCTTTAAGGTGGACGGCCCAAAGCTGAGGGAGAGTGTTTGCAGGCAACGGCTTTGTCCTTTGGTCAGAGACTCTCTGGCACTTTCTTAAACAGGTAATTTATGGTACTATAAATACAATAGAATGAGCCAATCATCATCAAAAATATTTTTCGTAAAAGTAATTGCTGAAATAGACAATTGATCATTCGAATCTATAAGTAGATGCCACCGCACACTTTCCTAAAATGAAAAAGAAATGTTTTATACATATCCATAAAAAAATTGTACAACGAAGATTGAACAGCACAGTGCATTCAATTAACAAGTGTTACACCGTTTCCCTGCGTTCCATGCAAAATCGACAAATATGATCCTCCTTTGCGATTTTAAGCCTCGCCCCCCTGACATTGTTTGAAAGGAATACATTTGGCATGACTGTGATCAAAAACACTCCCATTTTCTTTGAGCTGTTGGGAAAGGGCTGTAAGGTGTTATAAGATTTTATGTCCATAGTAAAATTGTCAAATATCTTATCAGACACCAGTAAGTTTCTATTGTTGTTCCAATCATTTTCAAAAATTCTGTTTTTGACTCTAGAGGGACACTGTACTAAATCATGTTCAGCGAGGAAAGTATGTATCAGTAGAGTTAGCAAAACAGTGACCCACTCATTCAAAGACCTGCATGCCCGCTTCCTCCATACATCATTCATTTTTACAAACAGAGTATTCTCCAAAGGGAGCAAAATAGATCTTAACAGCTGCAACCTCCTCCAGCTAATTTGTGCCTGCAATGAGGTTAAGCCCACCATATGGTGCAGAGCGGAGAAAAGGTGTCCCCACCGGCAGAGATAACACCCGCTTCCATATTATGGATTCAACTTTAGACCAATCCAGCCTTTCTTCCTGAACCTCTGCTCCATGGATGAGCCGAGGGATTATCATTTGATTATACATTTTCAGTGCCAAGATTAAAGAAAACCGGCCATTCTACTTGTCTACCACACACAATTGTGATGTAGCAGAGATTGCTTACATTTTTAAGGCCTGATTGAGATTTCTTAGCAATGGTTTTGCTTTAACTAATACACCCAAATATTGAAAGTTATCAGCTACCTCTCTTTTCTGTTCATTGATTGACCAAACAAATTTAGTTCCACACCTATTGCCCTTCAAAGTATTCAGAATCAAAATGTTAGACTTTGGCACTTTTATATTCAGTTTGATGTCCTGAAAATAAATACCAACCACTTTCAAAGACCGTTGAAGGTCAACTAGGGTGCTGTCAACTAAAACGAAATCGTCGACATATAAGAGGTAGTGCACTTTTAGTGAACCCAATTTTGTCGGATTAGTTCCGATATCACTCAAACAATCTCCTATATCAGAGATATACAAACATACCTTTTATGTACGGTAATATCCACATCTAAATAAAAGCAGATTCATGTTTCATGCTGCATTACCAAGCAAATTGTAGGCCCTCAAAAATGTTTTGACAAATGTATGGGTTTGTCAGCATAGAATTGTATTTAATTTGCAGATTGAAGTCCTAATCACTGGCATACAAATATTGTGATTATTAGAACAGGTCCTTTGCATGAGCGGATGGTGCCTGTCACATGTAGTCCTAAACCGTGCCATGTTGGGGTGATGCCGTCCACATATTGTTGAATGACGACTGAGATGGCCTTGCAAAGTTTAAGACAGCACACCTATGAGAGAAAGAACAAGGCTCGGATACTCAAGGTTAAGATTAACCAAAGTTATATAAAGCAACTAAAAGGAGTCAATGATGAATGCATCCACTTTGAGTAAGGAAAAATTAAAGAATTCCAGTTTTTCTACCAAAACCTGTATGGGCATGTGGCAAGGACTAAGCAAAGCAGGATTGTTTCCTGATTACATTTCCATTACCTAAGTCATGGGTCTGCAACCTTTGTCCCTCCAGATGGACTGCAATTCCCATAATTCCTAGCCAGCAAAGTTAATAGCAAGGTATCATGGGAATGTAGTCCAAAACATTTGGAAAGCCAAAGATTGCAGTCCTATGACCTAGGATGACAAAGGGACTATCTGGACACCCTCATTAAAAAAGAGAAGTCTGAACTTGCCACCAAAACACTCAAATTAAATGAAGCACTTAGGCCCAACATTTGTATGTATGCTTTTTACAAAGCTTTTAAAGGCATTCTCTAGTGCCTATTAACAGACCTCTTCAATTCCTTCCACAATGCTGGCAGGGTAACTTGCTTAATGGCCTAGGCAGATATCTCTTTCATCCCCAAACCAGGAAAATACCCTGCGTCCTGTGTTTCATACTGTCTCATTGATTGACCTAGATGCCACTAGGAGAGAGCACATTATGCACCAGTTAGTGCACCTGGACCAATTGATTTGTAGTCAAGGATGATAGATCCATGATAATATAAAAGAATATTGCATCTAATTCAAATGTACCATTGCAAGAAATACAGCACAAATCTGGTAGCCCTAGAAGCCTTGAAGGTGTTCAATGGGGTTAGCTGGGAATGCATGGTGAAGGTCTTGTACAAAAAAGGTTTTCAGAATTGGTTGCATAAAGTAGATCCTAGGGAATAATAACCCACCAACTTAGAGGATCAGTCTGTACAGCTATCTCCACTACTTTTTGACCTTTCGCAGTAAGCTCTAGTAAAGAGGCTTCACAGAAGAATAAAAGGAATACCAATTGGGGGGAAGGACCTAAAATGTTGCTCATTGCTGATTACATTTGGTTACCCTGGGGATCCCTTGCAGTCCGTTGACAATCTACTGAAGCAACTAGTGAATTATGGCAGAATTTCAGGGTTCGAGAATGATATGACGAAATCTGAGCTGCGTAATCGCTCACTAGACCCCGAAAAGGTGTGCCTCCTTCAAACCAAAGTGCCTTTGAAATGGGCCACTAATAGTTTTGTCTATTTGGGGATCGGTACTGACTAATTTTGGCTAACTATCAGGGATAATAATTCCTCTAGCCTGCTACCTGAAATCATATTCCAGAGGTCCAGATATTTCAGGGATGGTTTGGGGCACGACAAGAAAGAATCAGACAGTTGTGGAGACAGAAGAAATTCATCTCGATTGTAGAACTCGAAGGAGGTTTGGCAATCTGAAAGTTGTCGGACTTCCACTATCTACAGGTGAAAGGCCTACTCATACAAGAGAATAGGAGGAAATCAAGGCTAGACCCCTGACTCCACTCAAGAAGATCTTAGATCATTTTTCAGGGAAAAGGTGTTTGATCTCAGCCCTGTATGAGGGGATTTTTATAGTCAAAGTAAATGTGGCTTAGAGTATTTGCTCTCTTTGCAAGCCGATATGGGTTTTGAGATCTGTGATGATATGTGGGCCCGGATCTGTGAACAAATGTGAAAAATCTCCACAGCTAATCAATTCAAATTCCATGGCATCAAACTCCTTGAAAGATGGCAATTACCACCATCCAGATTAGCAGAAATATACCAGGGAATTGGAGATGAGTGGCAGAGAGGCTACGGAAATAGAGAACATATTTTCACGTCTGATGGGAATGTAAAATTATCCAAAGATACTGAGCAGAGGTCCTATCATGGATTGAAGAAGTGGATGGTATATAGTGAGTCTGTTGGACACTTTTGGCGCTGTTTGGGGTTCAGGCTGAGGGCGAAGATGATGTGTGCTTCCCGCATATGACTCATTTACTGTTGTCGGCCATGGCCTGTCTGACACAGGCCTAGAAGGGAAGCACACCCCTATCTAAGAAAGAGTGATTATGAAAGGAAGTTGAATTATACTATATTGAAAAACTAACACGTTGGCTAGCTGAGTCAGGCATGAATGTAGAGATGGAAAGGTACCCATTCTCTGCTAAATATAGGGTAGATGGAAAGGGTCAATAGACTGTAAGGGGAAATGTTAAGGGACTTGGGTGCGAAGCAACATCAGATACAAATAATCAGAAGTGGTGACAGAAGTAAACAGAGATGACGTATGGGCCAGGGTCACAGGTCTCAAATAGTACAGGAGGAGAAAAAGCAGCACAAAAGCAAGTGGAATTTAAATGTTAGGCACAATTATAATCCATGTAATATATATATATATTACATGGACGCGGTAGCGTCCATGTAGTTATGGTTAAGTTGGTGTTTCCATAGGAAGAGCATTTTTTGAGTGGCTTATAACTTCGCTCCCTCTGGACGAATCCTCACCAAACTTTTAAAAAACAGTATATGGCCCACTCTGAACTTTTTTGCAGGGGGGGCAAAGTTATAGGGGGGGTCCCAAAACTTTAGTTTTTTCCCATAGACATAATGGGAAAAAACTTTGCGCACGCCTACAGCCCAAACCGCTGGACGAATTTACACCAAATTTGCGACAGGAGTGGGGGCTTGGTCCCGAAACCGTGCTTTTGCAAATTTGGTGTAATTCCGTCCAGTAGTTTTTTTTAAAATGACCAAAATGTAAGGCAAAAAAATTAGTGATATCTCCGTTCGCTTCGCAGACGGACTTCCCTGTTTGCTCCGCGGACAGTGCCCTGATTGGCTGAGCGGCTTGCGCGATGTCCGCAGACATCCGACGTGCTTGCTGATTGGACGGCGTGGGGAGTGGAGCGCGTCCGATTTTTGGTGGCGCCCGCCATCTTGCATTCGTGGACGACTGCGGACAGCGAGGTGAAACTTGGTTTAAAAATTGTATTTAGTGGAGTGTGTTGGTGTGTAAGAGTGTTTGGGGAGGCTGGGGGAGTATGAGATAGGTGCAATGTTGTATTTTTTTTATGTGCTAGACGCTTTTGTTGTGTTCGATTTGTCTGCGGACAACACGGCTGTTCGTAAATGTTCGTAAATAAACAGAATGGATTTGGTGTCAAGTTGAAAGTGTTCTAAGAAGACGCGTGGGGTCCTGGAATGTTCGCAGGGGTTGTCCTGAAGACGTTGTCTGTATTGTTCGTTGTCAAGCTGAAAGTGTTCTAAGAACACTCGCAGTGTTGTGAAATGTTTGTTCATAAAGAAAATGGGGGTGTCCTGATGACGTTGTCCATATCGTTCTCTGGCAAGTTGAATGTGTTCTAGGAACTTCCTTGTGTCCACGGACATTAAAATGGTTGAAATGCTTGAATCTATGGGTGTGATATGCTGCGGTGGTTGTGGCCAGGGTATAGAATGTTGGGTGCATGGCCATTTGGCCATGCACCCAAGACTCTATGCCCTGGCCACAACCACCGCAGCATATCACACTCATATGCCATGCACCCGAGAGTCTATGCCCTGGCCACAAGCACCGCAGCATATCGCACTCATAGTGGCTTATAACTTTGGGTCAAAAACAAATTTATAAGGATCAATGTTATAAGCCAGTATGGGTGTGATATGCTGCGATGGTTGTATTTATCATGTTATACTTACTATTTGGTTTAGTAACAGGAGTCCATGTTTTTCTTGTTCATTTCTGTGATAAAAGAAAATAGCATGTTAGTATTAGTATTTTATAAAGACTTATTACATTGTACAATCACAATTTTTCTTTTTTTTTACCCTAATATTTAGTAGATGACAAACCAG
Organism: Ambystoma mexicanum; assembly: GCF_040938575.1. Lineage (NCBI taxonomy): Eukaryota > Metazoa > Chordata > Amphibia > Caudata > Ambystomatidae > Ambystoma > Ambystoma mexicanum. The sequence continues at coordinate 992,040,279 of NC_090937.1, forward strand.
AGTACTGTGCAATTTGCTCAGTTTCTGTGTTTGTTGCTAAAATCATTGGGTCTGTGGGAGAAAGAAAATCCATGTTGGATTAAAAAAAAAACTTTTTCTGTTATGCTACAGTTTATTTGTTTGTTTGTTTTCAGTGTTTACTTGTTGTTTCTGGCTAATGCTTTATACATTGGATTGTTCCAGTTTTTGGGAGCAGTAAGATATTAGGTATTTGTTTGGATATTGTAAAATTTAGGAGCAGTTAGATACCAGTAGGAGTATTCTAACTGTTTATTTTTTTATATAATTTCGTGGTATTGCTTAATCTATTTGGATATTTCTAAATTTTGGGACAGTTAGATACCAACTGGCGTATTCTAACTGTCTATTTTTTGCTCTTATTTGGATGTTTGTAAAGTTTGGGACAGTTAGATACCAATTGGCGTATTCTAACTGTATATTCTTTGCTCTATTTGAGTGGTATTAATTTATCTGATTAGTTGTTGTAGCATCTTTGGGCAGTTAGATAGCTTTTGGAATATTGTGACAGTTTATATTTTTTACTACAAGTGTACTTAAGGTTTAAGTACAGTTTAGTTATCAAATTTTGGTTTTAAGAACATTAAATAAGCGTTTGTAAGATTTGCTGGTAATCTCTGCTTTAGAGTAACGGTACTATCATTACATTCAAACCATCCACATTTCTTTTTTATATATGCAGTGTAGTGCCCTGAGTTGGTTGTGGCTCCTGCGTGGTAGATTATACCTATTGTTGTGAAGGTTTTCCTATCAAGTGATATTTGACCATGTGTGAATCCAGTCAGCTTGCAGTTCTTTTTGGTACCATCTGCATTGTAACGTAGAAGAATTAGTATTACGTATTTACTGTGTTTGTATTACTAACGTGGAGCGATTATCTGAATTGCAGGTCGAACATAATCTACCATGGTTTGCATTTTGTACAAGTTGCTGAAATGGAACAGATTCACAATTAGGTATTGATATATACACAAAGCGCTCATTGGGGATTTGTTCTTGTGTCACATTGTTGCAGAGAGTGCATGTATGTTTCCACAAGTATGAAATCTGGAAGATTTCATTTATAGGTATGTTTTTGTTTTCCAGTACTAATAGTAAGTACATTAGAAATTCTTGTGGATCTTCCTGTGAGTTTATAGTGAATTTCACCATTCCAGCACAGTAGTCCAATTGTCGTCTTATTCCAAAAACACTATACGTGTTGTCAGGATTGTTTGCTGCATTTCTGTGAAGTACTAACATTTGCAAACACAATGGGTCTGTACTGTGTAAGTAAATGTTCTCAACAATTGGTGGTAATTGAAATAGAATATTCATTGCTACATTTGCGTATCAACTTACACCAACTATATTTGAGAGTTTAAATGGACCATGTAGTTCTGTATCTGACTGCTCTTTTTGGAGTGTGTCTTCCTTCTTTGAAGAAGTACCGGTTTACTTTCCCTAATTGATTCTTTTTTGCTTGTGGCACTTGATGAAGTATTACTTTCTTTTACTCTCTTTGGAGGATTTGCAGTGACATCCTGTTGCTTTTCTGTTTGATTTATTTTTCTTTTATAATGTTTTACTTTTTGTGGAACAGAATATGTGTTTAGATCGGGAGTGTATAGTGAACAAAGTCTATTGTATTCTAAAATGCAAGGAATATCAGCGTTTATTTTACTTGCATCAAAGTTGATTCGAAATAGACCCTCAAGTGTACGTAAGCGTGATAGTGCTACGTAGCTCATGCCTTCTTTAAAGACTGTGTTACCAATGTCTATCATTGCTTTGTCTAGGGTAAGACCTTGTGATTTATGAATGGTGACTGCGTATGCAAGAGTTAGAGAAAATTGTTCTCTGCGTACATACATGTCTTTGAAGAGAAGGAATCGAGCTGCTGAGTGTCCTATTCTTTTTACTTCTGACAGTTTGTCAAAGAGAATATTGACAAACTGAATTTTGATGTCACGTGGGTATGTTTGAAAGCCAACAACTGTACCCAGTGCTCCATTAACTAGTCCTTGGTCCACGTCAAGGTTACGTTTCAGCATTACTCTTCAATTTAAGAATAATTTTAATATCTTTTACAAGCCTGCTGTGTATGAGATATATTTTTCTAAACTATTTAGTCTTGTTGTGGCTTGGTCACACATGGGTAGTGTCATTCCATGTACATCTAGTTTGTCTGTGGCGCTAATTTCCATTATTGGTTGAATTTCTTTACTTAACATTATTTCATTGAATTTGAAACAGCTTGCAAGAGTTGGCATTAAGGCCATACACTTGACATTTTTGTGGGATAATTGTTCCATAACATCTGTAGCACATGCATTAGTACCATAAAGTGCATGAATGTGCCGGGTTTTCAATATTGCTTCTGCTTCTTTAGAAAGTATACCAACTCTGATACTTTTTAAGATGTTGGCATAAGTGAGATCTGCAGATTGGCACATGTTTTCTGTTAATTCTCTGTATTGGAAATGTTGCCAAAGGTTGACATTTCCAATGCTGCCAACAGTTTCACGGCAGAGTTTGTGTCCTAATGTTTTAAAAATAGGCTCACCTTTTACTGGTGTCAATTGAAGAAGATCTCCGAAAACAATAATGTGTTTTCCTGCAAAGAGCTCTTCATAGTTTGTTTTGAGTACTTCTTGTAATCTGAGGTGAATCAAAGCCAACATTAGGTTGGACACCATGCTCATTTCATCTATTAGTAGCATTTTCATTTGTTTCAATACTCTGCGTAGTTTGATTGCAGCTTCTGCAGAAAGTTTGTAGTGATCTAATTTGTTTTGGTGTTCTACTGGCAGGAGTAGTAATCGGTGTAAAGTGACACCACCTATGTTGTAGGCAGCTAAACCTGTGGGGGCAGTGACAACAGCTGACAGTTTGTTGTTTGTCAATTGTTGAAGGAACTTACTGATGATTTTGATTTGGAATGTTTTGCCAGAACCAGCTTCACCACTGACATACAATAGTACAGGTTTGCAATGTTGACAGGTGCATTCTTTGTTTGTTTTCATGTTGTACACCATGTGCAATTTCTTTTGTTACTTCTTGAAAAATGCTACGTTGCTCATTGTTTAGCTTTGATTGTAGTATAGTTAAGTCTTCTTTTTCTTCATACTGACACATGGTGTTTTCTACTTCTATCATAGCTATTTCTGCCTCATTTGTTATTAGTGGGTCTCCCAGTGGTTCTTGGCTTCCTGTGATAAAGGTTGACTACTGTCAGGAGTATCCTTATCTAGTTGGGCCTGGAGTTCTTCTTCGTGTTGCTGTTCATTGTGCAACATTGTTTTGTACTGTGCAAAGTTTACATCAGTTATACTGCTTTCATTTGCTTTGAAAGCGTCTTCATATGAGTCATAGTTATCTAGTATGTCTTCTTCTTTTCTCCATGGTTTAAAGAGTTGTAGCAGGGACATGTAATATACTTCTTTATGTTGAGGAGCCTTTAATGACAATTTGATATGATTAATTAAATTTGGTTTGGTGAGTTTTACTAAGCTGCCTTCACAGTTTGGCACTTTGTATTTACGGTTTTGTTCATCAGGTTTTATATTATTTTTGTATGTGTAGTTTTGGGCTATGTGGTATAGGCTCATGGTTTCCAAAGTGGTACTCCTGTTTGGGTAGTATGTTTCCAATAAATTGTTTTTTAAAATGTCTTGGCTGTTGGGATCTTGTTTGGCTATTGTTTCTGATTTTAGAACTCTTTTTCTAGATTTAGCTGCACCAAGACTTAGCCATACTATATTTGCAGATTTACCATACAATGCAGTACCAGCTTCATAGGATCCACATTCTCTATGGGACAGCATCTTTATGCCCAAGCTGTATAATTTCTGAGACACTGTTTTATCTGATGACAGGTCATTCCAGAGGTCTTGGAGCTCTGTCTGTTTTGATTTGGTTAAGTATGCTGTGACATATCGTGCAACTGCAGTAGAATTGTCTGCAATGTACTGCATGTCTATGTTTGCATTCCATAAGTGGGCAATGATTGCATTGTAATCATTGATATATTTTTCTTCTTCTTTTCTTTTTATGCAATATGTATTTTTAGGTGACTTACCTTTAACACTATGTCTAACTGAAGACATGAGGTTGTTCACTTGACCTGTATTTGTAACTGGTCTAGGGAAACCAAATCGGCATTTGGTGTAGTATTTCCCTTTGTTTTTGTATTTGCGACGACAATATTTGCCACATTTGTGTCTTTGGAATTGTAAAATCTTTGCATGAAGATCACTATTTGCGGATTCTGATGGAATTTCACAAGTGACATATTTTTCAATAAACTGTAAAACAGTGGCATCACTGTCTTGACCAAATTTAGAAGCATCTTTAATCCATAAAAGCATGTGGACATGTGGTGCTCCTCTGGCTTGGTATTCTTTTCTCCAAAAGAAGTGTTGCACTTCTCCAAGGGGAGGAACAGTTTTGTTACAAATAAAATGTAGCATAGCAATGAAGCGATGGTGAAAATATCTTGAAACATTAACAGGATCCTGTGAACAAAGTTCTCCAGGTGTTAGTATATCTATGTTTGTTTTGTTTTCGTTTGATATGCATAGGAAAGCATGTAAATCTTCCCATGCATATTCTGCACAACTTAATGTAACAAACCAAGTGGGTGGGCCAAGGTTTCTGATCATACAACGTACATTTCCATGACGTCGAAACCAGTACTCTTTAGTACCACGCATATTTGCTAATAGATTTGTAAGATTTTCTTGTAAAACCTCATCTTTTTGTTGAGCTTTTTGTAATAATTGTGTAGCTGTCATATTTTGAAAGTGTGATCCTGATTTTAATATGTGTGCAACTCTGTAACATTAATTAGCTAGTTCACTTTCAAAGAGTAGGTGGAATATGTATTCCACATTTTGTCGAATCTGGGATCTTCAGAATACATTCGTAATGAGCGATATTCTGATGCTGATATTTGAATAGGTCTATCATCGTATCTTCTTCCTTTGCCAGTAGGAAAGAGTAGAGGAAAAGCATGTGCTTCTATACTTTTTTCCCATATGCTGATTGGTGATCCTTTTGTTTGACGCATTTGGTACGTTTCCAGTGCATCTTCTATGGTGTCATTAGAGTGCAATGGATGAATTGCATAATGGTCTAAAGTGTTTGATATTGTTGCAGGATCTAGGAGCTCAAATTGACCAGCTTCTTGTGTCTCTTGAATTATTTCTGTTGTATCTTTCAAGTTTTCTTCAATTTTAATTTCTTTGTAATATTCATTATTCTATTTAAGATATTGCAGGGCTTCTCTAACTTTATGTAAATCTACCAGTTGTTGCCAAATGTATTTGTCTTTTGTAGGTACTCCATTTACCAAGATAATTAAAGATTGCTGCATTGGACGTTTCACTCCTAGAGTGTGCACATTTTCTTTTAGATCTAATGGTAAATACACAACTTTTCCACGAATACCTTTTACTAATTCAGAGGGAGGTAATTTTGCAGTTTTTGGTTGAAGGCATATTATTGCTTGAAATGGGTGCACTGTTCGAATTATGATGCTCTCATATAAATTAAGTTGTTGAAGGGGTTTTGGTAGTGGATATAATTCCAAGTTATTTGTGATAGCACGTGAAGGAGTTTGGTTGTTGTCAAGTTTTGTAGTTCAGTAACTGCAAAGTATTATGGGGTCAGTTATTTCGTATTTGTTTTCTGCTATAAGGTAGAGAGCTAATTCAAACCATTTAGGGGCCGATTCATGGAACAAACGTGCGCCGAAAATCTACACGCAAGCAGGCGCAAGCAGGCGCAAGCGGAAAAAAAGAGGCTCACGCGCACGCGTGCGATTCATGGAAGTCCCTGCGCGTGTCTTCCTCGGGATGTGCGCCAAACCCGTGCATGGCGCACACGTCACTGCAACATCCCGAAAGACGTGCGCGACGCGCACAGTGAAAGCGCACAACCTCTGCGCATACACTAGAAAGTGGGCGGAACACGGGGCGTAACGCGCGGAATGGGGAACAACTTGCGGAAAAAAAGGGCGTAACTGGGGATGTACTGCAGGGAAGCAGAGGGAACGCCCACACGCACCCGAACCACACGTATTCATGGAACCGAATAGGGCAAAGCCACGCACAGCGAAAGACACGCACAAGCCGATACACGTCCGCCACACGAAGGCAGGCGGTAGAGTCCCTGCGCATTACAAAAGTGGCAACATACAGCAATTGTGCGAGCGGGGTACGTGTATTTCGGGGGTTCGCGTGAACTTACTCACGCGATCGGGCCTGGGGGAGCGGGCTACGTGTATTTCAGGGGTTCGCGTGAACTTTCTCACGCGATCGGGCCTGGGGGAGCGGGCTACGTGTATTTCAGGGGTTCGCGTGAACTTCTTCACGCGATCGGGCCTGGGTACGTGGATTTCAGGGGTGCGCGAGAAATGCTACACGCGATTGGCCTGGGTACGTGTATTACAGGGGTGCGCGAGAAAATCTACACGCGATTGGTCCGGGTACGTGGATTTCAGGGGTGCGCGAGAAATGCTACACGCGATTGGCCTAGGTACGTGTATTCCGGGGGTGCGCGAGAAATTTTACACGCGATTGGCCTTGGTACGTGTATTACAGGGGTGCGCGAGAAATCCTACACGCGATTGGGCCTGTGCGAGTGGGGCAGTGTATTACGTGGGTGTGCGGGAAGTTGAAGAGGTGAATTGCCAGTGTGGGTCCTCCCAGGTCTCCCCTCTACCCCCTCCACGACCTCTGCAGGCAGCCCACACCACAGGGGACTACCCTGCACCCCTGGTCATGTCCCGCAGGCAGCCCATCCACCATGGGCATGCCCCCCAGCCAAGCCACATGTCCCCTTGCACCCCCACCCCCCAGCACCGTGGGGCACCTGCCAGCAGGCCCCCAACCATGTCCCACTCATGTCCCCCTGCACCCCCACCCCCCAGCACTGTGGGGCACCTGCCAGCAGGCCCCCAACCATGTCCCCTTGCACCCCCACCCCCCAGCAGGCCCCCACTCATGTCCCCCTGCACCCCCACCCCCCAGCAGGCCCCCACTCATGTCCCCCTGCACCCCCACCCCCCAGCACTGTGGGGCACCTGCCAGCAGGCCCCCAACCATGTCCCACTCATGTCCCCTTGCACCCCCACCCCCCAGCACTGTGGGGCACCTGCCAGCAGGCCCCCAACCATGTCCCCTTGCACCCCCACCACCCAGCAGGCCCCCACTCATGTCCCCCTGCACCCCCACCCCCCAGCACTGTGGGGCACCTGCCAGCAGGCCCCCAACCATGTCCCCTTGCACCCCCACCCCCCAGCAGGCCCCCACTCATGTCCCCCTGCACCCCCACCCCCCAGCACTGTGGGGCACCTGCCAGCAGGCCCCCAACCATGTCCCACTCATGTCCCCTTGCACCCCCACCCCCCAGCACTGTGGGGCACCTGCCAGCAGGCCCCCAACCATGTCCCCTTGCACCCCCACCCCCCAGCAGGCCCCCACTCATGTCCCCTTGCACCCCCACCCCCCAGCACTGTGGGGCACCTGCCAGCAGGCCCCCAACCATGTCCCCTTGCACCCCCACCCCCCAGCAGGCCCCCACTCATGTCCCCTTGCACCCCCACCCCCCAGCACTGTGGGGCACCTGCCAGCAGGCCCCCAACCATGTCCCCTTGCACCCACACCCCCCAGCAGGCCCCCACTCATGTTCCCCTGCCCCCAGGTCCTGACGAAATGCAATCATGGCAGTAATGGGCAGCATACCCAGCACAAACACCCAGCCAAGGATTGCATCCACCCACATAGTAGATGCAATTACATGATACAACCCCAATGGCAAGTATGTAAATGAACACATGTCCGTCACACACACATACACAATGGGTGCAAGTGAATGTCAAAACCCATATCATGACATGCATGAAACCAATGAGAAAATACCACAAATGTAAGTAATAAATATATGTATTAAAGATGAAAATGAAGTAAAGAAATAAAACACACAACAATGGGGATGACAAAACAAATGGTCCATGTCCGAGAACTAATAGAAAAAATCAAAAAACAAAGGAATCCAAAAACTAATGTAGTCCAAAGCAAAATAATGGGGGGAAAAAATAAGGAAAAACCATTGCCTCATGGTGAACACAAATATAAATCCAACAAATGTTTTCCAAACATCAAACTATGTACAAGAATATCCCAGGGTCCATGAGCCCAACACCATAAATGAAACCTACTACTACTAACTAATAAAAAAAATATATACAGAAAAGTGGCCATTGTCCGAGCGGTCCAAAAAAAACTTAAAAAATAAAGGAAACCTAACACTAACTAACTAAAGAACTATATACAATGGCAGCGGGCAAGTCCTGCGGCTCACTCTGTGATGTTGCCGGCCAGGGCATCATCGAACTCCATGTCGATGTCCCGGAGGCGGGACTCTGTCCTGGCCCCGAGGTCCCGCAGGGACAACCCCGTGTCCACCTCAAACTCCCTGCGAGCTTCCTCGAGGCACTCAGCCCGCCTCAACGCCCGACGCATGGAGAACTCCGCCCTGACCATGATGAGCCGCTCCTCTTCCGCCCGCTGCCGCTCCGCACCTATCCGCTGGACCAACTGCTCCCACACGGAAGACACTGCCATCCCAGGGTTCTCCTGCCCTCCGGCCGATGCCTGCCCCTCTGATCTTGATGGCCCCGAGCCATGATGCCTCCCACGTCGAGCCTGCTGCTGCCTCCGACGCCACTGTCTCTGCCAGCACGACGGCATCCAGGCTGATGGAATCCACCGATGCCGTCGTGCACGTGCCCTGCCAGATGATGCCGGCACATCCTCCATCTGCAGGGGGACAGTTGCTGGTGTGTCCACCCCTGCTGGACCTTCGACTCCCGACTGTGGCAGGGATGGGGTCCCCACCGAGCTGGCTGCGTTGGTCGGGGCAGGTCCACAGGGGGCCCTGGTGGCATCTGGGCCGGAAGACGGCATGGAGCACGACTGGCGCATAGCCTCCACAGAGGAGGAGAGGGTCGCCAGAAGGCCACACACATGTAGGAAACCCCCGACCATGGCGGCTCCCAAATGGTTCACGTACGCACGGTGCTCTTCGTGATGATGTGCATGCTCCTCCCGGGAAGCATGCACCTCATCACGAATGCCAGCCGTGCGCAACGCGACACCAATCAGGACCCTCTCCACACGGCCAGGGGTCCCCTCGTCCGCAGGTAGAGGAGTGTCAGATGACATGGACATCTCCCCTACCTGCGGACGGGCCTGGGATGGGGCATCCCTGCTGGTGCATGGTGGTGCAGTCACAGTGTCAGGGACAGTGACATGCACAGGCACCTCCACGGCGACCTGTGCTGCCTCCTGCCCCTGGCCCTGGACTGCACCACTTGCACCAGCGGGGATGCCCCCACCAGGCCCCATGTGTGGCTCAGTAGCGGCCTCCTCCCCCTCTGTGGAAACCACCAACCTGGATGTCTCCACGCCATCTTCCGCCGGTGCAAGCCCCTGTGGGGGCTCACCCACCCCTTCCGCTGCAGCCGTGGCGGCATCCCCGCCGCTCTGCTCCACAGCGCCTTCTCCGCCCTCTTCTTCACTTGCCACTGTGTAGAGGGAGACATAGAACACAAGCATCAGGGTACTGAACAATGGTCCCCTAGACAGGAAGCAACAGCAGATGAGTGGCACTGTCATACATCACTTCCATCATGTCCCTCCACAACACATGGGTCAGTGCAGGCAAAACACATACAGTAACAGGCATGGCGCATGCCATGGACATTGGCATACATGACCAAGGGACTCATGATTCATACAATGTTGGTTTTAAACTCACATGCATCATGGGTCTTGCCATCACATGCACACACCTCACCGTGGTTCCATCCATCTGGCCTCGTACACCACAGACGCAGTGGATACAAGGATGACTAGGCTGCATCAGTGAATCTGAACATTGTCACAGACATGTGTCATGCATCCATGGCATTTACAAGTCACAGACACGCAGGTCAGACACACACACATGGACACCATACGTGTACATGGGACCAGCACCCATCCCTCACCCCCACCCATGTCCAGGAACAGAGACTGCCATGCTTCCATGTGTCCATTCCGCACAGAGCCCCCCATGTTGCAATAGAACACATGCACCAACCATGTGGTTCACACATCACTGTACTCACATGCCTGACCATGATGTCCCTGCACACACACATACGTACATGGCCTATGTCACACATACAGGCAGGTATCAGACAACCAGCACACTGCAACATGCCCTGTCTCACACAGCAATGCTTGGCCACTTACCGGCCAACTCCAGATGGGTCTGCCTCCGAAGGATCTGGGCGTGGAGCGCTGGGTCTACGCGTTCCAGGACCCTCATCTGGATGTCACTCAGGCGTGCCCGGCCCCCCTCCGCGAGGCGCCGGGCCTTATTGAGGGTCCTGGACCTCAAGTCCTCCCAGCGCTTCTTGCTGTGCTTGATGTCGCGGGTTGCCACCCCCTCCGCGTTGATGGCAACCACTACATCGTCCCAGATCCTCTCCCGTCCTTCCTTGTTGGCGCGTGGTCTTCCGAAGAGGGCATCATAATGCCCCAGGACATGCTCCACCAGGACACCAACTTCCTTCTCACTGAAGCTGGTGGCCCTCTGCCTCTCTGGCTGGGGGTCGCCACTGGTCTCAGATGGTGCTTGCCCCGACATGGCGACCCCCGAGGCAGGCGTGGGTGGGCAACTGGGTCCTGGGGCTGGGCTGTGGAGCGATGGTATCCCAGTCGGGAGTCTACTGTTCCAGCAGGGGTGGACACAGCAACTGGACCCCTGCAGATGGCTGATGTGCAGGCACCAAATGGCAGGGCACGGTGGCAGCAGGCAGGCAGGCAGCAGCAGATGGCACGTGGGAGGCTGCTCGGGGCACTGGGGGGCAGTGATTCGGCCTTCTGTGCAGGAGCGTGGTCTTCCGTGTGTATTCGCGTGGCCAGCTTGATACGGAGTGATTTGGCACGTGAAAAATCTGCACGTCAGCGTGTAATTCGAGGAAAGGCCCTTAGCGCGTAAGCGCGTCTGCACGCATACGCATTTTCATTGGACCAAAGGCCCTCAGCGCGTGAGCGCGTCTGTGACGTGACGTGCGAGGGTGTATCCCTCATTCCACGTGATGACAGAACACACGTGGATTTCAACCAATCGCGTGTGAAAGTCCACGGCACCCCGGAACACACGTACCCAGGCTAATCGCGTGTGGAACTACCCGCGCACCCGGAAACACACGTACCCAGGCTAATCGCGTGTGGAACTACCCGCGCACCCGAAAACACACGTACCCAGGCTAATCGCGTGTGGAAAACTGCACGTCCGCGTGTAATGCGCGTAATCGCACGTGAAAAACTGCACGTCCGCGTGTAATGCGCGTAATCGCGCGTCAAAAACTGCACGTCCGCATGTGACGTGACGCGCGCGTGCGTTTCCCTCAGCACGGGTTAAAGGTGAGCGGGCCCAGCAGTTCGCTGTACGTGCCTTCCGTGGAGACCGACGTGTGTTGCTGCTTCCAGTTGTTTCGCGCGCCATCTACTTCACAGCTCTCAAGGACGTATCTCTTCTTTTGGCGGGGGTATTGGCTACGCGTGTTTTTCTGCATCGCGCTAGTCAGACAGTGAGTCGCAAACGCTCCTTTTCCCACTGCGGGTGCCCCTGTGTATTGCACCCATTTTCGATGTCATCGTAGCCTGTGTGTCCCACGCGTACGCGTTATTCGTGTTACTGGGTGCCACCGCGTACTGCGGGAGGTTAAATCCACGCACGTAGGCTGCAGGGTTGCGTGCACGGTTTTACTGCAGTTTTGGGGTGCCTGAGCATTGCGTGACCCGTCACCACATCACTGGGGTCACATACAGCCTTGCAGGTGCAGGGGGGCTGTTAACATCTTGCTTCCCACCCCCTTCACCCCAATTGCCCAGGTCAATTGTGCTGTACACCTCCCATTGGCACCACTCCATCTGTGCCAGCACTATTACATCTGTGCCATGGTTGGGAGGCCACCAAAGGTGAGGGGCGCCTCAGCTGGGCGTACTCCTCGTGGCGGGCGTGGTCGGGGACGTGGCCGTGGTGACCAGGGAGTAGGGGGACTCCAGGGTGTCCAGGGCAGCCACAGAGGGGGAAGAGGCAGGGGTGCGCCACTTGGGCACAATGTTGTGCCATGTGTTGGTGCAGCCATGCCACCACCCCCTGTGGTTCCGGGGGATGCAGCTCCTGCATCTGGCACTGGCACCCGTATGACCCGGCAGTCCGTTCCATCGACTGCCACGGGCCCAAGGGTAGCGGTAGCTGCAGGTGCAGCTGTGGACACCGCCACCCAGGCTCAGGGTCTCCCAGCGCAGGCTGCGTTGGCACTTGAAGAGCCCTTGGTAGATCTCCAACAGGCCAGGGGGGAAACCATAGGGGCACGCCGGGCTGCTCAGACCAAGACACGTGTCCCTGGGGCAGTCATGTCATCTGCTGCCCCGAACAGCCGGGTGTTGGCAAGTGCAGGGGCAGATGCACCCAACAGCACCCCGGTTGTGAGTCTGCCAACCAGGACCGTTGCGGCCAACCACCCTGCCACAGCTGATGTTGCTGCGCAGGGTCCATTAGTGGGCACCCAGCTGCCACTGACACAAGTCAGGCCTTTGGTCATCCCTCCACCTGCCACTCCCTCGGCTCAATCCACCGAACCCACTGGCCATACTGGTCAGGGCGGCATTAGCCAGCCAGGGTCTGCGCCACAGTCCAAGAGGAGGAAGGTTGCACCTGCAGCACAGGCTGGGACCCCACACACAGCCACGACCTCCTGCACGTCGAGGAAGAAGCCTTTCTGTAAGCAGGAACTGGACTTCCTCGTGGACTACGTGCGGGGACACAGCCGTGACATGCTAGTGGGTGCCAATAGTCAGACTACGGCTGCCCAACGTGACACCCACTGGAAGCATGTTGCGGAACATGTCAGTTCATTCGGCCATGAGGTGCGCACGGCGCAGGAGTGCAAAAAGCGCTGGAATGACATCAAGCGCAGCACTAAGGCTAAGCGTGCCTCAAATTACAACTTGACTCTGGTGACTGGCGGTGGGCCTGCACCAGAGGAGGAAGAACTCACTCCGCATGAGGCTCTCGTTGCGGAGTTCATACCACCAGAATTGGTCGAAGGTGTGGGAGAGATGCTGGACTTTGATGCCCAGTCCAGTGAGTGTTGATGCGTAGTTGTTGAGGACGTGTGTGTTTCACTTGTGGGATGTGTTGTGCATGATTGCTGCTACATGTGACGTGTACATGGTTCTGATGTGTAAGTAATGCAATGCTACCGTCATGCATGTCTCCTCTGCCTGCATGCGGGACTCCATGTGGGCATGCTCCCTTGCCCCTCCTCCGCCACTCTGCACCCCAGTTCCACCTTTGCACTGGTCTGCTACATTCTTGCCAATGTGTAGTTTCTTGTTCATGTGTCCTGTGTAGATGCTAACTTCCAGCTTAGAAACTGCCAGACATATGCCGTGTGGTACAGCCTTAGTACTCGATGCAGGGTATCCCACTTGTACTGTGCATGGGTCAGATGTCCCGCAGGGACATGAGTGCCCATTCATGCTCCATGTGTATTGCACGCATGCCCCTATGTGTCCTTGACTGGATGATCACTGTAATATGAGTCCTTGGTTACATACATTGCCTGCCATATTATCGGCCTCCCCATGTCAACTGTGGCTCAGTCCTGCGTTGCACACATGTTTAGGCTCTGACAATCTGTGTGGCTCACAGGCCTCAGCCTGTTCAATGGCCAATGACTCTGTCCAACTCTTGTCATGTCTTCTTCACACGTGGCCGGCCTCCGGATCTTCCATCATGTGTCCTGCCCACTGTCCCAGCATCATTTGCAGTGTTGTAATTTGAATCACATTAAGCTGTTGATGCCAGTCAACACTGCTTGTCAATACACAGGTGTATGGGCAGCCTTTTGATACCATGCTAGGCATCCCTGCTTTGGTACTGGGGTGGAGGGGTGCTTGGCTGCTAGACATGGTACACATTGAATACACAATGCACGTGATGTCTGAATTTGACATTGCACTGCCTTCACATTTCCTGGCACACACCATGGAGTGCTTGTACATGTAGGTAGTGAGTGGCGTACACATTTTCAGCACTGCATAGACCCACTTCCATGCAAACTGCCACCTTTCAACAGGTCTGATCACAGTAGCTATTCAAAGTAGACCCAGCATGCATGCCAGGTCATATGTTGTGTGTCACATGTCTGCCGGATGCCTTTGCTGTCGGTGTGTGTGTGTGTTGTGTGCTTCTGACATGTGTAGTGACCTTTTCCTCTCTATTTTTCAGGTGATGACGCAATGGATGCAGAGGATGGTGTTGTCATGCCAGACACAGGGTTGGCAAGACCACATCAACCCGGCACTAGTGGGGGTCGTGGGGTGGTAGGCCACGAAAACCCCCAAGTGCTGCAGTCCATCCTGTCTCTGGCTGCCTATGAGTCCAGCCTTGATGACGACTCTGACGTCCATGTTGAGTTGGATGAGCATCAAGTCCATGTGTCAGGGGTGAGTGATTCTGATGTGGACACTCCTCTGTCTGCGACACCTGCACTGAGGGATCAGACAGTCTTGGTTCCTCCGCCCGTGGTGGATCGGGACGCAGGGTCACCCTCCACACCAGTCACTGATGTGCCTGGGACATCACGTCGACGGGGGCATGCAGTCGTGCAGCCGCAGGCGGTGCCAACACAGCGAGGACCCCCGGTCCTTGGGTCCCGCAGGGGTCAAGCCCGGCAACGCGGTCGCCGCGCCAACCGCTGTATACTGAGTGGGAGCAAGACATGACTGCCAATTCCGAACGGCAGGGGGCAGCAATGGAGAACATCGCTGACAGCATGGAGCGTGTGGCCCGATCTGTGCTCCCCCCTGCTAGGCAGGTGCTTCTCCAGCAGCAGGCGGCACGGTCCACGGCCCGCTCGCTCAGGCTGGGCATGGCGGCCTCAGACAGGGCACGCCAGGCTGAAATGTCGTCTCTGCGTCAAGCAATTGCTGCTCACGCAGAGGCGCACATGGATGCCCTGAGGGAGGAGTATGCCTCCCTCAGATCCACTCTGGGTGTCCTTATGATGTCCCAGAGGCAGCAGGCAGAGGAGAGGTTTGCACAGCTTGAGCGCACCATCTCGGCTGAGCTACAGGCTTGCCGGGAGGTGCAGCAGTTGTCCAGCCAGGCCTTGCAGGAGGAACTCCGTGTTACACGTGCTACCTTGCAAGAGGAAGCACGTGTATCACGTGTGGTTCTGCATGCAGACCTATGTAACATCGCCACACAGAACCAGGCTCACCTGTCCGGCAGACTTGCTGCCGACGAGGGGCAAGCTGCGGCTAGGCGTGGCCAGGCTACTGTGCCACGTCCTCCTTTCCAGGATGAGCCAGACTCGGACGACCATCTATCTCCCACATAGGTCGTGCTGTGCAGGCGTTGAGCCCATGGAGGTATTTTTTTTTGGCTCAGCATCATCGCATGTGGATGTTGAGCAGCACCCTGTACCTCCCCCCTCCTGGGTGCCTCTCCTCCCCCCCGGGTCGTATGTGGCCATTTTTGATTTTTCTTTTAGTTTAGTTAGTTAAGTTTCTGTTTGATAGTTAGTTTAAATAGGTAATGTAGGTTTTCCATAGTTAGTGTAATTAGTTAATAGTTGAGTTAGTTTAAAATTTGTAGTCTATTGTGCTTTCATGTGACAGTGCGGTGCCTTGTGGTTTTTGAAGGCATCCACTGTCTGTTCCAGCTGGGCCCTTTAAGGTTGTCTTGTGTATGTGTTTGCTGCTTGGGTTCCTTGACTCACATATGCCACTCCTGCCTCCCTTATCCATGGGCTCGCAAGGATGGTTCGGTGTTACAGAATTTTACACAAGGGCTTTGGACTGTCATATCTGTGGCATGTCTGGTGCTTTGTGACTTGTGTTGACACCCCTAGTGGGGATGATTTAGGTGTAATTGTCCACTGTTCAGCTTTTGCTAGATGGGGTCTGTCATGATTAATGTGGACATTGATTGCTATGCATTGTGTATTATGTCTCATATCTTTCCTGTACACGTGCCTGTTGCAATTCATGCTGTAGATAGTGTTCCACACTTTGGAAGTCAAAGACGGACTGATGGTGTGATTTGTGATGTGACTCTCTGACATGGTCAAGTAATGAGATGCCTGATGAGACACACACAGATCACTTTGATGCATTAATCATTTGTTTCATGCACTTTCTGCAGGGGGATGAGGCACCAGAGCACCTTTGCCAGCAGACATGGCCCATTGGACGACGGAATTCCTGACCTGTTTGTTGGTGCCCACATGCACATGTGTGCACGAGCAGAGCCACAGTGATTGCAGACCCACATCCTAGAACTGCTGACATGTTCCAAGGAACTCCAGGCAAGGTGAGCATCACAGGGGGGCCACGACACAGCAAAGCTTGCACCAGGCGAGTTGCACATGCAGGCTTAGTCACAGCACTGAGGGTGAGCTTAGACGAATATTGGTGTTGAAGCACACAATGCAGCTCAGATGTGTTTGTGGACTGATGGCTGTTGATAGTAGGATTGTCTGGGACACATGCAGGGGCAGTGGCACATACCCTGCGGTACACCAAGGTTCATTGAGGCACTTGTATCAACCATGTAGCCTTCCGAGACATGGAAAGGGGCAGCTCACAGGGACATACAGCAAGGGACATACTTGGGTGCAGTGCATGTCTATTCCACGTACTTCATGATAAATGCACTGCCAACTTTGTTTTGGTCATGGTGGTACGCAAATTGCTCTGTAGTCATGGCTTGCCATATGGGTCTGTCTGCTTACACAGGGAACATTGCATGTTGTGTGAATTGTGACACATTGGTGTTCCATTTGCCACGCACCCACCAGCGCCTGACTTACTGCATTGACTGTGTATGACCCGTCACAGGGGTGATGTTATATATGGGTACGAAGCATCGAGCACTGATTGTCTGTTTGTAGAGTAGTTTGTTGCTATTGGGCATGTTTTGTGTTGTGTTTTTGTGTAATTGGCACATACACGTTGTTGACTGTGTCTCTCTTTGCAGCATTGCAGTGCTCCTGTAACCGGCCCTGAGAGTGCGCAGGCAGGAGGCCAGCACTCAAAACCAGAGCTAAGTGTCTTGTTGTTTTCCTTACAAACTGCCCTGCATAGGCTTGCTGGGGAGTGTACTGATGCATGGATGTATGTGTGGTCCTATTTGGTATGTTTTTTTCCCTAATCACCCGTGATCCTATGCAATTATGAAACCTGTGCCCTCTACCCGGTGTTCCTGCTTCCCGTGCCTATCCAAGCAACGTTCCCTGACCCTCTTTCCCCACTGGGGTTGCGGATGCCTGTGTAAGCCCCGAACTTGCAGGCGCCAAAACCCTAGAGGGGGTGGTTGGTTCGTACCACTCCTGAGCCTGGACTACAGAAGGCCATGACAATGATGTCCAAGTTTGTTTGGATTGTGTATGTGTTCATGCAGGTTGTACATTTTCGTGCATTCCCTAGTTTCATGTGTCATGCCTCCTCCCCTCACCTGCCACTCATTCCAGTCATCCAGTGTGTCTACACCTGTCCCGACTGCATATCCCTGAACCTCATTCCCCACCATGATCTCAGGGGCCTGTGTGAGTTTGACCTTGCAGGCACCCGGGACATGGTGTGGGTGGTTGTTTCATGAGACTCCCGCGCCTGTACAGGGGACCTGTAACAGTACACATCCATCCATGGTGCATCATCCTATGTCATGTACCACACATGTCTCACATCCTGTCGTGACATTGTTCTGCTGTGCTACCTTGGTTGTTGCATCATTGTGGTAGTACTTGGCGTTTGTGAGGTACTGCTACGTCAAGTCATCTACTGGAGGGTGTTTGGGTTCGTTTTCATGCCTTGGATTTTGTGATTTTGGAAATGAGTGTGGATTCTGAGGGTTCAGGCATCTTTTTACACACAAGGTGGGAGATGGACACGAAGGGTAAAGGTGATCCTGTGGCCAGGTGGAAATGAGGGTTGGAGGCTCCATGACCCAGGTGCAGTTGTTCAGTGGGTCATGGTCATTTGCGCGGGAGGGGGGGGGTTGTTGATAGTTGCATTGCCCTGCAGTGTGATGGGAACTCTGACATTGTAATGTTGTTGTCCTATGTACATGTTGTGTTCTGCTGATCAATGCCTGTTCATGTGTTGTGTTTTCCTTTCAGGTGCGAGGGGATAGTTGTGGTTTGACATGCTGGGGTGTACACATGGTGGATGTTCACATGTGATGTGTAGGGAACACTGATGGTCACTTGAGTGCACATGCATATGTGGAGTGCATGTCCCTGCAGAACCACACACTTGCACTCGGATGCACTCCATGTACTCCCACCCTTGCATATCCACGTGTACACTGTTTGCCTTCTGGTGCCCACTGTGTCCCGGCAGCACATGTTCTGTGACCGATTATGGTTCCAGTACATGCCTAATTTGATGTTTGATGTAGTCTGTCACTTAGATGTGATGCTCAGGGTGTGCATCACACGCAATGGCTGTTCACTGTGCTGTGCGCTGAGCAGTGTGATGCAGGAGTGGGACACTGCACACATGAGCTGCAGTGTTGATTTTGCAATGCATAATGTGCATATAGACAGGCATTCATTGTGATGTTACGTCTACGACTGTTGCTATGCATTTGGAAACGACTTATTTTGGGTGGGACATTTTGTTGGTCTGTCATTTCATCTGATTCCGGGTCAGGCATCATTGTCCGATGCCACTGTACATTTAGGACATGGCAATGTGTACCTTATCGTTACTGCGTCGGTGTATGGGTATTGCTTGCCATGTCATGTTGATGTTTGGGAGGGTTTGACTGACATGACAGTGATGGCCATGGCCTGTTTTGCAGGTGTGTGTGATGCACACCTTGCATGTCCAGGTCATCCGCTTCTCAGAGCAACTAGCTGGGGGTAGGTTTCTCTCCGCAGCAGGGCCCTCCCCCTGGAACAGACTTCCTGCCTGACTTGAACTTGAGGGGAACCATCTCCAGTTCTGGAAGCACCTCAAGACCTTCCTCTTTGCTTCTGCTTACTCTCTGCCTCTCCCTTGCAGAATTCTTCACTGGAACTGCACAGGAGCTGCTACTGGGACACTCTCACCAACCTCGGTCCCTGGCCCAGCCACTGTCCACTTGCACTGCCACCCTGGCAACCCCTGCACTGCAGTACTGTCTCTCTATCCCTACAGCCTTCCCTTCCCAGCACTTGTCTGCACTTACCTTTGCAGTTGCCACCAGGCGACCTATGTATAATTTGTTTGGCCTACTTCCCCTGAACTGGACTCCCCCCCACCCTTCCCCTTGCACTTTTCCCTTCCCCCTACCCCTGCACTTGCAGAATCTCAATGACACCTGGCCTAGTAGTACCGTTCTCTGTGTTCGCTTGTTGCCCCCCCCCTGCCTCATTGCGCCTTGGAATACTTGTGTATGGCCCATGTCATGTCACATGTCATATGTGTGCATTTTGGTTGCACAGGATAGCTTGTGTTTAAGTAGCTAGGGATGCAGACGATGTGGCACTTCCATGGCAACTATCTCAGGGTGGTAGGGTTGTGACAGTTGACTGTCACTTTGTCATCATCGATTGTCACCTGGTATGTGCCAGGCCTGTGTGCACTCCGCAGGGGTGGGAGTTTAGGTGAAAAATGTTGCCACAAGCTGGGTCCGGGCTTCCTCGTCACGTGCCATGTCCCCTCCCATGGGCAGCGCCTGTGCCTGTGGTTGGGGATGTGGGGGCACCACCATGTCCACCGGGACGCCCTGCCGTGTTGCAACATTGTGCAGGACACATGCTGCCACAATGATCCTGCACACTACTGGTGGTGCATAGAGTAGTTGCCCACCAGAGCGGTCAAGGGAGCGGAAACGTGACTTGAGCACTCTGAATGTGCGCTCCACTATGCCCCTGGTTGCAATATGGGCGGTGTTGTATCTTACCTGGGGTGGTGTGGTGGGGTTCCGGATTGGCGTCATCATGTGGTTGCTCAGAGGGTAGGCACTGTCCCCTGGGGAGGTGATAATAATTGAGATTATTAGGGTTGGGATATTTGTCTGTGTGTGACTTGCATGCATGTGCAAGGGCATTTGTACTGACCTAGGAGCCATGTGTCGCCATGCTGCCCAGCTTCCAGGGCCCGGCTCAGGGCGGACATTCTGTATATGAAACTGTCATGGGTGGAGCCAGGGTAGTTTGCATAGACAGAGGTGATGATTCCCTTTGCATCGCATACCACCTGTACATTGATGGAATGCCAGTGCTTGCGGTTTCGGTAGATGTGCTCAGTGGCCCTAGGTGGACGTAGGGCCACATGGGTGCAATCTATGGCACCGAGCACTTTGGGGAAGTGTGCCAACCTGTAAAAATCCAGGACAACGGCCTGCCTTTCTGCGGGTGTTCTGGGCATGTATATGTGCCTGCGGACTGAGGGGTGCGCTGTCATGATTGCCAGTACCTGGTGTAGGCAGCGTGACTGCGTGGCCTGTGAGACCCACCCCCACTATGGCAGTGGTCCGCTGAAACGACCCAGTGGCCAAAAAATGCAAGACATTGAGCAGCTTCTCCAAGGGGCTCAATGCTTGGGAGCAAAGGGTGGGGGATGTGAGGTCATCTTCCCACTCCCTGACCAGGTCTACGATGATATGGGGTGGAAACCTATACCTGCCGTAGACCTGGTCGTCAGGCATCCCAAAAAGGCTTGTCCGTGGTGCAAAAATGCGTGCCCTGGCTATTCTCCTCCTCCTGCGGTGTCCCACGATCAGTGCAGCAACAAATGGGGCATTCATCGTCGCTGTATATACGCGTTTGTTGTTTGCGCGCACTTTTATGCTGTCCGCGGGACGCCTCCGTGTGGGCGGACTCGTTGACGCAAAGCCGTGCACGTGTTTCCCGTATTCGGGTGTCATCGCGTGTGATCGGAGGGGAGCGAGCGTACACGCGATTGGCCTGGGTACGTGTGTTTCCGGGTGCGCGGGTAGTTCCACACGCGATTAGCCTGGGTACGTGTGTTTCCGGGTGCGCGGGTAGTTCCACACGCGATTAGCCTGGGTACGTGTGTTCCGGGGTGCCGTGGACTTTCACACGCGATTGGTTGAAATCCACGTGTGTTCTGTCATCACGTGCAATGAGGGATACACCCTCGCACGTCACGTCACAGACGCGCTCACGCGCTGAGGGCCTTTGGTCCAATGAAAATGCGTATGCGTGCAGACGCGCTTACGCGCTAAGGGCCTTTCCTCGAATTACACGCTGACGTGCAGATTTTTCACGTGCCAAATCACTCCGTATCAAGCTGGCCACGCGAATACACACGGAAGACCACGCTCCTGCCCAGAAGGCCGAATCACTGCCCCCCAGTGCCCCGAGCAGCCTCCCACGTGCCATCTGCTGCTGCCTGCCTGCCTGCCTGCCTGCTGCCACCGTGCCCTGCCATTTGGTGCCTCACATCAGCCATCTGCAGGGGTCCAGTTGCTGTGTCCACCCCTGCTGGAACAGTAGACTCCCGACTGGGATACCATCGCTCCACAGCCCAGCCCCAGGACCAAGTTGCCCACCCACGCCTGCCTCGGGGGTCGCCATGTCGGGGCAAGCACCATCTGAGACCAGTGGCGACCCCCAGCCAGAGAGGCAGAGGGCCACCAGCTTCAGTGAGAAGGAAGTTGGTGTCCTGGTGGAGCATGTCCTGGGGCATTATGATGCCCTCTTCGGAAGACCACGCGCCAACAAGGAAGGACGGGAGAGGATCTGGGACGATGTAGTGGTTGCCATCAACGCGGAGGGGGTGGCAACCCGCGACATCAAGCACAGCAAGAAGCGCTGGGAGGACTTGAGGTCCAGGACCCTCAATAAGGCCCGGCGCCTCGCGGAGGGGGGCCGGGCACGCCTGAGTGACATCCAGATGAGGGTCCTGGAACGCGTAGACCCAGCGCTCCACGGCCAGATCCTTCGGAGGCAGACCCATCTGGAGTTGGCCGGTAAGTGGCCAAGCATTGCTGTGTGAGACAGGGCATGTTGCAGTGTGCTGGTTGTCTGATACCTGCCTGTATGTGTGACATAGGCCATGTACGTATGTGTGTGTGCAGGGACATCATGGTCAGGCATGTGAGTACAGTGATGTGTGAACCACATGGTTGGTGCATGTGTTCTATTGCAACATGGGGGGCTCTGTGCGGAATGGACACATGGAAGCATGGCAGTCTCTGTTCCTGGACATGGGTGGGGGTGAGGGATGGGTGCTGGTCCCATGTACACGTATGGTGTCCATGTGTGTGTGTCTGACCTGCGTGTCTGTGACTTGTAAATGCCATGGATGCATGACACATGTCTGTGACAATGTTCAGATTCACTGATGCAGCCTAGTCATCCTTGTATCCACTGCGTCTGTGGTGTACGAGGCCAGATGGATGGAACTACGGTGAGGTGTGTGCATGTGATGGCAAGACCCATGATGCATGTGAGTTTAAAACCAACATTGTATGAATCATGAGTCCCTTGGTCATGTATGCCAATGTCCATGGCATGCGCCATGCCTGTTACTGTATGTGTTTTGCCTGCACTGACCCATGTGTTGTGGAGGGACATGATGGAAGTGATGTATGACAGTGCCACTCATCTGCTGTTGCTTCCTGTCTAGGGGACCATTGTACAGTACCCTGATGCTTGTGTTCTATGTCTCCCTCTACACAGTGGCAAGTGAAGAAGAGGGCGGAGAAGGCGCTGTGGAGCAGAGCGGCGGGGATGCCGCCACGGCTGCAGCGGAAGGGGTGGGTGAGCCCCCACAGGGGCTTGCACCGGCGGAAGACGGCGTGGAGACATCCAGGTTGGTGGTTTCCACAGAGGGGGAGGAGGCCGCTACTGAGCCACACATGGGGCCTGGTGCGGGCATCCCCGCTGGTGCAAGTGGTGCAGTCCAGGGCCAGGGGCAGGAGGCAGCACAGGTCGCCGTGGAGGTGCCTCTGCATGTCACTGTCCCTGACACTGTGACTGCACCACCATGCACCAGCAGGGATGCCCCATCCCAGGCCCGTCCGCAGGTAGGGGAGATGTCCATGTCATCTGACACTCCTCTACCTGCGGACGAGGGGACCCCTGGCCGTGTGGAGAGGGTCCTGATTGGTGTCGCATTGCGCACGGCTGGCATTCGTGATGAGGTGCATGCTTCCCGGGAGGAGCATGCACATCATCACGAAGAGCACCGTGCGTACGTGAACCATTTGGGAGCCGCCATGGTCGGGGGTTTCCTACATGTGTGTGGCCTTCTGGCGACCCTCTCCTCCTCTGTGGAGGCTATGCGCCAGTCGTGCTCCATGCCGTCTTCCGGCCCAGATGCCACCAGGGCCCCCTGTGGACCTGCCCCGACCAACGCAGCCAGCTCGGTGGGGACCCCATCCCTGCCACAGTCGGGAGTCGAAGGTCCAGCAGGGGTGGACACACCAGCAACTGTCCCCCTGCAGATGGAGGATGTGCCGGCATCATCTGGCAGGGCACGTGCACGACGGCATCGGTGGATTCCATCAGCCTGGATGCCGTCGTGCTGGCAGAGGCAGTGGCGTCGGAGGCAGCAGCAGGCTCGACGTGGGAGGCATCATGGCTCGGGGCCATCAAGATCAGAGGGGCAGGCATCGGCCGGAGGGCAGGAGAACCCTGGGATGGCAGTGTCTTCCGTGTGGGAGCAGTTGGTCCAGCGGATAGGTGCGGAGTGGCAGCGGGCGGAAGAGGAGCGGGTCACCATGGTCAGGGCGGAGTTCTCCATGCGTCGGGCGTTGAGGCGGGCTGAGTGCCTCGAGGAAGCTCGCAGGGAGTTTGAGGTGGACACGGGGTTGTCCCTGCGGGACCTCGGGGCCAGGACAGAGTCCCGCCTCCGGGACATCGACATGGAGTTCGATGATGCCCTGGCCGGCAACATCACAGAGTGAGCCGCAGGACTTGCCCGCTGCCATTGTATATAGTTCTTTAGTTAGTTAGTGTTAGGTTTCCTTTATTTGTTAAGTTTTTTTTGGACCGCTCGGACAATGGCCACTTTTCTGTATATATTTTTTTTATTAGTTAGTAGTAGTAGGTTTCATTTATGGTGTTGGGCTCATGGACCCTGGGATATTCTTGTACATAGTTTGATGTTTGGAAAACATTTGTTGGATTTATATTTGTGTTCACCATGAGGCAATGGTTTTTCCTTATTTTTTCCCCCCATTATTTTGCTTTGGACTACATTAGTTTTTGGATTCCTTTGTTTTTTGATTTTTTCTATTAGTTCTCGGACATGGACCATTTGTTTTGTCATCCCCATTGTTGTGTGTTTTATTTCTTTACTTCATTTTCATCTTTAATACATATATTTATTACTTACATTTGTGGTATTTTCTCATTGGTTTCATGCATGTCATGATATGGGTTTTGACATTCACTTGCACCCATTGTGTATGTGTGTGTGACGGACATGTGTTCATTTACATACTTGCCATTGGGGTTGTATCATGTAATTGCATCTACTATGTGGGTGGATGCAATCCTTGGCTGGGTGTTTGTGCTGGGTATGCTGCCCATTACTGCCATGATTGCGTTTCGTCAGGACCTGGGGGCAGGGGGACATGAGTGGGGGCCTGCTGGGGGGTGGGGGTGCAAGGGGACAGGAGTGGGGGCCTGCTGGGGGGTGGGGGTGCAGGGGGACATGAGTGGGGGCCTGCTGGGGGGTGGGGGTGCAAGGGGACATGAGTGGGACATGGTTGGGGGCCTGCTGGCAGGTGCCCCACAGTGCTGGGGCGTGGGGGTGCAGGGGGACATGAGTGGGGGCCTGCTGGGGGGTGGGGGTGCAAGGGGACATGGTTGGGGGCCTGCTGGCAGGTGCCCCACAGTGCTGGGGGGTGGGGGTGCAGGGGGACATGAGTGGGGGCCTGCTGGGGGGTGGGGGTGCAAGGGGACATGAGTGGGGGCCTGCTGGGGGGTGGGGGTGCAGGGGGACATGAGTGGGGGCCTGCTGGGGGGTGGGGGTGCAAGGGGACATGAGTGGGACATGGTTGGGGGCCTGCTGGCAGGTGCCCCACAGTGCTGGGGGTGGGGGTGCAGGGGGACATGAGTGGGGGCCTGCTGGGGGGTGGGGGTGCAGGGGGACATGAGTGGGGGCCTGCTGGGGGGTGGGGGTGCAAGGGGACATGGTTGGGGGCCTGCTGGCAGGTGCCCCACAGTGCTGGGGGGTGGGGGTGCAGGGGGACATGAGTGGGGGCCTGCTGGGGGGTGGGGGTGCAAGGGGACATGGTTGGGGGCCTGCTGGCAGGTGCCCCACAGTGCTGGGGGGTGGGGTGCAGGGGGACATGAGTGGGGGCCTGCTGGGGGGTGGGGGTGCAAGGGGACATGGTTGGGGGCCTGCTGGCAGGTGCCCCACAGTGCTGGGGGGTGGGGGTGCAGGGGGACATGAGTGGGGGCCTGCTGGGGGGTGGGGGTGCAAGGGGACATGGTTGGGGGCCTGCTGGCAGGTGCCCCACAGTGCTGGGGGGTGGGGGTGCAAGGGGACATGAGTGGGACATGGTTGGGGGCCTGTTGGCAGGTGCCCCACGGTGCTGGGGGGTGGGGGTGCAAGGGGACATGTGGCTTGGCTGGGGGGCATGCCCATGGTGGATGGGCTGCCTGCGGGACATGACCAGGGGTGCAGGGTAGTCCCCTGTGGTGTGGGCTGCCTGCAGAGGTCGTGGAGGGGGTAGAGGGGAGACCTGGGAGGACCCACACTGGCAATTCACCTCTTCAACTTCCCGCACACCCACGTAATACACTGCCCCACTCGCACAGGCCCAATCGCGTGTAGATTTTCTCGCGCACCCCTGTAATACACGTACCCAGGCCAATCGCATGTAGAATTTCTCGCGCACCCCTGAAATCCACGTACCCAGGCCAATCGCGTGTAGCATTTCTCGCGCACCCCTGAAATCTACGTACCCAGCCCAATCGCGTGTAGAATTTCTCGCGCACCCCTGAAATCCACGTACCCAGCCCAATCGCGTGTAGATTTTCTTGCGCACCCCGTAATACACGTACCCAGCCCAATCGCGTGTAGAATTTCTCGCGCACCCCTGAAATCCACATACCCAGCCCAATCGCGTGTAGATTTTCTCGCGCACCCCTGTAATACACGTACCCAGGCCAATCGCGTGTAGAATTTCTCGCGCACCCCTTTAATCCACGTACCCAGGCCAATCGCGTGTAGATTTTCTCGCGCACCCCTGTAATACACGTACCCAGGCCTATCGCGTGTGGGAACACCCGCACACCCCTGAAATACACGCTCCCCGCTCTGCGTTTGCTGCTGCCCTTTGCGCTGGATTGGGGATTTTGATGGCTTTTCCCTGCGCGAGGGGCGTTCTTGGGGGCGTAACTGACGCTGCTGCAGGGTCGCTGCGCCACTCTGCGCCACGGCTGGTTGTGGATGTTGGAATCCATGAATACGCTGTGCGCCTGAATGTGTTTCGGCGCACGCGGCTGGCGCAGACTACCGCACGCACACACTGTGCGCCAGCCGCGTGCGCCACTTGTGCGCCGAATTCTATGAATTGGCCCCTTAGGATCTTCATTGTCTTGTATTTTGTATGATAGGTCTACAGTTTTTGTGTTACTTTTATAAAAAGTTCTGCGGCAACATACACACACATGGTTTGGTACTTCAGCTGAAGTACTTTCAAATTTTTGTATTTCTTTTTTGTATGTGTGTAGTGAAAGGTTGCCATGTGCAGATTTGTTTCGAAGTTGGTTTACAGCTAATTCATCTTGTAAGTGGGTTTCACTTCCAAAATATTTTGTCTGGATATAGTCGATTTCTTCTAGAAGGTCTTTTGCTGTACCATGTAGAAGAATGTTATTTAAATTGGCTAGTGCTAAAACAGGACTTTTAGCATAGTACAGTTTATAAACTAGATTTCTTATACTTGCATGATGTGTTGATATCCTTTTGATATCATGGAAGGGTGTTTTGCAAGTAGGTCCTGTAATGCAGGGCAATGAATGTCCTTGTAGTCCTGTGAACTTGTGTACTGGGCAAGCATCCATATTTTGCAGTAGTTTAATTTTGATTTTGTCTTTGCTTTTCACATATTGATTGAGGAATTGGCGTAAAGACTTGAACATTTTTTTGGGAATGTTACACATTGACGTGCATGGCCATTTGTACACTAGATGTTCTGATTCAGTTGAATGGAGGGGTACATCTACGTTTTCAGGGCATATTTTTGTAAGGAGTACTTCTTGTTCCGTTATGGTATTATTAACTTTTTCATAACCGTGACCACTGCTATGTATGGCAATTGTATTTGTTTGTTTTTGTTTGTAGGCTTCTTCATTAAAGTATGGTTCTGTGCTTGTAATGTGACTCCATTCACCTCCACAGATATTTAAGAAGGTATTTCTGTTGACATTTCGTTTATTGAGAAGTCTTTTTTGTAATTTAGTTATTAGTTTTGTTAGTGGTTTCATTCTGTTTAACACTAAAATAACTTTCTTTTGAGAAGAAGTGCACTGTCTATCAAAGCTTCTAAGATTACTTTCCTACGATAGGTTTGAAGTGTTGAACCTGATTTCTCTCCTGTTTTTATAAGATTTGAAGGACTTTGTGATGGAACATTTTGGCTAAAATACTTTTCTTGGTATGCTTACTTTGTACTATATCAAGATTTATAGAAGAAGTTTTATTTGTAGTGATAGTTGATTTTCTGTTGATTGTTTTTTGGGTTGTTTTACTTTTTGATGGAGGAGGCAAAGTTTTTGTACTAGAAACTTCTTCTGTTTCACTACATGACTGTTTTAGCTGTTGTGTTTCAACTTTTTTTTACACATTCTGCTGTAGATGGATGTTTATGTTGGAGACTTTTCTTTTCATTTGCTCTACTTCTGTGTTTCTTTCTATGGAGTTGCTTTTTGGTAGGCATGCTTTAGGGTCTGTTAAAAAAATACAAAAGGTATGGGTTGGGGTGTTCTGCAATGCATGTGTGTTGTGTGCATGAGTGTTTGAGTGAGATGATAAAGATGTATGTAATGGTGTGTGATTGTGCATTGGGAAGTACAACTACTAGGGATGGGTATTCTTGAATTAATGTGTTAATAAACTGGGGTTCAGATGACAGAAAAAAGTAAGCCAGTGGTGTGGAGAAGTATAAATAGTATATCTAAAGCTATACAATTAAAACAGTTGTTTCTTCTACAACATCTAAATTCTAGTGGCTGAGTTGGGTAATTTGTGTGGCGAAAAATAGGAATTTGTGGGCCATTCTGCCAGTAAATCACTGTTTAAGACAGGAGGACTTTTGGTCAGAATGGTGCAAAATCTCTATTTTTAGGCACAGAAGTAGCATGAATTAAAATTAGAGTGTCTTTGAGTAATAATTCAAATATTATGGTAACAATCTACTTACTTTTTTCTAAAATGAGCAGTTTGCTTCTTAGTTGTTCTTTGTAATTCAAATTCGGCTGCTTATTTTCAGGAGAATGATCTTCACTGCAATTGTAAAAGAAAGAAATTAGTAATTCGGTTTGTATATAGCACTGTTTTTAATTTAGACATAGATTGTTTAAATTGAAATGCTCAGCGCCTTCCTCAAAACCATTAAAACTATCTTAAGACTAACTGTAGGAAAGAAAATATCTTTACTATGGCTTGTCAAAATCATAATGTACCACTGTATACCACTATTCCTGTAACTAAGCTTTTCCATGTAATAGTGAGTCCATGTGATAGCCTGCTTTTCCACGTAAGAGGGAGTCAATGTCATAGCCTGCTTGTCCTATATAAATGTAAGTAATTGTATAAACTAAAAAAATTAAAACCATGTATGTGTTTGTACAAATATTATTCTTTGAGATTTGATGATAGAGTGTGCATGTAATTTTGTTTGATCATATGTAGTCTATATATTTTATTTCAAAAATGTTAGTTTAACATTATTTGCGTGTGTGTGTGTGTATGAAGAAATTAAACGGTATAAAGGTTTGTAAGTCACAGTTCATTTTAGGAGAATGAAAAAATGATCGTAGGTTCATTTTACAGATTATGCAAGGTAAAAGTCGGTTCGAAAATGTGTTCATGTGCTGTATAGAAAATATGCATACCTGTAGTTTGTGTTCATGCATATGGATATGGACGAAGCTGCAAGTAGAAATCTTGGAGACGTTCTCTCTAGAATTTCTCGTAGATCGTGCTTGCCAATGGTATGAGACTTGTAGTCCGAGAGATTCACCGTACATTTGCAGTGCTGATCTATGATGATGCAGTTACTTGTAGAGGTCTTGGATTTGATTGGTGTATGGTCATGTGATTTCTGAGCTACATCCAATGAGGGAATGGCACAGAGAGTGAAGCGGAAATGGTAGAAGGGCTGTCCATGTTACGATATGTTCGCGGACATGGCGGTAGTTCTAGGACAGCGCGTATTACATCCGGGGAATTTGGGGTGGGGAGGCATGCAAATGAGATTGAATGTAGTAAGGGATTGGTCAGTAAAGTATAGTGAGTGTGTTGTGCTAGGAGAGGTTTTCTCAGATATTCTTTTTGCTGAGAGAAGAACAGATAGCTATGGCTGAGTGTTTTAAAAAACAGATTGTGTGGATTTTGGGAGACTCGTGGATACATTGGTTGAAGGTGCATGCAGAAAGCTGTGGAGTATCTATAGATCTTGGATTCCTACATGTGGAAGTGCACTGGCATGGAGTCCGTGGAATGAAGTGGCTGGACTTGCTACCTCTCTGTGCAACTTTGAAGATAGAGGAACATCCAGACATAATTGTAATTCATTGTGGAGGGAACAGTTTAGGACATGTGTCTGGAATTTCTTTGCAATTTGCAATGAAAGAAGGACTTCAGAAGATCATGGACATGTTTCCAAACTCCAAAGTAATTTTTTCACGGATTGCGCGGGGAAAAATGTGGCTTTGTTCTTTCTCATGTGGTCCACAAATGGAGAAAGCAAGGCGTAATGTCAATAAGGCTGTTTGTGCCTTCCTAAGAGATTTTGGCATGTCCTCTTTTCACAATGAAAATATTATGTTTCGTAATACATACATTTTTCGCAGAGATGGTGTCCATCTTACCTATGCTGGCAATCAGATTTTTCTGAGAAATGTACAAATGCATTGCGACCTTTTTCAGAAATGCAGCATGCATTTCGAAGTAGGTGTTGAGTATTTATAATTTTTGACATATAAACACCTCCCAAAGGCTCTTTTCAGAGCCACCACTTCCTCCCAGAGAAAAATGCAATGGTTACAATAGGGAAGCATCCCAATTTTTTTTATGTTCGTGAACTGTCCGTGGACTTTCAAGAAATAGAAAGGGCCGTGCGTTATTTATCTTTTAACTGTGAAAGGCGGCTCTGAAAAGAGCCTTATTTTTTAGTTTTTTTTGTTATTTTGTATTTATTTTGGTTTTTTACACACAACACACTAGGAGAGGAGGGGAAAGGTGGGTAAAGGGTGGGACACCAACCACAGGGATAAGAAAGGGCGAGCTGAGAGAGGAAGATGTAGAGTGGGTTTTATTTGGGTAGTGAGCAGGTCTTCTAGTGCTCTGAGATGATAGTCTCAAAAGCACTGCAAAGTCGCTCCCCCCTGCAGAGTACTGTGTCACAGTACATACATACAACTGTGACCCTCGAAAGGTAAGGGCCATCAGAATTCTGTATGGCCTGTGAGGCAGCTTGAGGAAGACGCTGTCCCAGAGAGGTGTTCCTTGTGGTGACAGGATAAGAAACGGAGGATGAAGTAGAGGCAATCAACCTACTACACTCTTCGCAAGGTACAACCTTGCGAATGGCCCCAGTGTGGAATGAGTTCAGGTGTCGTTTCATGGTCGTAGTCGCAAAGCTATACGAACCATGCCTCCCACGACTGAGTACCATTTTGCACTCATTGTAGGTGACACGGTTCGCACGAGCCTTAGGACCATTCCCATGAACGGTAAACAACCGCCACACCCAAGAATCACGCCGAGGGCGGGTAGTAGGATTTTCCTCTACCTCATTCTCGTCATCCTCTTCTTCCTCCTCTGTATCCTCAGTCCTGTTCCCCTCTTCAGGCCCTTGGGAAGGTGGTGGTGGTGGAGGGGGTGGGGGTGGTGCTGAGGCAGATACAGCACCAGGTGGCAGCAGTGGAGCCACAGAAGCCATCAGGTTGAAGATGGAAATCTGAAGGTTGCGGCAAAAATCTCTGTGCTCTGTAGAATAGCCAGAAACACAATGAGAATGAGCTGTAGGGCGTGGTCTTTTATAGGGGTGCTTGTGCACAGATCGAACACCAAAAAAGGTTCAAAAAGTCACAAAAACTATGTGGAAACTTTAGTATGTGGGATTTGTGGTATGTTGAGTTTTTAATGAGAAATATTGTGGATTACTTGGAAATGTACTTTTAAAGTGTTCGGGGACACGAACAGTGTCCGCATTCAGAACACGCGATCAGCGTGGGCACGGTCACATGATTGTTTCATGAGCATGTTCGCTAAGGTAGCAGCCGTCCGCAGGACACCCAATGTACGGACATTGTTTTGCGCATGCGTGTTGATGTTCTACGGACAGTGTTCCGGTCCTGAACTAATTAAAAGTGCATCACACGTAAAACGAACAGTTACGGACAGCCGTTTGTTCTTAGCACAGTTTAATTTACTTGTGCACAATACGGACAGACATAGCGTCTCAAGCACACCTCCATTTTCATTTATTTACGAACAATTCAGGGCACCACGAGTGTTCTTAGAACAGTTTCAACTTGCTAGCGAACACTACGAACAGGCATAGTGTTCTTAAGGATACCTCCATTTTCGTTTATTTATGAACATTTCAGGACACTACGAGTGTTCTTAGAACATTTTCAACTTGCATGAGAACATTACGGACAGGTATAGTGTCCTCAGGACACTTGCATTTTCATTTATTTACGAACATTTCGAACAACCGCGCTGTCCGTGGACACCTAAATTGGTTTTACCACAAAGAACTGAAAGTAATTACAACACAATATAAAAAAGTAACTTTATTTAACATATATAAACAATTTATGACTGAGACGGGGGACAAGTACAGGTGGGACAATGGTATGTTGTTGGTGGTTTTAGGTGATCTTCCACAAAGTTCTTTAAATCCGTAAAATTTGCCATAAATTGGTCCATTTTGTGGGTAATGTGTTCAAGAGTGTTATCCATCGCTTCTTTTTCTTTGGAAGTTGCAATTTTTGTAGGGTCTGTAAAAAAAAATGTATATGTTGAATTTATACAAAATAATATGTCTTAATTGGTTTATATAGTAAAGTGTGTACCATTAGGTGGACTATCTTCTAACATTTCGTCTCGTGGGAAATGCTCCTCTAGCCAGTCCAGAGTACTACACATTTCTGTGAGAAAACAAAAAAGTAATATGTTTTTTTTTTCTAATATAGAAAGTTTATAAATATATGAGTAAAATGAAGTGCACTTACTATTTCTGGTAAGATATGTAATCAGTAGTCTATACGTCTGGTCTTGCTGTTAGTTGTGGAGTGTCTGTGAGGTAATTATGTTGGAAGCCACTTTATCTTCTTTTGGTATATTCCATTTTAGAACATATTGTATTTAAATGAATGGTTAGTGTGTTACATATATGGGTTATATTTCTTAAGTATTACTACATATACTTTGTATGTGTGCTGCTTTGTGAATTTGTTAAATGTTCCTATGTTATGATATAACAATTACACATACCCCCCCAGAGTTTTTAGGTGCTTCTACTGCTGTCCGAACATGTCCGCTGACCGTCAAATTCAGTAGAAAGGGTTCAGTATGTTCCATATTACATGTGCATAAAGTCAAAGTTATTATTGTTAAGTTGTGCTACTAAAAAACTATGAAATTCAGTAAAAAAAATGTTGTTAAAGGGACATTATGGTTAAGTTGCGCTACTAAAAACCATTCAATTCAGTAAAAAAAACTCTGTTAAAGGGACGTTATGGTTAAGTTGCACTACTAAAAACCTATGAAATTCAGTGAAAAAACTTTGTTAAAAGGGACGTTATGGTTAAATTGGGCTACTAAAAACCTATGAAATTCAGTGAAAAAATAAAAAAATAAAAATAAAACTATGAGAAAGTGCTGATAACTCTAATGATTATCTTCATGCACAGAAAGGATTGCTCTCTTTCAAGCCTGTGTCTTCCACTATATATATGTTTCATATGATATGACTTGACTCTAAGTCTACAAATATAGTACCTTTTCAATTTTTACTTCCTGACTGTTACTGAAGAAAACTATGTGGCTTAGATATGTCAGTAAAGGAAAAAAAGGGAGAGCCAGCCATATGATGTCATCAGTGATGTCATCAATGACATTTGTGATGTCATCTTTGATGTCTTGGGTGTTAGTGTTAGCAGTACACAGTGCGAGTTATGGTTGCTTATCTTACCATAACTGCCGAATTTCAGGGGTTTTTCGGTTTTACTTTGAACCATAACGTCCCTATAACAAAGTTTTTTTACTGAATTTGTTAGGTTTTTAGTAGCGCAACTTAACCATAACGTCCCTTCTAACAACGTTTTTTCACTGAATTTGATAGGTTTTTAGTAGCGCAACTTAACCATAACGTCCCTTTTAACAACGTTTTTTCACTGAATATATATATATATATATATATATATATATATATATATATATATATATATATATATATATATATATATATAAGAGGGCCTGCGGTAGCGGCCCTGAAGTTATGGTTAAGTTGCTCAACCCATAGGAAGAGCACTTTTTGGGCGGCTTATAACTTCTCCCCCCCTGGATGAATCCTCACCAAACTTTGCAAAACAAAGTACATGGGCCCCTTGGATTGATTCTGCAAGGTCTGGTGAGACTTCATCAAGGGGTGGGGCAAAATTATAGGGGGGATCCCAAAATGTGTTGTTTTCCTCATAGATGCAGTGGAAAAAAGAATGTGCTCACGCCTACAGCCCAAACCGCTGGACGGAATGTCACAATATTTGCACCAGGAGCTGCGGATTGTTCCCAAAAGCTTGCTTTTGTAAATTTGGTGTAAATCTGTCCGGCAGTTTTTTAAAAAACAGACAAAAAGTAGGTACAAAAAATTTGTGATATCTGGGTCCAGTTCGCGGACTCACTTTCGTATTCAGTCCGAGGATACCCCTCTGGACCAACCAGGGCCTGGCGCGATGTCCGCGGACATCAGACTCACCCGCTGATTGGATGGTGAAAAACGTGAACTGCTTCAGATATTTTGAAAAGGTCAACATGTTGGATTCGCAGACAGGCGCCATTGTCCATGGACATTGCAGTAAAAACATATTAAAAAACCCAACATTGCACTTGTCAAACTAATTAAGCAATCTCTGGGGAGCTGAGGGGTGATGAGGATGGGATATGGCCATATAAAAGCCACAAAACAAGCATTTGTCACTTCTGAAGTTTGCAAACAGTCCAAATGTTCAGGGACGTTCCTCTAATGTTCGAAAACATCTAAGATGTTCGGTGACATCCATGCCTATTTCTGAATTTCAGATTTGGTGAAAAGCAGTTTTTGGATGGCTTATATCTTTGGCGCCACTCAATGAATCTGCATGGAATTCTGCAATATCATTCTAGACCTGACACTGAATTCTTCTGCCAAGACTGATGCTGTTCTGTAAAGAGGGAGCAAAATTAGAGTGTGGGGGAGTTCAAACATATTTGAAAGGCTTATACATTTGGTGCCATTTGACGAATTTGAAAACAAGTTTGCAAAATGATTTTAGTCCCAGATTCAAATGTTTTTGCAAAGTGTGGTGGGATTTTGTCAAGAGGGGGCAAAATTAGAGGGGGTCTCAACATTTTTGTTGCTGTTTGACGAATGTGCACACAGGTTTTCAGAAAGATTATAGACCCAACCTTGAATGTTTGTACAAAGTCTGAATGGATTTTGTCAAGTGGGGGCTAAGTTATATGACTATTTTATGTATGTACATTTTGACACTTTTCAAAAAATAAAACATGGACAGATTTACAGCAAACTCATGCAAGGAGCATTGGCAAAGACCGGAAAGCATGGTTTTGCAAATGTATAAGTGTTTTATTTTTTGAAAAGTGTCATAATGTAGGTGCAAATAATTGTGATGTACCTTTAGTGACTGAGGTATAGCCTGTGACCATGGGCAGTTGCCAGATCTGGGTCGTCACCAGGACAATCTGGCTACTGGCGATGACCATCTATGGGGTTAGAGTGGGCATAGCCACCAGGGACTGGCTATGTGGTAAAGTTTTTTGAAATCGGGATAGGTTTGAATGGGAAAAAAATTCTCCTCATGGCCACAGCCCGAAGTGCTGGACAGCATTGCAGCAAACATTTGTGAGGAGCATCAGCAAAGACCTAAAAGCATGGTTTTGGAAATCTGTCCTGTGTTTTATTTTTTCTAAAGTGTCAAAATGTAAGTACAAAACATTGTGATACCACATTGGTGCCTGGGCAATGGGGCTGGCTCTGAGCAAGGACAAATACCTACTCTGAATTGCTTAATGGGGCATGCAGCATGGCAAAGCCCTAGGTTTAAATTGGAAAACAAATTCTGCTGCATCTGCACCCTGAAGTGCTGGATGGGATTGATGCAACTTTGGCCGAGGCCTGGCCCGGCCCTCGGCAAGGACACATGTCTACTCTGATTTGCCTATTTGGGGAATGTGCCATGGCCGAAGCCCATATCCCATGGATTGTGCAAACCATGAGCACTTGCCATTGGTCACACTATGAAGGTATAATGGACACTGAACTAGGAGGCAGGGTAGGTGCAGTGGATAACTGGGGTGGTTTGGTGGGGCTAGGGTCATGGTCGAGCCTCATGCCCTAGGAAATTCAACCATCACTTGCATCCCCAGCATGCGCTGCTGATAATGGCACACATCAGTATGCGTTGCAAAAAATATGTTTGCTAAAGAAGGTTTACAGTTCTTTCATATATGTTAAAAGAGGAATTATTAATAACTTATTTAAAGTGATGTAACATCATGAACGCTTTTGCTCACAAAAAAATCTTTGTTAAAGGGACGTTGTGTTTAAC
Source organism: Ambystoma mexicanum (assembly GCF_040938575.1). Taxonomy (NCBI): domain Eukaryota; kingdom Metazoa; phylum Chordata; class Amphibia; order Caudata; family Ambystomatidae; genus Ambystoma; species Ambystoma mexicanum. The sequence goes on from NC_090937.1 coordinate 992,076,394, forward strand.
TTGCACTAATAAAAACCTATTAAATTCAGTGAAAAAACTTTGTTAAAGGGACGTTATGGTTAAGTTTCACTAATAAAAAGCTATGAAATTCAGTGAAAAAACATTGTTAAAGGGACATTATGGTGACAAGTAAAACCGAAAACCCCCAGAAATTCACCAGTCATGGTGAGCTAAGCAACCATAACTCGCGCCACCACTGTGCGCTGCTAAGGCTAACACCCAGGCCATCAAAGATGGCATCACAAAAGTCATTGAAGCACAATGCAGCCTTCTTGTTTGGGATTTGGCCTTCTCTGCGTGTCTTTCACAGCCTTTTGGAGGCAATGACCTCCTGCAGGGTACTCCTTGGGTTCTCCACCCTTTTCTTTTGTCCGTCAGTCCATTGCTCTGCTCCAGAAGGTTTGCCTTTGCCCCAGAAGTTCTGCTCTTGCTCGTGTTCCAGCCTGCTCAGAGTGTGTCTCTATGTACCGCCTTATATCTGCGTGAGGAGAGCTAATTGGTATCAGATGTATGTACTTAAAGTCAAGTGCCTGACTTTGCCTGACCCAATTAGCAGAACATGTCCAATGCAATATGTAAGGCGTTAGCCTTTTTAGTCTGTATAAGGGTACCAGACCCTCTTCCCCCCTCAACCTGAGTACAGATAATATGATAGGCATGATTTTGCAATGATTTTGTAATGGTTCCGGTATTGCAAAGATCAGAATTATAGCGCTTTTAGTTTTAGGTAAAAAGTGTATGTGGGGTGACACATTTTTTGGGGTGAGAATGACTCAGGAAGTGAAGGGTGTCTCTGGTATTACTCACATATCATGAATATCTAGAAAATGTATTCTGGAAACTTGATAAAAAATGAGATATGCTGAAAAGTAAAAATGTATTTACGGTTTGGTAGCAAGGCTGAACAGACTGAGATAGATTTTAAAATGGATGCCAAAACACAGAATGGCGTTGTGAGACCAGGTGTTAGAGTCCTGACTCATGCTGATGGTGAATATTCTTTGGCAGTCGTTCACTGTAAGATAAACACGTTTGCAATGTTATATTTTGAAACTTGGCTGGCAAAAGCAGACATGATTGATGGTAAATCAGATAAAGGCAGGGATGTTACCAATTAATACAGCTCAGCTGCAGTACTTGGCAGCAAGCATAATTGAGTTTATATGTGTTTTCCATGGTATGAGACACTGGCTGAAAATTGGCAGGACCTGCAGATAAGGACTGTTATTGACAGGAGTTAAAGGATTTGTAATTGTGTTCGGTTGTGTCTAAAATAAGCTTTTCAGTCTATGTGTCAGTCAGCCAGTGCTTGCCAAAATGATCTAATGTGGGCTTTGTGAGTGACAGATATGCCACCCAATCAGAGATAGGGAGGGCTTTTATCCTGGCTAAAAGAACCAATCAGATATGTATCCTGAATCTGTATGAAAGTATTACATCACTGAAAAGGCATATAAAAGAAGGGAGGAAAGAAGGGAGGCAGAATGCTGCACTGTATGCTTTCAGTGTGTCTTTTGAACTCGTATTAAAGATGACTGTGAAATTGCATCTGGGCATACATTCCTTTATTCCTGTTTCAGCAGTGCCAGGGTCCACAGATGCCAGAAAGCTGATGAGGAGCAGAGGAACCTTCTGTTCACATGGTGACCACGTTCAGGGACTCTAATAAATGTTCAGGGGCAAGGACCCAGGCTAAGGCTGGCATGCTGACAGAGATAGAGAGATACCTAGCAGTGTGCTCTCTCATACCTTGTCAGGGAGATCTCCTCATGGCTGTCAGCATGATGATGGCACTTGGAATCTGTGGATTATGGTATGTATTGTAGGGGACAAAGACAAATGAAAAAAAATAACATGTTATGTATATATTAATGGGAAAAGTAACAGGGTAGTTTAGAAAAGTAACAGAGTTGATTTTAAAGTGTAAACAAAGAGTATTTTAAAGTGAAACGAAGAGCATTTAAGAGATAAAGCCCGAAACAAACCTGGCCCAAGGGGGCCAGTAGAATCCATCATACACTCCAGTCGGAGTAAACCAAGCAGTGCAGAGGACAGGTCCCTGGTATATGATGGTTTATACCTTGTGATCAAGGTATATTTAGGGGCGAGATGATGAAGATGAGTACCATGGTTTAGATGTAAAAGAGTCAACCAGTCTGTCTTTGTTTGTGTCTGTTTTAAATTAAGGTGTCAAAGAGCAACAATGAAAGCAAAGTTGAGACAAAGTCAAGAAATTACTTTATTTATTTAGGGAAGGTGATTTGCACCAACCCGGAGATAGACATAAAGAGGTTAAAAAGGCAGATGCTTGAGCAAACCATTGAGGGGCGAGCTCATATTTGCTGTTTTTGAGATGTTTTAAGGCTGCTGGTAAAATGAAAGAAAAAAGAATGAAGTCAAAATTGTCACTATTTTACACCCTTGAGGCGGGCAGGTGACGGAAGCTAGAGGGTTCATTTGTATATACTTACATAAATGACAGTCTTAGGAAGTGAACAAGCTTTACACGGTAGAAAACCGCCAGACGCATCATACCAACGAAGGAAAGATGAGGCACGACATATAAGAGAAATTAGTCTTGCTTCAGAAAAGGAAATATGCAGTACAAAAAAGGGTTTTAAATTAAGTTGACACAAAAACCGACACTAGATTCCTTTCCTGCTTGAGCAAGAGAAGGGAATGTGATATATGACATGTTTTGAAAGTGAAACAACATAGAGATATAGCCAATTGTGTACGCGGTGCGCAGCCAGAGCTATATGTAGTTGAAACTTATTTTTGAATATACTGCTTTTGTACTGGAGGCTGCCCCCAGTGATTGTACATGTGTAAACTGGAGCACTCCATTAAGTCACTGTTTAGGGTCACACAAGTCACTTCCCATTGTAAAGGAGGTTGTTGGTTATTTTTTGGGGTTGTTGTTGGATGCCTTCTTTGTTGGGCACACACTAGAGTGCCCTTGATTTGTTGATTATTATGATGGGCAAAGTAGCCATTTCTTGTTGATAATGGATGGGACATTTGGAAAGAGCATGGGTCCACTCCTGGGGCATGTATGGGCCGATTGTGTAGATGAGAAAAGAGGGAAAATGTGTCGTTAAGAGGTTTTCAGTGTGCTATAAAAAGATAGACAGATTGCAAATGAAAGCACAGGAGAGTGCTGTGGGTGACCACAATAGTGAGAATATTGGTAGTTGGGGACAGAGCAGAGAGAAGGCATGGGATATGCACCATAAATAATGCAGAGTCATGGGTATGTTATACATGCAGATTTAGGCATTCCTACCAAGACCAGAGCAGATTGGACAGGCTTCAAGAGGGGGGCAGTGTTTCCCCCACTACACAGTATAACCATACAATATAGGGGCATTTAAAGAAGAAAAAGAAAATAATGTGTCTAGAATCACACAATTGTGTAAGGATGTCGCTGAGAATAGAAATGCAATTATGAGTGCAAATTACATTAAAAAGTAGGTTAATGTAAAAAGGGAATGATATTAAAGTAAGCACATATTTATGGGGAATAGCAAGAATTAATAAGACAAAACACCTTTTTGGGAAAAATATTGGAAATTGTATTTAGAATAGGGAAGCGCACCGGGACTAAGGTCACACACAATATGGATGAGGGGCTTGATACATTTAAACAGTTGTATTGAGAAAACATTAGGTCAAAACGTATTTTTTTATAGAAGCATACACCCTGATTGGCCTGACTTCTAAGAATAAGGAGTGCACTATTTAGGGGTTTTTGCAGGGTTTGTTTAAGTGAAGTGTATTTATGAATAAGTACAATCCGGCTGGGCATTGACAAACAAAATGAGGAATGCTTAACACACTTATTAAGCACAACATGAGTTATTATTATGCATGATTAATTGATTTAGGTCAAAGACCCTGTCATGATATATTTATAAGAAGAAGGGGAGTGACACACACACACCTACACACATATGCACACACACACACACATGCACACATGCATACATAAACACACACACACATGCACACATATGCACACACATACAGACATGCACACACATGCACACACACACGGACACACACGTGCACACACATGTGCACACACACACACACACACACCTGCACACACATATGTACATGCACACACACATGCACATGCAAACACACATGTTTGCACACATGCACACACCTGCACACATTCACACAGACATGTACATGCACACATGCACATACACATGTGCAGGCAAACACACACGTGCACTCATGATTTCGGGAGGATAGCTCAGGGGAAACATGCTCGCCTTGGAAGCAAGACGAGACAGAGCAACACAGGTTTGATCCCCGGGTCCACACTTAGAAACCTCTCTGTATTAAGCGCGTTATAAATAACCTATCATATCATATCATATCTTGTGGAAGTACAGGCAATCAATGGATTGCGGGCTGAATGCACACAAAAACACACATAGGTAGTCAGAAGAAGGAATTTAATATTGCAATAAGAACACACACACATACATACAAGATGCTTTCACTTTATATTAGGAATACCAGTTAGGGATATCATGTTTTGCTAAAAAATTATATAAGAGAAGTTAGCTGATTTTTTTTTTTTAAGACTAAAAGAGGATGAGGATCTGCTTGCTTACATTCAGCACTGGACTCTTGAAACGTGCAAGCTGAGGGGACAAACAGTGGCAGTATTTTACCACATTTTATGTCAGGGATTGCCTGGGCAAATACAGAGGCAACTTAAGAAGCAAGTGGGAATGGAAGCGAAACTGTGATCTGAGATACAGTTGACTATAGTGCATCACTGTCGGCTGTTACAGAAGAAGAGTAACAAAAAAGACAATGCAGGAAAAATTGAGGAGGCTAAGTTAGTTCAAGAAAAACATTGTCAAAATATGCTGTAGAAGGGGTGGTATTGACAAGCGGAAAAGGGCTAGGAGTACAGAAAACAGTGGATACATCAAAGGTGAATAACCAATGCCCGATGAATCAAGGAGCAAGTGGGTTTATACCACAGGGTAGAGGTAGAGGTTACAGAGGAAGGGATGGATTTCAGAATAATAAAGGTAGGTTTCAGAATATACAGAATGAGAGTCAGAATATGCAAGAAGGGTTTAAGCAAGGGGAACTAGTTATATGGGATCCTCCTGTGTATTGGACATGTGGGATGATGGGGCACATTGCGCCCACATGTCAAGGATATGTACAAATGGTCAATTTTCAAGAGGGTGGACAGTTTATCCTACAGCATATAGCTCACAAGCTTAGGAAGGGTTCGCCCAGGATCAGACATTGTATCAGATGTAAGCAGGTACAGCAGCTGGAGCAAGTGCAAATTAATTCACTGCAGGGGCAAGTGCAATGAGCCCCCATGCAGATTAAGTGATAAGCAAACACAGAACTGGTATTGACACCCAGAATGGGAGGTGCCACTGTAGTAGGAGGAAATCCTTTCAAAGGAATAGGGGTATGCATGCACCCACAATAGAACAGCTCACAGGACAACATGATGTGTCCAGAATGATTAGTGACATCAGACCCCCAAGAGGAGCCATGGGTTAATGTGATGGTAGGAGATGAAACCTTTGCTTTGTCAGAAAACACTGGGACTGCATGTCCATGAACAAGGGAGGAAAAGCATCCAATTGAGAGAGTTGCCATACATGACCAAGGGTTCTTTGGAGCCAAAAGTTGAGTTCCTTTTTACTAATGAATTACCAGTTTCTATAGGAGAGTGTGACATGACTGATCCTTTGTTACATTTGGGACAGATACCAGTTAGTATTTTAGGAAGAGATTTGATGACAAAACCTAACATGATGATTTCATTCACTGAGCAAGGGATAGTGTGTTCCACTCCAGGAATGCACTATTTGAACATGGGCGAGTTTATATTGGCATTTACAGGACAAGTGGCTCTGCGAGGTGTTTCAGTGGAGCCAGAGGTTTTTCCATTATGAGGTGAGCATCCTATTAACATGGCTATCTGGCCTAGTGAAGAGAAGGGTGAGAATACCTGATGAATTCTTGTTCATACCACAGATACCTATGGACAAAGCGGGGGGACAGACTATCCCTACAGAATTAAAAGCAGCCTTAGTATGTAAGGAATTGGCAATGCTCGACAGAATGGATAATGAGGGTAGACCATGGAAGACAGTGATAGTTCTTAAAGAAGGGTCTACGTTGACTGACATTACTGATTTTGACATGTTTAGAGAAGACTAAATAGATGATGAAGTGGTGTTTTTAGGAGCACCACATACTGGATATAAATAGAGAGAAGTGGAAATCTTACAGCGTATGACAATGATGCAGCAGCATAATTTCAGAAGATTTGGAGAAAGTGCCAAATGTCCTGTGAACTACAGACCCTTATGACATGGGTCTATTGAAATGAATAGGGGAACAAAATAAAAGTACACACATGTGAGGGCTTATAAATATGTAAACAATTTGATGTTTGTGTTGTAATTAGACTAATTAATATAAGATAATCATAAATAGATAAAGATACAAATGCAGAAGAAAAAAGCTCAAAACTAAAAGATTTATGTCAATTCAGTGTGAGAAATAAATAAATACATGTTTTAAAAAATGGATGAATGAATGAATGGATATTAAAGCAGAAAAAACACAAGTTGATAGACAGTGTAAATAAAGGAACATACAGTAACATTGTGAGACAATGGTGATGAAGGAAGGTCTGGATAAGATGTCCAGATTTGCCAACAATAAGCACAATGGATGGTGCTGGTTACAATTGATTAGTGCAGTGTACTTTGATGAAAATAAAACTATGACTAATAAAAGGCTAAAGGGGTATGGATGGCCAAGATTGATCTGACAATGGGAGATAATTGTTAATAGAACTACACCAAAGAACATATGAGAGTAAGTAACAAAAACATTGTTTGTACATATATGATGATGTCGATTTATGTTTTACAGATGGAAAATATTGTCATTTTTGGAGAACGGAAGAAGGTCTACATGGCCTTAGTAGAACATAGCAATATAATGGAAAGAAACATTATATTATGACAAAGGTAAGTGTTAGTGTGTTATTCCTAATACAAATCCTACCATGGCCTAGCCCCGCGTGGGCAACCATGCGACAGTCCTAGACAATCTCCTAGGGGGGTATGCATCACTATGCCCCCCCTGCTTTTGTATCTCAGGGCCTTTGTACACTGTGTTACTTCTAGATTACTCCTAACAACATACTCCTATCTTACTCCTATGGACCCAATAACATAAGAAACAAGGAAAACACATGAATCGATTTAATTATAACAATAGAATACATTTATTCATACATAACAATGCATGATGCAAACACTGCTAAAACTATGCAAATCTCGAATTTGCACCTTTTATGGTTCTGGTGCAAATCTACCATATAGTTCAATAACTAAAAGCCTTACAGTCTTCTAATACAAGCCTGTGATTGGCTGGTTCTTATCATGTTAAATGCAATATACATATGGCAAGTGCCAGCATTCAGCATTCCTCTCCATTCCACACCATACTTCACGCTCTCTAAGACAATCCCTGTCTGATTTCCCCTTTCCCAAACCCAAAGCTCTTTATGTCAGTCTGTTCTAATTCCCCCATGCACACATGTCTTCTTCAGCAATACTCCCCTCTCCAGCTCTGTGTCTCTCCTCTCCCGCCAACTTCTGCAACCAGTTAGTCAGTAGCAGGGCCAGGCCTCTATCTCAAGATCTGGTCGCTCAAACTGCCTCAATGCCTCAACCATGCTCTCGATCTCTCCCCAAACTGGTCTGCCAAGGCTGCATCAATTCGACATCAAACGCCTCTCTCTAAAGATCTCAAAGAGAGCAGCTCCATCCCAAACTCCATCTAGCACCCCCTAGAAGCAGCAACTCCCCTCTCCCCTGCTTATACTTTTCAATGATGTATTCAAATCCCTATAGTTACATTCGTTCTCTAAGCTAAAATGCCTCTCTCTGTCTGTCAGCAATTTCTATATCAGAGCCAGTGCCTAAATGTCTGTGTTGCATGTTCTTTCACTTCGTGTTCTTTGTCAATGTGACATTTCGGCCTATCTATCCAAACCATGGCCTTCTGTCTGCGGTACCATCCTACCATCTATTTCTCCATTCATATATATTCACTACCCCTCTCTCCTCAGAGAGCAAACCATCTCTTTTCTTCATGCAAAAGCACTCCCTCCATATGGCGCTGACTGGCCCCCACCTTTTCTCTCTCTCTGAACAACAGCCCAAGGCTGATTAGGCCACCTTCTCCGTGTCTCTACTAAGGCAAAGGCAACCTCTTATCAACCAAATGGCACTTCAATGTGTCTCTAAATATAACAGGCCTCATTCTATAAGCAAATGCAAATGGCTACATGTGTGTGGCAGAGTAATGTGGATAGTCTAATGATGCTACTTTATGTACTAATAAGAATGTATGATGGATAACCAAACATGATACAATAATGGAGTGATGGGTAATGATTCCATAACAATCAGTCTAATGATGCCATAATGATAACAACCCAGGCTCCTCCATACTATCAGGTTTTACAAGTGGACAAGAAGAAAATGAAAAGGTAAATATCAGTTGACACAGTAAGTGTGTGAAAAACTTTGTTGATCATTATTAGGAGTAAGAGGATCCTGGTGAGTACAGAAAAAAAGGCAGTGAGGGATAAATATCCCAAGAAAGGTGCAAACAGGTGTGAGCATTGAATAGCATATATATACAAATATGGCCACATCTAATGACGGGAATGAAGAAGACTTTGGATAGAAGCTGGAGTAACCTTTTAGTAATTCTGGAAACAGAGAAATGCCAAATAGGTATATTTGGCAAATGCATAAGAGGATAGGCAAAACGATGTATGCCTACATGTTACACTCACATGCATTTAATAGAAACAGTGCTGGGGTCCAAATAACAGGGTTAGGCAAGATTAGTGTAGGCAGGGCGACGAAAAATGTGAATCATGTCTCAACAGAATAAACGCAGCAAAGAAAGAAGACGACCGTGGTCCCACGCTATCAGGAGGAGCACTTCAAAAGTACAGAGAACATTTCCAGCATAGTAGAAAAACTAAAGAACGACAGGCCTGATTGCTAAATAATGAGAGGTTGTTTAAAAAGTGCACCAACACATTTTTAACTTTACAGAAGAGCAGCCTACAGTTTAGTGGGCTGAGAACGCCAAAGGGATGATCTCACGAATGCTATTTTGTGAAAAGGAAGCAAAGGTCCACCTTGAGGAAATAACTGATCGTTCTGAAAACGTTTCTGTTTTGTTAATTTCACCTCATGTATGCACTTGTGTATGAGCCTTGATGCAGTTAGGTCTGCTTATGGCACAGTATACATTTCCCTCAATCAAATCAAACCAAATTAGACTTGATGTGAGTACGAATAGTGGGGAGGTTAGCATCATCCATGGTGGAGTTCTCCATGGTGCTTTATTTCAATAAAGTGATGAGTCATAAATGTAAATATGATCAAACTGCTACGTGTGATGCTTAGTACATACAATAAAGAGTAGGGGGATGACGTAGATTAATGTGGGGTGCCATGTTCCCTTTTTGATGGGTTGCTCTCCAGTCCATTTCATATCACTCTGATGTACCCGTTAGACAACTATGAACGAAACCCCTGCCAGGCATGTGCAACATTGTGGTTTATTTATGATACTACTATGGGCTTTGGCTTTGTATCAAACATAGATGATATATCCACCAAAATCAAGTGTGTGCTCTGATGGTGGTCCATACTCCAGAGAAGTTCCTATCACACGTGTACCACACTTCTATCAGAGCTACCATAGTACTGTGTACACAATGTCGTTTAATTCCACATGTTCTTGTATTTGGCATTTAGGGGACCTTTCCAGGATCTTGATGAGACAAGGGTCTAAGCAGTGGGGCAGTTATTTGCAGGGGCCTCATGTCCTACATACGTTTTTCTTTTTTTTTTATAAAGGAGCGACCGGGAAGACTTAAGACCTTTTAATAAAACATCCAGCTTCAAAGAATTATTTAAGAAACAAAAAACGTTCCTCGAGAACAAAAGTACTACATGGATTAGGAGGGCACGAGGCAATGGGTGCTTCTTTTATGATAGTGTGTCAATCATCAATAGTGACTTACTTCAGGCTGATGTCCTAGGATTTGTATCCTGATAATCAGCAGATAGCAGCTAACTGGTCCTACTTAATGTTTCCCAAATTGTGTGTGTTTTATTATTAAAAAAATAATGAATATTTTGAAACCATTCAATGACCACTTGCACGGCAGCAAACTCCCTCCTTCCTTCTTGCTCTCTGCTGCTCTCTTACCTTTCCATTCTTTCTTTCTCTCTCTCTCTTTTTTCTCCCTCTCTCCCTATTTTCCCTCTCTCTCCCACGCTCTCTCTTTCACACACACACACACACAACATTACCCCCCTCTGCTCCCGCAACAACCCGCCGAAGACCAATCTACTTTTTCTTTTTTTTTCCTTTGGAACAACACAGTGCAGGGAGAGGTGGTGATTAAGCCTGCCAGAAGAAGGGTCATTACGACCCAGGCGGTAACCATGGCGCTAGTTGCGCTGTGGTTGCCGCCGGTATTTTACCGATTCCACCAATAGTAAATGGGGAATTACCGCCCCATTCCAAGGTTGGCGGGGTGGTAATTCCCCATTTAGCATTGGCCCTTCCCCATTCCCATTTTTGCCCCATAGGGCTCAGTGGGAATGGGGAAGGCGGCAATTACGCTACCGCAAATCGCGGTATCATAATTACCTTCAAGGTCCCTATGAGGGTCCCTACCTTAACGGCTAGTACAGACCTGCCATTAAGGTCAGGACCCGCAAAGGGACCTCGTAGTAATGCGTTAAGGGGTTAACGGAGCCGCAACCTTTTACGGCGCCGTTAACCTCTTAACGCCTGGGTCGTAATGAGGCACTAAAGCGGCAGAGACAAACACCCAGGAAAGATAACTATGTCGACTCTCTTTCTCTCGCTCTCTTTCTCTCTCACACACACCAACACTAACCGTAGCTGCTAGCCTCTTCACCTCGAAAGGGGGTGAATGGGGGAGGTTTTTCTGGATGTGAAATTATGGTACTTCTTTTTAAAATCAGTCTCTGTATAGTTGCTGCTAGTAAACGGAGTAACTCAAAATGCGGGGTCATCCTGCAAGCCCTGCTGAGGGGGTGGCCTCCACCGCCACTGCCCAATCCGCTGGGCATGGGCAGCATGGGGACCCCCACTCCGCGGGGGCTGTGGGGACCCCCGTTATGCCAGCATGCCCTCCTGTCAGTCACTATCCCCCAGCAGCACCGAAAACAAGCTCGCATTTAAAACTTGCAGATTGGATGCAAATAATTTCAACAGCAACCTTTGCTCGCTCAGGCCACACTGAGTTCCTTTCTTGCATGGGATCAATCATGCATAGGGGATCCATCCTACACAGATGCTGCTACACTCTCTTAGGCGCTAGCATCAGGCTCTTGGCCATGGTGAGCCACACCAGTGGCCAAGTGAGCAGGCTGACACTTGCGGGATAGCACAAACACCAGAGGATGCGACTTCCACCTTCACAGAGAGACACTGCAACCTCCTCTGCTGCTAAGAGGGAGTGGGGTTAAGGCTTCCAGTAATTTGGTTTCCAAATTCGTTTTGCACCTGATGCAAGCTACTGATCAAGGAAAAGTACAGACGCGACGCGCAGCCTCAGAAACGTGAGTCCATATAAGTGGGGAGATCACGTCCATGTTTTTAATTACACAGATCTGTGGGCCGGCCTGCTAACACCCCAGCATTTTCTGATATAGGGTTCCCAGTTCCTCACCCTCTGCACTCCCTTGCACTGTGCCCACGTGCCCCATGATGTCCAGGCACTTCTCCAGAATGAAAAGTGATGACAGGATTTCACTCGGGTTTTTCCTTGGAACTCACCCTCACAATTGCCTCCTCGAAGGCCATCATCCCTTTCAGACACGGCAAATTCAAGGACGAATGGCTTGCTGACAGAGCCGTGTTGCCTAATGCTTTGGCTTGATGGGGTGGGCTGGGTTGGAAGTAGTCCCTTTTGGCAAGGTATTGTTCAAGGAGGCATATAGAGGGTGGAGTTTCAGAGGGTGGCAACTTCCCGCTGGGTTTTGTGTTGTGGTAGGTGGTGTGTGTCCTTCAAGTGAATCGTTTAGGAGCGGCTGGATTGTGCACATATCTGATGAGCACAATTCAGCAGTTCAGCAGGAATGGGGTCTCTTAGGGGCCATGTCACCACAAGGTTGATCAAATGCGCACAGGATGAAATGTGGCTTAACGCTGCTTCAGGGTTGCCAAACATTGCTGCCATTGTCCGCGGTGACGGAGCTAACTGAGATTATGACCCGAGACACCCTGTGATAACTGCTTCGAGTCTTCCATGCTTATCTGATGTCCTGTGTGCCATCTGGTCCAAGCCCTACAAGCAGAACATTGCATGCCTGCATTGTGTGTTGGAAGACGTGGCAGCAGGGCATGAGATGCTTGTGGACCCATTACCACCAATCAATGTCTGTGCAGTGCGTGGCTGAGCAAATGACACCCAGTGAGCTTTTACAGTAATGTAGCCAGTGCCCTGAACACTTGTCCACATCATGTCCATGGTGAGATGCATCTTCTCAGCCTCTGACTCTTGCAGCACCTTGCGCAGCTCTCCTTGGATATTTTGATATTGATCTGGAACTGTGACCCTTGAAAAATGATGGTGGTGAGGAATCGCATCACTTCTCGGAAGCCAACAAAGAAGGGCAGCAAATCACCAGTAAGCATCTTTGCTGCCAGAGCCTCGAGTTGCCAGGCAATGGAATGCTTGCAGGTGTAAAATGTTTGTGTTTTCAAAGCCTCACTTAGCTTACATTGGTGCATGTGGCCTGTCTATCTGTGCATGTAGTTGACATTGCATCCTGCACAAGCAGCCCATGAGTGCTGCTTCTCTTCTTGTCTTCTAGGCTCCATACCACTTGTGGCAGTTTTTCATGTAGGCTCTCTGACAGGATGTACACGGATGCGACCCCAACATACTTCATATCACTGTCTTGCACAAGGAACACACTGCCCTGCTGCTGATTGATTAGACAACAGTGAAGAAGTTCTACACTGCTGACTTTGTGTTGGCTGCTGCCTTCAACTTGGGTGTGTGTGGTTGATGCCGGTGACCGTGGGGTACAGGCTTCAGGTTGCGGCTCAGGTTGGAGCATGTATCTGGAAAACATAACATAAACACAAATGAAATTAGGGGTTTCTTTTTGACTGTCAGCAGGTGGGGGTGTACTGCAAAGTTTACTAGTTTGAGATCCAAGGACTTCCTCGTGTTCCACATTCCCAAATTAGACCCCACCAATTCTGCGTCCTCCTCCACCTGAGCCAGACTTGGTCCAAGCGCCCCCTTGCTGTTTTTGCAATAAGCTCCCTCGGTCGACATATACTTCCATTTTCTCTGCCATCACCTCTCACCAGCTCAACTTGCTCAGCCTGGGATGGCCTACAGGAGTCAGCAGAAGTGCCATCCAGCTTCATAGTATCTGCAAATGCGTGACAGACATATGTCACCTGGTGGGGGCCATGGTATTGTCTTGCATTGAGAGTATTGTTAGCACCTGAAAAAGTGTGTTCCCTGCCCTGTATCGTCTAGGTGAGGTGACAGAGGAGAGCTGACAAATGCAAATAAAGTGTGAAAATGAGATACAACAATACAAGCTGGCCCCATTACCCCCACAAACATTTCAATGTATTTTTCCAGCTTGGACATAAGTGAGAACGCAGCTTGTCCCCTCCCCTTCCTTATACTGTACAATAAAAGGTCTAGGTGAGGTGACAGAGTGCAGACGGACACAGCACATGGGCAAGCATGAGCTAACATACAATCTGGCCCGTTCCCATAAGTACATTTCAGGGTAAGGTAAGGCATTTGCGAGAAACCCAGTGGTTCGAGCTCTGCTCTAAAAATGCTTAGCCATATCTATTAGTGAAACAATAACTCAGCTTGCCCCCGCCTTATCCTATCCATTGAAAGGTCTAAATGCTTTGCCATATCAATTTGTGAAACAATAATTCATAATATCTCTATGTATTTTACATAGTCTGCCCCCCTGATAAATAGCCTAAACATGAAGCATAAAATAAGCCTGCCACATCATTGGTCCTAAGGCCACACAGGCAGCCAGAGGCTAGGCTTGGAACAAGGTGCAGCAGCATATTCTGCATGGAATAGCAGTAGTAGTGTCAGCACTCTCAGCAGTAGTAGCAGCCACTATTAGCAGCAGTAGCAGTAGTAACAGCCACTAGTAGCAGCAGTAGCAGAAGCAGCAGCCAGTAGCATTAGTAGCAGCCAGTGTCACGTGCCAGCGGGCAGCACAGTTCTGCTCTTTTCTTTGGTCCCGCCGTAGGGCCTTTGGAAGAGGCGCTTGACGGTCTAGTTGTTTTTGTGCACTTCACGTTGAATGAGTTGCTTCGACGTGACGTAGGAGGAAGAGACAGATATCAGCAACCCTGACCAAAGCCTCCTTGAGTTGCACATTTTCCTTACCCTCCGGTAAACTGCTACAACGTTTGTTTCGTTCCCTGTCCTCATCCTTTTACCTTCTGTCCTTGCCTTGAACTTCTGCTTTCCTTTCTGTGTCTTCATTCCTGCCTCTACTTGACTTGCCTTGGATTTTTAAAGTTTCTTGGCTGCAAATCTTGGCTGGTTTGCTGTTGCTGATTGGATTATCCTTCCTTGCCTGAAACATCTTGCTGCACAAGACACAGAGGGGTTTTCTACCCCAGAGGTTTTCCCTTCTGTATATTGGATCCAGCCCTGGTGGTAGCCTCAGGCATTGCTGGTCACTTTGTATACAAACACTGTGGTGTCAGCCTTGCCACGCCCAGAGACCAATATGAGGTCAGACTCTAGCCAGGCATAGGATACCCACAATCTTCGTCTCCACTATCTGAACTAACATTCTGGCCTCCATGAACTGAATTACATGGGATCTTTCAATTAACAGCAAATCGTTTGTTATAATGCACCTATGTATTGTTTATGTTGTTTACTCTTGCAAACATCTTTTCTGTGCTTTCCAGATATAATGATGTATGTGTAACCACTTGAATGGTTATGATGAACTTTGATACATAAAAATGCATAAAAAAACTTGAATATTTTTCAAATGAAAGAATATCAGCTAATTAATAATATAAAGCTGACACTTTTCAAAAACTTAGAGATATGTGTTTATTAAGCAAGAACTGTTTTTTTTAATTTATTTATTTTTATTTATAGTTGTTTTGGTCGTGAAAAAAAATTCACAACCTTTCAACTTATACAAAATTACAGAAATTCACATTTAGAGAACAATTGAAAATAAGTAAAACATTGTATACAATAGTAATACTAGAAAAAAAAATATCATTTAAAAAAAAAGTTCAGCAGTGATTTGCAACACAAGTTAAAACGCATGTGCAAAGATCAGCATTTTCTTGGCACTGCATACATTGGTATTTTCAATTGATGCAAAACATTGACAACTGCATATCTTACAGCCTTTCTATTAGTATGGAATATTAAGACCCATAGCTCTTTTGGGGTCAAAACCTGTTGGTCCCTAAATAAAGGCTTGAAATGAACACCCCGTACTGATGCCAGTTTATCACATTCTGCACACAAGTGCATAAGGGTTTCTGCTTGTTGTTTACAAAACCGGCAAAGCAGAGGGATAGCAGCATTACCCCGTATATTCATCACATCATTAGTCAGCCACAGATTTAGTCTAAATCTCATAAAGCCATTTCTGTGGTTGGAACTAGGGGACCTCACCATATATTCAGCCACTGTGTTATAACACTTTAATTCAAATGGAAAAGCCTCGAAATGTTTATAGTTGGTACATGCAAGACGTGTATAAATCCAGTCACCTTCCCAGATTTTTGATCTTGCTTTGTTTGGATTTTCCATTAGCAAGATTGGATAAATCTGGGCTTTTGCTAGAATTGAGGGGATTTATTGGCGCCATGTTTTTGGAAAGACGTCCATAGAGCTCAATAGATATATGGAAATGATATTAATTATCCCTGTTGTGGCTTTGTTCATAAGACACTTGCGGTACAAGGCACACAAGCGCCATTTGTAAGCTGCGTAAAGAGAAATTAAGCCCAGCTCATATCTTAAAAGTGGAAGTGGTTGTGAGGTTGGCAAGTTCAAAACTTGCCTCCAGAACCGACCTTCCCTAATGGCCCAGTAAGAGTATGACATGCTAAACCGGGTCTCTGCACCGTAGAGAATGACAGGCACTACTTTCAATTTGAAATATGTAAGAATTGGTAACATAGAAAATTTACAGTATCTTGCCTTGATGATCCGGGCTTGTGAGATGCACGTTTGAAGTTTATGGAGTCCTTGTTGATTATATTGATCAGAGGCACACAAGTTGGAAACAATTATACCCAGGTACACATAGATATTAGTGCTGTACAATTTTGAAGAGGCCAATGTAAATGGGCACGACTTTGTTTCCTGGTACCAAATTGAATGACCTTTGTCTTCGCAATGTTTATTGTTATGCCATTTACTTTTGTATAACCATCCAGGGCACCTAATAAGAGTCGCAACCCTTTTGGGGTATGTGACAATAGTACCATGTCATCGGCATACAATAACCATTGTATCTGTACTCCCATGATTTTTGGAGAGTCAGAGATCAGTGTTGTAAAACTTCGATAGATATCTGAAAGAAAGAAGTTGAACAAGGCTGAGGCTAATAAACAGCCTTGTTTTAGGCCTCTGGCGGTTGGTATTGGGGAGGTTAATAAACCGCCGTTAGTAAGTCTAACCTGGATTGAAGTATTAGTGTGTAATTGGATTATCCATTTCAAAATATGCCATGGACAGTTAGCATCAGCCAATTTCTTATAAAGCTGTTCTCTTGGAACGGCATCAAATGCCATTTGAAAATCAATAAAGGCGAGATACAAGGGCTGTTTCTGTTGATAGGCTTTCTGAATGAGGCTTGATAAAGTAATAATATTTATACCAGTACCTACCCCTTGCAAAAAGCCTGTTTGAAATGGATCTCTCAATTTACTATCCTGTAACCAAGTATTACATTTTTTTAAGAGCAGCCGGGCAAATAATTTACCCGGACAGTCCAAGAGCGCTGTTGGCCTGTAGGACCTGGGATTCTCACGATTGCCTTTTTTAAATATCGGGAGAATGATGGATTTTTTCCAGGTCTCGGGGATAACGCCACCCTTCAGCACCTGATTAAAGATACGGTAAAGAATACTCGCCCATTTATCAACGTGCATTTTTAATATCATATTGTGCAGCCCATCTGGACCTGTTGCCCGAGAAGAGCTCAGTTTTTTAATACAAAGTTTGATGTCGTCAATATCAAATGTAAATGCTCCGGATGCTGTGAACGAATGGAGGTTTAATCGTATGTCAGGAAAGGGAGAAAGATAGAGATTATGAAAATACATCTGCCATGCCTCAGAGGAAATTGAGTTTACCTGGGCCACAAATTGAGGAGTCTCAGATGTTTGATTGAGAAGGGCCCATATGCCAGCTGTAGATTTCAAGATAAGTTGTTTAAGCATAGATTTCCCTTTCAGTTCGTAAAGCTTGGCTCTTCTTATTCTGAGCCATTTTTTATAGTTTTGCTTAGCTGATCTAATTTTTTCGGCCATGTCAATTTTCTCTGATTACCGCAGTTGCCGAATTTCTTGTCTTAAATCAGATTTACGATGGACTATCTCCGAATCATAGGCATGGGTATGCCGTTGCTCACTACCAGTAACTACTCGAGTAAACATCTGCATGGCAGCTGTACAATCATAGACCAGAAGATCTTCTCTCTGGTACATAGTCTTTAGATTAGAATCTAAGATTCTCAATTTCTCTATATTCCAAGACAATCTGTTTCTCCCATTATTCACAACAACATCAGTTACATTTGGGTTCAACCATTGTGTCAGTTGGATATAACCAATTTGCAGTGACAATTTTAATTTATGGTGATCACTTACACTTGTATGAATAACCTCCAACTTTTGAACAGAATTAAAGGCTTTCTCATTAATATAGATGTAATCAATTATGGCATGCTGATCTCCTCTTTGCCAAGTGGTCTGGGCAGGGCAATCGCCCGTCACATTCCCATTTAACATCAGAAAATTGCGCTCAGCCATAATGGAAGACCATTTCAATTCATCTCCTGTTCGGGCAGAATTCCCCTCTGAGATGAGGTGCAAATTGAGATCACCCAATATCAAAATACACGATAAATCGCTCTCTAGGGCCAAAGCATCCAATATTTCCACAAATTGCTTAAAAAAATCGTCTGAATTCAGTGTGTTAATGCACCAGTAGACATTTACAATTGCTATTTTTTGATAAAAATTAAATAGTATCACCACTTGAAATGATAGAGAGGGAGACTTACGAATGGTCGAATTCAGGCCACAATTCTTTTTAACTGCTATGATGAGCCCACCTTTGGGTCTGCCAAGGACGCCTTTTTCCGCTGGTGTAAACAGAATGGTGTGTGAGTCCCAAATCGGTGGTAGTACGAGCCAGGTTTCCTGGAGGGCAACTACATCCATATCAACCAATCCCCCAACTGTTGTGGAATTGAGGTGGTTGTGCCCTCGTGTGTTCCAGGAAATCAAATTCAGGACTTTGACACCAGAGCATAGTTATGCAGTCCTTGTCTGGTCCGGTGGGTCTTGATGAGAAGTAATATTACAAGCTGAGGTGAATATACGTGAGCTATGACCCTGTAATGTGGCCGGAACCGGCAATAATTCTTGAGTGAGACTGAAACCTAAATCGAATAACACCATTCTGGCCTGCCACAAAGTCTCAGCTACCAATGATGATCGAATGTACAAGCGTGCAACAGACAAATCCGTATGGTTTATAAACTCAATTTGCTCAATGTCCAATGATGAAATGGCTGATAAAGCTGGAATCTCTGCACATATGTTAAGAATACTGGACCGATTTAGATCATAAGACTTATATGGTGTATCACGACATTTGATTATGAAGCGATGGTGCAGTGTCTTTTGTTTTGCCTTGGTCTGAGCAGATCTTTCTTTTGCCTGCATTGGTAACCTTGCTGGAGACCGTGCCCTTCTGTCTTGATGAGTGATAACTGTTGCTTGGGGCCCCTGAAGTGGCATGAGTGAGGGGAACCCTTGTTCTGGTACTTTATATAAATTAGGTTCATTTGACTGGTGCATAAAGGCTTCAATGGAAGCTTTAATCTCTTCCCGTAGCTCTTGTCGTGAAAGTAAGGCTTAATTAGAGGGAAGGGCAAAGGCAGAGACTTGAGGTGGGTGAGCAGACTTCGGCTGTGAATTAGAGTGAGAATTTCGCATCAGATATGCCTCAAGTGAAGCTTTAATTTTGCCCTGTAAGTTCTTTGTAAAACAATCATCTTTTGTAGGAGCCTCAGTGGCCACCGTGCTCTGCGTTGAGTGATCATGTGATTGTGGCACTTGTAAGATTGCCGATTTTAAGTCTTGAACTTAACTGATCAGCTATTGTCGTTACTTGTGAAGAATCAGGCTGTTCCTGCCTACCCATCTGTGAGGAATTATTTGGTAATAGTTTCATATATGAATCAATAGTTTTCTGTAGCTGGGTCTGGATTGCTACCAAGATGGGGGCAGTCTGGGCAATAGAGGTTTGGTTCAAGGACTCGGCCAGAGCTGCTGCCGCGACCACTGAGGACATTAAGGAAGATGGCTCCCCTCCCTGCCTCGTCGTGCCTTGAAACACCTTTGTATAGGCGCGTTACAAATGCCATATCATATCATATCATATCATAATGGCAGTGAGATTAGATTTTGCCGCTGTAATGTCCGATTGTTCTGACGCCGGCACTTTAGAAATATTAGCTGGTTTTAGCACAGGGCCGGCAAGGCCAGAGTAATCATTGTCACGCGTTTGCGTGTAGGCTGAGTATGTAAGTTTAGGGGTGAATGATTCATGAGTTTGAGAAGATGTATTAGTTTGTGTTACAGATTTTGAATGCAATAGAAACAATTGTTCTAGACAGACAGACTGATTAGAGACTTTTAAGTCCAGCCCTTCATATAACTTTGCCATAGCTAGCAGAGCAGTGTTCATGGCTGTTAATGTGTTATTCAGGGCTGGGGCCTCCGGAAATGAATATCTCTCCCTATGTGCGGGGTTCAAAAAGAAGTCAGAGACTCGAGCCCCCTGCTCGAACCGTGGCTGTCTCGGGGTGGGAGCCATAAAAGAGACTACTTCTTCAACTGATTCGGGTGGAGGAGTCACAGCCATAATAGGGGAGACCATTGGTTCTATTGCTGGTGTGTCATTATGGGATAACACTGGTGACAAAATGTCGACATTTGTACTAAAATGGCTATTAATATCTTGTTCTAATTGAATTAAGTCACCAGTATTTGAACAAACATATAGACTTCTTCGGAGCACTTATCAGTGCGATTAGAAAGGTTCATGAATTCAATGTCTTCTTCCTCTATTTCGCCAATCATGGTCAAGTGGGTGTACGCTTGTCTCAATTTTTGTTGGGCCAGAACGGAGCATGAAACAGGTTGTGGCATAGTATCCCCAGGGAAGAGGGCTACAACAGATCGTAGGTCTCCGGCAGAGCAAGCCGCTATTAGTGTGTTATCAGTGGGGGCACAATGCAAAAAAGTTTCTCGAGATGAGATATCAATGGGTGCTGTGTTTATGGGATCCGAAATTATGGGGTCAGACGGCTGAGCTGCCGCGCACGAGCCTGTAGGATCCGATTGGGCCGTGGCGGATGGATTACCAATTTTTGCCTCATCCTCAGTTGTTATTCGCTCCCTTGGACACAATCGAGCATTATCTGAAACTGAGTGTGAGCGCTGAGTAGTAATGCGCCCAACCCTTGGTAACAGACTCGTAAGTCGGGGTTGAAGCAAAGCTTTTCTCATGGCAATCTCCCAGGCCGAATCAACCAATTTTGCTCTGCTCGCTAAAATGGGCGGCATACTAGTATGCCAAAGTATATAGTCAAAGTGTATGCAAACATTCAAATAAACACCAAGTTGCACAATTAAATATAAATAATTAAATGAGATTTCAATTTAAGTTCAAAGCAATAAAAAAATTTAAAAAAATAAAATAAATAAATAAGATGTTAATACCTAAGACCAAGACCCGGCGACCCGCGAACAGCAAACAGTACTTGTAGTACTTGCCGGGTGCGCGCGCGGGTGCGCTGTGACGTGGGGTTTTATAGTTTACAACAAGACGTGCTTGTTGGGAGGTGGAGCCAAACTACGAGGAATACCTTGAATGAACACAAGAGAAAAAATAATAAATATAATACTAAGGGAGAGAACTGTAGTACATGTAAGCACTGCGTTTGTTAGTCACTGGACACAACGTGCACAAAAGCAGTCACCTTCGTTTGTTTCACAAGTCCAGACAGGCTGGTGTTGCGCTTTAAAACGTCCTCCAAGTGAAAACACTGTGCTGCAGGCACTAAAAGTCAAGCAAACTCAAGTCCGTAGAAAAAGCTCCGTGAGATTTCTAACAACGCTCCGTTTCCAGGTTCATGAAAGCGCAGACTGCCGGCAGAACAAACAGTACTTGTAGTACTTGCCGGGTGCGCTGTGACATGGGGTGTTATAGTTTACAACAAGATGTGCTTGTTGGGAGGTGGAGCCAAACTACGAGGAATACCTTCGTTTGTTTCACAAGTCCAGGCAGGCTGGTGTTGCGCTTTAAGACGTCCTCCAGGTGAAAACACTGTGCTGCAGGCACTAAAAGTCAAGCAAACTCAAGTCCATAGAAAAAGCTCTGTGAGATTTCTAACAACGCTCCGTTTCCAGGTTCATGAAAGCCTGGAAACTGTTTTTTTCTAACTATGAATGCCCTCACAGGCATCCAAAAGGGTTTAAAATCAGTATGCATTGTAATTATTGTGCATGGTTTTGAACTACAGAGGGTAGGACAACCCCCCAGTTATAGACTTCAAGGCCCTCACGTCCTCCCCATTCCCGGGCAGCCTCTTGTTGTATAATTACTCCCAGAGACAGAGCCTACATCTACGACCTTTAAAGTTGACGGAAACAAGAGGTAAAACGAACTACGGTTCGTGATTCTGGCAGTTTACGATGCCAACCCTCCCTGGACAATATGTTGCAAATGCAAGAGTTTATGGAGGCAGTGCAGGGTCTCACCGCAGAAGTCCAGACACTATAGCTTGAAATCAGAGCCTTAGACAAGCCCTGGTCCCCAGGTAAGGGGTACCACTTAATGTTCCAACTGGAGGTGCAGGTGCCTTAAAATGTGATGGCTCTCCTAGAAAACTGAAGGAGTACTTAGATCATTGCTTCATACAATTCCCCTATAGACTTCACCATTTTCTCTCAGGTCGTTCAAAGGTGGGTTACCTCATTACCAACAGGGTAGGAAGCGCATTGGCCTGGGTAACCTCACTGGTAACTTCCAGAAATCCCGCCCTGGATAATTGTAATGCCTTCCAGGCATTGGTAAAGGAGTTGTTCGAGAGACCAGAGACGTTGTATACAGCTTAAAAAACCTTATTGGAATAAGTCCAAGGTTCCTCTGATGTCATGACCTATGGTACTAGGTTTAAACATTTGGCTGATTAAACAGGTTGGCCCGAAGAGACCAGGGCTACACTCTTTTCGGAGGGAGCTTCATGAGGACTGAAAGGATAAACTAGCTCCAGTCCCTCAACCCAGGTCATTTGCAGACCTAGTGAATCTGTTGTTACAACTGGGCTATAGACTACAAGAACGCAAGATGGAGCGTAAGAAATATAAGGCTTCTTGTCAGTATTTGTAGGGTCCTCCCTTGTTGTCCCTTCCACCATCTACCTCTGATGTAGAACCTATGCAAATAGATACGACAAAAGGTGCATTGTCAGATGCAGAAAGACAAAGGAGGAGGTCTTTAGGCTTTGCATGTATTGTGATATTAAAGGTCACCTTAAACGCGAGTGTAGGGTGGCTGAGCGGAAATGGCGGCCTGCATGTACATCCTCTGACAAACTGGCCTGCCGCCTGCTCCAAAGGCATTACCGGCTTCTGGTCTGAACCAAGTAGAGAGCCCACATCGAAGCCCATGTCTCTAGGGCCTCCGACAACTCGGCCAAACTCATTAAAATCTGCAAGGAGCTGGCCAACCCTGCTGCAGTCTCAACCTCTCCTGTCACCTCCCAGGTCCTTTGTACAGCGCTTGCTTCTCATTTCATCTAAAAAAAAACAGGACATCCTGTCCACCCTCATTTCCTCTCCCCCTCTTCCTCCTCCTCCTCCTCTCTCCTCTACCTCTGACCCTCCTCCAGCTGCCACCCCTCCCACTTTCTCTTCCTTTCCTCTTTTCTCCCCTGATGAGGTTTCTAGACAAGTCTGATCTATGAAAGTCTTGTCAAAACAGGTTCTCCCCTGTTCGTCAAAAACTATCAAGGACCACATTGACACCCTTGCTCCTGCTTGGCTGACTTCTGCAACCACACCTCCACCTCTGGAGCCTTCCCCTCCCCCTGAAGCACTCTCTGTGCACCCTCTTCTCAAGAAACCCTCAGCCGAGCCCTCATGCCCGGCTAACTATCGCCCGATCTCCATCACTCTTCACACCGATTCTGTTAGTTGTCTCCATGACCATCCGTCTGGCTTCAGAGCTGCCAGAAGCGTGGAAACTGCTCTCCTGAACATCCATGAAGACCTGCTTCCAACCTCAACTCTAACATCCCTACTGTCCTCATCCAACTCGATCCCTCTTCTGCCTTTGACACGGTCAAACATGTCATCCTGCTCACCCGTCTCTGTGATAACCTGGATATCACCGATCAGGCCTTGGCTTGGCTGACCTCCTTCCTCTCTGATCGATCCTCCCAGGTCCTGTTGGAATTGAAATAATATTATGCCTCCTATCGCAGTATTTGAATGTGTGTTGGCCTATGCCAAGTTGTCTAAAATATTGTGTAAATAGATTCCGCGGCAAGGTCTTGACCTTAACGAAAACTGTGTAAGTCGCCATCTTGGATTTAGCTGCCATTTTAGGTTCTCTTGTAATGTGGAAGTCACCCTGAACATCAAAATGAGGCCGAATGACATTCTGAGTGAGATTCTGGCCGTTGTGACCTCCGCACACATGAATAAGTAATATGCCTGCAGGCCACTTGTCGGGGTCGCGAACTGAGACCTTGTCCTATCCCTGACCTATGTGTAAATGAACAACTGTATCAGCGGAACTGATCAAAAAATGCATACATTATGGGATTGACCTGGCAAGGAACCCTAGGCCTGGTCCTAACAATGGTTAACCCGCGAGGGGGTTGGCCAGAGCTGGATAAAGAGTATAAAAGCACAAATATTCCAATGTACGGTCTCTCTACTAATGCATCGAACCTTCGTTGAAGTTCGTTACGTTACTCTGAGAGCCGAATAGCTATCCGTTTGTCAATTGACATTTTGGTAACTGCTATAGCTTTTAAATAAAGCACTTTGTATGTCCTTTGTAACCTGTGTTGGTGTGTTTCCTTTGGGCTTCCCAGCCTCATATCAATTTCTTTGTTTTCACAGTCCAACTGGGGTCCTTTCTTTCCTCTATCTCACTCTCCACCTGTAGTTTTCCCCAGGGGTCTAACCTCTCTCCCTGGTTTTTCAACCAATACCTGGCACCCCGGACCACCGCATTGCTGCTCTCTGCCCCAACTTTCAGTGCTATGCGGATGACACTCAGCTCATTTTCAGGCTTCCCTCGTCCACCTCTTCTCCCTCTTTCATCTCAGACTGTCTGTCTGCTATCCAGGAGTGGTGTGCTGCCAATGATCTCTGCCTTAATGCCAGTAAGATGGTGATTCTCCTCATCAGCACACCTGCACCCTCCTTTCCCGTCTCTCTCTGGCCGACCTCCCTTGGCCATCTTCCTGCTCCTACCTGCAAGGCTAAGAACCTCAAGGCCCCATCTCTGATGTCTCTAAGAAGTCAAACTACCAACTGCACCTCCTCAGAGGCATTCTTCCTTTCCTCTCCTTCCCCCAGAAGCTCACTGTCTCTCGAGCTCTGGTTCTCTCTAAGCTGCTGGACTACTGAAGCAGCCTCTTTCTAAAACGCTCTGCCCTCTGCAACTCATCCAGAACAGAACTGCGAGATTTGTCCTTGGCCTCAAGTCCTGGGATTGTATCTCTCCAGCTCTGAAATCTCTTCCTTGGCTCCCGGTGGCTGCAAGGATTAAATTCAAGACCCTTTGCATTAGCCACAAGGCTTTTTCTGGGGCGTGGGTCCACAATACCTTCAACTCCCCCTCCGTAAATACCTTCCTACTCAAGCTCTTTGCTCCACCACCTCCAACTCCCTCAGGGTCAGTCACTTCTCCAAGCAACAAGTTGGGGATAGATCTCTTTCCTCGGCTGGGGCTTCACTCTGGAACAGCCTCCATGCCTCTCTGAAACTTGAGGAGAACCAACTATGGTTCTGGAAGCACCTCAAGACCAACCTCTTTGCTTCCGCCTTTGCTCTTCCTCTCCCCTGCTGATCTGCTCCACCTCGGCACTTGGTACCTGGTTACTCTATGGTTTTTTTTGGGGCTCACGTCCCTGCCCACCCAGCCACACACCCGCACTGCCTCCTGGCAATCCTGCACTTGGGTCTGTGTCTGTAACCCTATAGCCCCCCTACATGCACTTATCAGACACCCCTTGTCTGCGCCTTAACCTTGCATTTGCCACCTCGCTGGCTGCACTACCAGTGGTTGTTGTTTATCCCTGCTCAGCACTTTCCACTTCTTCCCTCTCCCTGGCCCTTTTCTCCAGCCCTCTCCCCTGCAATTGCGTGTTCACAATGTCACTGGGCCTAGTAAGATCATTGTTTTGGCCCCCCTTGATCCCCTCCCTTGCCTTGTCATGCTCTGAAACACTTGTGTATGAGCATGATACAAATAAAATATCATATCATATCCTACCTGGTGAAGGACTGTCCTGTAGCCCCTGTTCAGAGACAGAGAAATGCCAACTCCTGTTCCTTGTAAGGATCAACAGGCGATACGAAGTTGCGTATCCCACTATGATGTCAGGAATTGAAATACCTTCTTTTGATACGACCTTGCTGGCTTTGAAGTTTCAACTAGTGATCAACAATGGTTGTTGTCTAACAGTTCCAGCATTACTGAATTGTGCTGCTGCAGGTGTTTTTATGCCCCACACATGGGTCACAGAACATCAAATTCCTGTTGTTGAGAAGGGATGTTCTATGCCCAGTGAAGGAGTGGATGGAGTGCCTTTGAGTTTAAGACCAGGGATGTGACCTTAAGAATAGGAAACCATCATGAACTACTGACGTTTGAGTCAATAAAGACAGTTAATTATCACTTAATTGGAGAGGGGGGTACTGTGTCACTGGCTTTGGAAGACTGTGTACACCACTGCATTAATGATCCAGATTAACTAGAAACAGAACGTTCAGGTACTGCGACTCTGAACAATATAAATGCCTTCCCTCCAGAATACAAGGAATTCTCCTCTGTGTTTATTGAAGATTTTGATGTTCAACTATCTCCTCATAGAGAAGATGAATGTGCCTGAGAACTACCTACTTCTGCATAACACCATTCCTTTTGTGAGACTGTAAAACAAATCCTAGCATGGTCTAGCCCCTCTGGGCAACCATGAACCGGTGCGGATCACTATACCCCCCTGCTTTTGTATCTCAGGGCCTATGTGCACTGTGTTACTCCTATCTTATGCCTAACAACATACACCTATCTTACTCCTATGGACACAAAACACAAGTAACATAGAAAACATAAGAATCGATTCAATTATAACAATAGAATACATTTATTTATGCACAGCAAAGCATGATGATGATGCAAGCATTCCATTAAACTATGCGAATCTCGAATTTGCACCTTTATACTTTTGGTGCAAATCTACCATGCAGTGGATAACTATAAGCCTTTCAGGCTTCTAATGCAAGCCTGTGATGCAAGCCTGTGATTCAGATGCAGCCTAATGCAAGCGTCAGCATCCAGCAATCCACACCATACTTCACACTCTCTATCTAAGACAATCCCTGTCTGATTTCCCCTTCTCCGAAACCCAAAGCTCTTTGTGTGAGTGTCTGTTCTAATCAATCAGTCAGTCTAGGCCATAAACCATACTTCTCATTTGCTTCCCTTGGTCTCCAGATCTGTTTGCCAGGGCCAGCTCTCTCCTCTCCCGCTACTCTGCAATCAGTCAGTCAGTGGCAGGCCCCGGTCTCTCTCTGCCAGATCGATCTCATCAAGGCCTCATCAGCAACATCTAACACCATCTCCACAGCAACTAAAAAACTCCCTTCTCTTCACCTCTGATTATACTATTCCATGACGCACTCAAATCCCTATGGTTACTTTAAGCATTCCTGCCTGAATGTCTGTGTACTTTCACTCCGTGTTCTTGTCGTGTTCTGTGTCAATGTGACATTTCAAATCATATCTCTATCTTATGGCCTTCTAATGCGTGCTTGCAAAACACCATCCTCCTCTATATATCCATTCATACCCTTTCACTCCACTGTTGGCTTCACGAAATCCTCTTTCCACCAGAGAACAGGCCATCTCTTCTCGCAAAAGCACACTCTCCCATTCTCCATTCAAAAGCACTCCTGCTCCTGGCCCACACCTGTTCTGTCTCTGCGAACACCAGCCATGCTGAATAGGCTTCCTTCGCCTTCCACTCGGACAAGGCGACCTCTTATCAACCAAACTGTTTATGAATTCCTTTCTGTCACAGTGTACCATAACATTTCGCAGTGCCGCAGTGCTTCTGTGTCTCCATCCAGAAATGGAATGGCGTTAAAATGCCATCTAAATGCTTTCTAGTATTTACACTTTTCATTCGCAAATCCAAGCGCTAGCTACATAATGCAAACATATTCTAAGTGCACACTCTACATGCATACATGTAACTACATACCGTGTCATTATTCAAATATGACAGTGTGTCATTCTAAATGCAAATGGCTAATGTATACAACGTGGCAGTCTAATATGTGGATAATGTAATGTTACTAGTCAGTTCTAATCAGAATATATGATGGATAACTAAACATGATACAATGATTCCTAATAATAATAATTTAGCATTTTTATAGCGCTACGAACCCTCAGGTATCTAAGTGCTGCTTATTATTACCCACGGTGTGTGGTGCTCATTTATCAACCGCGGAAGGATGAAAGGCTGAGAATGGCCCTGCCGGGACTTGAACCTGCTTCAGCAGGCTCTGCACGGCTGTCAAAGCGAGCGCTCTACTCGCTGTGCCACTTGACCGGTAATAATTCTCTACCAAAGAGTCTAATGATTCTATAATGATAACAAATCCAGGCTCCTCATTTTGTCAGATTCTACACTTTTGGTAGGATGTTTGTCTCATCAGAGGCAAAAAAGAAGGCCTTATGGGAATATCTGTCCAGGAATTTACATAATGGATCAATCATCCCTTCGAAGGCACCTGGAGGTGTCTCATTGTTTTTTGTTCCCAAAAGAGAAACTTCCGAGTTACGGCTTGTCTCGACTTCAGAGGACTAAACCAGATCACAGAGAAAGATAAATACCCCTTGCCTCTGATAAAGGACATCATTGAAGAAGACAGAGGAGCTAACATCTTCACTAAACTAGACCTGCATGGGGCATACCACGTCATCAAAATAAAATCAGAAGATGAGTCGAAGACTGCCTTCAGAACACTTTTTGGCCTATTTGAATATCTTGTCATGCCCTTTGAACTAGCTAATGCCCCCACAGTGTTTCAGTGTTTTGCACATAGAATTTGTTTGTGACCTTTTTTATACCACAGTTATCGTATATTTGGACAACATATTGTTTTTTTTCCGCTGACTCAGTGACACATCAGGATGAAGTACACAAAGTGTTTAGATGCCAGCAGATTAATAAACTAAAGGCCAAATTGGAAAAATGTGTATTTCATGCACCTTCTGTTTCCTACTTGGGCTACCTTTTGTCAGCAGCAGGTGTAGCAATGGATCCTAAATAGGTTGATGCAGTCCTATCCTGGGAAGTTCCGAAGTCCATCAAACAAATTCAACAGTTCTTAGGACTTACCAATTTCTATCGGAAGTTTATTGACCATATCTCCCTGCGGGTTCAACCACTGACTGAATTACTTCGAAAAGGGACTAGTTTTGCCTGGTTCTGGAAACAAGAAAAGGCGTTTCGAGAACTAAAAGAAGTCTTCACATAGACAACCATCTCTTATTGTGGAGGCATACGCCTCCGTGTCAGCAATCAGAGCTGTACTGTTAAAGTTCAAATTGGACCATGTAGAACATCCAGTGGCTTATTTATCTCAATCATTAACCCCTAGTGAAATCAATTACTCTGTGATAGAAAAAGAATTGCTAGCCTTGAAACAAGCATGTATCGAATGGAGGCATCTTTTGATGGGTGCCAGACATCAAGTTGAATTCGCACAGACCATCAGAATCTACAGGCCCTGCAAAATCCAGAGTGTAGGAACAGCAGACTGGCCAGATGGGACTATATTTTCACTCAATACGATTTTCGGATAACCTTCATACTAGGCAGGACGAACACCGCAGCAGATGCTTTATCCCGAAAGACAGGTATAGATAACAGATATTCTACCATGTCTGAAAAAGTTCTACCTTCCAAGACATTCATCTTTGTGGTTCAATCCCTTTTCCTATTTTACAAAATTAGAGACTAGAGGGTGTTTACTGACTGGTTGGAATAACCTAAACAATAATCTTATAAAAATATTCCACCAGT
Organism: Ambystoma mexicanum; assembly: GCF_040938575.1. Taxonomy (NCBI): domain Eukaryota; kingdom Metazoa; phylum Chordata; class Amphibia; order Caudata; family Ambystomatidae; genus Ambystoma; species Ambystoma mexicanum. Next base: position 992,106,183 of record NC_090937.1, read on the forward strand.
CTTGTGGTGTAGATCCTTATGTAGTGTGACCTCTCTCAATTGCAATATGCTTCTTTTCAATTATGGCAAGCCTTTAAATTTCACAATTTATTTTAACATAGCATACAATATCTTAAGTTTTTCAACCACTTCCTCAATCATATGCCGTGACTCGTAGCCTGGTGATTAGGCTTGTCTCTCCCTTGTGCCAGGAGCTATCTGCTGCAAAGTCATACATGACTCAATGGCAGCATTGAAGGTAATACTGGAGATAACATTCCTCTGCAGGTGGATGCTCGCTGTCCCCCGTACAGGGAACTCTCTGTTATGTAGACGTCACCAGGCAAACATAGTGACGTACAATAAATGCTGCAAAGCACCTCCAGCAGCGAAAGTGTAGCCGTGGGCTAACCCATCACCCGTGTGGACATGTTTCAGTGCGGCACAGAAGCGCGCTCTGCATACTGGCTCTGGGCCTTCCCCACAATGGGCCTGAGTGCCAGTAAGCTGAACAAGCTGCAGCACCCCCATCGCAACACTGGCAACGAGTGGGATCGCAGCCCAGGCACAAATTGGCACAGAAGAAAAAAAAGATAAAACAAACACTGTTGACGCTGCGGAAGGACTACGAACCAATGTTGGGTCTTCCAAGCAGGGAGGAACACTCCGGCAGCAGCCAGCCTCATCCTGCTGTCACAGAGCCGGCATCTGACACAGAAGCCACAGGAGAACAACTTGTGGGAGAGACATTCTGCACAGTAAACCCCAAATCGAGCAGGTGGATGCAAACAAGGGGAAAGCCACCAGCAAGAAGGTGTGGCCATCCAGCTTACCCCACACAAGTCAAGATGGCTGCCACCCCAATCCCATCCACTCCAGCCAGATTGGCACCATCATTCAGCCCCAACACCACACGCACATGGACATCTGGGCATGCCCTTGGCCCTCGGCCCCCTTTAACCCTTACCTGAAACCATCATCAGAAGGACCCAGATGGCCACTATGGATCCAGAAGTTTGAGATGGCTGTGGACTGTAAAGAAATCACCACGACAAAGAAAATGCGGTCTCACCTGCTATTAAATGTTGCAGATGACACACTGCACATTTTCAACTCGCTCCCACAGGCGGAAGCCACTGATGACGAGTATAAATAAACGAAAGACTCTCTCACGCACCATTTCATGCCCCAACTCAACCCAGACTATGAAATCTTCAACTTTTGAATGACAGTGCAGAACGAGGAAGACACCTGGCTGCAGCGACTAGCACTGTCGTGTGAGTTTGGTGATTCTGAAAAGGAAATCAAACACCAAATCATTAATGGGATGCACGCAGAGAAATTGAGGAGAATCATTCTGAGTGAAAACGGTATTAATCTATCATGCATCCTGGAATATGGCTGCCAGAGGGAACATTTGCATGCACAAGCTGCTCACATGACCACAACCCTGCAAAAACTGCAACTATCGCCAGCTCCAATGGTTGCGACAGTCACAGAACGACCACCACCATGAGGAGATGATCATGGCCCCACCCGTACATCTGGATAGCCTCCCAGAATCCCTGGCCCCAACGACTGTGAGTGGTGTGGTGTGCAATGACACTACAAGTGGAACTGCCCTGTACAGGGCACCACGTGCAGCACCTGTGCCCAACTTGACCACTATGCAAAGGTCTGCCGATCACCATAGGCCAACGCCCACCATTGGGGAAAACACTACCCATAGTCAAGAAGCAAGCCAAAGCACGGTAGATCGAGGCTGAGAACAACTCCTCATCAGCGATGTGGGAAGATGATGACAGAAGGACAACAGCAGCGATTGGGGTGCACCAGACCAAGAAGAAAAAAGGTAAAATTCACCTCAAATCGGCATTGGTGCAAGAAGACAGCAAGCTAAGCAAAGGAAAAAAAAGGCCAAGATGCGACATCCAAGTGGGGAACAGAAGGTCACCATGATAATCGACACAGGAGCCTTCAATAAATGTGATGCCCTTCTCTACTTTATGCATGATGGATCTCCAACCAACACTGAAGGTCACCAACACATGGCTGTACGCATATGTCAGCAGAAAGCCCCTCCCAGTGGTTGGGTGATTTCGAACCACACTCAGCAGGGTTGGGGGGACCGATGCTCCAGTCAAAGATATATGTCGTAGACGCAGGCATTGAATGTCTACTCAGTTGGGACTCAGCAGAGGACCTAGGACTGATCAGGTTCATCGGCAACATCTCCGATGACAACGACATCTGGACCTTCTGGCAAAACACCCTAAGTTATTCGAGGGGATTGGGTGCCTGAAAGGCAAGATGATCAAGCTGCATATCGACCCCATTATACAGCCACAAGTAGTACAGCACTGGAGAACATCTTTCTACATGAGGGACATAGTAGCCAAAGAACTTTGTGACCTGGAGAAACCTGGCATAATGAAAGAGGTGACAGGACTGACTCCATGGGTCTCTCCAATAGTAGTGACAAAGAAACTCAAGCAGCCAGGAAAAATTAGGATATGCATAGACATGCATCTTCCCAATGCAGCCCTCATCTGGGAGAGATACATCATTCCTACACTTGATAAAATTATCGCGGACCACACCCGGTCCAAAGTATTCTCCAAAATAGACCTAAAGGCAGGCTATCACCCGTTCAAGCTACACAAGGACTCCAGATATATACCCACTTTCTCGACGCACCTAGGGCTGTGGAGATACAAGCGACTAAACTTTGGAATCTCGTCCGCAGCAGAGGGGTTCCAACAAACAATACAAACCGTCCTGCAAGACCTCCCTGGAGTCCTCAATGTCAGTGATGACATCCTGGTACATGCCAAGGACAAGGAAAAGCACGTGGCTAGGCTAGCAGCGGTCTTTGACAGGTTGGAGGAATCAGGTCTAACCATGCACAAGGACAAGTGCAAATTCCTTAAAGAGGAATTAACATTTTTCGGATATATATTCAACAGCAAGGACGTGTCAGCATACTCACTCAAATTGGCTGACATTAAGGGAGCCGCACCACCCACAGAAATCTGAAGTTTCTTGGAGATGGCTACATACTGCGGGAGGTTTATCAACAACCTGGCCACTCTGTCTGAGCCCCTGTAGGCCCTAACCAAGTCGAACACAAAATGGGAGTGGGACAAATCGTGCCAAGAAGTATGGACGGAAATTTAAGATGTTCACGGGCCACAAACCACTAATCCCCATCTTCACAGGCTACGAATTAGGAAATTATTGCTTCAACTGCAACAGTACAATTTCGACCTTGTGTACAAACCAGGTGCAGACAACCCAGCAGACTTTCTATCCAGACACCCAAGAGCCGCTACAGTGGCTGAAATGTTGGAATCTGCAGAAACTGAAGAGCACACATGCCTGATCGTAGAAGCAACCAAACCGAAAGCGATGAGTGCAGCAGAACTGGTGGATGCCACGAACAGCGACCCATCCTGTACCCTGATGAAGAACGACATCATCCTAGAAGGGGTGTGGAACTCTTTTCTTCAGAACAACCATAACCGCACATCAGAGGTGAAATATTTCCTGCCATGGATTTTCACCGTTCGCCACGAGCTGTCCATCACAGACAAAGGACTCGTTCTGAGAGGGACTTGCACCCTAATACCACTTAAGATGCTGGAAAGGATAATAGTATTGGCACACATAGACAAAGTGAGGATCAATGCAAGGATCAGAGATCATGTCTGGTTCCCACAGATCAACACTAAAATGATTGCATCATGCCTCCTGTGTTTGACGACTCGAGCACCGCCGTTACCCGAACCAATCCAATCTACAGTGAGAAGTACGTTGTGCTGGGAATCAGTGAGTGTCCATTTCTGCACAGTATAAGAAGGGACTTAGCTTTTGGTTACCGTCGATGAAACCTCATCACACCGCATTGGTGATGCAGAAAATTTCATGAGAATGATTAACAAGGTCCTCAGGATCACAAAGGCCTAAGCAGCCCCAAGGAAATTCGAACTATACTGATTCCTCCGAAATTAAAGGCTGTTGCTACACACGTCAACCAACCCCCCATGCCCCAACACCTGCCGGCTAAGACATCATGTTCTGAACTCACCGCTGCCACAAGAAGGCAAAAACCATGGACAGAGGACACACGACAAGAGAGTCCGAGCCAACGGGCACATGAGCAGCAAACAGCGAGCCAGGAAGTCACACACCAAAGTCGGGGATCAGGTGTTAATGCGCGTCCGGAACCCATCAAGGACAAAGCTGGCGAGCCTGTTTGAGACCAAGCCCTGGACAGTAACAGGACGGAAATGTGCCATGGTCACTGCCAGCTCGAAAGGGACATCGGTCACCAGGAATGCATCCTGGTTCAAGAAAGTTCCTCGGACACTATGGAGCGAAGAACGAGATCGAACAAATGACTAGGAAACAGAGGAAGGAAAGTTGAGGGTGATGGGCCGGGGCCAAGAAGAAGTATGGCACCAGTATACCAGCCCAACCGATGCAGAACAACAGGACCAATAAGAGTGGTGGCACCAGTCCCCCCTCCAAGCCAATGCTGACAGTTTGGCCCAGCAGGCCGGCAGAACGGCACGTACCACCTGAGCTACCTGAGGGCAGCGCTGAGGCCTCCAAACAATCTAAGTGACTATGTGCGCAAACAAGCCCTTTTGTTTGGTACACTGTGAAAGTTGGTGTGTATGTTTGTATTTGTTTCATGAATGGAAAAGAAGAGGAATGTTATGTATAGACGTCCCCACGCGAACGTGGTGACGTATAATACATGCTGCTAAACACTTTCTGCTTCTAAACACTTTCTGCAACGGAAGGGTAGATTTGTGGACTAAACCATCACCCATGTGGACGTGTTTCTGTGCGGTAAACTGCACAAGCTACAGCGCCCCCATCACAACACTGTTCTGCACTGGCTGTCAGTACCTTTCCTAGGTGAGCTTCCAAGACTGGCTTGGAACGTGTTTGCCAGCTTGACTAACACAGACAGCAACATTATGAAAAGATTCTAAAGGCATGACACTGCTGCAAATCTTGAACGGTCACAAAAAAGTTATTCTGCTAGGGAAATGTGTTCGCAGAGCAAGATTTCAATCTACAATTTGAAGAACTCTGAACCCTTTGGCGTAAACTACAGCTAAAAGTTATTTTTATTTGTCCCGTGAAAGTTAGCTATTTAATATCTACTGAAACGTAGCATTGCAGGCAGTGTTTTATGGGGGGGTTAGAAATTGAAGGGGGTCCACGTTTGGGGGCGTGGCTTGCATGATGGGCGTGGTCTAAGACTTGATGGGCATGGCTTAAAGACAAACATGTAAAATATTTCTATGTTTATAAAAGATGAATTGAAAAGTATACAAACCATGATAAGGTACACACACAAACAAATAAATATAAGCATTTGTATATTTGTGCGTACCTTACAATGGTGTTTGTACTTTTCAAGTCATCTTTTATAAACATAGAAATATGTTACATGACCCACCCACCCATCATTTTGTGATATTATCACCATTCCCATATGCGAAGTGCAGAAAATGTTGACTCCCACCCACCGATCATGTTGGCATATTATCACCATTCTCATGCATGCAATGCAGAAAATGATCGCCCCACCAACCCATCTTGTTGGCATATTATCACCATTTGCATACAAACAATGCAGAAGATGTTTGCTCTTCCAACCCACACAACCATCATTTTGGCATATCACCATTCCCATGCCAAACCGCCTCCAGCTGGTTCCAGAGCCCCCAGCGCGGCTGCTTCAGTCTTGTCCAAGTGCAGAGGAAAATATTTACAGTTTTGTAAACTCCAGCGAGTATGCTGCAGTCCTGTTCTAGTGTTTCGGCACGGCCAAAGTATTAATGAGACCAAACCGAAATAATACATCAGTGCAACTTTCCACCTTGCGGGTAAATTCTCCTTGTACACCAAAAATGTTTTATCAGTCTAACTTACCACTGTGAGGGGCATAGTTAGTAACTGAAGAAAAAGTGCTTCATATCTGAGCAAAAAGAACTTCACATCTGACTAGCTTGCCGTCGTCACTGGCACAGCATGTCCATTGCGAATCCAAGGACAAAGGGACTGTAACTTCCTCTTGTGAACCCACACGAGAGGGTCGCAAGAGGAAATTACCTTTTGGAGACAATGTGTGTTTCCTGTGACTGACAGAAGTGCCAGTCAGCCAAAAGCGATGCTGTGGCAGGCTGGCACTTCTGTCAGTCACAGCTGCCTGACTTGATAATGACGATGGGATCATCTCTCGTCGCAGCTGCGGTCGTGGAGGGAAAATGTGGGTCAGCCTCACCTTTTGGAGACTGCTGGGGCTCGTCCCCAGCTGGCACTGGCCCATTTAAAGCCCTTATTGCAGGTACATTTGTATATACTCAGAGGTGCTCTTGGAATAATCCGCTGGGTGTTGATGGATGGATTAGGCTCTATCATAGGCGTATCCAGGAAGTGGCCTGGGGTGGAACGTGCTACTTTTGGAATCTGATTGGCCACCCCAGGTGCCACCCTGGTGTGTGTGTGTGTGTGTGTGTGTGTGCGTGCGCGCGTGCGTGCGTGCGTGCGGGCGCACGCTCGTACTTCATGCCACCCCTCCATAAGTCAGTGCTCCACTTGGACCACCCAAGTCAAAAGAGTCCGGACACACCACTGGGCTCTATCTCCCAGGCTTTGCTCGCAGCGGCTTGTGAGTGCTTCTATCTTTTCCTTCCTAGAGTCACCATTGCTACCGTCAAGCGGTGGAGCTATCTGCTTTCCATTTTAGGTCATTTTGCTGAAAAAGAAGAGGGATAGAGGCCGTAGCTACACATGTGAGGTCTTTTTTAGAAGAGTAACTCATTTGCATTTCTTATAATAACATTTCAAGCCAAAGAGATGTTTTGTGTTTTGGGGGAAAATAACTTTGTTAATGTAGAGCTGGTGCCATGCTTTGGACGGATGATTGAAAAACAGAATATTTGCTGTTCAATTTACAGTAAAATAGTGTTTGTTTTTCTGCTGATCCGTGGATTTCTTTTTGCATTTTGCTTTTGTGCTCTACTCGCATGAGCACAGTGATCCCAAACTAATGTGCTGACTTACTCTTGGTCTTACAGATGAGTCACTTGGACTTGGGTTACTAGAACAGCATGTCCCACTACTTGGCAGCGGCCAGTCTGAGTGTATGCTGGCAACATCTAAAGGTAAACTGCAATCCCCAGGGGACGGCTGCTCTGCTCTCCCTCTTATTAAAATGCAACTGAGCCCTGTGGCAGCGAATACTGCTACTAATAGCACAGAGGGGCATTCTGACAAACCTCCCTTTGCCATAACTTAAATAAATACCATTGAGCAGAAGTAAAGTATATACTGCCAGGCAGTGATGTTACACAAAATTTGCCCCCCCCCCCCCTGCGAGCCATGCTGAGGGCCCCCTACCCAACTCAGCAACAAATCATGGGTCGCGCCACACTCTGGGCCGGCCTAGATTACCACGCTTGCGCAATACACACTAACGTGCTTCTGCAGGGGCATGCCGCACACTGCACTAGGAGAAAGATATAAATATGTGTTTTAATGCAACATACAGGTATATATAGTTTAGACTCAAATGCTAATGCAGCCTTGAGTCTAAACTATATATATGTGTTGACTGCTTCCTCACTAAGAGAGTGTTAGTGAAAAACAAACCTTATGGATATAAACTCATCACTAAAGCAACAAAGAACTGATTGATTTATTATAAAACCTTGGTTGAATTTTATCTTTTGTTTACAGGTGAAATAGTATTAGAATAAGTTATCTACAATTCCCTATATCTCAATATCCCATGCCGGGACAAACAGAGAGTGGCGGTCTGGCTTGGTATTTAAACCTAGTCTTCTTGTGCACAGTTGTTTTTTGAGTCATGGTGTCTCTAGACTCGTGACCTCCTGTTCCTGAAAAATTCTTTTTTGAGCCATTGACATTTGGTTGATAAAATCAACATAATTGTTCTTAAAGAAATTGAACACTTCTACATAACGTGATTTACATAGTGGTGCCCACTCATTTCTTGTTTGGTTAATGCAACATACAGCACACTTTTACAGCACACTTTCAAAGCAAAATTGGCTAAAAAGCTAGAGTGTTTGCAATTGTTTCGTAGGGTAACACCAATCCAGGAATCCAATATATGCAAGTCACCAACAGTGCAGAGGAACATTACTGCTTTCCTAATAAAAATGCCATGCCACAATGAAAACATGTCCAACTGGCTGCATAATGCACAGCAGTGTAGACACGTAATAACATCGTACAGTCAAGCAGATATGTCCTAAATGTAATAGAGAGAATGCAGGGTTAGTGCATATGTTCCGGGAATGCAAAGTCGTGCAGGCTTTTTGGAGGAAAGTGGCAGACAGAGGTGGTCAAGGAGGCATCAATCCGGATATCAGTCTCCAGAGGCATGTATATTGTGTCTTTTCAGGAGAAATACGAAGCATAAATCCATGGTCAAGATTAAAGATCTCATCTATATACTGGCTAAAGGCAGCATCGCCATTCAATGGAAAGCCATTAAGGGACCAAATATTGACAGATGGTGGGAGGAGCTGAAGAAGTGGGCAACAGCAGAAACAGGGCTGTGGGAGAAAGCACTGGGAGAGCAACAACGAGAACCTGGTACACACATTCTCCAATGGATCACCCTAACAGCGACATTGTTTAATGAAAAGGATAGAGATAACAGAATCCTGGACACACAGGACTTAACTTGGGAAAGGGTGTCGTACAGTATATAAGAGAAGACTACGCAGGCAGTTAATGGGGAGGGAAGGGGAAGAGAAAAAGCAAAAATCGGAAAGAACATGCACAATGTACATGACTGTTGTATTAATGTTTGTAATTGTTACGCTGTATAAAACCAATAAAGAGATTTCTTTTCAAATTATGAAGAGTAACATTTTACAGTAAAGCATGCCAGGTCACATTTAGACATACCTAGACTGGTTGCACCAAAATGCCAGTCGAAACAATAACACTTATCATGGTTATTTTATCACAGATGCCTAGAATAATATACAATGCTGCAGTAAGAAACAGCTAGACTGGCAGCACCCAAATGCCAGTCTAGCCAGGTAATTACACTAAGCAGGACTGCTTTATCAGAAATGCTCAGTTAAAAAAAAGTCAAGCCAAACTATGAAATGACTAGACTGGCTGCACCAAAATGCCTCTCTAGCCACTAATACCACATATCATGCCTACTTAGCCTGAACATGGATGACCATTATGATTTTTCACACACTTGTGTAGGAGGCAGACTGCGAGATGAGGAAAAATAGGGCAAGGAGAGTTTTGTGATAATGAACCAACTCTCCATGCAGTGACATCGAAGAATAACCGCTTCGTAACAGTGCAGAACAGGGAACCTAAATAGCAGCGTAGGCATGAAGAAGGACTGCTGGGAGGCTACCTGTGTGACTTGACAATTTAGTACAGTGTGAGCCAAGTGCCGACTTTGATGAACGTTTGGGAGGTCAACACTCTGTGCCCTTATTTCAGTAGTTTGTTCGTGCATGTGCCCTTTCATGGAAAATCCCATTACATTAGTGGTGTTATGTGTCATTTTCTTTTCAAAACATTGATACATTCACCAATAGCACCTTGTGGCAATTGCAATGCACTATATGTAAATATGCAAACTATCCTGCGAAATGAGCTCTCAAATGTTCTCCTGTGGGGAGCTAGGGGCAGCCATTTTAGAAACAACACGTCACTTATTGACAAAGTGTATTCATTTTATCATGTTGTATAAGAGGCGTAGACAGGGTAGGGCCTGAGCAGGCAAGGCCCACTCAAAATCTCTAAATGCCCACTCAGCAGCGCTGTGTGGCCATTTACAGATGTTAATGTCACTGTGGTGGGCCCAACTATTTAAGTTTCAGACCCTGCTTGTTAGACAATCCTGGCTACGCCTCTGTGTAGAAGACAGGGTACACCAAATTTGTGAGTGATATAAGCCAAATTAAATCTGATCAATTTTGGTAAAACGGAATTTTTGGTAATTCCTGACTTCTGATCAATTTTGGTCATCCGTATTTCTAGTAATTCCTTGACTCTCTCCAACGCTGTATTTCGTATATGGCACAACATTGAACGTTTTGATGGACACCAATGCATCTTTCTCGACAATGAACTAGATTTTATGGTGGTTCATTTGAAAGATTATTAAACAAAATGTAGTGATGAATGTATTTTATTATCATCGATCTTTCTTCCTAATTGTCTTAATTTTTGTATGAAATTGTAATTTGCAAGTGATTTTTATGTGTAAAAGGTTGATGTTTTTGTAAATCACACTAATAATTAAAAAAATGATTCTCGGCAGCAACTGTTGCAAAGTTACAACAATTAGATTGATGTTTGGAAGCCTGATATAGTTCAGCTGAAGCTACATCTTCTCTGCAAGGAAACATGGGGCCACATTCAGAGGAGTACTGGCAACGTTTTGCCTCAGAGGCAAGCACAACGTAGTGTCCATGGTGCAGCAGCACCTGTCCATAGTGTGGAGGCACAAAACCAGCATTCATATCGTATATTTGATCATTAAAAATACTTAGAAAGTGGAACCCATGTGGAAGTGTAAGGTATTCATCTTCATCCCCCTGAATGCTGCAGAGAAGGTGGCGAAGCGGCCACGTTACAAGGCCCTGTTTTAAGGCCTGACATACCTGTCTTTGCCTCATTCATCCCCCTGAATGCTGCAGAGATCCTCTACATTGATCTCCAGCTGGGGACACATTGCTGCCTGCATCAACAGGGGAGGTAATTCCCCCTGCCAAGATGGCCGCCACCGTGGAGACCCACGCAAGAAGAAACCTAAGGCCACCTGCCTTTGCCGCACCTCTCAACCTACAGCATCTCGATTGGCCCATCGTTTCAGCAATGGCCAATCTCACTCGAGCCGGGAAGCGAAGCCGGCCCACTGCAAGGCCCTGTTTTAATGCCTGACATACATTTATTTGCCTCATTCAGTCTCCTGAAAGCTACAGAGATCCTCTACATCCATCCCCCCGCTGGGGACACATTGCTGCTTGCATCAACAGGGGAGGCCAATCCCCCTGCCAAGATTGCCACCGCCGTGGAAACCCAGGCAAGAAGCAACCTGAGGACTCCTGCCTTTGCTGCCACTCTCAATTTACAGCCTCACAATTGTGCCATCGTTTCAGCAAATGGCCTGCCTCCCTTGAGCCGGGAGGCGATACCGCACCTGTTACAAGGCCCTGTTTTAATGCCTGGGATACCTGTCTTTTCCTGTCTTTGCCGCACTTGCGGAGGCCAGATCTGCCAGGAAATCTGTTGCACCCCACTATGCAAATGTAATCATTTACACATCTTCTCCAATTGCCAACCAGCTGCGCACGTAACCTGACCATCACTACCTTCTTTCAAGTAAGAGGCGCATCTGCTCCTCATTCCAATCTGGCTGCTCGTCCCTCCGCTATACGGTGAGGCCTTTTGTCTGCCCTCTCCCCTTCAAATGGCATGTACTTGCTCTTTGCAGCTTAGTTCCTGCAGTGCCACCACTTTGCCACATCCACTCATGGGCACCAGCCACCGCCCGCCGCTGACACCTTTCTTACCCGCTTTGGAGAGGGAGGGTGCTCCGGTGCCCCACACTGCAGTCACCCTTTCTGGTGACACAACTTGTGTTGTCCTTAAAGGCCACCGCCCACCACCAACACCAGTTTTAACCGGCCTGTAGTGTGAGGGTGCGCTGGTGCACCATACTGCTGCCTCCTCATTGTGTACCATGACTCTCGCCTCTTTGGATGAACTTGACCTTCTCTCAACACCAACTGTGACTAAAAATGCATATTTGGGCGCTGCTGCGCACTACAATCTTGTTCCACCTTGTGGTATGCCTCATGCTCCTCTGGTTGGGATCTGCACAGCCCCATTACCACCATTGTCTTCAAATGTATAGCTTGCCACACACCACAATGTTGCCTTGCCATGTTTTGTACCCCTTACTCCTTTGGATGGGCGCCGCCTGCCACCATTACCATCTTTGAGTTCAAATGCACATCATGGCACTGCAATGCTGTTTCTCCCTGTGTTGTGCCCCATGCTCCTCTGAAAGGGCTTCACCCACATCAATTACCATCTTTGAGTTCAAATGCACATCATGGCACTGCAATGCTGTTTCTCCCTGTGTTGTGCCCCATGCTCCTCTGAAAGGGCTTCACCCACATCCATTACCATCTTTGAGTTCAAATGCACATCATGGCACTGCAATGCTGTTTCTCTCTGTGTTGGGCCCCATGCTCCTCTGAAAGGGCTTCACCCACATCCATTACCATCTTTGAGTTCTAATGCACATCCTGACGCTGCTGCTCATTGTAATGTTATTTCTCCATGTATTGTGCCTCATGCTCCTTTGGAAGGGCTACGCCCGGCCCCTTTACCATCATTGATTTCAATTGCACATCACGGCGCTGCAGCGCACTGCAAATTTGTTTCTCAATGTGTTGTGCTCCATGCTCCTATGGATGGGGGCTCTATCCGCTTCCACTACTAGCTTTGCATGAAAATGCCAGTCCTGCCACTTTGGTGCAGTCCAATGCTGCTCTACCTTGTGCTACACCTCATGTACCCACTGATGGCCCCCTCCCTCCAACCACGCCATTCCTACCTGCACTTCACTCGCTTGGCATCAATGCCCACTGTCCAGCACCACCTGCTACCTCCAGCAGCCACCTTACTCCTCTAGTCTCCCACGCTTGGGCCCTGATGTCTCCCTTGATCACGAGCCGTGGCATACCTAATGGCAACATACCACCCCCACCGTTTAGACCATCTTTTAGGCATTGCATGACACGCCTACTGGCACCCTCTACTCTTAGCAACCTAGGTTCCCTTTCCCTCTTTCTCCACTATTGCACCACCCGTGCTTGGCACTGCCACCTGCAATTGCCTCAATGCGCCATCCACTCAGTGCCACTCACCCTCTTCCAGCAGTCCCATCCCTGACCTTACGGTACCATGCCTGGGCACGCCCCGCCTGCTTAGACTTCGAACAAGAACACTTTTCACCGACACCAGCTCCAGCAACTTGATACCAGGTCGTAAGCTACCATGCCTAGACGCATTCCGCCTTCATAGACTCCAATCTAGAATGCTCACTACCATTACCAACTCGATCCGCTCACACCCAGGCACCCCCAGACCAACACGGCAGACTAACCCCCCATCAACGTCCCCTGCCAAGACACTGCAAGATTTCGTTATTTGTATCTTAGATTAGTTAGACAGAGAAGCATCTATACTTTGACAAATTGTTTGGTTATATGTTGCTTCATTCATCTTTGCTGATCTTTTATGTACTTTTTGAGTTTGTTTTATTCTCGTATGTTACAACAGACTGGATATCTATGTAATTGTCATTTTTTTTTGTTGGTTTAATATTTTTGATATTGTGTAACTGACCAAGTGAATAATAAATGTTTTCTTTGGTTGTCAGAAAAAAATGTATGGTTTATGAACTTCTTGATAAAAAACAGACAAGACACTGGGTCGAACTAGACAGGTGTTGAATAAATGAAACGTCCAATACTACCATGCCTTTTCTAGAAAAATGGTGATTTAGTTCCATACATAAATAACTTTCTGGTTGGGACAAAACTTTGTGTGAGAATTCTGTATATTTCCCCTGTCCCAATCAAAGTAGGGGATAGCCCTTCATTCACAGACACTGCACACCCCACAGCCCACTAGTACTGCGACAACTTCCCAACAAAACGATTCCCTTAAATGTGCACTTATAAGTGCTAGATCCTTAGGTGACCATGTAGTCGAAATCCATGATCTGATCCTAAATCAACACCTAGACATTCTAGCCACCACAGAGTATTGGCTCCATGATGTCTGTGGTCCCCTTCTTTCCTTGGCCATCCCACATAACTATGCAGTCTACAGATCTGACAGAATAGACACAGCAGGAGGAGGGGTTGCCCTCGTGGCTAAATCTATCCAACAAATCAGAACCTGCCCTCTTCCAACCACACCAGCGTAGAAAATGTCCCCCTTGAAGGTTACCACTGACCCCCAGACCATATTCAACCTTCTCCTGAATTATAGACAACCAAATAGAACTAGTGTCCCAGAGATTGACATCCCGCTCCTTACTACGCCATTTAGACCTGGGTCTAGCACTGCTCACAATATCCCGGTGCTTGACCAGCTGATAAATAACACATCTAGTAGACGGGACTGCACTCTGTACATTGCATTTATAGACTTCAGCAGTGCATTTGACCTGGTGGTTCGTGACACTCTTTGGTATAAACTCAGAAACTTATATTGTCAATCTTGGTTTCTAGAAATCCTGATTGCCCTCCATAGTGACACCTCCACTAAAGCGCGACTAAATGATAATGGCGGCCAATCCACCTCAATTCTCACCCACATGGGGGTAAAGCAGGGTTGTGTGACGGCACCTATGTTATACAACCTATACATCTCTGATCTTCTAGTGCGCATGGCCGTAAAATCAAATTGCCCCCCTAAGCTGGGTGATACTCCCATCTACGATATGCTCTATGCAGATGACCTAGTTCTGTTTGATTGGACATTAATCGGTATAAAGAATATGTTAGATGAGCTGGCAGAATATGCCACCCAGCTGGGATTGACCATTAACTTGGCTAAGATCAAAGGAATGGTCATAGCTCGCAAAGGTACCAATCGCACTGGTATTGACACCCAATTGGGGTCTATTGCAGTGGTTGACTCCTATCCCTTCCTGGGGCTGGACTTTAGAGCACCGGCCACCTACGCAGAAATAATCACATCCAAAAAACGCAAAGCTAAACTACTCACTCTCCAGGTCTGTAAATTTGGTAGGGGCACGGCAGGCTTTAGTATGGCAGATGCATTAAAATTATACCAACAGTGCTTTGTCCCGGCCATTATCTATGGCCTGGAGGCTCTGGCCATGCGAGACCTAGGGTGGTTGAATATACTTGAGGGCCACTATTGGCACTCAGTCCTGGGGTTGGGCCCCTCTTGTTCAATTCGATATATTCGTTTAGAGCTGGGCCTTGTATCCCTAAGAGGTATGGCTCTATGTGCCAGAGGAGCTTTTTATCTTAAAGCATGTTCTAAGCCCTCCTGCAGGCTCTTGAGGCTGGCTGGGAACAGCTATGGATCTGAGAGCCATTTTAGGGGCCGTCATTTTAAAGAGCTAAACAAGGATCTCTTTAAGGAGATCGATTGGTCATATGAGAGCAAGAAACTCTTGCCTTATATCCACCTAAAAAGACCCTTTGAAGAAAAACTTAATAGGTGGGATTGGAGCAGGGACTCACTTCATCTGGCTCAGCTAAGAGGATACCAGTCAACAGCACATGTAATACACAAATATCGTAAACCTCCGCCCTACTTGCTCCTGTGCCCAGCGCCTGAGGTGAGACACTTTTTTCTGGGCCTCAGGACTAACCAGTTACCGTTATTAGCCATTATGGGGGGCCAGTTGAAGATTCCACTTGAACTCAGAAACTGTCATATCTGCCAGGCCCGGGAGTACCGGAAACTGCTAGACACGTCCCAAACTCGTGCTCTAAACTTGGCTTTTTTTACATGTGTATTTTTTCAAAATGGGTCCACAATCCTGAGACTATCAGGGAAGAAGATTTTTAGTTTTTCTGCTTCAACTCGGGGGCTCTGGGACTTCAACTTGCCCTCTTCAGAATATGGACTAAGGTTAAGACCCTTTTACCTGCAGAATTAATAGAATTGTAACCTGATTTAAATTAATTACGACCCTATTGTCGATTCTTTTTGATGTACTCAACGACATTACATAGTGCAGTTTATACATATTTAGTGGTTTATTTAATCGGTTGAATTAGTACAGTATAGCTACACCTCCTTAGAATCTGTGTATACATTTAATTACTTATTTTTATTTTATGTTTTAGTATGTAAATGCATTATGAATGCTGATATTTGTTACGATCTCGTACTTCTTAGCTGTTGTTGTGCGTATGGGCCTCATTACGACCCTGGCGGTACGGAGTGAACGGTGCCGTAAACGGTGCTGCCGCTGTTCACTCCTTACCGCCGCATTACGAGTTCCCCTCGCGGGACACGGTAAGCACGCCTGGGAAAACCAGGCGTGCTTACCGGGTCCTGCGAGGGGAAGATGGAGCAAGCAACGGGCCATCTCGTAATGGCCCGTTGTTTGCTCCCTCTCCCATTCCCATTCAGCCCTAAGGGGGTTGAAATGGGAATGGGGAAGGACCGTGTCTGGGTCCTTGGAGGGAGGAATTACCGGGCCTTCCGAACTCGGAATGGCCCGATAAGTCCTCATTCCGAGGACCCGGACCCCAACGCGATTTAGGCAGCAGCCATGCCACCAATAGCGGCATGGTTACCGCCAAACTCGTAATGAGGGCCTATGTCTTTCAAGTTGTGTAAAATCCTAACAATGTGGATTATATCACAATAAAGTATTTATTATTATGCCATTCATGAAACCAGTTACTATATGCATCATCCTGGGATACTTCAACCTATGACGATGCCACAGACCCCAAAGCAACTGCACTTGACACTGCTCTCAGCGATATGAACTTCACCCAGTTTATTACTAGCCCAACTCACTCAAAAGTACACACATTGGACTGGATCCTCATGGGAAATGCTAACATCAACATATCCTCCATTGATCCAGTACCATGGTCTGACCATTTCCTCATCCTCTTTAATCTATCCCTGACGAAGCTTCACAAAACCCTGCCACCGACGCTGAATCCTATACAAACCCGCAACACATGCAATCTGAAGCATGAGGACCTTAAGCCATCTCTGCTTGCCGTGCTGAGTACCAATGCCGGTCTCAAATAATCACTGCACCCAACCTTGCCACTGAATACCATGTCTGCTTGCTGCAGGCCCTTGATTTGCATGCACCGATCACAACCAAAAATTCCAAAACCACACAAACCTAACAACACCTGGTTCTCGGAAGAGGTCATCCACCTTTTCTATAAGTGGTCTGCAAATCTAATAGCTACAATGACAGAATTGCCAACGGTAGCTCTAACAGTAGAGAACTATTTGCGATTCTCAGAGAGCTGGAAACTCCCATCCCCCCTGTTGTGGCCACACACTCTGACAAAGACTGGTGCACCACAATTCAAAATACCCCCACCCATTAAATTGAATCACTACTCACGAAGATCAGTGTTAAAAAGGCCCCGCTCGCCAGCAAATCACTTGTGCTTACTCACAAATCCCGCTTAGCGGGGCCCCTACATCCAATATCCCCCTTTTCACATTCAGCCATGTCACACAAGAGGAAGAAGCTGCTACCATTAGAGCACTGAAACCCTCTAATTGCAAAGTCGACTCCTGCCTAGCCCATATAGTTAAGCTCTGCACTCATACACTTACCCCCATCATCACCAAGTTTGCTAACTCATCTTGTTCTACCTATACAGTGCCCTCCAATATTAAATCTTCCTGGGTCACACCCTTATTAAAATAAAATCCCTTGATCCCTCAATCCCCACCAACCTATGCCCCATTACCACGGTCCCATTCTTACTAAAAATCCTGGACAACCTAGCATTTTTCCAAGTCCAACAGTTCCTGGAGCCAAACCATCTGTTCAGCAAAATGCAATCTGGCTTTTGTCCAAAGCACAATACAGAAACAAACTTACTTGAATTATAAATATAAATGGACTTCATCCGTGACATTGGAAAATGTTCTATCCTCCTCCTGCTAGGCCTCTCTGCGGCCTTTGACCTTGTTGACCAAAATATACACTGCCACCATCTCAGCCAGTAACTCCACTTCTCCCCGGAAGCCACCTTGTTCATCAATTCCTTGCTGAGCATCGGTACCGCATGGGTTTTCATTGGAAATCAGCAGTGGATGCCATCCCTGCCCCGCTTTCGATCTTCTGGATTCTAGAGAAATCATCTATACTAACTTCTGGATGACACGCAAATTCTTAAATCTCTCACGGGTGATCATAACTCTGACACCATCAAAATCAATTCCGTCTACAGCACTACCCAAAACTAGATGGCCTCTCATAACCTATGCCTTGATGATGAAAAAACAGAGCTCCTCATCATTGGCTCCCCACACTGACTTAGACACCTGGATCCTACCTTTTCCTCCTTCTGTATTAATGGTATTTCTATCCTGGTTCTGCAACAAATAAAAATGCTGGCGATACACTTTGTAGCAGAACTGACTATGACCAGGCACATTGACGTCCTAGCCTCATCCGCTGCCTACCCAGCAAGACCTATCTCACTCCGTAGTCAGCTCCTCTCTCTCACACTTGGCAGGTGTTGATTTTCTTGAAACTCGACTATTGCAAGTTCTAGTTCTCCTCATGAGCACTTCTACTGCCAACCTGTCCAAATTCCAACTACTCCAAAATAAAGCACTTTGCTCTGCGCTAGGGCCCAAACGTTCTGACCACATATCAGCCACTAGGCGGGAATCCCACTGGCTCCCCATCAAAGTCTGAGTGGAATTCAAAGCCCTAGTTATTGCGCATCGCTGAATTCACAAGGAGACCCCCCTCTACCTTAACAATTGCATCACCCAAATTGTCCCAGTTTGTGCACTTAGATCCAGTTCCAACATTCCACTGTTCACTCTCCGTTTCAAGAATAAAAGAGCAGCGGGTGCTAGCTTCTGCGTCTCAGCACATACAATCTAGAACACATGACCTACTCATATAAGAAACAAACAATCTATCCCCACATTAAAAAAACTTTTCAAGACCTTGCTCTTCAACAAATATGAATAACTTTTTTACCTTTGTTTGCTTGCCTTGGCTGTTCTTTGGATTGTCTGCTTTCCTACCTATGTAATGTACAATGCCGTAATACCCCTAGGTCTGGGTGTTTAAAAGGTTTATAAATAAGTAAATAAAATAAATTGTTGTTTGACATCGCAATTCAGTTTTAAGAGCGGCACGACGAACAGGGAACAGAGAAGAGACAAAGCTCACCACCTTCTGGAAGTTGCGAAGAATCTGTTAGCTATTTCCATGACCAGAACTACATGACATGACGCATGGGTGACTACACTGATGTACTGACCTCTTTCACTTGAAGCTCTGGTAGACAAATGTCGCCAGACACATGGCCCCTTATATGTAGGACAGCTCTGGCACTGTAAGCATGTAGATGTTTATTCTGAGAACCAGGCTGTATTTAAACCAAATGGAACCGCATGCAGAAATCCATCTTTGGAGACCCCCTTTCTGGCCTGCCAGGTGTTTTAAATGGCTTTTTACGTTTCGTCCTATACTACGAAAACTGAAATTATCAATAACTGCTTAAGTAGATAACTAATGCGGACTAGCTAAAGCCCCCATTAGGGGCTCTACACTGCAAGAAGGCAAGGCAGCAGAGAAAGGCCCTGGTTGTTAGTTTGTTTTTTATGTTGAATGCAGTACTTATAGTGGCTTCTGTTTTATGCAGTTCCTTTATTGCCAGTGAAGAAGATCGAGGCATGTCAGAGAAAATGATGTTTGGATTACTCTAGAGGGAGAGCTGCTTGAATGGTGGCTTGCTTCATTTAAGCGTGTTGTGTTTTTCTTGAAATACCAGAAAAAGGTTCACCTGTAAAATGCAGGAAGCTATTTTGTCACCTGAGCGACAGCAACAGATAAACATTGCCAATTTCCCCTACACCCTGTGAATCAATATTAGAATTGCTTAGGTGAAAATGTACTCAAGACTTAAGTGGATTGTGGCTAACTTTAAATTGACTGCATGGATTCTAAAAGTACCTTTCCTAATTAAAACGTTCTACTTTCATCTGAAATGTTCCTTACTACACAAGTGCAACAAAGCCAAAGAGCCAGTGCCATTTCTTACATTACCCAGAACAAATTGTCAAACATTTAAAAATAGCTTAATGTATTCACCTGTAATTAATAAACCAAAATGCCATGTGTTTTCCAACAGTAAGCAAAATCAAATGGATTATCTTGTTAAGTATATATGACAGAAAAATACTGTAATGCACTTATGAATGCAAATACAAAATGATTGTTAATATATTAAGTTTTATAGTTATATGTGAGACTTTGAAAAGGGTACTCGTTGTTTAAGCCTGCATGGCCGGACCTAATATGGGTTGGCCATTGCTTGATATATTGATTCTTCAGTGATCCTGACAACCAACATTTGTACATCCCAGGAAGATTGTACATCCTCCATCTGGAAGGCTAGGTCCTTACCGAATGATCAAAGTTAAGTACATTACATTTAGTACACCAATGTTTAGTTTAGTACATCTAGTACATTACGTTTAGTTCAAGAAACAGTAAGTTAAGTAGGTTATGGGCCTCATTACGAGGTTGGTGCTAGTCATGGCGCTATTTGCGCCATGACTACCATCAATAACGGGACCGTGTCCGGTCCCGTTCATTGGGGATTTACCAGTCCAGTCCGACATTAGCGGGACCGGTAAGTCCCCATTGTTAAAGCCATTCCCCATTCCCATTTCAGCACTCATAGGGCTCAATGGGAAGGAGGAAGGTGCTAATAACGGTACCGCAAATTGCAGTACCGTTATTAGCTCTGAAGTCCCTTAATGGGCCCCGTCCATAACGCCTGGTAAAACCAGGGGTTAAGGAAGGGACGCGCAAAGGGATTACCGGCACCGGTGTCCTTAACGGTGCCCGGTATCCCTTTGCGCCCACCTCGTAATGAGGCCCTATCTTTAGTACAACACAAGCATCATGTGTTCAGGGCTTATGAAAATAGATTATATAAATATATCTTTTCCTTCCAATGAAGCTGAAATTGTGATCCTCCAAATGATAAAGATATGAAGTGCTCACATGATGAACAGGTCTGCTCTGCTGTCTCAGTACTTCAAAGGATGATTATTGCTTTTAAAATTAGAAACTCAGAAGGCCTATCTGGAATGAATGAAAGGCTTTTCAAAAATACCATCTGGAATGAATGAAAGGCTTTTCAAACAAAAGAAGCCTGTCAGCTGATCTTATTCATCATTGACTGAAGGCTACACAAAGGGGGGCTCTGAGAGCTATTCACATGATTTATTGTGCTTACACAAACAGAAATGCAATGGGCTATTCAAATTAGCATTATTCATGCATTTAAAATTATTTTAGTAATAATATTCCAAGCAATGCGGGCTAGTATCAAAGGATAAGTTGTTTTGAAACTAAGAGATTCTCCTCTACAAAATGAGACCAAACACGATATTGTGATAAAATAACAAATACAGTCATATATATGAATAATTACATGATATTTCATTACATACACTAGTGTTAGGTGTGTGTGATTGTGGGAATCCAGAAATCCAATATGTATCGATGTGTCATGTTTCTGCTATGGGATATGAGTTAAAGTAAAGTTTGTGTTCAAAATATACAGTTCCATACAGTCACATCAGCAGAAATATGATCCAACCTATTATAATTAAGGGGAATATTCCCTAGGAGTGTCAACCTGTCAGACAAGCCAATGGAACGAATGACCAATCAAAAAGTGTGAGGTCATTTTGATATAATATGGGAATATTGCACCTTATATAAGCAGAAACACACAGGGTATAAGGAAAGCTCTGGGATTGCAGATCACAGAAAAGGGAACACCTGCTCCAGATGGATGACTGTTGAGCTTGAGGCACTATCATGAGGAAGCCTGAATCAGAGTTGACCTGCTTTCTTAGAGGAGGGATTAAGAGGCCAGAAGGGGCCGAGCTAATGGGGAATTGCCTAGAAACTCTTAAGGGTCAATATGGTCTGTGCCCTAAAGAATTATTCAAAATTGAACAAGCCCTCTGGAAATATTTCACTGCTAAATCTGAGGGGTGGGTGGCCATAAAGGGATTTCCACTATGGGGAGGCATTTTCCAAACAACATTGCCTTCTCACTATATTTAAAGCCAAGTGAAATCTGATTCATGTAGAACATATAGCATTTTCATGTGCACACCATGCAATAGCTGATAAAAAACCACCAAAAGGAATGTGTTTTTAGCTTGGTAGTATGAATTATAAAGTGTTTTCAATGTATTCAAATCTGAGTCTGATTACATTTTAAGAAGAACTAGAACGTTTTTGCCTTGCAGAGTGTGCTGTGTAAAAGGATAGCAATTCCCAGTGCCTAGAGTGCAGCCTTTTAAAAAAATGTACAGCTAAATAAATTGAACCATGCAGTTTGTACAGTTATATTCAGAGACTGGGGCTTTCAATTGGCAAACAATGCTTAATAGCCTGGCAGTGGATTAATAAATAAAGGTCTGTGAATTTCAATAGAAAGCATACAATTTCAAGTGGATGGTAAAACTTCACCAATTACTTTGTGTGGAAGTGAGAGGATTGTGAATTAGATATCCCCAAACCATACAAGGAACTTGGGGGATAGTTCTGGTCCTTCCAGAAAATCAGATCCTTGGGTGGATATTTAGTGTAGTAATATTTAGTGTAGAAAAATCTAAATTATGTGCGTTCTAAACTGATAGCACAGCTTACTGGAGCTAGTTCTTCATTGACATGAATGTGCTAGAAACCAATCTTGCCACATTGCTAATATGAAATATCTAGAAGTGTATTTTTCTGTGTAATATTAGTCTGATAATATTACTTGTTTTTGATATTGGAGAAAATAAAATAAACCTTTTAAAATTGTCAATTATAAAAGAACACCAATTTGATTTAAATGTTAATGGATGTATTTGAACCCTGAGGCCAACTTTGATTTTCCCAAAATATTTATGAATCAATCATCCATAGACAAAACACTATTCTATACCACATTTGATAGTGCAATATATTATTTCAGTTGTGTTATGTATATCAATTTTATCATAGCTCACTGACTTCTTCTATTACTCATTCATGTTGCATTGACATGCTTCTGTCATTTATCCTTACATTTGGCTATTCATCAGGATAATTTATGTTTGTACAAAATATCATGAAAGCTTGTTACAAATAACCACAGTTGGTATTTTTTCATCCTTATAGTGGAATGACGAACACATGCATTGGTAACTATTTTTAATAGTGAATGATTCTTTAGTTTATATTAGTCATATATAATTATTTCAACTAATGATTACCTGACAAGGGAGGCAGATTATACATTTCTATCTGATTACACTTGTTTATATATTTGATATAAATTCAAATATATACATTCACTACTGTTGCAATGTTAGGCAGAATTATATGCAGTACCCTTTGGGAACACCACACACAATGAAGACTACAAGTGACAGTACAAATTCACCTTTGGTACAAGCCTGTACTACACAGTAAAAGTGGTAGCGATGGCTGAGCAGCCAGACTTATCTCAAGAGCAGTATCAATAGTTACACAAAGGACAGCAATTACTATGATTCAAACAAACACTGAATCAAGGTTTCTGAGTAAAAGAATATACATTTATTTATGCATCAGTTGTATAACATTTCACTAAAGTAAAGGGGTTTAAAAATCACACTCTTAATACACCACACCACTCCCAATAGGTTCCAGACAAGTTAAGCTCACAAATGAAGTGGGAGCAAAATGGCACGCCAGAAATTTAAAAGGGAGGGAAAGACAAAGTTAAGCAGGAATTGAAAAGCACCAACAGATAAGTGAGCAGGGAAATCTAGTAAGAGGAGCTACAGTGATGGAATCAAATCAAAAAGGCTTAGGGCCAAAGTCAATAGGACAAAAGTACTTTGCTCTAGATCACACAGCTCAGGGTAGTTTGCGGTTAAGTTTTTACCAAGTGTCCGGACGAAGTTGGTCCGCAGAAAAGTTAGTTTAAAGAGTAGAAAAGGACAAGCCCTAGGATTGGAGAAAGATTTCACACACTTTCATCGCGGCTGAACGAAACGAACAACCAGATTTGCACAGTACCTTTACATGGAGAAGAAGCTGTAGCTGAGGCAGATGTTCCTGACAGTTCCTGCAGGCTCACGGTTCCTGAAGCGACTGTCGGACTGAAGTAGGAAGACTGGAGGGTCCTGCACTGCCCAGGGAAGAAACCAGCAGCAGAGCAAAGCAACAAATAAAAGGTGCGCTCCTTAAAACCCAAGCAGGGTCCAACCATCCTGGCTATCTGGCCCACTGTAGCTCTGTACAGCGAATTCGACCAGAGGAGGGAGTCCTGGCTTGCAGTTTGGGAGAACTGGTTGGTCCCACCAGCTCAGGGTAAGAAGATTCCTGGAGGATCTTCTCTGTCGTTGGGAGTTCGAGGATTCGGACCTGCAGCAGGGCTTCACCGGGCGGTTCAGTCGTGGTAGGGGTCCTCTTCTATCAGCTCCTTGTCAGTTCTTTTGTTCCAGTGGCGACTCTGCCTTTCCAGACCCAGAGACCTGCTTTTTATGCAGTTTACCCCCATTCACACAGCCTGGCTGTCAATCACACAGCAGAGTGGCTGTCCCGTCGGGACAGTCACCACAGCCAATCAGTACAGAGTGCGACATGGGTCTCCAAGGAGACCCTGTGCAGGGAGTCCTAAAACCCCTCCCTCACATCCTGTCCCCCCCGACATACAGGCACCTAAGGAGGGCTTCTGCGTAGAAGCCCGAAAAAAGACAGTGAACAAAGGAACCAAACCTGGTTTGGCACACAGAGTAAAACACGAGAAAGACATTTTCAAAAGGAAATGGTGACTAAACCCAGCCAGAACCGAAATAAAACATATATGTTCTAGCGGGTTTAAGTTCGAGGCTACCAAGATAGCCTAAAAAAATACCGAGGTTATTTAAGATAAGCGCGGTAGGAAAAATAGGGTAGTTACCACTGCCACCAGCCAAGTCTTGATGAAAAGGGAGCGAAACAACTCTCCAATAGAAACAGACAAAAAGGGATAAGTATTAACCCTTTCCAGTACTCTATGTCAGCTAGGGTGACTGGGTCTATGGTTTTACAGAGGCTAATAAAGTTAATGGCAACTTTATATGTTCTGGGAGACAGTAGTCAGTCCCATAAAATGCAGTCTGAGTTGGGAAGTCTAAAAGACAACTCTGTGTCACTGCACTGAAGGTGCTGTGTAACACATACTAAAAAGATGATGCATGTGGAGTAGGTGAGGCTCCACAGTCTGTGAACACAAAAATGTTAAACACCCCTTTCCGGTGACCTTCGACGAGGGTGGTGGGCAGGAGCCCCCCTCCCATCCAGCAGACCACCCGGCAGCAGCAAGTGCAGATCCGCTGCACTGCACACGGCGGCCTGCCTGTCCCTGTCTCTCCCGCTCGCCTGACTTCGCCATGCCGGGCGCGACGCGGCTTCAAAGCGAGGCTAAGCCTCGATCTGGGCACTTCTAAGCCCTTTGCTTCCGCCGGCAGGCGGATACGCCGGCCCACACGAAGGCCATACAAAGGCCCTGTTTTGCGCCCAGGACCCCCCTTCCCGACGACCTTCGACGAGGGTGGTGGGCAGGAGCCCCCCCTCCCATCCAGCAGACCACCCGGCAGCAGCAAGTGCAGATCCGCTGCACTGCACACGGCGGCCTGCCTGTCCCTGTCTCTCCCGCTCGCCTGACTTCGCCATGCCGGGTGCGACGCGGCTTCAAAGCGAGGCTGAGCCTCGATCTGGGCACTTCTAAGCCCTTTGCTTCCGCCGGCAGGCGGATACGCCGGCCCACACGAAGGCCATACAAAGGCCCTGTTTTGCGCCCTGTTCGGCGCATGGGAGGCGTAGCCTACTCCTATTGCGCCCGCTCCCTAAATGCTGCAAGGACCTTTGCTCACTGCCTGACGGACCCATACTACTATGGTAAGCCCAGGGGCTATTTATTCTTTTTTCTTACATCTCATAACAGAGGAACCATCAATTTGACATTCTGACATTGGTTACCTGCAAGCTTATGCTAATCTATGCCCACTGTGGCTTGTGCAACTTAGTCACTGCCTATGTTTATCTATGCCCACTGTGGCTTGTGCAACTTAGTCACTGCCTATGTTTATATATGCCCACTGTGCCCTGTGCAACTTAGTCACTGCCTATGTTTATCTATGCCCACTGTGCCCTGTGCAACTTAGTCACTGCCTTTGTTTATCTATGCCCACTGTGGCTTGTGCAACTTAGTCACTGCCTATGTTTATCTATGCCCACTGTGGCTTGTGCAACTTAGTCACTGCCTATGTTTATATATGCCCACTGTGCCCTGTGCAACTTAGTCACTGCCTATGTTTATCTATGCCCACTGTGCCCTGTGCAACTTAGTCACTGCCTATGTTTATCTATGCCCACTGTGGCTTGTGCAACTTAGTCACTGCCTATGTTTATCTATGCCCACTGTGGCTTGTGCAACTTAGTCACTGCCTATGTTTATATATGCCCACTGTGCCCTGTGCAACTTAGTCACTGCCTATGTTTATCTATGCCCACTGTGCCCTGTGCAACTTAGTCACTGCCTATGTTTATCTATGCCCACTGTGCCCTGTGCAACTTAGTCACTGCCTATGCTTATCTATGCCCACCGTGCCCGGTGTATCCAGCTCCACATCATGAGTATCACACCTTGCAGCCTGCTATTGTACCTATCTGCAATTATCTTCCACCATAGACAGGACAGTAGCCTCCCTACTATGCTCACAAGACCCCTAAATTCCACCATCACCACCCTCTCTACTGACACCAGTATGGAACACCCGGATCTGAATCCCCTATCCGAGCTTCCCAGCAACCCATGTAGTCTACTCTGTCGAAATTCTAGGCTCAGAGCTAGACTCTCAAAACTTTATGAGCCTCTGACCAGAACCCTACCTCCCAACAACAAAAGATCCAACACCCAGAAGCCCAACACCAACGTCCCCCCAAAAAACAGGAGACTTCCTCCCACTACCCAGACCAAAACTGTACCACCTCATCCGTCATGCCATCTACTTAAAGGAGGACTAATAAATGCAAGATCCCTGATAGCACATGCCACAGATATCTGCGATCTGATAGTGCTTGCCAATCTGGACTTCATCGCCATCACCGAGTCCTGGCTGCACAACGCAGCAGGACCCCTACTCTCCTTAGCCATCCCAGAAGACTTTACTATATTCAGGCAAGATAGAACCAACACGCGCAGCGGTGGCATTGCCATCATCGCAAAGACCAGCTTAGATATGAGAATCTCACCTACAATAGCAGTTGACTCATGTGAATCACTCACTATCAAACTTCCACTAGCTAGCTCCCAAACCTTGACGATCCACCTCATCTACAGACCACCTGGTCCCTTAGGGACCTTCGAGGAGGATCTACATAATTCACTCTCCAACAACCTTAAAACCTCTTCACAACTACTTGTCCTAGGAGACTTCAATCTGGGCTTCAATGACCCTTCAGATAAAAATGCCACCATTATTGCCAATTCCCTTTCAAATCTGGGCATGACGCAAAAAACTCTTGAACCTACACATAATAAGGGAAGAATCCTTGATTGGCTAGTAGACTACAATTGCACGGCCAATATCAAAGCTATTATCCCTCAACCTTGGACAGACCACTTCTTCCTGTCATTTGAACTATCTACCTCCAGACCACCTTCACTAGCCTCCATCATGGCCCCGCCTTGCCCAACAAGAAACAAAAAGAGCATCACCAGAGACAAAGTGATCCCAGCCATTCTACCTACACTTAACGGATTAGCAGATCATCTAGACCCAGAAACACTAGTCAACGAGTACAACAAAATATTGCTAACTACCCTCGACAACATTGCACCCTTGAAACTTAGAAAAATTAAACCCAAATCTCACCCAAATAAATGGTTTACCCCCGAACTAAAGGATTTGCGACTACTTAAGAGGAGCTGCGAAACAGCTTGGAGGCTCACCCCTTCAGTAGACCATAAAATGAAACTAACAGAAATCTCCTCCCAATATAAAAAAGAAATCCATCTGGCCAAACAGAACTCCTTTAATAAGCGGATCTCCAACGCCAACTCAAGCATGAGGGAACTTTTCACCATCCTCAAAGAACTAGAGTCACCCATCCCCATTCCGGACACTTGCATCAAAGACAAAACTTGGTGCTCCAACATTCAGCTAGCCTTATCCAATAAAATCTCCCTACTCCAAACAAAAATAACCAAAAAGAAAGCCTCCCTTACTCATCATCCCAAGACTAACATCCTCATTACAGACCATACCCCAAAGACCCAGGACACAGCCACACGGTTTATGTTTTCCAAAACATCGATTCTCGAGGTGGAGAAAGTCATCCTCTCTCTTAAGCCGTCTAACTGCCAGGGCGATTCTTGCCCTGCCCAGCTTATAAAAGACGCAGCTAGAGACCTCTCCCCGTTTATTGCCAAACTCGTCAACTCCTCATTCACGTCCGGCACGGTACCCACCAACTTAAAACAAGCCTGGGTACTACCATTGCTTAAAAAGCAAACGCTAGACCCTCTCATACCCACAAACTACCGCCCCATTACAACAGTCCCCTTCCTGCTCAAAATCCTGGATAAAATCGCCTACAATCAAATCCAAAGTTTCCTGGAACAACATAAACTTTTAGGAGAGCGCCGATCAGGATTCCGTCCACAACATGGTACAGAGACTGCCCTTATTGACCTAAAGGCACAAATAGATGAAATAAGAGATAAAGGTAAAATGGCTCTCCTCTTGCTGCTGGACCACTCGGCGGCATTCGACCTTGTAGACCATGGAGTACTTTGTAGCCATTTAGACTCAGCCGCACATTTTTCCAAGGAGGCCATATCTTGGATTGAATCCTTCCTCAGTGATAGGACCATGAGGGTGTTCTCCCCTTCGGCAGCGGCGGACCCAATCCCCATCCGTTGTGGAGTCCCTCAGGGCTCATGCGTCGCCACGACTCTCTACAACATATTCACTAAGCCCCTTTTTGATGTTCTGGACCATCTTGGTATCACCTACACCAACTATGCAGATGACACCCAGATTCTCCTCCCACTTTCCGGGGACTACAACAAGGATTTGGCCTTGGTGAATAGGGTGTATATCATCGTCCAGGCATGGATGGCAACCCACGGTCTGTGCCTGAACGATGACAAAACAGAGTTGCTCATCCTAGGGACACATTCTAACATACAGAAACTCAGTCAGGACTATACCTCATTTGAAATTGACGGGAACATTATCAAGGTTTCTAAAGATGTGAAGACACTTGGCTTCTATCTGGATGCCACCCTCTCTTTTGACAAGCAGGTGAAGTCATTGGCATCTGCCACCGCCTACACATGCAAGCTCATTAGAGCAGGCAAGCACTTTCTCTCCGA
Source organism: Ambystoma mexicanum (assembly GCF_040938575.1). Taxonomy (NCBI): domain Eukaryota; kingdom Metazoa; phylum Chordata; class Amphibia; order Caudata; family Ambystomatidae; genus Ambystoma; species Ambystoma mexicanum. Next base: position 992,135,414 of record NC_090937.1, read on the forward strand.
TAACAACTGCCTTATCCTAGCGAGAGCATTAATCCTTTCGAGGCTTGATTATTGTAATGCCCTCTACATTGGAGCAAATAAATCCATTATCCACTGACTGCAAATTCTTCAAAACAATGCCCTGCGAGCCGCCCTTGGTGTACCTAAAAGATCACATATTTCAAACATCAGGCATCAAAACAACTGGTTGTCCTCCCAAAACAAAATCCACCTTAAAGTTGCATCCCTAGTTCATAAAGCCCTGAACAATGCAGCACCAAGCTATCTCCGCAATAAACTCACAATAAGACATCACTCGCGCCCTGCCAGAACTGCAAATGCCGACAGCCTCATCATTCCGAGATTCAGGTTATCTAAGGCGGGGGGTAGTAGCTTCCCGGTGCAAGCAGCTCAATTATGGAACTCATTGCCTAATCCTCTACTCGAGGCACAGCCCTTCCCTAAATTCAGAAATAACTACATCAATCTGCTAAGGACTGCCAATGAATAGCCTACTGGCACCCACTTATCCTTCACCCCACCCTAGAACATACATTTCATCATGATCTTATGGTCCCACCCACTTTGCCCACCTGACCGTTGAGCTTTCGCCCACACAGTACCTGTACATAGACTGTCTTGATCATATTTTGTATTTATTCTGCATGTAAACCGCAATTGCTGCTTTACCGTCATATTTTGCATTCTATATTTGTATTTTGTATTTGTACAGTGTATGTATCCCATGAACCCACCCTGCAACCTAAGCTTCGCATTTTCTGTACTGCTGCGCCCGGTTACCTTCGGGTCTGGTGCGCATTATAAGTGAATAAAACAAACAAACAAACAAACAAACAAACAAACAAACACACAACATAACACATGTAAGAGTGGAGAAAAAAGGCTCACACTCTCACCAGGTGAAAAAAAAATCCCAGAAATCCAGCAAAGCTGCTGAGGGACTCAGTAGGTAAGGGAAATTAGCCTTTCTGGAGAATTTTCCCTGACATGCAGTATTTATTTTAATCACTAATGAAAACAAATCGTTAGCTGTACAGCTCTTTTTTTGCTAGCCAGCGGGCAGCTCATTTGACATTTAATCATTTTCTTAAAACTGGCAAAATGCAATTATTCATCTGTGCTCATCTGGACAACAGGTGCAATTGATTGATATCAACTGTTTCTACAAAAGTCGACACTTTTTTAACACCAACACATTTTGATTAAAATCTATTCAATATGTAATGGAAATCTGTTTGTCGACAATTAAATAGGAAAATTACACCTGAAGTTCATATGAGTAAATGTTCTCACTTAATAGTACCTAATCCAAGTGGTTTAAAAAACAGACGCCGGGAATATAAAAAGTTTTGTTTAATTTTTCTTCATTACTTTAAATATTTCCTTCTTGTTTTTTTCCTCCCTCTGCCCCATCCCCTCCAGCACTATCTGAAACGTTGTCAGGCCTAGTACGATAGTCGCTTGTTTTGTTCCTCTCCTCCCTTTCTGCACCCCTCTCCTTCACCTTTTGTTTTCTCCAGCTCTACCAGAAATGTCATCAGGCCTAGTATGGTAGTCGCCTGCCTGTTTCCATTACCTTCCCACTCTCCCCTTCCCTTCCTTATATATGTTTTAGCTCTTGCACTATCTGAAATGTCGTCAGGCCGAGTACGATAGTTAATTTCACATCCTTACTGTTCATGGCCTGTAAGAATGTGGTTGTATTTTCCCTGGTTCCCTCCCTTGCCTTGAAGCGCTTTGAAACACATTGGCCCTCATTACGACCCTGGCGGAAATCGAAAAACGATGGCGGAAATGCAATACCGCCATCGAATAGCGCTCGGTGCGACTATGACCCGTCACCGCAAAGTACGAAGCCATTAGCGACACCGTAGTGAACGCCAACGCTAACTGCACCAAGCACGCGCGCGCGCGCCATGCCAAACCGCAAAAACCACCATGGCGCAAGGGTACGCCAATTCCGACCCTAGCGGACATGTACCTAATGCCATCAGGCATGGCGTAATGTACCATTCCGCCATGGCGAGAAGTACGGCATCGCGAATCAACCGTAAACGGCCCCACTGAGTGCCTGTACCCCGCTCCCTGCCCACAAAGTACAACTCCCCGTAGGTGCAATGAAGTCACAATGCAACCATTGAAATGTACAAGTCACCCATGCATGGCAACGAACAAAAGAAACACAAGAGGGGCCAATGGGAGCTGCAGGGCACAGATGGCACGAATACAGAAGCCATCCCAATGGACATGACCACAGTCCCCCACCAAGAAACGCATGCAAACACAGGCACCTGAGACCAGCAATATTCCGAAAATCACATCATTCCACCAGTCCACCTGGCTGACCGGCATCTGTTACACAAAACCCAATCCCCCGCCCCTGAGCATGACAACATTCAAACAGTCATATTGGCAGCCCCCATCCCTGACCTCACTGGGCTTCGTAGGCAAACGCGCCCAGCACAGTACCACGCAACTAAACCCCGAAGCTGGAACCCAATGCAGATCTCCTCACAACACATCGCCCCCCAAATCGGCATATGCCACATCACTTGCAAAGAAAAACGCTACACGGGCCAAATCAGAATAGAAATTTTATGCACATCAAAGTCACCAAGCCCATACAGCCATCAGGCCATGAACTCCAAAACACTAATCACCATTGTGGGCTGCATCCGCAAGAAATGACCAGCCACTACCTGTGTGTCGCCCTGTTCCCCCATGGTACACAGAGCCACATTCACGTACGAAAAGGCAACATGGAAGCGCACAGAACCGCAGGGCCGTCCCAATGGGGAGGCACTAGTCCAGCTGAAAGGCCGAAATGTTGCTCCGAGCCACCAGTACTGCGTAAGGGCATGTGGGCCATTGGCGATCGTCCCATAAGATCGTAATGCTGCTCCACTGATTAACACGAAGCAGCAGGTGTCGGGAGTAAACCCCATCTGCAGGAGTGGCATACAGATGGCAGTGGCAAAAGGGGAGGAGATACCTGTCAACCAAAAGAAAAGAAAAAGAACAGAATGGCCATCAGAACTACATTCCAACAACTCACTTCAATGATCACACGAAATCCACAGCCATATGCATGCTAGCCCACTCAAAAGGATCATCAGCACCCCAAAACCACTTGCGACTCATAATCATCTATATCGAGGTGCAAACACCATCACAAACGAGTGTACCTGTGCATGCGTCTGTCAAAACAGATTCCATCAGATGGGAATGTTAACGTGCATGGACACAAGTGTCTGAGGGCGCCTCGAGACAGGGAGGGCTCAACAAGGCCAGATAGACGATGGTCCCACTATGGCAGCCCTGCATCACATAGCGTAGGGGAGGCGGATAGATCCCAAGAAGCCCTGTACATGGCAAACTCTGTATCAAATCACCTGCCCATGCATCCATTCATCATTCCCCCATCCCGGGATCAAAACGCCTGAATATTTACTCACATGACATTAGAAACATCCATTGAGTCTGTGCGTTATGCAGCCTGCTAAATCCACAGTGCCCCAGCCCGTAATTCCAGTGTTGTGAAGTAACATGTATCTGGGAACGGCCGGCCTCATCGCCCACGTAGCTATTGCGCATCCCAAACTATTCATATCAATCATTGCTCCCTCGCCATGGGCCCTGTCTCAAGGACACTGAACAATAGAACGTTATATTTGCAGTCAGACCTGTGGGCATCTCCTCGCCGCTAGCTGGAAACCGAAAGCGCCGCCCTTCGAATTCCTCATTTGCAACATCACGTCGAAAAGGCATCTGTGGCCGTTTGAAATCACTAATTATTCCATCGAGTGCGGCTGTGTGTGAAAATGGCAACTGCCTTCACCCACAAATGGGACGCCCCGCCTGTCGTTGCAACTCGGTACAGTGATGCATGAGGGCCCACCGTTACTCGAGTACTACGTTCCACTGACCCTTCACAAGTCTGTTCGCGACTGCACAGATAGTATGGGAAACAATGGGACCACAGCAGAATGAACATATCAACCAATCTTACACGGCCATCGGGTACAAATACATGATTGCAATAGCAAGATACCATTCCCCGAATTGCAGCGTTGTGCGCGGGACGTGCTCGGCCAAAGGGGAGAGCAGTTTGCACAGGTGGAATTAATCACCACAGGTGGAGGCCATACAGCCTGAAAACACATAAATTGCACAGCCAGTCTCCTCCCACAACCACACCGAAATGCTACCGGCAGGACTCGCGATGTTGGCCCTGGGGGACCTGATAGCACTGCAAGTGCTCCGACTCCAAGAAGAAGACGAACACCAACTACAACCAGCCGCACGGAGGAGACGCAGGAGGAGGAGGAGGCCAAGGCAGGGCCAGCAAGGGCCGCCAGCACAGCCACTACCACCACGCAGGCAGCCCGCAATCCCACGCCTCCGAGCACATCCATTCAACCTCACTGATGAGCAGATCCACACCCTCTACCGTTTGGACCGGGACACCATAGCCGCCATTGTGGACATGACACAGGCTGACCTTGTCAGCATGATAGATAGCCCAACCGCCATCCCACCCCTACTGAAGGTGGTGTCTGTACTCCACTTCCTGGCCACAGGCACCTACCAGCACACAGTCGGACAGTTGCATGGCATTTCTCAGCCACTGTTCTCACGGACACTATTGCAAGTGCTCGATGCCCTCCTGCAGCACGCAGACGACTACATCTCTCTACCACGCCCGGAGCAGGAAATTACCAACACAAAAGTGGGATTCCATGCACTTGCCGGCATACCGGGTTGCATTGGTGCCATCGACTGCACCCATGTTGAATTGGTCGTCCCACATGCCATGGAGGCCCAGTACCGCAACTGGAAACAATTTCATTCCCTGAATGTACAAATGGTGTGTGACTCCAACAGGATCATTACACATTGTTGTGCCCGATTCCCTGGATCAACCCATGATTCTATGGTCTTGAGGAACTCTACAATACCACGCTACATGGAGCGACACGCAGGGAACAGATCCTGGCTACTCGGTGAGTCTCATTACATGCATGATGATGTGGGGTATGTGAATTGGCAATGACCTGGCAGGAAGGGGGGGGTGTGTGCGTACGTATCAATGGCATTCCACATCATACGTTTCTCGTCCACATACAGGTGATGCTGGATATCCACTGAAGAGATGGCTCCTCACACCAGTCCGGAACCCACGGGACCAGCATGAGGAGGACTACAACCATGCCCACTCACGTACCCGTGTAGTCATAGAACAGGCATTCGGCCTACTGAAGACTCGTTTCCGCTGCCTCAGCAGGTCTGGCGGGGCACTCCTGTACCGCCATGAGAAGGTTGCAAAGATGGTGATGGCATGTGTCATGCTCCACAACATGTGCGTACGTAGAAATGTGCCCATGCCCCCTGACGCAGAACTGCAAGCACCTGATGATGGTCATGATGATGAGGGTGGGGATGTGGCAGCACCTCATGGAGTCTGCGAGGCACCGAAGGCCCGTGACATTCGTCAGCATCTCATTGATGTATGCTTCTAGCACTCACGCCTGGTGGCTGATACATGGACACGGGACTCGTGGCACTGCGTGTGTCTGGGACATGCACAATATGGACTGTACGCCTATGATGGCCTAGTACACAAAGATCAATGTCCACACATCTCATTGGTTGATCGTGCACTTTTTATGGCATATGTGATATCATGTTGAACACCCTATCGACCCGCCACCCAAGTGAGCCCAACACACCCCTTCCACCCTCCTACCTCCCCCCCGAACACCAGTGTCCAAAGATGCTCATTGTCAGTGGGCTGTCGCTATTGCAAGCCCCCTCTGCGGGTATCAGGGGCACCCCTGCCTGTGGAGCGCAGGTTCCTTCCAGATCTACGTTGGGGGCTGCCCTGGACGGAACTTGCAACGGATGATGTGTCTGCCTGCTCACGTCCATGCATGTCCCTAAGGGTTTGCGAGAGCTCAGTGAGCACACGGCGCACTGCGGCAAGTTCGGCACATACGTCTTTGGACGTCGCATGCAGTTCCCCCCTCAGGCTCTCGGTGCTTCTCTCCATTTGGACTCTCAGGCTCTCGGTGCTACTCTCCATTTGGACTCTCAGGCTCTCGGTGCTACTCTCCATTTGTGCCCTTAGCGTCTCTGTACCTCTCTCCATTTCTGCCCTAAGTGTCTCAGTTGATGTTTCTATGTCTGCCTTAGTGCCCCCACATTCATCGGCATGGTCCTTGAGGAGTGTGGCCATTTGCTGCTGTTGTACGATTAACTTGTCGAGGGACTGTTGCCTCTGCTGGGCCATGGCCATTTGCGGGGGTGTCACAGAGGGGCTGTTGTCCTCATGTTGCCTTGCCACAGGGCTTGTGGGGGATGGCCAGTCATCGTCTTGTGGCTGCACCTGCGTGGTATCCTCATGTTGTACGGGATGGGACAGACAGGGGGATTGGGACAGGTCATGGATGGATCTGACTTCGACATCCCCGTTTTCTGTGTCCGAGCATGCTGCCATCAATGGGGTGTCACCTATGGTGCTGCTGCCACCAGAGGCAGTGCCTTCTGTGGCATCCATTGGGGGGACCTGTGGTGGTGGTGTTGTGGCCATGCTGGCTGCTGGGGTGCCTGTTGATGTTCCCTCCTCTGTGCTGCCACCTGATTTGTGCTGCTGCCGTGTCTTGATGCGTGCAGCTGAGGTGGAGGGTCTCTGGCCGTTGGTCTTGGCCCTCTTTGCAGGTGTGCTGGTAGGGGTGTCCTGTAGCTCGTTGTTTGGATCGGACCCTGTGGTGGAGTAAAGGAGGGCGAGGGTTATTGATGGGTCTGTGGGAATTGGAATGGCATTGTATCACATGCTTTGGGGTGGTACCTGAGGGTGATTTGGGTCGGGGCCTTGGAGGTGCTTTAATTTGTGTGTGGAGTGAGGGTGCAGTTGTTTGGCAGCCTGCAGTTTGGGTGTGCCTGCTGCACGTGTAGTGCGTGTATTAGGGGTTTTTAATTATTTATGTATTTATTGTGGGTTTTAACGTGCGCTATCAGGCCGATGTGTGTGGACGTTCTCCTGGACATGTGTTTCTGTTGCACTATGTGGACGCATGGTACTTCACATGGATGGACTGTGTGGATTTGGCATTGTTTTATCTGGGCCACCTACCTGAATCTTCGGATGTCTGCACTCCTTTCTCCATCCCTCCGACTCCCTCTATGCTCTCCATTCCGATGGTGGAGGCACAGATTTCTTCCCAGGGTGTCAACTTGATGGGTGATTCAGGACCTCCCCCGGTGGCTGTGGCAATGTTGCGGTTGGCAGAGAGTATGCTGCGGACGCGTATCCGCAGGTCATCCCATCGCTTGCGGCATTGCTGTGGGGTGCGGGGTGCGGTCCCCACCGCACTTACCCGCTGTGCCACAAGAGCCCATATGGTCTTCTTGTTTGCAAGTGCCGTTCTGGTCATTTGCGTGGAGAAGACGACGGCAGCATTCTCCTGGAGGGTCTCTGTTAGCACGGTGAGTTCCTCACGGGAGAAGTGGACCTGCCGCTTGCGGTCGCACGCTTTCTTCGCTACTTTTCCCATTTTTCTTGGTTTCGCTAGGGTGGGTGACGGGTTGGGGTGTGTTTCAGGGTAGTGATTTTAGTGGTTGTGTGGTTTTAGTGTTTTTATAGGTGTACGCCGGGATGTTTCCCGTTCCGGGCCCATGTTTTAACTTCCGTTTCCGTATATTTCCGGTCACCGTACTTTCCGGTAGGCGCACACTGCGGTGACCGCTAAGAGGGGTGGCAGTATTGCACCTAGGGCGCCGTACGGCGGCGGTGTGGGCCGTTTTTGGGTCATTTCCGCCATCGCGGACTTTGCACTTCCGCCGTGGCGTGGTGCTCATGCCCGATGGGTCGGAATGGGCCGCACTTTGCTCCTTCGTGCAATGGCGGAAATGCTATTTACGCTGTGGCGCTCCGGTCAGTCACTTTCCGCCAGGGTCGTAATGAGGGCCATTGTGTATAGACACTATATAAATAAACTATCATATCATAGCCTCTAAACACATGCTTTTTCCATTAAAGGTGCATACCTGGAGGCTGCAATAAACTGTATTTGCCTCATGCTAAATGCAGGATCTGCTCCAAAAACTGCCTCAAGTGTGTTGCCATATGTTGTATGTTTTTATACCTGTTATTGGTTTTTTAAACTTCCCCAAGGTACACTACTTTGAAGAGCAAGGGACAAGCTGTAAAGATAAATTATTGGAAAAGGACTATCCAGAGAAATTGATCATGAAAGTAAGTCAAAACTCATTCAATGGCAAATTGAAAGCAAGCCAACAAGGTCATACACAAGAAACATGAATAGATTAGTGTTTGTAACACTTTTTCTTACAGCACACCTACACGCATCAATTCACTTAAAACGCGTGGAATGAACGCAGCACCAAATCCAGAACTATGCAAAATAACAGTAATGAAAGTGCCACATTTAGGAAAGGCCCCAATTTCACTAGGCATCAGGCTCTTGTCGTTCTGCTTGGAGTTGTGCATTTTTCGTGCAGTAATTGTACAGTTTGCCCACTCACATGTCACAGCATAATTTTTTACTTAGTGAAAACAACACTGTGGAGGAAAAGGAAGCGATCTATTTGCAATTTCAAGATGGTAATGCACCTAATCCCCTATACTAGTCTGAAGCAATAGGTGGTATCAAGAGGAGAGAGGAATAGAGCACTCAAACAGAAAGGTATACATATGACATTTGTTCACTTTGGACCAAAGAGGGTGTGCCAGTACTGAAAGTCACCAGACAGAAGGCACTCCTGCAGGTGTAGGATGAAAGGTAAACAATAGGGTTGTGTATTCTGTCCAGCAGAAAGAAGGAGTAGTGGGGGAGGCCAAGGTGAAGGCTGGCAGAGTAATCAAGGTGACTGAGCGCCAGATTGTGTATGAAAGGTTTGGTGGAGCGCGGTATGTGACCTCCTGCCCCTTAAAGGTGCTTGAAAGGCACATGGGTGTTTTTAATAAAAGGCTCACCATGCGTGTTTGCTGCATGGGGACTCTTCAAACATAGACAACATCGTAGTTGTTAATGGCGCAAGAAGAGCACCATTGCAACAGTTGTCTTCAGCCTGACCTTCGCTCTCGAGAGTTGATTATGGTGCTCCCCTCAGCGCCTCTAAAAAACAATACCCAGTGGATCCTGCTGGTGAAGCCCCATGACTAGGAGGGGTACCGCAGCCTTCAATCACCACCGCGTCCGGAATCTTCACAAACATGGCGCACCATTGCCGAAGGGGCGTCACACTTAAGATCACCATGACTTTGCTGACTGTTTGGCACTGTCTTTGGGGGCGGGCAGTGCCCACCCCCCCCCCTGGGTTTCCTGCTCATACACTTTGCTCCTGATGAGAAGGAGTGGAGCGCCACATGACTGTTGCTGGAACCACTTCTGCACTTTACACCGGGCTGCTTCTGCTATAAACTACTCGGCCAGGACTTCCTTTAGGGGCCCCCACAATGCTAACATGCCAGGCCAGCCCTGGAAAACGCAGCCAGGCTAAGAAGGACTTTGGGCCCTGCCATGCTTCTGCCTTGAACTCACGAACATGAATCCTCCGACCAAGTGCAGTACGCCCCGCGCTAGCAGCTTGTGCTTTGAGCCTTCGGCCTTATGTATTCACCTCTGCGAACCCGTCCTGCCACGAGCCTGGCCATCTTCTTTCCCCGTTTGTAATGGGGAGGCATCTCCATTGTGTTTTGTGGGGCACAGGCTAGTGGCTACTCGAGGAATTTCTGAATCAAATGTAAATGTTGGTTACACACGAGCGAAGTCAAACTTCTTAGACAGAGAAGGTGCGCAGATGGTTATGCGATGGTTATGCGTTTCATTTGAATCCTCGTGCGCTCGGAAGAATGCTGACCACTCCGGGACTATGTTGATGTACTCCTTTACACTTATCTGAGGGGATAGGAACACACTCCGTGTCATCTACCCCATCGTTTTGAATGATCAATGCACATCCAAAATGTATTGGCGCAGAGCCACCATACAAGTGTGGCTCCAGGTGCAAACTTTAACAGGATTCTAGTTGTTTTTGGCTGTCTGCCTGTTTTTGTATATTGTTCCTTTTTTACTCCTTCCATACGGTGGTGTTGGTAGCATTCTTGGTGGTCCTTTGTATTTCGAGAGGGGTACAGTGGTGTATTTCTTTACATTACAAGATACATGAGTTTGTTTTGCCTTTGTAATTTTCTTTGCATTTCTTTTTTGTAATTATATGAGGCTTTGAACTATTATTTTAATGTATAATACACCATTATTTATTCTTTAACAACTTCTCCAAATGTTTTTTGTTGAATTTGTATTGTAATTTACAGAATAACTATTGTGATCATGTATTGTGCGCCATTAGGACCTGCTCTCGCCTTTTTTTTTCGTTCTTTCTTGACCCCACTTTTCAGGTCCTTTTTTGAATAACGGTATGTGGGTTGCCAACCTTGGCTAGGCTGTCTTTCAAGTAAGGATTCTTGTGCATATTTTTTACAAAGTCCACTTTATACAGACTCAATGCATTTTTGAAAGGGCTCTTTTAGATTTTTAATGCAGCTGCTTAAGTTTAGCTAGTTTAGTTATTTATAATAATTCTTTATTGTGAATTAGTTCAATCAAGAACTTTACACAAAATAAAATCAATACAATCAATCAATGATCACAATTGCAATTCATACAGCATACAAACAATACATGGTTCAAATTCAAATTTCAAATTCATCCCAAAAGAAACATAGAATATATAGTAGACCAAAATATCAACCAGATTATCAGATGAATTTGATAAATTCATAAAACCCATACAAAATCATATTCATAAAATCGACGGGATCCATCTGTAGGATCTAAAAATCTATTGTGCAGTCCTAGGCTATCAACCCCATCCATTCCATTCCAATCCTAACTTCACCCCTCACTCATTTCTTAGACCCATCGCCCCTCACCTGAAGCTGTTCAAACCCAGAAATAGCGGTGTCTACCATCACAACCGCAAGCATACAAACAATTCAACAGTGTCCCAGTGGCCATTTAGATACCATCACCTGGGGAATAGACCCTCTCAATCAGCCAGCAAAGGTTGGACTTGCCGTCATACACGATATAAAGCCATTTGCGCAGAAATAGTGTCTGCATTTAGGCAATAATCCCAAAATTAATCTGCGAGGATTCTCTCATAACTCTATGCACCACACCCCCTAAATTGCATGTGTACAGATGTCCCAACTTAATACACTGAGTGAGGACATGCCTAGCGAATTCCAGCTTGTCTTTTAAGCCGCATATACCACAATGTCTATTCTCAGCAGCAATGCCCAGCGGAGGACCCGTAACAGACCGTACCGGCAATTGGTTGGTACGTAGCTTCAACAGGAAAAGTCTTATAGCTGGATCAGGGCACAAAAGCAGATAGGGTTGCGTTTTCCTGTAGCGATGGACCACATGGGACACTGCTCCCTAGCCCTTTAGTTTAGATAAATGGCTATAATTCCTGCACCAGACCCACTTGTTAAATTTTCTCTGGAAAGATTTTTTCAAGTGGATATAGGGTGTGTTTTTACAGAATTCTGGAGTCCAACTTTTCTTAGAGCCTTAATATTGGAACCCCTGTATGTTTTTTCTGTTTCATAGTTCTTGCGTAATGCTGCCAGTAACATGCAGACAGGGCCTGATCAGCATTTTAGGTAAAAGCACCCCCTGGCCCGGAGTGCCATACCACCTAGAGATGTAAGGCCCAATTCAAGGCGCAAGTACTCCATAGAGCAGGAGGGGCCCAAACCCAGGGTGGAGCGCCAAAAGAGACCTTCCACTCCGTTTAACCAGGGGAAATCCTGCATCGCAAGCTCCTCAAGGCCATACAGTATTGAGGGGACAGAGCATTGTCTATTGTATATAAATCATGATAATCCCAGCCATAGAGAAACCTGCACGACCACTGGCAAACCTGCACGCCTGAAGGGTAAGATGTTTGTCTCTTCTAATGTTGTTAATTAAAGGGCTATAATCTGCACATGTATTGGTATCTAGGCCCAAGTAGGAGTAGGACGGTACAAAATTAATTGTACCAATCAAGGTATCCATCCTGCTCCTGTTGACCCTATTCCTAGTGACCAGCATGATGCTGGTCTTCTCCAGGTTGATTGTGAGTCCTTGTTGATGGGCATAGTTTGACAACTCATTAAGCAAGATCTTCATGCCTTTGTAGGTTCGATCAAACAGGACCAGGTCTTCGGCATGCAGCAAGCCCACCACCGACCGGTAGGTCTCCTATCGTGGGGGGCAATTAGCCTTCACGAACAATCAGGGGAGAAGATCAGCTATGCACAAATTGTACTGTATTGGGGCCACAACGCACCCTTGTTTGACTCCCATATTGATTGGAATGGGGTCGAGACTCCTCCCCCGGTGTCCAGCCATACTCTGGCACAGTTGTTACTGTGAAAAGAATCAATATGTGCACTAACCAGTCAGGTCAATTTAAGACTCTGAGCTTGGACCAGAGAGTGTCCCTGTTGACCTGGTCAAAAGCACTTCTGAAGTACACGAAGGCTATGTACAACGTAACATCCCTTCCACTCCGGGTCGTCTGGATAAGTTGGCCCAAAACTCTGATATTATGCGAAGTGCCAGAGCCAGGCTGAAAACCGGTCTGTGCAAGATTAAGAACATTGTTGTTAAATGCCCATTTCTGGGAGTTCACTTAGAACCAGAGAGGTGAAGATTTTTCCAGTCACATCCAACATGGACAGCAATTGGTGGTTGTTAAAATTAGTCTGGTCTCCTTTTTTATGTACCGGAATAAGCACCGACTGCTGCCATGAAGCTGGTAACACTCAAGCTCTGCAGACTCGTGAAAATAGGATCAGCAAAACCTGGGACCAATTAACAGGATCTCTCTTCAGGACTATTTTGGTCAAACCATTCGGGCCATGCGCTCTGGAGGACTTAAGCTTCAAGATGGCGTCTATCAAGATTTGATGACTCATAGGCAAGGGCCACGGACCATTGGAAGTCAATCAATTGAGTAACGAGTTTGGAATTAAAGGTTTTTGCAGTAACATGCACAACCCATTCAGCACTGGATATAGGGTCGCCTCCCTCCCCGAGCAGGAACCGATACTTCCACTGCCAAGATAGTACCACCCGGTACCACCCGGTACTATCTTTGCAGTGGGAGATAGTGCCGGGTGGTACACAATGCTAATTTTCCCCCTTGCACACCTACATACATATATACATACATCAGATAAGAGGTTACAGTTTCTGGACCTTCTGTGAGGTGAATGGGTAAACGGAGCATAAGGGGGAATGGCAGTCCCTAGCATGGGTGCTAATTTACTGAGAGGCAGTGGGAAAAGGTGGGGAGAGAAAGAAGGGAGGGAGCAAAGATTGGTGGTGACGGAGTGAAACAGATTGCCACGCTCTTAGATGAGATGTAGTGGAAAAACCATCAATTGATAGTGACAAGGAGATAGCACAAGGGCATTGAGGAGCCAGAATGGGTTTAAATATGGAGGGGAGTTTTCAGGGTGGAGAGTGAAGAGTAGGAATAAGAATAGTAAACGAGGTGAATTTCGTAGAGCCTAAGGCCAAGAAAAAGGTGAGGAAGGAATCCTGGTATGATTTGAGAATGGGGGGTATACGGTCATTGCTCCACCTGCAAGGTGGTGTTGCGTGTTTCTCTTGAGGAGGTGGATCTGAGGGTTAATCAAGGGTTGGGTTTGTGGAAAAGGGGTAGAGAGATTGAAGTTACGAGAAGGATAATGGTCCTAAGGGTGCGGGGAGCCAAGTTAAAGTCAGAGAAGACCAATTCTAGAGGAGGCTCCAGAGTTGAAGCAAGAGTGAAAATGGAGGACCGGAGCTGGACTAGGTAAAATGCAGCAGAGTCAGATTTGTATTCACTTTGAGAGAGTGGAGATTTGAAGACAGCGTTTAGGGGTAGAACAGAAAAACTCACGTGGAGGATGGAGTGGTCACGAGGGGCAGGGTCTCAGTTGTCAGGTTAGATGTTTAAAGTATGGAGGAGAGGAAGACAACGAGGAGAGTGTCAAGCTCTTATAGGTGGGTGGGAGAGATTTTGGGGGTGGGGTTGAATCACCCCTGAAAACTACAGGGGATTTGTAGGAATAGAGGTAAGGAGTACGTCCAGAAATTAAATTGTTGAGAGGGCCTAGGGACTATAGTTCAAGAGGATAGGGAAAAGGGTGGATGAGAGGATGTACAGAGAAGTGAACAAAGGTCACAGAGTCAGTGCGAAAGGCAGCAGGAATAGCATTTGTGAGGTGTGATCCGAGTCTGGCCAATGCCCATGGCCACAAAGGGAGGGGTCCAGTCATGAATGTCATGGCTGCTTCATGAGCCATGGCTTTGACTTCCAAATTCATGGTCCATTGGCTGTCTCGCATGTCAGTGAGCAGGGTCCTAAAACCTGGCCCTGCTACCCAAGAAGCACATTTCACCCGAGTAAAGGCCATGGCCTTCTACTGATCTAGCCACTTTTTAACCCTGTGATGGCTCTGCTCATGTGACCTTATCACAGTATCCAAAGTCACATGCAGGAAAGAAAATGTTAAAAAACAAAATTGATGCATTAAACATTGTGCCCAAAACACAATTTTGGTTGAATATTTTACACCATTCTGAACATACTGCATGCTCATTCTACATAGATGTTAGCAACAATAGCTATCGAGGCTCAGTACCCATGAAACAGACATACATGAATACATATAATGGCACCCTACATTACAAATCTTGAACTACATATACATTCCATTTGATTTTTAATTAAGTGTTTTCATTTTGTTGGATTTATAGAGCGCCTTTCGCTTAAGGCGCTGAATAAACAATTTAAAAAAAACAGTACAATCACGATAATATATAAACATGGGTAAAAACAGAAGAGGGGAATGCAAGAGGATTAACAGACAGGAGAAGATAAAACATGAGTTTTAGGGTTTAATTGGAAAATACGGACAAATGAGGTAGAATGAAGTGAGAGGGGAAGGGAGTTCCAATGTTTGGGAGCAAATAAACCTAAGGAATGGAAACGAAAAGAAGCACAAGGAGGTTTGGGAACAGTTAAAAAGAAATACGTTCTGTGATCTGAGAGGGCGAGATTGGACATAGAACGAGAGTAGGGCAAAGAGATAAGGGGGGACGGGCCATTGGTACATTTGAAAACAATTGAGAGAAAGTGGTAGAGAAGACATGAAGTCGTGAAATAGAAAGTAGGGAGGGTGTAATAGAAGACAGAGCAGGTAAAGAAAAAAGAAGACAAACTGAGGAATTATAAACAGAACAAAGAGGAAGAAGATGGGAGGCAGGAAGACCAAGCAATAGAGATGAGCAGTAATAAAAACGAGAAAAGACAAGAGAAAAAATAAGAAGTTTTGACATGAAAAGAGTGATTAGGGCGTTCACAATGGATGTCGAAAAGTGTGTAATGACAAGAGCGAGCAACAGAAGAAATGTGAAAAGAAAACGAGAGAGAAGGATCAACGATAACACCCAGATTAGGCACAGATAGTGAGAAAGAAAGAGAAGATGGAGGAAAGGAGCGAGAGATAGTGGGGGAAGACTAGGAGTAACAGCAGAACCACGAAGAACAGAACCTCAGTTTTAGAAGGGTTAAGATGTAAAAAGAGACATCCTGTTTTGAACAGCAGAAAGACAGTTTGAAACAATAGAGTGGAGAGCAGAATCAAAGGACGAAAAACATTTGAGCGTCATTGGCGTACAGATGAAAAGAAAGATGAAAAGAGGAGATAAGAGTAGGAAGAGGAGCAGTATGAAGAGAGAAGAGAAGAGGACCAATTACAGAGCCTTGAGAAACACCATATAAAAGAGGAAGTGAAGAAGAGTGCCCCACCCAAGTTACCCCACAGGACCGTTGGAAGAGATAGGAGCAGAACCATTCAAGACCCAGAGATGCCCAAGCTTGAAAGAGAGGAAATGAGGAGAGAGTGATCCCCAGTGTCAAACGCCACAGACAAGTTGAGAAAAATACGAATAGAGTGGAGCTTGGCGTGACGAGCAGAGAGAAGAGAATCTGAGACATGTAAAAGAGAAGTCTCTATAGAGTGAGAAGGATGAAATCCAGACTAACGATGAGGGAGAAGAGAATGAAGATTCAGATGACGGGTTACCTGAGCATAGGCAGCCCGCTCAAGAATTTTAGTAAGAAAGGGCAGAAGAGATAGGACGAAAGTTAGCAGGAATAGATGAGTCAAGAGTGTGTTTTTCTTTTAGAATGGCAAGAATAAGTGCATGCTTAAAAGTGCCAGTAAAGCAAGAGTTTGCAAAGGAGGAATTAAAAAGAGAAGTAAGATGAGAATAGGGAAGATGATCAGAAGGAGAGGCAGTAGGGTGAGCAGAAGCTAAAAGAGCAGAGGTGTGAGTTCCAAAAAATAAGAAGAGCAGAGTCAAAGGAAGAGTGCTCCTTTGACACAGTCAGAAGGAGATAAAGAGTCCTTACATTGCCATTAAGCTTTAAGCATGCTGCGGCGCAGGGAAACAAGATCAGCAGAAAACCAGGGATGTCGAGTTTTACGAGTAGGAGAGAAAGGGCGCAGAGGGAAATTTGAGTCAAGCACAGATAGCAGAGAAGAATGTAATGTACCAGCAGCTGTAGGGGGAGAGGGAAGAAAAAAAATCAGAATTGATGGAAGATAAGAGTGCAAAGAAGAAAGGAAAATAGAGAGTCAAATGAAGAGAGATCATGGCAAGTAAAGATAGTAGAGGAAGAAGAGGTAGGTAGGTCGGGAGAAAAAACAAAGAAAGAAAGCAGTAAGTGATCAGAGGCATAGAAGGGGTAGGAAGACACAGGAGAGGGGGGGAGGACGTGATGAAAAAATTAAATCGAGGCAGGAACCAGACTGATAAGAAGGGAGGGAGGAAAAGAAATGCAAATGATAAGAGTCAGCAAATAAAAGCAGCAAAAGAAACAATGAGTTAGAGAAGGGGAGGTCGAAATCCCCAAGAAGAAAAAGAAGTGAATAAGATGGAGGAAGGTGGGATAACAGAAAATCAAGATGTTCAAAATATTCACCAATTAGACCGGGTGGACGATAGACAACAAGAAGGGAGACAGAGAAAGAAGAAGGAGGTAGAAGAGTACATGAGGAACTATAGAGAATTCCAGTGCCCCATGCCGTGCCTGTGTGGGCGAGGACTATGAGAGAACGACGTGGAAGCTGTATGAAGTACAGGAATTGTCAGGGGTGATCCAGTTTTCAGTTAAACAGAGAAAATGAAAATTAGAACGAAAAAATAAGTCAAGAATAGAATGAGATTTGTTGCAAACTGAACACTGACCAAAATGAAACTGGGGTAGAGCATCAGAAGTAATGAAGGGACAGGAAATACTGGAATTATCGGTTGTGCAAGCAGAGGATAGCAGGGAAACGTGCGATGGTTTATCCTCAATGGAATATGACAAGGCATGAAGACAGAGAGGAATATAATGAATAAATAAACAAATAAATGGCTAATCGGCGCATGGTCAGGTGCCAGCAGGGGTAAACCGAAATAGTCAAATCCTTTAAAAGGTTGCCCTTTGAATGGGACACTCAGGGTTAAGGACACCCTAGAAGCACTTCCTGATATGGCGGTGAAATGGGGCCACGTGACCGCACCTGCCACCAGAGATGGGAGGCAGGGTAAAGCTGGAGGGACGCGGCAGCAGTGTAGTGGCCACGGAGGAAGACAGCTCCAAAGTCCCGGACAGGGGCACGGCACATGCAGCAGATGACAGCGGATTAGCAACACACACACACACACACACACAATGCGACCTGCAAGTTGCGGGAGCAATCTCACAACTCATGGAGCACTTCCTGATATGGCGGTCACATGGCAGCACAGGGCCGCACCAGTCCCTAGTCAAAGGAAGCAGGGCATAGCTAGAGAGCCTGCGGCAGCAGCAGTATAGAGGCAAAGGAGGGTGACGGCTCCAAAGACAGGGGAGCAGGTACAGGCAGCAGATGACAGCAGGTAGACAGCGCACACACACGCTGTGATCTATAATTTACCATATCATGCAATAGTTTCACATCTCAATACTCTGCTACAGATGAGGCAGTCATATAGCAAACTACTGTCACTAATATCAAGATGTTTGTCACACAAAAAAGCCCAATACATGATAAATGAGGACATGTGGGTAAGTCTGAAAGTAAATGTATCGCAGCAAGCAATATTTTAAATACACATGGCACATGTGCTTCAATAGGCTTTTTTGCAACAATTATGTACGGGCATATAATATCATAACATGAAATATCTACTTAACATGGCCACTAGGGCTTATTAGAGTTTGCTGGAATATGGCAAAAGGTGAGTGAATTGTGGCCACAGCGCCCCCAATCAAGCCAGGTGCATCCAATGCACACATGAAGGGTACATGAGGGCCACACCTGCACCCCAAACACTAATCCAATGCCACTATGTTATCACTGGTCTGTGCAAGGGTGAGCATGCAGCTGTTAAATTGGGACATTGGCCTGCAGGAGCAGGAGGAACATCACAGGGAGCATGCAGCAGAGGAGAGCAGGAGGAGGCTAATTGCAAGGAGGACACAGCGGTCAAGGAGAACACCCATACCCTGGGACAGAACCTCACCATGTAATCAAACAGATGGCCAGATGCTAACCCTGTATCACCTCACCAGGGAGACCATGGTGGAACTACTGACCCAGATCCAGGAGGATTTTGGAAGCAGGATCAACATCAGCATCGCCATTCCAACACTGGTGAACCTGGTGTCCATTCAGTATTTCTGGCACGTTTCAGCAAACAGTGACCAAGCTGCATGGCATCACACAGCCGGCCTTCTCCATTGTGCTTGGTCAGATGCTGGAAAGCCCTCCTGTGCCATGGCAGATGTTACATCACACCACCGGCACAGGAAAACGCCGCCATGGCCAGATTCTACACTATTGCACACATGCCCAATGTACTTTGCACCATGGATTGCATCCATGTTGAGTTTGTGGCTCCCCGGGCATCTCAGGTGTACCGCAACAGCAAGCAGTATCACTCCCTCAATGTCGATGTCACCTGTGATCACACCCTCACCATCACGCACTGCTGTGCCTGATTCCCAGGATTCACACATGACACCATGTTCCTGCGAAACAGCATGCTGCCGGGGTACATGGAGAGGTACAGAGGCCAACGGACCTGGATGTTGGGTGAGTACATGTCCAAATACACGGACCTTGCTGTACAAGTGACATGTAATGGGGGGGTGCATGTTGTGAATGCATGCCCTGACACAGGCCTGTACATGCTGGACCCACCCGCACACCTCACAAATGACAGGCTGCAATTCATAGGAGTAGGACATGGACCTAGATGCAGCAGGAAATGGCCAAGCCATGCAACCCCAACAGGCCGGCCTCACACACTGAACTACAGGTACCAGTAAGCAACACTACACATCCCACAACATGCATCGGCTGCAAAGGGAGTGTGGGCACCTAGTGGTGTCCAAAGCATGTCTAGTGGCCCCATAAGTGGAAGGGAAAAAGGCAGAACATGACAGTTGGCAACATGACCAATGAGCAAGGCTGACGTCCATTCCAAGTTGAACCGGACCATACAAAAATGTACAAGGAGACCATTAGCACCATGGACATAGAGTACTTCTCAAGTGTCTGCCCAGCCCCAGACACCCCTGGTGCTTGATGAGGGGTTGGAGAATGTGTAGATGTAGGGCCCTGACTCCAATGGAACTCCCAGTTCGTCAAGAATGTTTAGCGCCAAAAAGCACTGCCATGGATGGACAGCACACTGGGCACCTGCACATGACACCCTGTAACAATACAGGAACTCATCAAGGCCGATGCATGGGAATAGTGCATAGAGGCCCAAATCATCCAACATGGGTTTAGTTCCCCGTCAGGGACAGAACCTGAAAGACACAAGTGTTGGCCGTGAGCTGCGAGCAAGACTTGCCAAGTTGAACAGTACACACCCCCTGCATGATACAGCACACATGCAAGGACTTCAATATGAGATCATGTTAAGTGAACCACCACATGAAAAGCGCAGTGAAACTATTCATCAACTTGTTGCTGTTTCTTGCAACACAGCAGCTGACCGCTGTGGTTCACACCTATGTCATTTCCACTTGCAGGTGACTCTGGATGCCCCCAACTTCTCTGGTTGATGACACCACTCAGCGCAACATTCCCCTGACCATCGATGAGGACATGCCAACCCCAGAGGAAGATGACAGAGAGCCTGCTCATGCCAACTCCCCTCCCTAAGTACACCTTCAATTAATCCTCACAGTGTCTGACAGTCATTTCCGGCTCCGCTTTGGCATGGGTGCCTTCTCATGCAGGGTTGGACTGGGACAAGAAATAGGCCCGGTGACCCAAAAAAAAGTGGCCCACCCCTCGCCTCAAAAAAGTGGGCCACCCCTCGCCTCACGAACCTTGGCCTCTGATGACATCACCGGAAGTGATGTCTTTTGATTTGCCCCAAAGTGACATCCCGGGAAGCGATGAAACACAACATTTCACCCCTTGACAAAACAGGAAGTGGCATCAAATGGCATTGTTCCTAAGTACACTACGAAAAATATGGTTATGATTTCACTAAAATTATATAAATTTCATACAAGAATGGATCACCATATGTATCATTAATATCTGTGTGTATATCAGATTACTGTGAATCCAAGTAGACGTCCAAGGCCAAATGATAATATGTTATTGTAACACTTACGCTTACGCTCTTTTTTTATAGAACAAATTTGCACACAATATCAGCCAACCTGTGTTGGTACTCATTTATCGACCTAAGAAGTATGAAAGGCTTTTTGAAAAAAAAAGAAAAAAAATGAAATTTTATTTGTATTTTTTCAAAAAAACGTTTTCAAAACCGGCCCAGGTGTGGCCAGAAACTGGCCATCACTCCCCAGGGACGATTTCGGCCCGTCCACCGGCCGAAAGGCCAAGGGGCCAATCCGACCCTGTTCTCATGTCCTTTGGCTGTGAGGTGGCACTCTGAGCGGCACCTTGGGCTGCTTGGCAAGGAACCCTCAGTGGTTGTTGCTACGGTGGAGGGATCCGACCACTGGGTCTGGATGAACTGCAGGGTCAGCTGGATAGCTTGGTTAGTTGCCTCTACAACGGTGGCATGCCCAAGTGACTGTGCGATCCTGCCGGTACACCCCTGCAGGCACTCAGCTGCATTTTGCTGAGCTGCTGGTCTGCAAGGGCCTCTGTGGAAGCCTGGTGCTGCTCTATTGCCTCCTGCCTGGTACATACTGCTGCCGTGT
Organism: Ambystoma mexicanum; assembly: GCF_040938575.1. Classification (NCBI taxonomy): domain Eukaryota; kingdom Metazoa; phylum Chordata; class Amphibia; order Caudata; family Ambystomatidae; genus Ambystoma; species Ambystoma mexicanum. The sequence goes on from NC_090937.1 coordinate 992,156,717, forward strand.
TGGTCGCTGGGAGTGGTGGCAGGCTGTGTGGGCTCTGTGGTGGCTCGGAGTTGAAACATGAGGACAATCCAGCCATATCATACAGCTCCTCCTCACCTTCTTCCTCATATGTGGATGGTAGATGGGCCCTGACACGATATCCCGGTGGCTGTGAAGCACGTGTTCGGGATGAGGGTGTGCTGGTACTCTGGCAACTGTGCACCACTGCCGGGACAGCTGTCGGTTGTACCACAACATATGGTGGCTGTGGCATGGGAGTGCTGGCTTCCGCAACAGCTATGTCACCTGCCTGGCTGCTGGTGGGGTCACTAGGCACCGCCTAGGGTTTTGGGTCATCCACGATGGTCGATGGAGTCTTCAATGTCATCTTGGGTGGTGGTTGAGGGTGTGTTGGTGGTGTCAGCCTTGTCTCCCTGCTCTGCTGACTGCTATCACTAGCAAGTGATTTGGCCTGTGCAGGGATGGTACCAGCTGAGGTGCCTGCAGTGGAGGGTCCTGCCTCGTTGCTCTCTGTGGACTGTGTACCTGTCAGGAATAGAATAACATGCCCTCAATAATGTTGTGGACTTCTTTATGAGCTTGCAGGATGTTCATGCAACATTTATGTGAGTTCCAGTAATGCACTGTTCGCCAGGTTGGCATGGGTGGTGTTGGTGCAATGGTGCTGCCATTCACACATGGTGGGGTGACTGCTGGGGATGTACACAGTGCATGTATGTGCTCACTGTCTGTTCGGCTGCCAGGGTGGGATGTTTTGTGTGCGGTATGGGACATCACATGCTGACATGGACGTACATGGCACACATGGGTGGTTCTCAAGTGCCACTGTCCTACAGTGCACGTACATGGCAACATTTCCCTGCATTTCCTGGCCTTGTGTGTCCTCGCTGTGCATTTGACGTTGCAGCCATTTGGTGTCACATTTGCCCATGGTGTGTGCCAGTGCTGAGGGACACATGATCATGGTCACTGTATAAACATGTAAATGGGGTTGGTTGGTCTCACCTGCATCGCAATGTGTGCCGGCTCCGGCCTCCGCACTGCCAATCCCCTCAATGCTCTTCATGTGGAGTATGGAGCTAGCTGTCTCCTCCCATTGCATTAGTTTGAGGGGCTCCACCGTTCTGCCTCCAGTTGCTGCAGTGTCCCTCCTGTGTCTGGTGATTAGACTGCACACCCTCGCCTTGAGATCATCCCACCACTTGTGACAGACTCTTGCAGTGCGCAATACAGTGCCCACTGCTGTCACCCATGTCATGATCTCCCCCAGATGGCTGTCTTCCTTTGGCCACTGGTCTTGCATTGCCTGGACTCAAAGAGGTCCTATGAGTGCTCCACAACAGCATCAGCAAGTGCTGTCAGTTCAGCCTCAGTGAATTTAAGGTTCAGAGAGGCCTGTCTTATTCTGCTGTGCCATGGTGCTGCAACAGGTTTCATGACTGGATGGCAAGTGGAAGTGGTAGATTCACTGTGGATTCTGCTTTTGAAGATGGCCGCCGTGGAACTTCCTGTTCCAGTGCTGCCATTATTTCTGCTTCCAGTATTACCAGCGCTGGTATTTCCGACAATAATAACAGTGGTGCCGGTATTACCAACTACGATGGCACCAGTATCAGTGTTACCTATACTTTTTTTCGCCAGTATTGCCGGCATTCTCAGCTTTTTGCCGGTAATACCAGTTTCCCAGTATTACTATTACCGGCAGGGCAGTGCGCATGTCCCGGCTGGGCTGAAAATGGCAGTGATTCCAACGGTCACCCCGCTGGTAACGGTAACAACGGCAAACCATTGTTACTGCTTGTTTACCGGCATACTCGTAATGAGCCACACTGTTTCAATATCAAAGTCCGGATTCTCAAAAATGTTTCTGGCTTGTGTGTATCAACTATGCACACACATCAGTACAGCTCAAGGGACTCATTACGAGAATGGAGGTAGCCATGGCTGCCTCCGTTCCGGGCTCCATTACCGGGTTCCTGCAATGGGGACTTACCGGGTTACTCCGACATAGGAGGACCCGGTAATTCCTCCTTGCAGTAACCCATCCCCATTCCCATTTGAGCCCCCATAGGGCTCAATGGGAATGGGGAGGGAGGTAATAACGGGCAGATAACACCTGGCCCGTTATTGCCTCTATCTTCCCCTCGCGGGACCCGGAAAGCACGCCTGCTTTTACCAGGCGTGCGATCCGGGTCCCGCGATGGGAAGCTCGTAATCGCCGCTCCCGGATTGAAGGGGGCCAGCCCTGTACCGGCCCCCTTCAATCCGGGAGCGCCAGGGTTATAATGAGGCCCATAGTCACAAAAACGAACACAAATAAGAAAAAGATGTCCATTTTTGTGCATTTCGGGAGGTGTAGGGAGGAGGCTGGACAGCAGAGCAAAAGTTGCACTGGCCACCCCCCGTGCATTCATTAGTACTGTGATCCCGCGTGGGTACTTGGATCACATTTCAGGGCCTGCCACTATGAAACTCTAAAAAAAAGAAGAAAACATTGCTGTCCTGTTAGAGTGTTAGAAATGCAAGTGATACTGCAGGACTCAATGCCGCTGCTGTTCCACTTAAAATAATACACCACAAGGTTCAAACAGGTATAGGCAAATGCCTGTGTTTTCTACGCATTTTAAAGTGCAACCCTTTGTGAACATGTGAGGCACTTCTAAAATGCGCAGGAACACCCCCTGATTTGAGCAAATGGGGAAAGGGTTGAAAGAGAGCATTTGAAGGTGTTCATCTTTGGTATAATATCAAATAGGATATCAGAATAGGGTGAACGCACTAGCGCGTCTTGATGTCTGAGCCGAAAAGAAGTTTTCAGAAGTTGGCTCATTCTTTTTATGGGTAGCATAACACACACACGACTATTTCCAAGTGGCAGATACCAGAATACTTGGGCTGCCTGATTGCTTTGGGGGCGGCTGCTGCACCTTAAGCAAACAATGCCCTCTGATGCGCCATAATACATTCGGCAGTTTCTCCGACGCCTTGTCTCCCCTGAAAGAAGTTAATGCTGACAGGTGTCTCCATTGGTGCCTGGCAACATTTCTCAGCCTGATGGCATGAGCGACTGTAAAGCCCTATAAGGCCTGTCACTGCAAAAGCATCTACTGATTGCAAGGGAGCAGCGGCTGTGCCACCTGATGTGTGCGCCCAATCCACACCCAGGGGCCAGGAACTCAGCGGTGAATGATATATGCATGGAGAAGCTGGCTGTGGGTCTCTTGCTTCCAAGGCCAGCACCTCCCCCTCGATGTAAGCACATCACTGTTGGGGATTTCAAGGCCGGGAGATGCGATGGCAGAAATTGAAAGGCGCCACAGTGCCCCCCCCCCCCCCCCCGCCTTCCCCCCTACATTTAGAAGTCCACATTTTCCTACCTAGGCCGAAGAAACAACTTGCCCTAGTGCAATCCCAGGATAATACATGTTCACTGATGCAGCCGTCCTAGAGATTAGGGTAACTAGTATTGCGCCTGCTTAGTGTGTGCATGGTTTGCAATGCACCGTACACAGCACACACAAGGCAAATGCAAAGTTTTTGTGATGGAGCTAAAAACGTCTTCTCAATCACGTGACATGTGCTCTTAATTACCAGCTTCTAGCAATAGTAGCATTTTTTTGTAATCGTGAATAAGCAAGGCTCCTAAGGGACGCCCCTTTTCAGAACACTTGGACTGTAGGGTGGGAGTGACCTTGGCCCATAGATGACATACGTAGTGGGGTGCTGCAGAATCGGTAGTGCCGGGTCCTACCCTACACCCAGTATAAGTTGACACATGGTTTAATTAAGCCAGGTATTAGCGCTCACCTACAGGTATTTGTTCTGTAACTTAATTGTGCTTCCCACTGCTGTGATTGTTTCATTTAAGTAAACAACTGATAAAAACTCAGTGCATTACATCAGATTTATTGCGCCCTACCTGTTTGCCTTTCTGAGTTACTCTGAGGGTAGAGATAGGGTCTGTTCCCCCTAGGCAGTTACCCTTTACTCCAGTGTCTCAGAGAAACAAGGTGACTCCTCTGAAGGAACATCCCAATAAGGGAAAACTCACGACTGAGAAAAATCCCTTTAGATGAAGAGCTGTTCTGGTGATCAATCGGACAGACCGAGGCAAGCGGAGTGTAGCAGAAACTGGAGGCGTAGGCTGGAGACAGCTTGAGCAAGGCAGAAACTGGAAACAGCTTGAGCAAAGTGGAGACAGGATCAGAGAAGAGTGCAGCCACAAGGAAGGTAGGTGCGAGGTAACAGAATGGCAGGAAGGAGCAAGAGCATCAGTGCAACGGAGGAGAATATTTGTGATGCACTGGCTTACCGGCTGTGTTGCTGTTTTACAGAGGAGTGATCTTGGAACAGGCGAGAGCCTCTTCCATCTATGCCACAATGACCAATACAGTCGAGTGCTGACATCAGGCCCCCTTCCAGATCTGGGGGAACCGGGCTTCTCAGGGAATTTAGCATAACATTGTTTCACCAAAAGACGAGCATGTACATCTTTAGCTCTTTCCCAGGTTCTCTCACAGGGCTCAGAGCTCTTCCAATCAATAAGAAATTCCAATTGACATCGACGGATTCTGGAGTCACAGATTAATTGAAATTCATATTCCAGATGATCATCTTTGAGAACAGGAGGAAGAAGAGGTGCTGTACGCCGCCGTAGAGAAGATCCTAGTCTGAAGGGTTTCAATAAGGAGACGTGGACGACTGGATGGATACGTTTCCACGAAGAAGGCAGATGTGGATGTGGATTGATCATCTTGTGTATGGAAAATCGATGCAAATAAAGAGGAGAAAACATCTCGGAATGTAGGAACAAAGATAGATATTTGGAAGACAACCAAAACACCTTCCCTTAATCCTGCAGATCTTTCCAATTTCCACCCTATTTCTCTTTTGCTTTATCTTTCCAAAATTCTTACTCACAACTTAGCCGCCATGTTACCATTTATAATCTTCTTCCCACTTCTCAATCTTGTTTTCGCCTGGACTTCTCTGCTCAGACTGCACTTCTTTTGATTTCAAGTTCTATCCTCCATGCTTGCCATCTGAATCTCTCTTCCATCCTTGTCTTCTTGGACCTTAGCACCACCTTTGACACTGTGAAACATTCTATTCTTCTATCTACATTTTCTTCTCTTGGTTTCTGTGACCTGCCTCTAAGCTGGTTCTATTCTTACCTATCTGGGCGTTCATTTACTGTCTCTTGGAAAGGTTCTTTTTCTCAGTCTTTTTCTCTCTCCCACGGAGTTCTGCAAGGCTCTGTTCTCGGCCCTCTCCTTTTCTGCCTCTACACTTCTCCTCTTGCTTATTTGATCCCTGACATTGTTTTTCAAGTACAACATTATGCTGCTAATACGCAGTGTTTTCTTTCTTTTCCTTCTTTCATTGACGCCTCTCTTCATGTCTGTCAGCTGTTGAATCTTGGATGGCTTCTAGGTTGCTCTGTCTTAACCAGAAAAAGACAGAAATCTTATATTTTTCAGCCACTTCTTCTATTCCCTCGTCGCTATCTATCTTGTTCCCCACGCTACAGCTCTCTTTTAGTCTGCAGGCTTGTAAACCTGGTGTTATTTTTGATTCCTCCTTTTCTGTTCAACCCCAAATCGCATCTATTGTTCAATCCTGCCCTTTTCATGTACTCAATATTGGGAAAATTAGGCCCCTACTCACTTTTTCTTCTACTAAAACGCTTCTCAAGACCATTGTGTTGGCCCTTCTTAACTACTGTTCCCGCTATGTTGGCTTGCCTAATTTTGCCCTTCCTCCTCTGCGCTCTATTCTTTATTCCTCTGTTCGCATTCTGTTTTGTTTTCCATGGTCAGTCAGCAGCTTTCCCTATGTCATGCAGGTCTTCTGGCTCCCTATCAATCAGTTTCTTGAGTTCCATTATTTGTGTCTTGGTTTTAAATGTATCCATGCTCTGGGTCCTCCTTACCTATGCTCCTTAATTTCGTTTTATCATTCCTCTAGGGACGTGCGCTCTGCTTCCCAATTTCGTCCTTCTGTTCTACGTCCTCCTTGTGCCGCCAGTTACCGGCTCCCTCGCTTTGGAATTCTCTTCCTCTTCCCATCCGGTCTATCTCCAATCTTTTCCAGTTTAAGCAATGCTTAAAAATGGATCTTCTTCAATATGTTTCCTAATTTTCTAGGTAGCACCGCTGTTGTACTGGCTTGTCGCTCATGCTTTTGTCACTTTCTCTTGTTGTACCATAATTGTATTTTTTTTTAAAGCGCTTTGGATAAAAGAGCTATATACATTTCTGTAAATAAATAGATAATTTCAGATGAATCATTCAGCTTCTCCTGTTTTGAGAAAGGCATTAAAAGTGGCTTGTCAAAATCCATTGACATGTCTGCCAGTGAAAATGTCGTTTACAGCAGACTTGGTTTTTTGATGACCCACAACTAATACAATATATAAACAAAGTCCCACAAGGTACCCCTGCTTCACACAAATGGCGTGTTCAGTATAGACCTGCTGTTTGTTAATCAGCAGATACATAGGGTCAGGGTCACTTAAAACATGTTTTCCAAAAACAAGCATGTTTAAAAACCACACAAGGCGAAAAATAATGTATAGTACACAGATTAATTATTAAATGCAAATAAAACCAAATAACACGGATGCATTCCGATATCACATGCATCCGTTAATGATGTATGATTTAATTTATGGCGCAGTTAGTAACATACGTGAGAAAGCCATTTATAATGTAACAGCAATCCACAGGTAGTGTCAACACGTGGTGTGTTTCTGGATTAAATAGAGGAACGGTATTAGCACATCAATTCCTTGTAGAATTTAGGCCTTTTAAGCCGTCTCCAGGACACGAAAAAGATGGTAAGTAATGGATGCGGAAGGGCTGAGTCATCTCCCATCAAATGCTACTTTGCACGGCGGAACTTTTGAAGCACGTCAACCCTTGGTGCAAAAGTGTAATCCGTATTATTTACTACTTGTGAGGTATGCGCTGTTGCTGCACTCTGTGTATATCCAATGGAGTAGTAAACTCGTCTGTGGTCTTTTACGAGAAACGCTGTATGTTGTCTTTTGTTTTTTCGGCAAAGTGGACAGTACGACAACTAATACTCCAGTTTTATAGCAGGGATATATTTCAACTATGCATTCATAACCATTTGAACCATGTAACCATATCGCCCTTTTATCTAAAGTTTTTGCTCGGAAAATGTCAAAGTTTATTTATCACGGATGTTTAACCATAACTTTATTTAATACATTCTTTTTATTGGATTGTTTTTTGTTTATCGCATACTCTGTTAATATGTGTTCATGAACAGCGACAACTATTCATATGAAACTGTACCCAGGAAATGGCATGCGGCTTTACAAAAAGGCACAGTGATCACACAATTGCTGCCATATCCTGAGGGTCCTGTGTCCGAGATATGGACTTTGGTAAATCCCTGGAGACATTGGGAGTCATTCCGAGGTTGGAGGTAAGGGAAAAACAATGCCGGTAAAGGATTACCTGCATCGCTTACCACTCCGGGCTATTCCGACCTGAGACCCCGCTATTGGCGGCACCGTTAATAACGGTGCCTCTAATAGTGGCATGGGCACGGGCACGCAGCCCATCATACCGGCAATACCGGCATGCCGCTAATGGGAGGAAATCACAAGTCAGACGGACAAGCAAATACCGGCATCATGAAGGCGCTAATAGAGGATACTGGCATGCCGGTAATACCGGCATCTCGAACCAACCGTAAAATAATATGTGCAGTGTTCCCAACTGCCACAGATGCACACGATCAGCACAGGTGGAGGAAATGGAGTCTGGGCCAGTACAAAAGGAGCACACCACACCCCTTCCCACACCAAGATGATTCCAATAGTAGTAGCAATACTGGAGCTGGAGGACATGTTTGCATTGCAACACCAGCAACACCAACAACAGCAACAGCAGGCACCACAGAGGAGACACAGGAGGAGAAGGAGGGTGAGACAGGCCCAGCATGTCCCACTAGTGCAGCCAGCGGTACCTCGCAGGCAGCCCTCAATCCCTCGCATCAGAGCCAGTCCTTTCAACCTAACTCCGGAGCAGATCCACACATGTACCGTCTGGACCGGGACACCATCACCACCATCGTGGACATGATACACGACGACATTGTCAGCCTCATTGAAATACGCACTGCCATCCCCCCTCTACTGATGGTAATGTCGGAGCTCCACTTCCTTGCCACAGGCACCTACCACCATATAGTGGGGCACATGCATGGCATATCACAACCCTTATTTTCTTGCATTCTGAACCAAGTGCTGGATGCCCTCCTCAAGCACACAAGGGACTACATATCCCTACCACGGACTCCTCATGAGATTCTTGATACCAAAGTTGGCTTCTGTGCACTGGCAGGCATGCCAAATTGTATAGGTGCCCTCGACTGCCCCCACGTGCAGTTGGTGGTCCCGCATGCCATGGAGGTGGTGTACCGCAACCGCAAGCAATACCACTCCATCAATGTGCAGAAGGTATGTGACACCAGCAAGATCATAACACATTGTTGTGCCCGATATCCCGGATCAACTCATGACTCTATGGTCCTGCAAAACTCCACACTTCCATGCTACATGGAGTGTCATGCTGGATGACGTGCCTGGCTGCTTGGTAAATTGCATGACAGGCATATGGCACTGATTCGGGGGGAGAACAGAAGTATGGTCGATACCTATCACAACATGACAAACAGCAAACCCCCCTACATCCCACTAAATGTGCACCACTCATCAGCGGACCTCACCTTCCGTAACACCATCCAGTAACATGCAGTGAATATGCACTATGTTGCTGTCTCCAGCAAATCACCACACAGGACAAGCATCCATGGGAGTGCATTGAACCAAACCACCAAGGGAATCCACTGTTTCTCACAGGGCCGCACAACCACAGGAATGCAGCATGTCACCATAGCATAAATCAGCGCTGAATGCCTAACATTGCAGAGCCTACTGCCAACGCTCCAAGTCAGCAATTCCTACAGAAGACAACACATCACAAATTAGACACGACCACAGCTGTATGCGTACACAATGCATGTGCAACATGACGGCAGTGCACACCGTGTATCAACTTGAAGATGCAAGCCACACCATTGGCCCATGGCACAGGACACAATGAGGGCCTGAAAATAGCGTGCATGCAACCTGGGGCATGTGCATGTGACCAACGATAATCTGCAGGCATGTGTGACTAGTGCAGCTGTCCATCATGTGTCGACTGACATGTACCTTTTTTGCCTCCCATGCAGATGACAGTGGCTATCCCTTGAAACCGTGGCTCCTCACCCCTGTCCGCAACCCACAGAACAGACATGAGGAGGACTACAATTGTTCCCACACCGTACCCATGTGGTCATTGAGCAGACCTTTGGCCCGTTGAAGGCACGATTTCGCTGCCTTAGCTGGTCGGGTGGGGCACTCCTATACAGGCATGAGAAGGTGGCCAAGATCATCATGGCATGTTTAATGCTGCAAAATAAGTATATCCGACGGACCGTGCCCTTGCCCCCTGACACTGAACTGCTACCACCTGGTGATGATGAAAGGGATGAAGAAGATGTGGCTGCACATCATCGCGGTGCCGATGCACAGGAGGGACGTGATGTGTGTCAGTCAGTGATAGCACAATATTTCTGACACACATGGCTGCAGAGGGTGACATGATAGTTTGACAGAGGGCACTGGGTGTGGGAGTACATGTACACTGTGCACTGTATATGAATAAATGACACATGTGCAATGATGAATGTCCACTCAAGATGTTTTTTTTTCATACAACGGGTGTATTGAAATTTACAATGAAGAAGAAAATGCACCAACAACCCACCACCCTCAACCCCCTCCTCCTCCCCCAAAACTCCCCAACACACCCTCACCCCCTCCTCCCAAAACTACCCAGCACACCCTCACCCCCCCTCTCCCAAAACTCCCCACACATGTCCAAACAAGTATCCATTGCCTTCATCAGGCTGGCCAGTCTACTTCCTGCCACTCCCTGCACCTGGTGGCGGCCTGTCCGGGCGGCGCAGGGTGCATGCCGACCTGCGCAGTGGGCTGGTCTGTGTTGAGCTGGAGGATGATGGTGTGGCCGCCTGCTCCATCTGGGGTGCTGGACGTTCAGCCTCCATAGCATCAGCGATGCGGCTGAGGTCCTGCGCAGGGCTGAGATCTCCTTGCACAGTCTTGTTGTGCTCCTGGCAATGATCTTGCCCAGAGAGGCGCTGTTTTCTCACCACTCCTCCCTTGCTTGGGGCATTGTCATCTACAAATTGTCGCACCAGGGCCGTCAGCTCCTCGTGCCGCTGCACCCCCGCCGGTATACCTGTGGAGGTGTAGGGTGCTTGGGTGTCATGCACACCAACTATTGGTTCCCCTATGGGACTCATGGCCCCTTGGTTATACTCCCCCCCAGACTGCTCCGGGGTGGTGGCATGGTCAGACTCTAGCGACGTCAGCTGGGGTTATGGTGCCGGACTTGGTGTGCAGGGCAGGTCAGAGGGTTCGTCCTCCATGGGCACCCACACCTCTTCCTGCGCCTCGCCCTCAGCCGGGGGTGCTGTAGCTGCCGCCTCCCCGACTGAACTGGACTCCACAGAGGCTGCAGCTTCAGCTGTGTCCTTTGCCTGTGTGAGTGCTGGAGCAGTGGGTTCGGTGTCGAGGGCCTTTGGCGGCACCAGTGCTGAGGCATCTGGAAGTGATTTCCTCTCCGGTGTATGGCAAGGATTGGGTTGGCCACTTGAGGTTGAAGGCCTGTTGCCCTCATCATGGGCCCTCTTCCGGGGTGTGGTTGGCAGTGGGGGTGAGTCCTGGGCCTCGCTGTCATGCTCTGAGCCTGTGGGTGTCGAAGAGAGGGACGGCATGAGTGATGGTTGGCGAAGCATCATGCATACATTTGTATCAATGCTCATCTACACAATAGAGGGTAATAGGCATTTGGGTTTGGATGATCACGTTGCTCGCTATATGGTTGGGTAATGCAGGCATACGTTGGGGCCACTCATGTTATGGAAGACGTATGCCATGTGACATGCATATTTGATGTGGCCTGCATGCAGTGTGACTTATGCCATTGACATCTCAGTGTGGTTTGTGTAAGGTATGGCATTGCCTTGCTGCAGGCATCTGCATGTGTCTGTGCTGCGTACGACAACTATGCTTGGAATGTGTGTGTATTGGGCCATGGCTTGCCTCTTTAGATAGACATATTGGTGGACTATCATGAGACTCTGCATTACAGTGTTTTCGTAGGACACTCACCTCCGTCAGCAGATGACATGGCCCCACACTCCATGTCTCCCACGCCTTCAATGACCTCCATGCCGATCAGGCCTGCGCATATGTGTCCTCACACCAGGACAGCTTTATGGGGGAGCTTGCACCTCCGCCAGTTGACATGGCCTGGCTCCTATTGGCGAGAGGATGTTGCGGACTCGCAGGCGCAAGTCATCCCATCTCTTCCTCCAGTCCTTGGTTGTGCGGGGGGTGTTGCCAACTGCGCTTACTTTTTTTGCCACTAGTGCCCAGATCTCCTTCTTTCTTATTATGGCCTCCCTCTTGACGCTCTGGGAAAACACGACATCTGCATGTTCTTGCAGGGTCTCCTCGAGCATGGTCAATTCATCTTCATTAAAGCGCTCCTTGCGCTGGCGTGAGGCGCCCTTTTTAACTGCCTTGGGCATTGTGGTGGATTGGATTTCACACACAGCAATATCCTACAGGTCCTGACTGATGAGGATGGCAATGGATTGTGTTTTCAAAGATGGCCACCATGCTCTTTCCCGTTCCTGTGCGATGATGCTCCTTCCGGTTCTATTGCCATCTTGCTTCATGCCGGTTGTGCAATCTGCGCTTTACTTGATGGCGCTAAGCGCCTTTTTGGGGACTTTAGCGGCATGCCGGTAATGTCTTTACCCGCATGACGCAAAGCTTGTGCCCGCGAGGTCGTAATAGCCCTCCATTAGCGGCCTCTGACCTACACGGACACGGTATTTACTCCATGCCGGTAAAGGCAGTTACTTACCTCCAAACTCGAAATAACCCCCATTGGATTGTGTGCTCCCTAAAACCTTCTGCAAAGAATTCACATTTCAAATTGTCACTTTAATGTACCTTCACCAAAGGTTTTTCCGTGAATTTTAAAGGTTTTTAAAACATGTCATAGAAAGAAGTGCATTGAAAAAGCATTGAGCCCAGACACATCGAGTAATCATCCCAAACTATGCCACAGTGCTTTCAACGCAGTAACAGTACTTTCAGTTATCACAGGTTATCACTAATGTTATTGCTAGGTCCAACCTTCACATCGTACTGGTCCTCCTACATGAGCATAATGTAACATTCTATGAAACATACTCAGTATATCTCCCTGTGTCCATTCTCCTGGCCCCCCCAACTACAACATGTACATAAGATAACATGACATAATATAGCCTTCCTCGTACTGAAGTTTATACCATTTGTCTAACTATGACAGTACAGGATCCACATTAGGCCGTTCTAGTAAGTAACAACATTTATGGTTGCATCTAGATAGGAATTTGAATATTAGCATGTCCACACTCATACATAATTGTGAATATTAGCATGTCCACACTTAGACAGAATTGTGAATATTGGCCTGCGTTGCATCTAGATAGGACTTTGAATATAAGCATGTCCACACTTAGATGAAATTGTGAATATTAGCATACAAGTGTTAGCATATGCCACACTTAGAGCTGTGGATATTGGCCTGCGCCGCATCTGGATGGGACTGTGGGTGTTGGCATGCCCACACCTGGATGGAATCCTGGACATTGGCATGCGCCGCACCTAAATAGAATTGTGGGGGTCAAAGGTGCCCACAAAACTGTGAATGTTAGCATGCTAAATACCTATCTCACTCAAAAAACTCACAAAGCCATCTCTCGCACAACAAGCCGCTCGCACTTCACAACACTGCAACAACACATAAGCCGGAGCAACAGCACACGCGGACTGACACCGATCCAATCCCCGCACCAAAGCTCAGCACCCGGTCTACACCGAGTTGAAGCTGCCAACAGAACACCACTCCTCACACTATCCTACTCCCTCTTCACCTTACTAACCCATCCCACCTTATCGTTTACAGATCCGCCAGAGCGCCTGGGGACCAATTCCATTGGTGACAGTGCGCGGTACAAATACCTTTAACATTTAACACTTAACATAAGCGTAGCCAGGATTTTCTAGCAAGTATGGACTGAAGCTAATGTAGTTGGGCGCACTGCAGTGACATTAACATCTGTAAATGACCACACAGTGCTGCTGGGTGGGCATTTACAGATTTTGTGTGGGCCGTGCCCGCTCAGGCCCTACCCTGTCTGCACCTCTGGCTTAGTCTATGGCAAAATGCTAGTACTGAACCAAGAGGCTCAGACTGGGGAGCGCTACATGGGGTGCCTTCTAAAGCTGAGCATGCCTTTTCATACTGGAATCTTATTACAGTTGTTTGTCATAGTGCTAACAAGTGGTCTTTTAAGTATAGCCTTATTTTAAATGTACAAGCTAACATCAGTTTGGCAGAGATTAACTTCCAAGTCTCATGAACTCTTCCCCATTTAGCAGTAGTTAGGAATGTATATGATGTGAAAAGGATGGTTGATCCAATGCAATATTTTTGGGTTATATGTGATTTTACCAAAGGTAAACACAGAGTGGTAAATTTCAGAGTGGTCAAAATACCGATAACATACTGAATTGTTTTATTTTTTTTATTTAGGGGATCCCTCCAAGCTCCCCGTTTTTCTATCCTTTTTACCCCACTCCAACACCATCCCCATCTCCACCCATTTTAACCCCTTAGCCCACTACCATATATATATTTAATTACAATGTTCAGTATTATTCCAGTATTTTGACTTTCCGTGAAACTTACCACTCTGTTTTATTTTCGGTAAAATGACTGGGTACCCATTATTGTAGACAATGTTTATATTTCTGAATATTTTAAAAAATATTGCTATTCTTTAGTTACTAAGATCAGTCATATATTCAATTGATCTGATTACCAACCAATGAACAGATCTTCACTAGTAGTCATTTTGAACAATGGATATGTCACCCTTTACAGTCTTGGTTTGTTTCCCACAACGATTTACAGACTTAAGTTGTTTCCCTGTTGTTTGCCTATCTTTCAACTTTGGTTACAAAGACCACTTATGTATGCTATTTGATCTGATTACCAATCAATAAACAATTTTGCGTGCAAACCGCTTTTTCTTTTAATTCTAATATTAGTTTGGGAGTGTATGGAATATTTATGACATGGGGTACATAGAAAGTTCTGCCTGGGGTAAACCCCATAATTTCCCTATACAGAACTTTCTACAACACCTTAGAAAACATTACAGGTAGAATTTCATAACACCTATATTTCAGGGGATTCAACCAGGTAGAACTTCAGTTTAACATTTTGATAAGTTCATTGAATTCGACCTCACGGCCTACAAAGGGGCACATGTGGTTGTAGTTCATTTTAAGTCTGAAGCCACTGTCAGAGAGGCTGAGATTGCTGATGGAGGTACGCTTTAGAAATCTAGGGAAGGGTTAACAAACTGAGGTGGAGTTAGAGTAGTTGAGTAGGTGGAAGTACAGGGTTAGATAGTACATTTATTTTGTATTTTATTTATTTGTAGTATGCGCCAGGCCCACAGGCATCCGGGCACGAAAACGTAATAGACATAATTACAGAAATATACAAAAATATACAATAGAGCATAAGCTAAAGCTGAAAGCAGTTACAGATACATACAGTAGTGAATGGAATTGGATAGCAGTGTTACAAAGTCAGGTAAACTTAAGCAGTTTGTCATGAGGAGCATGAGTTAAACAAGGCATGCATTTTCAATAGGGTATAGGGGGCAGAAAACTCCAGGTGATTGCTTAAATCAGGAGACTGAATCAGATTTGAACGAAGAGCCATGATTTTGTTTTCTGTTTGAAGGCATTGAATGAGGGCTCAGATCTGATGGTGGTGGGGAGAGAATTCCAAAGCTTAGAAGCCAAGACCGGGAAGCTCCCACCTCCAGCTTTTTGAAGTTTAAATCTGGGCAGCGATAGGCTGTGTATCTGAGCAATTCTTTGGGGTCGGGAGGAGGTGTGGGAGGAAAGGCGGTTAGATATATCCTGAGACTCAGTAAGAGTGGTAGAGTTAGGGTAAGGTTTGCTTGGGCTGCATGACTCATTTAGAGATAGAGAAGCAGGTTAACAAAACATGTGCTATCTAGTGAGTTTAAGGAGAGGGAGTCCCTGAGTGTGATAGCAACTTGGGTGTCCATGAGAAATACACACTCATGATGATTTTGTGTGACACTTATAGAAGTCTGGAGAAAATACCAGTGATTGTTGGAGGCAGGAGGAGACACCAGGCATTCTGTGTCAAAGTGACTGTAAGCAACACCTGTCCCATGAGTGTCCAGCATGCGCTTCACATGTGGGAGGTGCCAGACGAGCAGATAATCCCTAAGGGAAGCTTGTGTGAGACTCATGCTTGCATGATTTTATTCCTGTGAGAAATGGTCCATCTCTTGAAGTGAGGTACTGACACGTACCTCCGGGTGATTTCTGGGTGGAGGAGCAAAGATCCCCTGAGAGCGAAACCCACAGTCTAGTGATTTCTGTGCATGGAAAAATTAGAGACTGAGGGAGGGAGGAAGTATCCGTGAGACTTTACCTATTGAAGTAAGTGGACGGGACATGTACCATTGGTTGATAATTTGAAGGAGGAGTAGAGATTCACTGAGGGCAACTAGAGCTGGCATGATTTTATCGGGATATAGTCGCATAGATTCAAGTTAGCAGGAGATACCAGTCAGTGAGCCTCATTACGACCCTGGAGCTCACGTAATGAAGGGTGCCGGTACGGGACCGGCAGCCTTAATTACGTAAGCGCCGATTACGAGGTTCCCTTTGCGGGACCCGGACCTGACATCTGGTAAAACCAGACGTCCATTCCGGGTCCCGCGAGGGGAAGAGGGAGCTAATAACGAGCCATTCGTAATGTGCCCGTTATCACCTCCCTCCCCATTCCCATTGAGCCCTATGGGGGCTCAAATGGGAATGGTTCCTTCAAGGAGGAATTACCGCGTCCTCCAATGTTGGAATGACCCAGTTATTCCTCATTGAAGGAACCCGGTATTGGAGCCCGGTTCGGAGGCAGCCATGGTGCTAATAGCACCATGGCTACCTCCAAACTCGTAATGAGGCCCGTGTCTGTCTTGAAATGAGCCAATGAGATACATATCTTCAGGTGACAGTTATGGGGAGTTGCAAGGAGCAACGAATCTCAGAGGACAGCTTGTGTGGGACTCAAGCTTGTAATACATTTGTGGACAAAAGTGGCAGAGATTCAGCGGAGTGGGTGTTACCATTCTGTAGCCCATGTCCATCACTTCCAGAGGATGGGATATGTGTCATCAAGTGACACTTGGGAGGAAGAACTGGAAGAGCAGAGAATCCCTGGAACGCTTACACGAGACCCACCATTGCATTAATTTTGTGTGAGAAAGCAGTAGAGATTGTGAAAAATTGAAGATACAGAAAGAGTCCGCCTGCTGAAGTGAGTGGATGAGACATGTGCCATCAGGTGACACGTGTGAGGAGAACCAGGAAGAGAAGAGAACGCTTGAGGGGAGCTTTTGCGAGACTCATGCTCATGTGACTTTGGTGGGAGAAAGAATCAGAGGCTCAGGAAGTTGGGCTATACAGTCAGTGTCTGTCTCTTGAAGCGAAACAGATGAGGCACGTGTGATCTGATGAAGTGACTGTGATGCTGGAAATGCATCGGAGGGACAGGGCCTCCGTATCCTTGTCCTTTACTGCTTTTTATCGTGTGTTCTGTCGTGTTTTCCGTGCAGGAGTTCATGCGGGACTCCTGGCGGTGCAGCTCTCTTTCTTTTAGTTTGGTGAACGGACCCGTGGGATACCCTTATGGCACCCATGGGTGGGGGTACAACCCTGTGCCCCTAGTGTATGTTTTTGGGCACCTGTGGGTGGCCCACAGAGCAGGGTATGGGCTGGTGGCAGCTCCATGCTGAATTTGACAGGTGCGCGGAGTATCCTCCATTTTGGGATTCCCCGGCCCTGCCGTTGGGATCAGTTGATCCCTGATGGAAAACAAGATGGCCCCGGTGGCCTCTTGCTTTCTATTACCCATTACCTTGTTTTCCCAAAGTCCTGGGAAGCACTGACTCTGTCCCTTCCCCCTGACTGGCTGTTGGATGGAAGTGCCATATATGGTGACACGTGTGAGGAGAACCAGGAAGAGAAGAGAAAACTTGAGGGGAGCTTTTGCGAGACTCATGCTCATGTGACTTTGGTGGGAGAAAGAATCAGAGGCTCAGGAAGTTGGGCGATACAGTCAGTGGGCCTCATTACAACCCAGGTGTTAAGGGTTAACGGCGCCTTGCCCTTGAAGCCCCCTGACTCGTTTAAAATAAATGCAGTTGTGGGGGCCACCAGGACAAGACCTGGCAACCCCTGCAATAGTTGAGGGGGTCACCAGGCTTTGCCCTGAAGGCCCACAGCTCCTTTAAAAGAAATGCAGCTGTGGGGTCACCAGAGAAAGACCCAGGGGCACCCGTATTGTTGCTGGGGGGGTCGCTGGATCTTGCAATGGCAGCCCCCGGCTAGTTAAAAAAATGCAGCTGCGGGGGTCACTGGGCCTTGCCCTGGTGACCCCTTGTTCATTTAAAATAAATGCAATTGCATGGACTTCCAGGGCAAGACCCGGCGACCCCTGCAGTTGTTGCTGGGAGTCACCAGGCCTTGCGCTGGCACCCCCACAGCTCATTAAAAAAATAAAATAAGAAATGGGGCTTTACTTTCCTCATCCTTAATCTACCTTCTTCTTCTCTCCGCCCCCCTCCAGCTAATCCAGAATAGGGCTGTGAGACCTATCCTTGGCCTCAAGTCCAGGGACCGTATCTCTCCAGCCTTAAAATCTCTCCACTCGCTACCCGTTCCTGCGAGGATCACATTTAAATCTCTTTGCACTATCCATAAGGCTGACTGGGGCCAGGGACCAGGCTATCTGCAACTTTCTCTCACCAAATTGTCTCCTTCCAGATCCCTCCTATCCTCCGGCTCCAACTCTCTGCTTGTCAAGCGCTTCTCTAAGCAGAGAGCGGGTGGCCATTCTCTTTCCTTGGTCAGCTCCCTCCTCTGGAACAGCCTCCCCCTTTCTCTCTGTCTTGAGCCAGGTCTCCTCAAGTTCTGCAAGCACCTCAAGACTTTCCTCTTCTCCTCCTCCTTCCCTCTCTCCCTCCTGTGCTAAACCCCACAGTCGCTGTGTTTGGTGGCATGGGCCTTTATATGTTCTTCTGGGTCCTGGCCTTCTGTCTAATCGCCAGCAGCATCTGCCCTCCCCCTGCACTTGCCTTTGGGCGCCGGTGGACTGTGATGTCTCACAGGCCTGCACTTGTATTGGCCGGTGAAACCTCCTCCACCAAGTGGTCACTGTCTGGGATTTACTTGTTGCCTGTTCAACTGACCCTCTGACACTTCCCCGCTCCGTGGAACCTCTAGCACTTAGCCCCTTCCCCTGTCTCTCTTACACGTTCCAAATGTCCACAAGGCCTAGTAGGAACACGTTTTGTATTTTGCTCATCACTGCCATCATATTCCATTGTCTTGCTGTTCCCTTCCCTTTGCCCTGTGGGCGCTTTACAATTTCTTGATGTATAAGCGCCTTCCAAATGACCAATAAAATAAAAATAAACCCTGCAATTGTTGCTGGGGGACTCACTGGGCTTGTCCTGGCACCATCTAATTTACAGAAAAAGCAACCGAGGGGGCCACCAGGGCAAGACCTGATGGCCCCCACAATTGTTGCTCGGGGGTTGCCGGGCCTCCCTAATTTACTGTCAAAATAACAAATAGGGCTTTAATGACAGCCCGCTTACCTTCACTGTGGGTTGCTGTCTCTCTCAATAAGCTACAGCGACCGAAAGGTAGTTTTACTGCAGTGCTATTTTGGATACCCTATATAAAGATACAGGCAAGAAAAATAAGAAATGCTGAAGGTACATTCACCACTTTAAGGTAACAAATCATCGGAATGACCATGATAATTCCACCAAAATCCCTATTGATGCCCATGGACTCCAAAAAAGGAGATTAAAACTACCCCACCACCAATTGAAATCCCATGTTAACCCCACGGGACCAAGTGGCAGTAACAGTAAATGTGTTTGGTGGTAATTCAGCACATTCACTGCTGAATTACCACCAAACCCGTAATGGGCCCCATGGTGCAGTTGAAACAGCAGAAGTAAATTGAAAGTTCCAGGTCTCTCTCTCTGCTGCTCCCATACACGAACATGTCAGACAATACTGATGATGATGATGATAATGGCATGGATGATGATTACGACAATGTTTATGACCCCATCAGAATCCAGCGATTCTAAGAAAGAGGAGAATGACTTACTAATACAGAGGCTATAGTAATAATAATAATAATAATAATAATAATAATAATAATAATAATAATAATAATAATAATAATAATATAATTATGTATTTCTTATATAGTGCTACACACCCACATGTCTCAGAGTGCTGAAAACCAGAAGACATTATAATCCCACAGACTGGTAATAGAAGCGTACCCCCCACCAGTGTACTGTCTCATCGAGAAACAGCCTTCCTGTCACAGATCAGAAATTATATAACATAATTCGGTCGTGATTAGAACACCACCATCATTCCAGCAACCTGTGGGCTATAAGCCAAAAATGAAAGTCAGAAGTGAGGCATAACTTCACACAGAATAAACAGTAACTGAATCTGGCCACTTAGACACTCTGCGGGGGAAACGGTGCACCAGGGGAAGACAGGCACCAAGTTGTGTACCTCATCTATGCAGTCCCATATGTTACTGCACCATGAACATACATTGGAATATTTCAAATGATTGAAGTGTATCGCTCTCCATACCATCAGGCAAGCAGTGTACTACCACCAGTCCACACAGTTTGGCTTAAAAATACTGAAGCTGTGTCATTGCTTGTAATACCAAGTTGTATACTCTGAATCCCAGTGATTCATAGCATTGATCCCCCATTGTAGCAAGTCAGTATCGTGAAAGCATTTGACCATGGAAATAAATATCATCAGTCACATGACAGACAGTGCCTGTTCAAAGCTAATGTGGCTTTCATGGTGGCAATGGACCTCTTGCCCTACCTACTCTTTTGTGGAAAACCCAGGATTCCAGCGGCTTTTGGGAAAAGCAATCACTGCTGGGAAGTTCCCTGGTCCCTGTTCTTTCTTGCTTAAGCTGGTACTGGAAATGAATAACAAAGTGATGGCTATGGTGGGTGGGTAAAAGAACAGTTTATGGGCCAAATTATCCACTTCACTATGGACATGTGTTAGCAATTCTTCTACTTGAGAAATGATACTTTAGCAGCAAAGTAATTGGGGTTAAGGCAAGCCTTCAATTGTATTATGACGATACAAACTGGCTGCCACTAATATATTGTTCCTGTCTGTTGGTTTGTTATAATTTGACATCTCTAATTTCCCATTACCAACACAGAATTCGACATCCAAGAAATTAATTTTGTGTTAACTTTTCTCCATTATGCACATAATTAAGACACTTGAAAGACATGACACGATCTTTTTAGTCCCCGGCCCAAATTCCAAATATATTGTTCATATTAAAACAATAGGATTTAAGCTGCTGTTTTCATTTCTCAGAAGAAATGATACATCATGTTTCAAAGTAATGCATGAATGTATTTTCATACAACTGGGCTAGTATGACCCCCCATGCAGGTTCCTCAAGTCTTTTAGAAATGTTGACCCTCAAAATGAAAAAAAAAGATATACATTTATGATTTGCTTGTCAAAGTCCAAGCAGGAAATATGGAAGTGTAACAAGAGACAGTGCCAGTTTATTACATTGGAATGCTATAAAAAAAGGCAACATGTGTCTTTCTAATCGTCTAACTGTGACCCCTAATGCTACAACCTGGTGTCTTATATAGTCTCTAAGGTGCTGATATTGGGCGTCTTATATAATGCGTAATTCTTTTTGGAAGCCTGATACATTTGTGGGAAGATTCATACCTCACATCGGACTCCACACCTTTGCTTGTCCATTTTCAGCGTTCAAGGCACTAATCCTTATTCAAAATGTCAGCAGTAGCCATGAAGGCTATCTGCCACCTTCTCACTTCAAATTGCATCTTGGGTAATTCTGCTAGAAATGCTATGCCCATCTCTGGACTGCCTATCGTTGCCAATGTATGCCCTGTAACGCGTTCAGGTGCTAGGGCCAACCCCTCATAGTGAGCACCTGGTAAATAGTGCCATCAAATATGGCAGCTTTGGCCTCAATAATGTTTAGAACTACCGGCATTTCAAGTTGTCATCATTCAACTACATTATGAGAATTATGCCCACAACTAAAATATGTATATGTTCAATGCAATGCGTTGACAATTATTCTATCATTTGAAATTACTCTTTGTTGACAAAATTATTATTGAATAAGGTTTTATTTATTCAGAAATGTTTTTAATTACATCTATTTACTTGGCCATTTTTGTCAAATGGATGCACAATTAGTCTGTAATGTGTTTATATTGTAAACAACACTTTTGGTTATTTAATGTTTTTTATTTAGACCACACACTAATAGATTTAGAAATCGACATATTAAAATAGTGAGTTTTTTTAAAATGTACTTTTTTGAAGTTATGATTGCATAAACATTTTTCTCTGAACTTTCAGTCTTAAATTCTTGTAGAAAGAGACAAAGCATCGTGAGCCAGAGGGCAGAGTGTAATTAATCCACCTGATTGACGGGATGACAAAGGCATTTATTTCAGATGATTTCAGAGGGATTAGTGCTGGAACACTCTGCACATTGCACCAATACAGCATTTGGATATATTGCCAACATGGACAAATATTTTTGAACTAAGGGAGTGCAGGCTACAGATCTATTTTGGCAATCATTTATTTATTTTGTGGAACCACCTTACAAGGTAAAATCTGCATTTGCCTCACTGACAGGGAAGGAAACATGTCAAACATCACAAGGATGAGACACGACAAATGTAAAGAATGCTTTTCTGCAGCGCTTGCAGCATCGGTTAGAGAAAGAACACAGGCTGCAACAGGATCATCAACCAGCCCAACGTGTTATAAACCTAAGCCGGATATGTTAAGATCCAGACTGACGGCTTCTACTGGCAGTCCATCACTGATGACGGCCTGTTGAAAGCTTTGTGAGCAGTGTGGGTGCAGCCTGACACGCAGTGTGGGTGCAGCCTGACATGAGGTGATGCAGTGGGACACCCTTCTCAGCGACTCAGACATCCCAAATACAGACTGGAACACCTAAGCAACCTTCATCTGCACAGATGCGTGGTAACCATCTTGTTGCGTAGGAATACGCGAGTGCGCGCATGCGTGAGCGATGACGAGGCTCGCGCATGCGCAGAGTGAAATAAAGACGGCCCGTCAGCAGTTCGCGCCGGGGACCTGAGCAACCACACGTCTCCGGCATGTCTCCTTGTGCGAATGCTGAGCGCATGAGTGAATGCTAGCGTGGGGCCTACCACCGCCCCCACGCACAAAACACTGGCGACGAGGACGGTGCTGGAGCAGTCCTCCGCTCTGATAGCGTTCGAGGAGGCGAACCCTGCTCCGTGTCGACACGGACCCACATGTGTGGCCAGCGGCCATTTTGTATCGCACGCGGAGTGCAGTGGTTGTGGCCCGTGAGGGTGCTCATGCGCCACCTGCAATCTGCACCGCGAAGCATCCATTTTTGGAACCCCCACAGCCTCTGCAGCTGCAAGGTTGTGGCACACTGCTTCGAGATGGGAAGAAGTGCAGGAAGAAGGAATATACGCCACAAGAGGACTGGGCTGACCAGAGCCCCAATCACTGGAGAATTTAGACAACTACCTGTGAGTAACACATTTCAGAATGGGGGAAGAAGATGACCAGGAAGGTGCCCTTGCCCCCATCCCACACAGCATGACCAGTACACTTGCCCCCATGCCCGAATTCGATACCACGGGCCCTCCATCCAAACTGGGACCCAAATGGCTCCTGTGGGTAAAGAGGTTGGAGATGTTTTTCAGGGCCTCGGGGATTACGGATGATGAAGAAAGGATAGCCACCATGGTGTACTCGGCAGGGGCGGAGGTCCACAAAATGTATGACTCTTTGAACATTGTAGTCGCCACATATGATGCCGAAAAACAAGCACTCAAAGACCACTTTCTTCCCATGGCGAATGTCGACTTTGACAGGTTTGTCATGAGTGCGGAGAAGCAACGTGAGGAGGAGTCGTTGGACCAATTCTGTGCGCGGCTCAGAATTTTGGCAAGCTCCTGTAGATGGGGGAACGAAGAGGAGATGATTCGGAACCAGTTGCTGCAGGGTTGTAGCTCGGGAAAACTGAGGAGACAGGTCCTGAGAGAACCAGATTTGACTCTGCAACAGATCTTGGACACAGGAAGAGCATACAAACTGGCCAATGCCAGGGGAGCGAAGATGGACGCAGCCACACACGGGAGAAAGGAAGATGAAGCTTTTGCAATCGGACGCTCCACCCCAGGGAAGGCAAGATGGGCATCAAGAGGAGGTGAGAGCCCCACGGGGCATGGCAACGCCCCATCGTGTCAATACTGCGGGTATGACCTGCGCACGTGGGTGATTGTCCAGCCAAATCGAGAGTCTGTGGCCGGTGTGGCACTCCAGGACACTATGCTAGGGTGTGCAGAGCAACAACACCAGTCGCAGCATCTAGAGGGCCTGAGAGGATTGGCAGAGGCAACACTCAGAGAATAAGGGGAGTGCCGTCTGTCGAACAAGGCATGCAAGATCTAAACATCGCCGTGGAGGAGGAGGAAGAGGATGAAATCTTCTTCATATCAAGCATAGCCAAGTGCCCAGGAAGAAGACGACAACCCACGTGCACGGTAAACATTGGGGAAACACCCACGCCATTCTTGATAGACACTGGAGCATCCATCGGTGTGCTGGCAACTGAACACTATAACGCACTCCCTGGTCCGCCAGGCTTGGCAGAATCCACAGCACGTATATACGCCTTCGTAGGACACACACCTCTTCACATCCAAGGGGTGTTCGTGGCTCCAGTAACTCATGGGCAGAATAAAATAAGAGCGAGATTCTTTGTCACAAGCGTGAGCCCACACTCCCTTCTGAGTTGTGCCGCAGCTGATGCACTAAACATTGTACATTTCTCATTTGCTGTTTACGGCGCCGACCTGGAGAATCTACTGCAGCGGTTTGAGACGATTTTCAGAGGCATAGGGAAACTAAAGGCTGACCCGATATGCCTCCACATCGATGGGTCGGAGAGACCGACAGCACTAAAACACCGCCGCATCCCATTCCATCCGAGGGCACAGGTGGAAAAAGAATTACAATCCCTAATTGACCGGGACATCATTGAAAGGGTGGAAGGCCCCACCCAGTGGGTCTCTCCAATCGTGGTGGCCCCAAAGCCCAAGCAGCCGGCTGCAGTACGCATCTGCGTGGACATGAGGCTGCCCAACATAGCAATTAAAAGAGAACGCCACCTAACGCCGACCTTGGACGACATTATTGGAGAACTCCAGGGAGCAAAAGTATTTTCGAAACTGGACTTGAGATTTGGTTATCACCAGTTAGAGCTCCACCCCGAGTCAAGATACATTACAACCTTTACGACTCACGAGGGGTTATACCAATATAAAAGACTCAGCTATGGGGTCTCGTCTGCGGCAGAGGTCTTCCAAAATGCCATCAGGGGGGCCCTGTCTGGACTCAAGGGGGTGATCAACATGTCGGACGATATCCTAGTCTTTGCCCGCTCGGAGGCGGAACACCTAAAGCGCCTAGAGAACACCCTTGAAAGGCTGCGTGACCTCGGTTTAACCCTGCACAAAGAAAAATGTGAGTTCCTAAAGGACAGGTTGGAGTTTTTCGGATTTGTCTTCCATGCTGGGGGCATCTCCCCTGATCCCGAAAAGGTAAAGGACATCCGAGAAGCGACCCCGCCAACCTCACCAGCGGAAACCAGATGTTTTCTGGGGATGGTGACTTATTGTGGTCGATTCATCTGCGACTTAGCCTCCTTGTCGGAACCCCTGAGAGCGCTCACCAGAAATGACGCTGCATGGAACTGGAGCGGTAAGGAACAGAGGGCGTTCAACGACATCAAGAATGCCCTACCGGCACAAGAAACAATGGCCTACTTCAACCCTGACCGTGAGTCAGAAATCGTGGTTGATGCCAGCCCCGTAGGACTGGGAGCAGTCCTCATGCAGGCAGACAATCAGGGGACCATGAGACCCACCGCCTATGCCAGCAAAGCTCTCACCGAAACAGAGAGGCAGTACTCCCAAATTGAACGAGAGGCCTTGGCCATATTATGGGGGTGCAGGCACTTCCAGATCTACATTTTGGGAAAACCAGTAGTCGTCGTCACGGACCACAAACCACTCATCCCGATCTTGTCAGGGACCTCATCCAAACCACCACCTCGAAGAGAAAGATGGATGCTTTCGCTAATGGAGTATGGTGTCAAACTACTATATCGGCCGGGTACAGACAAACCAGCAGACTATCTGTCCCGCCATCCAGGCGCTGGGCGACCACGTGACTCAATAGAGGTGGCAGATGGCGTAGAGGCAGTTCACCTAGCAGTCGAATCGGCGCTACCCGTCGCCCTGGCCCACCAGGATATCGCGGAAGAATCCAACATGGATGAGACATTCACAAAGATAAAGCAGGCGATGGCAAGTGGGGAATGGCGCGAGGTCCTTCAGGATAACTCCCGGAGGAACGCAGGGGTACAGAAAGACCTGCAAGCCCTCTGGAGGGTGCGACATGAGTTGTCCGTAGCTGAGGATGGCCTCCTTCTAAGGGGTCACCAGATTGTGATTCCAAGAACACTGGTTGACAAGGTCCTACACCTCGCCCACAATGGCCACCAGGGGATGGCCAAGATGAAAGCACGTCTGAGACTAAAAGTCTGGTTCTCCGACCTGGAAAGCAGAGTGGAGGAATTTGTGAGAAGTTCCATCCCCTGCCAAGCAGCACGCCCTGTGGAGAAGGGCCCGCCAATCCAGGCCATGGAGAGGAGCGACCAGCTGTGGGGGACGGTTCATGCCGACTTTGGGTCCACAGGCTGAGGGTTATACTTTCTAGCGGTGACAGACCAGTGGTCGCGCTATCCAGAGGTTGAGCTGGTTGAATCCACGGCCAGTGACCACACCATTATGGCCTTGGAGAAAATGTTCGCCACACATGGGTTTCCCCTGGAGATATGTTCGGGCAATGGGGCACCATTCAAGGGACAACAATTTGCCCGCTATTGTGAAGAAAGAGGGATACGACACAGGAAAGTCACCCCCCTCTGGCCGAGGGCTAATAGAGAGGTAGAGCGCTTCATGCGAACGCTCAACAAAGTGTTCCGGATATCGGCGGATGGGGGCGAAGACCTCCGACGCAACCTATTTGACTTCCTTCGAGAATACCGCTCGACCCCGCATCAATCCACCGGGGTCGCCCCAGCAGAGGCACTCTTCAAGTGTGTACCAAGAGGGCTGCTCCCGGAAATTGAAGGTCGTCATCCGGGAGAAATTGATAATGAACACGTGCAAACGGAGAGCCGCTCAAAATGAAAGGGAGACAATCAGAAGGAGACTCCCAGAGAAAGAGATTGCCATGGGCGACACTGCGCTGGTGAGAAACAGGAGAGCAGAAGGGAAGTTGTCGCTACCATACGAAACGCAGCCCCTGGGAGTAACACACGTCAAAGGATCGATGGTCACCGCCGCTAATGCGCGAGGGACAGTCACCAGGAACGTCTTGTTTTTCAAGCGCATCAGAGCTGCGGAAACGGAGGAGACCGACACGCAAGGACCAGAGCAGAACGCAGGATCGACACTGAGAAACGATGAACCGCCAGAGACTCAAGGGACACAAGATGTGCCTCAGGCCAAGGCACGCAGATACCCGAGCCGGGCGGGGCACAAGCTGCCACAGAGGTTCCAGGACTTCACTATGGACCCTGCCTCGTAGTCAGTACAGTATGGACAGAGAAGGTTTGAAGAGCGCACTGTTAAATATAATGTTTACTTAAAGTTTACTGTTTGGGGGGAAAAGGAGGGATTTTGCGTAGTAATACGCGAGTGCGCGCATGCATGAGCGATGACGAGGCTCGCGCATGCGCAGAGTGAAATAAAGATGGCCCGTCGGCAGTTCGCGCCGGGGACCTGAGCAACCACACGTCTCCGGCGTGTCTCCTTGTGCGAATGCTGAGCGCATGAGTGAATGCTAGCATGGGGCCTACCACCGCCCCCACGCACACAACACATCTACTGAACACGTCACCTGTGGGAAGGGATGATGACCCAGTACTGTACTCGCTCTGGCCAGCAGTAATTCTGCGAGTTGCTATTGAAATGCTGAGATGCACTACGCACGTGTGTAGATGAATACAGTTTTAGTGTGACAGTGTCTATTGTTTTTAACAGGAATGCCCCCACAGTGCCACATGGTGAACATTTGACATTCGTAGAAATGATACAGTTATTTAATTGCAGAAGACTATGGAAAGACATTGGCCCATACTCAGATGATGACAGTGATTTGGTTCCTGGTCCATGTCAGACGCCCACAAGTGGAGTAGGGATGCTTCACAGGGCATGTGGTTGGGAAACAGATAGGTGTAGCAGTGACTGAGAGGTCCAGGCCTGTTGCTGACTTGCACATGCTATAACCTTTTGTACCAGAACTGTTTTTGAGTCCTAGTATTGTTAAAATCACAACAACACCTGTAAATGTCCTAGGGCTCTCCCACAGATAGCTGCCCTCCCTTACAAATGACAGGCTGTCCCACATAGTGCAACCACTGGCTATGGTTCAGGAGCTCTCTCAAAGAGTGCATCTACCTCTAAGGTTCACAGGCACTCCACAGCGCACAACAACCCCATAAAGTTCATAGGCTCTTACACAGGTCACAGCCACCCCTTAATGTTCACGGGTTCACACACAGATTACTGTTACTCTAACGTGCGGGGAGTCTCCCTGAGAGGACAGTACCACTCCCATAAATACATCATTCATTTCCTCTGCACAGAGATGTACAGGAGGAAATGATGGTATTGCAGCATATGCCTTTCCAAGGTAGCTGCTAGTACTGTGGAGATGCACGAGGTCATGTGAGAAATAGGAGCCTGCATGCCTCTTCATCTACCCCACAGTGGGTGCTCAAATGTGGGCTCTTCCAGTGATGTGCTGCCATTAACTGCTTGTTGGAGCAGGACTGGCAACAGTGGCCTGCCGCTGGCAGCAGTCAGTGGTGTAACTGGCACCCAATAAGCAGGGTTGTGAGTGTAGGTGTTCACTGCTGCTTGGCATGGTGTACTCTGTGATGTCAGACTGCACCCTGACTCTGGCAGGTATTCGCCCCCCAGTCAACGCCACTGCTGGAGGGAGCGTTGGTGGCAGTCAGGTCACAAGTGAGTTCAATGGAGATGGGGACTCATTGGCCAGGTTAATACATTCCTGCCAATAGCAAATGTGTACATGCATGGCTGTTGCCCCCAGGGTGTGGCCCTTGTCTCCCTGCCTCCTCTCACTTCCCACAGCCATCTTACTTGCAGAAGACCATACATTCCTCACATTTGAGCATCTTCCCCTATGGCATGTCAAAGTACTGCCACACCAATGACCATGAGGGCTATGTGGAGGAGGATGCCCATCTTCCATTGCAGAGAGTGGCTCCTGTGGTTGGCTTACCTCCTCTGCAATGTCAGGGGTATGGTGAGTCTTCTCTTCCACCACCTCCTTGTCCCCTCCTCTATCTCTTCCTAGCAGGTAGATCCACTTCTGGATGCAGCCCCACAATAGACTGATCTTCTCCCTGAGGCTCCTCCACAACATGAGGCTTCTCCTAAAGGACCGCCGCTGCATTCACTCTGCTGGGTGGAGACCATGTTCTCCTCTGCAATGGCCCGTACCCAGCCAGAGACCATCTCACTGTACTCCTCTAGGGTGCCCCCACTTGCCACTCGAGGGCCACAGCCAGTAGCAGAGGCAGCTTGTAGTGCCAGGGGGGCATATAAATAGGGTGCCCATGGCAGGCTGGGGCTTCATTGGGCACCAGGGGAGAGCCAGGGCTGGCGGCCAACCCTGTTTCTCCCCCTTGCTCTGCCACTTGCCATAGCCCATCTTCGTGCACTGCCTATGTGGGGGCCTACACCAAATGCCCTGCCTCTACTGTCTCCAATGGACCCTCTTCTGGATGCCTGACTGCTCTGTCTTTGTGCTCAAGGGGGCCAAGCCTATTCTTCCACCACCCTTCCTTCGCCTGAGACCAACCCAAATGGCTCAGTCGACTCCGAAGACTGGCAATAATGTGTGGCCTGTGTCAATGAACCGACACCAGCAATGTAATGTAATGTACAATATTTAAAGGCCGCAGACTAAGGCCCAAAGGCTTCTAGACGCTAGGTTCCCACCTTGATCATGATCATGGCTAACTCCTCCCCTTTCTCCTTATCTCCTCCCAGCTTTTTCTATTGCCAACATCTCAAACATCCTATTCCCTTCCTCAAGAAATAGAACTATAAATGTGGAGAACCAAAAACACTCAGACATATGAGAACCACACCAAAAGATCACATCAAGATACAACCAACAGGAATAACAAACCAACCCAACAACAAACAGGGAGACAAGACGATGATAGCAACATAAATGCGTCATTTAGAATGGGTATTTGTTTTGAAACAGTTATTTTTGTCTTTTTGATGTTATTAGGGGAATGACAAGAGTAAAGTACAACATTTAGAATTTCCTTTTTATATGGAATGATAAAAAAACACACTCACTAGTTACAAGGACAAACACATGGAAATCAGAAGCACTGCAAACAGCACTGAACTGCACAAAAACAAACCCCTAACCCCTAACACTGCTTCCACATCTGCCCATGCAACACCTTCCCCCACAGTCTAGCAAAACCCACAACGAACATGAAGTGAGCTAGACTTTTTATAGAGCCTTGAACTTCCTTTAGAAGATTAAAATCCTCTTATTGACTGGAAGAACTTGATGAAACAGACAGAGAGGACTTTGATTGACTGAGCAAACTTTCCAAATGTGCCCAAGATTTGACCGGAGATCCGAGGCTCTTGGTTGGAGCATGACCATTGTTAGAGACCCAGAAACATGACACTAATTTGACCTGAGCTTAGACCTCATGAAAAACCTGTTGCACACTCACGGGTTGGGGCTAATCATGGCAAAAAGATCTGAAGGGCCCATAGATTGCATTTTATGAAGTTTGTCCAGGCCTACTTTCCATCAAATACATGTCATACATATCCCATGTAATCCCAACCAATATAGAGCTGGTATACTTGAAAATATGACTTAGTTAACATGTCACTTGTTTATACTAATACCAAAATATCAGTAATGTGGTCCTTAGTCTCTGCAGGGCACCATGGACAGTATCAACTCCCAATTAGGGACTGAAAGAGGTGCCAGTGTTGGATACTGTTTTGGGCTTCATATCCTGGGCTTGATGCAAGCAATCCCATCAGTCATGCCAAAAGACGGACCTTGCCAGCTGTGGAACTTCATTATGGAATGGATGCTATTTTACCCAATGGTGTTAAGCTGCTAAACAAGTCTTCTGGAGAATTCATCTTGAAAGTAAGGAAAAATGCAACATGAATAAAGCATCTTATCGAGAATGTGAATAATAAATGCCATTGACTTACTAATGGCAGTTGGGGAATTCTTTCAGTGGGCAGGGGTATATTTTTCCTTTGGATTTCTGTGAGCCACCAAGCGTAGTAGGGAAGAATACTCCTACCAAGGGCATTTGGGGGATTCACCCCATGAGAAAATTTTTAAAATAATGAGTTAAAATGTGCTGACAATTTGACAATGTACACATAAAGTGATGTAAAGGGAAAGGGGAAAAGAAATGAACATAACAAAGGAATTAAATAAAAGGGAATGGGGAAAAGGGATGAAAAAGTAAGAGAGGAGGAGAAAGGGGAAAGAAATGGAGTAGCAAAGAGGTAGTTGAAATCTGTTGCTGCATTTACATTTTCACATAACTTGGATGACATACAACGCGGATGACATGCAACTCTCCTTCCGGCTACCCTCAGCCACCTCTTCCTCCTTGCTCATATTGGACTGTCTGTCTGCAATTCAGTCATGGTGTGCTTCATACAACCTGTGCCTCAACGCCAGTAAGACTGAGATTGTTCGCATTGGCACTCCTGCTCCCACTTTCCCACCCTCACTCTGGCTGGCCTCCCTTGGCCCTGCACCTGCACCCACCTGTGAAGCAAAAAACCCTGAGGTCATCTTCGACTCCTCTCGCTCCTTCTCCACTCACATTTCGGCCATCTCTAACAAGGTACTCTTCCTTTTCTCACTTTCCCCCAGCAGCTCACTGTCCCCGTAGCCCTGGTTCTCTCTAGACTGGACTACTGCAACAGCCTCTTCCTCAACCTCCCTGACTCTGCTTTGCGCCCTCTGCAACTCATCAAGAAAAGAACTGCAAGATTTGTACATCCCCTCAAGCCCAGGGACCGCATCTCTCCAGTGCTGAAATCCCTCCACTGGCTCCCCGTGGCTGCAAGGCTCAAGTTCAAGACCCTCTGCATTGTTCATATAGCTTTCTGGGATCTAGCTATCTGCAATGATGCCTACCTAAATACTGTCGCTCCCGAGCCCTCCGCTCATCTACCTCCAACCTTCTGCGAGTTAGCCAGCTCTCCAAGCTGAGATTTGGAGGGAGATATTTATCCTCAGAAGGGGGCCCCCTCTGAAATAGCCTCCCTGCCACCCTCCCTCTTGAGCCTGATCTCCTTAAATTCTGGAAACTCCTTAAGACATTCCTTTTCTCCTCTTCCTTCTCTCCTTCTACCCTGCAAACCTCTCTCTAGGCTCTACCCTCTCTCCCTCCTTTTCCACACAGATTGCCGACTGGCTGCCTGGTGTACCTCAGAGTCTCACAGGTGCCTGGCACCCTCGACAGTCCTCTCGCACTTGCCTCCAGGCCTGCACTTGCCTCATTGCTACTGCACTTGGTCAATGACCCACGAGAATGGCATACTCTCAGCACTCACCCACTTTTCTGACCACTGGGTTCACTTGGATTTCCCCCCTCCCCTCTCCTGTACAGTCTGTGCACTTGCACGATCTGAACGTACCATGCCTTGAAGATCGTCTATCTTCCCTGTCTCCCCTCCTTGCATGGTGGCTCCACAATGCACTTGGAAAAACTGCAGAATCATTGTCAGACCTATTTGCTGTTATCTACACTGTTAATTGTATTATATGCACTTACTCTGCCTGTGCAGACTTGTATCTTTCAGAATTCAAGGGCTCTGAATGACTGTTGTTTTTTCCCTTGTTCCCTCCCTCCTTGAGCGCTTTGAAACACTTGCCTTGTGTATAGGCGCTTTACAAATACACATTACCATACCATACCATGGATAATCATGCCAACCATGATGTTGTGGTTTTTCTCAGGTTGGGAGTAGCCCCCTAAGAATATCAATTTCATTTTTACATATTCAAATCATTTTTACACTTGCATTAAAAATGTGTCTTGTACTTTTCCCTCTATTGTGTATGTTCATTTTGTAGCAAGGTTGGTATTGGTACATGATATAACAAGGAGTTACTTATTTTAAAAATGCATGGGAAATTAATGTAAGCATATTCTCTAGTGCTGCAGTGTTTTGTACAAGTTGGTAAGGTTTTTATATCACCCCTTTCAATTTATTATACTTTACTAAAGGGTTGTGAGCTTGTCTCTTGTAATGTTAAAGGAAGTTGGAGCCTTATTAAAATACAGAAAATGTTTACTCATCTGTGCAAATGGAAACATGATGATGTATTTGTACAACTGATGCATTTGAAAAGAAACATCAAGTTGATAAGGGCATGGTTTGGAGAACCTATATTTGCTAATACACTAGGTTCAACAGTGGTGTATCTACTTTATTTGATAAGCATGTGAAATATTCAAAGATGGACCAGAAAATCAAGCATTAAAGGTTGGTGAGTTTGTGCCAATGGAAAATACATTTCTCAATAACTAATGCTAAATATAAATGTATAGGATTTGGGTTACAAAGTTGAGAGTTTGCAGTGATTTTATCAAATAGTGAACATTGTTCTAGACTGGAAATCCTCAGCTACAAAAGATGTCCTCAAATGACTAAATGAACCACTTTGTATAGACATGTAGATATTTGGTAACCCTGATGTTTCTGATATCACTTTTCATTTTCCCTGTTCACAGTTTATTCTTTAGTGTTGGTTTTATTTGTTTTTGGAAATCCTTATCACTGATGTAATGGAGATTGTTAATAATATCAGACCATTGGCCTATCAATACAGAGTTTGTTTTTCAAACTGTGACTAAACGTAGTGATAAATGCCTGCCGATTTAACAATTGTCTACTTGAATATACATTTTTCACTCAAAGTATTAGAGAGTTCCACAAGGATTTTTACAGTTTTAACAGGAACAATGACACAAATGTTGAGTACAAATGGTATTTCTTGTTCACAGTCTCTATGCCAGGGCATATCTTGAATTTTGTTGATATAAAACAAATACATTTGAAACACTATCCTTAGACTTGGTAAAGAAAATTACATTTTTAGATACATCATTTTATGAATATGCCTCTCTTCTTAACATTAAGTATCTCGACAAAATAGAATTACCTATAATTGGTTGTTGACGGGCAAGCTTGTGCACATTAAGAATAAAGGCTGAATATCAAGATGGGGTAAACGATGCTGGAAGGTTATTATATTATATGGTATGATATGATATGGCATTTATAACGGAACAATTACCTTAAACATAAGAAAGAAAAGAATTTTAAAAATCTATTAGTAACTTGAAACGTACATATGTAGTCCTGGGACCAGATTTGCACACCACTGTGCCCCTCTGAGCCAAGGCAAGTTTGGTAAACAAAGAAAAAAATGAAAAATGGCAGGCTGCACTTTTTTGGGGGGCTGAGGGACACTCTACACCACTGGGGAATTTTGTAATGTGAAGGGGGGTACACCTCTCCACCCCAACCCCAATTGGAGTGGCGGAGCATCTCATGTAGCCCTGCCTGGGGGCAGATAAGAGGGGGCTGTCCTGCACTCCTCCCTGTGCTCAGGTGTCCCTTCCTAGGAGAAGATATCTGCCCCCAGGGAGGGCTGCATGAAAATTCCCTGTCGGTTTGGGGGGCCCCACAGCCCCCTCTAAAATGCGGTCTACTATTTTCACTTTTTGTTTGGTAGCCCAACTCCCCTTGGCGCAGATGGGCCCAATAGTGTGCCAATCTGGCACCAGGGTGCCCAAACCTTACTTTCCCACCCAGTGGGGGGCCTGTCCCACTATTTTTGGTGGCCCTCTCCCACCTCACCCCAAATGGGTGGCGGGGGCACCTCATGCAGGTGTCACTGGGCCTCCTACAAACGGCTGCTTGAGGTACACCCCCCTCCATTTGGGGACAGGGGGAGAGGGCCTCCAAAAATTATGGGACAGGCCCCCCAGTGGGTGGGGCAGTAAGGTTTGGGCACCCTGGGGCCAGATTGGCACACCAATGTGCCCCTCTGTGCCAAGGCAAGTTTGGTAAACAAAGAAAAAAATTGAAAATGGCAGGCTGCTCTTTAGGGGGGGCTGAGGGGCACCTTAAACTGCCAGATCATTTTCTGATGTCATGGGGGTGACCCTCTCCCCCCACACCAGATGCAGGGGGGGCATCTCATTCAGCCCTCCCTGGGGGCTGCTAAGGGGGGGCATCTCATCAGTCCTCCCTGGGGTCAGTTGCCCCTTCCAAGGAGCAGATATCTGCCCCCAGGGAGGGCTACAAGGGGTGCCCAATTTCCCCTTGGGGTGAGGGGGAGAGGGCCACTCCCCTTTTCTGTAAAATAAATCCCTGGTGGCTAGTGTAAATCTCCCAACACTCCCACCCAAATCTCCCTTTTTTAGTTTTTTTGTTTTTTGTTTTGTTTTCATTTTGCTCCCTGCTCCCTGATGATCAACCATCTGCCCCCAGGGTTCTGCACATATTTGCCCCCATGCTTTGGGGGCTGGGAGGAGAGGGCTGCTTACTGTAAGCAGCCCCCACCTCATCCGCCTCTCAGACAGATCCCTGGTGTCCAGTGGGCATTGCTGGGTGCGGATCGAACGTTCTGAGCCCGATCCGCGCCCAGCAATGCTTTCACAAAAGGTGTCGTTGGAAAGGGGAGAATCTCCCCTTTCCAACGACACCTCCCTCGATCTCCAGCTTGAAATACAGCCAGAGATCGAGGGGGAGAAAGGTGCAGACTCACCTTTCATTTTCACCGCCGCAACCCGAATTGGCTGGCGTAGTGAAAATTAATTTGACTTTCACCCCGGGGTGCATTATGCTCACCGTTGTGAAATTGAAGGTAATCCAGCCCCCTGGCATTGAGGGGGGATCGCCCCCTCACATAGCCCGGGGGTTGGATTACAGTTTTGATCGATCCCTGCTTTGCAGGGATCACTCAAAACAACGTGCCAAAAAGAACGCGCTATCTCGTCCTTGGCACTTAAGGGGTTAAAGAAAATAAGATCTTGACTAGGTAAAGAAGGGAGAGACCATAGAAGAGTTTCTTACGGCATTGAGAGGCCTAACAGTGAAGTGCCAATTTGTACCATGTTGCCAAGAGGAGCACCTGAGAGATCAGGTGATGATTGAGTGTGCTGAAGATAAAGTGTGAGATGAATTATGGAAGGAGAAAGATCCAAACCTAGACAGAGTAGTAGAGATAGCAAAAATGTTGAACACACACCTCAATGTGTTACGGAATTAGCCAAGGAAGTAAGGGTTGAGGACCAAGCCAAGAAGAGTCTTGAAAGCACAGAGACTGTTCTGGTAAAGAGAGACCGGTCATACAACAATATACAAAAGAAAGGGACTGCTAGCCGTAAAGACAGAGTCAAAGATGCTGAATGGAAGCCTTGAGGAAGAGGGAGAGGTTTCCTGCCACACTACAGAGAGATGAGCAGTAATTGTGGAAATTCAAGAGGTTCCAGAGGGTGCTACAGATGTGGAAAATTTGACCACTTTTCCAGGGACAGGGAATGCACTGCCAACTTTGTAGAATGTAGGAGATGTGGTAGAAGCAGATATTTGTCCAAATGTTGCAGGTTTTGGGGTGGTGATGCTGGCAATATTGAAGTTGAGGGTGATGATGGTGACATTGATGTGTGTGAGAGGATCAATATAATACAGGTTGTTGATGCAGTCAATGTTGTGGGTGGAGTAAAGGTTCAGAAACCCTGCACCATTGTTGGGGTAAATGGCGCTGATATTGAGATGCTAGTGTATAGCGATGCAGATTACACCCTCCTCAGTAAGAAATCTTGGCAAGAAAGTTTAGGCAGGTGTGTTTTTAAAAAAACAGAGGTAAAAGCAAATTCTTATGGGGAGAACTCCATCACCATCATAGGGGAATTGAATGTCCAGTTAGAGTTCAAAGGAAAAACGATGAAATCCAAGATTTTTATGACAGATGTTGGAGGGAAATTGTTATCCTGGATCTTCCAGGCAGCTCTTGAAATGGAATTGGACCCTATCAGGGGAGAGCAAGCACACAATGAATGTAATGGTGTGGGAGATGAGCTCAAGAAAGAGTCTAAAGGTGAAGTAGGGAGGGGCAACCTTGACATAGCTGGATGGGCTCCCAAAGTTGTTGATGGTGTTGTGGGTTGTTTGAAGAATTTTGTACATAAGATAAAACTCAAAAGAAATCATGTACCTTTTGCGGCCAAGCTCAGGCCAGTGCCTCTGGCTTGTGAGAAAGAAGTGGAAGTAGAGTTAGATAGAATGCTGAAAGGAGTGTGATTGAGAGATCAGATGCTTCAGAATGGATTAGCCCAATAGTGATTGTAAGAAAAGCCAATGGAACTATAAGACTGTGTATTGATCTCAGTGAAGTCAATAGGAACATCATCACAGAAAAACTTCCATTCCCAAAAATAGATGAAATGATCACTGACTTAAATGGGTCAAAAAAGTTCCCTATTAGATCTTCGCTCTGCATATCATCAAGAGAAAATGCATCCGGCATCCTATGAAATACTAATTTCATCACACATTTAGGTTTGTTTAGATGTGGCAGGATACCATTTGGACTCATCTTGGCTGC
Source organism: Ambystoma mexicanum (assembly GCF_040938575.1). Lineage (NCBI taxonomy): Eukaryota > Metazoa > Chordata > Amphibia > Caudata > Ambystomatidae > Ambystoma > Ambystoma mexicanum. Next base: position 992,193,978 of record NC_090937.1, read on the forward strand.
TAATGTGTTTCAAGTGTTTCAACGCGTTATGTATAGCATCTTGGGGGATGTGAGTGGGGTCAAGTTTTATCAAGATGATATATTGGTGTGGGGGAGAGACCTTGAGGAACATGATGATAAACTAAAGAAGGTGTTGCGTAAGCTAGAAGAGACTGGTTTAACGCTGACATTGGAAAAGTATAAGTTCAAGAAGAGTCAAGTGAATTACCTACGATACAGCATTTCAAGTGAGGGTCTAAGGCCTAAGGAAATTTCTGTTAAAGCCATTACTGATAGGTTGTCTCCAACAAACAAAGATGAGGTATCGCCATTTTTGGGTATGATCGAGAATTATTCCAAATTTGTAAAGGGTTTAGGGAGTAAAACAGTGAATATGAGAAGGTTGATGTGGAAAGAGTAAAGTTTGAATGGAACGAGGCGTGTGAAGGAAAGTTTGTGTTGATAAAGAAAGATATAATGAAAGCAGCAGTTTTGCAAGGTTTCAAAGAGGGAGTGCACACCGTGGTATATACTGATGCCTCTGAATGTGGGCTTTGAGGACTGTTGATGTAGGAAGATGGAGTGGGCAACATACTATAGCGTATGCATCGAGAGCGCTCAAGGAGGATAAAGGGCATTACTCAGTTATTGAACAAGAATCCTTGGCCATTTTATGGGAAGTTATGAAATTTAGAGTATATCTGTATGGTAGAAGTTTTGTAGTTTGCACCAATCACAAACTACTGATTGCTATTTTCAACAAAAAAGGTTTGGATGGCATGCCCAGGCATATATCAAAATGGATTACAAGGCTACAAGGGCTTGAGTTTGAAGATGAACATATAAATGGTAAGGACAATGTAGTGGCTGATGTCCTTTCGAGGAAACCATTGTTGCAGTGTGATGATGTCGATGTACAGGGAGATGTGTATATCAAAGATATTTTTATGGTGGAGGAGGCTCTTCAGGAGGAAGAGTGGTTTGAAGCTTGTGGTGAGGACAAAGTGTATCAGGAAGCCATGAGGTTGATGGAGATGAGGTGGAGTGTTCAAGTGGATGATAGTGTTGAAGAGAAGATCAAGGAGTATCGAAGGATTAAAGATGAGTTATGCATAATGGACAGTATGTTGTGTGGATGGCAAAAGCTTAGTTGTCTGGAGAGCATGAGTGAGAAGGTAGTAGATTTGGAACATAGATTGTATATGGGTATCAGCAGAACTAAGGCTCTTATTCGGATGGATTTTTGGTAGCCAGGTATGGACAGGTTTATTGAAGTGAGGGCTAAAGAGTGTGAGCAGTGTGGGAGTTATGACAAGGATTTGTAAACAAGGACATCTACCATGGTTGTACCAGATAGTCCCAAGATGGTATGGTATACCATTGCCATTGATATTTTGAGGCCATTGAGTTTTCATGGATCACAAGATTGTTATGTTGTGGTGGTAATGGATTTGCTGGCAAAGTGGTCTGAAGTGGCTGTTTTTAAGGACATTACTTCAAAGAATGTGGTACAATTTCTTGGGGGCATTTTTGGGACAGATAGGTGGCAAGTTGTGGTGGTGTCTGACAATGGACAACAATTTGTTTCCAAGGAGCTTCAACTGTGCGCAATAGAGAATGGCATCAAATACAAGAAGACAGCCGTATATCTTCCTTAAAGCAACGGTTAGGTTGAGCAGTTTAATAGGACACTCAAGTAAGGGATACAGATGTCTACACTGTTTGTGGGGATTAGAGAAGAGAAGTGTATTGGAGATTCTTCCAATATAGGAATACTCCCCATCCAGTGACTGGAGTTACCCCATTTAAGATGATGCACAGTGGTAAGCTCAACACGTAGCTAGTTCCTGGGTGGATGGGGCATGTGAGAGTGGCAGGTGGAAATGTTCAGATGGTCAGAGACAGAGTGAGGGAAAGGTGAGATGAAAGTAGAGTGGTATGCCAAAAGAAATGTATGTAAATCTCTGAGTGTGAGGAGAGGAGATGAAGTGAAAATCAAGTTGCCCAGGTGGATGAGGAAGACTGACTCTAAGTACTCGAAACCCAGGACTGTGAGTGAAGATTTAGGAAATGCTGTTCGTTTGGAAGGAGGGGAGGTTTAGAATAAAGGGCGTGTGGTGAAGAGGTCATTTGTGTGAAGCACCACATTTGTTGTAGCACCACTAAACCCCCATGAAGTACATTATGTTGCTTCAGTGCATTGTGTTGTTTTGATTTCAGTTTTCTGCCAAATGGAAAAAGATGTATTACATTGTACATAGTTCATACTGTTCAAAGGGAAGATGATGTGTTATAATGTACATAGTTCATCCGATGAAGTGTTCAGGGTTATTGCTCCAGCTATGCCATACAGTTCTATGTGGAACACAACAAACATGTCATCATCAGGAACACTGAGCCTTCGAATGTTGATGTTAGAACTGGGGTCAGTTAGTGACTGATCAAGGGAGAGAGCTACAGCCTATTATTATGTATCTTAAATAAAGATACCACTATCTGATTATATTGTGTGACTTACTTGGATAGCAATATGATCATGAGCGTGTGAGCTTGTGTGCAGTGAAAGAGGCTGTGTACGGGGTAATGCAGTGGCAGAGGCTGTGTGTGTGCAGAGCAGTAATGGGGCAGTGAGCCTGCATGCAGTGCAGGGTTGGTCTGAGTGCAGGGTGGGAGGAAGTGTTTGAAGAGCAGTGTTGATGCTGTGTACATTTTTGCATTGTGGGAATGGCATGAGTGTAGGGCAGTGTAGAGGCTATTTGCATGCGGGCAGTGTGGGAATGGTGTGAGAGAAGATCATTGTTGGTGTGCAGTGCAGTGGGCGGTGTGAATGAGCTGTGCTGTGCAGTGTCAGTGTGCAGTGCATTGGGGATGTGTGTATGTACAATGCTGGGTGGTACAGATGTGCCGTGGAGTAGGTTGTATACTCAGTGTGGGCGGTGTGGGTGTGCAGCACAGTGAGTTTGTGCATACACAGTGGTGGGGTGGTTCTTGTGTGTATGTGGTTAGAGGCTTGTGTTAGCTGGTGTTGGCTTTTGTACATGGCATGTTTATTTCCAAAGTACACTTGGGCAAATGTTGTATGTGCTCCATGCTTTATAATTAAATCAGGTTTCCATTCAATTGACCTAATAAATTAAAAATGCCTTTCTCACACTTTCTCAAGAAGTTGTTAGCACTCCCTGTCACAATTCTGAAGCTTCGTGGCACTCTTGTAATCGACAAATGTTTCTCATTTGATTCCTTTCAATAGGATAAAAGTCTGGGTTGGATGTAATCAGATGCATATGGTACATCAACCGACTGAGCTATTTTACCACCACCTATATTATGTCAATGTAATAAATGTCCAGCAAAATTGAACCACAATATACGAGGTGATGGCTGGAAGGTTTAGAATCAATCGTGACCTCTGACATTGTTCTGGGCATCCCTTCAGACCATCATTCTTCGCTTGCCAAGCCATTACAAAAGGGGAAACACCATGCAAATCAGGCTTGGTCCCACCCCAAAAGGGGCTGGCCAGCCCGAATGGCTTAGTCACATCCCTTCTGCACGAGACCACAAGCATCCCCAAACATGTTTTGTCCTTGTTGGGCCTCATCAGTGAGGAGTCATTTCAGTCTCTAGGCCCAGAAGGCATGGGACCCACATCTGGACATTCTACAAGAGACCACAAGCATCCCCAAGCATGTTGTGGCCTATACAGCCATACACATATATGTTGATGAGCAGTGCAGCAAAACTGGATTTTGTAGAATTTGGGTCCTTCTGGCAGGTGGCTCTGCGGTAGGACCGGCTGGGCAGGGCCGGCTGAAGATGTATCCAGGCTGTTGGGGTTTTCAACATGATGTTTGGGAGCCCCCCATGCCTTACAGCTGGGAAAACAATCAGACCTGTAAGTGTAGTGTTTAAATTATTACAAAGTCAAAATAATGCAGTGAGGTGATTAGTACAGCCAGCAGGGGGCTGAAACACTAAATGTCCCCGAAAAGCTATTAATTGTTCTTTGACAGCAGGGTGCTAATGTGGGGGAAACCTGAATAAAAAGGCAACAAGGATCTAAGAACTTTTCTGAGACTGCCAGAAGTAGGTGACTGCCTGCAATGTGCACATTGCACACATTTAATATCCCAAATTAAAGGAGTTTGTTTTTGAGCCATATGACTGCCAACACAGGGCAGCAGCCAGGGGCCCTCCAGAGTTCTGGAACCCATATTAACTGAACAACTTGAAAGGCCCTGAAGTCATTCCTGCTCTGGGGTGAGTGGCGAAGTCAGCAGGCAACAGCTCTCCGCCAGGGGCAATCAGGTAGGTCCAATAGGAAATTAGACAAAGATGTAGCTTCTCCAGGGGTAGGGGATGGAAAGCCCCTTCAGTCAGAAGGCGGGTGCAGGTTGGGGAACAGCAGGTAAGCTAAGACTCCTCTTGTTCAGGTGGCTAAATAAAGATTTTACTCAAGCACCTGTCTTGTATCTGTTCTTTCATTCTGTGCCTTGGCCGTAGCTGTGTTGTGAGCTGCAGACAAAATATTCCCTCTCGAACCTAGCCATCCCAACCCACATGTTTTGGAAACGTCACCCCTGCTATTAACAATTTCTCTTCCAGTGAAAATTGTCACATCTTCTCTCTGTGGGAAACTGTGAAACAGATTGCTGGCCAGGCACTCAGCATGAGCTGCTAATAAAACGCCTTCTTTGTTAAAGTGCCATTTTTTTGTCTCCTGCTGGTACACAAGCATAGGGGACAGACATAATCAGCATGTGTTTAAAAGGAGAGCCATTCTCACCTTGCTAAAGAAAAAAGTAATTTAAAGGTAAATGGTGGGCAGGTCATTCTAAAATCATTTGGCACTCCAAAGATGCCCCCGCCTGTGCCTTTGTCACCAATGCATTGATGTGGAGGGGGAGAGTGAGGAGGGGTTAAAAGGTTTTTATTTGCTTTTAACACAGTACTAAACGATATTCATTGTATTTGTATATTAATACCTTTTAACTCTGAATCATATAGGGAAAATATCACTTACTGACTTTGTGGATTTAACGCTCAAACCTTTTCACTATCTTTGGAAAGGTCTCCGTAGATTGTCTTGGATTTCCAGTATTGGCCCTCCAGCCTCTGGCATGCAGGTCGGAGAGGATGCAACAGCAACGAGCTGTACACCCGCTCTAGCACGACACTGACCTCAATGGGCATGCAAAGGAGTGAAGGCATGGTCTGTTTACATTTCGAGCATTTGGAAAAAGAAAGGCAAGTTTCTAAAAAGACAGCCATGTGCCGCCCATTTCCTGAGCCCATAGTTGCATATTGTTGGTCATCAGAGGTGTGAAATAGTTGCTAGGTTAGCCAATAAGCCTCGCTGGATTTGCCGCAAAAACATTTAAACCTTGTTGAGCTATGCTTTAGGGTCACATTAACATTTATTTGATTGTGAATTGGTTTTTATCATCACAATTCTACAAAGCTTCTAGAATGGGACTTGTAGCTTGCTGGCACCAGGCATTTGCAATGTCATAGGTTAACTCCAGTTCTTATGTGTTTACTTTATCTATTTATTGTTTGCTTTGGGCTCTTATACAGGACGTAAATACTGTTTCAGAGCGCCCACAGGGCAACAAGAAGGGGACAGGGGATGAGAAACAAATAAATATATAACAAATAATAAATACAGGGGGCGGGGCGGCGGGGCGAACCCACTATGCCATGTGAGTGTTCAGAACGTGCAAGTGCAGAAGGGAGGGGGAATGGGATAGGTGCTGGGGTGCTCCTGGGTGAGCAACAGGTGAAGTGCAATGTAAGGTAAGTGCCAGCCTCCAGGGTGGAGGGTGAGCATTAGGCCTTTGACTATACACATCCTAAATGGAATCTGTGCTGTGGCTTTCAGAAAGCATGACGCTTTAGCCCACTGTGTTTAAACCTTTGTGTATACAACCCAGGTGTATGTGTGTCAGCCTCTGTATTGACCTTTAATAAAATTGGTCTTCATGTGCACATGTCTTTGGAGTCAGGGTACCCCCTACTCTACTGCATTAATGTGCGACTTAACACAGATCTGTGGCCAGCAGTTGCGGGGGGTGGGGCAGAGTACTGCAAAAGAAGCAACGATTTGGGGTAACACTAATAGGCAGACGACATCTCTCACAACCCATTACAACAAGCAGCCAAGTAGTTGTTGGTAGAGGGGAGTCCTGGACAATAACAAAGATATAGAAAAAGCCACTTTTAAAAGGTTTGGAGTGAACATACAAAGTCTGGGATGCAGCGCTTAAGCAATGTTTTGCTCGTTCATGGAAGAGAAGTTCAAAGGGTTCTGTAGAAAAGAGCACGCGCCATGGTGTTGACATACCACACATTGTGGCATAAGTGGCCTGCTCTCACTTAATAACTCTATAGACCCCTTAAATTCTATCGCCTGTTTCAACATCCCAGATATATTACTCAGTGTGAAATTGGCCTTGCACAGCTGCTGCTTCTGGGACAGACACTGACAGCTGGAGTGTTAAATATGGTGTTCTCGCTCCTTGGGAAGACTTCATCCTTCTGATGCAGGCACGCATGTTCTTCAGAACATTATTAGTCAGACTGGGACCTACAAAAAAAACCCAGGCTGGTGTTATATTCCAGTAGCAGGATTTGCGTCATTTGGGCTTTCTGCCATTCAGGAGGCATTAGAGGACAATTAACCCCCTGTGATTAGCACTCATCCTCGGTTGTTTTTTCACACTTACAAGAGGAATCGCAAAAGAAAAGGGACTCAGGTTTTCAGACCGGTTTACGGGGCACTTATCAGTAAAGGGTCATAACAAATCTTACTATGTTGATTCTAAATGTGGTGTGTGCAATCCTACTGTTTTATATTCGTATCCAAGTTCTACATTCGCCACATCACCTTTTCTTAACAGTTGACCTTCTTTATTTCACTGTTGGAGACTGTCAAGTCCCACAGCAAGACAACTAAAAACATGTGCATACATCACATACATATTTATAACCGTATGAGGGTATATGTTTTATTTAGTATGTTAAAATCACAAATACCGTCATAAGAGAGCATGTTATAATGGTTCTTATAAGTGAAATAATACACGGTACACATTATGAAAACATACCCTTTAAAAGGAGAGAAAACCATTGATGAAAATACAATTCAGTACAAATGTACAGCAAACAAATTAGAGGTGTCTTATATAAGTGTGCGATATCTGGATTTTTAATTTTGTTGTTCTAATGTTCACTTATACTGGAGTTCACGGCTTTAGGTCTCTCCCTCTCTTGTTTTCATTTTTTCGTATCTGGAAGTCATGCTTTCCAGTGCCTGCATCTCTAGTTTTTGCTCCCAGTTTTGCATCAAAAGAATAAGTCCCTATGGCGTTTTGCTGCCTCTAGTGGTCATGCCATGAAGTGCATTATTTGGAGGAGAACATAAAGTGTGAAATGAAGGACTTACTTAATTAATTAACCTTGTTAGGGCAGAGTTCAATTTGTGTGATTCCTGGACCCACTTTAAGGGTCCGCTATACATTTTTGCTTTCTTTTTAAAGCCCCTTGTTTTCTGCTTTACTTTTGTGTCCAGAGGGACCTCTCAGGAATCCCTCTGTCAGCGCATACCTGTTTGTGATATGTTGCCCTTGTAAACCATATGACTACCAGAGCAGGGATGCATTTTAAGCACCCCGTGTCATTTTGGTCCCAGTTACTTTGTATCTCCCTACACATGTGTAGTGGAGCCAGCTGGTGGCAGCTATAATTTAGTTTTGCTTTCAACAGGGGTGCAGTCAATTTAACCTCATATCTAGCCCAATTTACCAGTGTGGTAACCTTTGTGGTACTTGTGGTATTTGTTCAAGCTCTAGTCCTGGTCTTTTTGTTTCACCGTCCCTTTCCCTTTGTCTGTGTGGCCCTTGGCCAAGCCTAATCGCTCTGGTGTTGACATGGGCTCATCCTCATGTCACTCCTGCGCCCTCTAAAGTGGTTAGAACTGGAATCGACTGGTTGCATGACCCAGGCATGCCCATTATAAAGACTGTCTGATTGGATATGACTATTTGGCTGTTTCTAGGGTCTCTTTGAAGGGCTAGCTGAAGCCTGGCTGCAGGAATTGTCATCTGGGTGGGCCAGGTTTGTTATCAGGGGGGCCCAATCTCCATTGGGTGTCGGTGCAGGAGTACCCTAAACACATCGAGCCAGATTTCCCAGATCCATAATCCAACACAAAATGTCTTCCCAGATCTGGAAAAATAAATTTGCACCCTTCAATTGGTTTAGTCTGTTCTGCTTTTAGAGGTGTAGAAGCCTGGATTCAAACCCAGGTTGTTAGGACCAAGGGCGAGACACTTACCCCTAAGACAACTTGAATGTCTGGTAAGGATGCTTATTCGTTCAGTGGTAGATTAAAGGAAAAGTGCTTCATGGGCAATATTGACAGAGGGCCCTGGGGTAGGCTGGGCATGGGGGTGGAGCATAGGGTTAGCGTAGTCAATGGCTGTCACAAGTGCGACAAATGTTACATTTTTTTCATTTTTTAAAGTGTTTTTCTTGTCAAAGTGATTTGCTCAGGATCACTCAAGTTGTTCAAATGGGAAATCTGCTCTCACCCTCCATACACTCATCCCTTCCAAAATTGCCTGCTCTCCAGTATCCATTCTAAAGTCGTCTACTCTCCTCTTCCATCCGCTCCTTGGTTCCCTTTCATAAACTCCCACACTACTTTGACCTTCCATTCGCTAGTCACATCAGCTTCCATCCTCTCCCCCTTCTCCACAAGGAAAGCTATTGCCCATGCATGACAAGTAAAATTGCATACTGCAGACTCCTGAGAGGTGAATCCCAATTAATCATGCACTAAGAACAAATGGTATGTATCTTTTTTCAACATTATGCTGTGAATGAGCTAAAAGAAAAGCAAGCAAAATAGTGTGGCAACATCAAATTGCCTATCTTCCCTTACCTTCCCATCTGCATTCTCCTTTCTATTCTATCCACTGCTCCTTCACCTTTCACCCGCGGCACCTTCCAACAGCTCCCCTGACCACCATTCCCAACTACCACCACTCCTACCTACCCCCACCATGCCTTCTTGGCCTGGCCGGGGAGAACGGAGGATGATCTCTCTTCCTCTTCTATGATGTCTGAGCAATGCGTCTCCCAGTACGTAGTCAATCTCAGATGGCGTACGCTCAACAATGCCTCCCTGAACATAGTGGCTACTCCCAGCAGACCACGGAGGAGGTCCTTGTGATCCTGCCAACTTATGGTGATAGACAGACCCGTCAGAATTGGACATTTTATTTCTTTCAAAATGACATTTAGAAGGATAAAATTGTGTTTTTGTTGCATTTGTGCAGCACATATTAATTGAGTTGAGGGTGTGAGGGACTGCCAGCATGCAGGAGAGAGAGCCAGGTTTGGGAGGCACTTGACCAGGAGGCAGATGGTGCAGGTTGAGGGGTTTCTGGACTCCTATTATAGCTCCAGGTGTTGTGTGGCAGGGAGGAGGGGGGGCTATATGTCATTGACTGGTACATAATGTTTATATGCAATCTTTCATGATGACTTCTTGTTTGGCATGTTTGCTTTGATTTGCTGTTGAATTTCACAATCTTGTTCAATAAATGCAGCCTTATATTTTCCAACGAAAGATGTGTGTGTGTGTCTCTCCTTGGCGGTCCCTGGCCACTTCTCTGCCCATCTATTAAACCATGAGTGAGGCTTCTTGGAATAGATTTCACTGCAAACTGAATCACTTCTAGGGGCACCTCATTTTATCAGGTATGTCACAGTGAGTTTAAATGATTTGCGCAGGATCATACACTTTGGTTAAATGGTAAAGCCAGAATTTGAGCATCACCTTAAATTTAGGTACTTGACCACATAGCTTCCCAGCTCAAGTTGGTACAAATATGTGTTGAAGTTTGGTTTTCCATACATAAAATAATACTCAATGTTATACATATGACTTTAAAAATGCACCATGGTACCCGACTGATGTGCAAATTGATTTGTCTTCTGTGTGAAAGGTACAGTGAGCTAAAACGTGATTGTAAACCCTCCCGAGTGGGCATCTTTCTATAGAACAGGTTATTTGTCATGTTCGTTCTCATTAGAGGGGCTCTTTTTGACCTTTTTGCCCATTGTTTTAGACAGGACTCCAGTGCAAGGAACAGATGCACGACACACATAAATGAAGAGGCCACAGACATACATTGTTAGGAGATTTTTATTACACCTGGGGCTCATTTACCAAAGCATTTAAGTCATTATACACTCAAAAGAATGCATAGATATAACGCTGGCGGGATGTTATGTTTCGTAGAGGAGTAGCAGGCATCTGGTGGGAAGGCTATAGGGATTAACATGGCAATGGGTAGTCAACGAGTTTGTAAATGACCAAACGCACCCACAGGCTGTGTGTCCCACCTCACGTCCAATCTCCAGCCTATCAGTGTTCCAATGGAAGAGTTCTGGCTTAGAGCCAAAATGAAAAAGTTATGGATGTAAGTCTCTGAATCAAGCATAAACATCAGCATCGCTTTGGTCAGCTTTCCAGGTCATTGTTTGCAAATCAGCCTTCGCCCTCCCACTAATGTGAGAAGCTCTGTGAGCAAACTGCTAGACCAGAAGGTCTAAAGATGCCTATGGTGGCTTATGTCCCAGTTCAGGGGGGACATGGACTAGCAATTGAGATTCATTTGCACCGTTTGGTGGCAGAACCAAGACTCATTTGCTAATGGCTTGTCTCCTTCTGTAATGGCACAGACATGCCAACAGATTATGACGTGGAAGGCTGCCCAGAGCAAGGATAGAGGTAATGTTTAATTAACAACCTTGCATCTATCACTTTTTGATTTTACTACACTCCCCCCTCCAGAGTTCCATTGTTCTTACTACCAATCCTATTTTTTCACTTATGCTCAATTAGTAAATGTCTCTGCTGCCTCATGCCAAACTCTTTAAAAAACGGAATCAACTTTCTCTTGGCTTCCAATGCCATCCCCACCCTTTCCTCTCCTATCACCTTCCCGTCTGAAATTCTTGCTCCCTCACACAAGACTTCCAATATTGGGATCCTATTTCATAATGACATACAACTGCAAGAATTAGTCACTACCACAGCCTCTGCTACTCATATTAACCTCCTCAACATTCTGAGAATTCACCTTTTTCTTACTAACCACTGTACAAAAACTTGAATCTCCACTCTCCTTCTCAGCAAACCTGACTACTGCTGATGGATACTCCTTGACCTTCCTCTTTACTGCTTTCTCCCTCGAAACATAGTCCACAACTTTGCTATCCACACTCTCTACTACCAGAGGCACCACCAAGGGGTGCCCAAGGGGGGCCACTGCCACCCTTAAAGACCACTGCCCGCCCGACCAGCCCGCCTGCCTCTTATGGATGCAACTTCATGTGCCACCCCAAGTGGCCTCATCAGGTCACCCCTATGAAAAATGTCTGTAGGCACCACTGTCTACAGCCTACCCAAATCTTCCCTCACTCTACCTACTAACAAAATGAAAGTTAGCTTTGCTCTCTTTTCAGGTTCCTACTCCCAGTCCACAAAGCTACCAATATCAATGAGTCTCAATACCTGTCTGATTGTATCTCAATTTACTCACTCTTTACTTGAGTAGGATGACCCACACATCCACCACTTATTCACAAACCCTTTTGGTCAACATACTTCATTTAATATCAATTTGATTTATATTAAACATTAATTCTTTTCAATCGTCCTCATAATTCTATGAATGTTCCATACCTCTACATTTCATTTATGTGCACATCCTATTATGTGTGGTAACAACATATCTTTTATGTCATATTCGACAATAATTTAAGTGCTACATAAAAGACATCACTGACACTAAAAGGAAACACTACCCTAGCACCAATATGTGGAAGTTTAAAAAGACAGCGATAAGAACAATAATGTATGAATCGTAAACCTAAAACCTAACTACACAACATTCCTTAAAACATCTCATACGTGTGACACTATTCATATATCTTATTTTGTATCCAACATGTTTCTGTCTTAATACAATTAATGTTGACATTTTTCAGTCAATAATGCTTGATTATTTGGAATATGACATCTCGTTTCAGATCCGGCTCTTTACTTTGTGGTCCAAATCTCGTTTAAACATCAGGGTATGATATAGGGTATTATTCCTCTCCCATCAATCGGAAGGAACAAACTCACCTATTCTACCTGTGCACATGAGTCTGGAAAACCTTCCAGAAATCAGGAGAGCTAATTAGTTTAACTTTATTATTTATATATGCTGCAGCATACAGCACAATTTTAAGGTGTTGGAATACCTCTAAAAAAATCTCCATACTGGACCAGCTTTAGTGATACGCTTGATCCATACAACTCAACTTGCTGTTCCTCACATGTACCTCTCAACATGAATGATGACAAATCACCCTTATGCCTTCAAACGCATCAAACATCCATTGCACTATGTTGATTTTGAAACACTGAATAATTCCATCTCGATTGGAATATAGTTAGACTTACTGTATGCTGTTTAGAGTATCTTGTCTTTGGTCTAGTCTGTGTAGACCCTTGTCTCTCCAGTCATTACTTCCTCTCGATCTGGGACATTCTAAAATGGAAGAAATTGAAAACATTCCCATACTCAGAAAGCTATCTCCAGTGCATAAATCACCATGGTTTGTATTGTACTGTATTCATCATTTAAATAGCACCCTTTCCCCTTTTGTATGGCTTAAATGCGCTTTGTGGTTTGAAGCGCCCTCAGTGATCGCAATTCATTTTTACGCGGTTCTAAGAGTTTAAATTAAAAGAAGCATGTGTGCATTTTGCTGGGTTAGGACACAGGTGGGCTGCAGTGTTTAATTTGTAAAAAAATAAGTGCCAGTGCCCAAACAATATTGGCCCCATAATGCCGGGAGCGGCACCACCCTCAGCGCAGGCGCGCCAGCCGCGCCAGTTCAGTGCTAGACCTACCTAGATTGGCCCACCACCAGCCCATCACACTGCTGCTGCTCCATGCCACATGTTTGGCGCTGCAGCTGCTGGCACAGGCTAGTAGTAAATACGCAACTAAGACATGCTCCTCCTGTAACTGCGCCTCGATGCCCCCAGGCTGTGTGAACGCTTTAAAAATTCAAATAAATAAAAAAACATTCTGTTTCAGTCACAGTTGCACTTTATTTGTCTCTACCCCTTCTGCCCCATCTGACAGTCTGTTAAAGTACACCAAGTATTTTTAATCAGTTAACTCCAGGAATAGCACCCTCCCCTCACCCCGTTCTTCAGTCACCTCATCCAGGTGTTTTGTGTAATCAATTTACTCTCAAGCCCTTATTAGTCATCACATCTCATAAATGCATCCCCCTTCACCCTTCCTTCATGGTGTTGTATAACTTGGAAAAAGTCATTTCTGCAAGACATGGGCCTCATTACAAGTTAGGAGGCAGCCATGGTGCTGTTAGCACCATGGCTGTCTCCAAACCGGGCTTCATTACCGGGTTCCTTCAATGAGGAATAACCAGGTCATTCCAACATTGGAGGACCCGGTTATTCCTCCTTGAAGGAACCATTCCCCATTCCCATTTGAGCCCCCATAGGGCTCAATGGGAATGGGGAGGGAGGTAACAACGGGCACATCACGGACGGCCCGTTATTACCTCCCTCTTCCCCTCACGGGACCCGGAAAAGATGTCTGGTTTTACCAGACGTCTGGTCTGGGTCCCGCAAAGGGAACCTCGTAATTGCGCATCCCGTAATGAAGGGTGTCGGTCCCGTACCGGCACCTTCATTATGGGAGCGCAAGCCTCCTAATGAGGCCCATTGTTGTGAAATCAACGGCCTGTGCTACTTCTGCTTTAGGGCCTCTTTCCACCAAAACACATATTAAAAAAACTAAATATGTTTTGTCACCCAATATTCAGGAGCCAGAGGAGAATGCATATTCGGATATCTCCTTCCCACTGACATGTTCTTGACATACTTCACTAAACTACGGGGTGTAACAGAACCCACCTCCCTATCTGAGGATTCCTATCTGAGGATTGCATGTGCTCTCAATCAGAGCACATGCTCGGAGCGTACTGTACGCAGGTTAAGGGCCCACATCTGGTGTATAAACTACAGATCAGGATAGAAAACATGCACTGGAATTATGTAAAAAAATGACAGCAAAAGATGGTTGAGGATTATTCACGAATACTCAACTAGTGCTTTTATTTATGACGACAGATTAGTGGGCACGTGCACCATGTTTATCCCTGTCTAGTTTCCATGTATGTATCTTTAAGCCTGAAATGGCATTTCAGAAGTTCATCTTTGCATGGGGTTTTCTCGCGAAGTACAGCCGGTTCGGTTTCGGCCGGATATTTGCACCGTTACAGGTCCCCTCGCTGGAGCTCGTTTGTGAACTAATGAGGCCGATAACATTAAAAGGATGAACGGAAACACCCAGGTACAAATTCACAGTTCATGTTCCGCTTAGATTAATGATATCCAGGGTTGGACTGGGGCATACAATTGTCTCGAGTCGGGCTCGGCACCAATGAAAAAGTGGCCAAAGTTGCAAATAACAAGTCATTCCTTTTGTGACAGACACTAGTGGGAGCACATAGAGCACGTAGAGCCCGTGCCCCGCCCAGTCCTGGGCTTTGCCCGGCCTTGCCTCAATCATTTAGGCTAACTTCCATGGGGCCACCACCGCCACTGCCATGCTGAGCCTGATGACAAAAATAGGTGCGCGGTGCAGCGGCCCAACGGAAGGTAAGATTTTAAAAGAAAAAACATATATTTGGGTGGCTGGGGCCCATCACTTTCGAAGTGATGGGCCACAGCCACCACTCAAAATAAGTTATTTCTTTTAAAACCTACCTTCCGTGGGGCGGGGCCCCGGCCACCAGCCACACGGAAGGTCAGGTTTTCAAAGAAAAAAGTAAAAAACATACTTTTGGGCATAATCCATGAGCCGGGCCGTCTGCGGCAGAGTCATCCGACTCAGTCTGCGGCAGCCACCAGCCGCTGGTCACAGAAATGCACTGGCACTGACTGCAGTCAGCAGCACACTGTACACAGGACACACAGACAGAAGCCCGGGCGTTGACGGGCCCTTGGTGGGGTCCTGACTCCTGGGCAGTCAGGACACCACCAGGGGACCGTGCCGCCACCTGGGCCCCGACCTGGGCCTTCCTTGCCTGATCACTTGACTGTGACAGGTTCAGGCTGCACCGCACGCAACAACAAGTGACTTACCTGCTTTGCCGGCTGGGACTTGGTCCCCTGTCGGGCCTCAGGGTGGGGGGGGGTGGGGCGGGAGCGCACACTGGCACTCGCACAAATGAAAAAGCAGGCAGAGGGGGCCCCAGGAAGCAACTAGGCCGCACCACGCAGTGCAGCAGGGCAGGCTGTCTCTCTCACAAGTCAGGACCGACGACGCCACGCCTCAACACCTTCACTTCACAGTAACTCGTGAAATGAAGGTGGCGCTGCGCTGCCTCCTGTGGCAATAAGAACACGTCACCATGTAATTTCACTGGCTCAGAAGAACAGCCAATGAAAACTGCACATTCTGTGTTACTATACAGAAAGTATCAAATACTGCATAGTAACAACAGAATGGTAGTTTTCATTGGCTGTTGTTTGTAACAGTTTGTTGTTCATTGCTATTGCTTGTCCCTCCCAGGACCAGCCAGCCATGGCCTGCAACCTGCAACCACGAGAGTGATCAAGATCAGAATGACAAATCCCAATGATTTATAATGAAAGCAAAGTGAAGTGGAAGAACAAACAAAGCAATTGCACGTGCGCTGGCCCCGCATGAGTTCCGGTGCCCAAAAAAGAGTGCCGGTGTTGGGCACTGGCAACCACCCCCACAAATTAAGCACTGGTGGGCTGGCTAGGCTCCAGCAAGCAGGCCGGAGGTCAGGCACGTGGGTGGGTGCTGTTTGTGGTTTAGGATAGAGTGCTAGTGCTGAAGATTCGTTGTTTGCCCAGCTAGACCAAATTGTTTTCATAGGCTGTCGCTGTACAGTAATGGTATAGGTGTTGAGGTGCGTCAGGTGTTTCAGTGTGGATGGCTATGTGACCTGCTAGACTGGAAAAGCATAGTCAGAGCTGCATTCTAGGGTGCATGGATGGGCGGCCGCACCTGGGGCCTGTATCCACAGACATGGAGTACGGTATACGTACCATACGCTTGGATGGAGTTCGACTGCAATGTTCTTTTTCTTGGTCCAATGCGATTGGCTGGTCTCGCTATTCGTGATCTCCCTGTAACAAAAGCCTGAGCAGTGAGAGAGGGATTGAGAGGGAGGGGCATGGTGGGGTGAGGGGAGTATGATAGTTTTTCATGATGTGCCAATGTGAACTCTGCCGGCATCCGTGGGGTATTGTTGTACTTGAGTAAGCATTTATGTGCACCTATCGATAGTGTAGAGTGCGAGAGGCTTTCAAGAAAAGGGAGGCAAAATCCAGGTTTTTTGGGCCTTTCTGAATGCCAGGTGATTGTCAATATTGCAAATTTGCTGGGGTAGGAAGTTCCAGAGGATCAGCGTTTAGACAGAGAAAGAGGAACCGCCCGGTCTGGAGGAGTTGTAATGTGTGACAACTAGGAGAGATGCTGTGCGAGATCTGAGAGTCCTTGAGGGGTGAAAGCAAGTGACTTTTTTGTCTTTATGGAATTTTGGGACAGTGTTGTGGATAGGCCAGTGGGTGATGCACATGGCTTTATAGGTAGTGCATCGACCAATAGGGAGCCAGTAGAGGACTTCGTGTAGGGCTGATGTGTTCTCTGGGAGGTAGGTTAATGAGCAGGCTGGCTGCAGAATTTTGGATTCTTTGCAGTTTCCTTAGCTGAAAGGCTGGTGTGCCTAGGTAAAGGCAGTTTGCGTAGTCTAAATGGGAGAGGATGATGGAGATGATGGCGGAGAAACGGTGAGGAAAGGTGAGGTAAGGGAAGATATGCCTGAGGATGTGCAGATGGAAGAAACATACCATTTTGTTGTGTTGGGAGAGGGATAAATCCGTGTTCAGTGAGCATCCAAGGTTTTTCACTGAGGTGGAGGTTGCCATTGGGGGGACTAGGGATTGCTGCCAGGGAATGGGTTGGGGCAGGAGCGCTGTATTCCTGCAGACTAGGATTTCAGTTTTCCCAGGACTGAGGATGAGGTGGCTCGTCGCCATCCAGTAGTCAATATCAGAGAGGCATGATGACTAATCTGGACGGTTGGAACCTGGTGATTTTGTGATTTTAAGGATGATCTGGGTGTTGTCTGCATAGCTGTAGCAGGTACGATTGTGGGAGCGGATGAGTGCGAGGAGAGGGTTTAGATAGACGTTGAAGAGCAGAGGAGATAGGGATGCTTCTTGTGGGACCCCTTTTGTTACTGGTCATGAGGTGTAGGCAAACAAGTGGAGGAGCATTATTTGTGAGCCATTAGAGATGAAAGAGGAGATCCAAGAGAGGGCAGTGTCTTTGATTCCTAATGAATGTAGCCTCTCTAGGAGGATGGTGTGATCAATGGTATGGAAAGCGGCGGGGGTTGGAGGATGAGTACAGCGCAGCCTTCTGCCTCCTCTGTTCTTTTTAGGTCATCCCAGATGGACACTAGGGAGGATTCTGTTCCCCGGAACGGTCTTAAGCCAGATTACGCAGGGTCAAGAAGGTTGTTGGCTTCAGTGAAAAGGCCAGGCTGCTTGTATGCAGTGCGGTCCATGAGTTTGGGCAGGAAGCAGGTGTTGGAGATGGGCCGGTAGTTCTAGGGGAGGAGTGGATCGAGTGTAGGTTTTCTGAGAAGGGGTTTGATGTAGGAGGTTTTTAGGGCTTCTGGGAAGGTTCCCGATGTTAGGCAGTGGTTGAGGATTGAATGTGCGATACTGCCTGCACAGGTTGAGGCTGGAATGTTTTGGCGGAGGGAGGGCGGGCGGGCGGACAGGGAGCCTCAGGGTAGCCTGATGGCTTTGTGCTAGGAGCAAGAGGAATTCCTGGTGTGAGATTGGAGACAAACAGGTGAAGGTTTGTATCGAAGGGGGGGTTTGGCGGGGGTCGGGCTGTGCATGGGTAGGGGGCCGGGGCATGTGTTGGAATTTAGAGATGATGATGAAGTGGCTGTCGATAACGACATTGTGGAAGTGTTCTGATAAGGCGTCACTTAGGGATTTGGAGATGGGTCGGGGGTTAGAGCAGGCCGGGGAGTTGTATTCGGAAATGATTCTATGCAGTTCCTTGCTCGGGTTGCCTGAGTTTAAGATTCTGTTCCCATAGGATGCTTTCTTGGTTTTTCGGATTTCCAATATGTATGCTCTGGTTAGTCTTGCTAGGGCAGTTTTGTTCGTGGCCTTAGGGATGGTTTTTCAGGTCTGTTCGAGACGTTGCTTGAGGGCTTTTAGTGATTCGAGGTTGGCGGTGTACCACCTGGGTGTGGGTCCTGATCTCTCAGAGGTCCATTTTGTTGGGGTGAGGGGTTTAAGGGCACTTGACATCCAGAGGTCCAAGAGTTTGATGGGGGATGGCCCTTCCTCGAGGGAGAATGTTGGGAGAGAGGTGAGGAGGGAGTTGGCTAGATCTGGGGTGATAATTACCTTTTTCCATAATGGAGTGGGCAGTGTGGAGGTTGGTGCTGGTCGTGCATGGCCTTGGGTGTGGAATGCAGTGGAAAGTGGTACAGAGAAGAAGATTGCTGAGTGATCATTTCATGATAGCGACGTGGAGGAAATGTGGATATCTTTGTGGTGCTGCAGATTCCATTGTGGAGATGTGTTGTGTCAGGTTGAAGGCTTCTAGGTTGTCTGTGAGAGATGGGGTCATAGGATTTGAGGGTGAGTCAAACCAGATGTTGAAATCCCCTAGGATGGTAAGTGTTGGCTGGAGGATGAGGTTGGCTGAGGTGCCCTTATTTATGAGTGGGAATTGGTGTTTGTGTAGTATCGCAAGTCCTCGACCCCTGCGTGATCTGTTCCGAACAGTAAGTTTGTACCTGGGCGGGAAGGCCTCATGCGCAATGGGCTCATAATCATCAGCAAACCAGGTCGCTGTGATGAAAAGGACATTTGCATTTTCTTCTGTGATAAGGTCAAAGATGTACAATTTGTTTTTGGAGACTGACTTGGCGTTGATGAGGGCGCAAGAGAGTTGGTGGGGTATGCTTGCAAGTGCTGGACGGGTCGGGTTGGGGATGGTAGGAGGAGCGGGAGTGGAGAGGGGGTTTCCAGGGGTTGGGGGAGGATGTAACCATGGGAGGGCATTAGGGGAAAGGGATTGGTTGAGGTGGGTCGGGGCAAAGGGGTGGATAGGGGAAGGTGTTGGGAGGGGGTGTGGAGTGGTGGAGGAGAACCAGGGGGATGGGCAAAGAGGAGATTAGGGCTAGGACTGGGTTGGGTGCCGGCAGGGGGGTTTGGGCCCTATAGTGAGGTCGCAGGGCTTGGGGTCTGGGTTGGAGAACGGGTGATGCTAGGAAGGGCCTGAGGTGGCCTGGGCCTTGCCTTGAAGTTTGGGTGGCCGATGGGGTGGGGGTGAGGGTGGACTGGGCTGTGGAGGTTAGGGTTTTGGTCAGGGCTGCTCTTGCTGCACTATGAGAACGAAGCGTGAGTTGGGGGCGGGGGCGCTATGATGTTCGGGAGATGTGCAAGCAGAGGGTGCAGGTGAGTAGCTAGTGGGGGGTTGGTTGGGAAGGTTGTTTTGAGGTTGTTTTAACTGGGTTGCTGGGTGGTACGTATGTTCCAGGGTTCAATGTTTTCTGCTCCCGCTCTCCATCGTGCCGCTCAGGATCTACATGGAGGGTGTAGCAGGTGGGGGGTAGGGGGTTTCAACATGCGAGGAGGAGGGACCTAGGGGCTTTGGATGGTGGGCTGGTGACTGCGAGACAAGGAGAAGGTTTGGGATGATGGGCTGTGTGTTGTGGATGGCTTGGTTAGGGTGTGGTGGGTCTCCTCAGACTTACTGGTGCGCCACCATGCAGCTCTGATTTGGCCAGTGTGTGGCATGGTGTCTAATCTGTGGGAATTATACATCAGATTATCTGACTGAGTAGAGGGGGGCACGTCCAACTGGGGTACAAAATAAATATGTACTCACCTGGCCTTGTGGCACCTGGTCAGGGGGTTGGATCACCTAAACAAGGGTACCACTGTAGACAGTAAAATGCAGTAGCACCTATATATGGGAAACCTGGCTAGCAGGATAAACACCTAAATGGGGATTACAAAATTAGAGAGTAAAACACATTAGTACCCAGATTTTGGACAACTGGATAGTGGGAGGAACGCCTAAATGGGTTACAACAGTACACAGTAAAATGCAGTAACACCTAGATTTGGGACATGTGGATAGCGGGAGAAACGCCTAAATAGAGATTGAAACAGTAGACAGTAAAATGCAGTACCACCTAGATTTGGGATACCTGGATAGCGGGAGGGACACCAAAATGGGGATACAACAATAGACAGTGAAATGCAGTAGCACCTAGATTTGGGACACCTAGATAGCGGGAGAAATGCCTAAATGGGGATACAACAGTAGACAGTAAATCGCAGTAGCACCTAGATTTGGGATACCTGCATAGAGGGAGAAATGACTAAATGGGGTTATAACAATGCAGGCAGTAACTACAAGGTTTGGGATACTAGGGCGGAGGGGTAAATGCCTTTTCTGCGAGTACAACATTGGACAATTTGCCTAGATGTGACATGTTGCTACCTGACCCAATTTGTCTGAATGCGAGATATGGCTGACTACACAATTTACCTAGATGAGAGATATGGCTGACTAACACAATCTACCTAGATGCAAGTTAATCCTGACTAACACAATCTACCTAGAGGCAAGATATGGCTGACTAACACAATCTACCTAGATGCACGCTATAGCTGACTAACACAATCTATCTAGATGTGAGATATGCCTGACTAACACAATCTACCTAGATGGGAAATATGGCTGACCAACACAATCTACCGAGATGCGAGATATAGCTGACTAATGCAATCTACCTAGATGCAAGCTATGGCTGACTAACACAATCTACCTAGATGCGAGATATAGCTGACTAAGACAATGTACCTAGATGCGAGATATGGCTGGCTAACACAATCTACCTAGATGCGAGATATAGCTGACTAACACTATATACCTAGATGCGAAATATGGCTAAGCGACACAGTTGGCTTAGGCACTGGATATGGCTTACATACAAATGTGCAACAAACTACAGGCTTTTAGATAATACGATAAATAAGAAAATAGGATGGGTCAGACAGTCTAATGCTGGTCCCCTGTCCAGACTTTGCCTAACTTCTCAGTCGCTGCTGGCTGATGGCTGCAGGCTCCTCAGGCTAACACGGGCCAACACGGTCTGAAGCTACTTCTTCAAGAGCTGCCCTTCGCCACAGGGGGCTACAACGGGTAGGGTGTAAGATGTATGATGTGGGGGCTATGGGCCAATCCTGGGATGGGGGAGCTCCTGGAGGTGGGGAAATCACACAGGGAAGAAGGAAGTGGGTTAGGGAGGAAGGGAGCAAAAACAGGGCGAAAATGCTCTTTAAGGTGAAATTGACACAAAAGGGACACCGGACAGCAGGGCAAAGCCTTACCTCGAACCAGGGACCAAAGTGGCTGAGGTGAGGTGACGAACACCGGGTCTAGGCATGCAATTTAACTGGTGGACTACCACTGGCCAATCAGCAGAGGGGGGAGGGCCCGGAGGCGGGAGAATCACACAGGGAAGAAGGAAGCGGGTCAGAGAGGCATGGAGAAACAACACTGGCAAAATACAGAGCAAATATGCTCACAAAGGCAAAATTAACACAAAGAGGACACCGGAATGCAGGGCAAAGCCTTACTTCGAGCCAGGGACCAAAGTGGCTGAGGTAGGGTGACGAACGCCAGGTCTAGGCCTGCAATTTAGCTGGTGGACTACACTGGCCAATCAGCAGAGGGGGTAGTGCCTGGAGGTGGGAGAATCACACAGGGTGGAAAGAAGCGGGTCAGGGAGGCAGGTAGAAACAGTGCTGACAAAAACAGAGCAGAAATGCTCACAAAGGCAAAATTGACACAAAAAGGACACCGGAAAGCAGGGCAAAGCCTTACCTCGAGCCAGGGACCAAAGTGGTTGAGGTAGGGTGACAAACGCCAAGTCTAGGCCTGCAATTCAGCTGGTGGACTACCACTGGCCAATCAGGGGGGGCGGGATGGCCTGGAGGCGGGAGAATCACACAGGGAAGAAGGAAGCAGGTCGAAGAGGCAGGGAGCAACAATGCCAGCAATAAGAGAGTGAAAATGCTCACAAAGGCAAAATTGACACAAAAAGGACACCGGACAGCAGAGATAAGCCTTACCTTAAGCCAGGGACCAAAGTTGCTGAGGTAGGGTAGTGAACGCTGGGTTTGGGCCTGCAATTCAGCTGGTGTACTACCACTTGCCAATCAGAGGAGGGGGGAGGGCGTGGATGTGGGAGAATCACATGGGGAAGAAGGAAGCGGGTCGGGGAGGCAGGTAGCAACAATGCCAACAAAAAGAAAGCAAAGATGCTCACAATTGCAAAATTGACACAAAAGGGACACTAGACAGCAGGGCAAAGCCTTACCTCAAGCCAGGGACCAAATGCACTGGTCTATATAGTATTTAATTGTTTTCTTTTTGGCAACTATATCTCTTCATGTTGACTGGCTCTCTGTTTCTTACCAACCTTTTACCCGTTCCGATACCGCAGTATGCTCTCCATTCGAACCTAACCCCCACAAAATATTACGGCTGCTCTTTAAGTGAGCACCGCTGTTCTAATATTTAAATATCTTCCGTACCCTCTGTACGCCGCTGATTGCAATCAGCTGACCACTGCTACGTGGCTACTGCAGAAGGGGTTTACATGTGTAAACAAATCTGGCAACCATGTTATTGTATCACTTAATACCCTAACATTCTACTGTTTCTTTTTTTCGCTTCTGCCATGAGCAGATCTACACTATCAATCGATTGTTAGTGAGTGTGAAAGGATCTTTTTCTCTATTCAAAGTAGCAAAATTATGGGAATACAAGAGTACAAACTGCTCTTTCTAAACTGCCCCTATTTACCCTACTCCTAATCTTTTTTTAAAAAGATGGAGGGGGAAGAAAAATAAATAATTAATCCTTTCCTGGGGGAACCTCAGTGGTGCACGGTACACCAATACTAAATTTCCCATGGATGCACATGGGAAAATGTCATGGTTCTCTGTCAACCCAGCAATATTTTGAGAATGGCAATAAACTTTTGAGATAAAATAGGGAGATATAAATCTTTCTTTACAAATCAGCTTATTATATCCCAACCTCCAAGGGGATGTGGCCTGATCCTGTACATTATTTTACCAATACTGGCACCACTCAATGTTTTCATTTAAACCATGTATATGACTCTTAGTCTGAAAAATGAATCTTTTTCCAGTTCTATCAGTTTTCTTTGTATTTCTTATTTGCTGTTACCTTATACTCTCTTTATCATAGTCCACAAAATGTTTCACTAGTGGTGCCATCAAGATTTTGTTTTAGAATGCAACTTGAATGTTCTACCATTCTGATCTTTATCATGCGTGTCATCGTACCAAAGTATTTCAAATCACATGGACAAGACACTATAAACATCATAGAGTAAGATTGGCTATATTCTTATCTATGTGGATGTTGTTAGAGTTTTGAAATCAACAAACTGCAATGGATGTTTGCTGTGTTTAAAGATATAAGGGTGATTTTTCATCATTCATGTTGGCAGGTACGGTGAGAAACCTGACGGTGTCTCCCTAGCTAGTCCCCAGGGATCTGTCATCCAGTTGGCCAGGACATGGCCATCGCTATTGGATCCAGTTCCAGGGGGTGGACCAGTGAGGGAGGATCACCTGGATGGGGGGTCCTTGGGGAGTGAGAGTGGGACACTGATGTGTGAGACATGATATCCCCCTTCTTTCAACACCATTTCGCCATGCTACCATGTAGGATATTCTTAAACACTGCCCCCCCCTTTTTCCCACATGAATGCTTTTGCACAACACGAAAGACAACAGAATAACACTAGAGCCATTTACCTGACATGTCCCAATACAAGGGCCAGGCAAAGTCAGGCAATTGACCAGAATCACACACACAAACACACACCTGATGGCCCTTTCCATTCCCGACAGGAATAAAAGGTGGAGCAAAAGACGAGCAAGGCAGACCGCACAACGTGAGAGATAACTCAGCATGGCAGTTTAAGAGGAGGCAGAAGACGGCGAATACCAAGAGGGCTGCAAGGAGAGAAGCGACCATGCCCTTTTCGACCCAGGTCCGTGAAACCTCTGCAGAAAGTATAAGACTGTGAACAATAGCCAGTTTGTGTTGCAGCAGATGTCTACGGTACACGAGTCCCTCCTCCACTGATAACCAAGCCGGGGAAAGACGCTGTTCTCGGAGGCACCAACCTTGACTCCAGGGATAAAGAAAGGCAAGCGGTTCAACACTGCTGGTGAGTCGAAGGAAGAATCAATGAGAAACCAAACTGTCTTGAATAAGAAGTAGCCAATAGCTAATTTAAACTTTGAAATTGTAAAGATACGATTGAGGAACGAGGGGGAAAACTAGCAACAGAGGATGCCGGCACCACGTGGTTGCTCAGGCAAGAAACTCTGGATGATTACCTGATGATAGAAACTACCAGAACCAGAAGCCCTTAGGAAGAGGCGAAAAAAGGTCAAAGTGGTCATACAGGGGTCTTGTAAAATCCTCTGTACCGTTGAAAGTCTTTGACGGACAGATGATTGTGAAGATAAGGGAAATAAATCTTGTTTGGCGAAATGAGTGCATGAACAGTATAAGGTAAAAGTTGGCAAGAGTGAACACGGAAGAGGGAAGCCGACAATCATAGACAAAGCCTGAAGTACTGTTTAAAAATACATCAAGACTCGTGAAAGTAAGAGGTATTGGAAGACGAGGGGAAGTGAATTGTCCCCCTTATCAAGTGGGTCCGAGCCTGGTCGAGGGAGATCCAGGGATGAAAAGTCATCTCCCAAAGTTCATTGAGAAAGGAACTGTTCAATTGATTGGTTGAATACGATATGTAAGAGGTCGGCACCCAGAAGAGGCGGCCCAGGGGTGAGGCCATCACCCAACGTGAACTGTGGAAAATAACTATTTGTTTGCTTGTTGGATACATCAGGCCTCGATGGCAAGAGACTTTTTAATGCAAAGAGACTTTACCATCGAAGAACCCGATAGTTGGACCGAAACTGTTGGCTCGTGCTGAGAAATCATGAGCGTGTGCTGTTCAACTTTGTCCTGTACTGAAAATGTCGGGAAGGGAGACCGCTGGCAATCACACCCTGACTTATTATTTGGAACACTTCTTTTCTTGATTGAAACCCTATCGCACACTCTTTCTATAGTTAGTTGTAAGGAATTGGTGATAGGTGTTTCTTATTATAGGCCCTTTTATTTTAACACAACACCACTAGGATGCCTTATTTTTCATTTGATGGTCGACGTTTGTGCCCATCTTAGATTTAGGTTTAGCTTAGCGTTTTTCCACTCTACATTTATTGTTCAATAAACACCCTTGAACTGTGATCACTTGTGTCTGTCTTTACTGTTGCCACCATGAGTTCCTTACAGTACATATGAGGAACAGCAAATTGAGTTGCGTGGATCAAGCATATTCATGAAGCTGGTCCAGTATGGAGATCTTTATGAGGAAGTTCAGCACATTAAAAGTGGTCTGTGTTGCACAGCACATGTATATAATGTAGTGAAACTAATTAGCTCCCCCATTGTTTTCTTTTTCCAGACTTATGTACATGGGTACAATAGTTGAATGTGTTCCTTCCAATTGATGAAGGATATGAAAAATAGTGTATAACATACCCTGATGTTTGACTGAGATTTGGACCACAAAGTAATGAGCCATATCTGAAATGAAATGTCATATTCAAAACAGTCAAGCATTATTCTCTGAAGAAGGTCAACATTAATTGTACAAAGACAGAAACGTGTTGGATACAAAGGAAAATATGTGAACAGTGTCACATGTATAAAATGTGTTAATGTATATTGTTTAGTTTTGTTTTAGGTTTAGGATTCACAGATTATTGTTTTTATCGCCGTCTTTTTAAACTTACACATATTGGGGTTAGAGTAGTGTTTAATTTTGATGGCAGCGGTGCCTTTAATGAAGCACTTGCATAATTGTGGAATATGGCATAAGAGAAAAGTTGTTAGCACACAGAATAGGATATGTACATAAATGAAATGTAGGGGTATGGAACATTCATAGGATTAGGCAGATGATTGAAAAGATTTAATGTTGAATAAAATCAAAATTACATTACATGAATTAATGTTGACCAAAGGGGTTTGTGAATAAGGGGTAGATGTTTTGAGTATCCTTCTTAAGGAAATAGTGATTGAAGAATTACAGGATAGGTAGGAGACCAATTTTTCCATGTTATCTTCTAATTAGAGATCTCAGTTTAATCACAATCTCGTTCCCTTCAAACCTCCTTTGCACAGCCCATACCCTCTGTGTGCCTCCTGTCACTTCCACTCTTTCTCCCTAAGCGCCCCACACCACTGGAACCCACTGCCGATAACAGTCAAACCCATCCCAACTCTGGATCTCTTCAAAGCTCAGCTTAATCTTCGCTTACTTGCTAGAGAGGGAGCCCCTTTTTCCTCCCCCCATCCTCCCTACACAACCCAACCACTGCCTCCAGTGATTCTTAATAATGTAATGTGGTATATTTAAATTGTACACCACTTTAGTTTGAAGCATGTGCCCCCTTAGGTTAATGTTACCTTTGTAAGTCACCTGTTATTTTTATAATTATATATACATATATTCTGTTTGTTTTGTCCCTGGCGTATGTCCCACTCTTTTACATCCTCATAAATGGGCTCACCACTTGTTCTCATATTTGATATTCTACAGGTACTCTTTGTGGGAATGTAGCCAACATCTGTAGATGTGTTATTGTAAATCATTCTGATGGAAATTGACATCCCTGTATTTTGAATAAATATAAATATAAATACAAAAATCCATGATCCAGAAAATGTAGTTCATCAGCATTACTGCATCAAGGAATATGTGCCAATCAGGATTCTTTTTCCACTGAAATGTCCATCGCTAGAAAATTACATAAGACTGTTTGACTCAAGAAGACTGTCTAACTTTCTACACATGTTAATCATTTTTTCCGAGCACCACTAACAGCAAAGGTCATGTGACTTAGTGCAAACTGTGGGACTCTGGCCCATCCATCCAACCTCTATTTCTCATGCGCACTACTGAGCACATCATAAGAACATCCCCTGCAATCATTAGGAGCAATTCCCCTGGCACTGCTGACTGCCTCAATCCTGTGACATAGCGCCTGCCTTCTTGCTGCTCATTCACCAATCAGCAAATTCTCCTTTGTGCCACAACATCTTCTCTACATCAATTAAGGAATCAGTATGAAAAGGGCCAATGTAAAAATCCCTGCTCATATGACCCAGGGCAAACATGTGCATCACCCCACATTTGGCTCTCCACTTCCCTACTGTGCGGAGTCCGGAATGAAACTCAGACACAATTTAGACATGGTTTTGGCTAAAGAATTTTATTGATAAATGAAAAGGGTTGGGAAAATGTTTTGCTGTCAATGCGCTATAGGTGGTACCCTTCTGCAACTCATAAATAAGGATCTGTCAGTGTCAGAATGACAAAACAAAATGGCCCTGTGTCTACAATACTATTCTGACCCTCACATTCTAATGAAAATTTAAAGTGAAAAGGATAATGTCTTTGTACTTCAGTGTTTTAGTTATGTTCAAATGGGCCAAAGCAATAAGTAACCCCAACAAAACGTCTCTCAAGGATATTGCTCCTTTTTCCGGAGGGGGTCACCTTTCCCCTGGATCCTTCTTCACGCTTTCTTTCAAATAACAGTTCTTGTCTTCTCTCTTGATGAATACAAAAATAATACACAATTATCTTTGGCCTTTAAGTTGTCAGGATGCCTGTTGTACTCTCCTGCCAGGGATGATCTGCTCTCTTACACTCTTGTAGTTGCCTGGTATACTCTCTTGCCAGGGCTTCTGAAGTTCACACACTGTAACTGCCTTGTATACTCTCCTGCCAGGGCTTCATGTATTCACACACTTGTAATTGCCTGGTATACTCTTCTTGTAATTTATTTTGCCTGCACCTCCACATTTGGGAATTCACCACACTAGCCCTTTTGGCTAATTCATTCTGTCCATGGTGTATTGCTGTGTTAGTGTTTTGCTCACACTCCACTCTTGGTAATTCACCACCTTAGCACCATAGGCTAATTCACCTTGTCAATGGTATGTTGCTTTGTTGGTGTTTTGCTCCTACTTCCACCTTTGGTAATTCACCACCTTAGCCTTATTGGCTAGTTCATTTTGTCTGTTATATACTGACTTGTTACTGTTTCTTTTTCTTATATGTATATTTGGTACATACGGGCAAACTTCAAAGGTCCCCTTCTTCAGCATATGCACTTTACTTTCTCTCTTTCAGACCTAACATATGGCAGTGTTAAAGTGTTTCTGGGAACAGTAGCCTGTTTTAGTTAAGTTGCACAAAAACATTGGAGGGATGTTTCTAAAAGGTTTTGAGGGCAAGTCAGTGTTTGAAAGCTGGTCTGTAGATTGGAATAAGAGAGATTCAGCAGGGGAAGAATCATAATAGGCTATTAGAGTGTTACAAATGGGAGATTTATCCTGCAAGGGGAGAGGAGGATCCCATGTCCCATTCGATGAAGCCATGGTATTTAATCCAGAGGTTGTCTCCCCCCGATGTGATCCTCCCTCATATAGCCATCCTCAGGGTCAGGATCAGGTAGCGGCTGCCGTCCCCTCGCCACATTGGAGGCGGTCACCGCAGGGAAAATAGTGATGACTCCATCGGATTCATCACACTACCCACAAGTTTAAACAGTCACAAGTGCGTTATCATCCTATCATCCTACTAACAACCACCCACACAATGCCACCCAAAGATTCATTCACGTTTATGCTCATTAATGCACACTTTGTCACAGAGATGGTGATTTCCATGGCCACATATATCAACAACATAAAACTGAAACATGGCTTGCCACTACCTCCTCCCACATCCTGAATGTCCTTGCCTGTGAGGTCTACAGCATAGAGATGATCTGCTCTCTTACACTCTTGTAGTTGCCTGGTATACTCTCTTGCTAGGGCTTCTGAAGTTCACACACTGTAACTGCCTTGTATACTCTCCTGCCAGGGCTTCATGTATTCACACACTTGTAATTGCCTGGTATACTCTTCTTGTAATTTATTTTGCCTGCACCTCCACACTCCACATTTGGGAATTCACCACACTAGCCCTTTTGGCTAATTCATTCTGTCCATGGTGTATTGCTGTGTTAGTGTTTTGGTCACACTTCCACTCTTGGTAATTCACCACGTTAGCACCATAGGCTAATTCACCTTGTCAATGGTATGTTGCTTTGTTGGTGTTTTGCTCCTACTTCCACCTTTGGTAATTCACCACCTTAGCCTTATTGGCTAGTTCATTTTGTCTGTTATATACTGACTTGTTACTGTTTCTTTTTCTTATATGTATATTTGGTACATACGGGCAAACTTCAAAGGTCCCCTTCTTCAGCATATGCACTTTACTTTCTCTCTTTCAGACCTAACATATGGCAGTGTTAAAGTGTTTCTGGGAACAGTAGCCTGTTTTAGTTAAGTTGCACAAAAACATTGGAGGGATGTTTCTAAAAGGTTTTGAGGGCAAGTCAGTGTTTGAAAGCTGGTCTGTAGATTGGAATAAGAGAGATTCAGCAGGGGAAGAATCATAATAGGCTATTAGAGTGTTACAAATGGGAGATTTATCCTGCAAGGGGAGAGGAGGATCCCATGTCCCATTCGATGAAGCCATGGTATTTAATCCAGAGGTTGTCTCCCCCCGATGTGATCCTCCCTCATATAGCCATCCTCAGGGTCAGGATCAGGTAGCGGCTGCCGTCCCCTCGCCACATTGGAGGCGGTCACCGCAGGGAAAATAGTGATGACTCCATCGGATTCATCACACTACCCACAAGTTTAAACAGTCACAAGTGCGTTATCATCCTATCATCCTACTAACAACCACCCACACAATGCCACCCAAAGATTCATTCACGTTTATGCTCATTAATGCACACTTTGTCACAGAGATGGTGATTTCCATGGCCACATATATCAACAACATAAAACTGAAACATGGCTTGCCACTACCTCCTCCCACATCCTGAATGTCCTTGCCTGTGAGGTCTACAGCATAGAGATGATCTGCTCTCTTACACTCTTGTAGTTGCCTGGTATACTCTCTTGCTAGGGCTTCTGAAGTTCACACACTGTAACTGCCTTGTATACTCTCCTGCCAGGGCTTCATGTATTCACACACTTGTAATTGCCTGGTATACTCTTCTTGTAATTTATTTTGCCTGCACCTCCACACTCCACATTTGGGAATTCACCACACTAGCCCTTTTGGCTAATTCATTCTGTCCATGGTGTATTGCTGTGTTAGTGTTTTGGTCACACTTCCACTCTTGGTAATTCACCACGTTAGCACCATAGGCTAATTCACCTTGTCAATGGTATGTTGCTTTGTTGGTGTTTTGCTCCTACTTCCACCTTTGGTAATTCACCACCTTAGCCTTATTGGCTAGTTCATTTTGTCTGTTATATACTGACTTGTTACTGTTTCTTTTTCTTATATGTATATTTGGTACATACGGGCAAACTTCAAAGGTCCCCTTCTTCAGCATATGCACTTTACTTTCTCTCTTTCAGACCTAGTATATGGCAGTGTTAAAGTGTTTCTGGGAACAGTAGCCCGTTTTAGTTAAGTTGCACAAAAACATTGGAGGAATGTTTCTAAAAGTTTTTGAGGGCAAGTCAGTGTTTGAAAGCTGGTCTGTAGATTGGAATAAGAGAGATTCAGCACTTTCCTTTGAGGGAGCAGGGGAAGAATCATAATAGGCTATTAGAGTGTTACAAATGGGAGATTTATCCTGCAAGGGGAAAGGAGGATCCCATGTCCCATTCGATGAAGCCAGGGTATTTAACCCGGAGGTTGTCTCCCCCCGATGTGATCCTCCCTCATATAGCCATCCTCAGGGTCAGGATCAGGTAGCGGCTGCCGTCCCCTCGCCACATTGGAGGCAGTCACCGCAGGGAAAATAGTGATGACTCCATCGGATTCATCACACTACCCACACGTTTAAACAGTCACAAGCGCATTATCATCCTATCATCCTACTAACAACCACCCACACAATGCCACCCAAAGATTCATTCACGTTTATGCTCATTAATGCACACTTTGTCACAGAGATGGTGATTTCCATGGCCACATATATCAACAACATAAAACTGAAACATGGCTTGCCACTACCTCCTCCCACATCCTGAATGTCCTTGCCTGTGAGGTCTACAGCATACTGCATAGAGAATAAAAAAGGGGGCTCCACATCATCCACAAGACTACATAGACATGAATCCTTCAGGAACCCTCATTAGTCGAATCCATTCTGGACCGGTCCTGCAAATTTCCACTTCAAAACAGTAAAATAGCAACCTTCCACTTGATCCGCTGCATATCGAAGATTAATAAAGCTGGCCTTGAAGAAATCACCAACTTCATCACAGCAGCAACCATTAACCAGTCCATCATAAACTTCCTTGGAGATCTCAGTCTGCCTGGTACCAAAGCAAAAACAAAATACATTTTGGACAAGTGGGTCCCTGTCTTCTGGTTCTGCTTCATCTCCCTACTACATTTAACATGGTCGAACACATAGCAACTCCCTCTCCTCCCCCATGGGATCTGATGCCTCAGTCCTTCACTGGTTTCTGGGAAAGTGACACAATGAATACTCCTATACCCAGACTTCTTCAAACCACTGAGGCTCTCTTTGCAGACTGAACATCCAATTCTACCAGTATGCCATTGACACTCTGCTATACCTGAAGGTCAACTGAGTCAACAGCATTTACCAGCTGAAACACTGCCCTTCACTCATTTAAGCCTTGATGTTGAGTGTCTATCTGAAACTCAACCCAACAAAGGGAGATTTCATCCTCTTGAGAGACACCATAAAAAACAACCATGTACAGAACTGGCTTACAGAAATGGAACTTGATGACTTCTCCCTGCAACTCACCCCCAGTGCAAAGTCCTTCAGGCTCTTCATTGACTGTGACAGCTCCTTAAAACACAGATCACAAAGAAGATTTGGATCCCCTAGTGCCAGCTCTCAAATTTTCAAAAACTTCAGCCTTTATCCCCACTTAGAACTTCAGACACACTTTGCAAGTCTGTGTGGCTTTCCATCTGGAGGGTGGTAATGCCATGCCGGAAGGTGACCCAGCCTCCACCCTGGAATTCTAAAAACGGTCACACAAGTTACAGTGTGCTCCTGTCAGGACCATAGAAATGTGACTACATCACCCCCACTCTTAAGAAGCTTCAAGACAGCATCAATCTTAATATGGCCTGCATCACTCGTAAAGCACTGATAATCAAGAATCCATCCCACCTAGCACAGACGCAGTCTGCCTCAGGAGGCCAGTGGAACAACAGTATCCAGGATAATCTCAGACTGGAATCCAAGAAGTGTAAGGAGGAGGAGACTAGAAATCAAGAATTCTAGCCTCACTGGCCAAAGAAGAACAACCCAGTCTTGGCCAGATGAAGGGGCCAGGCCGAACCATGCCCACATTTGGTCTGCCTTATAACCAGCAAGGCTGACCCTTTATCAAAGTCCTCCCAGGCCATGTATGTGTACGTGAAGAGCAGGGAAGTCCGCTCTGCCCCGGATCAGTGAAGGAAAGCCTGGATGAAGACTGTGAAGAGGTGAATTCCAGTGCTGCTCTGTCGGGCAGCTTGGGTGAAGAAAAGACCCGGGCTGCCGTGATGCGTCTCACAATGCATTTCAAAGGGGGTGGGCCAAGAGGAGCCATAGGGGACACCACCCAGAAATAAGTATGGTGCCCGAAGATACCGCTGTGACACGGGCAGCCCCCACACCATTGGTCCACCCCAAAGATTGTGAATCAAGCCACAGATGTGGTGGTGAGAGCGGGTGGGTCCCACAGCCTAAGTAGCACACCCTTATCGTTGACAGCACCTGCAGGAGCAGCAGTGACTGTGGGTGGACCACCACACATGTACGGGGCCACCCAGGAACAATGTGCAGAGCGCTGGCTGTTTATTGATCATGGGTGACCCCATGTGGTGGACAGGGCCACCCAGAAGAGTGCACAGAAGGGGGTCGGCCATAGTTTCATCAGGAGCCAAGGTCTCATTCAGCCAATAGCAACATCACCACCAGACACAGCACAAAGGTATTGTGAATGGGGTGACTGGTTACAGCAGTAAACCCTTGTTATCAAGTGACACTCTTGGAGATAGTAGATATGTCCTTAAGAGGTTCCTTTATTAGGCAAAGTTACAAGAGGTCAGAAGCACTACAGGTATACATCAGGGTAAGCGGGTGCAGGACAGGAGCCCACTGGCTCCCACCACCCAGGCTCTCAGCTCCAACTGCCTGGGTGTGGAACCTCTTTCACATCCAAACATTCCCTGCACTCACGCAACATTCTTGCAGTGACATCACAGCTCAAGCATCCAGAAAGGACAAGACCCTACACCTCAATTGTGACATAGGGCATCATTACGTGGTAGGCGGTAAGGGATTCGCGGCACCGATAAGGGCACCGGTGCCGGTAATCCCTTACCACCCTATTCCGAGGTCCCTTAGCGGGGGCCTCATTACACGGAAGGCAGTAATGGTTAACGGCCACCGTTAATGGTAACGGTGACCATTAACCATTACCGCCTTACTACGAGGTCCCTTAGCGGGCTGGTGCTTTAACGCCTGCTTTTTGCAGGCGTTAAAAACCAACCCGCTAAGGGACCTCGGAGCTAATTACGGCACCGCAAAATTGCGGTGCCGTAATTAGCGCCTTCCCCATTCCCATAGAGCCCTATGGGGCAGAAATGGGAATGGGGAAGGGCAATGGCGGAAGGGGGATTTACCGCCCCACCAACCTTGGAATGGGGCGGTAAATCCCCTTTCCGCCAAGGCGGTGCCGGTAATTTACCGGCATGGTCCAGGGTGCTGAAAGCACCCTGGATCACGGCCTTCTGTGAAATGAGGCCCCGGGTCCCTTCCACAACGCCTGGTTTTACCAGGTGTTATGGAAGGGACCCGTTAAGGGACCTCGGAGCTAATAACGGGCTCGCTAATAGCGGGCCCGTTATTAGCTCCATCCCCATTTCCCATTGAGGCCTATGGGGGATCAAATGGGAATGGGGAATGGTTCCCGGAAAGGGGTTTTACTGGGCCCTCCAAGGTCGGAATGACCCGGTAAGTCCCTATTCCGGGAACACAAACCCGGAATGCGGTAAGGTGGTAGCCAAGGCGCTAACAGCGCCATGGTTACCTCCTACCGCGTAATAGGCCTCTGGTGTTTTATATTTAGTATATATGGTGTATGTAATTGTATATTTGTGTGTGTATTTATATATAAATTTAATTCAATCTGCAGAAGGCAGGACTAAGGAAGTCTTGTGCAACCCATCATCACCTATGCCTGTTTAAGCTGCTGGAGCAGCATTTCATCACATTACAAGAAGGTAAGCCCTGGTGGGCTAATTTATTCCTGTTTGGATCGATAAAATAGAAAAAAAAAAGAATTTTGCACACAGACTCATAATTCCTTTAAAGAAGTGCAACACATTTCTTTCTCATTGTGCGCCTGTGGGGTTGCATCTTTGAAGATGCACAACCTTCCCTGTGGCCATTTGGCTGCTTTGTTGTTCACCAGATGTCCACTCTACAAGATGGCCAACACTTCCTCATTGTGAGAAGCCACCCGCTGCTAACCAGCTGCCCCTTCTGTGATTGGATAGCCTCTCTGCTAACAACCAATCCAAGGCACCGTCAGGTGGAAGCCAGTCCCTCCACCCAAGGCCCACAGCTAAGGCATTGTCTGTGCCTGTCTGGGCTAAGGAGGGCTTGGAGGGCCTCCACCATTTCTCCCCCTATGAAGCAGCCTCCAGACTTACAGCCTGCTACCCCATGAACTTGTGCTCCTGCACCTCTACTCTCTCTGCAGATCTACCCGTGAATGATTGCTGAACCTTCAAATTGCCTCCTCCACTAACAACTTCTGAACCAAATCTGTGCCTATCTCAGTCTGCCTTTCCTTGCGTCACATAATCTACCTTTCCTTTCACTGCATTTCTAATTTAGGTGTGTGTTTTACATCCTTGCACACCATTTTGCACTGCATTTTTTGTCCCTTTTTGAAATTCAAATTTAGGTGTGTGTTTTTACATTGTTGCACCCCTTTTTACACTGCATTTTGTGTGCCTTTTTGAAATTCGAATTTAGGTATGTGTTTTACATCTTTGCACCTCATTTTGCAATGCTTATTGTGTACCTTTTTGAAATTTGAATTTAGGTGTGTTTTTTACAACTTTGCACCCCATTTTGCACTGCATTATGGGTCTCTTTTGTAATTCGAATTTAGGTGTGTGTTTTTACATCTTTGCACCCCGGTTTTCACTGCATTTGGTGTCCCTTTTTAAAATTCGAATTTAGATTTGTGTTTTGACATCATTGTACCCCATTTTGCACTGCATTTTGTATCCTTTTTTGAACTTCAAATTGAGGTGTGTGTTTTCACATCTTTGCACCCCTTTTGCACTGCATTTTGTGTCCCTCTTTGAATTTCGAATTTGGGTTTGTGTTTTTACATCATTGCACCCCATTTTGCACTGCATTTTGTGTCCCTTTTTGAAAATCGAATTTAGGTGTGTGTTTTTACATCCTTGCACCCCATTCTGAACTGCATTTTGTATCCTTTTGCAACTACTAGGCCACCTGGTGAGTTTGTGCTAGAACGATGCTGAGCAGTCACTCCTCTTTCCTTAAACTATCCTCAGCTGCTCCTTTGGCACTCACAGTCTCCCCTACCTTCTCTAACTGCTACAATATCACCTATCCTCTCTCTCTCATGAAGTCTGGAAGAAAAAAGTATAGAAAAGACATCCTGACCACAAACCCTGTCCTACCCATTGCAACTTCCAGACAGGTCTTCACTGATATCCTCTTCTCTGTCCTCTCCCCAGCTCTATGGAATTTCATCTCATCTCTACACTCTTGTATTACACATTCTCTCCCATTAATGGTGGCACCAAATGGGAAGTCCACTTGGTGGGCTTCAAATCATCCAGGAGTATCAATAATGTCTATCACACTGGCACTGTCCTGGTTCAGGGTCCTCAACCCCACACCTGCTACTTCTTCCTCCACTCTCTCTGTCACCCCTCCTCCGACTGGTGTACCATACCCATGTACCCCTCCTCAGAAAACCTTCAAAAGTGGAGACCTCTCTTGCCACTCTTAATGCTCGTTTTGCAATCAAACACTCTGCTGACATCTTCCTCCTTCTGGTAGACATTGACCTTGATATACTTGCTCTTACTGAGACGTGGTTCAATGCCAACTCAGTCACTGCGTTTGACTCCCTTCTCCCTAATGGCTATAAGATCATCTCCAAGCCTCCCCCTAACTGTGCTGGTGGTGGAGTTGCTCTGATCTTACCTGAGTGGGTCCCTTCTTCCCTCATACCCACCCAGCTCTACTCTTCCTTCGAGTGTCTGGTCTGCAAGCTGGTCATCTCTCCTTCCTCTTCTCTGACCATTGCCACTATCTACAGGCCAGCTGGCTTTACCACCCTGTTCCACTATGAATGGGCTGAGTTTTCCTCCTCTCTCCTCGCTATCACTTCTAAACTCCTTCTTGTGGACGATTTCAACATCCACCTTGACTCCTCAATCACGGCATCCATTTGAGGAATTTGACCATCCACGCGGGAAGTGTGGACTTGCCTGGGCTATTATTATTTTTTTTTTAAAAATTGAATATTGGTAGATAAACCTCTGGGAAATGTGTGGGGCTAATTCGGACACATTTCCCAATGCGAACTGCACAACAAACACATAGTCAAGTGTACTCTGGGGGACACAGCCTACCGGCGCAGTCCCCCTGTCATGTTCATCTGGAATGTGACAGCCATGGGTACATCAAAGCATCTCAAGAAAGGGGAAGGCAATACCTTCCCCCGGCCATGGCCAGCCTAATTAATATATCAAAGGCTCCATGGATCCACCCTGCCTATTGTTAAGTTCTGTGTGGTGGCTGCACATACTGATGAGAGGTAATTAAAGCAAGCCTGTGAAGAGGCCTGTTCACAGAACTAACAAAGGGCAGGAAACCCCAACACCTTTTTGATGTGCAATGTGTCAGCTTGAAGCTAGCTCCCAACTCTCTGTATGAAGGGCAGTGAATGTAATGTCTGGGACATCTGTTTAGTGTAGGCAACCTCTGCAGGGAACCCCCTTTCAGAGGGAAGAAGTATGTGATGTGATGGAGACAGAAAGTCGGTTTCTTGCCACACACCTCAACAGAGACCTTTGCTTTGATCAGGAGTCTCAGAGAGCTCAATTAAACAGAGAGACACTTTGATCCACAACAGACAGGAAGATGGGTGGGACTTAGTACTACATGTTTTCACCCCTTACTTTTCCTGTTGCAAAGCACATTTGTTATGACCGCACGCATAACAGAAGATTGTTGGTGGGGACCCAGAATTGGTTCATTAACGTAGGTTTAGCCTGCACCAATCACTGGGGTGCATTTGGCTTTAAAAGAGGGCTGAGCCCCTCTTTTGGCAGATCATTGGACAACTTTGAAAGGAGTAAGAAGAAGTACTCATTTGGACTCTGGATGAAGGTACAGTCTGCCTTACAGCTTACGCCAGTGAAGGAAGGCCAGGATTTCCAAGAGGGAAGCAACAGAGGGCGATACCAACCTTATAGGACCCATCCATCAGCTCCAAAACCGGTACCCAGCCTGCACACAGCGTGCCCTGATAGATTCTGCCAGCAAGCTTCCTAGGTGGGAAGTGCCAAGGAGCCTATAAACAAGGGACAAGGCCGTTGCCTGCAAACACTCTCCGCAGCTTTGTGCCGCCCACCTTAAAGGACGAGATGGGCCCAGTGACGAAGCTTAGAGGAGTGCAACAACAAGCATCAACCAGCGTCCATCTTTTAAGGTCATTTTTCGAGGCAGTGCAACCCTCGAACCATGACCGGCTGCACCACTGACTGTTGTCATGCTGCAGTCACTAACGCCACCCGAGACACCTCGAGCAGAGTTCCAGATCCACCAACCAGCACAGAGACAATGATTCTTGACCCCGAGCTGTCATGCAGGCCAGCCTGCAGCCGTCCATCCAGCCTCCCTTGCCGAACAACCTGCCGCCTGTTACCTGCAGCTGTCTGTCATCTTGAACTCTGTTGCAGGAGTTGCAAAGCATCCTGGAACCGACTGTCGAGCATCAAGATCATCTCAAGCATCAGGTACATTTTGGTTCTGTTTACCTGATCCTTCTCCGAAGGCCCCTCATGACATTTACAACCCCTTGCTGCCTTGCTGATGAAACCAAATGACCTTGAACAGTTAAGACTGATTGTTTTACCGACTACCCTCCTATCAGTATCCAGAGTGCATCCCTTTGTGAAACTGTCTGTCCTCTGTGTTCCTTTACAGGGTGGGCTGTACTTTGCAGTGTGCTAGAACTGTCCGCTGTAATAATGATAAAGTAGATATTTTTATAAAACCTCGACTAGACAGTCCCTTTTATCCTTGGGTAATAATTGTATTTTTGCTGTGTTGCAACTAATCAACGATTCACGACCTTGCAGAGATAAGCCTGCCGTTCCATCCACGTTACCAGAATTGGACAAGGAGGTTAATAATTTACTTGAGTTTCCAATCTGTTCTGATCCCTTCTGATATTCTAGAGGTGTGAGGCTGATTTTCATCCCTGGACCACTGGTGCCCCGGAAATTGATTTGTCACAATCCACTCTCTTCCGTGACCTCTGCACCCCACTACCCCTCTCCATCCTCGCCTCTGGCCTTCCCCATTTGACTGGACACACTCTTGGTGCCTTCATCCACACTGATCTTTCAATCTCCTCCCCACTGATCACCCCACTCTCTTGGTCAGACCACTCTGTCCGCTCCTCTCACCTGGGTTTTCTGACCGCACCTCCCCAGCCCTGCCAACCTCGTTCATGAACATCCACCCACTGAAATGAGTGTCAGCTGCTGCCTTCACATCTACCTTCATCCCCCCCTCTTCCCACTACAGACTCCACTTCTGACTCTGCTGTCAGCAACGTCCATCATACCATTACTAATACCCTTGACACGCTTGCCCAGTCATGAGGATCAACCTGAAACATGCCTCCAAGCTTAACACCTAGTACGCCTACGAACTTGCAGCACTGAAACGCAAGTGCAGAGCTGCAGAACGGAAGTGGCACACTTCAGGCTCACCCTCTGACAAACTGGCCTGTTGCCTGCTCCAAAGGCAATACAGACTCTGTATCAGTGCCAAGAAAAGGACTCCCATCCAGGCTTGCGTCTCTGGTGCATCTAACAACACGGCTGAACTCTTTAAAATCTGCAGGGAACTAGACAACCCTTCCGCAGTCTCCTTCTCACCTCTTCTCTCCCAGGCCCTCTGCAATTGCATAGCCTCACACTGCACTGCAAAAGCTCAGGACATCCTGAGCACCCTTGCATCCCTCTTCCCCTCCCCTTCTCCCACTCAACTGCCTCCTATGGCCTCCCATCCTCCCTGTGCCTTTCTCTCCTCCTTCTCTCCTGTCAGACCTGATGAGGTCCCCAGAGTTGTCCACTCCATGAAGGTCTCCTCCAAACAGGTTTCCCCATGGTCCTCCAGATCCATTAAGGACCATATTGGCTCTCTTTTCCCTGCACTTGCTGATTTCTGCAACCACTCTTTTGCTGCTGGATCTTTCCCCTCCTCCCTCAAGCACTCCCTTGTGCACCCCCTCCTGAAAAAACCTTGTGCAGACCTCTCTTGTCTAGCCAATTACCACCCCACATCTATCACCCCTTTCCTTGGAAAAATTCTTGAAGAAGCTGGTCTTCCTCCAACTGACCCAGCAAACTGAACTCGTTGGTTGCCTCCACGACCATCAATCTGGTTTCTGAGCATCGAGAGGCAGGGAAACTGCTCTTCTGAACACCCGTGAGGAACTGCTCTCCCATCTCCTGATTCCATCTCTCCAGTTGTTCTCATTCTGCTTGATCTCTCCTCTGAATTTGATATGGTCAACCACTCCAACCTCATAAAACAGCTCCACGATACCCTAGGTATCTTGTTTGGGCACTGGACTGCTTGACCTCCTTCCCCGGTGACCGTCCATCCCAGGTCGTGCTGGGCTTTTTCTCCTCCCCCACCTATATCTCCTGCTGCAGTGTCCTCCAGGGCTCCAACCTTTCTCCTTGGCTTTTTAACAACTATCTTGCCCTGCTTGCACACATCATTTCCTCCTTCTCCCCGAACTTCCAGTGTTATACAGATGACACACAACTCTTCTTCAAACTTCCCTCTGATTCTCTTCTCACTTCATCTATCATTCCTGACTGTCTACCTGCCATCCAGCCATGGTGTACTTCCAACGATCTCTGCCTCAACGCCAACAAGACTGAGATTCTTCCTATCGGAACTCCTGCTCCCTTTTTGTCTCCCTCACTCTGGCCATCTTCTATGGGCTCTTTCATTCTCGTTCATCTGAAGACAGAAACTTTGGAGTCATCTTTGACTCCTCTCTCTCTCTCATCCCACACATTCAGGACCTTGCCAAGAAGTCTTACTTTCAACTCTACCTCCTCAAAGGAATTCTTCCTTTTCTCACTTTCCCCAGAAGCTCAATGTCTCTAGAGCTCTGGTTCACTCTAGTCTAGTCTACTGCAATAGCCTTTTCTGTAATCTACCCTCTTCCTCGCTACGACCCCTCCAGCTAATCCAGAATAAGGCTACAAGACTTACCCTTGGCCTCAAGCCCACGGACCGCATCTCTCCAGCGCTAAAAACTCTCCACTGGCTCCAGGTTGCTGCAAGGATCACATTCAAATCCCTCTGCATCATCCACAAGGCTTTCTGGGGCCGGGGACCATGCTATCTATAACTTGACCTCACCAAATACTCTCCCTCCAGATCTTGACATTCCTCCGGCACCAACTCTCGGTGTGTTAATGCTTCACTAAACAGCAAGCTGGTCAATCTCTTTCCTCAGCAGGCTCCCTCCTATGGAACAGCCTCTCTTTCCTCTTCGTCTTGAGCCGGGTCTCCTCAAATTTCCGTCTGGAAGCTCCTAAAGACTTTCCTTTTCACCTCCTCCTTCCCTCCCTCCTCTGCTAAACCTCACAGCTGCTGAGATTGGTGACCAGGGCCCTTATGTGTCCTCATGTGTCATGGCCTCCAACACCCAATTGCCTACAGCCTCTGCCCCTCTCAGCACTTTGCCTTGGCACCCACCGGCCTGTGCCACCACAGGCTTGCACTTACCTATTTATTGGTTGTATACCACTCCACGTAGGCACTTACACCTGCTCACTCACTAGCACTTCCCACCTGATACACCTAGCACTTCCCCCTACTCCACCACCCCTTGTCTCTCTGCGATTGCATGTTCTGAATGCTCATGAGACCTAGTAGGTCCGCCTCTATTTTACTGTGTTATATCTAATTGTACTCCCATGTTCCTCCCTGTTGGCCTGTGGGCACTTTGAAACACAATTTACTTGTTGTATAAGCGCCTTACAAATGCACAATAAAATAAACTAAATAAATTACTGAATTACATTTAAGTAGAATGTTATGTAAGGGTAAGTGCAGAGTTTGGGGAATTATTAGGAGGAATATTATGTATGTTTAAAGTTAAATAGGGGATGGACGTTAAGTAAATGTAAGGATATTAAACGGAGACAAAGGGGATAGAGAGGAGGTATACTGGAGTGAGGTAGCGGCATGGTGTGGCAGCCTGCCTGGGGTCACCTAGGGAGATGGGACCAGCCACAGAGGCCATCCTCTGGCCCAGCATTCCATGTAGGTGGTACCTGAGTTTAGGTAAGGGGTCTGCTGCTTCAGAATCACCCTGAAGGTGCCTGAGACGCCTTCAAGTAAGGGTGATCTGACGTAGCAGTCCCCATTTAGTTGGTGCTCCCACCGGGGGAATCCTAGGCAAGAAAAGAGGGAATGGCTTTTAAAAGTATATGTGTTTTTTTTATAAATAGAAAGGGGTCAACGTTGGGATTCTTATCAAATCCACTCTGGTGTCTGTGTCCATTGGTAATCTAAGAACTAAGGTTAAGAGCAATTTTATTTGCAGCTGCTGCGCTCCTCCCTGTCCCGGGCGACTGGTGGGTGGGGGTGCTGGTTCCCGTTAGGACTGTCCCTGCTCCTTGCATGGAGCAGGACCAGAAAACAGGGGCTACAACATAATGTTCGAAGTGTGGAAGGTGGGTATTTGAGCCCTGTCTTCTTGATTCTACAGTTGTAGAGCGCAGGGGAGACTTCATCTTCCCCTGCTCCATATTCACTATTAGAACCAACAAAACTCTTTCTTCAAAGTTTTCATTCAAGAGATAAAGTTTTACACTGTTTAATAAATATGGGTTTTAAAGCACGAATGAATCTACAATATCTAAGCCTTTTAATTGTCCAAGGCAAAACCAGTGGAAAGTACACACAATTGTAGAGACATATAATGAAAACTCAATATGATTATAATCTTAGTCTGCACAATTGCGAGTCCTTTCCAAGCACCAAGTCACATGATAAAAAAACCTGAGAAAAAAATAACAGAAGTCTTTATTGAAACATTTGTTCATAAAGAAAGTTTACATCACTTCCCCAGAAAAAAGAAAGGGACTGAGCCAGTCCCACAATCGGTTGCCCCGTGGCATGCAGGTTAGGCACAGACCTCAGGAATAGTCAATCAAACTGCTGACCTACCGTTCCAGATGTGTACCGCTGTCTCATTTACCCTTTTTTCCTTACCCATCACGCTCTGGTGTCCTTCCTTTTCACCACATTCTCGATGCCCCTTTGCCCCCTTCCTAAAAATATACTTTCAGACCTCCATTTCCCTTTTGCTCCATCCTTTAACCCTTAACTAACTCAACCCCCTTCCCTTACCCACACACACCACCTTTCGGTGCCCACATTGCTCAGTCACCAATTCCTTGCCACTCACCCCGTTCAACTGCCCATCACTCCAAGCCCATTCCTTGCCTCTCACCACCTTCTGCTGCCCTGGCTCACATGTAGACAGCAGACCACCTTGATTTGCCAGTTAGCCTCTGCCAGACAAGACAAGAAGCTGTAGTGCAGCTCTGACTTGTAATTGTGGCTATAGGGTCACCACTTGGACAAGCAGAGCAATAGAAGCCAAGGGAACTTGGCTTTCATTGCACTCCCAAGTTGCGCTTTCTTGGAAAGGTCGGCTGCACATTTGAACTCATGGACGCAGTGGGAACTGCAAGGGAA
Source organism: Ambystoma mexicanum (assembly GCF_040938575.1). NCBI lineage: Eukaryota > Metazoa > Chordata > Amphibia > Caudata > Ambystomatidae > Ambystoma > Ambystoma mexicanum. The sequence continues at coordinate 992,237,425 of NC_090937.1, forward strand.
ATCCAACTGGAATCTCGTAATGAAAAGGGAGAAAGAGGGACCTTATTTATTTATTTGTGTTTTCAAGGAAGGTGGTAGGTGTGTGTGTGTGTGTTTATCTTTCAGATTCTGTGACTGCATTGATGTGTTCCAGAAGGTGGAAGGATGCATCTGTGTTCATGTGACTTTGACTTAGAGTTGGGTGGTAACGTTAAAATCGACAGTATTTGGCAAATACGGCCAATTATTCCATCCACTCAATGCAGGGTTTGATCAAATGCCATCAGCGGAACTCCATGGGAATAGCGGTGGTGGTATTTTAGGCAGACATTCTGCAGAAAATCTGCCTATTTTACATCCACTCAAAAGGAGGTAAAGGAAGAAAGGAAGAGCGGGTGCTTCCCTTAAATAAAGTAAAAAACGTTTTTACAAGGGACATGTTCAGTGGGTGAAACTACATTCTGAAGAATTTTGTCTTCTTCAAGTAATTAGTTTACATTTTTCAGCTCTGGGCCATGGAGCAGCAGCCCAGCCAGCCTGGTAATCAATTTTGCCCTTGTCCGCCTACCAGCCCGACCCTGACAGTGCCTCACCTCACACTATCTGATGGTGTGTAGCCTGCAGTGGCTGTCTCACCTCACACTATTCCCCTATGTGTAACCTGTACACTAGGACCCCAACCGGCCCATAAAGCTGGGGGTTGCCCAATAGCAATTTAAGATGAGTAGCAGCACCTGTAAAATGGATGGGGATGCAGATTAATACTCTAGCATCAAATCAATAATGACAACTCAATGGTTTGGAAAAGGTAGTCCGTTTAATGACAAGTACAAAAAACAGGGAGTTTTATGAATATCAGCAGTTGCTTGATCTTCCTTCCCGCTTCAATACTCCAACAAAACTTCATAAAAAATACATCTTTTATACTAAAAACTTGTCATCACTGACGCGTAACGCTTAAAATATTGCATGCAATTCTATTGGTTCTAGGAAAGTAACTTTAATATAGGTACTATATCTGTATATGGTAATAGAGTGAGGGGATTGGACAAACACTGTCAGGTGGGGCATCTAAACCCTCCCTTCAAAATGGCTACTGGAGACGTCACTAAAAATACGACGTCTCATTGGTTCTACTAACTATAGGACCCTAAATTACTTGGTCCACTATGATTGGGTTGGCAACAACCCCACTCATACTTTTCCACTAGCTTAGCAGCGTGCAGAATAGCCGGCCAGGTGCAGAGAGCTCATCTGTACCCCCAGCCTTCCTCCAATTATTGCTACAATCAATCATCACCTCAGTGGTCATGTGTCAATTATTTCTTTGTGGTTGGCCTCAAAACTGCTTCTGGGCCTGGAAAAGTTAAGATATCTGTGCATGGCACAAGCCCACGCGTAGGTGTGAAGGTTTCATCCCTTCTCGCTTGGCTGGTCACATGATTCAGACACCGTGAAATCATCTTATTCTTCATGCAATTCGTGTATTTGATTTAATTCTGCCAGCCATCTGCCTTTTGTGGCTTATCTTGACCTTTCTGAACAAGATACTCTGTTCTTCTTTTCATAAATTGTATCCACTGTTAGTCTAATTCAGCCGATACGACTTTGGCTCCTTGGCACGTTTCCTTCTGTCTTTAGTTTTTGATTTGCTTCCTGAGGGGCTCTTATCCTGAGACATTTAGTAACCTTTGGTTGATTCTGCTCTTGTGCATAGTGGAAGTATACTTATATAAAGTGCTCCTGTTGAGATAGATATATTTAGGTGGCGCTTGCCGCAATCTATCTTACTACTAAGCATAAGCAAGCCTCACAAGTCTTTGCTTCTTGAGGTTCCATGCATATGTACATGTGTAAACTAACTGAATATCTTCATCGTGCTTATGGCATAAGCTTCTAACATTTTGACATCGTTATTTCACTTTTAGGTTCATGATGTCCCTTATCCATTATGTTTCATCTCTTTTCGTCATTCACAGGTCGTCATATCTTCTATATGTGAGTCAGTCCGGGTTCTTGTGACGTCACCATTCATCTTCTTTCAGTATCTTTTTAGCTTATTCAGGGACTGTGCTCTGACATTCTTCATTTTGTCTCATTTGTCGATATGGCTTTCTCAAAGCGTACCTTACTGTCCAGGTTTTCTTAGGTGTCAGTACTTCAACAGGTGCTGTTCTTTTGATAGGTACAGGACAGAGCCCCACTGCGGCTCTCTGCTGGTTTATTTGCTCATCCTACGTCACATATTTCGCGTGAATGTTCCTGGTACTTCAAAATGAACGGTTGGAGTGCGGGTCGTGCTTGGGACCTCCTCTACAAACCTCTTCAGCAATAAGATTGTTGCAAAAACATGACTGGGTGTCATGAGTTATGAGCTATGGCGGTGTGCAGCTCCCACACATGTTGTTATTACTACAGTTTAGTTATTTACTAAACACTCATAATGTGTCTATAGAGTATGTTTAGTAATTGGTTTGTGCTTTCTGTGTCCCATCTGACATTCATCACTATGTTGCTAAATGCTATGCAGTTCTGCCAGTTCTGAAACTGGCCCACATATGGCTCCCATGGCTATTCTGGGTGCATTTGTAGACAGGTAGTATGTTTAATTGTGCATGAAATGTTCAGATATGTTACTAGAGGGAAGCTTCCAGAAACATGAAATGAGATATCAATTCAATGTCATGTCTACCTATGCACAGTGAGAAGTCTTGGTGCCTCTGGACTGGACGGTGCCCAGGAGTTTGTCCAACACTGACATGAGGGGCCTGCAACAGAGGTGGAGCCACAGCCTTTCCAGACTATGCACAAGGAGCAGAGATCCCCAGACCTGATCTCTCCCACTGCAGAGGGAAAAGGTAACTGGGGATCCCAAAGGTGAGATCAGTGATTGACGGTTGTGCCGCATAGTCGGGGTCATTATGAGTTTGGTGGCGTACAGTAAAAGTGACGGTAATGGAATTACTGCCACATTTACTGTTCCGCCGATTGATGATTCGGCAGTTATACCATCAGCAGTAATTCTGTCGATGGTAATTTCACAGAGAACACAAAAGCTGTATTACCGTCATATTACAAGATGGAACATGGCAGTATACCGCTGTATATTCAGTGGTAATACTGCAGAAAACACAGCACAGTTACCTCCTTCTTTCAGTTGAAGTTAAATACAGACAGGTACCACAAATGAAGTCCCAGGTGCACCCAATCCACTCAAGAGGGCTACAAAAAGCACATGCCTTCCCCAAACACACTTCCCGATACCATGCTGCCACTAGCCATTGCGACCTGGGATATGCAGCTGCTTATGTTGTGCATGGACCTACAGAGGAAGGAAAATCAGCCCAGGGTACAGGGTGCAGAGGACGAGGAGTGTGAGACACCATGGAAGGCGAGCGCCCATACACAGAGCTAGGCCTTCACCCTGGACTCTAACAGAAATCCAGCTGGTAACCCTGTACTGGCTCAACAGGGACACCATAAGTAAACTGCTCACCATAATCAGGGGCACACTGAGAGCAGGATTAATATCAGGACAGCTGTGCCCCCACTGTTAAAGCTAGTGTATGGCCTGCAATTCCTGGGAACTGGCACCTTTCAGAACTCCGTGGCCATGCTGCACGGCATGTCGCAGCCAACCTTTACTTCATGCTTGGACAGGTGCTGCAAGCCCTCCCATGCCATGTGTCACAGTATATCTCTCTGCCCACCACTCCGACACAGGAGCATGCCATGAAACACAGTTTTATGCTGTAGCACAGATGCCAAACGTCATTACAGCCCTGAACTGCACCCACACATCCTTGGTGGCACCCCAAGCACATGAAGTGATGTACCACAACAGGAAATACTACTAGTCATTGAATGTCCAGGTGACCTGCGATCCAGACATCTATATCCAAAACTGCTGTGCCCGCTTCCCTGGTTCCACCCACGATGCCGTGGTCCTACGCAGTAGTATACTGCCTGGATACACGAACAGGGACAGAGGACAATGGACGTGGATAGTGGGTGAGTACAAGTGCCATCACACAACGTCAATGTGCTGCACTACGGAAAAGCACAGTGAAGGGGGTTGCCTAGGCACAACAGAAAAATGCATGCCCTAACATGGCCATGTACATGCAGGACCTGCCCTCTCACCACACAAATGGCAGCCTACAACCCACAAGACAAGGACATGATGGACATTGCTGTATGAATACGTATAACAACATTGGCACAACATCCTACAAACACACATACATGAATACAGGTACCACAATGCAACATGATACATCTCTAACCATTGAACCACAAAGTGAAACACAAAGACCAGTAACACTGGCAGTTGTTCAGCCAAGTACTTGGGTACATGAAGCCATCATGCAAGAGACGCAGACACCAGAAACCCACTGAGATAGAACTAACCAAACAACAAGGCGCATGCACAAGAGCAATGTACAGGCCCAAAAAGTCGCCATGTCCTCTTGCTATAACAATCATAGACCCTGAAAACAGCATTTGCTGCCAGTGACCTCGGTGCATGGGGTAGCACAACAATGCAAATAATGCTGTATTCCAAATGCACATTCAGTTATAGCAAGACATGTGGTGCGATGAGACTCATTATGCATACACAGAATGTCCATCAGAATGTCCATCAACATGCTGTAGTAAATGGCAACAACTCCGCAATGCACAGTGACTGACACCTTTGACCCTTCTCCTTGCAGGTGACTCTGGATACCCTCAGCTACCGTGGCTCATGACACTTGTTTGGGATCCAGGAACATGCTCTGTATTTAGAGGACCTTTGGCCTTCCGAAGGCCTGTTTCCGCTGCTGGGACCGTACCGGCGGTGCACTCATGTATAGACCTAAAATGGTAGGTAAAATTGTGCTGGTCTGTTCCATGCAGTACAATATGTGCCTCAGGTGGAATGTCCCTCGACCCCCTGAAATGGACATGCCACCCCCTGAAGAGGTGGTTACACTGCCTGTGGATGAAGCAGTTGCATGCAGTGGCAGGGATGAGGTCAGAGTTGGATGAATGGCTTGTCAGGAACTCATGGACAATTCTTTTAACAGGCCATGCACCACTCTGTTTATTATCACATTAAGGATTAAACACATGTACACAAAAAGGAATGTTCTGGCATTGCTTCAGGTGAACTAATGTTTAATGTGAAATTGTGCAGACACCCAGCACACCTTCCAGTCCTCCCCACAACACATTCCCAACACACCCTCTCTCTCCCTCCTTCCTTCCCACAACACCATCCTCAACACGCCCTAGTGCATGACAACAAATGTCTGATCACTTTCGTGATATCTTACTCTTACTAGTGTCCCCCAGCACTTTTGGGGCTAGGACCCACACTGAGCGGCATCTAGGGGTGCTGGACAACAAGCCCTGTGCGGCATGATCAGCTGCATGTTGACTGCATGGCCTCAAGACAGTTAGGGCAGCAATGGTGCAGCCACCTGACGTCGGTCACGGTCAATGGCCCTGACGATCCTGCGGGTGGCACCTTGGACACAATCTTGGATGGCCTGGCGGTGGAGTACTTGTGCATCTGCTCCTTCATCGCATCAAGTCTCCTCACGATTGCTCATCATGTGTGACCTGAGCAAAAGGTTGAGGGCTATGGAGAGGGCTGGGGCTGAACCACAGTGACTCGTAGGACCTGATGTCTGAGTCACCCTGTGAATTCTGCCGATGATGCTGGCTGCCCCGCTCAGGTGTCGAGTCCCTCTCATGGGCCTGTTGGGAGGTGGGATGCACCGTGACTCTCGCATGCATGCAAGCAGTTGGTTCCCCCATGACATCCACATTGGCCAGCTGTTTGGGGCATTCGCAGGTGCCAGGGGTTCAGTCCCAGTGGCAGTGTCCCCATCACTGGCAATGGGTGGTGCTGCTGGACCCAGGTGTCGCTTGCCATCCCCTTTGCCTGCCCTTCCCATTATTGGCTTTTGCTGGGGTGGTGGCCGGTGGTGTGGACCTGGAGGCCCGGCCATGAGAGTCTGATGACCCTTCCCCCTCCTCCTCCTGAGTTGGCTGCGACGCTGTTGGGTCAACAATGACACGCTGTCAGTCAACATGCATACTGGTACGTTGGCTTGCTAGTCACACATGATACATGGTTGAGGGACAACCCACTCATGTGGATTGGAGTGCATGGTCATCTACAGGCCATTGCCTATGACCACAACAAGATGGGTTTAGTGGCTGCTGAGGGTGTACCCACCATTGATGGGTGTTCGTTTTCCCTTGTGCTGCCAAGGTGGCCATTCCATGAGGTGGGTTGTGGGGGTCATCTATGGCACTTGGCCTTTCTCAGCACACATTGGTGCTGCACAGGTCTGGCCATATCTGTGATGCCACCCGGGGTGATATAACAGTGAGTTGTGTGCCCCCCTCTATGGTTGGGGGCAGGGGGATGACTGTGCGCCTAGCATCAGCACACCATTACATGCTGGAGCAGGGAGTAAAACACTTCAATAGGGTGCCTTTGCTACATCAGCATAGGGCAGCTGCCCCATCCGGTTCTGGCATCAGCACCCTATTGTAATGTCATGCGCCGTGCTCACGTGCTGAAACGCCCAGCGCCAGTATGAGAGTGGGGAACATTGCCTTTCAATATGGCATATTCACCCACCACGCAAGCTTGCCCGGGCAGTTGAATGAGTCCCTCGAGCTGATGTGACAGGGAGGCTTATGCATTGGCCGATGTTGCACCCTCAAGCCAGCCCTGGTGGTGCCCATGGTTTCATGTGCCCCATGCGCATTCTTACTGCTATACATGGTTGCATTCACAGTTGTCCACCTACCCCTGCATTCAGTGATGGGATTGTCTCTGGCAGCGTATGGGAATATTAATTTACTGCACACACACCCAGTGCATTGTCAGGGTAAGTGGGGGCATTCAGACTCACCAGATTGGTCTTGGCTGCTGGCATATAACCACCAAACTAGTAATGACCCCCCAATGTCTTTCTGTCTTTCTGCGACTTTCCTGGAATTGCCCTGCCCAATGGCATTATGGCATACCAGTGAGGGACCACTGGTTGATACAATGACCTGCAAGATTGTAAGAGACTTGATTTGTTGTCCTCGTTTTACATTGTGCACAGGCCCACATTTTGGAGTAAGTGTTGCACTTGTAACAAGGCAAACACTGAAAAGAGCAGGGTAACTCTAGCCTCTGGACCAGAGTATTATAATAACATCTAAAAACAGAAAAGATATGTCCAGAGCAAAGTATGTTTAGAAAAAATGTATCAAAATTTATTTAAAGTGATACAAAAATTGAAAACTAGTGAATAAATCACAGAAAATTATTATACACTGATCATTTTAACATAGCAAAACAGCAGCAACAATATGCCGATAATCGGCTAAAACATCATCACTCATACTCAACATACATGGTGCATTCATACACACACAACTCATCATATCGTGGCATACATCCAAAGTACTAAAAGACACAAAAAACATGCTAAGAACCAATGGGGAAGAGGAATTCATAACTAGTCCCCATAATGACACACATTATTGCGATGTTTACAAACAATAGAAATAACTGACAGACAATCTATTGTCAGGGTGGATAGGAAGAACAGATGCAAAGATCACATCCCTGTAGAATTTATCTCTCGACCGGTTTTGACGTGTAGTGGTGGTTAACTGAACGTCTTCCCAAGGAGGTAGATGTTACCATTATGATGAAAACCTAGCTGCTGCAACAACCTATGCAGTGTAGTGTGGCCAGTCACGCCAGACAATTCAGGACTAAAACGTAACCTGGAGGGCGCCCCATGCAATTTAAGGAGATCCAGAGCTGCATGTATTTGAAAAGTGAAGAAGCAGCACAACTTAGCCTGAGCATTCACTGCAGAGCGGTTGCTGTATAATGAAATTGACCAGCAAAGAGGGAGAACAGATGGTAATCTCTTTGTTCCAAACTAATTATAAATTCGAAACGCTATGCACGCGTGTAGGGACCTACAAGGAGTGGCTGGCACTTGTAAAAAGGACTGCAGCCACGGTAGCCAAGCTTCCCAGGCTTATATTGGTTCACCTTGACTTAGAGCCATTTCACTTTTTTTGCTCATGTGTCTGCACTGTTGGCCTCTGAATCCTGATCAGGAATGTTCACCAGAGACTGCTAAAGATGTTTTGCTATCTATATCTAAGCTGTGCTTCAATCGCCATTTGTTGATCGCTAGGGGCAGATGGTGTACTCTTTTGGAGGTTGAGAGTAGAGGAATTATGGGACTTGTAGCTCTATACACATTGGGCCTCATTACACGTCCGGCGGTAACCATGTAGGTGCTTCCGGCGGGTTGCCACCGGAATCATAAACTGTTACCGGCGTCTGACTACCAGGTGCCACCGGGAGATTACAAGTCTGGCGGCCTGGGAAGTCAGTCACCGGTAAAATGTAAGTCCCCATTCGCATAGAGGGAGTGGGGACTCGGGTTGTTAACGGTGCTGGCACTTCTGTGAAGAGTCTGCCTACCATGGCCGCTGCACCCAGCAGGGTCAGACCTGTCGGGCCCAGCGGCCCAGGCAGGCAAACACGTAGTTTGCCCGTCAGCAAACAAGGGTGCCGGTGAGCTTACCGGCACCCTTGTTTCAGAACCAGCAAACTTTTAATGAGGCCCATTATCAATTTTGAGGCCCACAGCTTTCCTAGATTGATCAGTGGAAATGGTGAGTGGAGGCATGCTTTATTAACTCACTGTGTAAATCATAGGAGCACTCGGGTGGTGTATTATGAGTTACTAAGCTATCATCTTCTGCTGTTACAGGTTTCATGCTACCAATACCATTCATAGGAAAATAATTGGGAAAAGTGTTTCCATACACATTCGTGCACCTTCACATGCACAGTGTGGATGTTGAATAAAAGGAGATTATACACCATTTTAGATTCGTTTGAGAACTGTGCAATGATTTGAGTTGCACTTTACACATTCCTTGAATACGTTTCTGGCTTAAAAAGGTTTACAACGATTAAATTAGAACACAGTCTCTGTCCCTCATCATGCTATTTGTGAAACACATTTATTGAGGTTTCATTCCATAGGGCATCATACATGTTTAGCATTAAAAAGGCTTACAAACATCTGAGCATGCTTTAAGTTATCCAGAGGGTGAACTTGCAGCTGCTTCTCCACTCTGATCTGTACTTTTGGGTACAAGAGGGAAACATGTATGAGGGGAACTGCGAGGTAGGGAATGTGAGGGGGGAATGACGAGGAGAGAAATACGGGTCTTTGAACATTCAGCAATGAAGTTTTTCCTTGTTTACCTATGCGTGAAGCAGCAACATCAAGGGGGGCACGCAGGCGCACCCACGCTACTTCCAGGGAACACTGGTGCTAACATTTAGGAGAGGCCATACGAGTCGTTTTTTACATGCTAACATTGCACCCATTGAAAATTTGTGGCAAAAGGAGTACGTGATTTGCTGAAAACGGCACAAATATTCATTTTTTTTCCTACAAAATCATGACTAGAACCAAGGGGCCCAATTCACTGAAGACAATTTCAGCTGAGTATAAGTTAATCTGATTAGTATACACTATTCAGAAGGTGTAAAGATATCTGACAACCTTACACCGATCCTAAGTTGCACACACAAAGATATGTAAAATCGGGATAACATATCAGTCAGTCAAACACCTTTATTCGGCCAAAAAATGACCATCAAAGTACATCCTGCAATAACAGTTCTAGAAATAGAGATGCAAATCAAAAACAGAGTTACAGGGAGACAACATTAAAGAAAACAACAGGGCAGTACGAACATTCCGCCCCCTCCAAAAGAGACCATAGACAGTTCTTTGAAACAATGGTCTAGACCCACCATCCCCTTACTTCAACCATTTCCCATGGCGCCTCTGGCCCAAGGTGGTCAGATTTGCCCCTGAGAGGGGGATGCTGTTAGGAAAAACCCCAGTGTTAACTCTGGCAGATCTGGGAGGGACAGCAGAGTTTAGAAAAGGGCACATGCTGATTGAAATCCCACTCATAGTCAGTTGGCCTGCCCGCCCCCAACCTTCCAAAACCCGGTTAGCTGTACTCTGGTCCCAAAAAGAGAGTTTGATGCTATCCCTGTTGTTCATGCCCATACTTGGAATTCTACAACAGCCCACCAAAGCTTCTCTGCATACAAATGGGCAACCTCCAGAAGTGTTCAGCCAAAATAAACATTTGTTAAGTAGGGCGTCCTTTGGTTCAGACTTGTTTGCTGCCAGTTTGGGAACCCCATGTAGGAAGACAATAGGGCGTTTGGGCTTTCCTTGTTCTGAGAGTTTATGCTGACCCCCAGACTTCCACAGGCCCTGGTCTTTGGACTCAGCACACACGGAGCCCGAGATAGCAGAGGACTGGGCCACCGAAGGTAAAGACGTTACACTAAAGTTGGAGACCTTCCTGCTCTCCCTGGTAATAGCATTGGGAACACAGGGCCCGTTGTTAGAGAATGATTCCCCAAATGCCAGATTAGGGGGGACGGCAGTCCCTTTGGGGGTGGTCAGGACTGGGGGGACCTGAACAAGTAAACTCTCCAAGGGGCTTTCCTGGGATAAGGCCTTATACCCCACGGCAGCTGCAGCGGTCACCATGGACTCCCCCTGGACAATTCCACCACCCTTCAATTGGGCCTCTAGTACAGATAGCAAGAGAGCCTTGATGATGGCCAGTTCCGCCAGAACTTGATTGCACCCACACCCCCTATGTAACAGAGCCTCCTCTGGGAGTCGGTCAATGGACAAGTTACACTCATGAATACTGGCGACAGTTGGATGATTGATGGTCTCAACCATCCGGGGTAGGGTCAAACGGGGGGAGGGACTAGCCCCAGAGCTCGTAGATGAGAGAACATCACTCCACGAACTGTCATGGGAGCTGGAGGAGGATTTGCCCCTTAGGACAATTTGTTCCAGTCTGTCCCCTACAGCCAGGAGGGATGACGCAAGTGCTGAGGGGGTTCCATGGAAAAGGGGTCCGATGGTTGTGGCTGCGGTCTGGGCCGTGCTTTGAGACAGGGGTAGACTTGGTTCCGGCTTGCCACCAGCATCTCCGCTGGCAACCGGAAACAGCTTGAACAGACCACCCTGGTTACTATGCAGGGTTACTTGGCTCCCCAGATGCTGCTGACCCATTACTGGTTGTGGAATTAGTGTCACTGCTAGGGTGCCGGATATAGGCAGGGACTGATTAGCAATGGACTTGATGGCAGGCAAGCCGGCACATGTCTCAGTGGCCACCAAAGTAGTGCCCATGGTAGTTACTGAGGGTACCCCCCCCTGGGGTCGCTGTCTCCTCAGTACCACAGTCTTACGCTGGAATTTCTGCAGGGGGGGGTCATGGTCAGTAAGTTCGGGGCAGAAAAGGAGTGGGGGGAGCGGGGATAAGGGGTCAGTAGTCGGCTGCGCCATAGCCGAGACTTGTGAGGTTTCTGTGTCCAGATACTTATGGAAAGGCACGCCACACACCTCCGTCGAAGTCCGCCTCCCCAGCTCACCTCTGTTTTCAATGTCCAGTCCGGCTGGGCTCCAGCAGCGCCGAACACCAAGCGGCGCCAAACACCGCGCCCTTGCCCCGCCGCGGGCTTCACCGCTGCGGGGCTAGCGAGGCATAGATAAGCCCAGGGGGGCGGGGCCACGAACCAGGAAGTCCAGGAAGTCCCGGAAACACCAAGCGGTGCCAAACACCGCGCCCTTGCCCCGCCGCGGGCTTCACCGCTGCGGGGCTAGCGAGGCATAGATAAGCCCAGGGGGGCGGGGCCACGAACCAGGAAGTCCAGGAAGTCCCGGAAACACCAAGCGGCGCCAAACACCGCGCCCTTGCCCCGCCGCGGGCTTCACCGCTGCGGGGCTAGCGAGGCATAGATAAGCCCAGGGGGGCGGGGCCACGAACCAGGAAGTCCAGGAAGTCCCGGAAACACCAAGCGGCGCCAAACACCGCGCCCTTGCCCCGCCGCGGGCTTCACCGCTGCGGGGCTAGCGAGGCATAGATAAGCCCAGGGGGGCGGGGCCACGAACCAGGAAGTCCAGGAAGTCCCGGAAACACCAAGCGGCGCCAAACACCGCGCCCTTGCCCTAAACACGAAGGAAAAAAATTATTTAAAAAAACCTTTCCAACACAGAAAGGCATAGGAGAAGACAAAGTGTCCCCCTGCCTCTCTAAAACACAAAGCAACAGTAAGAGCATGGCACTCTGACGCATGCACACAAAACGCCCTGCCAGTGCACACACTGCAGTAACAGACTGCCACCAAGGAAAACCCGACTGCATTAAAGACCCTTTGGCTAGTGGGATCTATTTTGCAGCACGGTAGTAGGCATACATCATTGTCCTTCAATGTGCCCTGTACCTTACCAATCCGAAAGCTCCTCTGCATAAAAATCAACTCAGATGATGTGTTGCCCTGTTGGCTGAGTGGACAATACAGCGAGTCCCTAATCATAGTTGCTGACATTTCAAGTCTAGTGAGGCGGTGTGACGTATTGATTTCTGCCCTGAAGGAGTGCAAGGATGAGCAGAGGCTAAAACGTCCACTCAGTCCTCACACTTCTACAAACCAAGAGCCAACACATTCATAAAGGTAAAACAGGCACAGTCAAGAGATGTATCTCCTTCACCTTTTGTGGTAACGTAGGCCGAGGAAAGGCTGCACTCGCAAGACGGGTGTGAATGTGTTCATTAGCAACATAAACAGTGAATTATAGCAGTCTAAAATGAAGGAATGTCCAATCAAGCTTCTATAAAATAATAAAACCCTCCATGTACAATAATAACTAAATAGAAATCACTATAAAAACCCATCACTATAGAAAGAACACAGAATGTGCAAAGATAGCAGATGTAGCACTCTGGGTAATGAGAGGGGGAGAAAAGGAATACAACCATAATATTCAAAAGGATATGTTCTTCAGGTTGCCAAAGGGCATTTATGTGACTTAAATAGTCACTATGGCCCAAAGTGGAACTTGCAACAACAAATGTAATTGAAACTTTCCATAAGGCCATGACCAATGATATTCACGCTTATTTAAACCAAAGGAAGAAACACAGAACACATTTGAGCAAGGGGGAATCCAAGGCGTTGAAAGATCTGGGCAAGGACAACAGTATTACTATTAAAGAGGCAAACAAGGGAGGAAATGTGGTCATTCTTAATACAGTGGATTACATTGAAATGGGTTTATAACATCTAGCTACTCCCAATTGCTATTCACCTCTCAAGTGTAATCCAACAAAGAGAGTGGTATCGGACTTGCAAAATCTAATACAGGACTGGTATATCAAAGGACATCTCAAAGAGGATGAGAAGAGATTTTTGACCATTTCACAACCAACAATGCTAAAATTGTATTTTCTACCAAAAATCCATAAACCCTTTGATAATTTGCCACAAGTAAGACATATTATGAGTGGCATTGGTTTGGCCACAGTGAGCCTGTCCCAATACTTGGACGAGGCCCTTAAACCTCATGTTTTGAAAATGAAATCTCATATTCCGAACCATTTTTATTGGATATTTCACCTATGATTCCAACATTGGACTACATGGTTACCGGATCATTTATGTACAAGCTGAATGTATAGACTGGATGTATAGGTTGGTTAACACATTATCATACATTGTGACCAACAAGGAACTGGTTAGGTCGTGACGTTTAGGTGGTTTACTTGTGACATAATGCATTGCATAACGCGTGACGTCATTGCATAACGTCATTGAACGGCCGTAACCCAGACAATTTTGATTTGTAAAGGTTATTCATTATAAGTACATTGGGGCACTGTAAACATATACACAATGTATCATCTATATTGGTAATGGTTCTTTGACATTCGCTGGTTAACACACTATCACATCATTGTGACTGAATTGAAACCAGACGAACGTAACAAGGATATTGTCAGGACATGACGTTTCGGTGGTTTGTTTACTTGTGACGTCATGCCTGTTACTACACATGACGTCATTGCGTAAAGTCACTGAACGGGCCATAACCCAGACACATGCTTTTGTTTTGCCGCGTTTGTAGACCCACGGATAGCCAGATTCACGTTGCGGGATTGAACCCAGTGTATATCGAATCAGCCTATTATAACTAAGAAACGTCTTTGAATTGGGGCAATTTTATTTGATAAAGTTAGCTGGTAGTCCATGCACGGATTAGGAACATTGCATTGTATAACAGGAACGGTCGTTACATTGTTGGTTTGGGTTGCCATATTGATGTTATGGGATCAGCATAGATTGTGATTGACTCTGATGTGAGCAGTACTTGATCTATGTGAACCATGGCCAATGGATTTTAGGTAATCTTATGGAGCTTGCATTATTATGTAACAGGTAATCACTCAGACGTGATTGATATGGGAGAACATTTTCTCAGGCATATTCTAGTTTCATTTGAGCATTATTTTTGTTTTGATTTTCAGGCTTATATAGAATGGCTCAGGCAATAATGCACACAGATTGTGAATTGAAATCATAGCAGCAAGAATTTAGATACGAGGTGTCGATCTTGATGACTTACATTTTCTGACACTACTCTCAGGTATGATTTGATTATCGTACTAAAATAACTAATCGATAGGTTCTGACAATCCCGGAGTCTGACTATAACCAATGGTCATGTTTTAGGGGAGACTGGCATTTGACCCGGAACCGATTAAGTTTATTGGATACAACATTGTATTCATCTTCCAGTGACTGAGTATATCAACAAGGTATGTGGTCTAAAATACACCACTACCAGCTTCGTTGGACATTGTATTAACTACTTTGTTCAGACTAACATACTGAACTCATGATTTTTCATGTGATAACCACTCATAATACTGAATAGGGTAAGCACCAATTTCATTCCTACGGGCACCTGTGAAATACAGTACATCACATATTAATCATATTTTATTGTTACCAACTGCAACAGTTGCATATATTCTCATTGATTACAGTATGCACCAATCCAATCTAGGACCATGCAGATTTTCACTCAATTTGGTGTTTATAATTGAGGGCAAGCTTGTTGGGTTCCACATCCTTATGGCATGTTTAACTATATACCATGTACTCAAATTATGATACTGTATTCAAGTAGATATGTATTGCAAAATACTGAACTCAGGCTCAATATTTATTATAGTATTTTCCATTCGCTTTTGAATCGCATATTTGAAGAATAGGAAGGAAGCAACACAGAACAAATTTGAGCAAGGGGGAATCCAAGGTGTTGGAAGATCTGGCCAAGGACAACAGTATTACTATTAAAGATGCAGACAAGGGAGGAAATGTGGTCATTCTTAATACAGTGGATTACATTGAAATGGGTTTATAACATCTAGCTACTCCCAATTGATATTCACCTCTCAAGTGTAATCCAACAAAGAGAGTGGTATTGGACTTGCAAAATCTAATGCAGGATTGGTATATCAAAGGACATCTCAAAGAGGATGAGATGAGATTTTTGACCATTTCACAACCAACAATGCCTAAATTGTATTTTCTACCAAAAATCCATAAACCCTTTGATAATTTGCCACAAGTAAGACCTATTATGAGTGGCATTGGCTTGGCCAGAGTGGGCCTGTCCCAATAGATGGACGAGGCCCTTAAAACTCATGTTTTGAAAATGAAATCTCATATTCCGAACCATTTTTATTGGATATTTCACCTATGATTCTAACATTGGACTACATGGTTACTGGATCATTTATGTACAAGCTGAATGTATAGACTGAATGTATAGGTTGGTTAACACATTATCATACCTTGTGACCAACAAGGAACTGGTTAGGTCGTGACGTTTTGGTGGTTTGTTTACTTGTGACATCACGCGTATCATAACGTTTGACGTCATTGAACGGCCGTAACCCAGACAATTTTAATTTGTAAAGGTTATTCACTATAAGTACATTGGGGCACTGCAAACATATACACAATGTATCATCTATTGAAACCAGACGAACGTAACAAGGATATTGTCAGGACGTGACGTTTCGGTGGTTTGTTTACTTGTGACGTCACGCCTGTTACTACACGTGACATCATTGCGTAATGTCACTGAACTGGCCGTAACCCGGACAAATGCTTTAAGTTTGCTGCTTTTGAAGACCCGCGGATAGCCAGATTTGCATCGCGGGATTGAACCCGGGGTATATCGAATCAGCCTATTATAGGAAAGCAAAATTCTTGAATTAGTTGGGGCATTTTATTTGGATCAAGTCAGCTGGTACTTCAGTGCTTGCAGACCCGCGGATTGTTAGATTGACGTTGCAGGATTGAACCCAGGGTATCTCGAATTAGCCTACTATAACTAAGAAACCTCTTTGAATTGGGGCAATTTTATTTGATAAAGTTAGCTGGTACTCCACGCATGGATTAGGAACATTGCATTGTATAACAGGAACTGTTGTTACATTGGTGGTTTGGGTTGCCATATTGATGTTATGGGATCAGCATAGATTGGGATTGACTCTGATGTGAGCAGTACTTGATCTATGTGAACCATGGCCAATGGATTTTAAGTAATCTTATGGAGCTTGCATTATTATGTAACAGGTATTCACTCAGACTTGATTGATATGGGAGAACATTTTCTCAGGCATATTCTAGTTTCATTTGAGCATTATTTTTGTTTTAATTTTCAGGCTTATATAAAATGGCTCAGGCAATAATGCACACATATTGTGAATTTAAATCATAGCAGCAAGAATGTATATACTGTAAGTGATTTCAATCCGGCACACACCCAAGTCAACACCTAGCATGTAATGCACAACTGAAATCCTTATTTATTTTTGTCTAAAAGTTATTTATTCTGAACGATGTACCACTCATATCACGCCACTCACCTGGAACTGCCCGGTCATACTGAAACAGTAATCAGGCTGGTTTGTAAAGTTAAAATATTTATTTGGGTATTTATGATTTAATCACACTATGTTTTAATGGGTACACAAGAATCACCAATGGGGTGATGTAACACGGAATACTCTCTTTAATACACAAGGAGTAATAGTAAGCAACACAATTCAGCACAGAAATAATACTTTTGTGTGTGTATTCAGATCAAATAGCACTGTGGTTATAGGTTCCCCCTGCACACCCCTCAACCCACCAATAGGCAATGTAAAGAGATAGGAAGAGAGAGCAGGTATTCAGGAATGGCAGAATTCAACAAAATATCAATCCCACTTTCCCCCAGCAAGCACAAGAGAAAAACGGAATTGACTGTCAAGCTGCCAGAATGGCTTTTAAAGTTATCTTGAGAATGGATTGGGTAAAAACACTAAATATTGTCAAAATTGATGAAATTGCGATAAATTCTTATGGGATCCGCTTTGGATAGTTGCACACAAACACAAGCAATGATTTAATACCAAGAAACAATTTGTAATCTCAAAATTCAAGTCGGGAGCAATCAAAAGCTGTTTTATACGTGTCAGAAATTTTGGGGTGCGGTTTTGGATCCAATTTAAAGCTGTGGATATTAGCTACACGCAGAAGTTGAAATTTTGTTTCTAGCACAGAAATTGAGGAAGTTATGGACATTTTAGTGGAGGTCGTTTTTTTGAGATAGGCGCAAGAATGGAAAACAGGAATGCACTATTTAAAAATGACAAATGGGTTTTCTTAAGCTAGAGGATGACAAGGAACAAAGAAAATACCACACAGAAACACAACCACTTGATCACGCTGACTGCCTGCAGAGGAACTCGCCTCCTTTAGATGAGAAAAGATCAGCGCAGAGATAGTTTTAACAATACTAGTACAGATGAAGATAGGATGGTTTGGATAGAGAGTTCAGGCAATTCAAAATACTCCTAACAACACAGGTTCTGAATACAAGATAGGATGGGTTTAAGATAGGGATTAACTAAGCAAGATACATATGCTAGTGACACAGTTCTTGCTATAGATACTCACTAGATATGTTTTTAAATGGAACCGTCAGGATTCTGGTCCGTCAAGATTCTGGTCAGGGAATGGGATCTGGTTCTAGGAATTGGATCTGCAATCAGCAAGGCGCTCTGGTCACAGCACGGCACAGGACTGGACTGGATCTGCAATGGCTCTGGTCACAGCACAGTACAGGACTGGGTTGGATCTGCTCTTCTTGGTTCTGATGATAATTATTTGAGCAGGCAAGCAGTACAGCGCAGCCCGGCTGTATTTTGATGCTTCCCCTTAGGTTAGTGGGGTTCTGGTTCTGGAATTTGAGGCCTAGCTGAAAATGGTTCAGCTATGCAATGGGTTTCTGCTTTGCCAAGTTTCTCGAGTCTGGAGCAAGGAAGATGGAGAGTTCTACAGCAGGGTTCTCCGCCAGTATCAGGATAGTGGGTGAATCTGTCTGTCTTTTTGAGTGGTGAGCTCTCTCTATTTATGTTTTGATAAAGGGATGTGTGGGCTGGTTTATCCTACGCTCGCCCTTTTGACAGGTGATTGGGTCAGAGTATTCCCTCTGCCTTGATATGAGGAGAGAAACAGAGTGTCACCTTTATGGTGTGATTTTATGAGGCTGAGAATCCACCCCTCACCCCTTGAACACAAAATCTACTTTTGGCACCATACATATTTCCACATGTGCAACCTCTATAACAATCACATATACAGATTACATATTTTGTATGGCAGCTATCCCTCAAAACCCTGTAGCGGTGGGATCTTGTCTCGGCTTTTCACAGAATTTTGCCCTTTTCATCAGGAACACAATGTCCAATTTATCAGCAAATTTCTACAAGTGTGCACGTTTAACATGGGCTCCAGTGTATAAAGTGTCATACTTTTAGCAGCAATACATTTTGTGTAAAATCACATTTTCTGCCGTTTCTTTCCAGAATATGTTACATGATTTTTCCGCCTCTTGAAATGTACAGCCAACATTTAGAATCACAAATACTGGTATATTTTTGACAATTTGCACTGGAAAATTATAAGCCTTTTAAAAAAAAATGTCTTTGTAATGTTCAGCCACAGATGGTTGTTTGGGTCTGCCTCTTTCTATCTCCCTGCAGTTCAGGAGTAATCTCCTCCCTGTTTGCTCCTTGCAGAGGCCATTTACGACTATCCTCACACTTCACATTTCCTTAGTATCAGCTGTTCATTGTTCCCTTTTGCCTCTGTAGACCAGGTTCTTTCCAAACCTTATAGTTATCGCTTTGGTGTGATTTCCTGCTGTAGGGGAAGGCCTCTGTGAGGAAACCTGTTATTCCAGTTTGGTTAGCTTTAGCCAAGCTTATTTTACTTGTTACTTCTGTTGCATTTTTCCTTAGCTTAAAAAAAACGTGGGATTTCAAAATAGCACCTAGAATTCTCCTTCAAGATTTTAAACCACGGGATCAAAACAATGAAAACATAGGTTACTCTCAGTAACAGGCCACTTAGACGGCAAACATTTGATTTCAGTTTATACATGTTTAAAGTTTAATCAGGCCGTCTCCTGACAGCTATCATCCCTGCAGCACTCTGCTGCACAGAGATTTTGACATCAACAGACAGGCCACTTTTGCTGTGGAAATCCCTTTATGCCTTCCGCTTTTCAGGGCCTTGCAAGTTCACAATGATTTCTTAGAGTAAGTGAATTGTAGCACCCAGCAAGAATTTTGCATGTTTGAGGATGTTTTGTACCGGCCTTTTGCAGTTTCAGCAACAAAGAAAAAGGGATTTAAAGCAAGATTTTGGGGTTTCATTTAGCAAAACACTGCTTTTTCCTTCTGTACTCCATTTTCAATTGTTGTGGAGCCCAGTGACATTTTCCAGGAATGAGATCTCTGTTCCACCACTGACAACATGCATGGTAGATTGGGCAGCCATCTTTTTGTGCGTTGCAAGGCGCGATTTCCAGAGGTTTTGGCGCGCACAAGGATTTGCAGCCATTTTGATGTTTCTGGCACCAACATAACACAGTGCTGCAGCATAGCAGAGCTGAAGTGGGTTAAAACATCCCACATTATGAGGTGTCGATCGTGATGACTTACATTTTCTGACACTACTCTCAGGTATGATTTGATTATATTGCTCAAATAACTAATCGATAAGTTCTGACAATCCCGGAGTCTGACTATAACCAATGGTCATGTTTTAGGGGAGACTGGCATTTGACCCGGAACTGATTAAGTTTATTCGACACAACATTGTATTCATCTTCCAGTGACTGAGTATTTCAACAAGGTATGTGGTCTAAAAGACACCACTACACGCTATCAGCTTCCTTGCACATTGTATTAACTACTTCGTTCAGACTAACATAGTGAACTCATCATTTTTCAGATGATAACCACTCATAATACTGAATAGGGTAAGCACCAATTTCATTCCTACGGGCACCTATGAAATACAGTACATCACATATTGATCATATTTTATTGTTACTAACTGCAACAGTTGTATATATTCTCATTGAATAGAGTATGCACCAGTCCAATCTAGGACCATGCAGATTTTTTGGTGTTTATAATTGAGGGCAAGCTCATTGGGTTCCTCATCCTTATGGCATGTTTAACTATATACCATGTACTCAATTTATGATACTGTATTCAAGTAGATATGTATTGCAAAATACTGAACTTAGGCTCAATATTTATTATGGTATTTTCCATTCGCTTTTGAATCGCATATTTCAATCCACCACCCGCCTCTATCCTGAAATGTGGTATGTTTGGGTGTTTTACATTTTCTTTTCTCTTCTTTTCTTTTTCACAATGTCTAATGCAAATTTATGTACATTTATTTGTTATTGACACTGTTATTATTTGATTATGGGACCAATTGTGGAACATTTTTTTGTTCAGATTTTCTCAAATATCACAATACAATGAATTTGTTAACAGCCTTGAAAACGACCAGGGGGTCGAATCACGTGACAGCTGTACAGTTGTGCAAATATGTGGAATCAACGACATTTCTGATGCAACAGTACTGTGTGATACTATAATCTGGTCACAATACTAACTCATAATCAGAGCGTGAGCTGCCTTCTTGGATTTCTTATTCTCTTGGACCCTCCAGTAGTCCTTGGTCCAGCCCTGTGGTTTTGGTTCCAAAGGCAGGCACCTCTGAGTTGAGGTTCTGTGTGGATTAGAGGGCTCTGAATGCTGTCACCAATTCAGATGCACACCCCTTGCCTATAACAGATGAGCTGGTGGATACCTTGGGTGCCTCCAAGTACCTCAGCACATTTCATCTCACTGCAAGCTATTGGCAAATACCCCTTGCAGAACATGCCAAGGAGAAGACAGCTTTCTCAACACTAGAGGGTCTTTACCAGTTCAGGGTAATGCCTTCTGGGTTGAAGAATGCCCCTGCCACTTCCCAGAGGCTTGTGAATCATGTGCTTAATGGGTTGGATGAATTCTGTCTTGCTTATCTGGACGGTATGGCAGCTTTCAGTGCCACCTGGGAGGATCATGTGAAACACCTTAAGATTGTGTTGCAGGCTCTTCGAAAGGCCCACTTGACCATAAAGGCCAATAAGTGCCAGATTGGACAATTGCTCAGTGGTCTACCTTGGACATGAAGTAGGTGGAGCGAGGATACAGCCTCTACACAGTAAAGAACAAGCAGTACAAGACTGGCCTACCCCCACTAGTCAAACCCAAGTGAGAGCCTTTTTAGGACTTACTGGGTACTACAGAAACATCATGGCAGACTATGGCACCATAGCTGCCCCTCTCACTGCTCTCACTACTCCTAAGAAACCCAAGAAGGTAACTTGGTCTGAAGAGTGTGGGAAGGCCTTCAATGGCTTAGAAGACTCCTTGTGCCAGGCCCCTGTTCTCAGGGCCCCTGATTACCAAAGACCTTTTATTGTGCAGAAAGATGCCTCTGACACTGGGATAGGAGCTGTGCTATCACAAGTAGATGAGAAGGGTAAGGAACACCCTATTGGCTTCATTAGTCGCTAGCTTAAGGACAGAGAGCTCAGATGGTCCACAGTAGAGAAAGAATGTTTCTCTGTTGTGTGGGCCCTAAGGAAGCTGAGGCCCTACCTCTATGGGACCCACGCCACTGTGCAAATTGACCATAAGCCCTTAAAGTGGCTAATGAACATGAAGGGAAAGAATCCAAAGTTGCTCAGGTGGTCCATAAGCCTTCAGGGCTTTGACTTCACTATTTAGCATAGGCCAAGTGTCCATCATAGCAATGCTGATGGGTTGTCCAGAATGTTTAACCGAGCTGAACATGAGACTCATCCAGGGGTGGATTAATTCCTCCTGTCCTTGGTCTGGGAGGGGTGAGTGTTAGGAAAGATTTCCATTCCATGTGTAATTTTCCCTCCAGTTGTGTACTCCCCAACATTTTGCTTTGTTTAAACACCATAGTCTGACTTTGCCAGAGAAGCAGAGCCTTCTGCTGCACTCCTCTGGGCTTTTCGCTGACTTTTTATGGGGAAACTGACATGCTCTCAAAGACAGTCAGTACTGGGAGACTTTGTTTCCCTTAGTCCTTGTCCATGTTGCAACTTTTCTGCAACATGTTGCAAGTGCACAAATTACCTTACAGTAGAGTGCATTTGGGTCTTCCTTCCATTTCTAAAGGCCCTAGTTACTCGCGAAGGATTTTTTAGGAGAAGTGCAGATGTGCTTTGGACAGGTCTGGTGGCAGCTTATCTTTTAGTGTATTTTTAACCCTTTCCTGCCAGGTAAACTGTGATTACAGAGTTTGGAATGGTTAGGTGACCTGGCTCCAAAATGGCCATGCCACAAGGTTCTTTGTCCTGTCCTTTGGCCATCTTGCCCCTTCACCTTCCCCAGGTCGAGCCAACCCGAATCAGTCCTTATTTGGGCATGCGTTTTCCTGCAAAGCTTTCATGGGCTTCTGCATGCCTTGTGTGCGTGTCCCCAGGATATAGGCTGCATTGTCTCATTCCAATACACATCCTGGTTGACAGAGTCTGGTGTGCTGTGAATGCCTGGACAACAGTGGTCCATGATTGGTCCACATATGGTATGCCTGTATGTGAGCAGATCTCCCATTGGGTCCTCTTCGTTTTGGAGTAAGGGAGATTTTGGATAAGAGAGGGCTCCAAACACCCATACCATGTTGATCTCTGGAGTTCTCATTGAACGAAGGATAGGATCCAAGTATCCTGAAACTAAAAAGCCGAGTCGAGGAAATGCTGGTGACCTACTGGAAGGTTTGGCACCCTGATCTCGCTGTCGTCCCGTGGGACCCCTCTGAATCTGGTTGTCCTAGAAGGTCTGTGGAGATGCTTCGACCCATTGGAATAGTGGGACCAACTATTCTCGGCACCTTCATCAAAACCTGCAAGTAAGCATTCTCCGAAACCGTCCCTCGGCCAACCAGTGGGCTGACCAGCTTGCGCAGGAGTTTTGCCCTGATACCGCTGCCTTTTTGAGGAGGCCCTTGAAACTCGGTACATCGTACGCTCTCTGTTCACGGCACTCTCACACTGTATTTTGTACACTTGGCATTCCCAGGTCTGGAGTGAGTGAGTGCGCCCGAACTGGAGTGTACGCGTGTACCGTGTCGCCCAGCCGTGGTGACGAACTTTGCAAGTTCATTGCAGCTGTGGTCCTCTGTGCCCTGAAGCCTGCTACAATGGAACTGGCCTGATCCATCCACCAGGAGCGGAGAAATCACCACTGTCCTGTTTGGGAATCAACGCTGTATCTTAGTCGCTGAAAGCCGCAGAGCCGCGAGATTGCTGCATTTGAACCTGCAACCAAAGTGGACTCGACTGCCGAAGCTTGCTCTGGAGTGCTCCGGGGGTCGGTGAGTAATTGCAACCCTTACTGGTGGCCCCTAGCGCATCCATCAATTTGTACACACATAGTGGCCCCTGAGGGCCCCTCTCCTTTCCACTTCTAGTGAGAACTAGCAAACTATTCCCTAACTCTGGAACCTGCACTGCCCTGTTGGGGGACCCTCCACAAATAGTGGGAACTTATTCTGCATCACCTCACTCACCTTCCTGAACTGCTACAGACCCTTGAAGAGACCCCGTTTTGCCCATCTGCATTACCGTGTGCACCAGCATTGCGAGTACATTTGCGCAATAGGCTCCACTCTTCTTAGGGATTGGACAGCATTTCAGTTAGGATTGTGTTTGATGCAGAAGGGCCTAAAGACTATTTGCACTGCCTGCTTCCTTCCCTGTTTAGTTTGTGGACCCACTTGGTGCATTCATCCTTTAGACCCCATTGGTCTTGTATATATGTGTATAGATAGGATTGTATTGGTTTAATAGTATTGACGTGATTTTCTTACTGTGTGTTGAATTGCAAAGGCCTTGCAATAAATATATTTGTATTTTTGATTATATATATATATATATATATATATATATATACCTGACTGGGAGTAATTTGTAAGTGTCCTTTACTTTGTGTGCTCATTGAGGTCTTTCAGTCACCCTCACCCCTCCTGAGACCTAGTCTTGACCGCCGCCAATGCTACATTGATTGGTCTGGCTTGTCCAGAAGGTTACCCTGTTCCAAGAAAATAGGCTGGCCTTCTGAACCTCTGCCCACCAGGTCAGAGTTCAGAAATCCGCCTTAACACTGGACATCTTCCTCAACGTGGTGTCATTTTACTACAGAGTGAGCGCAACCAATGGGAAGGCAGTCCAATGTAACAATCATCACAAACTCTTTTCACCCACTTGCACAATATGGGTTTAACCTGTTTGTCCAATCTCCTGAACACAAAGTGGGTCACAGGCTCAGTCTGATTTTTGCCATTGGTAGGCATTGAGGGTAGCATGTGAAAGGACTCAACAATTCTTCTCCAATAACTTTTTTGTTACAGTAAACTGCTTATGTACATAGGTACAAAACTCCATCATTAGATTTCCCTTGGTGGAACAGTGCTATATACCCATCAACACTTTACCTTGCTGCTAAGCATACCAATATCCTTCCCATGCTGGATTCACTCCTAAATACTCAACATACTGACATTCCAAGTACTCAAGGACTACTGGTTGCACTCAAACAAAATGACACTAAATCAGTTGAATGGGCTAGGAAATGGTTTAACAGGGAACTTGCCAACTAGAATAGAACTGGCAGAAAAGTGGGACTGGAGATAGACAGGCTTGCTTGCAGAATTCTTGCCAGAGGAGAACACAGCTTGCTCTGGTGAAGCAAAAAAGAATACACTGAAAACCGAATCACTGATCCAACAAACTGCACAGTTATTTGTAAAGATATGTCGTGACTAGTCAAAGCACTGTGAGATTTCTTCCCAGGAAACAGAATTGACATCAATAAACAACAAACAGAAGATCAACCAGTGCTACTAACAATTTTACAGATGCCGCGCCATAATGGGACGTTTCCCACAACTGATCCTTTGACCGAGATCTCACTTCAGTGAGCCAGGTGAAGGTTTCTATCCTTTAAAAACCACTCTGCCTGGCCACCCTCCTTCAGAGCCACATCTTGCCTTATTGGTATAAGATTGGCAAAGTTCATGAACATCATATCACAGCCCAGTACATGAAGCAGATACAAAGCAGTTACCACTCCCTCGCCAATGCTGTTATAAACCCATCTTATCAGCAAATGATCTACAAATCTCTCATTAGATTCCAAAATCATGACAAAATATGCACCAATACTACAGCAAATAGAAATTCCATTCCCGTCATCAGAAATGCAACTGAAGAAAACCATGCTGTTAGACACCAGCTGGTATGGACCCACTGTGAAATTAAAAGGTGCAGTCTAATATTTCGGGCCTGTGATGTAGCTAATCACTAAATCCCCTTTTAGTACCTGACATACAAAATGGAAATTGCCAAAACACTCTTGTATGGCTTGCTTAGGCATTCCATAACAGCTGCGAACAAGGTAAGAACAGCACTGAAATAGCAACCAGCCCAGATCCCAAGAATGGAAGTGGTCAAGTAGGCTATGCCTCATTGGTTCTATTACAGTAAATCTAATAATTGGAACAATTTCACTATGCTAATTAGTCCAATATAAATTGCTGTATAGTTTGCCCAGGACTCTGGGAAGCCATGCTAAATATGTCTGTGCAGCTATGGACTTGGATGTGAACAATGAAACATTGTTAGCTGCTATCCTCCAAATGAGTGCCGCAAGAAAGGGCCTCCCTCCAAAGCTTCACCTGCTCAGTAGAGTCTTTAACTTGGCTATAGTGATATCGTGGACAGGCCCAGGCCTTGTTGCCAAGTACAAATGATTACCAAATCAATTGTCATGACTAATACCAGGCCTAAAAATGTAAGACCATAAAATGCCTGGACTTAGATCCCTCCATTGCAACCTAATGTTACTATAACAAAGAATTACATTCAATCATGATGCTTCCTCTGATGATTGCACTGTTTCAAAGCACTGATAAAACAGAACCAATGTTATTTACCAAATCAAGGTTGCCGATCTGCAAAAGAAAGGGTCATCTGCGACAGTAGAAACATTCGGGCCATCATCCTTCAAGCAAAAACCTTGAGGTCATTGATCATAATCTCTTGAAAAATATTAGTCTTGCATTGACAAGATAACCTAGACTTCCACAAGGAACTAAAGACCATTACTTCCTGCAATAACCAAATAGTAAAGGAGGTTCTGCCAATTTCAGGAATTACCTGGATATTAAAGTATCGAGACCACTCAGCCTCACTAATGGGATGGCTGCTCTTGTGATCTGTAGAAAGGCTTCAGGAACGTGAACCTAGTGTAAAGCTACTATTCCCTTACTTTAGCTGCGCAAGGTAGTCTATCTTCCCTTCTCTCTTAGTGCTTAGCGGTGAGACCGTTCTCTTTCATCTGCAGTTTTTGTTCCCTGTGGCAACATATCTCTTATTTTATGTCCCCTGAGCTGCTTCTACTCTCACCGCTTTTCTTACATGGCTCTCGCTAACCCATTGCTCTACTTTTCCATCCATTTTACACCCTTCCAGCACCCCATGTTTGTTGCAAGTTGTCCAATGTCTTCTGCTTGGCATCTCAGTTGTTCAAATAAAAAAATAAATAGATGTTTTTCTAATTGGAACCTTTGGTTTCTATTCCATAGTCTACAAATGTAAGGCTTGTTAGCCTCCTTCCATTTTCCGATGCAGCGTTTGAGCCAGGTAAATTAGGGAGGAACTGAGGCATGGGGCGTAGTAACGTGGTATATGCATGGCGCCTGATGTCACTTTCGGAGCCGACGAGTGACCACAGCGCTAGACGGATCAATGATCGACAGGCGAGTTGAGGTCCACTATGCCCCCTGTGGAAAAGTTTCCAAGCAGCATAGCTGTGGAGGGATATCTATCGAGATGAGAAATCTGCGGGAGAAAATCAATCCATTGAACGCATGTGTGCTTACCTGGAAGCATAATATGAAAGTAAACAGCCAGCGTACTGTGGGCCTCATTAAGAATTTGAAGATACTGGTTGAACTAATATCTCTAAATGGAATCACCATTACCACCAGTGGTAACAGTAGTATCTCTGCCTAAGTATGACATTACTGTTATTCCCCATTCCAATGCCCAATGGACTTCATTGGGGTAAGATGATAATATCGGTGGCACCATTACAGGCATTTTGTAAGGTAATGCATGCATGCAAATACAGGAGGCTTTCTTGTGTATGGCTTTACAAACCCATACTCAGGCAGAACAACAAAACAGAAAGTAACAGTATGTTCACCTGTTTCTATCACAACTGCCAAACTTGTAATGAGGGTCTAACTCTGTCAAGAACTTAACAACATCATGGGCGACCTTTCCATCTGCCCCTTCTGCCTCGCGGTTTGAACAGATACCTCAAAGGCCATAAAACATAAGTTTCCTGGTGGGCGCACTGATTTACCTCCAGCCAAGAGCTGGAGGTAAATCTCGTCTCCAGCGTCAATACATGCCAGAATTACCAGCACCGGTAATTTCAGTGCTGGTAATTCCAGCAATCCCCTCTATGGAGTCCTCTTGGACTCCATGGAATGGGGATTTAACAGAATTTCTGCCACTTGGAATATGCCGGTAATTCATGCATTGCAAGTGGCGGAAACAGTATTACCATTTGGGTGACACCCCATGGCGGCATACCACCAAAACTCTCAGGGCCAGAGCTTCCTTGATCAAAAATCACATTCATAACGTAACATTTTAATTGTTTGCCCATGCATATATGTGAAATGGTTTTGAAATAAACTGCCCACATTCATTTATATTCCTAACTTTGTTCCCACTCTTAGGGCCATTGTGCCCTACATATACGTCGGATTCAGACGTGCCAAAGCTGCAGCAGTCAACCAACATTTTTACATATAGTACAATTTAGAAAAACATAGCAACATCATACATTTCCCAAAAAAAATCCCTCTGGGCAATTCAGTGCTGGGTCACTGTACCTGTTACCCCATGATTTCCATACTGACCATTTACAAGTGTCCCTGTGTACTTCCAAAGCAAGGGTATTGGAAAGCACTGATAACCCTTGTAGAGGAGGAGCTAAGTATCCCCACTCCAACTTCCCCGCCTACATTACTTGAAATGTATGAACCAAAATATGTGACGTATACTGAACAGTTAAACCAACAAAGAGAAGAGCGAGGGCTCTGTGCAGTACCCATAAGAATACCTATACCTGAGAGAATATGGGAAGTAAAGTACCCATTGAGGAAACCATACTTGCATCCAAGACAATGGAGGTCATTATGACCCAGGCGGTAAGTACACCAACTTTACCACCATGGTGTAAACTATGTTTACACCATGGTGGATGGTGGATTTACCGCCCCATTCCAAGGTGAGTGGGGCGGTAAATCCCCATTTCCCATTTACCCTTCCCCATTCCCATTTTTGCACCATAGGGCATAATGGGAGTGGGGAAGGCGCTAATTACGGCACCGTAAATTACGGTGCCGTAATTAGCACCAAGGCGGTTTAGCGCCATGGATTTTAACGCCTGCTAAAAGCAGCCGTTAAAATTGGAATCAGGCGTTAAGGGTTAACGACGGCGTTAACCCTTAACGCCTGGGTCGTAATGACCTCCAATATGATGACCATTTTAACAAGAGTCCTATTGAAACAAAGAAACTGACTGACCAGGACGAATGGTGACGTCATACAAAGTGAATCACCACCCAGATAGAAAGATAACCAGACCAGAGAGGCAGACGATTTATAAAGAACAAAGAAGACCAATGATAAGTGACATCTTGGGATCAAGATGAAGAAACTTATGCCACAAACGTGATGAAGATATTTAGTTAGTTTAAACATGTACAGATGCAATGAAACGCAAGCAGTAAAGCAATCATGAAGCTAGCCACATGCTTAAATAGATTAGACCGCGGCAAGCAGCAACATATACCTACATACCCCATAGATACATATGGATTAAGTGAAGAATTAATGTTTCCACTATGTATAAAGCAGTATTGAACAACGCGAGAAGGCCTAATTTTCAGTGTCCCAGTTACAAAAAGCAATTGAATTAAACATAATCCATTTCAGCTAAGGAGTTCACTGAGCCAAGAAAAGCCAAGGGGCCTCATTACGACCCTGGCGCTAAGTGTTTAACAGTGCCGTAAAAGGCTGCGGTGCTGTTAAACAGTTAGCGCCTTACTACGAGGTCCCTTTGCGGGACCCGACCTTAACGACTGGTCTAGACCAGCCGTTAAAGTAGGGACCCGCAAAGGGACCTTGGTGCTAAGAACGGTACTGCAATTTGCGGTACCGTACTTAGCGCCTTCTGCATTCCCATAGAGCCCTATGGGGCGAAAATGGGGAAGGGCCATGGTTCAATGGGAAATTACCGCCCCGCCAACCTTGGAATGGGGTGGTAATTCCCCATTGAACCATGGCGGACCCGTTACAACACCGGCACCAACTATGGTGCTAATTGCACCATGGTTTAGCGCTGGTGTTGTAATGAGGGCCAAGGTCTTATCAAAGTAGGAGTTGGCTGACATTGGATACAATTAACGTGAAAGAACAGAAGCTCCTGTTCAAGAAGGTCAAGCAAAAACAAAAGGCGTCAGAGGACTATTGAAGAATAAAATCAAATGCACGAAAAGGCCAATTCATGGTGTCCGGTCACGTGATGAAGAATGTTGGACGGACGAGATGGTCACACCTACGCACGGAAGCCGGATAGTATCCATACTCCTTAAAAATTCTCAGAGAATAGTACAAACTCAAGGCCAACTTCAAAGTACTAATTGACACTGGACCATTGAGGTGATGATGGATCCAATTTTAATTGGTGGGAAGCTGGTTGTTCAGTCTGTGTGCTGCTCACGTAGGTGGAAATTACTGATGGGGGTTGGAAGCCAACCAATTGTAGGGGACCACGCAGTTAGGGGTCCTATAGTTTGTGTAGCCAATGGGACGTCGTACATTTAGTGACGTTCATAGTGGCCATTTTGAAGGGAGGGCTTAGTTGCCTCACCTGATGTTATCTATCCTATTACCTTTCTCTGTTACTCCATACAGATATAGTACCTCTGCTTAGTTATTCACTTAGAACCAATCCGGCTTCTCGATAAGTTTCTGTAGTTTGACACGTAGAATGATGTTGGTAATGACGCAGGTCAACACGTCAGCTATGACCAATTATGGGTATAAGAAGCCAACTTTTTAATGAAGTAGTTAGAGTCAGAGTATCGAGCGATTGCTGATGTTTGTTGTACTCCCTGTTTTAAGACTTGCATTAAGACAGATGAACTTTGCCAAACTATTTGTGTCGTCTTGATTATTGATGTATGAGTAGAATCTGCATCCCCACCCATCTCCAGAGTATTGCTACTCATCTTAAAGGGCAGGAAACCTCCAGTTCACCCTTATTCTCGTACACTTCTGCATGTTCACTTTTTTTCTGTATTAACACTTAATTATGTGTAGAAAGGGCCAACATTTGAACCTGATGAGGACTTTTGTAAAATCAAATTTCAGTTCCTGTTTCATAAAGTATAATGTTTTAAGTTACTCACTTGTGGAACATATGACTCCCAAGGAATCTAGGTGAGTTTCTGAAAATTAGATGTCATGTGGGGACACCTATTTCAAACCATGTCATAAACAGTAACTGTGGCACATGAAACAAATGTATATGCCGGTCTCATTGTGAGACAGGTCCCCCTTCGTCACAGACAGACCCACAACCCCAGCAGCCCTGAGCCAAAAAGAACAGAATTCACCAATACAATGGCAACTTCGAAGATGCCCGCCACAGTGCCTTGGTGCACACCAGGCTCCCCGGCTGTCCTGATCCTGCAGCACCATGATTGGCTGGTGTCCCCTCTTGAAGGAGCCAAGCCTCTGCACCGGCAGGCAAAGCCGGCCCCCACTTAAGGCCTTTGCCATCAGTCTCTGCTGGTCCCATTGTGAGACAGGTCCCCCTTCCTCACAGGGAGACCCACAACCCCAGCAGCCCTGCAGCAACAAGAACAGAATTCGCCACTACAACAGCAACTTTCAAGATGGCTGCCACCGTGCCTCGGTACACACCAGGCTCCCATGCTGCCCTGGGCCTGCAGCACCATGGTTGGCTGGTATCTCCTCTTGGAGGAACCAACCCCCTGTGCTGGCAGGTGAAGCCAGCCTACACTCAAGGCCTTTGCCATCAGTCTCTGCCGGTCTCAGCCGAAAACCGCGAAGTTAAACATGCTTCACAACAGGTAATGTCCACCCCTAACATTGACTCGTGGACACAAACCCAAAATGAGTATAATATATGCCTAATGTACTTATTGCACAGAATAGATGTAAGGCATTCAGGTGCTACTATTATTCCACATAACGGTTGCTATGCAGCCCATATAGAGCTGCATGATGCTGAAGTCTTTTGTAATGCTCAACTATGTAAGCCTAGACATGTAGCACAATGTATCTAGCATCTTATCAGTCAGTTACCCCCACTCAGCTTGCTGTGCGACCCTGATTTGACAAAAAAGAACGCTCAATGCACTGCAGATGATTCTCATGTTAAGTATGTCTGTATCTGCAATGAACGCCACGCGACTTTAAGTAACGCTAGCGTTAAACGTACCACTATTCGCATGTACTGCAAAAACAACCTCCACCCACCTCCGCCCAGCAACTTCCTGCAATAGGCCCTGTGGTCAGAGAAGCAGACATATTCAGCGCTGCTACGCCTTCACAGGCAACCTCCCCATGTCCAAGCGTTGCTGTGCAGTAGTCGCATCTTCCCAAATGTTCTTTCTAAAGAATGTCGCTATGTGCATCCCCTCTGTACAAGCACGATCCCCCTGCCTCCCCCAGCACAGCCTTCCTACCAGCACATGATCCTGATGCGTTCAGTCACCATGACACTGCCCCGAACTTTACATGCCCGCCCCATGAGCAATATCCAAGCCGAATGCTATGACCAAACAACGTGCATTGCCAATGGCAACCATGAAGGTAAGCAAACCGATCTAATTTTCAAACATACGCTTGTCCATAGCCTAGCACAACTACCTTTGGCCCATCCCAGCACTCCTCCCTCACAGGAAGCCAACTTACCTGTTCTCATGCGACACGCTGATCACAGCAACGGTCCGCTTCCAGCAAATCTCCATTCCAGAATTACTGCTACTCCTCGTCACCAGCCAAACGAGAGCCCAACCTCAACATCCACTTCGAACAATACCAGCTCCAGCACTCTTGTATACCCCCGCCCCGACAGACCATGCCCACAAGCACTCCCAACATCTACCCCCTATGCAGGCACTAAATATTCTCTGTTGCCGCATGACAGAGGCCTCCACTTTCATAAATTTGTATTTTATTTGTATTTTGTATTTTATTTATTTGTATAGCGCAAACCAGGCCCTGAGGCTACCGGGCGCATATCTTAGAAGCAATGGTTACATAACAGTATGACATTTCAGATAACATTTCAGTTGAGCAGGGTAATCAGAACACATTGGTAGAATGGGCAAAGATACATAGGTAATCAAATTTTCAGAGTGGAAATTGGTCGTTTGATGTGACTAGCCAGAGTTTGGCTTTGTGTTTGAATAAATTTAGGGAAGGAAGGTTTCTGATGGTAAGAGGGACAGAGTTCCACAATTTGGCTGCCAGAACTGGGAAGCTGGACCCACCGGCTGTTTGGAGCTTGTATCTGGGGATATGTAGGCTCTGGCTAAGGGTAGACCTTAGAGATCGAGATGGGGTATGCTGCGTGAACCGTGAGGAGAGATGATGGGGCCTGGTTATTCATGCATTTGTAGGTCAGGGCAAGCGATTTTAGTGAGATCCTTTGGGTGACTGACAGCCAATGAAGGTTCTTCCTAGTTTACGAGATGTGGGCTGCTCTAGGGATATTGAGGGCTGCTCTGATGGCGTTATTTTGTATGATCTGGAATTTGTCTAGGTTGCATTGATTGGTGCCTTGGTACAGTGCATTACAGTCGTCCAGTTTGGACATAACCAAAGTCCTAGCAAGGATTGTGCAGTTATGAGTGGAGAGAAAAGGGCAACATGCTGTGATCAGTTTGCAAGTGTAAGCACCGGCGGCAGCAACAGCATTCGTTTG
Organism: Ambystoma mexicanum; assembly: GCF_040938575.1. Taxonomy (NCBI): domain Eukaryota; kingdom Metazoa; phylum Chordata; class Amphibia; order Caudata; family Ambystomatidae; genus Ambystoma; species Ambystoma mexicanum. Next base: position 992,270,887 of record NC_090937.1, read on the forward strand.
TCTGTGGAGGGAGAGAGTGGAGTCGAGGTAGATTCCGAGAGTTTTGGTATCTTTGGAGACTTTTATGGAGTTTCCGTCGATATTAAAGGAGCTGAACATGGGGTTTAGCTTGATAAGTCTTTGCTGTGTACCTAGGATGAGGAGCTCTGTCTTGTCGTCATTGAGACAGAGCTCATGTTGTGCCATCCAGGTTTGGATGACATGGTATATGTCATTTAGGGATTTCGAGTCAACCGTGTAATCGCCTGTGATGGGGATGAGTATCTGGGTGTCATCGGCATAGTTAGTGTAGGTGACGCCCAGATAGTCAAGTACATCAAACAGGGTTTTAGTGAAAACATTGTAGAGGGAGGGGGATACGCACGAACCTTGGGGGACCCCGCAAGGGACTGGCGCAGGTTCGGCAGAGGAGGTTGGGGAGAATACTCTCATGTGTCTGTTATCCAGGAATGATTGAATCCAGTTAGTGGCATTATCGGAGAAATGGGCTGCACTACAGCTCCCAAGAGCCTTCAGGCGTGCGCATGCCCACAAGACACCACAGCCACCTACAACTATCTCCTCTACACTATTTAGCCAAAACGATTGTATTAAGGCTCCGACAGGACTGCCTTTACCACTCCCTTGCCTTTATTAGGCTTGCCCACAGCATCCCATCTATCCCACATATGCAGCGCCACATATCCACAGCACGTCCACAGGAACAATGTTCCCAGGCACACACATCCTTGTCCCTCATTCGCTCATGCATCCCATCTGGTCTCCCTCCAAGGACAGTCCAACCCACATAGCCTGGTTCACCAGCTACCCCTCCCTACCAGCAAATCAGCTCACATAAATGAGAGTCTTCACTCACGGACAAGACACAGCCCACCACACACCTTTTCCATAAATTTCAAGGACAGAAACACAAAACTCAGACAACGCATCAGCCCATCCACGCACCAGCCAGCTCAATGCACATATAAACCAGACAGCAACACCGGCTCCAAGACAGACTCCTCCTCCTACCTGACCAGCTTCACCCAATTTGAGAGCAAATTATCTGCTCATCCCCCCACACCTCTAGAACCCCTATTAACATGTATAGGCCCTGCCCGTCTATACAGACTCTGCTCCAGAACCCACAACCCCCCCTTCCAAACACCCTTACCCAACCAAGCTACAATCCCTAAAATCATCTTCCTACGCTCTCCAACTGCACTCCTAATAGCCCACCCCCTCACCAACATACCCCAAACACCCCCCTTCCCCTCCCAATTTTCTCACCTGTGCACCAATCAATTCGCGCTCCATCTGCATTCACGCCCCCAACATCCATGACCTCCTATTAGGAAACAACCTAGACCTTTTAGCCTTATCAGAAACCAGGCTACACAATGCTGCAGGTCCCCTCCTCTCCTTCGCCATTCGTACTGTATACTCCATCCTACGAGGCTGACCGACAAGACAGCCTAGGAGGTGGTGTTGCCTTCATACACAAATCAACCCTCCCCATCAGAGCCTCACCTTTGCAGCAACTACCAGGCTACCAAATCCTACTTGCCAAACTTGAGTCCTCTCCCCAAACCACCATACAAAGCAGCCTTCCTGTGCGCAGCTGTCGCCTATAAAATAGCTATCACTGACACCAAATCCAACATCTTTAACACTAGAATCTCCAAAGCAAGCTCCAACACCAAAGAACTCTTCATAATTCTCAGAGAGCTCGAATCCCCAGCACCCCCATCTGACAACTTCTCTAAAAATAAAGCCTGGTGCACGCTCATCCAATCCTCCCTGGACACCAAAACACGGACACTAAGGAACAAAGCTATTCACAATAAATCCCTTCTACCACAGTTGCTACCCTCCCCCTGGTCAGCACCTCAACAGTGGCAGCCCCTCCTCCCCAATTACAATTATCTGCCATCTCCCCTCTTGTAGTCCTAACAACCATCCAGCACCTGAAAGCGTCTAACTGTGTTGGCGACAGCTGCCCAGCCCACATTGTCAAAATTTGCACAGAACCCTTAGCCCCTACCATAGCCAGCTTGATCAACGCTTCATTTAAGTGCAACTCAATTCCCACGGCCATCAAAGAAGTTTGGGTCACGCCTCTCCTGAAGAGATCCACTTTAGACTCCACCATCCCCACGAAATACAGCCCATCAACACAGTACCTTATCTCCTCAAAATCCTGGACTGCACTGCCTTTTCACAACTGCAACTACACCTCAAAATCCATAATCTACTAGGTAGCCAACAATCTGGCTTCAGATACAGACACAGCATGGAATCTTCTCTCCTTGACCTAAAGAACCAACTCAACCACATTAGGGATAATGGCGAGCCTGCTATCCTCCTACTGCTAGACCTCTCTGCAGCTTTTGACCGAGTAGATCATGAAATCCTCTGTAAACTCCACCTCCACTTTCCACCTCGCCCCAGAAGCCATGTTATGGATCCAATCCTTTCTTTCTGGCTGATCCACCAGGGCCTTTGCGGACCCTGAGTCAGCTGACCCCATGCCTGTCTCCTATGGTGTCCCACAGGGCTCCTACCTCTCCCCCACCCTCTATAACATGTATACCAAACCACTTTTTGACCTCCTTGACAGTCTCAACATACAATACATCAACTTCGCTGAAGATTTGCAGGTCCTCCTCCAAATCACTGGCAACCACGACCTTGACTCTACCAACATCAATCACGTCTTCAGCCTCATACAGGTCTGGATGGCCACCCACATCTCTGCCTGAATGATGAGAAAACAGAGCTCCTTTTTGTGGGCTCCGCACACTGGCTCAAACTCCTCAAGCCCGCCTTCTGTTCATTTTGCATAGATGGAAACACAATCCCTGTCTCCGCCCATGTTAAAATGTTAGGCGTCCATCTGGATGCTGAATTTATCATGCACAAACATGTGAAAGCTATCGCCTCCTCTACAGCCTACTCGACCAAACTTATAAACCTTTCTAGGAAATTCTTACCCCCAACAACTGTTTCACCTTAGCCAGAGCCATCTTAGGCAGCAAACTAGACTATTGCAATTCCATCTTAGCCGGGACCGCCACATAAAACCTCAACAAACTACAATTACTCCAAAACAACGCTGTCAAGGCAGTCTGGGGCCTGAAGCTCTCCAACCACATTTCTCACATCAGACGCGAGGCACACTGGCTCCCCATCAATGCTTTCATCGAATTCAACCTCCTTACTATCACCTACCACTGCTTAGACAACACTGCCCCCCACATAACCGTGAGGGGCAAGAAAAACAACATACGCAATCTCCGCTCTTCATCAACCACAGCCTTGTGCATACCTAGATTTGCTAGAAAGAGGGCAGGTGGCACCTCCTTCACCACCATTGTGCCCACACTCTGGAATGGCCTTCCCCCGCAGATCCAAGACGAACCTGCCTACGCTCTCTTCCGTAAGATAGTAAAAACCTCACTGTTCAACAAATACATGTAAATAACTTTGAAATATGTATCTCTATGAACTTGACTCTTGATCCATGATGTAATGCAACTACCTACTGCTTGTTAACCACAATTTGTGATGTAATCTGATTACTATACTGTTTACATCTATTCTAACCACGTACCATTAGCACCGCGATACCTCCGGGTCTGGGCGCTAAAAACAAACAAATAAATAAAAAAATATATAGTGCGCAAAGGTAAAATGTACGCCAGGCAAAATTTATTAGAATTCTATTCAAGAAAAAAACACACATTTCTTTTGCTTTTAGTAATCCAAAATTAATTACCTGAAAATCAGGTATGAAAACATTTCAGTTGGGTACAGAGCTTAGAAACAGTACATTTCTTAAATATGACAGGCAACGGACAATACAGCTTTCCATCATAAATGTTACCGGAGATAGTTATCAATTTCACAGCAAAGCTGCATGCACTGGGTCCTTCCGATAAGTCAAGCTTCAGAAACAGGAAGCTTGGATGTTTGTCCAGGTACTCTGCAGCTGAAAAGGTACACTGCAAAGAAAGGGGTTGACTCTTGCCTTAAAGCAATCTGTACATTTGAGATTTGGCAGGTAAAACAAGTTTTGAATTCACAAAGTTTGCATAAAATTGACGTTTTCCAGAATGCCATTGACTGGATACACTTGCTCTCAGCAGGACAGGCGTCCTTCAGATGGACTTGAACTGCCTATGAGAAGGGCAATGAGCGAGTACTGGTACTTGATTGCTGCCTGACCAAATGCCAAGTTAAGGATCTGTACAAAAAAAAACAAAAGCAGAAATATGTACAAAATGCTACAATTCAAATTTCATGTGTTCAGTTGCCCAACCAATGGGGGAAAAACAAATATAATTGTCATCTAATAAGGTGCTTAAAAAGAACCAAGCAAATATGCACTTCTCATATGTGAAAGCTTGTGATGTCTGACGTTCCAGCTGTTTAAATAATAACTGCTTAATTCTCACAAAATACACTGAAAAATAAATGTTTTAATACTTGCAACTCAATTTGCGGTGCCATATTACTAGATAAGACTGTGCAACTCAGGCTTTGTTAATATACAGAAATATATATTCACACTTTATGAAGTGAAAAGAAATCTGAATGCTGCGTGAGGTTTTCAGAAGGTCCTTCTTCTGTAGGTATATAGTTGGTCGGGTATGTGGGCCTACAATCACACAGAGTTAACTTGTCGCCTCAACCATCACATTACATCAAAGTTACAAAACCTTGGCTTTCACAATGCTGGTTTTGACTATCACATCTGTTGGTTTTCAAAGGTGCCCTGACATGAGATAATAACTATCTATTATTGTTGACCAGCTTGCCCATGTCTTTGTCCATCCTTTTTCGCGTGTACTCCCGCAGACGCACAACTCATTCAGAATCTTGACTGGTGTTGCTTGAAATTTGATATCAGCCTCTTTGTCTCTGCGATTCCCACCTGGATACAAGCAATCATTATTTAGAGAGTTGCCTGTCTCATTTTGCAAACCCGGGTTGCAGGCGTATGTGACACTGGGTGAACACCCCGAGGCACGCAACATCAAGTCTAAGGGAACGCAGTAACAACTTGATCTTCTCAGGCAGGTGGAAGTTGATGGTCGATGGTACATGAAACTGGAGACATAGTACCAGTAATGACCAAAAATACGAGCTCAATGAACTGTTAACTTTTACAAAAGCGTGTCCCCTGTATAAAGTACATCAAGTTCATTTGTGAGGTTCAGTCTCCATTCGAACTAGAAAAATCCTGAAAGCAGGAGAAAGAGTAAAATACTTGAAGTTTAACAATTCCTCTGTTTTGTCTGAAAATGCTGAGTTCTTCACACTGTAGTGTTCACGCTAATACTGAAGGAATATTTTGGCAGTGGGTGATGATGACTAGATAAATGACATCTACTTGAGATCTTGCGGCAAGAAAAACCAAATGTTTTCCTAGCAACTGAATGCAGGGATACTGTGCGGATAAGTGGCAGAATAAATAAGTATAAAATACAATCAGAGCCTCTTGACGTAGTTTCCGGGGAAAGTACCAAAGAATTTAGTCCTTCTGGATGTTCCTGCCAAAAACATGAAAAGAGACATTTAGAGAAATACATTGGTAATGATTTCATAGACTGGGTTAATGAAAACTACATCAGCTTTCCAGACCACATGCACAGTTAAGACGCGAACCCCTCATTAACCACTCTGATCCATTCTGATCCATTCTGCACATCTTTTTAGCTTGACCAAACAGTTAGGTGATTCAAATGTTACTTTTTGGATTTACATCTTCACTTCCACAGATTAAGTACCACTTTTACTTAAAATGGACTAAGGATGCAAAGAAAACAGTTTGCTTTGAATAAAATCTAATTTTCAATATGTTGTTTCAAAGTTCTGATATTGATTTTCCTTGGTGCTATGTGTGTGAACCACATTTTGTGATACATGGGTGAGTGTCTTTTGGCAATTTCTTAAGACAGTGGGCCTCATTACGACTTTGGAGGTAGCCATGGCGCTACTGGCGCCATGGCTGCCTCCAAAACCGTGTCCAGGTCCGGGTTCCCTGAATGGGGAAATAGCGGCCCATTCTGAGTATGGAGGGCCCGGTATTTCCTCCTTCAGTTGTTTCTTGAGTTGAGTTGTATTCTGTTCAATATTCTGTATCCATATCAATATAGACACATAGGGCCTCATTACACGGTAGGCGGTGGACCAAGGTGCTAATAGCACCTTGGTCCATGCCGGTAAAATACCGGCACCGCCTTGGTGGAAAGGGGAATTACTGCCCTATTCCAAGGTTGGCGGGCGGGAATTCCCCCTTCCACCATTGCCCTTCCCCATTCCCAATTTTGCCCCTAGGGCATAATGGGAATGGGGAAGGTGCTAATTACGGTACCGCAAATTTGCGGTGCTGTAATTAGCACCAAGGTCTGTTAGCGGGTTGGTTTTTAACGCCTGCTAAAAGCAGGCCTTAAAGCACCAAACCGCTAAGGGACCTCGTAGTAAGGCGGTAAGGGTTAATGGTCACCGGTACCATTACCGCCTTCCGTGTAATGAGGCCCATAAAGTGTAGAGAAGTGTTGTCCCATCTCAGTTTACTTTCTGAAAACAAAAATGGTTTGCAGTGTCGTCAGCGCTTTGGCTTCCACTGTCCTCGGGCCTAAACCATGTTACATTTTGGAGGGTAAATTCCTTTTTACATGTGGGCCACACGTTAGAAACAGAGGGATACCTTCCACTTCCACCTTGACCCCCACTCTCTCCTGTCCGGTCACCTTTGGTTTTTTTGGCTGCATAGAGACTCCTGTTCTCTTTTTGTGAAAATGGTCTGCTCTGCCTCTGCTCACATAAGACCCGATGGACATAAATGATTACAGAACACCATCCCTTAATCTGACCGAAGGAGAGATTGCAAAGGACAACCTTCATTGAGCCAGAAAAGGCACCTCTAACTATTTTGAAATGCACACAAGCACAACACCCTTAACACATTGGGCCTCATTACAACCCTGGCGGTAGGGGGTTAACAGCGCCGGTAGAGCTGCCGGCGCTGTTAACTCCCTACTGCCGCATTATGAGATCTGCTTGCGGGTAAAACCAGGGGTCCTTAGCGGGTCCCGCGAGCAGACCTGGATGCTAACAACGGGCCCGTCATTAACGGGCCCGTTGTTAGCATCCGCCCCATTCCCATTGAGCCCTATGGGGGCTCAAATGGGAATGGCGATGTACCGGGTCCGGGTTCCCTGAATGGGGAAATACCGGGCCCTCCAAGATCGGAATGGCCCGGCCCATTCAGGGAACCTGGACCCGAGTTTGGAGGTAGCCATGCCCTTATTAATGGGATGGCTACCTCCAAACTCGTAATGAAGCCCATTGTTGCCTAAATGAAACACCATGCAACGTAGGAGGTGGTACACTCCCACAAAGTATGCTGCGCTTATTTGAGTACTATAATGTAGTCATGAATTTTACTGTCTGGAGGAAAAATGCAGTTGTATAAGAGAAATGGACTGATTTAAGAGAAATAGGCCTTATATTCCCTGCACTGGCCTCGTACAGTTACAGAGACTCCATTTTGAAATACATATGACATGCGGCTGATTTACTCAGCTAAAAATACATCCCTTTCTATCATAGAAATCAAACTAGATCTGGATTAAATTTCTACCCCGGTGTGTATGTGTAAACCTTGTGTTTTTCCAACCCTGTTTCTCAACTGGCAATGTTCTAAAAAATAGTGCAAGTTGCACTTACACCCAAAAATGGCTTAAATTCTACTTACACAATTTAGTTTGAGCTTCGTAAATTTTGTCTTACTTAAGCTACTTATTTAGCTTAGTGAATCAGCCCCATATGTGCTTGTTGTCAGAATAAAGAATGAAAATCTGGCTAACAGAAACAGTTTTTTACTTGCACAGTGGCTAATTTCTGCTACAGCACAGGTTTATGTAACCTTACACACACTGCCAAAGTTTATTAGGGTACTAGTAAGGGTACTAGTTGTCCTCACTTCAAACAGAGTGTTCATAACACAGTTGGAGTCTAATTGGATAGTGAGCACCCAACTGTGTTGATATCTCTTGAAGGCGGCAGGAATGACCATGGAAGACCAGGGCTCTTGCATTTCCATGCAAATACCTATTGCATTAATTAGGAGGAGTGAAGGCCTGCCTAATGAAGTAATTAACTCCTTTTCTGGTCAGAGTACAACCACCGTATTGAAAACATGCATATGTTGTACTGGGGGGGTGGTGAAATACAGTTCTGGATCATTTGGATATTGTGTGGCGTCTGCTTCTGTGTTCATCTGCAGTGCTGCTATACAACCCTTTCCTCACTAACTTCTCCAACATTTGTATCCTGAGTTTGATTTGTATTCATCAAATGTGATGTTTCTGCTTTCGATCCATTAGAGAAAAGCTGTGCCTCAAAAGACCAGAGACAAGCCCTCTCATTAGTTCCCTGAAACCACTGTAAGAAGGTAAGACACTTGCCTTTATGGGGTTCTCGCATAGAGGAGAGTCCACAAGTAAGGGATCCTTCTTGCCAACTAAAGAAAGACCCACTTTACATTCAGAGAACACTCTTAAAAACCCTCTCTGGTCAGGGGGACAACCAGTTGTCAAAGTTAAGCACTGGCACCCATCCACGATTTTTAGCGAGGTAAATCATCAGTGTAGGATGACGGTATGTTGGTATGAGTGATTCTTGAATGAAATATATAAAAAGTCTGTGTAGAATTTAAACCCATTGGAAAGCCTCACATTCCTTCTGCAAGTCTCACAGGAATTAACTGGGAGACGTGTTCATATAAGGCCAGCACAACTGTATGGGTGCTCAAAGGTGTTCAAGGGCAAGCATGTGTTGTCTGTCCACCCATCCCGACTTGATTCATCTCTACAACCATAGGGCCATTGATTCGGCAGGCCTGGCTTTGGTGAAGACCTTGTTTTCATTCCTTTCTATCATAGCAATGAAGCTAGATCTGGATTATATTTCTACCCCTATGTGTGTACGTGTAAGCCTTGTGCTTTTCCTACCCTGTTTCTCATCTGGCAATGTTTGGTTTAATGCAGGAACAAGACGTGTCCCGATGCCACTGCATGGGGCATGGTTAGTTGGAACAGAACCAGAAAAACGGATAATAATGGCTGCTGAAAGGTGTCTCATTACTATTGCGCGAAGAGCTGTTTCTGAGCGGTGAATCGGCTAGCTGTGTCGGGTCTAGTGATGTCTCAGTGCTATCGCACGGGGAAGTGCAAGAAAGGTGGCACAGACCTCGGGTATGTCAAAGCAAGCACCACTTCCCCTCTAAGAGAAGTTCATCTTATGTACGAACTATTCACCCAAGACTTGTACATTTCTGGATAAATGGCACTGTTTAGTGATGTCACAAAGCAATTTCCTGAAGGAGGTACATTTGATCTTGATAATCTTGTGTATCTAAGAGGCACAGCAGGGACCTGGGAATTGAAAGTTAACCAGAAGGACTGAGATTCATTCTTCAACTGGCACACAAAAACCACTAAAGGGCGTTCTGAGTCCATAACCATAGCGGTGAAATATCCCCAAGAGAAACACCTAAACAGTTAAAAGAAAGGAAAGCAGAGTGAGCAAATTTGGCCATTCCTAATAGAAAATGCTAAAGCAGGCTTTATACGGTCCTTCAAGTGACTGAAAGAAACTCCTGAGGACATTTTAGACTTGTGTAATTTTGCTATATTAAATGTTGCACTGGTGCAACAACCACTTCAGGCCTATACTGCTTATGTGAAAAAGTGGTTGGTTTGAATGTAACAACACTTCTGCTATTCAAAACAAAGGTTACCTGCAGATCTAACAAATGCACACTTAAGATTCCGTAAAACCAAATGTAGTAATTAAATTATGCTTTAACTTCACATTTACAATAATATACAGTTAGACTACACCAATGGGTATCTAACTACTTAAACAAACACACAAAACAAATATGCCTTAATTACATTAAATTTAAAACACGCCATCACCTATCTAATTACTATATATATTCATATTACAACTATTAAGGTCCTTTTTTACAGGCATGGTATTAGGCGCCTTCATGGCCACCAGGCCATCGTCCCAATTGTCATTCATCAGGGAAACTGAAACAATGGTCTTCTTGGAGGACTTCCATTGTTCAAAAAGCAAATTCTCCTTTTTCTTTTCCTCTGGCACTAGGTTGAACAACTTCACAGCACTAGAGATCATGGAGTGGAAAGACCCACAGAGGCCCTGGAGGGTGTAGAGTTCCTGGAGGGCGCATTGACATCTGGAGGTTCCCCATCAGCAGGAACGTATTAATCATACTCATCCATGCCTTGCGTGCCAGTTGTGTCAGTGTCTGTGCTAGTGTCAGGCTGAGCCACCTCCTCCACCACAGGGTCAGTGCAGTCGGCAATGGCCAAGGGGTAACAGGGGCTGGATGAGGCAGTATCGGCTGAGCCTGAGAAGGCCTTGGAGGACTACTCGCTGAGCCAGGTAGTTGCTGCTGGATTTCAGCCACGAGTGTGTGTGCAAGGTGGTCAAAATGTCCAAAGACATGTCTCTTGGTACAGATGCCGGGGCGGTTCCTGGAGCTGGCCCAGAAGAGAAGGGCTAAAAGGCTGAAAAGGATGATGAGATGGCCACCTTCACCAAGGCATTGGCAACATGGAGTCAGGTTCCCCTGGACCACCCTTCTAGTCAGAATAAAAACCTTCTGGCAGGTCGTCATCTGAACTGGTGTAGCGTGCTGGCGACCTTCTGGGGGATCCCAAAGTGCTCAAGATGAAAAGTGGTGTGGTCTTGGCGGGCCTAGGCAGAAAATCCTTAGCAGGAGGCACGTCCCTCACCACATCTGAGTCTTTAGGGAAAGAGGTGATGACTGGAGCCTGTGGAGCTGGCAACAGTGTCATTGTTGATGAGACTGCCGTCTGAGCCACTGACTGGGGTCTAGGGCGCAAGGAAACCTTAGGCGTGGTAACCATCATAGTGGCAAGGGTGATGGTCATCAACGAACTCCTTGGTGTGATGGAAGCCGTGGCAGAAGCGCCGGTCTTCGCAGATAAGGCTGATGACGAGGTACTCATCGACGGGGCAGTTGTCGACGGGGCCACAGTCTTGATGGATAAAGACATTGATGAGGCTCGTGTCTACGATGAAGTTGATGATGGTGGACAGGTCCTTGGACAACTTGTTCTTGGACGAGGACTTGTGTTTGGCTGATGGCATCAACCATTTTCGCGTGGACGGAAACAGTCCACCTGCCAGTAGGCTAACCGTTAATGGAGCCAGTGATGGCAACCGTCCTCTCTCTGATCTGGGTTCTGCTGTAACCGTCAACAATGAAGGCGTCCGAGCATGGGACCATTTTGCCTTATTTTAGATGTTCACCAGAGAAGCATCCTCAAAGGACCCCAACCTCTTTTTTATCAGAGGGAGCATGCTCCTTGGATCTGCCGGCCCTGGAAGAGGCATGGAAGAGACATGAATATTCCTGGAGGCTGCATCAGAGGCCTTCCCTTCCTTGAGCCACACCACTAACCTGCAGTGGCAGTCCTTCCATGTCTTGGAGGAGAAGGCCTGGCAAATCGAACATCGGTTCTCATCGTGGTCATAATGTAGACCGTATAGGCACCTGATGAAGATGTTCGTCAGGCCACAGTTCTCATAGGCCCTGAAGAGACTTTTCTTCGCGGCATCCGCCATGGTGTTGAAGCAAAGACCCAAGCCTCGGCATGAGGTGAACACGGGTTGGAGATGAAACAATGGAACAAGGATCTCCTCCACCAACGGGTCCCTGCTGCCGGTAGTCGCAATGTGACTGAAGAAGACAAAGAATCGAGAAGAATTCTCGCAAAAATAGGCAAAAACAGCAGAAAGTTGTACGATTTCGAGGAGCCAAACACGAGGACTTGCAAGAAGAGAAATGTGTGGTAAAAATCTGAAGATGGCCACCAGCAGTGGAGCTTAGGGGGACGAGAGTCATTGGCTGGGGCAGTATGGCCCAAGGTAACACTGATAGGCTATAGACGCAACGAGCAGTTTATTGCTTAAAGCTAAACTGCCTTAATTTTACTGGGGATTCCCAGTTTGACGACGGGGACTATTCATGAGCATCTGAATCCATGCAAGACGCCCTGCATGAGAACTGTGAAAATGAAACTGTGCCAAAGTATAAAGCACCTTAACCAACAATTCTGACATTAGATTTCAAAGAAAATGCAAGGGTTCGAAAACACTGCAAAGACCTTTTTCGAAAATGATGGCAATACCATGCATTTTATGGCAAATTCTGCAAATTCGGCCAATGCCACACATATGAGATTGGCATAGGTTTGCATTTGGGGACTATATCATGCCTAAGACATAACCTGGTATTACTGTGGCATTTGTGGCTGTGCTTGACATGTTATGACAGCAGCTAGACATGTGAGGCTGCACATTCCACTTGGTAATGAAATGATGCTGTTGAGACATAAACTACAGTCGCATTGGATCACATGTCTAGGGCATTGGAGGCTGTGCTTGCATGTCCTCAGCACCCGCACATGTAATGATGCATTTTAAAATACAAAGTGCTACCTAGGTGCCAGCATAATACAAAATATATTGTGTTCAAAAGCCAAACCACGTGTCTTTGTAAATGCTTATTTTTCGTTATTTATCTACCTCTCTTATGGGATATACATTTACATTTTCAATTTCTGTTCCCGCTTACCACCCATGACTGTGGCAGACTAATATGTTGCCTTGAACCTGAAGTCGAAGTTGGTGGTAAAATAAATAACACTTCAAAGGTTCAGCAGAGAAGCTGTAAACCCATCAAGTGTCCCCCATACCAACTGCAGGGCCCGCGGCAGTGCTGGGCTTTTCATTAGAGGCAGAGCAAAGGTGAGGTAGAGGGGGCACAGCAAATGGTCTGCAAGGGCGCACGTCGCCCATGGGCCATATAGTGCATGGCCCTAGCTTAGCACCTGATGTCAACGTGTTTTCAAATGTTCGATATTCAAGAATAGCAATCGCCATGGAAGTACACCAGCCACCTCCTAAGATTCAGGTTTAAAAACACGTTTTGTAAGGATTAAACAACCCACAGCCCACAGCCTAAACACATTATCTTGGCCTCACTTGTGTACAACGCTCATTTGCTTAACATCAAGCCGCTTCATTTAGTACAGGAGGGGCCAATCTCCAAATGCAGATTTCAAATCAATAAACATACCCACAAACCATCCATCATCACACTTCTCCATGACGTCGATGACGTCGCCCTCTCTCAGCTCCAGTTCATCTTCATTGCGTGGGGTGTAGTTGTATAGAGCCTGAAATCTGAAAAGAAAACATATTGTGTTACAGCAAACATCACTAAACTTCTTGCTCAACTAGAAGACCCCCAAATGGTGGTGGAAAGTGATAACTACTGTTTCACCCAAATGTATTTACTGGCAAGGTTTGTAATGCAGACATTTGAGCCTCATTACGAGTCAGGCGGTAGCCGTGCCGGTAAAACCAGCAGTCTGCCGCCAGACTCCTCAATTTTTCCGGCACTTGGCTTGCCGGTAACAGCAGGGGATTCGAACCCCGCCGGTCTGGGAAGTCAGGCACCGGAAAAATGGTATTCCCCATTCCCATTTGAGTCCCATAGCACTCAATGGGAATGGGGAACACAGAGGCACCGGCACCGTAAATAACGGTGCCGGTGCCTCCGTGAAAGTCTGCGAGTGGTTGCCGTTCCGCCTGCCAGGCTGGACCTGGCAGGCGGGACGGCAGCCGCACGCAGACTCGGAGCGTGCCAGTCCTGTAATAACGGTGCCGGTAGACTCATCGGCACCGTTGTTACCCGACCGGCATGCTCGTAATGAGGCCCACTGTGTTTCTGTTGGACATGTATTCGGATAGTGCGCACCGGCACAGCTCCCACTAAGTGGCAGTAAAGCACCTTATGATGTGTGAGAAAATTGCACACATTATTCTGGGCTGAGTTTCAGTGTGATTACCCCTCTTTTGTGTATTGGTTAGACTGCTGACAGATATCTCAGGGTCTGTTGCCTCAGATGGGATGTCAAGATGATTTTAGTTGAATTTATTTTCAAGAGGTCTGGCAGATGGATGCCCCATTATTAGATTGGTATGTTGCGATTTTGCAGAAAGCCAATAGGGGTGTGTTGGGCGGCCCTCTGGTGGTCTTCTTCTTGCTGCTCTGAATTGCTGGCACCATATACTTTCGGGTATTTTAGCTGCAAGTCTTTCCCTAAAAGCATATGTTCCTAGGTTTAAAGATGTATTGATAATTAACGCTCACTGGAATAAGGTTTGTTCATCATATGCATGTCCTGCTGCCTATGCTTATAGAAGTATTATCACGCTGGTTTGAAACTTCGGATTCGGATCATGTACTTATTCATAGCACTTACATGTATTTTCTTATACCTAAGCACTTACTGGAGATCAGTGGAGCATTGGCTGAATGTTGCCCGGGAAGTAACATACATGCAGCTTCATCATATGCTGGTCTCTGTAATGCCATTCTATTGTATTGGGGATATTTATGGAAAGGGTGCAGTGGAGAGCTTTAAATAGCATGCTAGAGAAAATTAAGATTTCTTTTAGGGCTACAGGTGCACCCTTGGGAATTCATGTAGTTCATTAGGAGTGTGGGGTCGAGGAAATGAGATATCAATTCAGTTATCCATCAATTGAACATTGTGCAAACCCTGATTCCTGCTCCCAGCCCCTCTTGTAGTCATTCCTCAGCTAACAGGGAAGTGTTTTAATTATTTCTATTTGTTTGATTTAAAACATGTATAAAGTGTGACTTACCTCCAATGGATAATGGGCCATTGGACAAAATAATACAAGTCAAAATTAACAATCAACGGATAAATAAACTATTTATGCATGTCTAATGCATGGAACTCGTGAGCCAAACAAAGAAAGTAGAGAGATATGAGGTACACTTGCGAACATGCGAGCAAATCACAAATGATTGTATGGCACCCATTTCGTATGTGTTCTTTTTAGGAATTATGTTTTCACAGAAAGGTGCGCTTACTACATTGTTGTTCCTTTATGAAATAGAGTACTTGTAATGTGTATTATTGTATGACTCCCCCATGTAATCTAACTGCAGTTGTATTTTGGTGTTTTCTAATGGAATTTTAAGCTGTGCATTTTCTTCAGCAGTAGGGGTGACGGGCATGTATTGTGAATTATGACTACAGAGTAAGAAATTAGGTAAAAGTGATTAATATGTACTAAAAACTGTATTACTATAAAATCCTCACAAATGTCACATAACCATTTTTAGCAGAGAATGAAATGAGACTATGGGTGTAATTACGAGGTTGGAGGTAACCATTCCGCAATTTGCGGCACAGTTACCTCCTTGCCGGGTACCGGGTCCGGGTTCCTCAAATGAGGACTTACCGGGCCATTCCAACATTGGAGAACCCGGTAATTCCTCATTTGAGGAGCCCGGACCCGGTAAATTCCCATTCCCATTCGAGCCCCCATAGGGCTCAATGGGAATGGGGAGTGAGATAACAACGTGCCAGGCCCGTTGTTAGCTCCTTGGTCTGCTAGCGGGACCCACTAAGGGCGCAGGCGCCCTTTGCAGGTCCCGCGAGCAGACTTGTAATAGGGCGGTAAGGGGTTAATGGCGCTGGCACCATTACCGGCACTGTTAACCCCTTACCACCCAGCTCGTAATGACCCCCTATGTGCCTGGTTCCGCCTACTGTAAGCTTGAGTGAGTTCATGCGAGTGCGCTTGCTAGCGACTAAGGGTACTTATGACCATAGATGATTTTCTGTCACAATCTGAAGTGACTTTACCTGGGAGTCAGAGGAGATCCCTTCATGATGGCCTCTGTTATTTTTAACTTTGGATTCCAGCATCAGCTTTGCTGGCCTGGAAAGCATGCTAATGTATTATAAACAGGTAAGTGGCCATGGGGCCAAAACACATGTAATTAAGGAACGTGTGCGTTTTCCTTTGTGTCATTCTGTGTCCTGTCTGCTTTCTTTGTTTATTCCCTCCCCTAGTCTTCAGTCGCTTCATAATGTCTAATGCAGGGGGAGAGGAAGAACATGGGGTGGGTTACTCCTCTTTGCTCCCTCGCTATGTCAGCAGGAGATTGCTGATGCGCTGCCCATGGTGAGAGGACGAGACAGAAGAAGCAGAGATGTTGATCAGCTCCAGGAGCTGGAGGGCCACAGGTTCATGGAGATAGGCGTCTCGCCCATGTGAGGACATACCTAATAGATGGCGATCAGGCATAGAGAAGAAGTTGTGACATGTATCTCAACACTGGTGACCTCCCAACCTCTTGCACTGAAGAAAGGAACTTTGTTCAGAGGGAAGATTACAAACCATTCTGATTTACCAGGGGGCTTTTCTATTCCTTCATTCATCCTATCTGACTCACCTGAGAGCTTTGCTCTGAGAAATGTTAATGAACAATACTCATTGTACATCTTGATTCATCCACTAGTCTTTTTTTAAAGATTGTAAGGATAACAGATATGTGTATATCTTTACAGCATTCATTAACACACTTGTGCATGTGTTCTTTAGCCATCACAATAAAACAAAACATTTGTTAATAAATGTTCATCATGACTCGTTTTCAGAAATTTCAAATGACTGTTTGCTATTGTATATCAGATTACTGAAATTAATTTAAAAACATTTTTACTTGTATGTTGTGGGATGTTTTTATCCACGCATCCAAGCCCTACCTCAAAACTGTGCAGTACTGACATGGAAAACATCATGATGGCCAGAGATTCCCAGAAAATGCCCAGGGAAGTGCATGAAGAATAGGCTGCCACCCATTTTGCCGATGTTATGGGCACAGAAGGGCACTGCCTAAAACCACCATTCGACTACCCACACAGTAGCCTGAAACCATTGGGAATGGCAATGCTGATTGCCAAAAGCAACCTAGAATTGTGGGGAATTCATTTTCTTAAATCCCAAAAATGGGTGCATTACCAGTACTAACCACTATCAGAAAGCCGGCGTTTTAAAACAACACCAGACTTTTTTCTCTTTTTGTGTAAAACTGAATAAATGAACCCAAAGCAGGCCAAAGAAAGACTTACTGAGAGGTGGATCCAATGTAAAGTTATATTCTGAAGTGACTTGAAGGTTTATAACAAGACTGGCTGAGCTGTGGATTTCAGCAGTTTAAGTAAATTTGGACTGAAAGACACTAAAAACCTAAATGTTTAAAAGAAATGAGTGACCTACTTTTGAGTGTCACAAAGGTTGCAATTGTTTAAATGTCATAGTTTTAAACTTAGAATCAGCATTCTAGCTGCATATGTAAAAATTGTCTTGACTTAAACTGGGGAACAAAAAGTGACATTTTATATGAAACCTGGCTTAAGGAACTGAATTCTGCCCACCAACTACCCCCGACAGGAGTTGAGACTTGCACAACAGCTGTGTTCACAGGCCTAGC
Source organism: Ambystoma mexicanum (assembly GCF_040938575.1). NCBI lineage: Eukaryota > Metazoa > Chordata > Amphibia > Caudata > Ambystomatidae > Ambystoma > Ambystoma mexicanum. The sequence continues at coordinate 992,288,321 of NC_090937.1, forward strand.
TGCCTTTTGCTGCTCCCACCAAAAGGGATCTGACACTTCTCTGATTGAATTACCTGGGCTCTGCAGGAAATTGAACAAAGCCCTGTCCTGACTCAGGCAAATGTTTTATTGGTGGGAGTCGTAAATGTGGCTTCCTCCTGGAAGGAAAGGGGAGGAGCACTGCATGTGAGAGCAAGCTGGCTTGGCAGAAACTGGGAGGGGGAGAAACTGGAGACAGAGACTGAGCTTGAAGAAAGTGGAAAGACTGGTTTCTGTACCATGTGACCTGAAAGGACACACCCCTGTAGCCAGAATATGGTTTTAGAAAAAGATGAATAACTCATAGTACGGACTTGTCATAATTATTTAAATGATACCATAATTCTTGTGATTTTTCTGCCCACATTTTAAGAGGTTTTTAGAACCGGTGGCATGATCTGGGGGCAAGCTAGCAGTTAAGAGGGTATTACTTAAAATGTATGCATGTTAAAAGTCTGATACTTCATCAATTAATGCCTGCATGCCTTGCACACATTTGGGTAAATTTGAGTAAGAATCTGATATTGGTAACCTGACCAAAAAGTGAAATATGTTGCCATTTCTCAATGCAAGCTCTCAGGAAGAGCAGATTTGGACAGGGTATACCTCCTGTGATATGTGATGGGTGCATGTAATTTTAAACAAATGTGTACCTGTGCAAATATGTCTTTTGGGTCAAAATATAGATTGTGTGTAATTTGACAGGGGTGGGTTCTCTGTACCATAAACAGACCTCATCATGATGACACTTCATTTCATTCCCCCAATCAAGGGGAAGAGGATGAAGTGGCCAGTGACAAGTGGAGAGGGGTAGGGCCTAGGAAGCTAGCCTTTCCACCCCTTTTCAAAACACATAAAAGCAGACAGACAGGACAGATAGGGACATTCAATTCCATTTGCTGCGGAGCATGCTGCCGGACCATACCACATCCAGAGATCCAGACTTCAAATCCATCAATCTCCAGAGAAAGCTGTGCAGAAAGATCCAGAAGCAGTGCTGTACCCAGAGAGAGCAGAGCTGACCCAGACCACTGTTAGCAGAACCAGAGAGCTGACCCAGATCACTGTGAAGTGCCGAGACCAGACCAGAGTCCAGTCTAAAACCTGACCAGATCCGTGGCGAGGCCCATTCTATTTCTAAATATATTGTGAGTACCTAGCAGAACTGTGCAGAACCAATCTCTTAGTTAAAATAATCTAATCCAAGCTATTTTAATCTAAGTAGAACTGCCTCCTAACTGTCACCTGTCATTTGCAAAGCTGTCACCTGTCATTTCTAGTTGCTAGCTGTCAATTGTCACTTTGAACTTTAAAATTCCAAATCTGAAAAACGACCTTTACCATATCGCTCATATCTCCGTGACCGTTTGTCTTAGAGACTTGCAGTAACTTTCCTCTAAAAGCTGGGAATCTTGGCTTTTCAACGAACCTAGAACCGCATTCCTATTCCATACACTTCTGCCGTAATCGCGAAAAACGCACTCGCGAATTTTGCCGCGATTTGCAAATTTCTCCACGTGTGAAAACAACAGTTTCCTTGCTTTCCTTGCTAAAAATTCGTTTGCCTCTTAAGAACCATCCCTGAATCATTGCTAGAGTGAGCCGGGACTAATATTAACTAGATACCACTCACCCTGAACCTCTGGAGGGATATAAAAGCATTTTAGCATATTTTTCACTTCATTGCCAGCACATATAAAAGCATTTTAGCACATTTTCCAATATAGTGCTATCACATATAAAAGCATTTTGGGCCTGTGTTTCAAACTTCTGTAGTCTAAGCTTGCTGGGGTGAACTGAATTACATTTGATTGCATTTCTGAGAACTGTGTGCTTTCCTTCCATTTCCTTGAATTGCATAAAAGGGGGGGTGAATTGTCCAAGAAAGTGATTACATTGTCTTTTGCTGAAATCCTATCAAGTTATTTTCTGTACTGCATTTCATTCCACATTGCATCCATTTGAAACCATCAAAGTATTGTTGCTATCTTACCCATCCTATAACCACTCATCATTGATTATAAAGAAGTGTGCTAGTGCCAGACTATCCATTATTGATTACTGCTCAGATTCAGTGTGATATTCAATTATTAATTTATTATAAAGCGTGATATATATATATTGTTTAAATTATCAAATAAACCCTTAAACTTGCAAAACAGAACTACTTCTTGGCTCAGTGGGGTCAGGGGGATTCCAAGAGAGGGGTGTTATATAGGGGTAGTCATCCAGAACGCATGAACTGGACATAAAGATATATCAATAAGGGTTTCCATTCAGTATCCCAGACTAGGCATTGACTTAGCTGTAGTGTTGAATTGAATCCTCTTACAAATTGGAGGCTCGTGCCGGACATTTGGATTAGATCTATCACTTGTGCAGATTAATACAGCGTGCCAGCTGACCAGATACACATATCCGGTCGGAGCACACGCTGTGTTACGCTGTAAAGCACTCCTCAAAGGAACTCAAATTCCAGAATGACGACCTTGGTAGATATGAAAATAGCCAGAGAGAACTTCTTACATAAGCTATTTGTGAGAGGTGAGTGGACTCATCAGGACCAGACGGTCTGGTTGCAAGCAATCGCACCCCAGATCACGGAAACAGGGTCAGATATATGGAGAGACCAGGGTCCCTTACAAGGGCCCTGAGTGAACTATATATGTCCTCTAAGGCCAAGGATGAGCACAACAAGATTGCCAGGGTAGCGGCATATTTATATTTACATATGGGAGCCATGCAGGACAAATGTGCTGAAGGCCAAGATCTGGCGAGTAGGCAACTGCTGGCATTACAGAAGGTCCAATCTGACCTGGTCTCTTCTGAGCAGAGGCTGCAGGGGAGCCAGGAGTCAGAAAATGAGAGTAGACAGCACATCGTTAAAATAAAGAAGGATATGGACATCCTGCAACAGGAAAAGGCTGACCAGGATACCAGATTTCTGGCCTTGCAGAAGGAGTACCAAGAAGGTTTGGACTCCCTACTGCAGAGCCAGAAAAAGCTGGAGCAACAGTTAGACTTCAATAGGGTATGTGCTGAGCAGGTAGTCACCCTGCAAAGCCACCTAGATAGGGAGAAGGCAGAGAGCAATAAACTGATTTTGAAAGACCTGGATACCCAGGCAGAGTTTGACCAGGAGCGCCAGAAAGCGGGTGCCTTCCAAAGACAAAGGGACGACCTGGCGGCACAGATGCAGGCTCTTAGTCAGGAAAGGGATACCTTAGGCCAGGAAGTCTGCCACTTAAAAAGGAAAATGGAAGAAAATCACCTGGCCCTCCAGGGACTGGGTGACCTCCAAAAAGAACACCATAACTTGTTAGAGCACACCAGGAAGGTGGAGGATGCTCTGGCAAGAAAGGAGCAGGCCAATAGGGACACAGCTCAGGAGGTAACCCTCCTGCAGCAAAGACTGACCCAGTGCTCCAGGACCAATCAGGAAACGCAGAGAGAGAATGAGGCTCTCTGCCAGCACAATGATAGGCTCCAACAACAGGTAGTGATGCAGGAGAGACTGATAGAGTCTAGTAAGGCCTTAACTGAGGAACTGAAGGCGCAGGCTCTTGCATTGCAACAGGGAGCAGGGGTGGATAGAGACCAGGTTCGCTGGGAAAGGGAAACTCCTGAGCATAACCTCAGGAGCCCTAGTACCAGAGGCCTTTATCTCTCTCAGTCCCTGGACTCTGCCACCCCCATGTCCCCTGGCGCACAAGAGCACCGGGCCACAGGGATGGCAGATTACTATCCAGCCAGAAGCATGGGGCTCATAGGCCAGTACCTCCCAGGAATGGATGGGCGGGCATCCGGGTATGGGCACCCAAGCACAGTGCAATTTAGTGGGGAACCCCAGGAGAGTAGGCCCATTAAGGGCATCCTGAAAACCTCTGCCCAGTTAGGTCAGTGGGGGGGGTACCCATCAAATCCTGGCAGCAAGGAGGGATCTGAAGACTCCTCTGAGCGGTACAGGACACAGGAGACCAGGTCCCCACATTCTGCCAGCCATTCCCAGGCTTGCAGAATCCGGGAAAACCTGGAAGATCAGACAGGAACCTCTGGGAGCAGTGCCTCTGAGTCAGAGGACGAATGGACAAGGGTTACCCGAACCAAAAAGGCCAATAAGGCAAAAAGGGCCTTGAAAACGGACCCATTGAAAAAGATTAAGGCAATCAGGAGTGTCATCACGCCTTATCATAAGAACGCCAAGTACTCTGTTTGGGAACACTTGGAGCTCTATGAGCAAATGATGGAGACTTTTCATTTGAAGGACAGCCAAAGCTGTATCCAATATGTAAAGTGGACATTCTCCCCAGAGTACTCCAGTTTCTTTGCAGGGCTGGAGGACCAAAATCATTCCAGGTGGTCCACCTATAGGGCGGCCATATTAAAACATTTTTCTGTTCACAGAAATCCCCAAGAGGCTCGCAAGGCAGCCTACAATTTACAATGTGGGGAGGATCAGGCCCCACAAGAATTTGTGCAGGAGTTAAAGCGTGCTTTTGCACAGACCACAAGAAGGGTGCGCACGGATAGCAGAGAATTTATTCATACGTTTTTCCATACCTTGCCCAAATACATAATGACCCAGCTTGTGAGGGATTTTCACGAGAAAAGATCTTTAGACTGGGTCATTGAACAGGCGACCCGGATCTATGAGGTGCAGAAGCCAATAGAAAATAAAAATAATGCGCCCAAAAACCCCAAAGCCAACAACACCCCTGCTGCTGCCAAGGTGGCAGAGGTAAAGGTCACCCCCGTTTTAGATTTGGAGATGGGGGGGCCTAAAAACCTACCTGCACCTAATAATGCTAGGCCCAGAAGGTCCTCGGGCCAGTCACAGACAGGGAGCCAGCCCCACAAATGGGGTCCCTCGCTCTCCTGATTATGTAAGCCCCCGTTACAAGGGAAACAGACCCATCCTGGGTTATGTGTGGACTCCTCCAGCCCAAGGGGGGGGATCCAGCCAAGCACCTAACCCAGAGAACTTCCCTCCCAACTTCTCACAGGAGGGCAGAAACTCACCAAACCCTGGGCAGAACTTCTTCCCCAGGTATCCACCCAACTTCCAGCCCCAAAATCTTCCACCCTTCTTTCCCCCATTCCCTGAGCCCAGACAACCGAATCCGGGAGAGGGGAGGCCAAGGGTGGAGGGGTATCCAAATCTTCCCAACCAGGGGTACTACCAAAGAAGGGATAGCTACCCTTCCCGGGATCAGCCCAGGGGAGAAAACAGGGCCCCGTATCAGCCTGAGCGGGTTTCCCAGTTAGAGCGCCAGGTTCAAAACATGGCGCGGGATCTGGGTCACATACTGAGGGCTCAGCAGAACCCTCAGATCGGCATGCCGGCGCAGAACGCACCCAACTCTGGACCTGGTGCTGAAGAACAATGACGGGGGCAGCACCCCGATAACTCACCGGTTCCCAGGGAGGAGGCACAAGGGGAAGGGGGGTGTAAAGCCTTGGAGGAAGCTTCCTTCCCAACTTGTAAACAGCCCCTGGAAAACCAGGAACCGGAAACAAAATATCCTGGCCCTGAAAGTCTGCCTCCAAAGGAGCAGAGGGGGGGTAGGAGAAACAAAAGACCCAAAAAGACTCAGTTTGAGGAGGAGGTACAGATCTTCCAATTTGAGGGAGAGGGATCCTCAGAAGATCCTGGGAAAAGGATCTTCTCCTTCAGAGATGGGGGAACTCCTCCCAAAGAAAAATGGGTCTCAAGGGATGTCAATTCAGACTGGGGAGATGTGGAGACTGAGCTACCGCCGCCCACCATCTCATCCCAGAACCAACAGCAAGAAAATCCCCTGGTTCAAGCCCATCCTGGTGACTGCCTCCAAAAAGGGGGGGGCGGCCCGGAACCGGAGCCAGGGGAACCCACAATGGCTCTGATCTCCAGTTGCCAACTTTTTCTATCAGATTCCCAAGGCTCTCCACAGAATTCTGCCCAAATCTCTTCTCTAGCAATGTCCAAAACCAGAAAGTTAGCCCACCAGTTGTCCAAAAATGTGCATTATCTGTGCCCCCTTGAGGAGAAGGAGGGAAGATATTATGCCCCGGTACAAGTACAGGGGCAGGGTACAATTTTGGCACTGGTGGACACTGGATCTCAAGCTACCCTTCTGTCCAGAAGGGCCTTTGATGAACTGAATGCAGGAAGGGGAGGGAATTACCAAATTCCTCTCACCTCACTTCCTGGACAACTCCAGAACTTTGACGGGAAGGAAATTCCCGTCGAGGGGACGGCAGACTTGGACATTAAAATTGGGCGACACAAGTTGAAACACCCGGTCATAGTTGTGACTCCAGAGGGCACCCCTTGTTTACTGGGGAATGACCTCCTGAGGGGGTTGTCACCCTTAATAGATTGCGTAAACAAGGTCCTCTGGACCCAGACTAGCCGACCAATAAAATTAAAACAGAGTGTCAACCATGTTAGTTTAAACGGCACCTGCCACATGGTTGAACAAAAATCTGACCAAGTAGAATTTCACTTCCAGAATAGCCAAATTCCAGACTTGACAGTAATAGCAGTAGGACAACAGACTGGTGATGGGGGGTCCTCTCTATTTCTGAAAATCAACCTTCCTTCCAGTTTAACGTGGTATTCCACACTGGAAGGAAACACCCTGAAATTCTTTACCAATCCACAACCAGAAACTCCCACTCCTATAGTCCAGAAAGATGTGAAATCAGCTCAGAGCCTGGCTGATATTCAGCAAATTGGAGAGCAGTTGTTCATCCCTGTTCTGTTACATGATGGGAAGGACTCTGTTCTCGCTCGAGTGTGTGTGAACAACGGTAAGAGCTTCATCAGCGAAGCCATGTTCCGCCAACTCCCAAAAGATCCAGCCATTCCCACCTTCAAACTGATAGACAAATGGGGAATGGACCTGGAAGCACCTAATTCCAAACATCTCCTGCCAAGCAGGTGTATGCTCAAAATCTCCATTGGCAACAAGAGCATAGTCCATAATTGTTGGGTCGTGCGAGACGTTACTGCTGCCTTTTACTTAGGCAGTGACGTTCTCAATCGCTTTGCCATTAGTTTGGACCTAATAAACTTCAAAGCTTGGTCCCGATTAGCGGATAATCCCATGGGCTTTGATGATCCAGAAAAAGCATTTAGGTCAGCTCAATTGCTACCTTATGCAGTTGAAATTCAGATCAAAGAGGAAGTCACCATCCCAGAAAGGACCCGACAATTCTCCCTGGAAGTGAAAGTTAAAAGAGGACAATATTTGCAAAGCCCTGATGCTTACATACATCTAAACGCTTCTCTCCAACAGCAAGGGTTGGGGGTAAACCCAACACCATTAGTCAACATAGAACATGACACCATTCTAATAGAGGTGGATAACAGCGACTTAAAGAGTATTACTCTAGCCGCAGGCACCATTATTGGAATGGCGGTTGATGACCGACATTTTTCCATCGATTTAGGTAATGAACTGTTAGGACCAATCCCCAAGGACTGTTTTGACAGTGACAGTGAGGACAATACAACACCAGACAGGATTTTTATCCGGCATGGGGGGAACTTCCTGGTGTACACTTCTTGCCCTTATGGTAAGGAAGATGTGACTTGTGACTTCAGAAGGGATGAGGTGATTTTCCAGGTCCATGAGGGCTGCCTTTCCCACCTGAAGCCTCCAGTCCAAATCAGCACTCTGACCAGGGACTTCTCCACCCAGCTGGAGGAGGCCGCTGAGATAGCCAAACCAGAAGTCTTTCCAGGCTTCAGGCAGATGGTGGAAGAGAGAGTCAACCTAGCTGATGCCTGTGTGACTCTGGAACAAAAGCAAAAGTTGAAACAAGTTTTCTTGGATTTCCAAGATCTCTTTGCAGTAGACTCATATGACTGTGGCCGCACCGACATCCACACAACAACAATCCCCACGGACCCTGGCATGACTCCAGTGTTTGTGAAGCAATATCGTTTGCCTCTCGCATCCATGGAGTCCCTTACTGAAATAATTAAGAACCTTGAGTCCCGGGGAATAATCCGTCCAGTTCACAGCACCTTCAATAATCCGGTGCTGGGAATATTGAAGCCAAACGGCCAGTGGAGACTCTGCGCTGACCTCAGGGAGCTCAACAAACGGGTCCATACTTCCCGATGGCCTCTGCCCTACATTGACCAAGGGCTGGCCCAGATCCAGGGGTCACAGGTATTCACTGCAATAGACCTGACCAATGGATACTGGACTGTGCCTGTCAGTAGGGAGGACCAATACAAGCTGGCTTTTACCATTGGGGGCCAGCAGTACACATGGACCCGGACTCCCTTCGGATACCTTAATCTCCGGTAATGAGTTTAACATTTTCCTACATAAGGCCATGCCCGACCTGGGTGCGAGGGGTAACCTGGCTTATGTAGATGATGTCCTCATCAAAAGTTCATCTGTGGAGGAACACATAGCGGAGATCCGTTATGTTCTGACCCAGTTGAGGGCCGCCGGAGCAAAACTTTCCTTTCAGAAAGCACAGTGGTGTAGAACCCGTGTTAATTTCTTGGGGCATGAGATTACTCCTCAGGGTCTCTGTCCCCAGGAAAAGAAAGTGGAAGCACTTCAGAAACTGAAAGACCCCACAACTCTGCGGGAACTAAGGAGCCTCCTTGGACTGACTAATTACAGCAGAAAGTTCATTGAGGGCTACGCAGAGATCACCAGACCCCTGATTCATCTCCTGAAGGGGGGGGTCAAGTGGGAATGGGGTCCAGAACAAGCCGAGGCAGTAAAACAACTCAAAAGAAGCCTCTCACAAGCGCCTTGCCTAGCTTACCCTGTCAGAAACAAGGAGTTCTTCCTGGAGACGGGGTTCTCTAATACGTGCTTGACAGCAGTATTATACCAAAAGCATGACAAGGTCAATAAAGTAATCTCCTATGCGAGCAAAACTTTATCCTCTGTGGAGAAAAAATTCAACGATTGTGAGAAGGCACTCCTGGCAACGGTGTGGGCATTGAAGAATTACCGCCCGTTTATCCAGGGGGAACACATCATAGTGGAGACTCCACACCAGCCTCTGCAATATCTTCAAAGTGATAGAATCCGGGCCGGAAATGTGAGTAATTCCCGAATTACTTCCTGGATTCTGTCAATGCAAGGCTTTCCTGTGGAGGTCAGATATGGCCAAAACAAGAAGAGTCCCCTCGCGCAAGGTCTGGCTGACTTGCATGATTGTGCCAGAGAAAACTGTCTCGAGGACGAAAGTCTAAAGATAAAGGACAACACGGAGGCATACCTTAATTCCCCACACAAAGTCTTTGAAGAGGACAAGTGTGAGGGAATGCCCACTGTCTATGTGGATGGATGCTCTTACCATGTTGACAACGACGGGGAGAAAGAACTGGTGGCCGGCGTAGGGAATGCATGGGTGAATGAGTCCCCAGAACCCTCCGCTGGATACAAAATTGGTCCCCGAAGTAGTCAGGTGGCAGAATTGATGGCTGTGCATCAGGCCATCCTCACTGCTGTCCAGCATCAACTCCACGAACTGGTCATAATCACAGATTCGATTATGTACGGAACGGGTTCGTGGAGCACCTGGTGAATTGGAAAACCAGAGGCATGTTATGTGCTAACAACAAACCCTTGAAACATGGGAAGTTGATCGAAAACATTGATGATCTGGTCACCTTGAATGAGATGACCATCTATTGGAAAAAGATCAAGGGTCATTCCAAAGTAGAGGGACCAGACAAAACTGGAAATGACTTAGCTGATCAGCTGGCCAAAACCGGGGCCATCCAAGGGGATCTAATCGAGATTGAGTCCCTGTTGGGGGAAATCCAGGTCACTGCTATCACTAGGTCCCAGACAAATGCTCACAACGACCTTTCAATTGCACAATGGAGCAAGGAGACCCCTGATGCTGATTTGATTACAGCTCAGAAGGGGGATCCAATTATTGGTAAGTTTTACCAACACCTTGAGGACCCTGAGAACTTTCCCCTGACGGATACCGATTACATTGGGAAAGAGGACCTAAGGGTGTTGATGAAATGTCCAAAAATGTTCCGGATCCAAGACGGTTTGCTGGTAAGGAAATCCAAAGCTGGCCACGATCAGTGGGTGGTTCCTACCTCATTCCGAAGCCTGATGTTAAGTCACGCCCATGATGCGGCCACCGCCGGTCATAGGGGGTTTCACACAACATTGGAAATCTTAAGAGAGGTTGCATACTGGCCACACATGGGGCAGGACCTCGACCAATACTTGAAGGGGTGTCTTGTGTGTGCACAATTTCAGCCATCATCCCTCACGCACCGTGCGCCTCTCCAAAAGAGGGGGATGACACTGCCATGGTCAGATTTACAAATCGACTTTGTAGGCCCCGTGATTCGCTCTGCTAGAGGGAATAAGTACATGTTGACTGTGACATGCTTGTTTACCAAGTGGGTGGAATGTCTCCCAGCCCCAAATTGCAAGGCAGAAACTGCAGCTGTCCTGATGATTAACCACATCTTTTCCCGTTTCGGTCTACCTCAAAGGATTGAGTCAGACAGGGGTAGCCACTTCACCAGTGAAGTAATGACAAAGATGTGGGAGATACTGGGGGTCAAAAGGAAGTTGCATATTGCTTACCGGCCAGCTTCCTCTGGGGCAGTAGAGAGATATAACCGAACCATTGTGAGCATACTAAAGACGTTTGTGGCAGATTCTGGGCCAAGTTGGGATATCCGATTACCTCTGGTCCTAATGGCCATCAGATCTACCCCTTCATCTGCAACCAAAATGTCACCATTTGAGTTGATGACTGGACGCAAGATGGTGCTTCCTCAGCATTTGCTCTACAGGACCCAAGAGCAGACACTGATAAATGCCTCCACAACTCATGAGTATGTGGAGAATTTAAGGAAACACCTTCAACATGCTTTTGCTTATACTCAGCGGAATATAGAAAGATCAGCTGATAGCATGAAGACCCACTATGACCTGCAAACTTCCAGGAAGGAATATCAGGTGGGGGACCGGGTCTATCTATACAATTTCCAAAGGAACCAGGCCAAACAGCGAAATTTTTTGCCTACATGGAAGGGACCCTTTGAGATTATAGACAAAATCTCCCCTGTGGCCTACAAGATCCGCATCCCCAAAGGCGGTTTGGCAGAGGGGGAAGACAAGTGGGTCCACATAAACCAGTTGAAGTGTTGCCATCCCAGGCACACTCTGCAACAACTGGAGGAATCCTCTGGAATCCTAGAGGGTACTGTCTCAGATTAATTCAGTTCTAACTTAAAATATCCTACATATCGCCTATCAAATTCTGAGTTTCTCAATGTGGGTGTTTTCGTTTTTGAATGCAAAAAGAAATGTGCATGTCCATATGTTTTGACTATAAATTTATATGCCACCCCACTATATCAATGGTGGGGGAAAAATGTCTATGAATAGGTATTGCCGCTCTTCCTTTGTCGTCCTAGGAGAAAGAAAACCTGGAGACGGGCCAAGGAGGACGATCCGGAGACCGGGAGCAGAGACGCAAGGGGCCCAGTGTACCGCCCGATACTCCCATCAGGACCGGCGAGGAGAACCGATCGATCCGACCGGGTGGAGGAAAAGATGCTGAACTGTGCCATCTATTGGAAGAAGATGAGGAAACATCCTAGGTCTTGCGAGTCCCATCAGTGAAACAGAATGGCCATCGCAAGAGGGGGGCTTGTGGGATGTTTTTATCCACGCATCCAAGCCCTACCTCAAAACTGTGCAGTACTGACATGGAAAACATCATGATGGCCAGAGATTCCCAGAAAATGCCCAGGGAAGTGCATGAAGAATAGGCTGCCACCCATTTTGCCGATGTTATGGGCACAGCAGGGCACTGCCTAAAACCACCATTGGACTACCCACACAGTAGCCTGAAACCATTGGGAATGGCAATGCTGATTGCCAAAAGCAACCTAGAATTGTGGGGAATTCATTTTCTTAAATTCCAAAAATGGGTGCATTACCAGTACTCACCACTATCAGAAAGCCGGCGTTTTAAAACAACACCAGACTTTTTTCTCTTTTTGTGTAAAACTGAATAAATGAACCCAAAGCAGGCCAAAGAAAGACTTACTGAGAGGTGGATCCAATGTAAAGTTATATTCTGAAGTGACTTGAAGGTTTATAACAAGACTGGCTGAGCTGTGGATTTCAGCAGTTTAAGTAAATTTGGACTGAAAGACACTAAAAACCTAAATGTTTAAAAGAAATGAGTGACCTACTTTTGAGTGTCACATAGGTTGCAATTGTTTAAATGTCATAGTTTTAAACTTAGAATCAGCATTCTAGCTGCATATGTAAAAATTGTCTTGACTTAAACTGGGGAACAAAAAGTGACATTTTATATGAAACCTGGCTTAAGGAACTGAATTCTGCCCACCAGCTACCCCCGACAGGAGTTGAGACTTGCACAACAGCTGTGTTCCCAGGCCTAGCTGCCTTTTGCTGCTCCCACCAAAAGGGATCTGACACTTCTCTGATTGAATTACCTGGGCTCTGCAGGAAATTGAACAAAGCCCTGTCCTGACTCAGGCAAATGTTTTATTGGTGGGAGTCGTAAATGTGGCTTCCTCCTGGAAGGAAAGGGGAGGAGCACTGCATGTGAGAGCAAGCTGGCTTGGCAGAAACTGGGAGGGGGAGAAACTGGAGACAGAGGCTGAGCTTGAAGAAAGTGGAAAGACTGGTTTCTGTACCATGTGACCTGAAAAGACACACCCCTGTAGCCAGAATATGGTTTTAGAAAAAGATGAATAACTCATAGTACGGACTTGTCATAATTATTTAAATGATACCATAATTCTTGTGATTTTTCTGCCCACATTTTAAGAGGTTTTTAGAACCGGTGGCATGATCTGGGGGCAAGCTAGCAGTTAAGAGGGTATTACTTAAAATGTATGCATGTTAAAAGTCTGATACTTCATCAATTAATGCCTGCATGCCTTGCACACATTTGGGTAAATTTGAGTAAGAATCTGATATTGGTAACCTGACCAAAAAGTGAAATATGTTGCCATTTCTCAATGCAAGCTCTCAGGAAGAGCAGATTTGGACAGGGTATACCTCCTGTGATATGTGATGGGTGCATGTAATTTTAAACAAATGTGTACCTGTGCAAATATGTCTTTTGGGTCAAAATATAGATTGTGTGTAATTTGACAGGGGTGGGTTCTCTGTACCATAAACAGACCTCATCATGATGACACTTCATTTCATTCCCCCAATCAAGGGGAAGAGGATGAAGTGGCCAATGACAAGTGGAGAGGGGTAGGGCCTAGGAAGCTAGCCTTTCCACCCATTTTAAAAACACATAAAAGCAGACAGACAGGACAGATAGGGACATTCAATTCCATTTGCTGCGGAGCATGCTGCCGGACCATACCACATCCAGAGATCCAGACTTCAAATCCATCAATCTCCAGAGAAAGCTGTGCAGAAAGATCCAGAAGCAGTGCTGTACCCAGAGAGAGCAGAGCTGACCCAGACCACTGTTAGCAGAACCAGAGAGCTGACCCAGATCACTGTGAAGTGCCGAGACCAGACCAGAGTCCAGTCTAAAACCTGACCAGATCCGTGGCGAGGCCCATTCTATTTCTAAATATATTGTGAGTACCTAGCAGAACTGTGCAGAACCAATCTCTTAGTTAAAATAATCTAATCCAAGCTATTTTAATCTAAGTAGAACTGCCTCCTAACTGTCACCTGTCATTTGCAAAGCTGTCACCTGTCATTTCTAGTTGCTAGCTGTCAATTGTCACTTTGAACTTTAAAATTTCAAATCTGAAAAACGACCTTTACCATATCGCTCATATCTCCGTGACCGTTTGTCTTAGAGACTTGCAGTAACTTTCCTCTGAAAGCTGGGAATCTTGGCTTTTTAACGAACCTAGAACCGCATTCCTATTCCATACACTTTTGCCGCAATCGCGAAAAACGCACTCGCGAATTTTGCCGCGATTTGCAAATTTCTCCACGTGTGAAAACAACAGTTTCCTTGCTTTCCTTGCTAAAAATTCGTTTGCCTCTTAAGAACCATCCCTGAATCATTGCTAGAGTGAGCCTGGACTAATATTAACTAGATACCACTCACCCTGAAACTCTAGAGGGATATAAAAGCATTTTAGCATATTTTTCACTTCATTGCCAGCACATATAAAAGCATTTTAGCACATTTTCCAATATAGTGCTATCACATATAAAAGCATTTTGGGCCTGTGTTTCAAACTTCTGTAGTCTAAGCTTGCTGGGGTGAACTGAATTACATTTGATTGCATTTCTGAGAACTGTGTGCTTCCCTTCCATTTCCTTGCATTGCATAAAAGGGGGGGGGTGAATTGTCCAAGAAAGTGATTACATTGTCTTTTGCTGAAATCCTATCAAGTTATTTTCTGTACTGCATTTCATTCCACATTGCATCCATTTGAAACCATCAAAGTATTGTTGCTATCTTACCCATCCTATAACCACTCATCATTGATTATAAAGAAGTGTGCTAGTGCCAGACTATCCATTATTGATTACTGCTCAGATTCAGTGTGATATTCAATTATTAATTTATTATAAAGCGTGATATATATATATATTGTTTAAATTATCAAATAAACCCTTAAACTTGCAAAACAGAACTACTTCTTGGCTCAGTGGGGTCAGGGGGATTCCAAGAGAGGGGTGTTATATAGGGGTAGTCATCCAGAACGCATGAACTGGACATAAAGATATATCAATAAGGGTTTCCATTCAGTATCCCAGACTAGGCATTGACTTAGCTGTAGTGTTGAATTGAATCCTCTTACAATGTAATTTGATTAAGGGTGAAGAAGAGGATATGCTGTGTTGAATAAACAAGTCTAATTCAACTCACAGGGTAAAACCCACATCCATGAAGCTAAAGCCTCCCCAACTTAAGTGTCTGCTTTAATTCAGTTTACAGGAAAATCAAATAAAATGCCAAGCCCTTTTCTGTGTCTATTTATTGTAATTCGGTTTACCGAGTAATTAAAAAAATGCAGACCACTTTCTGAGCCTCTCTTCTAAAAATTCCTTAGCTTCATTCTGTGCTCTAATTCAGTTTACATGGTAATCGAAATGCAGACAACTCCTGTGCCTCTCTGTTAAAGGCTCCTTAACTTAATTTTCTGTTCTAGCTTAGTTTACAGAGTAATCAAATAAAAGGTAGGACACTTTCTGTGCATCTATGCTAAAAAATCCTTAACTTAAGGATCTGCTCTAGTTCAGTTTACAAGGCCATCAAATAAAATGCAGGTCACTTTCTGTGCCTCTCTGTTAAAACCGTACATTAATTCTCTGCTCTAGTTCAATTTACTGGGCAATCAAATAAAATGCGTGTCCCTTCCTTGTCTCTTTGAAAATGTAAATGATATTACTTAGCACTTTGGTGCTTCTACATAATATCTTTCATTCCAATGTTTTCTGCCATCCGTCATCTGGCTGGATGGTATTCAGCTCCTTACACTTTCAACTTTGACAGGCTTGCTTCCATTATCCACACAAAAGCTTGCTGTCGGACACATTTTGTTCATTTTCCAAGCCTTCCCTCAATTAAATTTCAGGTAATTTATATACACTTTGAGTGGGACCTTTAGCGCATCAATTGACAATTTGTTGTCATTTGTTTATTAAACACATCCCAGCAAGCTGCACCAGAGTTGATAAGAAAATTGTACATCACCATATTTTAGTGTAGGCTGTTGCTTTCTATCGTGGCCTATTAACTCATTCAGTCGTGTACTTCATGACATAGTGTAGAGGAGGAGCCAAGTACCCCCACTCCAACTGCCCCACCTTCATTACCTGAAACATATGAACCAAAATATGTGACATATACTGAGCAGGTAAACCAGCAAAGATAAGAGAGAGCTCTCTAGCAGTACCCATAAGAATACCTGTACCTAAGAGAATATGGGTGGTGAAGTACCCATTGAGGAAACCATACTTGCATCCAAGACAATATGATGGCCATTTGAACGAGATTCCTGATGAAACAAAGAAACTGAATGACCAGGCTGAATGGTGACATCATACAAGGATGAATCGACACCCAGATAAAAAGATAACCAGACAAGAGAGGCAGACGATTTATAAAGAACGAAGAATTACCAAGGATAAGTGACATCTTGGGATCAAGATGAAGAAACTTATGCCACAAATGTGATGAAGATATTTAGTTAGTTTAAACCTTCAACTCTCTCTTCCTAAATATCTTCCTTCTCAAGCTCTTCGCTCATCTGCCTCCATCTCCCTTAGGGTCAGTCGCTTCTCCAAGCAACGAGTTGGTGGCTGATCACTCTCTTCGGCAGGGGCCTCTCTCTGGAACAGCCTTCCTGCCTCCCTGAAACTCGAGGAGAACCATCTCCGGTTACGGAAACACCTCAAAACTTTCCTCTTTGCTTCTGCTTTCTCTTCTCCCCTCCCTTGCTGAATTCCTGACTGAAATGTCACTGGTTACCTGGCCACCCTTTCTGATCTCTGGCCCAGGACCTATCAATTACCCACCTGCACTGCCTCCCTGGCAACCCCTGCACTTGGGGACCGTTTTTCTGTATCCCTTCAGTCCCCCTACCAGCACTTATGTGTGCACTTCCTTGCACTGCGAATAGCTGGCTGTTTTATGTGTCTTATTTATCCCACTTCCCATGTACTGCACTTTCCCCTCTCCCTTCCCCCTGTGCACTTTTCCTTTCCCCCCATTCCCTTGCACTTGCGCGATCTGAATGACACCTGGCCTAGTAGGATCATTGTCTGTCCTCCCTTTGTTCCCCCCATTGCCTCGTCGCGCCTTGAAACACTTTTGTATAGGCGTGTTATAAATGCCATATCATATCATATCATATCATATCATAAACGGGTACAGATGCAATGAAACGCAAGCAGCAAAACAATCATGAAGCTAGCCACCTGCTTAAATAGATTAGACCGCGGCAAGCACCAACATATACCTATATACCTCATAGATACATATGGATTAAGTAAAGAATGAATGTTTCCACTACGTGTAACGCAGTACTGAACAACGCGAGAAGGCCTCATTTCAGTATCGCAGTAATAGAAATTTGCAAATTGCAATTGAATTAAACGGAATACATTTATTTCAGCTAAGGAGTTCACTGAGCCAAGAAAGTCAAGGTCTTATCAAACTAGGAGTTGGCTGACATTGGATACAATTAACGTGAAACAACAGAAGCTCCTGTTCAAGAAGGTGAAGCAAAAACAAAAGAAGTCAGAGGACTATTGAAGAGTAAAATCAAATACACAAAAAGGCTCAATTCATGGTGTCCAGTCACGTGATGGAAGAAAGTTGGGCGGACGAGATGGTCACACCTATGCATGGAAGCCGGATAGTACCCATACTCCTTAAAAATTCTCAGAGAACAGTACAGACTCAAGGCCAACTTCAAAAGTACTAATTGACACTAGACCATTGAGATGATGGATCTCATTTTAATTGGATGGAAGCTGGTATCAAGACAAGCTTATCCGCACCTGGTTGTTCAGTCTGCGTGCTGCTCATGCAGGTGGAAAATTACTGATGGGGGTTATAAGCCAACCAATTGTAGGGGAAAATGTAGTTGGGGGTCCTATAGTTTGCATAACCAATGGGACGTCGTACATTTAGTGACATTCATAGTGGCCATTTTAGAGGGAGGGCTTAGTTGCCCCAACTGATGTTAGCTATCCTATTACCTTTCTCTGTTACTCCATACAGGTATAGTACCTATGCCTAATTATTTACTTAGATCCAGTCCTGCTTCTCGATAAGTTTTAGTAGTTTGCCACGTAGGATGACGTTGGTAATGACGCAGGTCAACACGTCAGCTATTACCAATTATGGGTATAAGAACCCAACTTTTTTATGAAGTAGTTAGAGTCAGAGTATCGAGCGATTGCTGATGTTCGTTGTACTCCCTGTTTTAAGACTTGCATTAAAACAGACAAACTTTGCTAAACTATTTGTGTCGTCTTGATTATAGATGTGTGAGTAGAATCTGCATCCCCACCCATCTCCAGGGCATTGCTACTCATTCTAAAGGACTGGGAGCCTTCAGTTCAATTATTTATACATTCTGACCACAGTCTCATTTCTTTGAGCTGAGAGCAGAGGAATATTCTAAAAGCGCCTTTCCTAAATTCAAACATACATGCAATGTAATATGACCATAGGCTTTTCATTGTACAAAGATAAATCATAAATCCAACATACATGTCTCTACCTAATATATTCAAAAGGCATTCTGTCCTAACGTGTTATCATGAAGTTATACATGTTTGCACTGAATGCAGAATGCTCCGTAGCTGTAAACACTTCTAGGCATTATAAGGAGGCTAGGTATATTAACACTACTAATTCAAAATGGGCCTTGTCAATCAATTCATGTTAGTTACTTAATTCTAACCACCCAGGTATTTTGTACACCTCTTGCTGGCCAAATGCAGAATATAGGGGTATCAAACATTGTTTCTAATTGCAAAAATAGACAATTCATGTCAGCGGGGAGTGTTACATACGATTACTTTACCAGTCTTTACATGGATAGACAAGTATATTAGCTTGATTTATTATTTGCATTTTGAATATATGTAATAATGGAATTTGTTTTTGATGTTTATGATTTCATAGATTTCTCTTTTTCCCTTCTTTTTGTGTAAAATGTAAATATATTTGTTTAGTAATACTCATTGTCATTTTAAACCACTGAACACCTTCATAAGGACCAATTTGGTCGAAACACCCGTCGGTGAGGGTTTATCATATATGTTGGGCAAAACTGAATTAAACAATTTCTGAAAAGTATATAAAGAATCTTGAACAAATGTATATTTTGAGCATTGGTTGACTATTTTGCATATAACTGTTGGGATAAGCGCAACATTGCCTGGTCTGAAAACTCTCCTTTTTTATTCATAAAATATATATTCGCATCTGCAGAAACATTAAAAGAAAAAAGAAATTACTTATTTCCTGGTGTGCATCAGAATAAGCTATCTGGTACTGCTGAAATGTACTTTAGTATTGATAGTAGATAACTTACAGTCCATCAATTAAATATAAGAGAAAGCGTGTTAGTGACTAATAAGATTAAATTGAAACATGAATTGAACTAGATTATAAACAGAACTGGGTTGATTTGAGTACCACATCCTATGCTAGGAATTACATAAAGTGCACCTATACTTTTTGAGGTACCAAAATATATATATGAATATCCATCACCACATATAACATGAAATGACCTGCTAATGAAATGTAATGCACTTCTACTATGGAAGTACAGGGTGACTGGATAACGCTCCCACATAGGGATCCCATATGTAGAATAGGCAAAAGAACTGTGGAAACAATAAAGCACCTGATGTTATACTGTGAAGGATTTGAGTTTATGAGGAGATGCTATAAAGATAATAACGAGCATATCAATACAGCTGTAAAAAAAGAGAGTATGGAACTCACCGATGAAGGAAGATAATAACTCCATAATAATTACTGTGATTCAGTTGTGATATGTTATTTTAGATCTAACAATCACTGAACAAATAGTACAGAAATAAGTTGGACAACTTATTGATTTTAGAATTAATTATAAATGAACTTCTATAAATAGGTTTTAGCTAATATGTATGAATGAAGTTATATATCTGCTATATTTTAGTTGTATAAAGATGATGCTGATCGGTTGTACAAATGCATTAAAAAAACATCACATCTATTGGTTGTGTCAGTTATTATTTTCTCCTACACTCAAGATCTAAAATGAGCATAAGTGGTCAAATAAAGAACAGAATGTAGCGTCTAGTTGATGAATACTTTTCAAATTGTGTTTCGTTTTAGAAAACGTGCATTAAAGCATTTGTTTTACTAAACACACATATATGTGTAATTCTCTAAGGAGATCTCTGCTTTGGGGACGACTGGCATCTGCCCAGCCATCTTTAACCTAAAACCAAGCAGGCCCCCACCTCTTCTAAAATTCGGGGAGTTTTCCAAACCCAGGAAACAAGACGCTGGGAGGCCCTCAGATCCCAATGGAATGAAAGAGGTTGCATCCATTTTATCCAGACATAACAACTCTGTGCCTACTTTAGGGTGAGTGCTGTGACAAATTAAATGAGCTTCAAGCCCAGTATGCATTATGCACTTATTGATTAAATCATGCATCCCTTTCACCAAAGACGTATTTGCCAAATATAAATATTTCTGTAGATTCCTTTGTTATGTATTGTCAGAAACAACAATTAAGATTCTGCACCGGCACTGCATGTCAACTGTGTTCATGATAATGAATTCTTATTTTTAGATTAGTTAGAATATTAGTTTAGAAATATTATAGTATTTCAGATTGTCATCCTAACATTTGACATATATCTCATATTACTTTTAAGCTCGGCAAGTGCCAGTATGATTTCTTATTTCTTTGTCGGTGCTGCCTCAGTATGGATGAGTCATGACTTTTCCATGCTATGTGTGCGAGTGGTGCATTGATGCACCTGGCTCCAATTCTGGCTTTTTTCATTTTTTATGTTTGTGAATGGAGATGCGTGGGTGGCAATGGTTCACCACCTGTCTACATTTACCTTCTCGAAAACGATTGAGTTTTAACAATGTCTGTTTGGGCATCATAATTAGCACCGCAAATACAGTTGACAAGCAGAGGCGTTGCTAGGTGGGGGGCTAAGGGGGCTATAGCCCCTGGTCTTTTGGTTGGAGTCCCGGATGGAATCTCTGGAGCTACAACCAAAAGGCCAGCTAGCCCCCAGTCACGACAATTTCGACATCAGCGTAGCCGCGAGTCTTTTCCAGATCTAGCAACAGCCCTGTTGACAAGCATCATTTCTTATGGTTTATATCGAAGTTTGCATGAGATGAGTGGTACATCTTGGTCATTTTTAGTTTTCTATTTCTTTTGTAGGCCATCGGATAAAGCGACCTTAATCTCCCGAAACATGTTATGAAAACCTGTAATTGACTTTTGGGGTCATTACGACCCAGGCGGTAAGTACACCAACTTTACCACCATGGTGTAAACTATGTTTACACCATGGTGGATGGCGGATTTACCGCCCCATTCCAAGGTGAGTGGGGCGGTAAATCCCCATTTCCCATTTACCCTTCCCCATTCCCAATTTTGCCCCATAGGGCATAATGGGAGTGGGGAAGGCGCTAATTACGGCACCGTAAATTACGGTGCCGTAATTAGCACCAAGGCGGTTTAGCGCCATGGATTTTAACGCCTGCTGAAAGCAGCCGTTAAAATTGGAATCAGGCGTTAAGGGTTAACAACGGCGTTAACCCTTAACGCCTGAGTTGTAATGAGGCCCTTTGAATCCTGAATAAGAAAATTATTATGAATTGAGTAAAATCAACTTTATAAAATCATTTGCATATCTTTGCATTTATTTTTTCAGTGCGGTTGCAGAAACTTAATTGTGATTTCTCATAATGCATAGTGTGACCCCATCCCCGGGATGTACCCAGCACCACCAGTAATTCTAATTATAAGTGCAGACGTTCATCTACATTCGCAATGATTCTTAGGATCTAAAATAGTTCATTCATTTTATGCCAAACAGCTAGTAATCCTTATTGGTGCTGCTTGTCCTATTCCCAAGTCTCATAAGAATATTTCAAAAGAAAACAAGACAAAAGTACTAGATTGTCCATCTTGAAATAATAAGCCTTTTTCAGATAATGGGCCTCATTACACGTTTGTCGATCTGGAAACAAGGGTGCCGGTAAGCTCACTTGACCTCTTGTTTCTGTACCGGCAAACTAGGAGTCTGCCCGCCGGAGCCGCTGTGCCCAACAGCTCTGACCCTGCTGGGCACAGCGTCCACGGAAGGCAGACCGGTCAGAACGGTGCTGGCGCTTCCGTCCCCCCCTATGGGACTCTATGGGAATGGGGACTTACATTTTACTGGTGACTGACTTCCCAGGCCGCCGGACTTGAAATCTCCTGGTTTCACCGGGAAGTCAGGCGCCGGTAAAATTGTACAAGTCCGGTGACAACCTGCCGGTAGCACCGGCAGGGTTAACGATGGACTCATAATGAGGCCCAATCATTGATAGTGTGCTTTGAAAAGTAAGGTAAGTCTAACATTCTTATTATGACTACAATAAATACAGGAAGCCTTCATTAGTAATGAACATTGTAAAAAAAAATTAAAAGAGCCAGTTTACAATGTTTGTATAATTACATACATTCTTGTTAGTAAACCGCTTTTGTTGCTGAGAATACACTAGACTTGTCTCTCAAAAGTATCTTTCTTCTTGGAAAGGTTCATGATCAGATTAAAACAAATGACCTTTTTCTTCTGTGAGCACCAAGGAAATGTTACAGTTTGCAGAAACACTAATAATTAACCAAAAACATCAAACAACGGCCACAGTTGTAGAGTCTGTGCTGGCCACTGGTCTCTTATTAGACCTCTGTTTTCCGCTTTACCTTTTGAGGTCTATCAGAACCCATCACCCGCGCAGAGCCTATCTGCGTCCTCATTTCCCCCGATGTGGACAATGCACCCTCAGTGTGATGGCGACATTTCTACAGGGCACACATGATGGAAAGCTACGTCTCTAAATACTCGGCTGGTCCCCACCTGAGGGGATGCCCCTGTCACTGCTACTCTCATTCTATGCTCAACCATTAAACACACAGTGGCCACCCAATTCAAGTTACCTGTGTTTCTAATCTGGTCACACTGCTGTCATGAATGGATGGGGGGCTTTAGCAAATGCCTACCTGACGATGGAACTCTCCTCCATAGATAGAGGGAGCGGGGGAGAGACAGAGATAGAATATGAGAAAGAGAGCTAGTAAGAAAGTGCAGGGACGCAGAAAGAGGGAGGGAGAACCATAGAGAGAATAAGAGAGAGAGCGAACCAAGGAGAGAGAGAGAGAACCAGACCTACCTATTGTACTCCATGTACAGCTATTAGCATTTAAGAATTCTGCTTTGCACGGTTCTTATCCCTCTGTCCAAGCGCATGTCCCTATGCAGTCTGAGTCTCTAAGTATGAATGAGAAGTTGCCTGTCTTCATCTTTTTGGTTATTTGCCTGCTTCTCTATTTAGCTAGGTATTTGTATAGTACATGGTGCAGGTTACTTGTTGCAAGTGAAAACGCCAACACCACTCCCCCATACTTCATTTACTAGTAATTTATCAGCATCGTCTTATACATGGATCCGCAACTAGCTCTCTCAGTCTATTTCCTCTACCTGTCCCAACCCCCCTGCCCAGAACTCTTACCTAATCACTTACCACATACATTCCACTATCTCCCTAAACTGCTATCTATAAAAACATCATTACCACTCCTTTACCCCCTAACCATGAGCACAACAAATACATACACAATAAAAAAAACTCTTGGCTAATTTATATACATATATTCAGTGAATAACGTTCTTAAAGGGGCGTTATGGTTGCAGCGAAAAATCCTAAAATAACCATAGGTCAGTAACACATTGCCCTACCCGTGGTGTCCCTCTCTGTGTGCTGCATCACATGTAAATCGGGTCTTTATGACAATGGGCCTCATTATGACTGAGGCGGTAGCATTGCTGGTAAATTAAATTACCGGCACCCGGCAATGGCGATCTACCGGGGCATTCCAGCCCTGGCGGACCCGGTAATTCCCCTTTGGCGGGTGCTGGTAATAATTACTCCCCATTCCCATTTGAGCCCAATAGGGCTCAAATGGGAATGGGGAGGTCGATGCAAAGTCACCATTCGTGAATGTTGCCGGTGCTTCCGACATGGTCTGCTCGCAGTTGCCAGTACGCCCGCCAGGTCAGACCTGCGGACAGGAAGGCACCCGCGAGCAGAGCTCGTAGTTTGCCGCAGCCCAAGCCTCACATCCACTTGATAGCTGTCCAGATGGGTATGTATGTCTTGCAATTTACTTCCCTTTTTCTGTTAGGGTGAGTGCTGTGACAAATGAAAAGAGCCGGGAGCCCAATGTGCACTACTTACTCAGAAGGGTTTAATGCTGAATCACTATCAGGGACAGATTTCAAACATAAAACTACATTCTGTGGTCATTCTTTAGTTCCCAAAATGTTCTTCGCTTTTATGCAAACCATGAGGTTTGGGTTTCTTGAAGAGAAACCCAAACCTGGGTTGGGGCTCCGCCCCTCAGCCTCTTCCGCATACCTTCTCCTACCACAATCAACCCTCCCACAATGAAAGGGATGGGGCTTCCCAGAGTAAATGTTTTCTATTTCTAGCACTGCTAATAACTCAAGTACATTTGTGCCCCAGTTACTCCATTCATCATGTCAAATATCATTTGGTGATGTAAAATCAACCATCCTTCAAATCTTTACATTGTCTACTTTCATTGTGGACCACATTGCAGTCTTATCCCTGCCACCGCCACGCTCTTCACAATCTCTCTATTCCAAGGGAGCCTTCCTACCACAATTTCTAAATTTAATGCATATAGCACCATATTTGGAACTCAAGGCCAAATTCTCTACATGACCAGGCCTGAAACATGATCATCTTGTCTTTTCCTTTCCACGCTGTCCTCTCACTTGAAGTCTTAGCATCCACACTGACATCCTTAACCAATTCCTTTCTCCTGATGCTTACATCGCCATTTAATTGCCTTCTCAGCACCTCAGTCCACCAATTATTTAACCATGTCCACATCTCGCTCCAAAGCAAAATACTTCATCAGCAACAACCTCTATTGAACCTTCTTGTTGTAGTAATTCCATCAAGAATTGGTGTCTAATTAGTCCATGTGAGAATGGGTTCACCAGCATATCACCAAATGTTGCAAGGGGTGATGCTAATTCACTTCTCCAACCTTATTTACCAGTGAATTTCCTCTACGTTTTTACAAATGAACCACCCCCAGAGTCCTCTCAGTAGTTTTGCTTCATCTGTCCCAACCATCTCTCCCAGAACAGTCAACACCCAAATCCCTCCATCACACCTTGAAGAGCAACCGCACTGTCCCACACTCTCCTCAAGCTTCCATCCATAACTGGATCCTCACCCCATCACCGTTTCTTAATGCAGTTCCTGCCGCCACCGGGTGACATAATTTCTCAATCATGTTTCTGTTTGAGTTCTTCTTGCTGTGGAGCTCAGTAGAGGACAGTATATGTGTGTGGAACAGCGTTTCAAAGAGCACTGCCAGTCATGGACGCCATATTGCTCCACACTGCAAATGCCCACTGTTCCCTTAGCTTCCTCCTTCAGGGGCGCAGTTCTCTCAACGCGCCTCAAACAACCCCTCAAACATAAACGGGTACTTTATAACACTCTCCCTTCCGACATGGCAGTAATGCCATCCAAATCTGCTACTGGCATGGTTTAGTGAACAAGAGGCGCACTTACGGTTCTCCGCCACTGTGCAGGTTTTCAGGAGCAAAGGCAGGGCGTTGAGGCTGCAAGGAAAAGAGGAGACATGTGAGCTCATTGCCTTTGGACACGGCGCGAGACACTGTACCGCACAGACAACAAGAAGGCATGTTTCCACAAGAGCAACCAATGCCCCACCTTCATATGATGGGGATAATGACTAGGGGAGGGGCTGAAGATTATGGGTCCCATTCACTAAAGAAAAGCAACACTTAGAGCCACTTTGGACTGGGAATTACACATGAATAAAATCCACACAACAGAGGCGCAAATTACTCTTCTTGCCCTGCCCTCATGTAAATCCGATTCTCAAGGATTGTGTGAAATGCGGATAAATCGCACTTATATTTTGTGTGTGTGAATCAGGCACATTTGACCTGTGTGTAAATTACTTGAGGGGGTGGGGGTAGGTGCTGCTTTCCTCTCGTGGTCTGGCCACTGAATGTTTGCTTGGTACTTCGTCCTTTAGAAACTATATCACAGTTTGATTGGTTGCTCCTTCAAAACTATCTCACAGTTTGATTGGTTGCTCCTTCAAAACTATCTCACAGTTTGATTGGTTGCTCCTTCAGGATTGCGATGCGTATAGGACATTTCCAGAAGGGGGACAACAGTCTTCCTTTCTTCAACATCCAAATAAAACGTTCCACATTTACAGCAGCTGAATAAAGAGGGTCGGGGGAAAGGGGGTACATGCAGCTTTGAGAAGCTTTGACAAGGTCACTTGCCCACTAGCACATGATTAGTACAAAAATGCCAAGCGGCGAGTACAAATTTAGCTTCGGAGTTCCTTTAATTTGAGGTACTGGATTAGATAATTTTTTTTAACCCATTATTTAAAAAACAAATTCTCGCCAGGAAAAATAATTTGTTGCCAGTGTGCAAGGTTAGTTCGATATTTTCCGACTGGAAAAAAACATGTATGCAGAGACACAATGGTGACATCAGGCATTGTAAACATTTTTCTCCAATAAAACTCCAGCTCCTCCAACCACCCTACCCCAACACACGCACACGCCACACACTGTTAAGTACCACATTGGCACAAAAGCAACATGCAGCAGGTCACTGAGCGGACTCACTGGCAAAAGCTCAGAACACATTGCAAAGCGAATACTTACCTGTACACCACAAAAGGGGGCCATGAGTACATCTGTGCACCCACCGAGGCGGCGTCGCTTGTATTTCTTCGGCGTATACCACACTCACCCACTGTACCATTTGGTTAACACACAACAGCACACGTTTGTTTGGTTTTTTCCATTGCCCTTCCTCCTTGCCGGTGCTCCCTGGGTTGATTAAAGACTCAATCCCAGGGAGCACCGGGTTCCAGGGCTCCTGGTGCGCCGTAAGGTGCCATTTCTAGAGCCGGCGAGAGGGTCAGCATTGGAAGAGCATCACTTGAAGTACACTTAGATAACACACTTTTGGCATATTTAAAAAAAGGACGCTCACTATAGAACATAGGTATCTAGGAATTTGCATGGGAAACAACTAGGTAAAAAATACAAGTTCACAATGTGGACCCATGCCAGTTCCGGCAGATCTTTATAGATCGGGCACTGAGAGTGGACACACCCTTTGGGAATAGAGCGGTGAATCGGATCTTCGACACTGAGAGGGCAATGATGATGCTGATGGCGGACACAAGCTGACGGTGCTGACACTGCTGTGTATGTTACAGAAGCACAATAAGCAGACATTAGACGTTCACTTTAAGCAATGCCGCGTGTAGAAGATGAACACCACTCCTTCATGGAACTCGCAGAGCCGAATTTGGGAGGAGCAAACTTGAGCAGTGCGGTTAGGTGCCTGGTTAATGCTACTCTCAACAGTCTGTCTGAATGGCACACATTGTAAGCAGACGTCCAAGAGCCAGGGAAAAAATTGGTGAGGTGCCCACAAGTAGGTTCCTTATCTTCCCCAACTTTATCCAATGATTCATGGTCATGTCTTGCTGAAGATGCCTCAGAAAGTCCCTCGATGACGAATCGAATGAGCTGGCACTGGCCAAATAAGAAACCCAATGTGCTGGGCCAAAGAGGGAAAGTAAATCATGAGCGGGGAGCAGCGGCACCCTACAGGGAGTACAACGGAGAAGTCAAACGTGAGAAGACGGCCGTGTTAGTCTTCGTTCTTTATCCACCAATCCTCCCGCCCCAGATGCAGCACTTGCTGCTCCATACACATAGTTTACAAAGTGAGCTAGGGCTGCAGACAGCAACAATGCTCCCGGTGCAGGATAAGAAAGTTGAAGAGGGTGGGGGCTCGAGGGCAGTGGGCACCCAATGGAGAGCAAGGCAAGACAGGTCAAAGAGAAGAGCTGGTTCCCAACTGGCGCCATGCATTCAGAGGACAATTCTAATCGAAACTGGGCTGGGTGTCAACCTGTATAGTCTACATGCAGCTAGACATGTTATAGTTGACCTCTGTATTGGAGACACACCTTCTCTACTGACTCATGTTTCCATCCAAACACAGCGCATTGATATTCGGATAAATTACTGCAAGGTACGCCACTCGCCAGCCAATCCAGTCATCAACCAATGCATTCCTCGCCCACAGACTAAAGGGGGGCACAGCTGATGAATGAATGCTGCTGTGACGCAGAAGTGATGATCTGGTAAAAGCAAGAGGCCTTCTAGACTCTGTTGCGGACTGACATACTTGATAAAACAGGGAATAATAGTTCCCAGTTAACACGCATGCTTGCCACATGTCCCGATCATCAGATAAAAGAACATTAAAAATAATGTCTTTGTGGTTTTCCGCAGCAGTTTTGACTGACCCCGTAGAGAAACGTGTCGGTGGAGTGTGTAAGGGAATCTGGGCTTTAGAAACGTGGACTGCTTGATCCTCATATTCAGCTGCTCACTGTCCTCAAGGGCTGCACAAGGAGGTCAAGCCACCAGTACAACCAAGGCATGAACGGATAGTTCCTCATAGAGGTCCCCTCTGTGTTCATTCCTCTCATGGGAAGTCACTGCGGGAGCGGGGCTTTAGTCTCAAGGACACCAGCCTTTAACCCTTTAACAGGTGTGAATTCCCCATTAGAGGTACTGTACTGGCATAACTCATCTGCAGAGCTTTAGACTGAAGTTCAGACATGTGTTGTCCAGTCTTATTGCACCCAGTCGTTTTTTGGGAAGCTTTTGATGCACTATGCGAATGTATCAGGTAGCGGGTAGAACTGTTTGTACTGGATCATCTCATTTGTAAGTTTTGATCATTGGGTATATTAAAGAGTTGAGGTCCTCTTGTGGATGTAGGGAAGGGCAGGGGCTGCAATACACACCAGTCACGCTCCACAATGCGACCATAGAAGCATTACACACTTAAACAATACATCTTTGCTATTTTCTGTGTATGTAACAAGTTACTGCAGGAGTGTGCCTTCACAGGACTCCACTGGGTGCATGTCATAAATGAGTTTGACTCCTTGGGTATGGTAGGGTTTCTCCTTCAAGGACCTGCCCTGGTACAATCTCTAGGGTCTTAAAGTTCTAGTCCGTGCACATACATCCAGATCCCTGCCCTTCGAAGCAGTGTCCTTTGTCTTGCCCCAGTTCCTGCTCTGGCTCCAACAGGAAGTGGTGTCGCGCTACCTGGGCCAGCCTCCTTCTGTATGGCAGATTCTCCTTGTGCAGCATGTGGGTATGGTTTATCCAATGCCCACACGCTGCAAAATGTGCACTAAGGACACATTGATCGTGCTTGTGCCTTGTGCTATCTTGACACCAGAGATAAATGGTGTGCCTGGTAAGCTGGTGCAGTGCCCAGAAAGCACTTTGGTGGCACGTTGCTATTATCTAAAGAGAACCATAACTCTTTCTGCAAATTTATTCTAAAAAAAAAAAGACAATTACAGATCTGTGCCACTTCAAACGGAGTTCAGTGGAAACCATTTGGAGAAATCTAGGAAATGTCATCAACAGGTATTCAAGAGTGTGTCCACAATAACAAATGAAAGAAGCACTGGGAATTTAGGAGGAAAACAGTTGTACAGACGGTAGGTGAAGAACCGTGCAAAGTGCCAGTTCCCTACAATGTACTGCTGGGCTGCAGAAATGGTGTAAGTTGGACACCATTAACTGCAATTTGTTGTCATTTAAAATCTTAAATAGGAAGGAGAGAAAAGGTGAAGTGACAGAGGAAATGAAATGCCTTAATGGCAAAATCAGTGGACAAATGGAAACTGGTGAACCTATCCCACACTGATCGAAGACTCCTGACTGCACGCCTAACCACTCACCCACACCGGCAGCCCTAACCCGACTGCTCTAATATTGTGTCCACTGTCTGTTGTACAGTACTGCACTGCTTCACAGCTACATCATGGTAGGATGAGCTTGGAGAGGAACCTGCAGAAGTCATTCTGCAGAGCCACGGCAGCAGACACCTGGAGGAAAGGCACCGGCCCAACGGTGGTGACAGCAGTCTTATGACGCAGATGAATACGTCATTAATACCTTCTGCCCCAACCCTGCACCAGTACTGCAAAGGCGAGAAACGGTACAAACTGAGACAGACATATCACCCTATACATTTAGAGGTGGTTGACAATATGAGTTAAATTGAGCTATGTGAAACAATAGGCTTAACCAAAGAGAATGCACATGCAAGCTGCCATAAAGGGTTAGTTAGGTTGCGCAACACAAGTAAGGACTAAAAGTTGTTTGTAGAAAGCATGAACAGTGTGCAGGATAAATAGTGCAACACATTATAAAAAGATAAGAGATTCCTGTGTGCTAGGAAAGGGACTCACTACACAGATAGGATAGTTGAATTATAGGTAGATAAGGTGCTGAATACAGGGGCAAGGATATCAGTGAATGGCAGCCATATTAGACAAATCGACGCAGCTATAAGTCGCCAATATGGAAACAGAAAGACAGAAGTGAAGCCATTTTCCTAATTCAGAGGCTGCAGCAGGTCTCAGAATTAGCAAGGCCTCAGATTCCAAGATGCTGAGCCTAAAAAAAACACATGTTTTCTAGAAACTCATTCCCAGCCTAGGCAGGAGCTCACTGTCAGAGCTCCGGTCAGAAAATAGGAAGGGAGTAATAAAGGAATGGAACGCAGGCACCAGATAACAGTTCCCAGGATGAAAAGCGGTGGAGTCCCCAGTTAATCAATTTTAATAAGAGCACAACCAACCATTGATGTCCAGGTGCATGAGATAAGTAAGCCAAACGACTTTATAGAAAGTAACAGACTAGCGCCATGAGTGGACACAAATAACTGCCTACAAATAACACAACATGCACAGTCGAATTAGCCAAAACTTCATTAAAAAGGCTACCGTGTTTGAGAGTGACTATTCTTCTAATACGTGATCCCGATACAAGAAACACTGGCTATTCATTACGAGCCAACCACAGATAGGCCACCTGCAGAACTCCCTTAGTACATGTGCAGAAACTAGACAGCACACAAAACCAACTAGAAAGGAAAGGGAGGGCCTCATCGCCTCTGGATGATTAGCAGTATTCTTTAATTGGAAGTATGGCAGACCATGGAAATCTCTTCCCCCACTTATGTCTCGCTCATATCATGACGCCTGGTCAGGGTGTCCAAGGTTGGTAAGCTAGATGCCAACCAATGGGAATTCCCCTTACCACACCGCCTATGATGAATAGTGCCAATCAATTAACTGTCCCAATAATGATCTATTAGAAATAGTATCAGTAGTGGGATGGGTCCAGGTGGAGCCATCAGGTAGGTATTAACCAATAGAGTAACTAACCTCTAAACATCTTATATGTAGTTTGAGCCATTAACCAACCCCACTTTCCCATAGGTTTTGTAAACTGATAGTGTAAGGTGATGTCATTATTGATGTAGTTTTGCCACATAACGTGCTTGCAATCATTGAAAATGTGAGTGCTATGAGAATGAAATGCTTGTATGCTGCCCCAGCTTGGATTCACTGTTTGAATAAAGCTGGGTTTTGACGTGCACCTGAGTCCTCCATCATTGAGTATTATTTTGACTCATTGTGTGATCCTGGGCGCACCTTCAAAGCAGACAGAAAGAATACCTGGAGACTATCACAAGGCTAGGAGCAGGCTCAGGGTATC
Source organism: Ambystoma mexicanum (assembly GCF_040938575.1). NCBI lineage: Eukaryota > Metazoa > Chordata > Amphibia > Caudata > Ambystomatidae > Ambystoma > Ambystoma mexicanum. Next base: position 992,319,790 of record NC_090937.1, read on the forward strand.
ATTGTTTTTAGGCAAGTGAGGATACTATATACAACCCAGCTTACTATGGTAACAGGCAGGGCTAAAAGAATAAGGGGTCTTTAAGTGTAACTGTACCACGTGCCAATGGCGCAGTCTGCAGCTAGCTTCTGACAGTATTCTAACATTACTTCACAAGTAGTTAAGACAAAATAATCTAGCTGGAATATTTCACTGTGGTCCAAGCTTGTGCCTGAAAAACCAAGACTGTGAAGGCTTAGTTTGCATGTTAACTTAAATTTCCTATGCGTACCCATTGGCTATTTCTATAAAGCTTATGGCAGGTAGGTTAACTGAAACAGATGCCAGGAAAGACTGCTCTAGAAATGCAGACTGCATGTACTCTGAGTGTTATGATTCAGTGCGAGCGCGAAGCATGGCCTTGAGGAAGCCTGTGCCGCTATGGCAACACAATATTATGGAAAGCAGAGCCTTGGGTGCGCTGCACTGTGAGAGAGGGGCCAGTGATACACCCTCATTACAGCGCATAGGGAGCTGTCATAGGGATTCACGACACAGCGTTGAATTTAAATCACATCTGCGCTGTAATAAAGGCGACACAGAAAAGGCTGCGTTCATGTCTTTGAGTCGAGCCACAAATGATGCTGTCAGGTTGTTTTGAACACTGCGGCTTTGCAACCGCTGCTGCGAGAAGACACGAATCGACTTGCTATTTGAGTAGCAGAGGTCCATCGCTCCCTTCCTTTTTGCCACTCGGATCACTGTACGTGGATGGAAGGGAAGGACATATTTGTTATTTACTCCCCCCTACTAGGTACTCAAACCCGAGCCCTGCCGATAACACTCTAGTCTCACATCTTGCTGAGCTTTCTTGCAGGCGCTGGTTTGCTTTTGTTTATTTTACAAGCCTGCTTGGAAGATAACGCCCATTCCCGAGCTACACCACACTCCTTCTTAGTTGCAGATAGCAAATGCTGATCTCTGTGATGTGCACAGTGATCAGTTTTTGTTTTCTGCCATTAAGCATGATTAAGCTGAAATTGCAGCAGGAAAAGCAGTGTGTGCAGGTAATGGGTGGGGTGGTGGTGGCTGTAGTCCTGGGTATGTCCCTTAAGAGGTGTGAATGGTGGTATGAAAGGTGGGCGATCGAAAAGGGGAGGATCGATAAAGCTGTATGCTGTGGGGTACAACCTCTAAATGTAATGGTGGTCCTTTTTTCAGTGTTGATAGTAGAGTTGTAAAACACTGTGTTGCACGATTGACAGGGGGGAATGGGCTTTATATTGGGGGATGAGGGCGGGTCGGTGTGAAAGCAGGGAGATGTAGGGGATGTTGGGAGGGGGCAGGGCAGAGAAAAACATAGTCCCACTTCTTTCTTTTGTACACTTTGACCCTGTTGAGATGAAATAAACTGCGGAAGCCCAAAAATGAGGCACTGCTACCATCCATTGCAGGCCTAGTGTGCCATTTTCAATGGATTGCTGTTCTTCCGCAGATTCCTCATCTTGAGTCCTCATCTTGATAGATATCATCATCCAGCTCTGCTGCTCTGAAACCTTTTCGACAGGTGGTGTAGTGGACCTCAATTCAGCCGTCGATCCATCTTGCTGGGCGCTCGATCGTCAGCTCCGGGCATTACCTCAGGCATTGTATATGTACCATGTCACTATGCCCCACGCTTTAGTTCCTTTTTTTTCTATGTGCTTGCACGCTGCATCAGGAACACAACTTTGAGTTCCACTTGATATTTATTGTCAAAACTGTCAGAAAACATCGACCGTGATGTCCACTCACCGGGTTTCGGGCTTCAAAAAGTGCACCGATTGTGAGGCCAAAATGTCAGATGTTTGTCTTGGTGCCTGGGTGTGAATCACAACGTGGAGGCTTGTGCGTTGTGCTAAAAAATGCAGCCCAAATCCGTACGTGAGAGAGCCAGGAAACTGGCTTTTGGCCGACCGTCAACAAAATCTCTGGCGCGGTCGCTCATTCAGTCTTCAGAGGCCGAAATCGAGGAGCTCACCACCGGAAAAGATGAAGCATAGGCATTGTAAGAAAACTAAGAAGCGGTCCCACTCTAGAAGCCATTCTTCTTTGTCTTCTTTGCGAAAGAAGAAACAGTGCCACCACCAACGCGAATCCAGCTCATCGTCGGAACGAGGTAAGGGACCAACCATTCAAGAAAAGTGGGGGAGTTTTAAGACTGAAATGCTGCTGATGTTGGTGCCGATCCCCCCCTGACCAGCAAGCATTGGCAGAAGCGACGCTCAGTGCTCCCGACCCCATGCTAGCTAGCCGGTCCGCCGACTCCATTCACATCGGCCAAGCTCGATGCCAACAAAGGTGCAAAAACCATTGATGGTTATACGTAAAAAGGCTCTTACCCATGACGTCCATTCATTGTGCAAGCATTCCACGGCGCCGACAGCCTTTCTTTCGGTGCCGATAACTGTCCCATTGACATCCACGGGGTAAACTTTGAAGCCAACTATAAGTAACAGTTATTTTGTCATGTTATCGAGGACAGGAATTTCCCAGTCGATGATATCAATCTTCGACGTCGACCAACCTCACGACCAAGGGGATTTATTTGCCTTAGCCCAAGGATTAAAAGATGCAAGTGGGCTTGGCACATCCCCAGATCTAGAGTTCCAGCAAGGCCAACCCTACAAGAATACTCATGCTAAATTCAGGGCCTTAGTGGAAACAGTGGTAGACACCCATGGCTTAAAATATTCTGCTGCACCCATCAGGGGTAGGAAATCACTGATATTCTGGACGAAGGTCCAACAGTTGAGCATAATATACTTTTCAACCCGGCTATAGCTGACAATCTAGTCTCCGTATGGCAGCACTGATGCACAATTTCTCCTCTAAGCTCTAATTGCACAGACAATATTGCATGGCAAGAGGAGATCCTTCTTTCCTCTCCTTGCACCCTGGGTTGGTAATGCAAGTTGTCACTATCACCACCAGGCCTGCAGCCTCCATGTCCAATCTACCTCCAGATAGAGAGGGTAAGAAACTTGACACCATGGCCAAAAGGTTTTTACTTCAGGCAGTATGGCCTTAAACACCATTAACTTGGCATGCGGCTTTGCCAAATATTCGTTTGGTCTTTGGAAGACTGTAGAACAAGCTACTCAGTACATCCTGCAAGGTGAAATGTGGGATGCTATTTTACGGCTGGTGGAGGATGGGAAGCTGGTGGCCAAGCAGTTGTTACAAATGGGCCGGACATGGTGGACTGCGTTGGACGGTCAATGGGATTCACAGTCGTAATGAGAAGACAAGCCTACTTGAAAACCTCTGGATTCTCCCCAAATGTACAGAATAGGCTCCTGGACATGCCCTTTGAGGGAGATATGATTTTTGGACAAGGGAGTTATGCTTTTTGGACAAAAAGCTGAATGCTCTTTGGAAAAATTTAAAAAGTCAAAAATCACTATGAAATCGCTCGGCCTAGCTGCGCATCCGGCCAAGCCTGCCTTTAGCTTTGCCTCAAGAGGCAGAGGCTATAGATGCTATGTACCCTAAGGCAGGAAGGCCCAGCTCCCGAAGGCCAGGCAGGGACAGAGGCGTTTCTCATGTTCTGGAAGGGGCAGAAGAGCGTCTAGAGTCCAACAGCCAGCGTCGGCTCTGCCCTCTGAGCTGCTTTGATTTCCCCTCCCACGACTTACCGGTTGGTGGATGGTTGGCAGGACATTGGTTTCAGTGGCAGGAGATTACCTCCGATGCCTGGGCCCTACAGACAATACAGTGGGGTTATTGTCTGTCCTTCTTAAAAAAGCCACTGGTGTCATGGTTCATGCTAAGAACCCCCCGCCCCCCAGTCATCGACTCCCATAAGGACTTATCAAGCCCCAAGGGAGTGTCCCAGAGCCTCTTGGACTCAGTCCTGGCGCCGGTGGCGCCAGGCTCATAAGATGGGATGAAGCACGTGAAACTAGTGAGGCTGAGCCTTTCAGCTTTCTCTGGGTGTGGTTGAAGGACTATTTTACTTGAAGAACAGGGTGTGGTAAAGGGACTACTTTATCTGGAAATACTGGCAAGGCTATTTAAGCCACGCCCTGCAGGCAGAACACGCTTTGCGTTATTCTGCACTCCTGCAGCGTAACGGTCACCATGTCTGTCCTGTCCTCGAACTTCTACAGCCAAGCCCGTTCAGAATTTCATCCATCGGTGCCTAGAAGGAGAAAAGCAACAGAAAACAAAGTCAGTACAACAGCAAAGCCTTACCTGCAGAATCCTTCCATCGTTTGCTTCTTTAGCCACTCCCTTACCTCTGCATCAGCTGAAGGGAAGGTATTCGTTCAGGCCGCAAGACGCACTCGGGTTCAGCATTCTTCCGGAGTATCTTCGGAGCGGTTCATCCATTCTTCATTCCGACGCTGTGCCGCTTCTGCAAAAAAGAAGAAGAAACAACAGGTTAGTCACGCACGGAAGGAAAAACAGTATTTTAGACTTACAGCGCCTCACTCTTGCGCTTCAACTCACCTGAAGGAAATCTGCCCCGCATCTTAAAACTACTTGAATCTCCATTCGTAATCCATTCGAGGCCGCGCCTGAAAGAAAAGACGCCAGATCAAACAGGGTTGAGGCAAAATTAAGACTTTAAACACCTATACCAAGCAGTTATTGACATAGAGACTTACCTGTTTTACCCAGCTCTCCAAGACTTGGCAACCACTCATCGGATCAGTGAAGTAACTCGATCCTGGGAAAGACTGTATTAATCGCGCCCCTGCTAGATTGCAGGACGGAGAGTCTACCTTACAAAATTCTAAGACAAACGCCTCGTGAGGGTGATAACAAGGGAGAAGTCACAGCAGCATCATCAACTGCGCAGTACCACGCCAGCGCAGACATCATTCCTGCAGCCACGTGCTATGCCCCTGTGGAGACCAGTTGAGTGTGACAACTGGTCAGACCACCACTGCCTCCAATCCAACTGAGACAGGAGCTCCAGGAAGAGCTGAAGGCCCTTCTGTCAAAGGGTGCCGTGCATGAGGTACCCCCGATCAGAGAGGGTCGGGGTGGCATTCCCGGTATTTACTGATGCCAAAGAAAGGAGGAGGTCTCCATCGCATTTGGACATCAGGGCCCTAAACAAGTTCCTGAGGAAGAACAAATTCAGGATGGTGACATTGAGAGAAGTTCTCCACACTCTCGAACTCCAGGACTGGCTGGTGTCAACAGACCTACAGGCCCCTTATTTCCCTGTGCCGATACATCAAAAGCATAGGAAGCTCCTAAGGTTCCTCATAGGGGTCAAGCACTATCAGTTCAAAGTGCTTCCCTTTGGGTGGAACTCCGCTCCAAGGGTCTTCACCAAACTCATGGCGGTAGTCGAGGCTTTCCTCAGGTGATTTGGGGTCCATGTATTTCCATACCTGGCAAATGGCTGATCTGGGGGAAGTGATCGGGGCAAGTCTTATCTCATCTGGAATACATTTCCCTACTACTTCACAGGCTGGGCTTCTCCTTCAACTTGAAGAAGTCCCATCTGACACTAGTCCAAAAGATCCAGTTCATCGGAGCAGTCATAGATACTCAGATAGGGAAGGTTTTCCCTTCCAAAGAGAGAGCTGACAGCGCAGAGATGGTACATTTGTTCCAGAACCATGCCACTTTACCAGCTGCTTCCTTCCTCCATCTCTTAGGTCTCATGGCGTTCTGTATTTTTCTAGTGCCAGAGGCCAGGCTGCGCATGATATTCCTTCAATGGCTCCTAAGGGACCAGTGGTCTCAGTACCTGGGAGCACTCACGGATCCTCTCAGAGTGTCCAACCAAGTGGTCCTCGACCTCGACTGGTGGGACAACCACAGCAATCTTATGGCGGATGAACCCTTCTGGCCTCCTTGGCCTCAGACCCAAGTCGTCTCTAGGGTTGGGGTGCGTACTGCAAGGAATTGCAGATGAGCGGCCTTTGGTCACAAACCGAAGCCAGGTGGCACATCAACAAGCTAGAGTTGCAAGCCATCAGGCTAGCCCCGAGGGCCTTCGCCCCATCTCTCAAGGGGACGCATTTCCTGATTCTAATGGACAACACGGTGGCCATGCATTACCTGAACAAACAAGGTGGCGTGCACTCCCATCCCCTTTACATAGAAGTGATGCACCTGTGGTTCTGGTTACTAGAGAACCGGATCTCAGTCTCGGCAGTTCATCTGGCGGGGACAGTGAACAGTTTGACGGATGCTCTGAACAGCCAGAGCATGGTCTCACACGAGTGGGAAGTGTGCCTGGACGTCCTGGAAGATGTAAGAGGTTGCCTGGACGTCCTGGAAGAGGTAAGAGGTTTTCTCTCTCTGGGGTACCCCAGCAGTGGATCTGTTCACCAAAGAGTCCAACAGGAAGTGCGAACAGTTTTGCTCTAGCAAATTCTCAGTGAACAGCACAATGGTGAACATGTTTCTGGTGGACTGGGCTTTCCCTCTCCACTATGACTTCCCTCTGATTTCCATCATTCCTTGGGTTCTCAGGAGGTTGAAGAGATTTCGAGCAACCATGATCTTGATCACCTTGGGCTAGGTGAGGAGAATGTGGTACTCCAATCTCTTGGAACAGGCCATCTGTCCACCTCAACGGTTGCCTCAGTGTCTGGATCTCCTGACCCAGTCACAAGGTTGAGTGCTTCACCCGACCCCGGACTCCCTCAACCTACATGCGTGGCTCTTGAGAGGTTGAGGTATGACTGGGACCTCTCAGAGGAAGTACTTGAGGTGTTGCTTACTGCACGCAGAATGTCTATAATATCTCCGTACATGTGCAGCTGGAGAAGATTTGAGGGTGGTGCAGGGAGCGGGAGATCAGCCACATCTCTTGCCCCACCACTACAGTGATGGAGTTCCTTCTGTCACTGGCCTCAGCAGGCCTTCAGGTTGCCACAGTCAAAGGATATTGTGCAGCCTTGTCTATGCTCAAAAGGTCCCTGGATCGAGATTCTTTCTTCACTATTCCGGTCATGGCCCAATTCCTGAAGGACCCTCTCAAAAAGTATCTGCCAACCCCTTTTGTTGTCCCAGATTGACATCTTAATCTGGTTTTTACTTATTTGATGGCAACTGCGTTCGAGTCCATGCACTCTTTATCCATAAGGCTTTTATCTCTTGAAACAGCTTTCTTGTTTGCAATCACGTCAGCCAGGATGGTTAGCGAATTGCATGCATTGTGCTGCAAACCTCAGTTTTTGCGATTCTATCGGGAGAAAGTGTCTCTTAAAGTCAGGCCTGGCTTCCTTTCTAAGGTAGTTTCAGTGTTTCACCACTCTCAATCTATTGATTGGCCTGTCTTTTGCCCTCCACTACATCCCTCGAAAGAGGAAGAGCGGTTCCACCGTCTTTATCCCAAGAGAGCCTTAAGTTTTAATGTGGCTCGTACATCCGAGTTTCTGAAGACCGACCCGTTCATTGCCCATTCTTTATCCCGCAAAACTTCGCCATAACCAAACAAACCCTGTTGCGCTGGATTATTTTATATATATCCGAATGTTACCAGTCGGCAGGTAGAGAGCTTCCTCCCAGCATCAGGGCACATTCCACCAGGGGTGTCTCAGCCTCTACAGCCCTACAGAAGGGCGTTCGTGGTAGGGGTATATGTCGTGCGGTCACTTGATCATCCCAGCATACTTTTGCCAAGCATTATTCTTTAGCTGTTGCACATGGAGCTGATTCAAGATTTGGCAGAGCAGTTCTGCAAAATCTGCCTGTTTAACGCTTTCTGCCCTCCTCTGTTATACTAACTGTTTGGGAAGTCTATCAAGATGAGGAATCTGCAGGAGAAAAGCAATCCATTGAAGTCGAAATTACTTACCATAATGATCTTTCTATGGATTCTTCTGCCGCCGATTCCTCATCTCCCCTCCCACCCATCCCTGCTTGGCTTAACGCTTCTGTCCAAGCGAGGAGACAACTGATAATGGCTCTAAGGTGATCACTTCTATCTTGCTGATCGTTTAACAAAAAAAAAGAAAAATAATGTTCTATTTTTCTAATCTACTAATTCCATAGGGTCTCCCCGTTGGCATGCATCCCATTGTTACATTTTTTGCAGGCTGGTTAGCCTCCCTCCCGTTGCTTTCCTCTGCAGCGTTCAAGCACGGGGAAAAAGGGGTGAACCGAAGCATGGGGCATAGTGACATGGTATTTATTTGATGCCTGATGTCATGTCCGGAACAGACGATCGAGCGCCCAGCAAGATGGATCGACGACCAAGTAGAGGTCCACTATGCCCTCTGTCGAAAACGTTTCCGAGCAGCAGAGCTGTGGCAGGATATCTATCAAGATGTGGAATGAAGATGAGGAATCTGCAAGAGAAGAATCCACAGAAAGATCATTACGGTAAGTCATTTCTCCTTCTGTTGCATACTGTGCTATATAAACACTGCCACTCATGGAAACAATGAAGTTGCAAGCACACGGGGTACTGACTTTATAAAACATATAAAAAAGAAGTATTACATATTAATGAAAACAGCACAAGTATGAACAATACAGTTATGCTTCACATACGGAGATCAGAGTTCTCTATGTGAAGTTTGAACCTAACTCCACCCTGCTACTGAAAGTGTTCACATGCACGGTTTCTGGTTCTGTGGAGTTGTGTTGGTCGCACCTTTTCACTTGCTTCATCACCTCCTACCTCTTGGATCTACTGTGTTACTTCCCTGGGTATTGGCCTAGTGTTGTGGACCGGGACCAAGATTCGGTAGAGAATCCGTAATACTTGACCTAAAGAATCAACTTGGTGTCATTTGTGATTTGCAAATCCAGCCTCCTCCTCCTACTCGACCTGTCAGCCGCGTTTGACCTCGTCAACCACCACACCCTATGCCATCACCTCTCTACCACCGCCAACTTCTCTCCTGAAGCCACCAACTGGGAGGTCTTATTTGCTGGCTGACAGAACTGCTTGAGTCTTCTCCAAAAACTCCGCTGCTCTAGCCCCCTCAGTTTCCTGCGGCGTCTTCCAAGGCTTGTGTATCTCGCCTACACTATGCAACGTGTACACACACCCTCTTTTAGATCTCCTCGACTCCCTTGGCATCTCCTACACAAACTATGCAGAGGACACACAGATCCTCCTCCCCCTCACCGGCAAATACACCCATGACTCCACCACTCTCAACTCCATATACAAAACCATTAAATTCTGGATGGCCTCCCACCAGCTGTGCCTCAACGATGACAAGTCCGAGGTCATTATCGTCGGCTCCCAGTCCACATTCTCCAATCTCAACCCTCTCTACCAAGACTTTGGAATTGACAGTTTCACCATCCTGGTCTCAACTGTTGTCAAAACCATGGGAGTATACCTCAATGCCAACCTCAACATGTCTCGACAAGCGAATGCCATCTCCTCCTCTGCAGCCCACACCATCAAGCTGCTAAATGCGTGCAAACCCTTCCTGACTGCTTACAACCACCTCACCATTGTCCAAGCCATCATCGGCTCCAGACTCGACTACTGCAATGTCCTCTTCACTGACACCACAGAAGAAAACCTCAACAAACTTCAAATCATACAAAATAAGGCCCTCAGAGCTGCCCTAGATATTTGCACGTGACACCATATCCCTGCATCTAGGAAAGCAGCCCATTGGCTCCCCGTCAGACAATGCATCAAATTTAAAGTCCTGGCCATCACTCACTGCTGCCTCTCCAACTTGGCACTGTCTTACCTATCTCAGAGACTCTCAACACCCACCTCCTCCCGGCCTACACTCACCCCCAACATCCATCGCCTAACCCTACCCAGATTCAAGCGTCAGAGAGCTGGAGGTTCCAGTTTCCCTGTTATCGCATCCGTACTTACAGAAAACAGTTAAAAACGTGGCTCTTCAACTAACTCTTTCCCTTGACCACCTGCCACTCGCCCTCCCCTATCCCCACCCACTGCAATGCTTCTGTACTGTAACTAGCGCCTTGATGCCCCCAGCCTCAGTGCGTTGCTATAAATGTAAAAATAAATAAAATTAAATAAATAAATTGTTCATCATAACATTAGGCCCTCCTTCCCCCACAGCTCTGCCAACCGTCCCCCCCGAGCAAAGCTGCAGAAGACTTATATAACTGAGTGTGGAACCTGGAATCACAAGGGGTTCCCTTGGAAACTGGGTAAACAAATATGCAAAGTGCAGCAGCAGTAGAAATGAAATGTAAGCAAATTCTCTTGAATGCATGAAGACAACAAGTAAAACACCCAACACCTAGCTTGGTCGCCATTCCTGGCCTCTTGCCTGGCTCTCGGCTGGTACCTCTTGCACTGTGGCCCCGGCCTATGAACTTACCTCTGTTACTGTGCTGCGTCAGAGTCCATGCCATTGCGCTTGCGGCTCTGCCCTCTCTTGTAGCGCCTTGCCATTTTGCCTTCCTGCGTGTACCCCCTCACTTATCCCTGTCCTATCCCCTGGCTCTATGTTACATTGGGGTTTTTTTGCTACTATTTTCCCTTACCCCACCCCTTTTCCTGGTGGTGCCAGAAAGTCTATACATTTCACTATTGGCCCCTTATAAATTAACTACAACTAAATAGATACATATATGTTGAACCCAGTCAGTTACTTTGGCCTCCCTATCTTCTGCAGTGATGCTCCAGGACTCTGCTGTAGGGGGCCTGCCAGATTCATTGGAGGCAGCAGCCATAGTCACCCATCCAGGAACAGGTGGGCGACTATGTTGAGGCTTCACAGACTCCCCTTTCCATGAACAGATTGAGCAGTGCTCCTTCCCCCCAGAAGGTTTTGACAGGCTTGCCTTGAATAAAAAGAACACCTTCCCCTGAAAGTTCTAGTTTCTTCTTCTTAGGCCATTGCATATTTGGAATAGTGGAAGTCAAAAGGTGTTTGATGGGCCCCATATACTAAATTAGCACACCTAATGACTGGCAGTGCGTCCGGCGCAGGCTCAAACCAGAACCTTGAATCAAGCTGAAAGGAGCTCATGCTGACGTCATACTTTATCTACTGACCTTTCACCCAGCGTCAGGCTCCATCTACTGACCTTTTACCCAGCGTCGGGCTTTATCCACTGACCTTTCACCCAGCGTCAGGCTTTATCCACTGGCCTTCTACCCAACCGAAATATGAAATGGTGCTAGGGCCTAAACTTCCCATCAGGGGATAGCTACTCTGCGAACGAGTGGCTCAAGAGAGCAAACAGGGATGAGTGCCTGATGCTTGCTTAACACACCAGGGACCACCGATAGGATGAAATAATATTGCTCATGAAAAACGATTCAAACACAAAGGCATTGGCTCTGCGAACCCAGAATCTGGATTTGCAATGCATCAAAAGTGATTTGCCAAGCGCTTTGAAACACATTGTGTATAGGCGCTATATAAATAAACTCTCATTTCATAACATATCATCCACAGTTAGCATCACAGAATGCCAGGCGCACTTTGCAAACTCTAGTGAGTCACAAGATTGGAAGGAAACGCTACAGTGGGTTGAATGGTTTCTGACTGCTAGGAACTGGGGGCCACCATTTGCAAAGTGGAAGGGACCTGTGAAGAGGCGCTGCCACTTGTAGGGCAGGTGTGAGCACCTTCTTGGAGCAGGCGGCGATCTCCGGAGCCAGCTGCCTCCACTACAGAAGGTGGGTTTTTACAAGGCAACACGTTTTTGTATGCATTCTGACTACTGTCCCTTTGAGAAACAACAGTTGCAATACAGGCTGCTTTGAGAAAGGAAAGCGGGGCTGGGAGCCTGCGGTGCCCTGGAAAGCCCGTCCCTGCATTCGCTAGTGTGTGACCTCAGGAGCGCATCGTAAAGCAGCCAGGCTGATATTAAGGAGTTGCCCTTCGTGTGGCTCATTGTGCTCAGCGTCTCTCTTTGCCCTGGGTCTGATATGTCAATCACCGCAGTGCTGTGTGAACAAAGCTCAGCAGCGCCTCCCAGGCAGGTGATGCACCTGGCCCCAGGATGGGCAGCAGCTTCAGTAAACATCACATCACTGCACTCTATGATCGCTGCATCAGCCCCACCGTGTGATGGGGCCACACAGAGATGCCAGAAATAAAATACTGCACAGGTCCCCACAATAGAACATTTCTCGGGTTCAATACATGCATATGCTAGGACCAGGCTAAACAAGGGTTGCTTTAAAGGATGGCAGTAGAATGGGAAGGGAATTGTCCCACCTCCACCTTAATACATCCAATGTGAAGCAGGAGAACTGTGGTCAGGTGATCAAGCACACCCAGGAGCCCATTCGTAATGTGGTTCTCGGGTATCCGATTTGGACTCTTAAGGAGGAGGAAGGCATCTATCTTTGTGTGCAAAAGAGGATAATACCCAAGTGAACCCCTCTTTAGTTGGCAGAGTCCCAGAAGCATTTGGCAAGGGTGTATCCTGGCCACTTGCTTGGCACTGTGCAGCATAACCGAGGGAGCTCAAGTAGTTGGAAGAAAAAGAGTTGGCATGTGGGATGTCGGTGCTGGCCACTGATATTGCGAGCATCCATGTGTAAGTCCTAGGAGCGCAGAGATTCAGAAGCTTGCGCAGCGGTGCATATCTAGAACATGTCTGTGTAGCCTTGTCCCTACGGGAGGAGACCTGCACCTAGACTCGCTCTTTCTCTTTCGAGGCTCTAATCCGGCTAGCCAGCACGGCTGGAAACTCGAAGACCGATACACTAAAGAAGGCCTCAAGTCTGTCGCATAAGCGCAAGCAAAAATCAAAAGGTGGAGCTAGAAAAATGCAGATCTGAGGAACATGATAGCCACACTCGGTGATGGGTGCACAAAACATCACCCATGTGTGGGGGTGGGGGTGGGGGCAAAAGTACCGACCAATGTTCAAAAAGCCAGGGAGGCTCAAGGATGAGTAAGAGATGGATGGATAAACTCCCAATTTGGTAAGTTTACCAGCGCAGCCATCATGTCCCCACCTGTAATGGAGTGCAACATTGTGAAGAATAAAGCTTCAGAAGAAGGGTATACGTTTGTAGGGTCATTTGCCATGTTTCCAAATATTGCCAAATGAATTGAAGTCCTGCTATATTTATTGTATGTCTAAGTCAATCTATAGGACAGTGTGGCTTCAGTCAGTCTCGATATGATTGCCATTTATTGGTTTGTTTCTGATAACTTTCCAGCAATGACAGTCACACTCATCTGGAATGTTCAAATAATGTGAGCTGGCATCTTCTGATTAAAAAATTAACTTTAAAACAAATATTAGGAATAAACATATCAACATCTGTTCTCTCCTCCATGGCTTTTAGTTTATGCCTATCATATATTCCATATTTCACTTGGTAATGGAATTTATTTTTAGCACCTGGGTGTGCCTATAAACTTCGGGGGTGGTTCATTAACAAGTGGTACGGCCCACTACTCCAAGCATTATTGTCTATACAAGGGTTTACTGCTCCAAAACACGAGGGGTGGGATCACAAAATCTCAGTCATAGTTTCTTCCCCTAAAGGGTATCATAAAAAAGCAATTTACTTAGAGTTTTCAAACATCCTAATGAAGCCATGATGGCGATACAGCTGAAAATCCAACACGGCAGCAAGACACGAGCACCTCAATATAGCTAACCCAATTCCTGCATTACGCGATATCTTCCGGGTCACAAGGCAACCGAGTGGGAATGAGGGTCTCCTTTGCGACAGGACATACATGCTTTTCTACTAACATAAAAGGGGGCTGCTGTAACGGGCCACCACGTAGTAATTTATAGCCATGAGCTTTTACAATTGCCAACATACATCCTAATAACCCCCTTCATTTTCACTGTCATTTTGTGTCATAGGTATTCATTGTGGGTAGCCTAAAAACATGGCTGAATTTGACAGGTTCATGGGCTGACAATAGGCCCAGACTTGCAAACCAAGCTGTTACAAATGGACTTCAAAGAACAGCTCATCAGCCACCCCTTACTGGCTTCAACATTCCTCACTGCAGCAGACCTGTGTCTTCTAGGGAATATTCTAATAACATATAGTCCTTTCAAATCCCTTTCTCCTTTTCCCAAGGAGGGACGCCATCGCCATGTTCAGGTAATGAGGCTATTGTGACTCGCAAAAGATAGGAGAGGAGCTTGACCTGTCACATAATCCATGTCTCCGCTTTGTTAATAGTGACATTGGAATGCATAATATATACATTCATGTTTCACAAGAAAGACAACGTGAAACATAACAAAAATGCTTGACAATTAAGAAGAACGATCATCATGTGTGGTATCACTTACTGTCAACCTGCAGGACACAACATTGAACACATGCACATCTGGGGGACAGTTTTGGTCCCTGACACATTTCGAATGTAATAACAAAACAAGACAGGTTTTGAGTGTAGTCTAAGTAAAAACTAAAAATCTACAATCTTAATAATGAACTACTGTGCCAGTGGTTAATATTTCCAATGCATTCAAGATGTCTAAATGCAATGGTGTCCTTGGGTTCTTCCTGTTGACAGCGCCACAACTGAATTTCAAATCTTGCGTTCTTTCTGCTCAATCCCCTAAGGTTTGGAATTCTCTTCCGGCCACGATTCATAGCATTTCTAACTTCTTAGCATTTTAGGGAAGCAGTTAAAACATTAGATTTTTCTGATCCATGCTTATGGGATCTTTTGACTTCTGATCCATTCAGCTCTTGGGTCCCACTGTGACTAGAGGCAATTTGGTTTGCTCTTCTTTTCACTGTGTGCAGTTTAATGTAAACCCTGAACTAAATCAAATATAAGCATGAGCTGACGGGCAATAGGCCTCATCAAAGGTTGGGCGGTATCCTGGCGCAAATCGCACCGGGATAGTGCCCAACGCTATTCGGGCCGCATCCCGAGTTGCAGTGGGGAGCCTAAATCCGCATTCCCATTTGGTCCATTGTACCTAATGGGGGTTGCTTTGCGCTATTAGCGCTGGCACAATTAGCGCTGCACTAATAATGCTGAAAATGGGTGGTAGGGGAGGTTTTTACCTCCAGCAAAAACTGGAGGTAAAACTCACACTTTACCCCCAATTACAGATTGGGCGAAGTAGTAAATGTGGCAATAGTAGCATTACCAGTGCATTTTACTGCTTATCCCAACTCATGATGAGGCCCAAATTGTCCTCTGTGCTCAGTCCTTAGTAGTGGCAATGCTGCTAGTGCTTACAGGAACTGCTATCCCACTGTATAGCAATCTAAATTTGGTAAAGCTTCTGCTACCCCTGTGGTTTTTGCTCTGCACCTAGCCTGTAGTATTAAGCCTGTGCATAGGGTATTGGATACATCAATATAAATTTAGTTTTGCCATTTGTGCTTGTTGCTGATTAAAGATCCACCGTAATCACCTAAATGTTAGCTAACCATTGGCACGAGAATCCGATGTCCGGACAAGGAGAATGAGCAGCGGGAGGTAAATGAGTTAGAGAGGCAATCATAGCGTCCTATGTTTTAATCCATCTAACAATTAGATCACTGGGAAGCTAATTGGCTGAGTATATTAAGCACATTTCTGGATTGCATATACCTTTTCAGACACTGAAAAATTAAAATTGAAATTAAAGAGGGAGTCCAATAGAGACGACATACTGAAATAGAGGGAAGATGGAGTATGAAGATTGTTCTATGGCAAGGAATATGTGCACACGTACAGAAATCCAAGAACATCCCTTCAAAAAATAGAAAAATACAATTATAATCAGTTGAACATGAGAGTAAAAAGTCCACAGGACATATGTTGTCTCCATGGTTATCTAGCCATTATCCAGTCTTGGATGTCAGATGCCTACCTCAAGCTAAACCCATCCAAGAGCAAATTCATCTTCAACGGTCACTCCGCTAAACAACAAATTGCACAACAGAGTCTCTTGGATATGCACCTAGAAGGATTTGATCCAACAACACCTGATCAGGGAATAATCCCAATGGATGTACAGACTGACGCACAGACTGCACACATTACTGCACTACTGTTCAAAGATGCCCGCCCACACGCTGGCTATTCACAGCCTGTACAGCGCTCCACTGCTCTCGAGCGAGGTCTGCACTTTAAACAATACAATAAATGATACATGAAGCAGGGAGGTAACTTGCTTAATTTCCCTATATAAAGGTACCATTTGTTGACAATTTACAGGATAACCATCAATAGCTGAAGTAATCAACTGTAGGCAATATATTTCCAAGTGTATACAGAATGCCAAAGATGCTTCACCACCAATAATCTAGAACATATGACACTTTAACAACTGGAATCAGAGGCAGAAGCAATATCTATAGAACACGGAATGAAGAATGACATCAGGATACTGATTGTAGGCATCTTAGAATAAATGTAAGCGTGTCTACACACGCGCACACACACAGACACACACACACACACACACACACACACACACACACACACACACACACACACACACACACACACACACACACACACACACACACACACACACACACACACGTTTAATCATAATTGAGTATCCAATACATTTATCAAAAACTATGTCTACTCACTATCCAAACTTGATCAATGCAATTAAATGTGTGATGCTCATAAGATTGGGATTCCAGAGAGAAGTCAATGTACTGGTTGAGAATTGCTTACTACACTAAGTTTGTTGATTGTCGCTGGAACAATCCTTTCATATCAATAGTGTATTATAATGCACAAGCACATTTTGTATATCAATTAAAAATGCCAATTTTTCGTTTCCTTTTTCCTTTCATTTATTTTGATCTATTTCGCCAATTAATATATAAAGTTTCCACGCACTTAATTTCTATTTGTTTAAGCTAATGTGGATCTTTTGTTGTTTGTAACACAATTATAAAGAGTACACAGTTTCTGTGACGAAGAGTTGGTAAAACACGAAACATGTGTAGGCGGATATAACAAACAGGCTGACACAAAACATAAAGGAATGAAATGCAATTTATCTGTATTTTGGCACAAGCCAAAAACGTATTTTTCCTTGTTTGGAAATAACTTTTAATCAGTAAGGAGTACAGTTGGCAAATACTAAATGTACTTAAATGTATCCAATACCCTTTGCAGCAGCTTAGTACAATAGGAAAAGCACAGAGCAAAGCCACGGTGGAGCACAAGGTTTTACCCCCATCAAATATGACATTGTGATTTGAACTGCTATAGTGTAGACGGTCTGTGTAAGAAATGGAGATTAGTGTGGATGTGTATATTGATAATGATTAAAGCAGCAGCCTCATATATATCCAGACTACACAAAATATAGTATTACTGGTATCCATGTGTGACCGAGATACACCCTCTTCAATTCACACCTCCTGTGCAATTATTCACCCAAGCTCAGAGGGATGCAGGATGACCTTCACTGTACAATCCAGCATTTATTTACTAAATGCAGAACGTCAACTACAAGACGTTATTAAACAAATCAAACGCCCTTGCTGTGTAAATAACCTTAAAGTGTACATTTATAGCTACAGAAAACCAGAGGCACTCATTTGCCCATGCCATGTTTTGGCCGAGTAGGGTAGGCTTACCAAGCCCTTAATTCCTGGGTGATAGATTTATACCAGTCCCGGTGGGTAATCTTAGAACTCGTTAGTATCCAATGGTGAAGTGTCTTAGTGAAATAAAACATTTTAAATGTGAAACTCTTAGTATCCTAGCCTGCCTACCTGCCTCAAATTCGTGACAGTACTTCAGATATGTGAGTGTGATTCGCCATTGCTCTTCTCAACCCTTTGAAAGCTATAAACCATTTCGAGCAAACCCATGCAAGTGTGGCCCAGGGCTCCTTTGACTGCCTCATCCTTCGCCAATTGAGAGCTGTGGATTACCTCTCTGTACACACACGTTGTGATATTGTCCTATGGACTACTGAAGTCCAATTGCCATCATATGGATAAGGGTGCCTCTCCTAGGCATTGTAATACAGGACCAGTGCTATAACCTGGACTTCTCTAGAGACCGCGCTGGACCTAATGTCCATCATAACGGGAAGGGCCAAAGTCCTGTGAATGCAGCTCCAGCTGTCGTTAAAGGTTACCCAACCCCGGTTTCGTTGTCAGATTTCCTGAAATAGCTGATATTCACATAGTCAAATGTTCCATACGTTTGATTGCATCCTCATTGCGACTTCCTTCCAGCTGGGTCCACACACCTTGCAAACAGTGTGAGGCTCTTTCAAATCAGCTTTGAGTTTTGATAATGTTCACATTATTGTTTGAAACAAATACATCAAAAATCAGCTGGGCTTCTCCTTTCTTATTTCTCAGGTAGTGCTTACTCAAGTCACAGTGTTCACCTTACAGCCCCATTCTAGTTACAGAAAAGAATTCCATTGCTTTGGGACGTTTTTGTGTTAATAACAACCAATAAGGAACATTTAAATTGCCATGCACAATAGGTTAATGGAAGAGACACCGGCAATTCCTTGTCTCAAAAGAATAAGATGCCACACCGCCGTGCACGCAAAGCCCTGCCTACCCTCTGCGGAACGCTGTTTGCCTTGACGGGCGAGTTGCATGATCTTCGAGACATCACCGGGCTACGGGGAGGTTTGCCAACCACAACAATGTCACCTTTAAACCCAGTCTAGAAAAACCACAGTACACTGTCAAGTTATTACTCACTGCATGCTAAGACGTACAGACACACCTTTCAATCATGCACCCCAAAAAACACGTCCAGCCATTTAAAAACACACACTTTGGTCAACGTGCAAACTGTGCCCTCGAGACTCTAGCCAGGGGAAGTTTCGGTAGATGGAAATCCATACAGGTGTCTGTGTATCTGTGTGTATGTGCATGCAGGCGGGTGCGTACCAGATGGGCATCACCTGCAGCCCTCAATCTAATGGCCGTAACCTTGGATTGAACCACATGTTTCCTCTTCCTTTCTTTTTTTACTTCATCCCAAATGTCCCACACAACTGACAAAAATCGCCACCATCCTGGCACACTATTTTAAATATGGAGATGTGCATATAATTCAACAGGGCATAGGCTTTAGCGGTACCCAAACTTTATTATGAAAAAGGTATCCTGGAAACTATTGTTTGGCTTGGTTTCGATCTGGGTCTTAAGTTACAATATTGATGAC
Source organism: Ambystoma mexicanum (assembly GCF_040938575.1). Lineage (NCBI taxonomy): Eukaryota > Metazoa > Chordata > Amphibia > Caudata > Ambystomatidae > Ambystoma > Ambystoma mexicanum. The sequence continues at coordinate 992,338,800 of NC_090937.1, forward strand.
TTTTGCTGCGCACCCTCAGCCCTGACAGTCCTCCTATCACGGCTGCACATTCATGTTCGGGATTAATTCTTTTTTACGTATTGCCATTTATGAATATATATTTCCTTTGACAATCAACAATTCTGAGGCATCTTGATATCTGTATTAAGTTGTTTTTAAACAAAACAGACCCTAACAAGGTAACATCTTGGAATATCTTAGATCACCAAAGTGGACTTATGCTTCTGAACAGTGGCCGTTGACTTTAGAGGAGGGGTAACCATATCACGCTACTTAATTATTGGAGTGGAAGCCCAATATTTACTCTGGGCCACCGACTTGTTTTGCAAATGTATGAGATAGTCTTTCACGGACAAGGATGTGGGGTACGTAAGCTGATAAACAACCCTAACAATTCAGTGAACAGTGGCACGCTCAACCACAAGGAACCCGGTCAGTCAAGGCTTGAAGTGTGTGGAAGGCACCTTTGGCCTGAATTAATGTACTCTCTCTGTGCCAACATCTTTAATTCGGAAAAGTCCTGAGGTTGGTCCCTTCACATAGGTCAGGTGGGAGTCGATCTCATACCAGATTTCTCTTTTGTAAACACCACCACAGGCCCTAATCCCTGAAATATTTGGGTGTTAGTGAGAGTCCTTGTTTAGGGTGGAGAAGAGCTTTGAAACTCAGCATACCCATCCCTGACTGGCCCCCAAGAACACTCTAACTTTGCAGTGACATGCTTGAGGCCATGGGACTGCTCTATCCACTGGCTGCCAAGAGACTGACGGAACTGAGAAGCCGTGCTTGGCAACTCTGTTCCACCTAACCTTCTTGTGGAAAGGGTGCAAAGAGTTGTCACCACAAGTTGAGAGACGTCTGAGAAAGGATTGAGAAAAGCTCGTAGCAGAGCTTCAATAGGCCCTTAGTTGTTCCCTCAAGGAACACTTCTAGAAAGACAGAGGGGCACAAAGTTGACCAACCACGGCTGTTGGAACCAGAACAAATCATATTTGTGACTTTGGCATTCGGTGCTGGCCAGAAGGAAGCTAGCACCATGCTCTATCAGTAGTCATTCTTAGGTGCTTATGACCATGCCCAGGAGAAGCACAACCACAGGAATCCATGGAACATCCAAGTACTAATCTTAACCTTTGCAAAAAAATTGAGCATTGATCCAGAACAGCAGGGACTCCCCACAACCCGCCCCCCTCCACACACACCAGCAACTAAACAGTCACTGTTCTCAAGTTAGAAAGGTTTGGACAGTACTCCACACGAGATTTGGAGAGAAGGTTACTTTTCCCAGGAGGATCAACCTATGCTGGAGGCCGGCTCGGTCTTCTCAGACCTGGGTCGACCTGGAGCCTTCATTGTTGGGAACATTCCGAACACCTGCTCATGACCAATAACAAGATTGGGACCTGAGAATAGATCTCTAGTCTAAGACCCACAACATTAGTCCTGAACATTAAAACCTGCTTTGATATTTAGGGAGGTATTATTGATTCTTTTAGCTGTTATTATTTTTCTGTAGCATCTAGTTTATAAGCTTATACCATTTTTGGAAACCCCTTTTTTTGATCTTTTCTTTGTTCAACTTTTTAATATTTTGCTTACTGTTGTACTTGTTCTCTGCATCTTGTAACACCACGTGCAGAGTTAAGCAATGGGCCGGACCATGCTCTGGAAAGGAAAGCCCTCAGTACCTTATGGCACCTTTGCCTTCACTCTGTACGTACCTGAGCCTGGTTTTTTGTGGATACGCATCCAGAATGCATTAGGCCTCTATTTCATTTTCCACTCATTCCAGACCAGTGACTTCATCACACAATTACTCAGTGCAGGAAGAACACACTCACTACCTCCAATCAAGATAAAGCACTTTCAGCTCCACTCCTGCAAGGGCAGGCAAAGCCCTTGAATGCACAGGTTAAAGAGTCTACTGTTGCCCAAAAAAAGACTGGCCCAATGAATGCAGAAGTATAAGATACGGCTACTACACTGTGCACCCGGGGAAGTGGGTGAATTTTATGCTTTTCTGCTCTGAAATAAGTGTTGGAAAGAAGTCGGGCAAGACGAGCCTAAAAGAGATGCCAAGTGTAGCGCGGGGAAAGGGGCTTCTCCCGGCACTACATATCTGTGGGGTGAAACTCTGGAGCAAGCTTTAAGCAACGTTCTCTGGAGCAAGCTTTAACCAAAGATCTCTGGAGCAAGCTTTAACCAACGTTCTCTGGAGCAAGCTTTAAGCAACGTTCTCTGGAGCAAGCTTTAAGCAACGTTCTCTGGAGCAAGCTTTAAGCAACGTTCTCTGGAGCAAACTTTAAGCAACGTTTTTTTAATGTATTGTCAATTCACACATCATTACAAGTTCATAAATGCACTGACGGCAAATGCCCATTTTTATTTGGAAAGGGTTTGTAATGTAATGTGTAACGATCAGCAGAACACTGCTGAAGACCATGCACATTAAGGGGCCTGCAGGGATGACACATTGCACGCCCCCAGGCTAGGCGCTCAGAAAACACTTAGGTCATGCAATAAGTGAGTTACATCACCCCATAGCCTGATCCCACAGGATACGGCCCAGCACTTCATCATCAACACTGAAGCTCAGGCAGATGTGTTGTCAGTTCGGTGGCGTGTCTTTGGCAAACTATGTTGAGTCTGTTCTTAATTTGCTTTCCAGCTGTGCAATTTAGCTTCTAATACATTTTCTCAAAATGAGGCTCTTTCAAATAGTATCAGTGTCATACATAACGTTCTATTCTAAATCATTCCTAATATCAATTTTTATTCACCATCCATTTCACATTTCTGTTCTTTCTTCTCATTTGAGGCTTAATATCTTGTCTGCACGTTGTATTGTGTTATAGATGTCTTGTTGAAGTAGATCACGCATTGCTCTTTTTCCCTCATTCGAAAACTCTTTGATCTTGCTCTTCGTTTCCCATGTTCACTTGTGTATCTTTTACGCCTCCTAGTTCTTCTTACGGGCAGTATTTATTTTTGTTTTCATCTTTGCGTTAATGTCCGGTTTTAGCCACTGCGGCAGCCTATTGTGTGAGTTGCCTGCAAGCAAATAGAGTCATGCTGGATAGGGCCATTGAGGGCCTGAAACATGGATTCTTTTCACTTTGCACTGCCAACAAAGATCCTGATTCAGATAGCGGAGCAAAGTGTATTTTTGCAGTGCAAAGCGACTATGTACCAGTGCAAAGTTGCTAAAATTCCATGAATCAGGCCCCAAATGTTTATAGAATTAGTTTATTACGTGTTCCCTCATTCTCTCCCACATGTTGTTTTATGGCACAGGTCTGCAAACTATGGCTTTCCAGATGTTTACGGCTACAATTCCCATAAGCCTTAGCCATTATAGTAAATAGTGAGAGATTGTGGGTGTTGTAGTCCAAGAGATCTGGAGAGCCACAGGATGTGCCTTCACCTGTTCTGGGGTTAAGATTCACAGCGCAACCAGTTCTACCAACATTTGAAATCTTTTTTAAGTTACAAAGCACCTACAATTTCTCATCTGACCCACAGTCTCATGACTTTGGGCCCACCAGGGAGTGTCTCGTTTGTAGACGTAGAATTAACATCACCCTGGCCACATTTTAGCCCAATATAAACATTGGGGAACCTGGACGCTATATTGGCTATTGTCGCCAGTGGAAGAACACAAAGGGGAACACTCAAAGCGAGCACGAAAAAAAAGCACACTCTCTGGGTCTGAAGAAATGCTGACCTACCTCCATGGGAATGTGGGGAGGAGGTGGGAGAAGAGTGATACAATGATTCAGATCTGCTGGCGAGCCAAGACCTACTCCCAAGAGATGTTCGGTGGCCTCCATCCAAGCGATTATGCTCATTAGGAAACTTAAGTTAAAGGGCTATGTGGCCTAGTATTCCGCACTTTACAGCCCCTGAGCCAACAAAGGTTTGTGCTTAAAGCCTTCAGCATTGACAGATCTGGCACAAAAGGGAAAGGTGGGATTCCTCAACAATATGGCACTGTGCAGCAAGTTAGCACAAAAGAGACGCAACAACCACAGGCCAGATCCTAGTCTCTTGCCCTGTTCTTGAGGCATTCATCGTGTTTCCAGATGCTGCGGCTGTCAGAATCATTGTCTTCCATTGCTCAGAAAAGACTAGTAACGTATCCAAATACCTCTGTGAGCTATCCCCGAGTTATCTATCTCAAAAGATCTATTGGTACCAACCCACACCAGAGTACACTCGGCTAACAAGATTAATCACAGCTTCTAGTCAGTAGGGATCAGCAAGAATGCACGTGAACAGAGCCACATTATGGAGAGAGAACTCATCTCTGAGAAAAACGATGGTAAAAAAGATGACTTTTCACCTAATAAGCAAGCCAAGCAGAGACCCTGTTCCCATTGTAAGATCGGATGACCCCTCCAGAGCCAGGAGCTGGCATTTCGCATACACGTGATACTTTTCCCTTTCTCTAAAACAGAGGTCAGCCACATGTGGTTCTCTGGACTACGACTTCCATGATCCCTGACTTTTGGACTATGCTGGTTAGGGCTAGTGGGAGTTGGAGTGCTAAAGGTTGCAGAGTGTCAGCCTAGAACCATGCCAATGGTCATTGTGAGACCAACTTGCTGAGTAACTTTTCAAGCTATTTCTTTTTTTAGGTTTGTAATTAAGTATATCGCGTACCTGGTAGAGGTGTTTTCAGACATTTGTCAGAGACTTATTTGACAACTGTAGGAGCAAGCGTCTTGTCCTAAAGTGCAACACTGCGGAATGACCTATTCAGTGTTTCAGCGCAAAAATAAAATGGAGGCACTGGAAGCAAGAGAGCAGCCATTTTCTTTTCTCTCGGGGTGGCTGAAGAACAGGGTTGCCATTTTACTCTTGTGGTGTGGAACCTCAGATTGTGTGAGCTGAACTAGAGGTTAGATGGGAAGGCCAGAAGACTTTGAGAAGGTGGATAGAGTGTTACGTGAACGTAAAGAGAATAAATGCAACGCTATGAATCAATTTTCCGACCATCTGACTAAATCTACTAAAGTGCTAGAGAACAACAGATAAAAGTCGACCAGGGGTGGTGAGCGAAAACAAGTGAATGAGCTACTGTAACATTTTACATTTCATTAGTTGAAAAGAAAAATGTGTTCCACAGTGTTCACAAATGTGAGCGATTGTGTTGAATGTCACCCTCCGTGGGCAGTGTTGTCCATGGTACTGACCCTTAACCAAACTATTTATCGTGGACGGACTTTGCTATCATACCCGCATGCCAACGAAGAATCCATTCAGCCCAGCAATTTCCTCCACGCCTGCTTTATGAAGAACAGAGTTTTCTTCCTTTTTGAACCACTTATGAGTTTCACAGCTAGGGGATTTCTCAAATTAGACTTTTACAAACCAGGGCCTCGGCATCCAATGCGGATTTAGTTTCCTGTTTATGGATATAGTTTTGAATTTTTTTAAGATTTTCATGGGTTCCATCACCAATGCATTTAACTATCCCCTGCAACCATGTAATGTATTCCTGCAGCCGTGAATGCATGCAACTATCCCCTGCAACCATATAATGTATGCCTGTAATCACCAATGCATTTAACTATCCCTTGCAACCGTATAATGTATGCCTGTAATCACCAATGCATTTAACTATCCCTTGCAACCGTATAATGTATGCCTATAGCCGTGAATGCATGTAACTATCCCCTGCAACCGTATAATGTATGCCCGTAGCCGTGAATGCATGCAAATATCCCTTGCAACCGTATATAATGTATGCCTGTAATCACCAATGCATTTACCTATCCCATGCAACCGTATAATGTATGCCTGTAATCACCAATGCATTTAACTATCCCCTGCAACCGTATAATGTATGCCTGTAGCCGCGAATGCATGTAACTATCCCCTGCAACCATATAATGTATGCCTGTAATCACCAATGCATTTAACTATCCCCTGCAACCGTATAATGTATGCCTGTAGCCGTGAAGGCATGTAACTATCCCCTGCAAACGTATAATGTATGCCTGTAATCACCAATGCATTTAACTATCCCCTGCAACCGTATAATGTATGCCTGTAGCCGTGAAGGCATGTAACTATCCCCTGCAACCATATAATGTATGCCTGTAATCACCAATGCATTTAACTATCCCCTGCAACCGTATAATGTATGCCTGTAGCCGTGAAGGCATGTAACTATCCCCTGCAACCATATAATGTATGCCTGTAATCACCAATGCATTTAACTATCCCTTGCAACCGTATAATGTATGCCTATAGCCGTGAATGCATGTAACTATCCCCTGCAACCGTATAATGTATGCCCGTAGCCGTGAATGCATGCAAATATCCCTTGCAACCGTATATAATGTATGCCTGTAATCACCAATGCATTTACCTATCCCATGCAACCGTATAATGTATGCCTGTAATCACCAATGCATTTAACTATCCCCTGCAACCGTATAATGTATGCCTGTAGCTGCGAATGCATGTAACTATCCCCTGCAACCATATAATGTATGCCTGTAATCACCAATGCATTTAACTATCCCCTGCAACCGTATAATGTATGCCTGTAGCCGTGAAGGCATGTAACTATCCCCTGCAAACGTATAATGTATGCCTGTAATCACCAATGCATGTAACTATCCCATGCAACCGTATAACGTATGCCTGTAACCGCGACTGCATTTAACTATCCCCTTCAACCGTATAATGTATGCCTGTAACCTCCAATGCATGTAATTATACCCCTGCAACGGTATAATGTATGCCTGCAACCTCTAATGCATGTTACTATCCCCATGCAACCGTATAATGTATGCCTGTAGCCGCAAATGCATGTAACTATCCCCTGCAACCATATAATGTATGCCTGTAATCACCAATGCATTTAACTATCCCCTGCAACCGTATAATGTATGCCTGTAGCCGTGAATGCATGTAACTATCCCCTGCAACCGTATAATGTATGCTTGTAATCACCAATGCATGCAACTATCCCATGCAACCGTATAACGTATGCCTGTAACCGCGACTGCATTTAACTATCCCCTGCAACTGTATAATGTATGCCTGTAACCACGAATGCAGGTAACTATCCCCTGCAACCATATAATGTATGCTGCAATCACCAATCCATTTAACTATCCCCTGCAACCGTATAATGTATGCTGCAATCACCAATCCATTTAACTATCCCCTGCAACCGTATAATGTATGCCTGTAGCCGTGAAGCATGTAACTATACCCTGCAACTATATAATGTATGCCTGTAACCACCAATGCATGTTACTATCCCCCTGCAACAGTATAATGTATGCCTGCAACCGCTAATGCATGTTACTATCCCCCTGCAACCGTATAATGTATGCCTGTAGCCATGAATGCCTGCAACTATCCCTTGCAACCATATCATGTATGCCTGCAACCGCTAATGCATGTTACTATCCCCCTGCAACCGTATAATGTATTCCTGTAACCTCCAATGCATGTAATTATACCCCTGCAACGGTATAATGTATGCCTGCAACCTCTAATGCATGTTACCATCCCCATGCAACCGTATAATGTATGCCTGTAGCCACAAATACATGTAACTATCCCCTGCAACCATATAATGTATGCTGTAATCACCAATGCATTTAACTATCCCCTGCAACCGTATAATGTACGTCTGTAATCACCAATGCATTCAACTATCCCATGCAACCGTATAACGTATGCCTGTAACCGCGACTGCATTTAACTATCCCCTGCAACCGTATAATGTATGCCTGTAACCGCGAATGCAGGTAACTATCCCCTGCAACCATATAATGTATGCTGCAATCACCAATCCATTTAACTATCCCCTGCAACCGTATAATGTATGCCTGTAACTTCAAATGCAGGTAACTATCCCCTGCAACCATATAATGTATGCCTGTAGCCGCGAATGCATGTAACTATACCCTGCAACCATATAATGTGTGTCTGTAACCACCAATGCATGTTACTATCCCCCTGCAACCGTATAATGTATGCCTGTAGTCGTGAATGCCTGTAACTATCCCTTGCACCCATATAATGTATGCCTGCAACCGCTAAGGCATGCTACTATCCCCCTGCAACCATATAATGTATGCCTGTAACCTCCAATGCATGTAATTATACCCCTGCAACGGTATAATTTATGCCTGCAACCTCTAATGCACGTTACTATCCCCCTGCAACCGTATAATATATGCCTTTAACCTCCAATGCATGTAATTATACCCCTGCTACCACATCATGTATGCCTTTAACCTCCAGTGCATGTCATTATACCCCTGCAACCGTATAATGTATGCCTGGAGCCGCCACTGGTGTGTGGAGCTCCATTGCTTCCTGGAGTTAGGTTCACTTTTAACGAGTAGCAAAATAAATAAACTCTTATGCTAAATGTATCCTCTAGTGTCTTTGCATCCCAATTAGTAAGATGTTAGTGGAATTAATTGTTGAATAGCGTGTCCATTGGTTACTGCACTCCACCTGTACACTCAGTCATTTTAGTGTTGTCTTCAGACATGCAAAGCACAGTCACACTCAGCAGGCTCCGTTACCTTCAGCAGTGGAGACCGAGTCTCCTGCCTGGACGGGAGTTTGTGAAGGAGTGGTGGAGAGCAGGAAGTAGCGGATGGGGAGAGTGCAGTGACAGGCTCCGAGGAGGGTGACTTGGCAAAGTGGCATGGATGACTAGAAGAAAGTTGGGAAGGAGGAGAAGAAGCAGGAGGAGGAGCTTGCGTTCCAAAGGAAACTGATGCTGGCTTAAACATTTAAGAAAAAACACAAGACGTGATCAATACAGCCATTGGTGAAGAGCGCATGGCGCTATACAGGTGCACGCAAGAGAGCAGAGAGAGCAGAGAGAGCAGAGAGAGCAGAGAGAGCACCGTACAATGTAAACCATGCAATTTACCTAACCAGCATTGACTAGTGCAGCCATCAGCATTTGGCTGCTGTTGCTAATGTGACGTCTAGTGGTATTTGTGGTGCACAGCAGTGTACTACTGTAGCCTATATTCATTTTCCAAAGTATAGAGCCATTTATTGATAGCTCTATTAAATATTCTTGTTGTGATGACACGCCTTTGTTTCACAATGATAATGCATAAGCATTTCTTACACAAGACTATTTTACGGATGTGAGTGAAATTACCGAGATGAAAAGTCCGACCACCAAAAGTCCGTTTTTTATTTCTTAATTTTTCCGCATATATATATGTTGGGGGAGACCTCCCACAGGCCCCCCCCCACCTTACACCTATACATTTTTATTAACTTTACCCCCCCGCCCCCACATATACATTTGCGAATAAATGGGGGTCGGACTTTTGGCGGTAGGACTTTTCTACTTAGGTCATTTCGTCCTAGCCCTATTTTACATCATATGATGTGATGTATGCAAACCAGTGTTAGCATCCATCCAGTCATGATGTTGGCAGCAGCCAAGGCCCTACCAATGTCCTCTGTGAATGGCAAGAATGTCTGCCACTCTAGAGCAGGTTGGTCAGAAGGCCGCCTTAGCGTGTACTTACTAGTGTAAGCTAGCACTGTGTCCCGCCTGGGAGCTTCACGAATCATGAGGGAGCCTTTTGAACAGTAAATGAATGTGATGGTTGCTAATGGCAAGGGCCCCTATTGTAGATGTGACTTGGTGCCAGCATCTCGCCTACTTCCCTCAGCAATCATACTTCAACAGCACTATGGGCCTCATTAGGACCCTGGCGGTCCCGTAATGAACGGTGCTGGTACGGGACCAGTACCGTTCATTACGGGCTGCCCTATTACGAGGCCTGCTAGCGGGTCCCGCTTTTCACGCCTGGTCAGACCAGACGTGAAAAGCGGGACCCGCTAGCAGGCCAGGATGCTAACAACAGGCCCGTCATTAACGGGCCCGTTATTAGCTCCCTCCCCATTCCCATTGAGCCCCATTGGGCTCAAATGGGAATGGGGATTGATTTTTACCAGGTCTCAGAAAAGGGCAATTAGCGGGTCTGCCAAGGTCGGAATAACCCGGTTATTGCCCTTTTCTGGGACCCGGTAAAAAATCATTACCGGCGGCAGCCGGCTACCGCCTGGGTCGTAATGAGGCCCTATGTCTTAGAGATGGCTACATGGATATGGCCATTGCTATAGCCGTGCACTCTTGAGTGAGTGAGGTGACAGAGGCAGGCCTGCCTGCTTGGTGCCTCTTGCCTACGTAAGGGCAACGCACAGTCACCGCCTGTGGTGATTGGTTCATGGCCTCCATGTGTATTGTAAGGAAATGCCATGAAAAGTGGAAACAAAAAAACGATGCAGCGCATATTACTGGATGTCGCTGCCACATGCATTAGAAAGTCTTATTTTTGGTGCAGTACAATTGCATATCAAGCGGGACACTTATTTCTACGCTAGCCGAGCACACATATTAGTATGAGATCCACTGCGAATAGTGGAGTGAGGGGGGTTCACTTGTCCAAATGTAAGATTGCTTCCGAAATGAACGTGCAATTCGCCCAAAAGCAAAACAAGGGAGTGGGTGAAATAGATCAAAGGCTTCTCTCGTAGTGCAGTTTTGTGACATACGTCACTGATTCATCAGAGGGCCTGCTGTGAATGATGGTCCTTTGTTAAGCAGCACTGGGCATATAGTACTGTCAACAAAGTGAGTGGCGCCACCCCCCCCGACTCTCCCCCGAAGTGAGCGGCCCCAGATAGATTGGGCAAACTCCAATTCAAGTATTAATTCTAATCAATGGGGAGAATGGCCCAGGTGCTTCCTAATGGACCGATGCATTTGATCATCAAAGCTGTCAGTGCTGCAACCGTGAAACAAGCCCACGCTTTTTAAGAGCCTGTCACTGACCATTGTTGTGCCAATGAATTACACGAGTGCAAAGCAAAACGTATTGTACACATGCACACACTGCACGCTACTAGAGCCGGCCTTAGGGGGGGGGCGAGCCGGGCGGCTGCCCAGGGCGCCATTAGCCCCCAACACGCCAGCTCGGGGGAGTCTTTCAAGGGCTCCCCCGAGCTGGCGTTGTGGGAGAAGGCGCAGCAGGCGGCCTTTTACTGTGAAATGTACCCCCGGCGGTGGGTGCATTTAAATGGGCCCCTCAACCACGGACACTTTTTATAAGAAAAGGCGCCATTAGCCCCCCACCACGCCAGCTCGGGGGAGGGGGGTAGTCTTTCAAGGGCTCCCTCGAGCTGGCTTGGTGGTAGGTGCCTCATTGTCATTGAATGAACCCGCGGCGGCGGGCTCATTCAATGCCAATGGGGTGCTAATGCGCCCTATTTAACCTCCTCGCCAGAGCGAGGAGGTAAACAAAAAACAAACAAAAAAAAGTTGGCCATCCTGGCCCCGACCCCTTTCGCCCCGCCCCCTGTTAACCAAGGGCGCGCGGTGGGCGGGCCATTTCGCCCAGGGCGCTGCTGCCCTTAAGGCCGGCCCTGCACGCTACCATCAGGACGGGAGTCCCCTGGACTCTGCTCTATATGGAGGATGAATGCTTGATTAATGTCAGGAGGGTCAACAGCAGAACATTAATGGACTCTTCCTCTGAAATGTGCGATCCCTACCTTGTGGTTGATTAAGGTTTTCAATGAATAACCCTATCCTGGAGTACCATGTCCGAATCAGAAGGAGAAAGCAGGAAAAGGAGACTGTGGGAAGAGGGGAGTAGGGGGTAGAAGAACAGGGGGACAAGGGATGCCGCAAGCAAAGGAGGAGCTAAAGCATGCAGACAGATTCTAATCAATGAAAACAAATGATGGCGTGTATGGAGGCAGGTCATATGTGCACCAATGACAGCATGCACCTTCAAGTCTAAAGGTTAGGTCCTCCCCTGTCTCATAAACAGAGAAAGAAATTACAGCTCAGTATGAATTAGTAAAATACCTCTGTGATTGTTGAGTTGAAATCTTCGGGAGATACAACAGGCTTGGCGTGAACTGCCGTCACGGATGGTGCACTCCCACTCCGGCCCTCCTCTTCTATGTACAACCTTGGAAGCTGCTCTGTTAGGTCAGGCCCGCACCTGTAGAATTCTGGGTCTTGGCATTCCAGCTGACTCCCCTGGATGATGGAGAGCAGCTCCTCGCAGACTTCTTCCTCCTGTTCAGCAGCCGATGCTTGTGTCCTTGGTGGCGAAGCAACTGTAGGAGAGCCTGAGGAGATCACCTGATGGCCCAACATCTTGGGCACTTCGATAATCTCTGGGTAGCATGAAGTCCCTGTTCCAGCAGGAGGCTCCTCCCGCGGTGCCTCCTGCAGGTACTTCTGCCTTCTGTCACTGTGTTTTGTGCCATCGTTAGTAGTGGGTGCGTGAAACGTGCTTTGCGTCTGGGGAGTGGTAAGCAGAGGTGATACAGGTGAAGACGTGGAAAAGGGCTGAGGTGAAGGGAAAGACGTAAAGAGAAGGGACTTTGGAGACATTATCGGAACAAACCGATCGTCCTTAACTCGGGACTTGAGAGTGCTTGAGGACAACAGTTCAGGCTGGCCACTTTTTAATGCCAAGGTACCCAGTTCTTCTATATCATTGAGAAAGTGGTCAGGAAACGGTGGCGGGGTTGGGGCAGGCGTGCTCAGAGGTGACAACCCAACAGTCAATGACAACCATTCGCTGGTGATAGCATGGAGTTTCCCTTTGTTAGGATCCGTGACAGATGGCCCTCCAGCGCCTGGTGAAGAGCAAGGCGGGCTGGCCATCTTACAGGAAGCCAGCTTCAGAGATAAGGAAAAAACGGAAAGAAATCAAGCATAAAAACAAAAAAACAGCATAGAAAGAGAACTCAGTGAGAGCAAACAGAAATGAAAAGAGGTCAGTGCCGGGTTCAGGGTGACAGAGTAGTTATTTCAGGAAGCACACATACTTTGAACGCTTGGAGCGTACGTCAGCGATGCAGGGAAGACCTTTGAAAAGAGAAACTGTATCAAGTTCTCAGCAGAGGCTTAAGTGTCGCACATTGAGACCGTCTGAATCACACAGGCCTGAGCAAAGTCTAAATGTGAGCTGCGGTGGGCTGCCCTGTCTGCCTTGGACTCTCTCGTGTGTTTGGCGAAGAGGGCCCAGGACGGATTCCAGGAAGGGCTAGTAGGGAGTAAGCAAGTGCCAGGCAGAAGGCCATGCGGCTTGCTTGTGTGCAGTCATCATGGGCGTTGGGTGATTGGAAGACTTCTGCTATCCTCACAGGCTAGAGCAAATTAGACATTCAACGAACGTATTGGACGTGTCGCACTTGTGTTCACTGCAAGATGTCACTTCCGGCCCCTGCACAGCCAATGTATCATTATAGCGCGTGACCTTTCTTTCCTTTGCTGATGTCATCAGACAGCAGGAGTTGTCCTCAAAGACCAGAAAGAAAAGGACCTGTGCTGGAAACGCTTTCTATTTCAAATGCTCAGTTGTTGATTAAGCTATAAAAGTTGCGAGTGAGCAGAAGAGATTTAATTTTCAACACTTTCACAGCTGCTTCAAAAATGTACTCAAGTTTGGGTGGAAACTGATTGGAAAAAAACATATGCTGAGGTTTTTGGGGCAAACTTGTGTGAATTAAGAAAATGATGCATTGGAGAATAGTTGCTGCAGGGATTACGTCTGGCAATGTCTGCGCTTGGTAGCAGTAACATGCTCAAGTTTGCAAGTGCTTTGGAAGCACATTTGTGTGTTTAGTTAGGGTGTGAAGATCGAGTCTCGCGAGACGTCGGTGGCCTGACGCTCGCGAGACTTGACGGCTGCTTCATGCACGATGGCGCACAGGTGGACATTCTGAGCGCGGGGCAGTGCTGAGCACATCCCGAGCCCGGTGCTCCTCCTGAGCCCCATGAGAAGAACTCCAGGCCCACATAGACTAGAGAGCTGAGGACCTGGGACAACTGAACCGCATTATATATCATTTATGGCAGTCCATGCACAGTCCAGCTGTGCACCATCAAGTTGTACTGAGGTTAATAAAACTGTTAATCTCACTTAGGCCAAGAGTGCTGCTTTAGGCTACAAGATAATTGGTGATGAGGACAGGGACGGGAACCCGCTGCGGGGATGGTGCAAGGTGCAACACCACACCTAGCCTTCCTGCAATCGCCAGTTAGGCCCACCATTTCATGGCTTCACTGGGAACCGTTATTTGAGATGTATTGGGAGACAGTGGGCGGTGCAGGCTATGCTGCGGTGGGGGAAGAGGGCCATGCTGCTTAATGTGCTGGGCATGGAAGGCCAGAGAATCTTTGCAGGGTTCAAGCCCGTTGATGTGTACAGAGGCTGTGAGGAGGATAAGATGAGGGAACTGGCAGCATTGTGTGCCTTTGGGGAGGCCGCTGAAGACATGATATGTGATATGTTGATGATACACACCAACAGTCGGAAGGTGCAAGACAAGTTCATCTTGGAGAAAGAGTTGCAACTGGGCAAGGGTATTCAGATAGCCAGAGCAGTAGAGGAGACCTCGTGCAGGCGCAAGGAGTTGGTGGGAAGCCTCCCGTTCCCAGGAGATGCATTTTGTGCCGTTCAAAGGGAAGAGAGACAAGTGGCAAATGGCAGCTACTACCGATTGACACGTATAAAGACATGGTCAACATGAACAAGGTGGAAGTTCAGACAACTAAGCACAAGCCCAAAGTCTATGGAGGAGCTACCATGAATTTACTAGGCTACATTCTGGGTACCATCAAGTTGAAGGGAAGAGTGACCAAGACCAAAGTCTACTTTTCAGAGAAGCGGCAAGCCATTCTGGGTTGGGATGACCAAGCCAAGTTAAAGATCAGGCTAGACCCGAGCCTGGATGACCAAGTCCTAAAGCAGGATGCCGTCCTGGTGAAGCACAAAGCGAGACCGGTACCGGTGACGGCAAGGGGAGTGTTACAAGCACAACTGGAGATAATGTTGAACTATGGCATGGTATGGTAGAGACTATGGAATCATCTGAATGGCTAAGCCCAGTTGTCCTGATAAAAAAAGAACTCATAATACGAGTCTGCATTGATTTGCGCAGCGTAAATCTAGTAGTGATCATGGACAGCTACCGCTCCCTGGCATAAATGAGCTGATTCTCATGATGAAGGAGGCCAAGGTGGTCTCTCGACTTGATATGAGAGATGCATATCACCAAATCAGCTTTCATAATGAGTCGAGGCCACTACTGCGTGTATAGCTCTTTTCGGGACTTACCAGAAGAGACGCATCTGGCAGAAAGGGAGGTGCAGGAAGAGCAGGGCCAGGTGTTCGAGATGATGCCGAACAGTGAGGAGGGTGGAGAGAACTGGTCTCAGCGTGAGAGGAAGAGCCCAACACGTTTTGCAGACTTAGTTATGGGGTAGTAACAAGCTGCTTACCAAAAGTAGGTATGTGGAGATGGAGTCTTGTGAGACGTTGGAGGCCCGCCGCTCGTGAGCCTTGATGGCTGCTGAAGGTGCGATGGCGCACAGGTGGTCGTTCTGCGCTTGGGGCAGTGTTGAGCACATCCCGAGCCTGGCGCTCCTCCTGAGCCCCATGAGAAGACCTCAGAGCCACATAGACTGCACAGATGAGGCCCTGGGACAACTGCACTGCATTGTATATAGTTTGTGGCAGTCCATGCACATTGAAGCAACTGTGCACCATCAAGTTGCACTGAGGTTAATAAAGCTGTTAACCTCACTTTGGCCAAGAATGCTCATTTAGGCCGAAAAATAGGGCTCAATTTCGTCTCTCTCTTTTGTTATATTCTTAATGGTTGTTAGAATATATTTCAGGTGTGGGTGCATTAAACAATGCATAGGATTATGATTATATAGGACAGATATGCATGTGTGTCACATTGCTCTTAGGCATTGTGATTTGCACATGGTTGTCCCGTCAGCTGCGATCCCCTTTGCTGTTGCCATGTGTTCAATAAAAAGGTTACTTGCAGAAAAGGAAAGTAGATTTTAACATTAGAAAGCACAGGGGCACAGATGGCTAGAAGGCTTCATTGTTCTTCATTCTGCTTTTAAAGAAACAGGCTTAATTCGCATAGTCCTTGGAGTGAGTCAAAAGCAGCGCTGCACTAAATGGTCCTCTTGCTTCCAGCCAGGCAGTCAGCAGCAAAGGAACAGATTTCCAAGAAAGCTGCTGCCGGAAGTGGCATTTAGACTTGGGAGGGAACGAGGGTGAGGCTAGAGTAGTGGTCTTCAAACTGTGGGGTTAGCCTACTAAGGGGGCCCAAAGGGTGTCCACGGGGGCAATGGGTACGAGGTTCTTTCAAAAGGGTGTACAGTGACTGATTTTCACAGAAAATATAAGCAGAAATGACATCTGGTGGGCACAGCAGCAATATTTCTAGTCAAGGAGGGGCTCGGAAACAACATTTTTACTCAAGGGGGCTTGGCATAAAAAGGTTTGAATACCACTGGGCTAGAACATAATGATCTCTTTGCCCTGCAGGGGGTGTGTGATGGGAGGGCTTATGAGTCATGCCAAGACCTTGTGCCAGCATCTAGAAGGGTAATTTGAGATGCCCTGTCAGGGAACTATACATCCATACAGATGCCAGGGCCTGCATAGCAAGCGTGGCTGAGCTAATCTTCAATTGTTGTTGCTATCAAATCAGCAGCAAGGACACATGTGTTAGCATGGCAGCACATGTGCTGGCCCAGAGCGTGCTTTCTGTCTTGCGCCTGGGGGTGGGGAGTAGTACTGCAAGAATAGCACTACATGTCTACAATACCCCGTGTGTGGCAGCACAGCAGAGAATGTGAGCAGGTCTGTATTGCAAGGATCATGACAGTACTACATATCTTATAACTATTCTGGCGCTATCACCTGCACATATTGCAGCTGATCTGCTGCTAGCTAAAGAGTCATGCTTCCCAGCTAATTAAAAATTGAAACACCCCTAGTGCACGTTTGATGGCAGAATGAACACACCCACAAAACATGTGCCAGTAACAAACGTCAAAATAATGTTGCTTTGAGTAGTTAGTATATCATGGTGTAATACAATGCTAATGTATTTGTGAACAACACTTTGCCAAAGTATTTTCTATTTTTTACAGTTATTAATCGCTTCCTCAAATTTAAAAATCTGTAACAGACAAATCAAAATGCTGTCCCTATTAAAAAACGACCAGTTTAACTTTACTATTGCATATGTTCTTGATAACATACTAACAAGGTTATGTGGTCATAGTAACAAAAATGAAAAATGAATGGAAGTGTTTAAAAAATCAGTAATTCAAATGTCAACAATAATGCATACATATAATGCAAGTTGACTCCAGACTGTTAGCACCCTGGAGTGAGCTTTCAGCCAATCAGTTTACCAGGATCTCTGGCGAAATCCATCAGCCACCACCCGTGTCCACTCGTCACCTGCATGCCTTCCCTGGGTGTCCACCATTTTCTTTTCGCCTCAGCCCGCTGACCCCTTTCCCGCCGCCCCCTCCAAATCCCACTGCACCACACTACGCGTTTCCCTCCTCTGATGCTCTTGTGCCGCTTCTTCACGATGGCCACCATAGTAATAGCAAAAGGACTAAGCTCCTTTTTATATTTGCCGTTGTGGTGATCTTGGTTTGTCATTATTTTTAATGAAAATTGGGTGCATCGGAAAGTCCTGGCCCCAAGTTGCCATTTAAAAAAACTCTTAGCACCCTAGAGGGAGTCCCAGAGTGTTAATAGCCATAACCACCTCTCTGTGGGGCAGAGCGGCCTGGCAATGGCCGTGGGCCCTCACAAGGCCCTCCATGCACTTGGGGCCAGCAGGCTCAGGTTATCCAAAATATGCAGGGTGCCCCCTGCAGTCCGCCTGCTGCGTGATCGCAGTACAAATGTTAACCTGGGTGATCCCGGTACTCGGTGCACCCTGCCCAGAAGCCAAGGGGCAGGCCGCCACAACAATTGTAGGAATGCATGTGTGGGATTTGTTTGTTTGTTTATTCATTTCTAATGCGCACCAGACCCGAAGGTGTCAGGGCGTAGCAGTTACAGGATATGCAAAGCTTAAGTAACCGGTTACACAGAGGAAAAGGTACAAGGCAAAAGGAAGACAGATAAATATAAAGAGCAAACCTAGTTGGGAAGCAACACATGACTGTACATAGGAGACGCACCCCATCAGTTAAAGGTAGGGTGCAGGGGTAGCAAAGGTTGCTGGGATGCGTAAGAGCAGCAAGGGAGTGAACAGTGCAGTTCACATTTCAAGTCTATAATTCTTGGCCGATATCCCCTTATATAATAATCCAGAAGACATTGACCATTGCTTGCGTAGAAATGCACTGAATTGCCAATACGGTTGAACCGACCGCTGGACCCTCAGAGGCAGTGCTTCCCCCCAGAGGCACATATTACCACAGCCCATTGCACTTCCTGATATCCTCAGGCACTGTTTGAACTCCTGCAGAAGTGTTGCTTAGCAGGAAGGCATGCTGTCAGACACACCCAAGGCATATCTGCTGTATGTTGATGACAGAACATTTTGCACCAGGGTCTATTTTTAGCCCCATTAAAGTCGGCGGGAGAGTCTCTGGTGAAACAGAAGTGCATTTTTGTAGCAGTGACTCACCCTCCTATGGTTTCCATTCCTCGGGGAACTGTAATGTTTCAGAATATACTCCCACTCATTCCCCGGGGCTGAGCTTCAAATTGCAGAGCAGCACGGAACCGGCTTAAGTACCCGAGTACTGCACGCGTCACCCTACCTGCAGGTGCAATGCGTGGGGGCCTGCACTTTTCAGGCCAGGGCAATTCATTCCCCCACAAAGATCGGAGAAAAGAACTTGATCGTTTTTAAACAAATAAACACATATCAAATCAGGCTCACACGAGGGCAGAGGGCTGTACAAAGACACCCTTGAGCCTCTTTTCCGACCAATGAGTAGTGCCAACAAACCGTCGAGCCCTTAATGGTTAAAGGCATGATCACATGTTGCGATGTTAAACGCCCCGTATACTGCACACACCTGTCATTTTATGCTTGATGAATCTGAGCGAAAAAAGAGCTCTCGGTAAAGAATAACAGTATCTAAAGCTTTGCAGGAAGAGGCGCAGGTTTCGGTACTGCCAGCAGTGCTGGTGCTGGGCCGCATTTCCCTGGATCCAGGGGCCAACAAACATGTAGTCCCCAGATTCCAAATCCGGTGAATCCAAATGGCCAGGCCAGGGCTCTGCCACACACTGCACCCAAAGGGGCTCCCTCTCGCCATCCTCAGAGATGAACTTCCGTGATCCGGGTGCCATTCGTTTACCTATTGAGCTCAAACGTGAAAGAAACTTTAATCGTTTCAGAAAGAAGCTGGAAACACACCTCTTTAAATAAACAGTCACCATAGAATAAGGTCAGCAACTGTTCTGATTTAAACTTTGCCTGGTGTTATGTTGAGGAAAATGTCCTTGGCCCTCATTAGGACCTTGGCGAAGGACCATGGTGCAATTTGCACCATGGTCCATGGCGCAAAGCTGCCAACTCCGCCAAGGTGGTTGGCGGACTTACCGCCCCATGCCGACCTTGGCGGGGCGGTAAGTCCCCAATCCCCATTTTACCCTTCCCCATTCCCATTCTTGCCCCATAGGGTATAATGGGAGTGGGGAAGGCGTTAATTACGCCACCGTAGATTACGGTGGCGTAATTAACAACATGTCCCGTAGCGCCATGGATTTTTCCGCCTGCAAAAAGCAGGCGTAAAAATCCTTCCATGGCGCTACGGGAACTCGTAGTCTGGCGGAGAGGTACGCCATGCACTACGCCGGCGTAAAACCCTCTCCGCCAGGGTCCTAATGAGGGCCCTTGTCTTTGTGGGTGCTCCGATGCCTGTGGGTAGCGGCTCAGTATAAGCATATAAATCAAATAAAAGGAAGACGCACTATAGACCGGCAAGCGGGTGATTTGGAGTGCTATGGTTACTTAAGTGGTGAGGATGGTGCTTTATTAGAAATGGGATGGGCCATAAAGCTCCATGCTGTATAAAATAATTGCGAGAAACAAGTGATGGTATAGTGTATTTTATTTCACAAGGCTCTTTTTTAGTATTAATAGTAAGTTTAAAACCCACATTTGTTTTATTAGACTGTGGTGAAATTGCAAACTGGTAATTGTAGGATTCCAGTCGGGGAGCGGCCATTGAAGCTACAATCACAAAATTGTTGCTCACCATGCTACCATAGCGATTTATAGACTGCATCGATGGTTTAATATGCGGTTTGTACACGTTTTAAGTGATATCTCCAAAATGGATGGCATTTCATTTAGCTTTTTTTTTTAACCCTTTCTATAAACCTACTAGGTGAACGCCATGGCAACGCTCCTGGCTCCACCCCAACCCTTCATCCCCTGTCTCCAGTTGGAACCCTGGAGTAATTGTTTTCCATTTACAACACTACTAGTGAAAAAGAGGCCACAATGAATTGAAAGTCTATGCACTTACTATGTTCCCGAGACTGCTAAGCCTGCACCCTAAACAATAGTTTTGGTTTTGCTGTGACTGACATTTCTAGCCCGACCCGACTAAAAGCATGGCAATGCCACTGGTTTCTTTCCAACTGTCTCGCAACATAGCTCAGAGTTAAGTATCTCAACCATCAGATTTCCACCCTTGTTGACTGATTCACGGGGCCCAAAACCATGTTTATTTTTTTTTAACTTTTTACTTGGGTATTTGTGATGTGCCTGTACACACAGGGCCTGATTCATGCAATATCTGCTAGGTTCAAACTCACTTTGCACTGCTTAAAAGTGACTTTGCACTGCTGACACAAACCCTGATTCATGGAACCGTGCAAATTGTATTTTTGCAGACACTGATGCATCATTGAGGGCCAGTAGAGACTGTCTATTCGTGGAGAAGTAGTGACTTCTTTGCAAAGTCCTTTTGTACTGAAAAAATGACCATGTGCTGACTTTTCCCGGACTTTGCACTGCAACAATACACTTTGCACTGTTCCATGAATCAGGGTTTGTGTCGGCAGTGCAAAGTCACTTTTCAGCAGTGCAAGGTCACTTTGAACCGGATAACTATTCCATGAATCGGGCCCAAGGTGTTTCAAGGTGTTACTGCACCGTGGGTGGCTTAGCGCATCTGCAGCCTGAATTGGCGCTCCATTGATTTCCAGTTCTAACGATTCCGCCCTGTTTTCATCTGCAGCAGCAGGCAGTGACTTTGGACGTAAGATAGTCCCTCTAATGGATAACCAAAGCAGACCTGTGATAAAGATAGGGTTTTTGTGTAGTAGAATCCTAAGCTAGGGTTTAGAGAGAACCAAACCATTTTCGGAGCCTGGTAGGACTGGGCATGCCTATGTCTCAATAATGTCAGAAAAAGGCTTTTATATAATAGTGCAGGGATCTGCAACCTGTGGCTCTCCAGTTGTTTTAGACCGCAACTCTGACTTGACAATGCTGATTAGGGCTGGTGGGAGTTGTAATTCAAAACATTTGTAGAGACAAAGGTTGCAGACTCCTGAATTAGAGTGAAAACACATATTGAGTCAATAATCTTGGGTAATAAACATGGTACACCACGACATAGTATTTCAACAAACTAGAAAAGATCCCTTGTATGATTGCTACATGCTCAAATTGAGTAACTACTTCTCCCTGAATAGAAAGTCTCTACTGACCCTCAATGATGTATCAGTCCCTAGGCAGTGATGGTGTGCCGCCTATCTAGGAAAGGGGATACCAGGAGAGAATCACTCTAGCTTTCTATTATTCATGACGAATTGAGCACCATAAGCCATTTCCCACTGATTTGGAAGTGCCAGAAAATGGCAACATTAGCCAGAGAAAGCAGCAACATTAAAGGAAGACACCCGTGAACGTAAGACCTAACCACGTGATGGGCAGCCATGTCAGGAAGTCAGGCATCCTTATGATGAGCAGCACGAAAACTCTGAAACGCGCTCTGAAACACATGTGTACGAGCGCAAAAATATCATATCACATCACGCGACAGAAGCGCCCTCCTCACCACAGTGTTTTTTTAAAAAAACATTTGCAATTTTATTTTGCCCTTCCTTCAGCCAAAGCATCTTACAACAATAACAGAGAACATTATAAATTGTGCATAATTCGGTAAGTCCACTCAGCCAGGTCCAATCTCACCACGACTACCCAGAGAGGTGCAGGAGACATGGCAATGCAAATAGTTCCCCCTCCAGCAATGTTTCTTTCCGAAGCTATAGAACCAGCCTTGCCATGGAAGAGATGGCTAAAGGGTTTTGAACACTATGTCAATGTAGTATGTGGCATGAACCATAGTGTAGACAGAAAAAAAACATTATTCCCACATTGTTTAGGGCCAGCAAGACAAGAGAAATTTGAAGATTTGTCTGACCTAATGACAGATGAGAGTGAGGACATGAATGAATATGAAAAGGCTATAAAGAAGAAGAGTAAACACTATAAAAAAAACTTAGCAAAGGCTCGGAGAACAGTTTTTGTTAGAATGCAGAAAGTAGCAAAGCAAGAGAAAGGTTATGGGCAGAAGATTAACCACAACTAGAGACTGTCTTATGAGTGGCCAAGGAAGTTGAACATGCAGAGAAATGTGTGAAGGCCCCGAAAGACAGAGTAAAGGACTGTAAATGTACCACAATCCAGTGGAGAGTCTATTGCGGTAGTAAACAATCAAGGTGTGGGGAGGAGATGGAATGGTGATAACAGAGATTTTGGGTACAACAGTGAAAGCAGAGACACCAGAAGAGGGCCCATCTTGGACAATCAGCACGGACAAGGTAGACAGAGTCTCAGGGGACAGGCTACTGTCAGGACATGTTACAGATGTGACAGTCCCTCTCATTAGGCCGACACTCCGATATGTCTTGTACTCAGGATAATTTGCAGAATTTTTAAAGGAAAGGTATAACTACATAAGTGCTGTAGGAACAGAAATCCCACTGCTAATTGGATTGGCGATGAAAAAAGTGATGAAGGTGAAGAGTATATCTCTGCTGTAGGGAATGAGGAAGCAGTGACAGACAGCCCAAAAATTATTGTTCAGGTCAATGGTGCTCCGGTCAGCATGATGGTTGACTCGGGAGCAAAATATACGCTCATCCCAGAAGTGGAATGGAAGAAATTTTGACCCAAATATTTGCATGAAGTAGATATAAATCCTAAAGCCTACAGAGGGGCAAAGATTAATCTAATAGGCTGGTTCAAAGCAACCTTGAATTTCAGATTACAGGAATTTGACTTCACAGTTCAATACATCCCTGGAGTGAGGAACTGTGCTGCGGATTGTCTGTCAGGTGTGACTACAAGTGTAGAAACGAGGAATCATAATGAGGAACAGGATGCAATTTGGGATGGGAAACCGCAATTTCTAAACAGGAGTGGTATAAAGAGATAGAAAAAGATGCCAACGTGAATATTATCATTAGAGATTTGATAGGAGGACTGCCTAAAGTAACTGTGAAAAGGGCCGAAGTTGAAGGTTTATGGAACATGAGAAATGAACTATGTATACATGACGGTATTCTCATGAGGGGAGATAAACCTATACCACCAGAAGGATTGATGGAGAAAGTGATACGTCTTGATCATGAAAGTCATCAAGGGTTAGTGAAGACAAAGCACATGATAAGAAACAATTATTGGTGGCCTGCGTGTGACGCCCAGATTGAGAAGAGTGTTAGGGATTGTATCCTTTACACCAATAGTGACATGGTGTGTGTGAGTGAGAAATGTCCCATGGCTCTAACTGATATACTGGGAAGGCCATGGGAGAAGCAAGCGATCAATGTGCTTGGGCCAATATGGAGTGGTGGGTGTCAGAAGTATTGCATTGTAGTTGTGGATATTTTAACGAGATGGGCGGAAGTGATGATGATACCACATGTCACCACTAAAAAAGATTGCATTTTTTTAGGAATTATGTGAACATGTGGGTTACCCAGGGGTAGTTCTCACTGATAATGGTTTTCAGTTTAGATCGAAGGAAATGGAAATATATTTAAAAAATAGGGTCATTGTGCACAAAACCAGTGCCATATATTAGGGTGCCTCTACATCACCCTCCACAGACTACTGTATTAAACTTCTGTCCCATGACCGTCCTTTTCTTTCTAGGACAAGCAGGGAAGCATTAGCATGTGTATTAATTGGTTCAAGAATGGACTATTGTAGCAGCATCCTGATTGGTTTACCAATTTGCCATATTAATAGACGCCAAGTGATGCAGAATAATGCTGTCAGAATTGTTGTGGACTGAAACAGAAGGGACCATATCTCAAACACAGGCAGGGACTTACACTGGCTTCCAATCAAGGAGAGAATCTGTTTTCAGTTAATGGTGATTACCTTTAACTGCTTAAAAAACTCTGGCCCAATCTATCTTAAGGACGTTTTGGTTTCCAAAGCCAGTAAATAGAACTTGAGATCCAACAACTGCTCTTTTTTAAAGATTCCCGGTTGTCGGCTGACACAGGCCAAAATTTGAGCCTCCCTTTATGCAGCTCAAGCATTGTGGAATGGTCTTCCCATCAACCTGAGAGAAGAATCTTCCATCAGGGTGTTCAGTAAGGGACTGAAGACCCTTCTGTTTAACTAATCAGTACTTCTGACTCCGGTTCCATCTAACACACTGCTCTATCAGGGTGCTAGGCTGTTTGCTGTTTATGTTCTGTTTGTTCAGTGCCCTTAAGCCCCGGGGTCAGTTTTCAATACATAAGTTATACATAAATAAATAAATAAATATCATCCACAAACCAATGGGATTGTGGAGAGATAGAAGAGGATAATTAAGGAAGCCATTAGATGGGCGTGGTCCAACGGAAGAGATTGGAAGGAAGTAATCAAAAGAACAATGGTTGCTCATAGGTTTACCTCACAATGCACCACCGGTATTTTTCCATTTGAGCATAGTAGGGGAAGGAAGGGTGCGACAAAATTCTTTCCAGGTTGGATGGGTGATGTCTCAGGCATGGAAGTGAGGTTGGATGATATGATATTTTATTTATATTGCGCTCATACACAGGTGCTTCAGAGCGTGACCAGGCATGGGAGGGGAACCTGGGAGAGAACAAACACACCGATCTTACTAGGCCCAGTGACATTGAGAATGCGCAAGTGCATGGGGAAGGGAAAAGGGGGAAAGTGCATGGGAGGGGGGAGAAATTGAAAAGTGCAGAGCATAAGAGAGGACAAGATAAATAATAAGTAAAGAAATAAATAATATATAAAAAATAAGTAAAAAAATAAATAAATACAGTGATCCAAAACAGTGGGAGTGCAGCCTGTGAGGGCCAAGTGCAAGGTTAGTCAGATAGGGAGTATCTGATCAGTGCAGACAAAGAGTGGAGGGGGCCTGTATGGGTACAGATACAACCACCAGTGCAAGGGGTGGCCAGGGGGCAGTGCAGGAGGGTGGCAGGGTGAGCAGGTACCTGGGCCCGAAGGGCAGAGGGTGCCAAGGTGCTGCATTGCTGAGAGAGAAAGCAGATCAGCAGGGGAGAAGAGGGGCAAAGGCAGAGGCGAAGAGGAAGGTCTTGAGGAGCTTCCGGAACCGTAGATGGTTCTCCTCAAGTTTCAAGGTGGCAGGTAGGCAGTTCCAGAGGGAGGCCCCCGCAGAAGACAAAGATCTACCAACAGCTCGTTTCTTTGAAAAATTACTGACCCTGAGGGAGTTGGGGGTAGAGGAGCGAAGGGCTCTAGAGGTGAGGTATTTACAGAGGGATGGTTGAAGGTAATTTGGACCCAGGCCCCAGAAAGCCTTGTGGACAATGCACAGGGTTTTTAATTTAATCCTTGCAACCACAGGGAGTCAATGAAGGGATTTCAGAGCTGGAGAGATACAATCCGAGGGCTTGAGGCCAAGGACAAGTCCCGCAGTCCTGTTCTGGATTAGTTGTAAAAGGCTCAGAGTGGAGGCAGGTAGATTTAGAAAGAGGCTGTTACAGTAGCCTAGAGAGAATCACAGCTTGGGAGACAAGGAGCTTCTGAGGGAAGGAGAGGAAAGGAAGAGTGCTTTTAAGGAGGTGCCGTAAGAAGTTAGACTTTTTGGAGAATTTAGAGATGTGTGAAGAAGGAAAGTGTGGAGTCAAAGATGACCCCAAGGTTCTTAGCTTTGTTGGTAGGGGCAGGTGGAGGGCCAAGGGAGGCCAGCCAGAGAGTGAGGGGAAAGGATGGAGGGGGTGTACCAATGAGGAGGATCTCAGTCCTGTTGGCGTTTAAACAAAGATAATTTGCAGTCAGAGAGAAGGGAAGGAGAGGAGGTGGCCGAGGGAAGGCTGAAAATGAGTTGGGTGTTGTCAGCATAGCACTCGAAATTTGAGCAGAAAATGTAAATGCAGTAGGCCAGAGTTGCCAGGTATTGATTGAAAAGCCAGGGCAAGAGGTTAAAACCCTGGGTAACACCGCATGTAGAGAGGGAGATAGAGGATAGGAAGGACCCAAGTTGTACCTGGGAGGGTCGATCAGAGAGAAAAGAGGTCAGCCAGGCCAGAGCCTGATTGGTGATACCCAGGTTGTCATGCAGGCGATTTAGTAGGGTGGTATGGTTGACCGTGTCAAAAGCAGAGGAGAGATCAAGTAGGATGAGGACAGAGGGAATGTTAGAGTCGAGGTTGGAGAGCAGGTCTTCACAGATGTTCAGGAGAGCAGTTTCCGTACTTCTGGCAGCTCTGAAGCCAGATTGGTGGTCATGGAGAGAGCCAACTGAATCAGAGTGAATGTTAAACTGATAGATGGTAAGCTTTTCCAGGAGTTTACCCAAAAAGGGAGTAATGGAAATTGGGCGATATTTAGCCGGTCAAGAGAGATCAGCTGTGGGTTTCTTTAGGAGAGGATGCACAAGGGAGTGCTTCAGAAGGGAGGGGAAAGATCCAGAGGCAAAGGAGAGGTTGCAGAAGTCGGCAAGGGCCGGAGCAAGGGTATCGATGTGGATGTGGAAGGACAGAATCAGAGTGAGGCAGATGAAGAACAAGGCAATGCAGAAGATGCAGCTTCCCTTGTGTGGCGAGTTGGGTCAAAATCAAATTAACTGCTGTGTTTAGGTGCCATGGCTGTCGGTGGTGTAAGTCAATTTAAGTGGTTGAGGTGTTTAGACATGCTGTAAGGATGAAGGATGAAAGGGTATGGAATTTGGAAAGGGTGATGGTGCTGCAATCTGGACAGGGTGAATAGATGAGTGGAATAAAAGCTGGTGTGGAGAATGAAGGTGTCAGGGGTGGCAGATCTTCCTTGTCAAATACAACATATATGTTTCTGGGTGCATCAAGATGTGGTAGGAGTTACCAAAGACCAAGATACCTGGATGATTACACCCGTTAGCAAAAATCACAAGAAGTATCTTTGTGAAAGAAAGGGGATCTGCAGTGTCGTATCTACATCGCGTCGTGGAACCTAGCGACGCAATGTGGAATGTGGAGCCCCGGAGAAACTCAAGAGTGAGAATGGAACATGAGGGTGACAGTTGGAGATGTGTCACAGAGCGGGGCTCGCATTTTCCATGTCCTTATACATGTACCTATGTTGATCATAATTTAATTTTATAAATAAGTTATAATAGTTCCCACAAATGTCAGCCATACTTAAATTGCTTCAACTGGTCAGATCAGGGATGTCATTTGTGGGTTGATAGGGGTCACAAAAGTGACCCCTAGCCTCTACTTTGCTACCTCTGGCATGGTCTTTGCAACCCTAGATGGAGCTTGCAATTTTTTTTAAATAGTTAGCGGTTTTCATTGCTGAAAACAACAAACTTTTTTATTAAAAAAAACACAAGTTGGCATCACTGTGTCTCGGGTTGGGTCACAGGGTTCTGGTTGCTTAGCAACCAAGAGTTCAATGTCCATGGATGTCCGTGGCCAGGAGTGAGGGGGTTTTAGAGAGACATTGCATAGGTGATCGGCTCTCCAGATCCACCACAGTGAATGGTTTTCCAGACGTAGCTCAGGCAAGGGGTTGTCTTGGCAGGGAAAACATTGTGAGGTACAATATAGCCCCATAATGTCAGAGCTAGAGAGGTTATGCAAGGCCATACTATAAGAATGAAACTGACTACTGGTGCTTCCCAGTAAAACATGCAGGCTAGTTAGAAACATTGATTTTCAACATAAGGCCTACTGAAATACAAAGAGGGGCCTCCCTCGACTTTAGTACAATGGAAATGCACTGAGTTAAAGGAGAGTGTTCCTTAGAACTGTAATATTGTTAATTGTGTCCAATGGAGTCAAACAAAAAAAAAACAATGTGTGGTACTGCAGATGCTGACATCATGTAAACTGGGAAAAGGCACCTTTGACAGATTTAAAACTGCATCAGTGCACGTGGAAAGATAAAATACATTGCACACTTGGAAGACAAAAAGGAGGAATGGTGCATTACATTTAAAAATAAAGTCAAGTGACAGATTGCGTTTATCAGGTATAAAGAGACTTAATTTCATCACATAAAATGACAACCTTTAAAGGGAAAGGCCTATTTTGTTTTGTGTAAAAGTGAATACTGGTTTCTTCTGTAACTACAGCCTATCTGTCAGAAAAATACCAAAAGTGAATTTATATTAGTTCACACCGTATGCAAAGAAATATTGTAAACAACAGGCCCAGATGGAGTACTTAAAGTTAGATGCACACACATTGTGTTAATGTAAAATGCTAGCCTTTCAGAACTGTTGATGCAACTTGTTTTTCTCTCCGAGCTGAAACTATGACCCAAGGAACTTTGGGGGGCACATTAGCAGTACAGGCCTGGAGGTTCATTTAAAAATGCAAATAAATGTTGGAAGTGAGATCAGAATTACAGTTGTACAGATAACATGGCAAGCTGAATTGACCCTTAGGTCAAACCTCTCCATTAACTGTTCATTAGCTTCTTTTGAAGCCAAGGAGGGGAGGGGAGAATAACATGAGCCAGGCAGATGTCCTGGTCATGTGACAATGGAGAAATGGAACTTAAGAAAAGGTGGGGGCTATTGTGAAACTGAGGGGCACATGTGAAGCATTGGCTGATTAACATAGGATTACAATTACCCTAATAAAAAGAGCATTGTGTGTTCCACTGAGCTCATCATGGACTCATAATTATGAGGAACTGGAAAATTGGTAGAGTGTTAGATTGTGAAATTAAGATGTGAACTGTGGCGTGTCATATTTTTCACTAGTATGGCGCAGTAGCAAATCGTGAAAATGGTATCTCCTCCCAGGAAGGGCGTGGCAAAATAAGATTAGCATTTTCAGACTTGCCATAACATAAACAACTGAAAAATATATATGTGCCTGCAGTTATCTGAAAAATTAAGGTAGATGTCATGTTGTGTGATTTTGAGAACACTAAAAACGTAAACCCACCTATCATGTTGGGATGATGAATCTTTCTCCTCCCTCAGCCTCCATCATCCACACCTGACAACTCCTTGTCCTATCAGCAGGCAAAGGGCGTATTGGTGGTAGGGGGAGGGAGAGAGCTAGCCAATCTATATCATGCGAATAATTATAATATGTGTGTGTATATTCAGCCCTATAAGAGATCAGTTTTCAATCTGCGAGGGACTTTTCAACTCTATTCCTGGATGTAGTCTACTTCTCGAATCTTGCGAGGAACAACTAGCAGAGAGGCAAGGAGAGCTACCAAGGCCATCGGGGTAAACCTTGCCAGGAGAAAAGCTGTTTACCTGGAAAGGCCTTTAACCTTGCATAGGAGACAGACTGGGAAATCAAGAAGCTAGGTGGGCCTGCCATTTGAGGAGCCCGAGGAGGACTTGGTGCTGGGGACTATCCTTGACTCAAGCTTTTGACCAGATCTGTGCTGTCCTCAGATAAGCCCTGCTGTTTCTCTGAATGCCCCATAACCAAGGCCTCCCATGTCAGTAGAGTACTCCAAATGCCAACAAAAGTGTGGGGGAATATACCAGCCTTAATCTCCATCTTGCATAGCAGGTAGGAGGGTGGAACTAGGAAGACCCTTGCCACATTCTCTTAAACATATAACTCTATTAATTTCTTTATAGAAAAACATCCTATCCATTTAAATTGAATTGTATTGGGAACTGCCTACCTTAATCCTTTACCTTTAGCTGTGGGGGAAGGGATGACATTGAGTAGACCCTTAACACATTTTATCAGAAAAAGTTTTAATTCAATTAATGTCCATATAAAAATCACGGGATGAGTGATTGTTGGAGTTTGAAACCAACAAAATGCATGCCCAGTGTGTTACAGCTTGTACAGACAATAAAGTATGTGGGTGCCTATTTTGATGAAACTCGACACTTCTGTACAGAAGGGTGGTGTCCCTAATCTCCAAAACAAGAGAGCCTAGAACCCTGCATTTCATTTGAATGCAAGGAGTGCAAAATGAATTACTATTGACTCATTTCAAACAAGAATCCAAAAGCATTGCACTTCCCTTGTATGAGCGGTGCAAAACGAAATTCCCCACTTATTCCCAATTATACTCAAACCAGAATCCCAAAGCCTTGCATTTCCATTTCTTACGTGTTAAATAAACTATTTTCCCTGTGTTCATTTCCCAAACCCGGTCTTCCTAATAAAGAGGCAAAAACATGTTAATTTCCCATACCTTGCATTTCAAATGAAAAGTTAAAACGATTTTTTTCCATCATTGTATTGCACTCTCTGTACCTTGCTTTCCAAGCAAAAGAGTCATATATAATTGATGCCTGGAGGGTGTGAGCCCTATTCCTAACAATTTCAAGATTAGCTCCCTAATCAATCACACCTATATTAAATGTCATCAATTCTGTCTTTGAAATTGAAATAAAGTAGATTGCAGAGGCTGGTTTCCCGTTTAACAGATTTCTCATTTACTGTTTATTTGGGGCCATTGGGCCTCATTACGACCCTGGCGGTAAGGGGTTAACGCCAGCGTTAGCTGCGCCGACCCCTTACCGCCAATTACGAGGTCCCTTAGCGCCATGGCGCTTTTAACACCTGCTTTTAGCAGGTGTTAAAATCCATGGCGCTAAGGGACCATGGAGTTAATTACGCCACCGTAATTTACGGTGGCGTAATTAACGCCTTCCCCACTCCCATTATGCCCTATGGGGCAAAAATGGGAATGGGGAAGGGTAAATGGGGATTGGGGATTTACCGCCCCGCCGACCTCGGAATGGGGCGGTAAGTCCGCCAACCACCATGGCGTAAACGTAGTTTACGCCATGGTGGTAAAGTCACGGCCCAGGCGGTAACTTACCGCCTGGGTCGTAATGAGGCCCATTGTGTCTAACCAAGAGACAATGAGGAGACATCTGGCCAGTTAAATATTCGGATTTCTACTAGGTCAGTGGTTTTCAACCAGGAGCAAAGTGGGCCATAACGAAATCAGAGGTGCTGTCAATCCAGGAAGACCGTTGACGGTGCCTCTGGAACAGACTCCTGGACAGCTGAAAAAGCCTCTGTGGCTACCCACTGACAAAACTAGGACTACTCCCCTTCAAATGCAATTTTGTCTGAAATGCTCGGGTAACTTTGTGTCAGACAAATAGAAAACATCACAGTCATTGACAAATACCAATCGTATTTGAAAAGTATTGCAGATGTGATTCCTTAGGAATACAGAGGGAAGTAGTTCATACACTGGATTTACAGTTCTTAATAGTGGGTCAGCTGGACTAGGCAGGTGCCCTCATTGTATTTGGCATGAGTTGT
This sequence comes from Ambystoma mexicanum, assembly GCF_040938575.1. Classification (NCBI taxonomy): domain Eukaryota; kingdom Metazoa; phylum Chordata; class Amphibia; order Caudata; family Ambystomatidae; genus Ambystoma; species Ambystoma mexicanum. The sequence goes on from NC_090937.1 coordinate 992,370,356, forward strand.
AGGGATTGGCAGAGTGGCACACGACGATAGAAAGGCGAGGACGGTGTGGAAGTAGCCATGTACTAGGTGCCAAGTAGAAGACCAAAGTCGTATGCCGATTTCTTGCAGAGCAGTGTAATGTGCCTGCCCCTCCACCATTTAACTCTTTTCTGGAACCTTCCTCTTGCCCTCAGCAGACATGGCACCTCATAAGAGCAACAAAACAGGGCTGGCACCATGCAGGAGGCTACAGCGTTCATTAATTGCTCTGGTTGCATATAAACTACTGCCCTGACTGCCTCCTCTTTACTGCTGGTGACTCTGGTGCCAGGGGCCAAGAAGAGATCAGCGGAAAGGTAAACCTGCAAACGTATTCTCTTGGCAAAAAAGAAAGCCGAAACATCCAGTCGTAACACACATCAACACTCCAGCCCTGGACTTGGGGGTAGAAAGGAAATTGATAGTGAGGATGTGAACAGGGGAGGCGAGAAAGGAATGAACAGTCAAGCGGAAAAATGGGGGGGAACGGGCAGCGGTTTATGAGTGGATTAACTACATGGAGGGATAGGTGGAGTGTGCAGTGCTTGCGTTGTACTGTTACGGTGCATGCTTCACCTGCTCTGTGCGGGTGTGTGAAGGAGATATACACCGCTGCTTGTCCTTGTTCGTTGAACGTAAGGCATATTGAACTGCTGCTGCGTGTGTTGTACCTGTCCTGTCAGTGAATCGTACTCTGCTAACCTCACTTTATTTATTTATTTGCTGATAATATGTTACATAGCAGTCATGCAGCCACACAATGTGTTGATAGCAAACCAAAGGAAATATTTTACATTCAAAAACCAGTTTCCCAGATGGGTGTTGCAAACCATTCATGGTAGTAGCAGGTGCGTTTAATCACTTTCCCTATTCCAGGGAATCCATTGTAAGGCGTTTGAGTAAGTTGTGGGCAAAGAAGTTCCAGATCCTACAGCAATACGTACACTTCTCCCATCAAAGCGATAGCACTTTTTATGGGATACTGACAGACTGCTGTGGGTAGAGTGGGGGGTGTGCGGGGGTGGGGTGTGAGTCAGCCAAAGACATCTGATAGGATGAAAGATCTGAAACACTTTAATAAGCAAGTCAAGATAACCTTGCCACGCGTGACCCTGTGCACCAGGCATTGATTAGTTTTAAACCAGTAGTTTGATGTCTGGTGAGAGCTGAGAGCCGTGCATTTAGACAGGGACGTCATTTGGGGGCGCCAGGGGTCACAACTGTGACCCCTGTGGTCTCCCTTGCTGCGGCCCCTGTGGTCTGCCTTGCTACCCCTCTCTGATCTCCCTTGCAACCTCGAAAAAACGGAAACTTTTTTAACTGAAACTTCTGGTCAGTGGCCAGCGCCATGTGGCTCATTGTTTCTGGAGTGGCTGTTTTCCTTGCTCAGGCAACAGGGAGTTCCACAAGTGTAACACTTTGGCAGTGACCCTAAATGAGACAGAATAGCAATAACACATAATTTGTCTTTCCAGAATTCTATACAATAATTGCTAATTCTTTAATACACAGTTATGAACCCTCGAAATAGTATTTTGCCAACCTCTGAAGCCTGAATAGTAGATCCACGCAGGCTTAATTAACTGGCCTGTTGTTACATCTCAGTTACCAGTTTAATGGTATCCATTACAGAGTGTAATTTGCTTTCTGACTTTCAGAACATTTGAGAAGATTCAGACATGTAATTGCTTATTTTACTGCAGCTGGTAATATAGCTAAAGTCGGTAAAATAGCTCAGTGTATTGAGTGCTTGCTGCTGCAATGTGTGTGCGAGATCTGAAGGTTCGAAACCCAGCAAGGTCAACTCATCCTACTGAGGTCGATAAATTGTACCAACACCAGTTGGGAGATATTGTATGTATATTTGTTCTATATAAAGCGCCTTAGAGTAAGTGCTATATAATAGCACATCATTACCATTTGGCCTTGGACGTCTGCTTGCATTCACAGTAATTTTGTATACACACTGATATTAACGATACATATGGTGATCCATTAATGTATGAAATGTATATCACATTACAGGGTTATTGTAACCATATTTTTTTGTAGTGTACTTAAGAGCAATGCTATGTGATGCCATTTCCTGTTTTGTCAAGGGGTGAGAGGTTGTCTTCCATCGCTTCCCGTGATGTCACTTCAGGGTGGGGTCAAATGACACCACTTCCTGTGAGGTCATCAGAGGTTAAGGGTAATGGGGAGTCACTTCCGTTGCCATTTTTTTCTATGCCAGGTTTCTGCATCCTGTGGCACAGGACTGGGAGCAGGATGGCCAGGGCACAACACGAAGTAGGAGCAGGAGGAGCTTGTATGGCCTTGCCCGGACCCTCGAAGTAACCGTAACTATAGGCAAGCCAAGGTAAGTGCAAATGCATACATTCATAGTAATTGGGTAATATGGACTATATACACTGATATTAACGCTAGGTGGTCCATTATTGTATGAAATGTATATCATATTACAGTGATAGCATAACCATATTTTTCATAGTGTACTGAGGAACAATCCTATGCCACTTCCTGTTTTGTGAAGAGATGAAAGATCCTACTTCCTATGATGCCACTTGGGGGTGGGGTCAAATGACAATCAGAGGTCAAGGGTTGTGTGATGTCACTCCTGCTACCCCTGGCATTTTTTTATTGTACAAAATGGTTAATTACAAACCTTTTATATTTTACTCAAAATAACTCATACAATCATATCACTTAAAATCATTACAAAATATATATACATTCATAAAATGTGTTAATAAATAAATTTACAATTTCGCAAGAACCTTACTAAAATACCTCTAACATTCTTTACATTCCTGCATTCATCACTCTTCAAATCTACCATTCATTATTTCAGTCAACAATATTGCTCACTTTCAAGAAGTTGACTACTGTGATTAGCAAGGAGGAAGTCGAGCCTTGCAGAATATACCTCCAGAGGTTTAATGAAATCAGTGAATCAATGGAATAGACACAATGGTAGAAAACCTCTTCTCTTAACTTCTGGAGGGCCCCAAAGTCAATCATTAAATGCTTAAGGGTGTCTACATCTGTACCACATTGTCGACATTCAGCAGTTTCCTGGATTTTTTGTATTAATTTAATCTCTCCTGTTAGGAGGATGTTAAGTCGAATCCTTAGGTAAATGTCCCTGTACCGACTAGCTGGAAATTGTGCTAAATATTTCAGTATCACCCTTTCTTTTTACATTCACAGCTTGTTTCTCTGCTCAGGCTATAATGAGCCCTTTTATCGCAAGTCATAATCCAATCTTCTTCCATCATTTTCTTTTTTGCTCGCCCTGGATTTTCACACAGTAAATCTAAGGGCACCTCATACTGCTTCAATATACCTTCAAACTGTCGTTTAAATTCTACAAGTTAGCCTCTCTCACTTTGGCATTCCATTTCACTCAATAGTGCCTTATAGAAAGTATTTTCTCCACCCACCAGTATCTTGCGGAATTGCAAAATAAGTCTTAACTGAGTAATAGACAAGAGGGAATTCAACACCAATTCAAAATGAATTAATGTAATGGGAACACAGTTGGGCAATCTTAGCGCTTTTCTCCATATCCGGCCTTCAAGTTTCCCAAGTTCAAGATCCTCCACCCTGGAATGGATGTCTAGGCCATATGTCAGGATAAGGATAACTTTAGAACAGTAGAACTGCATAAGTGGCCTAATTGAGAAGCATCAATATTTGTTTGCTATATGTGACATTTGTGCTGATAATTGTCTGCCTTTTGACCATATAGTCTCTCTATATTGCTTAATTTCCAATGAACTCACTAATAGAAAGCCTCACGGCTGGAATTTGTTGGTCATTCATTACCCATCGACATGTATTCAATTTGTATCCATCTCCTTTGAAGCTCAAAAGGCAGGACTTCTTAGGATTAATTGTTTATTTAGTTTAGCAGATTCTTCGAATCTCACTAACAGCCTCTGCAGCCCCCCCCCAGGTTCTATGTAAAAGTAGTATATTATCAGTGTAGGTGACACAGAAGCATCTCTGATCTCTTAATTTCGGTGAGATAAACACGTCTCCCCTGAAGAGGTCCCACAAATGGGCCAGATACAAATTGAAAAGCCAGGCCGCGTATGTGTTTATTGGAGCTGTCACATCGCCCTGATTGTTCAGTCGTAATCATGTGGTCTTCAGGAATACATTTAAAAGGGGACTGGTGTGTATATGGGGACCATTCCTCAAAAAAATCATATAAACTATTATTTGTAACCTCGTCCACGCATCAGAGGTAGGGTTTTGTGTGGTTTTATAGGAAAATACCTATTTGCTCATTATGCTGAACATGAGCCAAATCTGTTTGGCAATTTTGTTGTTGTTAGATGTGCTTCTCTTTCTTCTTAAGTGTGTGTTCTACTGGTCAAGACGACACCTTTTCGCAAACCTGCCATTCACTCCTCAGCTGCTTTACATTACTCTGCACATTTGTACCCCTCTATCTTTCCACCTGTTTTGTTCCCCACTTTTCTTCTGATTTTTGCTTGACCCTTTTTTGTACTAGGCATGTGGGCAGGACATCATTAACCATTCGTCAAATTGTCTATTTTTCGATTCTTTGTAATGAGTTCATCAAAGTGATAACACATTTTTCAGTATTTCTATAGCCGGAAAGCCTGTGCTAAATATATGAAAACATTAATTCCAGAGCAGGCATACTTTGTGCTAAAAATATCCTGTACTCTATTTTAAAAATGTGTATTTATGTTTTATTTCTAGCACGGGCATTTGCAATGGAAATAAAAAAAATTACATTTCTGGTGGTGGACATTTCAAGCACAAACCTTTGCCCTAGAAAAGTCTTTGTTTTTATGTTCCTTTGTGGGGGAGTGTGATGCTGGAAATGCATCGGAGGGACAGGGCCTCCGTATCCTTGTCCTTTACTGCCTTTTTATCGTGTGTTCTGTCGTGTTCTCCGCGCAGGAGTTCATGTGGGACTCCTGGCGGTGCAGCTCTCTCTCGTTTGGTTTGGTGAACAGACCCATGGGATACCCTTACGGCACCCATGGGTGGGGGTACAACCCTGTGCCCCTAGTGTATGTTTTTGGGCACCTGTGGGTGGCCCACAGAGCAGGGTCTGGGCTGGTGGCAGCTCCATGCTGAATTCGACAGGTGCTCTGAGTAGTCTCCATTTTGGGATACCCAGGCCCTGCCATTGGAATCAGTTGATTCCTGATGGAAAACAAGATGGCCCCTGTGGCCTCTTGCTTTCTATTGCCGGGTACCTTGTTTTCGCTTCCCCCTGACTGGCTGTTGGTGGAAGTTCCATATATGGTGTTGTTGTGAAGTCCAGTCCAGACTGGCTGGAGCCTTCCCAGTGACTGTATGTTGTGGGTACACCCTGTGGGTGGGACCTGGGTGAATGGAGTGTTTGACCAATATGCACTTCTTGTTGTGGCTGTCTGGTTTCTGGTATGAGAGACAAAGACTGAGACAGCCCTGCCCGAAACTGGCCTGAATGCAGTATGTAGTGTTGAATGGCTGGATACTTGTCCCAATCCACATTCCTTGTTGTGAGTGTCTGAGAGGGAGGAGGATGGCCTGAATGCACTGTGTGCCTGATTGGCTGACTGACTGCATGAATGCCCTTCTGTATGATTGGCTGCTGCACTCAAGCAGTGTGGATGAGAGACAGGATAGTATATCTGGGGACCTCTCACCACTGGAAATTGTTCAGAAGCTGTGTCTACACTTGAAGAGTAACTGGAACTGCTGATCCTCGACGCCCAGCTGGAATAAGAAGACTTGCTGTTGCATTTGCTTCTACCTGGTCTGAAAGCTGCCGAATTCATCGAAGACTGATCCGAGAGAGGACCTGGTAAGCCGCCCTCTTCCCGTGCTCCGAGGGACCATCGAGCACTGCTAACCTTCGCCGAAGCTCCCTGGAAGTCAGACCCTCGAAAGGCTGCCGACCCGAGACGGGACCGCTGAGGAGAACGAAGTGAAGCACCCGGACTTCGCCGCCATCGAAGTCCATTGCTGTCGACCAGCGTTCCCAGGTTTGTGTAACCGCTGGAGGCCCATCGAAGTTGTGTTGCCCAGACGAGGGGATTGCTTGACGCTGTGCCGCCGACGACCGGAGCCGCCCACTCCTTTGCCTAAGAACATTTGAATCGAAGGACTCCCTTGTCCGCACCGTCGACCGATTTGTCCAACCGGAGAAAGTCAAGGCCGCCGATGCGCCCGAGGAGAATCCGCCGGTGGGTTAGCCGCCAAGAGACCACAAAGACTTCGACGACTCGATGCCCTTGCTGTGCCACCGTTCTTCAGAAACTCTTTGTGGTCCTGAACAATCAATCGCCGAGGTGCCCCGCACACCTCATCCTCGCAGGACGTCGCCGACGAGCACCGCCTGGATCGACGTCGTGGTCTCGGCACCCTCGAACCTCTCATCGACTCTGTCAATGCCAAGTTCACCTTCTTTGACGTCTCTCGACGATCCGTGGCTCCTGCTTGAAAGGGAGTCACTCAAGAAGGATCCGTCAATGCTTCTTCAAAGAACTCTACTCCACCAGGTACATTGGGGGGGGGGTAAAAACATTATAGAAGAGAACTAAACTATTGAGCAATATATGGACTCTGCTTGTGCATATCTTTATTTTACAGGTTGCCCAGGTGGGGGTATCTCCACACAGAACTGTGTCTAGGAAACGGGGCCAGTATTCTGCCAATTGTGTCAACCATCTTGCTTTCCTTCCTATCTCTATTGCTGGTTTCCTTGTTATTGATCTGTGTGACATTCTAACAGTATAGTAGATGCACTTTAATGAGATCAGATAATATTGGTGGTACCACTTTAGAATTGCATATATTTGAATTGTATATATTTACAATTGTTGATTTCTGAGTACAAAGTGTGTTATTGTGATAGTGTACATATCTTTGAATATTAATTATATAAAGACTGTGTTTTCAGTAATACAGTGTGTGGACATTCCTTTGTGGGGGTCCGGGGACTACACTGTACTTAAGAACCAGCCTGCATCACCTCCTGAGAAGCTAGGCCTTGATTGCTCGACCACGTACCAATAATAGAGAATCTTGGCTGGGGTCCTCTGTGCCTCTCCTCTGCCATATAGAGAGCAGAGGTACAGACACCCCCCTCCGGTATCTTTACACTGGTGGCAGAGGTGGGATGCTTATGGTTTTAAGAATCAGTGTGCAACCGTGCCACTTACAAAATATCTGCACTTTATTAAATTAAGGTTTGGCTGTGTACAAAATAACTCCATTACAAGCAATGGAGTCTATTTCAAATGTTAAATTGACTAGGATGAGCTTAGAGGCTCTCCAGAGTGCTTGTGAAGCCAGAGAGTTAGACTTTGTGGATAAGTCTAGGGCTGAGCTGATAGCTGCCCTGGTGGACTACCAGACTGATGGTGAAACTCTTGATGAGGGGAGGGGGGGAATGCAACCAATGAGGACTCTGCCCCTGGGGGTTCTACTGAATCTGTTTCTGGGAATGCCACCATTCCTGCTGCCTCTGTTTCAAACCCCAGCACTGCTCGTCAGGGGAAAGCCCTGAAGATTGAACTTTTAAAATTGGAGCTACAACGGGAACAGTTAGCCTTTCAATACAAAAAGTTGGCGACAGAAGCTGAGTTGAAGAAAGAGGAGTTGGCACAGCAAGTGATACTCAAAGATAGGGACACTGAGCACCAATGAATCCAGCTAGAGAAAGCTAGAGTGGAGACTTCAGCTAAACCAGTTGAGAGTGGCAGATCCCCAGCCACCAAGTTTATGAAAGATTTGGTTGGTGTGTTTGTGGAGGGTTCTGATATCCTCCAATGGATTGAAGCGTTTGAAATGGCTTGTGCAATTCATGATGTTGACAAAAGAGATTGGGCTAAGTGTTTGTTAAGCAGAGTGCCTCAGACTGGGTATGACTGTATTCTGAAGCTGAGTGTGGAAGACAGGGGCCAGTATGAGTGTATGAAATCTGCTTTGATTGCCAAGTTTGTCAAGACACCTAACCAATACCTTAAAAGGTTCAGGGAATTTAAGAAAAGAGAGAATGTGTCTCGGTTGACTGGGTGAGTGCTGCGCACATGAACATGATGGGGTGGATTGATTGATGGATACCTGAAAATGTTTGTTGAATTGCCCCACCTGTTGTTTTTTGAGCATTTTTCTGAAGCCTGTTCACCAGAGCTGCGTCAGTATGTTGCTGACCAGAACATTTTGGATCCCTTTAAACTGGCTAGGTTGGCTGACAAGTAGGTCTCCCACCGAGTGTCCCCTAAGGACTCCAGTGGGAAGGACAAGGACAAAGAAAAGGGGGCCTCTCAGGAAGCTGAGAAGTCCCAAAAGCAGTCACAGTCGGGTAAACCTAAACCCTCCTCTCCTAAGACCCAAAAGACTAGTGGGGATAAGTCATCTGTGGGTGGGAATAAGAGTAGTGGTCCACCTGCTGCAAAGCAGGCTCCCAGTGGTTCCAGTACCGTACCCTCCACTCCCGGCACTTGTTGGGAATGTGGGGCTCTGTATAACAAGAGGGGTGACTCCAAGTGTAAAGGTCAGCCTGACCTACCCTTAACCCATGTCTGAGGTGGAGGCCACTGTCCTCCCCTCCTCTACAGGGATCACGTTTGGTGCTCCTGTAGAGATTTCCTTAGTGTCCCTTGGGGCCTGGGACCAGTATGTGGAAGTACTGGTGATTATCCCACAGAACACCCATAGAATTTTGAGAAGTGTCTTCTTGAATGGCTAGCCTTCTACTGGCTTGAAAGACACTGGGGCAAGCATGACAGTGGTGGACAGGTCCCTGCTGAAGCCAGAGGACTACGTAGGAGCTCCTCTGAGAACCACCAGGTTAGCTGGTGGGCCTCCCAAATTATCGCTTGTAGCCTTAGTCACACTCGTAATTGGAGACAAGACAGCAAAACTTCGTATCCTGGTTCAGGACAATGTCCCTGCTAACATTCTGTTAGGTAATGATCTAGTAGAGTTGGGATTGATCGCGGATGGTCTTCCCATGACTGCTGCTGCGGTCACTAGGTCACAGGTGACACAGGGTCAGGCTGTGAGTCAGATAGCCGAGCCAAAGGCGCGGCCTAAGGCAAGACAAAGGAAGAACAAGAAGGCAACCTCTGTGCCAGGGGCCCCTTCTCTTCCTGCTGTTCCTACAGCACCCATTGGGATCCATGCTCCGGATGGGCTGGATCCAGTGGTAAACCCCGTCTCAACTCCTGTGGGAGAAGAGCCAGAAGACTCTCCTGTGGGAGAGGTTCTCAATCCAGAGGATCATCCCGATCTTCAATGCTTGTTTGCTGAAGGTGGACCCTCCCGGGCAGACTTCTGTAAGGGACAGAGAGAGTGCCACTCTCTCACGGGTCTGAGGAAACAGGCCCTGTCCCAGGCACAAGGAGAAGTGCCTAGGACCTTCCGGATATATTGGGAGGGTGAGCTCCTTGTTAGTGAGCCCACTAAGCCTGAACCTGGTGCCCTCAAGAGGTTGGTAGTACCCCAGGTTTACAGGCCCTTCCTACTGCAGTTGGCGCATGAGGTGCCCTTAGCTGGTCATCTTGGTACCAAGAAGATTAAGCAGAGGCTCTCTGCCCATTTCCACAGGCCTCGGATGGGAGTAGAAGTGGAGTCCCACTGCAGGCCAACTTGTCAGTTGTCTGGCAAGACTGGAGGCAGTGTCATTGCCCTACTGCAGCCATTGCCAGTGGTTGGCACACCATTTGAGAGGGTGGGCATCGACATTGTTGGTCCCCTGGACCCTCCCACTTCAGGTGGACATCGGTTCATCCTGGTTTTGGTAGATCATGCCACCAGGTACCCTGAGACTATACCCCTTCAGACTGTAACTGCCAAGGTGGTTGTTAGGGCTCTCCTGGGCATTTTCACCCATGTTGGATTCCCTAAGGAGGTTGTCTCTGACAGAGGATCCAACTTCATGTCTAGTTTCATGAAAACCATGTGGAATGAGTGCGGAGTAACCTACAAGTTCTCCACCTCTTACCATCCCCAGACCAATGGTCTGGTTGAGAGATTTAAAAAAACTCTCAAGGGCATGATAGGTGCTTTGGAAGAAGCCCCTAAGGAGGAAATGGGATCTCCTCCTGCCATGCTTGCTGTTTGTTTACAGAGAGGTACCTCAAGAGGGTGATGGATTCAGCCCCTTTGAGTTACTCTTTGGACATCCCGTGAGGGGGCCCCTCGCCTTGATCAGAGAAGGCTTGGAAGCCACCCCTCCAGGTCTTGCCAAGCAAGTGGGGGACTATGTGTTAGGCCTCAGACGGAGGATGACACAGATGATGGGTCAAGCAACAGCGAATCTCAAGGCCAGCCAGGAATTGAACAAGTACTGGCATGACCTTAAGGCATCGCAAGTGGATTGGACTCCGGGACAGGAGGTTCTCGTGATGGAGCCTACCAAGCCTCGGTCATTGGCAGATAAATGGACTGGACCCTTCAGGATAATCTCCAAGATGGGCGAGGTCAATTATCTGGTTGACATGGAAATCCCAGGGGTACCCCCTCAGGTATTCCATGTTAATAGGCTCAAGCCTTTCCACAGGCGAGCAGAAGTCTCATGTCTCTTGCTAGCTTCAGAGCAAGAAGAGGATGAGAGTGAGCCCCTTCCTGATTTGCTGTATAGCGACCCTCAGGATGGCTCAGTGGAGGGAGTGCATCTCTCTCCCGATTTGACAACAGAGCAGCAGAGGGCCTGCAGGACTTTGCTCCAGCAGTATGCCTCTCTGTTTTCACTGACGCCAGGCTTTACACCGTGGTGTACGCGCAAGATTGACACTGGTGACAGAGTGCCTGTCAAAAGCAGGAGCTACCGTATGTCAGATACTATTAAGAACCGCATCCAGGCTGAGGTCGCCAAGATGTTGGATCTGGGTGTTATTGAACCCTCAACCAGTCCCTGGTCCAGTCCCGTGGTCCTTGTCCCCAAGGCAAGTTCCCAGGCAGGTACCAAGGATTGGAGGTTCTGTGTGTACTACAGAGGAGTCAATGCCGTCACCAAGACTGACGCGCACCCATTGCCCTGGGCTGATGAGCTCGGGGACACCATAGGTGCTGCCAAATTTGTGAGCACCTTTGACCTCACCTCAGGCTATTGGCAAATAGCTCTGACGGACCATGCCAAGGAAAAGACGGCGTTCTCAACACCAGAGGGACTCTACCAGTTTAGGGTCCTGCCTTTTGGGTTGAAGAATGCCCCTGCCACCTTACAGAGATTGGTCAACCATGCGCTCAGTGGGCTGAAAGCCTTTTGTGTGGCTTACTTAGACGACATTGCCGTCTACAGTTCCACCTGGGAAGAGCATTTGACACATCTGGATAAGGTGTTGCAGGCCTTAAAAAGGGCTAACCTCACTATCAAGGCCACCAAGTGCCAGATAGCTCAGGGGAAAGTCACATATCCTGGTCATGAGGTAGGAGGGGGTCAAATCCAACCTCTCCCCAGTAAGGTACAGGATGTACAGGACTGGGAGACTCCCACTACTCAAACCCAGGTGAGAGCCTTTTTGGGCCTCACTGGGTATTATCGCAATTTCATGGCGGACTATGGTACCATAGCTGCACCGCTGACAGCTCTGACTTCACCCAAACAACCGAGGAAGGTTAATTGGACTGAAGACTGTCAGAGGGCCTTTGATGGCTTGAAAGAAAGTCTGTGTAGGGCACCTGTGTTGTGTGCGCCTAACTACAGCCGACCCTTTATCGTCCAGACGGATGCCTGCGACACCGGAATTGGAGCTGTCTTGTCCCAGTTAGATGACAAAGGGAAGGAACATCCTATCATCTTCATCAGTAGACAACTCAAGGGTAGAGAACTTAGGTGGGCTACTGTTGAGAAGGAATGTTTCATTATAGTTTGGAGCCCTAGGCATTTTAGGCCCTACCCTACGGGGTCTACCTTCAAGGTCCAAACAGACCATAAGCCCCTGAAGTGGCTTATGCAGATGAAGGGTGAAAACCCGAAACTGCTCAGGTGGTCCATTAGCCTGCAAGGGCTAGACTTCACCATAGAGCACAGACCAGGGAAGAGTCACGATAATGCAGATGGCCTTTCCAGAAGTTATGTTGACCATCTGGATGAGGGTGTCTATCCCGTGGGAGATTAGGCACCCTCCACCTCAGTCTGGGGGGGGGCGGCTGTGATGCTGGAAATGCATCGGAGGGACAGGGCCTCCGTATCCTTGTCCTTTACTGCCTTTTTATCGTGTGTTCTGTCATGTTCTCCACGCAGGAGTTCATGTGGAACTCCTGGCGGTGCAGCTCTCTCTCTTTTGGTTTGGTGAACAGACCCATGGGATACCCTTCGGCACCCATGTGTGGAGGTACAACCTTGTGCCCCTAGTGTATGTTTTTGGGCACCCGTGGGTGGCCCACAGAGCAATGTATGGGCTGGTGGCAGCTCCATGCTGAATTTGACAGGTGCTCTGAGTATCCTCCATTTTGGGATACCCAGGCCCTGCCACTGGAATCAGTTGCTTCCTGATGGAAAACAAGATGGCCCATGTGGCCTCTTGCTTTCTATTGCCTGGTACCTTGTTTTCCCAAAGTCCTGGGAAGCCCTGACTCTGTCCCTTCCCCCTGACTGGATGTTGGGTGGAAGTTCCATATATGGTGTTGTTGTGAAGTCCAGTCCAGACTGGCTGGAGCCTTCCCAGTGACTGTATGTTGTGGGTACACCCTGTGGGTGGGACCTGGGTGAATGGAGTGTGTGACCAATATGCACATCTTGTTGTGGCTGTCTGGTTTCTGGTATGAGAGACAAAGACTGAGACAGCCCTACCCGAAACTGGCCTGAATGTAGTGTGTAGTGTTGAATGGCTGGGTACTTGTCCCAATCCACATTCCTTGTTGTGAGTGTCTGAGAGGGAGGAGGATGGCCTGAATGCACTTTGTGCCTGATTGGCTGACAGACTGCATGAATGCCCTTCTGTATGATTGGCTGCTGAGTGTGACCCAGCAGTGTGGATGAGAGACAGGATAGTATATCTGGGGACCTCTCATCACTGGAAATTGTTCAGAAGCTGTGTCTACACTTGAAGAGTAACTGGAACTGCTGATCCTCGACACCCAGCTGGAAGAAGGAGACTTGCTGTTGCATTTGCTTTGACCTGATCTGAAAGCTGCCAAATTCCTCGAAGACTGATCCGAGAGAGGACCTGGTAAGGCACCCTCTTCCCATGCTCCAAGGGACCATCGAGCACCGCTAACCTTCGCTGAAGCTCCCTGGAAGTCATACCCTTGAAAGGCTGCCGACCCGAGACGGGGCCACTGAGGAGAACGAAGTGAAGCACCTGGACTTCGCCGCCGTCTAAGTCCATTGCCGTCGACCAGGGTTCGCAGGTTTGTGTAACCGCTGGAGGCCCGTCGAAGTTGTGTTGCCTAGACGAGGGGACCACTTGACGCTGTGCCGCCGACAACCGGAGTCGCCCGCTCCTTTGCCTAAGAACATTTGAATCGAAGGACTCCCTTGTCCGCACCGTCGACCGCTTTGTCCTGCCGGAGAAAGTCAAGGCTGCCAACGCACCGAGGAGAATTCACTGGTGGGTTTCCCGCCACCCAGAGACCACTAAGACTTCGACGACTCCACGCCCTTGCTGGGCCACCGTTCTTCAGAAACTCTTTGCAGTACTGAACAATCAATCGCCGAGGTGCCCTGCACACCTCATCCTCGCAGGACGTCACCGACGAGCACCGCCTGGATCGACGTCATGGTCTCGGCACCCTTGAACTTCTCATCGATGCCATCAATGCCAAGTTCACCTTCTTCGACGCCTCTCGATGATCCGTGGCTCCTGCTTGAAAGGGAGTCACTCAAGAAGGATCTGTCAATGCTTCTTCAAAGAACTCTACTCCACCAGGTACATTGGGGGGGGGGGGGGGGGGGTAAAACATTACAGAAGAGAACTAAACTATTGAGCAATATATGGACTCTGCTTGTGCATATCTTTATTTTACAGGTTGCCCAGGTGGGGGTATCTCCACACAGAACTGTGTCTAGGAAACGGGGCCAGTATTCTGCCAATTGTGTCAACCATCTTGCTTTCCTTCCTATCTCTATTGCTGGTTTCCTTGTTATTGATCTTTGTGACATTCTAACAGTATAGTTGATGCACTTTAATGAGATCTGATAATATTGGTGGTACCACTTTAGAATTGTATATATTTACCATTGTTGATTTCTGAGTACAAAGTGCGTTAATGTGATAGTGTACATATCTTTGAATATTAATTATATAAAGACTGTGTTTTCAGTAATGCAGTGTGTGGACATTCCTTTGTGAGGGTTCGGGGACTACACTGTACTTAAGAACCAGCCTGCATCACCTCCTGAGAAGCTAGGCCTTGATTGCTCGACCACGTACCAATAATAGAGAATCTTGGCTGGGGTCCTCTGTGCCTCTCCTCTGCCATATACAGAGCAGAAGTACAGACACCCCTCTACGGTATCTTTACAGGGAGCTTCATAAAAGTTCCATTCACATTAGCCTTCTTTCTGTTTCCAGTGCAAAGGGTCAATTTCACCATTTCTAGTACATTGTTCAACCATGACAGATATTAAATGAAAAAGAGCCATTGCCCTGCAGGGTCTCACCAAACCTTCCAGTGCAGTATGGTCTTTTAGGAAAGCGCAGATGCAACCACCCCTTACATGAAGGTCCCTCCCGGATGGACTATTTTTAAATAGAATACTCTTAAATTCAAATGGTAACTTACAATGGAGTTCATATACTTCTTTGATGAAGTCAGATACGAACAAAGAATTATTCTGGAGTTGCTTTTAATTTGTTGAAGGTTTACTGTCACTGATACAATGCTTAAACACAGGGCCGGATTAATTGAATTTTTAGCGTGGTGAAAAGTGACTTTGCATTGGTGCAAAATGACTTTGCACTGCCAGTAAACACCCTGAAACAACAGAGCGGTGGAAAGTGTATTTTTTCAGTGTAAAGTCACTTTGCACGGTAAAAATACACTTTGCGCCACTCTATGAATCAGGGTGTTTGTTGGCAGTGCAAAGTCACTTTGCACCACGCTAAAATTTCCATAAATCCGGCCAAAAGTGTTTAATCATTGTATCAGTGACAGTGAACAGTAAGCCAGTTAATGACAACAAACAAACAAAACAACTATTTCATCAGTTAAAGTCACTTTGCACCACACTAAAACTTCCATGAATCAGCCCTTTGCCTGAATAGAGCAGGGCACAAGGTGGGTAGACGTTGTCTGCCCACTTATTTGAGAGGGTTGGATGCAGTGCCACTTGCATTTTTTACGAAATTCTAAAATATATACAATTTCTTCACACAGCTTCCTTCTTTTTCCGGAGTTCGAACCTAGATCGAACAGTTGCAAGGCGACACACTTAACCACAAGACCAGACGAGGTCCGTATAATGACCCAATATATGTCTCCCATGTTCGGTTTCTTTCACTTTCCAATGCGTGCATCACAGGCCCCCCTCCACTTTTTTATTAGCTCCCCCACTTTTTCATTTAGGACTCGACCGCTGCAATAGAGACATGTGAGCGGGCAAGATAGTGAGTCTCTGGTGCTATGCATGTGTCTCACTTGAGCTGCTCTCCAGATGAAAGGAGCACTTACCAGAGTTCCATTCGATTTTACATACCTTATGCGTCTCAGGTCAGGTTTTTGTTTTTTCTTGTATTGAGTTCCCAGCTCCCATCTGGACAAGTTATGCCTACCTGTTGATCTCTAATGAGAGTGAAATATATGCTAGGAGCTGCTGTTACTTTGTTGCAGGTTGGCATGGATGATAGGCTACTAATCTAAAAGCTGTAATACTTTGCTCTAAATGCTATGTAATTTTCTCAATTGGTTTAGTTAATCCTTCACTAATTCACTTGTTATACACATTGCCACAATACCCATATGTGAACATTCAAAGAAGTGCGGCCGGACATGACTGGTAACGGCTCACAGCCCTTGACGAGGCCCTAGCTTTGCTCGAGTCTACCTTGGCTCGGGCTGGCGGTCCGTTATCAGCCATGTCTACCCCCTGCCAAGGGGGTGAAAGCCATATGATACCAGAATTATTAACAATGTATTAAACAATGTTATTAAATGCCTTAAAATACACCTCCAGGTTTGGAAATGTAAACAAACTACTGCAGCTACTGTAGACAACAGCACACAATAGGGTGATTGTGTGTGTGTGTATATATATATATATATAATATATAATATATATATATATATATATATATATATATATATATATATATATATATATATATATATATATATATATATATGTGTATGTAAGTAGGATAGTCCATTTGAGCCAAGTCACACATTCCACAACACCACCTAGTAGCCATTGGTGGAAGTTCACTCCAGTTCTGAGCCACGACCGCAAGGCATTGTGGGTATGCAAATTAGCCCAAATGCAAACCTTTTCTCCGGGAAATTGTCTTTCTTAGAGGGCAGAGCTACTTTATACATAGCTTAATGAACCCAAGACAGACATTTGCAAGGCTGTCAGGACAACTACATACCTGGTTTCACCCTTATGGATCATCAGTGCAGTATAGTCCTGACAGCCTTGTGGGTGGAGTATTTGGAAAGGTTTGCATTCGGGCTATTTTGCAAACCCACAATGCCTTGCTATTGTGGCTCAGAACTGGAAATGAACTTCCAGTAATGGCTACTAGGTGGCATTGTGGAATATGTGACTTTGTTCAAATGGACTATCCTACTGTCACATTTCAGGAAAGAGGACCTTTTTAAACCCACCATAACTTTCTTGGGGGGGGGGGGTGCGTGGGTGTGTGTGTGTGGACATATATATATATATATAATATAGTCAGTCAGTACAGTAAATAAATTGAATGGGGCATAGGCAGTCAGCGGGACGGGCAGTAATCGCAAGAGGGAATAGTACTTCTTGTGTTCTACAAGGTGGTCGCTGCAGCAGGCAAGCCCTATCCTAGATTACTGCAACTCCATCCATAGGTATCACTTTTCCAAATGTGTCTATGCATGGGAGTAGTTATGTATGGAAGTAATTGAAGGTTAGCATGACAGGCTATTGCTATAACAGTTTCAATAGATATCAAATTATGACTAAATGAAAAGTAAACTGTTTTTGGGCATTCTCAAAATTCATGCATTGAAAACGGCAGTTGTCAAGAAAACAAATCTCTTAACATTAAAGTCCAAAAGTAGGACAGCCCCCCTTGCCCTTCTTACCACAGCTGAACTTAGGTTGTGTATCCTGTCGCTGGAATAACCTTGTGGTATTGAAGGATCAGGGTTGTCTACTGGGCTCTTTGATGTGGTTTTTTTGATGACTTCGACGTAGGAAACAGGGAAGATACCTTGTTTGTTGGTTGCTGGTATTTTGCCCTCGTACCAGTTCTGATCCACTCGCTTAAGAAGAGTCACCCGGTCTCCCTGCAATAAAGTTGGATAACACATTGTCATCAGATGACGTTGGATAGCGCATTGCCATCAGATATTAACAATCTTCAATAAATACATTTTTAGGCTAAATAGAAAGTGAATACATTTGGGCTTGAACCAACAAGGGTATATTCGACAAGCAGATGGCAAAGTGGTCACTGAAAAGGATATAGGACACAAATCCAAGGAGAAAGCATGAAAAAATAGCAAATATGGCAATGAACAAACACTGAATTTTAAAGAGAAAGCAGTGTCACCAACATGCTATTTCAATGTTCATGCTGGAGCCAACACCAGAGTCCCCAGGACAGATTCATACTTGCAGTCCAAGGATTTTGCATTAGCAAGGCCACTAAGAGTCTTTCCACACTTCAAAAATGGATGTTGCCGGTCACACTGAAGGTGCAGTGAAAAAAGATACTTACAGAGGGGGACGGGGGCTGGGGGGCTTTTCTTCTTGAAGTAAATCGTGATGTGATATGGCAATGCTATCACTTGAATGGAGGAAAGTGCTTTTTGCTGTTCCTGTCTGCTTTTGAAATCAGAATTCTGATTGGCTCAGAGCAGGTCAACAATGGCTTCCATGGGCTAATAAGATAGCGTCTATGTCTATGAGCTTTGGGTTAGATATCAAGAGCATTTGCCAGTACCACGCACTCTTAATATGATAGTGTTCTCACCTCCAGAGTCCAGGGATCTGTTTCATCTTCAGGCCCTAGTGTTAATTCTGTTGGTTTCCCAGAGATATCAGTGACGGTCATAAAGCTTGGTTTTGGGGAGCTCTTGGCTTGTGTGTTAGAGTGCCTGTGCCTCTACAGTGTGAGACCAACATGGGTTAATGCATATACCATTTCTTACCTGTGTAACCCTTGTTTAGGGATTCCTTTATACAGTACAAACATAAACATCAATGTTAGCTTATGCAGTGTACCGATAAAATTAATGAAACTAAATGATGTTCTGCAGGATTTGTGAAACGCTCTCTGACACTTGCATGATCTTTTGCGCTGAATTTATTAAATAAAAGACACCATTCCTTGGGTGACATAGAAACACCTCCGATCTATCCACCCGCATCCAGAGAGAGCTCTGTAACCATGGCGGGACCACATGCAAAGACTCTGCTATACACACAATACTACTATTTCCCTATAAAAAGTCCAAGGGGGGCCTGCAGAGGCTGCAGACAGGTCGTTGCTGTTTGGGAACGACCGCTAATGTCTTTCCTGGCACCGAACCTCATCCATTTATGAGCACAGAACATCCTCTCATAGTTGGCAGGTGCAGGAAGGATAATGTTCTTGCAAAGATTTGAGACATGCAATGTGCACATGAGTCGCTGGTAACTACCCTACTCACTCTATGCACTCCTCGGGTCATGAGAGACATCCCAATCACTGCAAACACGCCTCTGAGGGGAAAAACATGAAATACACAGACTAATCCATCAGAGAAACAGGAGAAAGGAGAACCTCGCCCAATGAGTTTGGGTGAAAAGACCATAGCAAAGGTCACAGTCTTTTCTGGTCAATGGAAATCGAGGCACTGAGGCAGCAACGCGCTATTCTGCTTAATTATGAAGGGGGTGGGGCATGCACACAAACAAGTGAATCAGCCCTCTCCTGCACTTGGTAGCAAATGAACAGCTGACAAGCAGGTCTCGGGAGGATCGCTCAGGGGCAATCTGCTCGCCTTGGAAGCAAGACGACACAGAGCAACACAGGTTCAATCCCCGGGTCCGCAGATAGAAACCTCTGGGTAATAAGCGCCTTATAAATAACCTATCGTATCATATCACTACTCCTCCTTGGGGAGCTTATCAAATGTAGCCTGAATCTTTATATATAAAGCTGAATTTATGTATAGGTATATGTTTGTCCGGCTATACAAATCCACACAACGTTGAACCCACGTCTGCCAAATTTTGCATAGATTCCTCTTTTGTCTGGGGTAAGATCCTGGTCTATGTTTGGATGCAAAAATATTCAAGGCAAAAAAAGTTGGGATGTGTGTGTGTGTCTGTGTGTGTGTTTGTCCGGCTATACAAATCCACACTGTTGAACACACTGCTATCAAATGTTTCATGGATTCCTCATTTTTCCTGTTGGGACATACTCTCTTGTTTGGTTGCCTGTTCTACATCCCAGTCCCAAACAGAGTAGGGATTTACCGTCCAGTCTACAAGGGCAAGATTGTAGTCTATGTCTGGATGCAAAAAAATCACTCTGTAGACACCCTCATTTACTGATGGTCACCCCGATTCACTAAAGTAGGTACTAGAAGGAGGCAAAATCTGGAAAAGTGTCTGAAGCAAAACATTCCATGTGTTGGTTATTCTACTGCACGCAGTTAGAAAGTGTTTATTAAAGCATTTTTCAAGGGAATTGAAATAAAATTATGTTTTATTTATCACACAACTCCAAATATGGGAAATGACCAGGTTACAGTTTACTTAAGTTAATTCACGAGAAGAGAGCACAATCAATCAATCTTTCTTCGACATTTTCTGAAATGCGCTGAAGCCATTGAGTGACTGAAACATGGCGCAAAAGAAATGAACATCACTTGGAAAAGAGCCATCTGATGCAAAGCGAAAATCAATATCAAGAGCTTCTGAAACACAACAATAAACTCCGACCAGAGGACAAGAGCAACTTTCTCCAGGGCAAATGGGATGCCAGAGCAAACTGAAGCTAGACTTGCTGACATGAGCACAAGAGCAACATCCTCTAGGGCACATGAGACACCAGAGCAAACTGAAGCAAGACTTGCTGACATGAGGACAAGAGCAACATCCTCCAGGGCACATGAGACACCAGAGCAAACTGAAGCAAGACTTGCTGACATGAGGACAAGAGCAACATCCTCCAGGGCACATAAGACACCAGAGCAAACTGAAGCAAGACTTGCTGATATGAGGACAAGAGCAACATCCTCCAGGGCACATGAGACACCAGAGCAAACTGAAGCAAGACTTGCTGACATGAGGACAAGAGCAACATCCTCCAGGGCACATGAGACACCAGAGCAAACTGAAGCAAGTCTTGCTGACATTAGGACAAGAGCAACTTTCTCCAGGGCTCATGAGACACCACTCGATCAGGACACGGGCAACGCCGGGTACCCCACTTAGTGTGAAATAAAAGAGCTCTGGGCTGTAGCAATACTATAGTGAAACCTCAAGAAAACGTGCAGCCTTTGAGTTTCAAGCCCCCACCCCCACTGCTACCATGTATATCATGCTAGTCAAATCCTGACCTGTGCGGGTAAGATGAGGACAAACATGCATTTTTTTCTAAACTTCAAGGAGAGATTCTCAATGGATTTGGAAATCTGTATTGACTTACATCTGAGAGACTGTACACATTCCAGGGGATTTGGTGATTCACAAACAATGCTCGAGGAAAACATGACTTGAGGGAGATGTGTGTGTGAAAGCATGAAATTCACACATATGGCCTATGTAGAGGTGTAACTTAAACACACACTGAGTAATGTACACGGATTTAAAAGTTTTTGTACGCTCGCTGTCAAGTGCCTCGCTTCTCATATATGTCTTTAATTAAATGATATCACACCCCCTTCCACACATATCTTGAAAAGCCACAATGGATGTATTGACTTTTTCCCACAATTCTCCAACATTTGACTCCTCTTTTGGAGTGAACCAGGCCGTTAAAAGGGCCAGATCCCTGGCTTCCCAGCATGCCTCCACACTGGGTTGCTACAGTGCCGTAGCGGGGGACATTGCAGCCCCGTGGTGCAGGGGGCCCCCATGAAAAGCTGCTGAGGAGGGGAGGGGCGCAGCCGCCCCACATCAACATTGCTGTTCTCAGGCCAGGTTAAAGGTTTTCTGTTACACTCACTGCAGTGCTGCAGAGTCAGGCAGTCAGGCAATGCTCCCGCCTGCCTTCAACACTGCTACGCATGCCCTGCACATTACTACGCATCCTTGCACATTGCTACGCATGCCCAGCTTAGGCAAAAGGCCTGCCCTGCCCTAGCTGAGCCCACGAGCCCTAAGCCCAGCCGCACTCTGACACCATGAGGAAGGTCCTTCCGTAGCCAGACAGTCGCCGCAAGGGCCCCCGGAAAGGGAAAACACCTACATCTTATAGGGCCTAGAGGCAGGTGAGTCTGACTGTCTGTCTCAGAACTTCCCTGTTTTGCCCCCAGCACAAAATAAATATTTCACTGTACAGTGGAATAAAGATAAGCATCCCCAGTACAGCTGTGTGATTGATCATTATGCTCACCATTCAGCGAGGGGGGAGAAGGGGGCATAATATCAGCGTGCTGGGACCCTGCCATCATTCAGTTGTGTCTCCCACCAATCACCATGCAACCCTGTTAGCCAAACTTCCAATCCCGGCACAAACCTTAACAGGCCGCAAAAACATTCCTCTTGCACGGCACAGCCAATCACAGACGCAGAGGTGTCGCAGCAAAAGAAAAGGCATCCGCCATTGATATCGATTTCCCCGATTGGCTCTTCTGGTTCCGCGGTCTTGTTCATGAGTAAAATAAATCCCATGGAACATCTCCAGGGCTCTGTTCCGACAAGATTACTTTGCAGTGGTTATAGGCTTCATTATTCCTTCATCAGAGTTAAAGACATTTCATAATACGAATAATGTCGTTCTGGGGAGTGTGATTCTCGTTCATCAGACGACAGACCCGCCAGAGGGCTAGATGCGTGCCATATTTGCATCACACCACTTTCCTGCTGCTGTGCGCTTTACGGCACACAGAGTACAGACATGCAAATATCATAATGCCTGATTTTCCATATAGTGAGCACAACCAGCGTTCTTGGTTTGTATAAATAACACCTGTTACTGGACTATCTTCGGCAGCTGGTTACACCCTCCCATGCGCAAAGAGTTATGAGGTCATCCTTAGCAAAGAACTCAACCAAACACCTGCAAAAAAACACAGGAAACGGAGAAAACCAGCCTCGGCTTGTAGCCTAGTGCCATGAAATGATTGGCAAGCCCCAGTGCGTGAACAGGAGAAGCATGCCAGAAGAGGCAGCCCATTGACAGTCGATCTAAACCGCAATCTCTTCACCCAGCACACACGGATCCTGCCCTCCACTCCTTTCCCCTGAGGCAGGTTGGCTCCCATGGCAACGGGTAGATTACTTAATAAGCTAATGTGTCTAGGAGACCGGTGAGGGTATCAACATGTTGCTTTGCTTGACGTGTAACTGACTCCTCCCCGTTGCAAGGCGCCATCACTCTGGAGAGTAACCCCAGAGCCGGTGTCACTTACTATACCCCACAAAGATACACCCCTTTCATCTAACTCCTTAGTCTCTTAGGGAGGTTATCCCGACAGGAAATTGGCGAGCTCTCTGTCACATCATGACGTATCTCTGACAGCGAGGTTGGACACAGTACCCGTCCACATGTCCATCTGTCTGGCATGCACATTACTTCACTCCAGTCCTAGCACCCCCAGCTACCTTTTGTGAAAACGTCTTCCAGGGTCTCCATATATCTGAGGCCTCTCCCCTATTACTCCTCTTCACGCCAGAAATGCATGTACTTTAGTCTGGTGTTCAGTCGAGAACGCTGTCAGACAATGGGCCTCATTCTGAGTATGGTGGTAGTCATGGCGCTATTTGTGCCATGACTACCTCACATACCGGTACCGACTCCGACCTGGTTCAATGTGGACTTACCATTGTAGTCCGACCTTTGCGGGACCGGTAAGTTCCCATTGAAAAAGGCAATCCCCATTCCCATTTGAGCCCCCATAAGGCTCAATGGGAATGGGGAGGGAGCTAATAACGGTACCGCAATTTGTGGTACCGTTATTTGCTCCCGGGTCCCTTTGCAGCTCCCGCTAAGGGACCTCGTAGTAGGGCGGTAAGGGATTACCGGCACCAGTCTCCTTAGCGGTGCCCGGTATCCCTTAGCGCCCGACTCGGAATGAGGCTCAAAATGTCTTACTTGCTTTCTCCTCCACCTCTGCCTCTCTGATCTGTTTCACCCAGACAATAAAACATTTGTCTGGACTGCAAAAGTGAGAAAGCTGGAGCCCAAAAACCTTTTTCTGTTTTTTTAAACATATTTTTTCTCCTTTCCACCATCATATTGGTAGATAATATACAGTAGTGTGTCATACCACTACCGTACGTTTTTTAATGCAAAATGGGCAATTTCTGTCCCTTTTCTGCTTGACATGAGAAAGACGGTGATGAAGTGGGCCTCAGAGAGGCCTAATTTCTGACCATCTTCCTATGTAACCATGTCAAGGGTTTTTCGCTCTGTTAAAGGGGAAGCACTTCCTTCCCATACAGTTAAATAAACATCAAAAATATTCTGGGGGTATTTTACAATTTTTAGCTGGTGATAAAAATAAACAGACTGCAAATCCACGCTGGAATATTGCCGACAGGCACTTTCAACATCAGGGCGGGCACTCAAAACATTGGCACTCAGACCACTTGGGCTGGCCCTCAGGACAAGCCCTCAGCCAGATACTCAAAACATACTGCTCAAGACTTAGAGCATCAGAAGAGACTCGTAGGACAGGAACTCAATAAAAATACTCAGGACCGGCACCTGGCATATCCGAAATGACAAGGCGGAAAAGAGACTGGGAGAGATGATCAGGACAGACACTCAGAGCATCAGGACCAGCACCTGTCAGATACGAAGGGTATCCAGTGACAAAGTCACCTGGGAAAAGGTCGCCAAGGGGTCGACATTTCCCCAGATTTGCACTCCCACGAAAATCAAGCACTTTCCCCAAATATTCTAAGACTGGAGTTAGAATAGAACACTGTACCCATCCTAGAATATGTGGGGGACGGCTTTTAGCGGTGCAGGGCTAGAAGTTGCCTACTTGGCAACTTTTATTTCCAGGGGACATTATCACACGGAACCATCAGAAATGAAAAGGAGGATAAGAGCCTGGGAGAGATGATCAGGACAGGCTCTCAGACTATTGGACTTGTTTTCAGAAAATAGAGACAGACACTCAGAGCATCAGGGCAGGCACTACATGTTGGCACTCAGGGCATGCGCCCAGACATCAAGCCAAGCACACAGAACATCTGTACAGACCCTGAGAAGTTCAGGCACTTCTAAGAACATAACGCGTATTCAGAAGAGATCAGTGCATGCAGTGTCAAGCAGTGTCGGAAGATCAGGGCATGCACACAGATGCAGGGGCTTAGTTTAGCGAGAAATATGGGGGCAGAGAGGAATTGTTTCTCCGATTCTCCCCATAAAATGTGTAGTTTACCACACTAAAAATTGAGAGTGTGACAAATTGAAAACCAGCACTTGATCACATACTTTTAAATGGTACAAAGGCACTATATAGTACTATGATTTGTGTATTTTCATATATTTCATTATAATGCCTCTTTGTTTGCAATATACATCTCATGCAAAATTACAGATCTTCATGCCTCCTGTCCAGAATTCTGTATGGCTCTCTCAAAATCCCTCCATCACTTTGCACCCCATTAACACATGTCGTATATTCTGTTTTACTTAATCTATGAGGAAAGAACCATGGCTAATAATGTATTAATGCAGCACTTAAGAGTCATGGCTCTTAGGTTCTGAATGAATGAAAAACCACTCACAAAGCTGTAGGTAACCTTTTCAGCCTGGCGTGCCAGCATAGCAGGGAAAGACACCGCATATCCGGAAAGGCCCCACCCACAAGGGCCGGTCCAGCCTTGACTGCTAGGCCAGATCCCTTCTGCACAAGAGCACAATCACCCTCAGATATGCATTGTCCTCAATGGGTGTCTTTGATGCATTGTAGCTCGGGTCTGTAGACAATGCAGGCTTGGCTACCATGTTTGGTAGACTCATCCCACTCAGGGTGACAAACGCAACACTAAAGAGTGAAGACTGGAAGCTATTGAATGAACCAAGACCACAAGTATTGTAGCCAGGGGTAACAGAAGAGACAGTTCATCCTGTGGGATGCTTTATAAAAACGGTCAATACGATTATGTACCGTGCAGCACTGTAGCCTCTTAACCCATGCATGCGTGAGTCTCCTTACGTAGTGCTCATCGAAAAGAATCTGTTCTAGGTGATACTAATTATGTACGTTAAGGAAAATAAGTCACAATGAGGTAAAGTGATTTACCCAGGATTACACTGTTTGGTGACTGAAAAATTTCAGTCATCAACAAACGGTATTAAACTTGGATTCTGTAAATTATGCGATAATAATTCGGAGAATGTGTCTTTAAAAAATGAGCCAATCTACTGCTGAGAACTCTGGTAGGGTCTTTTGTATGCTTAAGGCCAGTCGCAATTAAGAAATGGAACTTTATGACTTTTTATGAAGGTTTGGCCCTTTTACATTAACGAGTCAAGGAAAAGGAACATGCCTTCATGACACCTTTGCTTATGGCTGAGCTCTGCTTGAGCTGAGGGCAACGCGGACCCAGATTGAGGCTGTTGCTTTGTTGCTAGGCAACTGAAGCGCTTTTCGGCCCACAACATCTGCCAGCAGGAGTTAACGCCGGCCCTCGACGAAGGCCTAGACAAAGGCCCTGTTTGCACCCTTTGTCCCCAGAGCACCAGAGAGCACCAAGGGAAGAGGGCAGGAGCCCTATCCTTCCACTCCAGGAGCATCCTCAAGCATCAGATGGGAGCAGCAGCACCACACGGACCTGCCGTGTTCACAGCACCACCAAAGCAAAATCTTTTATAACGGTGAGGAATACAATCTGCGCATATTGCATTCTGACATTTCTTTGTGCTAAAGTAGCTGCAACGCGCTTTCATCATCGAATACGAGCATTCTTAAGTGCTCGACTTGCCTGTTATCTGTCCTGCAATCTTCCACCTGGTCTAGTAATGGCGGGCGAAATGCGGCCCCAGATTGAGGCTGTTGCTTCGTTGCTAGGCAACTGAAGTGCTTTTCAGCCCACAACATCCGCCGGCAGGCGGAAACGACATCCCTCAATAAAGGCCTAGTCAAAGTCCCTGTTTGCACCCTGTTCGTGCACTGATGCGCGGTGCCGGCAACACCACCTGTGCCCTGAAACTACAAAGGTAAGCCTCTGTCATTGTCTTCGTATCACTCCTACCAGCCTGCACCTTTCCTTGGCCACCCGCCGACCTCCATCTACACTGAAACCAACGGTACCCAGTCAACTTTTGGTCGCTCTGCCATTAACCTCTTGCTTCCACCGACTTTTTTACTTAAAATAGATTGACCCTCCCCCGCTACCACGTGACACTATCTTTACAGCATTCAAGTCATAATTGAGTCCATCCATGCTATGAGTCCTAACTGGCATGCTTGTTACGTGCATGGGCTACCGCCCACCGACTATCACTGCATGCAGATCACCACGTGTGCTCTGACCGGAGCTTAACTCACAATAATGTCTCCTGCCCATTGTGGTCTAATGTCACAGCCGCATATTTTGTGATCCCAATTGCTGCCCATCTTGATAAGAATTGCCAAAACCATAAAGGAGCCAGGGTCCGCCCCCTTGTAAAAAAGCCTTCCCTGGACCCTACCTCCCCTAATAACTACCGCCAATCACTACCGCCCCCTTCCTTCTCAAGATTCTAGATAAAGCAGCCCACAACCAAATACAACACTACATAGAGTCTCACGCCATCAAGGTAAAAGGCAATCAGGTTTCCGCAAAGGCCACGGCACTGAAACAGCCCTCCTAGACCTTAAGAACCAAATAACCAAGATAACAGATACAGGCAAACCAGCCCTGCTACTACTATTAGAACTCTCAGCGTTCGATCTCGTTGATCATAAAATCCTCACCTCCCATCTCACCAACGCAGCTCAATTCTCCAAACAAGCCACCTCTTGGATAACCTCATTCTTAGAAGGCAGAGCCATGAAGGTCTTCTCAGATCGGACCAATGCTGCGCCAACCACCATCCACTGCAGAGTCCTCCAAGGTTCCTGCACAGCACCTACACTCTACAATCTACTCACAAAACCACTCTTCGACAAACTGGACTCCCTCAGCATAGCTTACACTAACTATGTCGATGATACACAAGTCCTCCTCCCGCTCACCGGTTCCTACGACTGAGACTCAACAGTTCTTCAAATATGCTCTTCCATTCAAGCTTGAATGGCAGCCAATGGACTTTGCCTCAATGGAGACAAGACTGAGATCCTCCTCCTAGGCCCAAAAGAAACTCTGTCCAAACTCAACCAACTATGTGGAAACTTTACCATAGACAACACCACTATCCCCGTCCCCTCATCGGTGAAGACTCTTGAAGTTTTCTTAGACTCTTCCCTGTCTATGTCACGACAAGTCAGTGCCATCGCCTCTGCATCAGCAAATACCACTAAACTCATTACAGCCATTAAACCATTCCTATCTAACCAAAATTGCCTCTCCATCGTTCGAGCCACCATTGGAGCTAAATCAGACTACTGGAATGCTCTCTTAGCAGGCACCTGAGCCAAAAACTTGAACACATTCCAAATAGTCCAAAAGAACGCACTCAGAGCAGCCCTTAGCATTGCCAAAAGAGACCACATCACCCAGGCCAGACGGTCCGCTCATTGGCTCCCTATTAAAGAGAGAATCACCTTCAAGACCCTCACCCTAACACATAAATGCTTAAGCCTCTCTGCCATGCCTTACTTATCTGAAACCATCACCAGAGAGTCCTCAGAGCGCCCCAAAAGAAGCTATTTCACCAACCAACTTCGCATACCACACATCAAAAGAGCCAAAGAAGAGGGGATTGGTTTTCCTCACATAGCTCCCAAACTCTGGAACGACCTGCCCATTGCCCTATGGGCCGACACCTCCATTACTGCTTTCCGCAAAGGCCTCAAAACCCTTCTATTCAACTAACCCACCCTCCCCCAACCTGTTTTCTGCATACTCCTCTACCACCTTAACCATGTATGTATTATCTGCCTCTCTCTCATGTAACTAAGCTTTTGTCTGTAACCAGCAATATTTTCTTACTGTCTGTAACAGCTCCACGATGCCTCCAGGCTGTTGTGCGCTTTATAAATGTTAATAAATAAATAATAAATAATAATTCAGAGTTGCCGATTGGGTCGCAGGGGAAGGAGATCTTCAGTTCTGAGTGTCTCAGCGAGATCTGATGTGTGGAGTGTCTTGGGGAGATTTGAAGTGCAGGGTGTCTCAGCGAAATTTGATATGTAGAGTGTCTTGGGGAGATTTGAAGTGCAGAGTGTCTCGGCATCATTAGGTGTGTGTGTCCACCATGCAATCACGGCACAGGGAATGTCATACTGACTGACAGAAGCTCCAGACCGCAGCTGAAAAAAACAATGCTCCCACGATCACAGGGAGCACTATGTTACCTGTAGAGACAACGACTCAATCATCCAGGTACTAAGTTGCAATTAGAGAGCCCTGGAGTGGGGCCTTATTCTCCAAGAGTGTGGGCACCAGCAGTGGCAGCACAACACTCCTGGAGGGAGGGACGTTTTGTTGTGTTAAGTTCTTACCTTAACGTGCCTGCAACTAAAGTTTTTTACTTCAATTTCAAGGTTTTTTTACTCACCTTAACGTCCCTGCAACTAAGGTTTTTCCCTTGAATTTCAAGGGTTTTATTATACCATCGATTTTTAGAACACTACCAGACCACTAGCCAGTGGGCACGGCCTTTGGTCATGCCCACTGTCCATTTTAAACACGACAAGACCCCTAGGTGGGCACGGCCGAACTCTACTAAACCACTAGCCATGGCCTTTGGCCATGGCCAGAGGTCACGGCCACTCTATATTTTAGAATGCCTGCAACCCATCGCTCAAAGACGTTCATCAATCACAAACTGATTTTGTCATGTTTTGTCAGTGGTAATTTTATGTATAAAAGATTGCAGGCTTTGAGAACTCACAATGTTTTAGGTAAAGCAAAGTCTGATTAAATAATTTGTCAAGAATCACATACTTTGGTAAAGCAGCGTACTACAAGCCCCTTGTTTTATGGCCAGTCTCTTGGTGAACGTTGTGATAAATCGTACAACCCCATCTAACCGCTTTTAAGCAGCACGGAAAAGGGAAAAACATATTAGGCTGCTTGAATAAAATATGCCCTGGTATTTTTGCCCCTGTAGCAGAAATCTAAAGCTGGCACCCATGAATATATGCTCAGTAAGTGAACATGTATCTTAAAGTGAAATATACAAATGTAGTTCAATTGACCTTTCCCTTAGAAGAAAGTGCGCGAAAAAAAAAATAATTGGACTTTTATTTTTTTTTAAGTAATTAACACCAGAAAAATAACCTGAGAGAGGAAATGTTCCATTAAACAGTGCATTAGTCAGCTCTAGATTAGACTATTGCAATTCTTTGGTCATGGGAATTCTAAAAGGGCAAATGCAGCATCTGCAGATTGCCCAAAAAGCAGCTCTTAGGCTCATTTATTCACTGCCTAAACGCTCGGCCATCTCTCGGTTTCAGAGAAATATCCCCTGGTTACCGGTACAGCAGAGGGTCCTGTTTAAAACCCCCTGCCTACCATTTAAATGAGTTCATGAGTTTTCCCCTCCATATCTTTCCTCAAAGATTGTTCCCTATCATCCAGATCGCTGTCTTCGACCCTTAGTACAACATCTTCTGGTGGTTCCACCATCGAGGTCTGTTTTGTGGGGCGATAGACGCTTCTCCTGTGCAGGTTCTTGAGCCTGGAATTCGCTGCCATATGATCTTTGGAAAATTAAATCCCTTTGTGAATTTAGAAAAAGTTGAAGACCATTATTTTTTAATAGTTGTTCGCCATGACTATCTGGCTTCCAGTACGGCTTTGTTTCATCGACCGTCATTTTTTCTGCAGGTGTTTTTACTAAAGCACTTTCCTGAAAAAAATCATTGAAATTTGGGGGGGTGTTCGGGAAAGGGCAGATAAGGGTTAGGGGGGCTGGAAACAGTTAAAAATAGGTGGTTTTGGGGTTTGGGGGGCAAACACGCCCAAAAATAAAACAAATGTTTTTTTGATGACTTTTTTCAGTAAAATGCATTCGTAAAAACACCCGTCATGAAAATGTCTGTCGATGATATGACATAGAACCCTGGCTTCCATTTCCTATTACTTATACCATCTGCACCCAGATGCACATTTTTTCTTGGTTCCAAAGGATCTGAACGTTACAAATTTCAAAATGAAATCAAATCAAATGCGTTGGCAAAGTATTAAAGGTGATCACCTTATAAACCCAGCAATTTGTCATGAAATGTTCCCTGTAAAACAAAATCCCAATATGAAACAAGTGCTTGTGGTCTTGTGGGTAAGCGTCTGCACTGGGAAAATGACAACCTGACTAAATTCCTGGTAGCTAAATACTTGAGCAAGATTGCTAACCTCAAAACAATTAAAGGGGTTGTGTCCATCCTCTGAAAAAAAGTTACGCTGTGCACCCAAATGTGTCCTTTACTTGTGCCCTGACAATCAGCCACAACCAGGGGTAAATACCTGCACCATTGTCCAGGATTGCAAATTCTGTTGACACATCATGGGCAAATACTCATGACTTACTTGCCCTCTCATTTCCCCTCCTCAGCCACATGTCTGGCTTCCAACAATGCACTGCTTTATAACCATAACTTGAAAAGTACACATACCATATTGTGACTCAAATATATAAATCACTATCCAACTATGTTATGCAAAAAGAACAAGTTACTTACACCCGGTAGCATTCTTTCAACTTGATTTCCCTCCCGCGTATTCCTCATCTTATGATATTATATCTTCCAGCTTCAGCTACTTCGGAAATATTTTTCGACTGAAGTCACTGTGCATCGATGCGGTCAACTGGATGTCCCTCGAGGGCTTCTATCCCTGAATTGACACCATCAACTGTATATATATAGCAGGCACAGTGAGTGCCCTTTGGCTTCAGTTCTGCTTTTTGCTCCACCAACACGATTGTGCGCTTTCACGCACTACTGCAATGTTGAGCACAAGGCTACCCACTTCTCAGGGCTACACTAGAAAGTTAGGGAATCACTACGAAAAGTTGTCTAATGCTCATACTTGCGTACCCTACGCACTTGCAGGGCCAATTGGCGCAAGGCCTAGTCGGAGCAAGAATGCAACTTACTTGGTATGAGCACGCAATGTCACCTGTCTCGCATGAACGTAGACAGGGCTGCCTCAGGTGCAATAGATTGTCTGAGCGGACATGCATGAATTATAGTAGGTGGCGTGCAATTGAAGGCTGTCCCCTGTTACGCTCACAACAGAATGAGTACAACCCTTTCGGGAAAGAAGCCAAGAGATAGCTTGCAGAGTTTAACCAGGTTTAATTGTACCAAATTCAAAAATATCAGCAAAGTTGTCTGCTGTTCGAGAATGTTGAGACTCCAGAATGAATGTTTATGCCTTTCGAGAGGCCACAGCGTCTGTAATTACATTGCATATAGGGTCATAATCGCACCAGTGATTCGTAAGACAGTATTCATGATTGTGCTGCTTTGTGGATGCCAGCCTACAATTAGTTTATTTTTCAGGCGTATTTCGAATTTCACGTGGGTCAGCCGGGCTCATCTCTCCATGGAGTGAAAGTTAGATCATGGGCTGATGCTTGTGGGAATGGAAGAAATTATTCAAGTCACACTGACGCATCTTGTCCGGTCTGTTTTATTATTGTGGCATTCTTTCCCAAAATCGAAACTCTCTGGCTTCAATCACTGAAAACAAGCTTCTATTGTTATTTGGCCTTGAGGGAAAGTCAGCACCTGCTAGGCTAGAAGGAATACCCACGAAAATTATAACATTTACTATATTGAAAGTGGGCATTGGAACATTTAGTTTCAATTTCTGTAATCTGTTATTTGGAGTGGACACTCTGCTTTACACCGAGAGAATTGAACTCCCAAACATTATGTAAGTTCAACCATACATAATATTTTTTGCAATTAAAAACGGCATTTGTGGTGATTGCATATTGAATAATTCAGCAACGTGTGAATGTGCGATTTGACAAAATTAATGGACACAATACGTTTTTATGTTGAATTATATTTATACCGCGGCATATTTAAAAAACCAAGTGCGTAACTCGCAGTTTGTATATGAGTCTAATAATAATTGTTATTTGTCTATAGTTTAAAGAGGAGTGAATAGCGGTTTGATTTTTTGGCTGATATTGCTACTGACATTGTTATGGGTTGTTAGCTTGAGCATATTGTGATGATTATTCATCGATGACCCATAACCACAACCTCTATGCAGGCTAGTGATATCTAAACCACTTTGTCCCGTGGAATATCCAGGTGTGCTATCAACGTTGCATTATTGTGCACCAGAAAGTAGGTGTGGGGGGCTGAACATTTTCCAAGGGAACTTGGTACGCTTTTCAATCCATAATATTCCCAGTTCCGCTATAATACCACCTGTCTGTGGTTCCCAATATCCATCAGGTTCTCCATCCCATTGGGATCTTTACCTACTTCACAGCGCTAACCTTTCATGCACATCGTGGTCTCAAATACTCCCCCATGTTGTCATGTATATGTTCATTATGTGTGGTTTGTGTTCATGATTAGATTTAATCCGGTGCTGAATTACAGGGTAAATCAATAAATTTGAATAAAGAACAGCTACTAAAATATATTTTTATTCTATTATCTACACAGATATATTGTACCATTCTGTGAATGTCATAGTTTCCTGCTACTGTTGGATGGATTCTTCAATCAACAATGGCAGATAGCCCAAACAGAGCTCTTTGCATTACCATCATGTGAGATGACAGACAGGGACCGATATGCCTTTTGGCGTTACCAGCGACAGGGAGCAACCTGTCTTCATTTCCGGTGTAGCAAGATGCTGATACAAAAGCGTTGCGATTGAAAGTGCATTGAATCCATATCTTCTCACGAAAGGAAGTTTTGCTGGTGTAACATAAGGATACACACCAATTGGTCTTTGATCGCAATCAGCAGATCATGAGAACGTTACAAACAACATTCGATGCATGCAATGCTCGCTAGCTATAACTTTTATTGCAAAAACATATAGTTCATTTTGCGGACTTAATGTGGTTTTGGGACCATTCTTTGATAAATAAAAGCACTTGCTACATTGCAGACTAATGATGTTTTCTTTAAAAATATAGTTTTCCTATCTGATTTGAGACGCATTGTGAGAGGATGTGTGTGTTTATCTTCCTGCTTCTGCGTTAACTGTCATTATGGCATCGGTGATGACTGGGCGTTTGTCTATGCTACCCATTAACGTCATGAAAATAGGTGGAACATATAATTTGGAATAGTATGTCAGCTTCAGGGGTGGGCAATCTGTATTCTTGCCGCGAGCACCCTTGAAGTTAAGGCAATGCCTCAACTAATAAGATTAGCACAAGGTGGCCACGCCCAACCCATTGTTTTCACATGTGTAAAAGTGAGGAAAACTAAGGTAAAATGCATAGGAAATGTTTTTAAGTTCAATTAGAGTATGCGTAAAAATACATGGCCGAACGATTCAGACAATAACATTTTTGAGCGCACTTACCCCTTTAACTGTTCACCTGGGACTGACAGAGTATGAGGGAACAATGCCTACACGTGTTAAGCAAAGCACTAGTTTTGTCATGAGGAAGCAAGAATTGCTGCACTCTTCAGCTGCCCACACCTTCAACCCCTGTTAACCTTGCTGTGACTTAGGAAAATTAGAAGAATGAGGGTAAATGAGGGGAGGAGAAAGTGGTGACAGTCTATGCTGCTTCTCCTCCAAAGACTGGACTCCAATCACCAAATCAAGCATGCAAGAATTTTTTTAAATAAAACAAACTATATTATTTTACAGAAAAGTCCTTTTAGCTGAGAAACATTTATTTTGCTTCCAATATAGAAAAAACATGGTTGTTGAGAATTCGCGGATCTAGTAATTGTATCGTGAAGAGTGGGTTCAATGCCCACTGTGTTTTTTAAAGCCCTGGATGCGCAGTGTTGAAAATAAATGCTAATTGCTTCTTGAGAAAGTATTTTGCTGCTCCCGCTCAGACAGGAGCACCAAGGCCTATCCAGAGCTGTAGGCATATTTTCAAGGTGCTCCTTCTAATGCAGGACTGTGAATTTGAGGATTACCTTGGCATAGGATGGCAGCGCCTCTCATACTATGCCCTCCAATTGGTAACCAGGCACATAAAGGAGCATTCAGGTATGCAGCTAATGCACGATGACAGGACTTGCCCGTGTCAGCGTAATGCCCAGGCAGATGTTACTATTCCAGGCATATCTTGACATCATTGTGGAACCTGAGGTGGTATTTCACATACAACAACCCGGAAATGGGCAGGTCTGGATATTAGGAAGCTTTCTTGCTGTGTATTGGTGCAACTTGCCGCTGCATTCCCTTTGACTTGTAGAACCTGCGCTCAAAGCCCTAACATGCATTAAAACAAGCCGTACAGCACACCCCAGAATGATCCGACGCAATGTATTTATTTGGCGTTTTTTAACAAGTTTCCAGTGGTGACACTTAAATTGTTGGAGGGTACACATTCTCGTCTCTGAAAATGAGGAACATTGTGCTTTTTGAAGTGTAAAACACAGAGGTTTGCCTCCTTGAAATCACAATATAGGGTTGTTTTTTGTGTGCAGATTTCTTTGAAGTTTCATCTTTTATCACTGGGCTGGGGCAGACACAAGTGTGAAATCGAGAGTGCTAATGGCCCCTTCATGGCAAGTCACAGCGCACTGGGGAAGGGCCATCGGCATTCCAAAGCCCCTCATTCTGTGTATACTGCACAGTAAATGCCTGCATCCCATAAGCCTCCATTGTTTTTTAGCTACTCTTTGATGTGTCTTAATTGACATGAAAACAGTGAGGTAATAATGCATACACACTTGCACATTTTATTCAGAAGATGCTTGTGTGAAACAATTCTCTGAGTGAAGACACGTAGGGCAATACACAGAGATGTCTGGTGGTCTTGCAGTTTAGAAAATGTCAGCCATCAGGGTGTGGCAACTGTTTATGGACTCCTTGATTTCGTGAATAAGGGGTGTTTAAAATGAATGTTGAAAACAAGGAAAGGGAGTGTTTTAGAGAGAAAGAGGTGAACAAAACATTTACAAGTGAAAGTGGTACTGCAAGAAGAGGAGTTTGTAAGAAGCACCCGTGATGTTCGTTCTACGGGAAGATAGCTCAGGGGCAACATGCTCTCCTTGGAAGCAAGACAACACGGAGCTATGCAGGTTTGATCCCCGGATCCACGCTTAGAAGCCTCTGGGTATTAAGTGCGTTATAAATAACCTATCATATCATATGAGATGCCTATTATATTTTTCCAGACTAAAAGATTTGCAAGCAAGCACATCTGCTGTGAGTTATGGGTGTCTCAAAAATCCTGTTTTGCATAGTGGAAAACCTTACTTTAAAAAAAGCGTTCTTCAGCAGTGTGGGTGTGGTAACAACGGATTATAATTATAAAAATAGAATTATAATGTAACGCCTGCCTATGGCCCAGGGATCCGGCAGCATGTCTTTGATAACACAGTGTTGCCAAGTGGCTGTGTCGTCACAGTCAGTTCCCCAGTCCTGTTTCTTGTGACTGCAGCACTCTGCATGCTGCCAGGTGCTGCCTCACACCGTACACGCGCTGGATGAGAAAGGTGGGAATGCAGGGTCTAGAATCCACACTGCTGGTGCCCAAACCAGCAGGACTAGCTGGAGAGGACTAGCTGGAGGTGGACCTCCCACCACAGGGCCAGCTGTCAGCTATGACAAGAACATTGTTTACTTCCACGGATTTTTGCTGTTTCAAAACACTGTTAAAAAGAAGAAAAAAACAGGCGTTTCTTGCTCCCAGCTCAATGACGCTCCGTTTTGTGCACCCCGAAAGATGAAGGATTGAGTAGACGGACTATATCAAGGGCTCGTTTATTACACACAGGTGAAAGAAACAACGGCGAAAATATCCCACTGTGTATTTTGTCTCAATCGCAGGCCTATAATGCGTCACTTGTGAAAATAATGAATTAAATAACGGACTTGCCAACCCAGTACATGATTGTTACCCCGACTGTTAATCAAGACGTTGTATTGCACGAAGGGGAAACGGTAGATTTTCTATCCAGCATTGCCATCTAGTGGCAGGAAAGTGTGATAGTTCATGACCATTGTAAGGCAATACAAAAAGGCCTTCTTGACTTGTGGAGGAAGGAACTCAACTCCGCGCATGTTTATCTCATATTGTTGTAGTACTTAGGGAAAACATTTTTTAAAAATAAGGACAAATAGCGACAAGCCAATTTAATGGATAGTGGAAAAGCGACTGAAATCTGAAACATACTGCAATGTCGATATGATATAAATCATTGACAGGACAAGGGAGGGAAGACAGGGGAAGCCAAACCATCTTACTAGGCCTTGTTTCATTCATGTCATGCAAAGAAGTGCAAGGGGAAAGGGAGGGGGAAGTGCAAGGTGTGGGGAAACAGGGCAGCAATGCTCGTGGTAAGTGTAGCCAGGGCAGCGCAGATCTGGGTAGTGCATGGAGGACAAGGGACTGTAGGGTTACAAAGCGCCTAAGTGCGTGGTAGGCCCAGAGGCAGTGCAAGGGTGACTGATCAAAAAAGAGCCTGGTACCCAGTTAGACTCGGAGGGTAGCCAAGCAACCAGTCAGTAAAGCAGACAGGTAGGTCAGCAGGGGAGGGAGAGAGAAAGCAGAGGAACTTCAGGTGGTCTGGCTAAAGTTTGAGAAGGGCGGAGAGGCTATTACAGAGGGAGGCAATTCAGAAGAGAGAGATCTACCCCCACTCTGTGCCTGAAGAAGCGTCTAACCCTTAGAGAGTTGGAGGTAGCTGAGGGAAGGGTTCGAGTGGGATGGTATTTTGGAAGAGAGCGTTGGGTGTATTGCGGGCGCCGGCCCCAGTAAGCCTTGTGGACAATGAAAATGGTCTTGAACTTGATCCTTGCAGGCTCTGGGAGCCAGTGTAGAAATTGCACGACTGGAGAGTTATGGTCCCTGGGCTTGAGGCCAAGGATAAGTCTTGCAGTCCTGTTCTGGGTTAGTTGCAGAGGGCGGAGAGTATAGGCAGGCAGATTAAGAAAGAGGTTGTTGCAATAGTCTAGCCTAGAGAGCACCAGGGCTCTGGAGACAGTGAAATTCTGCGGGAAGGTGAGAAAGGGAAGAATACCTCTGAGGAGGTGCAGCTGGTAGTGGGCCTTCTTGGTAAGGTCTGTGATGTGAGGAGAGAAGGAGAGAGCAGAGTAGAAGATGACACCAAGGTGTTTAGCATCATAGGAAGGCGAAGGAAGAGGGCCCAAGGAGGGGCGCCAGAGTGAGAGAGGGAAAATGGGAGTAGAGGTCTCAATGAGAAGGATCTCACTCTTACTGGCACTAAGGCAGAGATCACTGGAGGCTCATCAATCCTGAATCGCGGATAGACAGTCAGGAATGAGCGAGGGAGGAGAGGAGGCTGAGGGGAACCTGAAGGAAAGCTGAGTCATTCGTATAACACTGAAAGTTAGAGGAGAAGCTAGAGCTCAGGTGTGCTAAAGGGGCCAAGTAGAAGTTGAAAAACCAGGGAAAGAGGATAGAACCGTGTGGAATTCCATAGGTAGAGAGAGAGGTGGCAGAAAGAAAGGGACCAAGTTGGGCATGGGAGGGACGGTCCAAGAGGAAGGAGGTTAGCCATTCCAGGGCCTGATCCGTGATGCCCAGGTTCTCACAGAGTCGACTGATCAGGATGGCGTGTATGACCATGTCGAAATCAGAGGAAAGATCAAGGAGAATGAGGACAGAAGGAATGCTGGAATCAAGGTTAGAGAGCAGGGTGTTCAGGAGAGCAGTTTTCATGCTTCTGGCAGTTCTTAAGCCAGACTGGTGGTCATGGAGACAACCAACAAATTCATTGTGGAGAGTAAGCTGGGAGATTGCCAGCTTTTCCAAGAGTCTGCCCAGGAAAGGGGTGATGGAGTTTGGACGATAGTTTGACTTGCAGGTAGGATCGGCAGATGGCTTCTTGAGGAGGGAGTGCACAAGGGAGTGCTTAAGGGGAGAGGGGAAAGTTCCAGTAGTGAAAGAGTGATTACAGAAATCGGGCAAGGCTGGAGCGAGGGTTTCAATATGGTCCTTGATGGTTGTGGAGGAGCAGGGGAGCACCTGTTGGACGACACTTTCATAGATAAGACTTGTCTAGAAACCTTGTCAGGTGTTATCAGAGAGAGAGAGGAGAAAGGAGGAGGAGAGTGAGAGATGGCCAAAGGGGGGCCGAGAGTGGAAGAGGGAGGGGAGATAGCGGACAGGATGTCCTGAGTTTTAGCAGAGAAGTCAGATGCCAGAGCCATACAGAGGTCCTGGGAGAGAACAGGAGAAATAGAGGCTGCAACAGGTTAGTACCACCGATGGAAGAGTACCACCCAGTGCCTTAAGTGGCACTGGAAAATGAGCCAGGGCTCATAAAGGGGGTGGGGCCTAATGGCTGGCGCTCGCCTGCCAGCTCATTCGGTCACGGCCCCTTGATGAGCCATTGCTGAATGGGCTACAGGCACCTCCACCAGGCAGCCTTTTGTAGAGATCAGAATCCTCTCCCACCCCACGGCAGAGGGTGCTGAACTCTGCATTTATTTGCTAAAGGCTTGCCTGGTAGGGGACAGCGCCTCACTTTTTCAGACTTAATGGTGGTGCTGCCCCTCGCCAGGCTGGGGAGGGACAGCAACACCATTAAGGCTGAAAAGGTGAAGCTGCTGGAAACTGAGGTATTTTTTCTAAAGCCTGGAACTCCTGCGAAAGAGTGGGAGCTTCAGGCTTTAGAAGAAAAGGCTTCTGCTTCCAGCGGCCTCACCTTTTTCCATAATGGCGGTGCTGGGCCATGGGCATCTCTTGCTTCACGGGAAGCCTCAAAGGTGCGGCACCCACATCATGGATTAAAGGCATTTTTTTCTGAATCCTGAACTTCTGGAGCATGAGCGAGAGCCTCAGGCTATAGAAAAAAAAACTTGTCCTGTAGTGGCTGGGACTGCCATGGGACATTATTGAGCCCTGGCGGGGTCCCACCTCAGAATAGCGCCGGTCCACTTAAAGCCCTTGTACCACCATAATAGGCGCTCCGGTCATGCTAGTGTAATGACCCATTCATACAATGAACTATGCAAAAAGCACTTGGCCGAGACTTGTTAACTGCCCAACAAATCGCACCTTTGCCTGGGATGGCCCACAGATGGATAAAATGACATTTGTGTAGAGGTTGGCTGCTGGGGGCAGAATTATTTAGTCTGTGTACACATTTTTTCATAGCATGAACCAGCCCTTAACTACAGGCTCGTAGTGGCCTACAGAGCAATAAAGAAATGCCCAAAGGGCAGTGGTAGCTGGTGAATTTGTTTACTGTTTGGGTGTACATATTCGGCAAAAATATGCCAGAGCATCCGAGTGTAGCGAGGGAGCTCAGACCAACCAAGGGAAGTTTCGGGGTTTCTCCCCCCATGAAATGATTTTTAATAATGGGTTAAAAGTTATAGTAGACACTTTTTGTGAAAAATCGGGTAAAAAGTCAGACAGTTTGCAATCAGTTGTGTAGGGTAACTCATGAACTAATACAGTAGATGCAAGTCATCAACAGTGCACTGGAGCATTTCCTAATGTATTTTCATGATGCGTTTCGCCATAATATATGCCAGTAAAAACATTTTCACTCTGGCTGTGCCCTCATCCATGGTGGTTGCATCTACATATGCCATTATTGCCATATGCGACCATACTCATGTTTGCTTTGCGCATAATTCCTATAATTATACTATAAGAAAACATGTCCAAGACATATATGCCAGTACCTGCACATAATAACATGCGCCTGTTGGCTTTGCCAGTGAAAGCCATGCCGCAATAACAAAACATGTACAAGCTGGCTGCTCCAATGTAGGCCATTCTAGACACGTAATGACTGTTATGATGCTTGCTTTATCACAGAGAGATGCCCAGTCCTAAATGT
The DNA here is from genome assembly GCF_040938575.1 of Ambystoma mexicanum. Taxonomy (NCBI): domain Eukaryota; kingdom Metazoa; phylum Chordata; class Amphibia; order Caudata; family Ambystomatidae; genus Ambystoma; species Ambystoma mexicanum. The sequence goes on from NC_090937.1 coordinate 992,410,703, forward strand.
CATGCCACAATAGGAAATGGCTAGACTGGCTGCACCAAAATAACAGCCTAGCAGTGTAATTAAACGTATCAAGCTAGCTTGATCATAAATGGCCAGTAAAATATACCTCCTCTTTGCCCCCCTTCCCTGAGCAAATCAGCATCCCGGGCTGGCAAAAACCCAATGCAAGCACACGCACAGTCTCTTGCTCATTGAAACACACATTCAAGCAGCATTCACTCTTGATTCACAAACTGCATTTACACAGTATTCACTTATTCATTCACACATGCACCTATACACTTGCTTCATCACATACTCATTCAAGCACAAATTCACACAGTATTCACTCGCTCATTCACATAGCATTCAAACAGCATTCACCCATACACCCTTAGACTATACACTCGCTCATTCACACGTACCCACAACCCATACATCATAGACTTGCTAAATCACACATGTATATATGCAGACACAACAGCATATATACACATCATACATTAAAAAACTGAACACCTCCCTTCGGCACCCGTCTGTATGCTTCTCCTGCCTAGACGATGCCTCTCTTGATGAGGGCCTCTCGAGCCTCTCGAGCACAGGAACAGAAACCAGTAAACCCAGCGCACTTCCTGTTTCTTGCACATGCGTGCAAGAGCTGGAGTGCCAAATTGTCAGCTCCCCAATCAATTTGAATATGCAGCGAGGTGCAGTAGCGCCCCTCATACATTCAGACATGCAATTCCCCAGCTTGCCTCCCCAATGGGCTATGTAAAGCTGGGGATACAAAACACCTTCAACCTTGCACGGTACATGGGAAACAGAAAATATCAAAGGGAGACCAGGATTCCCTTTGACAGTTTAAGCCGCGGTTCCTCCATAATGGTCAAGGGTATGGTTGGGTCGGCACCCCCTCGCACATTATGGACGAGCCACCCCTGCAATCTGGCTGGTTGTGTGCGCACATTTCATGACTTGGTGGACTGTGCAGATGGCAGAATTCACCAAAGGTGCTGAACCAATGTTCTTTCAAATGCACCGTTTACCCGAACATTGTCACAATAATGCATTGCAAGATGCAACTCAAGCCCATTTTCTTGAAAATGAATGAATGAACATTTGCCCCTATGAGCAGCTTTTTTTGTGCTTGGGCCTATTTTTGTGTCAGCGTCTGGCCCCGTGCACATGGATACAGGTAGCACTCAAAAGAGAAAGATTAAAACTTTTTTTGCAGAACCAGTGCTTTACAACTAATTGACATATTGCGGACATGTACTTGTTGTAATGTGGCTGTAAGTGTGGGAGTGTATGCAGAGTGAGAGTCCTTGTAGAATGTTAGCTGGTGTGTGCAACCTGGGGAACCATGGGGTTCCAAGGAAGGCAGGTAGGGGACTTGGAGCGGAGACAGGAACCAGGATGGATGCTCGTGGCCTATTCTACCACCTCTAACCTATGTAACCTGTAGCTAAGAAGAAATAAAGTATCCAGATATTTTGCACTTATCTGGGTCTGTCTGGTTCCTGTTCCTGCATTACACTGACCAGTATTTTTCACTTGAGATATTTCATTCAACGCTGCCTGGCAACAGATTCACGCTAGAGGGCAGCAGTTGATATCTTTTATGTTTCTTGGATCTGCCGAGCTTGATGGGGACTCTCGTATGGCTTATTGGTGCATTTGAAGTTGCTTAGGTATGTGCATTCTAGGAGGCCAAATGTCGCAGATAGCAGGAGGTTGCCTCGACAACAACAACAAAACCTCGTAATTTAACATGATGATGTCCGGTGATTTCTGAATGTACCTGCCCAGTTTTTGACAAGAAGGATTCGCAAGGTTTACTTTTACCTGAACAGTAAAAAAAAAACACATCTTCACTAAAATCTCTACTTTGAATTAGAGATTCATCGAGTAAGAATTAGGCTGCGAAAACGAGTCTCTGTGGTCAAGAGCCAGGCCTCATCGCAACCCCTGCTGAGGGTCATTTATATAGAACCTTCGAATGCTTTCCCCCTCTGTCTTTGTGGTGGAAGGTGTGACCATGCAGCACTGTACACTATTTCTTGCCATAGTAATAAGATTTGGCTTAATTGTACACTGCGAGGGCTGGAAGTTCCAAAGAAAGTATTTGCTGTGGTTATGGCGATTGGCCATCTCGCGTGTACTCTGCGGCCATCGCATCTCATTGCCATCTGCATGCTTTGACACCTGAAAGTTATGGCATGCAGGCGTGGTCTGGCCTAGCAGGAACTCTGGAGATTTCCCGGCAGGCCTCTACACCATGGGCCTCTTTTGTGTGGTAATCTATTTTATTTTCAAATGTTCTCATAGGAAAAGGGTTGGTCTTGCTGAAAATGTGTAATATGGGGCCACTTTTAAACGTATTTCCAGGGCCTCTTTTGGTTCCCAGTCCACCTCTGATGGCATGTTACTGGTATTTATGCGTTACTGGCACTCTGGCAGATCTTGTGGACGGAAGTAGGTGGCAAGACAAACACACACTTTCTCTCTCTGATAATTACACAATTCAGGTCGATGAAAGCACCCAGATAGGCAGCCCCACAGGCCAGCAGACAGGAGATGCCGATGCCGGCCAGATGCTCTAAACCAAGAACACAGGTGGCATGGAACCGGTGGTGCAGGCCGACAGAGTGTTGCCACGGGAAAGGGTACACTACAGGATCTGCCAGGTGGGCATATGGTATGCCCTGGTTAAATAGGGTGCCTTGCAGGCTTCAAAACCCACTTATACCAGTGCTCACCATTTGCGTGTTTGGGTTCTTCCTCATAAAATCTCCAGGTTGACACATGCTGCAAGGGTTGGTGTTCTATAACCTGATTACAGAACCAGTGGGAACTCTTGTGAGCACTGCTTGCGTCACTGAGTCCTGGCATGCAGAGAGCAGCCATAGCCAAATGGAGATTCTACAAATGTGCCTGACAACAATATGTAGGTGTCTAGTTAGTATCTAAGGTTAAGCCATCAAATCTGGGCTGTAGAATGCTATGTCATTAGGATTTATACCATGCACAGCTGCCATTTGCATGGTCGCCAGGGGTGCACTGGCTTTTAGGGAACACTGGAGATTTCCCAGCAGGCCTCTGCATCCTGGGCCTCTTTTAGGTTGTTACCTATTTTATTTCCAAATGTTCGCATAGGAAAAGGTCGGGACTTGCTGATAACGTCTAATATGAGGCCACTTTAAAACTTATTTCCAGGGCCTCTTTTTTTTATCTCACTCCACCTCTAATGGTCGTCAGGTGCTCTGGCAGATGTGAAAGTGGGAGGGTTTGGTTAGTTGGGAGGAAAGGGCAAATCAAGATTGATGTGATTTGTGTTGATGGTGCAGATAGGAAGCACCCTGAGATTTGCCTGTATTGCTGCGTTAATGTGTGATGTGTTAGAAGCATCGAAGGGCTTGTGTACAGAGAGGAAACCTTGTGTTTTCAGTGTGAATGTATGTTGACCATGGGCTAGGTCTGTCAGTTGGTGTTGGGGTGTGGAGTTGTGTTGTTTGGTGTCCGGCTCAAGGTCTTTATGTATGGGTGTATATTTGCATGTATGGGTGGCTAGTTTGAGTTTGTGTGTGGTAAAGTGTTAGGAGCTTCAAGGGGTTTTTGTACAGAAAGGAAACCTTGTGTAAATATGTGTTGATCACAGGCTAGGTCTGTCAGTTGGTGTTGCGGTGTAGAGTTTTGTTGTTCGGTGTCTAGGGGAAGGTGTGTAAAGGCGTGCATGGGTGGCTAGTTTGAGTTTGTCTGTAGTAAAATCGAGTGTTTCAGTGTTAGTAAACAGGCAGTGTGTGGTCCTGGTATTTGCATCGGGGTCAAAGGTGGTGGGCTTCTTTGAATTTGTAGAGGGGATATGTGCTGTGTTGCATTTTATTGTAATAAAGAAAAAGGGGGCGTTTTAGCGTATTTTATTCTAGTCATTGGTCGCGTTTGTTCTATGCTTGCCATGAGTGGATTTGGAAATGGGCGATCAGGAGCCAGTGTGGCCTTCTCTCAGGGTGTGTCTATGTGTATGAGGTGCTCGATTGAGAGGTGTTGTTCCTGCTTTTTGCTGAGTCGCTGTCTAATTTCAGTTGATTATGTGTTGAAAAGCCAGGTTTTTAGCTTTTTTTGTGAATTTCAGTGATCCTGTCATGTGGGAATTTCCATTGGCTGCGTGTTGTAAAGTTTAGCCACCACAGTACATAAAGCAGAGCCTCTGTGTCTTTCTCTGCAGAATCTCCTGGTTACTAGTAGCAGATCATACCTGATCATACCAGCTCTCTAGGTAGTTGGTAATGCAACATTACTCTTTGATTGTGCCTTGTGACCTGGGGGGGGGGGGCTCTGTGGGTGGTGCAGATATCCATAAGGAGGATAGTTCTTGTGATTGCTAGCCAGTGTTATGTTCCCTCCTGTTGAGTTTGAGCATTAGTCTAGCCGCAGTGCTTTGGATCAGATGCTGATTCTTGAGGGATAGTCCTGCACACCTGGACAAATGCTGTTAGCATAATGAATTCTTGAGAGAACCAGCATTATGACAGCCAATGTTCCGTGCGGGAAAGTGAGATAAGGCAGCGTCTGTTTCATGGAGCAGAGATGGTAAAAGCACTATTTGACTGTTACGTTGACTTGTGAATCCAGCGTGAGGATGTTGACCATTAATACACGCTTGATCGCTTTGGGTGCCCATTCCCAAGGGCCATGATAGAGGTGATTCAGGGGCGGCGGGGGGCCCGAATATCATTACTTCTGTTTGGTCTGGGTGGGGTTTTAGGTTGCAAGTGGTCATCCATTCGCTAACTTGTGTGAGGGCAGTTGCTGAGGGCGGTGCTGCAGCTTTCCTCACCAGTGTTTTTGAATAAGACTTTAGTGTCATCAGTTGTAACAAGTGAGCCCCTATGTTTTTATGATCATCATCAATAGATGCTTGAGAGATGCAGTAACAGGTTCGATCCTTCAGGGACTCCACACGGTATGGTCCGTGGCATCTATCTGTAAGGGGAAAGCCGGGAGATATATGTCCTGTCCGTTAAGAAGGGTGTCATTCATTGTGAAGGGGGGGTTCTAGAGTCTGCTTTCTTTGAGCTATCTGATTATTGTATTGTGGTTGACTGTTGAAAGTCACTTAGATGTCAAGGAGTTTGAGTGCTGCGGTTGTGTTTGCATCCAGGTATATTTTCAGGGCATCCTAGATGGACACTAGTCCCGAATCTGATGCCTCCCATATGTCAAAACAGACTTGTGAGTGATCTGATAGTTTATACATGCTACACATATTGGCTCCTTACATAGCTCCATATAATTCTGGCTGAATACAGTATTCTTGAGGTCAGTGATTGGAGGACTCTTCTAGGTCTTCAGCTGTGTTTATTTTTAGAAGCGCTTTGACATAGATAGTCATAAATACTTTTGATATCATTCTTGTTTCAAGTGAGCAGTTCACCAGATTGTAAATAGAGTGCTGGTGTTTCTAGGTTGATGACCTCTTTGTAAATATCTGAAGGATCCGGTGTCAATCTGAGAGTTGGCTTTGTTGCTTAGTTTCATTAAATATTTGAAGTGTAGTTCAGATAGAGATTCATACCTGTTCATCAGAGGGGTTGTGAGGAAATTGTCGTTGCCAGGGATTTTATTGTTAATTGCTTTAGTTTATGCTGCATTGATTGACTGTTGTGGTGGCTGGTGCATTTATTATTTTGAGGGGCATAAATGTTAATTGCGAATATGTGGGAGCCTGAAACAAGCAGGGGGGATTCGGAGGGACTCTCCCTCCGAGAATATTTTTAAAATAATGGGTTGAAATGGTGCATTTTGCAGTACACTTTCTTTGAAGAATTTGGTAAAAAGCTACACCATTTGCAACTAGTTTTGTATGGTAGCACATGAAACAAAATCCAATAGATGCAAGTCACCAAAAGTAAACCGGAGCCTTTTCCAATGCATTTCCATGATACCTTTACCCACAACATATGCCAGTATAGAAACATTATTATGCTGGCTTTGGCCATAGATGTCCATGCAGGATGCACCACCATATGGTAGTATTATCATATATGTACTTGCTCCTGTTGACTTTGCCAGTACAAAATCTCATGCCACAATAATAAAGCATGTCCAGACTGGCTGCACTAATGAAGGCCAGGCTAGCTACATAATAACATGTATCATGTTTGCTTTATGATTGATGTCCACTAAAAAATGTCATGCCACAATAAGAATACACAACTAGACTTTATTACCAATCTAGGACAAGCTAGTCACGTAATAACACAAATCATGGTTGCTTTACCATTGATGCCTAGTAAAGAAAATGCCTTACCATAGTAAGAACGTATATCCAGACTGGCTGAACCAATTAAGGCCAATTTAGCAATGTTATAACACACATCTTGTTGGCTTTACTCTTTATGGCTATTATAAAATGCCATACTAGAGTAAGAAAATATGTGCTAACACCCACCAATCCCCAACCAGGCACACACACGCATTGACACAGAAGTTGTTCACACATTCACTCTCTCATTGACACAAAAACCCATACCGCAATTATACACATCCACACGTGCACCCATACAGCATTCGTACACTCTTTGATTCACATGCATACTTTAACAACAGACACTCTCTCATTCACACATGCACCCAACCCACACTCTCTGATTCATGCACACACACTTACACAAACCCAGGCATGCACCCATACATACATACTTTTCCTTACCTGCAGCCCGGATCTGGAATCTGCCTGACATGATAGCCCTCGGCCTCTTGTACAGCGCGCAACAGGAACCAGGAAGCAGAGCGAGCTTGCTGGTTCCTGAAGACAGGCATGGTGGAGACAGAGTGCCTCCTTCATGCTGCCCCAGGTGGCCTGAATGTGCAGGGAGGCACACGATTACCCCAGGCGCATTCATGCCTACAGTACTTACTTCAACCTGCATCTCCAGTGGGCCATGGAAGGCTGGGGTCTGCATTGTGCTGAGAAATTTGAGGTTTCTCATCTCATTCATGATTTGATTAAAGTTATTTAATTAAGCAATAAGTCCCTCGCAGGAGGGGCATTACCACTTTAGGTAAGCCCCAGGGCCCACTTAACGAAGGCCCTGGGGCTTTACCTGAAGTGGTTATGCCCCCCATGCAAGAGCGTATTGCTATTAGTACCCCGGCCTGTAAGAATGGGGTACTAAAAGCATTTTAAAAATGGCCACTGGGCAAGGGAAAACGAAGTCTGTTTTCCCTCTCCATGGCAGCCATTGAAAAAAGTTTTTTAAAAAATGGCTGCCATGGAAACTGGGGAATGGACTACATGTAGTCCCCTCTCTCTGTCCATGGTGCTCATTATAAAAGTTTTTTTTTAAAATGACTGCCATGGCAAGGAAGACGGGACTACGTGTTGTCCCTTCTTCCTTTCCATGACGGCCTGTCACCAATCAGGGGCAGACGTGCCGGGGACAGATATGTTGCCGGCACGTCCACTCCCAAAATTGACTTTAAAGAAGGTAAGTGGGGTTTGGGGGTGGGGACGGAATTCTGTGGATGGGAGAACTGGGAGGTGGAGGGGTTGGGGGACCACACTTACCTCGTTCCTTGGCGGGGGAAGATGGCGGCCTCCAGCCACGAGGCAGCTTGGAGCAGGGGGAACCGCTGGTAATGCCCCCGTTCCGAGAATTTTCATTGGCTGAGAGGCTGCCAGACACCCACGTCCGGCACTAATAGGTAATAGGGTGAGGGGCAATACTGACATGTTCAGTGTAGTAAAGTTTTGAGGCTTTTAGGATTTCTGCTTTGTAGTGGCAGATCTGTCTTTGGTAGGCTTCTGTGACTTGTTGGTTACAGTGCTTCCAGCATATTTATCTAGTATTCGGTTTCCATTTTTCAGGTTTCTTAGATGTGATGTGAACCATCTTGCTACCGTCTTCTTTCCAAGATGGTGATACATTTTAATGCTGTGAGGATATTTAGAATTTTATTTATTTTGTTCTTCTTTTTTTCTTATTGTTCTCATTCTTTCAGTTCTTTTTAAGAGGAGACAGAGTTGCGGCTGGGAGGATTGATGACTTGTTTTTCAGTATATCCTTGCATTATTTTCAGTCCATTATATGATTGAGATATATGGGTTTAGTGAATTATTCTAATGTTATTTCATAATCACTTTCAGATGTTTTTCCTGATGAAGGATTTGCATCCGAAATGCATTGGACTCGCATCTGGGCTGGTGTCTATCACTAAACAGAGATTTTTTAACAAGACTTTTAAAAGCACTTTTCTAGGTTTTGAAGATTGCATGGGGGCCATTAAGGTATATTTGCTCTATTACATCTTGAATTTATTTTTGGAATCAAATGTGTAGGGTTACTACTAGGAGTCACCCAGTTTACAGTAAAGTGTACCAGGTCCATGTTTACCGCCTCCTCTTTCACAAGCCCATTTAACTTGGATGAGTTTAAAAATATTGGAGATGGATTTGTAGTCATCCAATAATCATGATTTCATTACGAAGAGCATGTTGGTCCCTCGTTTGTGAAGATTTTCCAGAAACTCTATCTGTGTGTGGAGATCAGGATGCAGAGTATATTGTCTTCTGCCTTTGGGTTCCAACTTAGTGTCATTGGCTATTCTGGTATGGTTCTGTCTTCACGGTAGATATCAGTGTCTAGTGTGTCATGTGGTTGGTTGCTTGTGGCGTTGGGCACCTTGCCAAGGCTGTTGCTCATTTGATAAACAGGTCCAGAAGGTTACGAGTTGGGTCATTTAGTTTCCTGACTGTTTGGGGGTGGCTGGTAAATCTGTGGTGGTGAAAGATGGGTATAGGTGAAGGGTTTTTCTTAGGACTATGTGATCTTGAATAGCTGTGCAGTGATAGGCAGGTGCCGCTTCATAAATGGATACACTAGGGCTATTTTCATGAATTGATGGCATCTCAAGTTGATTGATTGATTGATTGAAATTTTATTTCTATCGCGCTCGTACACAAGTGTTTCAGAGCGCGACAAGGCAAGGGAGGGGAACGGGGGAGAACAAAACAGCGATCTTACTAGGCCCAGTGACATTGAGAACGTGCAAGTTCTCAATGGACTAGGGACTTCACTTTGTTGGAAGACTTTTTTGCAGAGAGGCGGCAACTTCAGAAATGAGATGGCTACACTAATAACAAGGGTCCCAAACTTTGCAATGCATGCATAGTGCCCTATTTGAACCCATCCCACGTTTCAAGTTTAAAATCTACAGTAAAAGATGGACATAACACTTCCAAAGGTATCATAGACAGACAACTAAGTAGGACATACAGGTTGTGTATTAAAAGTAAAGCAACGCACATTCATCAGTGTCCCCACTATCCTTCCTGCCTACAGTACTTGCCATTGAAATGTGTAAAATTGCCCAACACCCGAACCACTTTTTAGCATGAAACGAGAGCCTTTGTCTTGACGAGCAGCCGCCAACACACGTCTCTTTCTGCCATTGCTGATCGCCATACAGGCAAAGTAACTACACCGCCCCACTGTCTTGAGCTAGATTTACACTGTGTGCTGCCCATGTTTACTACAAACTGCCCTTCAGAGTAGGCACTCATTGCATTCCCCAAGATGGTGCTTAGCACAAACTAACATGCTATGCTGAGCTTTAAGCTTACATGCGTGCGTCATGAGCATGGAATGTGCAGTGTAGAGGTTTCAACACTTAACTTGAAAAAGAGAGTTTCCAAGTATATAATAATACTATGTTAAAGTCCAGGACAATTACTCAAACGCCATATGGAGGACCTATCTGATAAAAAACAAGTATAACACATTAATTAGTCGCTTAGATCAGGGGTCTGCAACCTTTGTTGTCCAGATGGTTTGGACTACAACTCCCGTTATGTCCAGCCAGCATAGTAAAAGTGAGGAATCATGGGAGTCGTAGTTCAAAAGATCTATAGAGCCCGCTGTATAGAGTGCTGTCTTGGATTTACTCTGGATACCACATGGACAATACACAGGAGGTATTAGCACCAGACGTATAGCCGGTACATAACCAATTATCTGATCCCCAAAAGAGACGTTAGAATAGTGGCCTCAAGGCTGTTTTTGTGCAGGGTGGTCAAGGGGAATGCTATCCTGTATGGCGTCCCCAAAATGAACTTGGCAAGTGGCAACCGTGTAAAATGCAGTGGTGAGATTCATGACAAACAGCTGCAACTTCTGTCCCATTTCCTCTTTAACACAACTCTGCACTGGCTTCCTTTTAAAGCTGACATCACTTTCAAATATACTTATGGGCCGTACATACAGCAGTGTGTGTTTCACTAATTTCCAGGTTATCTTGTGAATGGTTCCTCTCCCCTTTCTGCATATGTCTTTTCCAAAGGTAAGTTGTAGTTGTACGGCACGCAGCACACTCTCTTGCGCCCCATTGAGAATTGCGTTCTACACGGCTTTGTTGGTCTTCAGGTGCAGTGAAGCACTGGTGACAAGACCCACAGTACACATACTAGAGACTACAGCATAAATATCAAGAATGACATATTGCACGCGCAGTAGGTACCTTCCTCAAAGATAACTCCACGTTGGTGTCCGCTGTGAAGTTATATTTGGCCACAGCTTTTCCAATCTCCTGGCTTTGTGCCGGTGGAGGCGGCCTTGCTGGTAGCGTCTTTTCGGCTGGGTTCAACTTCTATGAGGAAAGGACATCTGTTATGGTACCTGTATGCAAGCCGCGCGAGAAACGCAATAGAGAAGTGGAAGAAGGACATACTTCAACGTAAGAGACTGGAAATATTCCAACCCTTCCATGGTGCTCTCCTTCATACCAGTTTCGATCAATTTGCCTGAGGATGTAGATGGTGTCTCCTTTCTTGAAGGACAGCTCCCTGCAAAATCAAGGTTAGTTGTTGGCTTAGAAATCAAAGACATGGTAGCTCCACGTTTAAGTATTGGTTCTGCCAACTCTTGGTAGGACAGTTCGGTCTGAAACACATATTTAGTGCCAAGAATCCCCTTCCAGCAGAATGACCTTCACGGTCCTGTGCGTTCCATACAAATGGCAAGACGGCTCCGTACCATACTATCTACAAGAAAAGGTCTCATGATCGCAACCCAACTGCATGCAAATCCTGGAAATGACATGCATGACATCAGGGGACAAACAATTCACGTCAATCGCTCTCGGACTACGTAAACAAACTCTCAGATGACGCAAGAGTGACCCCCAACCTGGTGTTTCAGGGAAAAGCTCAACCCATTTATTGCAAAAAGCCACCTGATAGGAACTAGTGCTAGAATTCACCAAATTGCAATTAAATGAGGCAATGAGCAATAATCAAACAAAAAAACATAAATGTAGTCAGCGACAACTTATTTAATTCGAAACTACAGGCATTAAAAGGTCACAAGTTTGAAGACGTTTCCAAATTACACGCACTAATAACTCCTGGTTCATTCACAGGAGGAGCCCCCCCATCTTACTTCAGCCCTTTTACCAGGCTTGCCACCAAGTGATTTGGATTATCACTGCAAGATGCTCTCTTTCCAGGTATTGTATCTTGCTAAGGTGAGCTGTGTCACAACTGCACTGACGCTAAAGCTACTTGGGACCTTCCAAAGTGGAGAGTCACTGGCGACCTCCAGCTAATGTCCGCTGAGCGTCTGGATCCTGAGGGCCATGGCTTCTGGGATGCCTGCTTATGAGGATGGTCTGTGGGGCGCTGGTGAGCTACGTTTACCAACAGAAGACTTTCAAGCGCTACACATTTCCATAACTTACTTTGCCGTCTGGGCCTTAAAATCATACACAGCTTTGGCCGTCTGCTTCTGAAAAGAAGAGGAAAGGGAATGAGCTTATTTAAACTACATTAGGAGCAAGTAAATACAATAACACACACATCTAGATTTTTCAGTACATGCGCTTGGTGGGAAACAGTCACCAGGGACCCAGAATTGGACACAGTGTAAAGTTCCAACAAACATGGCGGCTTTGAAAAGTTCCCGTTTGCTCTGTGCTCAATTAGGGTGTTAAGGAGGGGACTGTGCGATCTCCCACAGAGCCTTTGTATTAATGTTCATGAATTTGTTACTGTTCATAACAGGCAATAAAGAAAATGCTTGCCCGCCAGAGGGTGCCTTCCTGAGACTCGCAACAGTGAAAGGGTTCTCGCCTTCTCTTTGGGGCTGATTCACAGAGCATTTTCCAATACCATTACAAAGCTCTTCTGTAAATCAGGCCTTTTGTGTTTTCTGAAAAATGAAAGGCTTTTCAAATATGTTATTTTCCCTGAGAAGAAAATAACATTTGAGATGTTTGTTTCCACTGAATGCCTGTTCTTATCTTTCTGGCGTCAAGAACTAAAATAACAGAGTGTACCTGAGAGCGGAACATCCCAGTTTGTAAATCACATGTTAATATGCAGGAATGTATTAAGTAATACGATACGAGTGTGAATAACAACGCTAATACGGTGCAACCAGCGATACGCTTCTATGGGCCTCATTACACGGTAGGCGGAGAACCATGGCGCTATTAGCGCCATGGTTCATGCCGGTAAAATACCGGCACCGCCTTGGTGGAAAGGGGAATTACCGCAACATTCCAAGGTTGGCGGGGCGGTAATTCCCCCTTCCACCATTGCCCTTCCCCATTCCCATTTTTGCCCCATAGGGCATAATGGGAATGGGGAAGGTGCTAATTACGGTAACGCAAATTGTGGTACCGTAATTAGCTCCCTGGGTCCCTTTGCGGGTTGGTTTTTAACGCCTGCAAAAAGCAGGTGTTAAATACCCCAACCCGCAAAGGGACCTCGTAGTAAGGCGGTAAGGATTTACCGGTACCGGTAAAGTACCGGTACCGATAAACCCTTACCGCCTACCGTGTAATGAGGCCCTATGTCCTTTTACATTATTTAACGTGATTATGTGAATTATATTTCGATTGGAACCCCCATCGGGTAAGGCAGGGCTCCTTTTGGGTGCTGACTACGATTATAAGTAACTAATTCCTACATTGTGCATTAGGTAATTGTTTGCAAGGGATGTCAAATCTCCAGCTTTTGCATTCCTTTCCCCCAGGGGTGTAAATGCTCTTAACATGTACATGCTGGCAGGTTCCTCTACCTCTCTCTCCACCGGTCCACGTCTCTCCCTGGGGGTGCCTCGACCCACATCGGTAAAGGCAGAAGAGTAGCTCCTCGGAGAATCCTGGTCTGCTGAAAAGAAAAGCGAGTTCCCAGAGTCAGTGTCAGCAAATTGACAAGAGAACTGACGCAAGGAGAAATTGTGGCGTTATCGAAGGGACGGTGTGCACCGATGACACCCTCATTCTGATGTTGGCCGGTACTGTATCGATCTGTGCAAAGACCAGCTCGGTGGGGAATTGAAGCAGAGCAACGCCTTGCGATGGCAATTCCTGGGCTTGCATAATAAATGCATGAAGATTCTGAGTGGGTCAGACTCAGACGAAAAATGTGTAATTAGGCCTGATTTTTTACATTACATACAAACATGCACAACTCGCTACAGGACCCACTTATGAGGCCACAAAACCAATTCAGAGGAGTATATGGAGGTGCCGTACGCAGTCTACCCCACCATAGTTCTAATTCTAGATGGTATACGCCATTGGTGTGTGCAGTACAAATGTGGTAGATTATGCAAGGCACACATATTTACAGCAAGCATGTAATAGGTGCCCATTGTGTTGCTGTGCCCAGCGGACACGGATCAGTATAGTCTAGAATTAGGTCAACCCATGGTTGAGCCAGCGGGCGGGCTATTTTCCAGGTCAATATTTCCACGATCAGAATGACGGTGTAACCAGTGACTGAGGGAACAGTGGGGCAGAGAAAACCTTTTTTAAAGTACACCAATTCTAATGCAAATGTAGTATTCAGCTATTACATGATGCAGGAGGCAACAACTTAGACACCCTCAGATAGGAGCAGAATGGGGTTCAATGGAAAGAATTCATTAAAACAATAACTTGTTTTTATCCAGAATTCTTACTGCAGGTTTTTACCGGCCTGTGGCATTTAAAAAAATGCAAGATGTTTTATTACCAAAATAATTACACTGAATATATCGATCAGAATTGAGTCAAAGGCAGTCTTGGCTGCGCTGAGATTCAAACATGAAGACTAGTTGTGTATTTGCACGTACTACTTTTGGACATAAAGACTTCTTGGGTGTGCCACACTGCCTAGTAATGACCTGCCGGGCAGAGGTAATGGCCAGAACACTGCGAATACTTGCTGGCTGTTACTAGCTGTTAAGACACACCCACGAGGTTTTTATTGCAATTAGCTCCCTGGCAAAGCGTCTGTGGTGCTAATGGTCCTTTTTGGTGGGGGGGGAGGGGTTTGCGCAGTAATTGCAAACGCTGCCTGTCCCACCGATTAATACACACTATGAAAACAAAATGGCTGCCAAGGAAGGGGCTAAGGGATCGCCCTTTTCTGTTTCCATGGCACCTAGTTGAAAGACGCAGTAGCATGGCTGCGAGCAAAGGATCTGCGGAAGCGCAGCTACGTGATTAACTTACATTTGGGGGTGGAGAGGAGGGTTCTAGGAAGGGAGTGGGGAGAGGCCAAGCAAGAGGCAAGGGAATGGATAGATCTCTCAACATGCAGGCGTTCATTTATGGATAATGCCTGCATTCCAAGTAACCTGATTGAACTGCACACCCACCCCGGGGTGTACTACCAGATAGGAATGTGCAGACGCCACAATTATGCCATTCGAGAACCCCAGTTACATTGCCCTTTGGGAAGCGGTTCTTGGACTACAGACCTGCTTGTATGCACACAGTCGGTTCCTCTGCTCTCTTTGGAAGCATACATTTTCAGCACACAGTTTTAACTCAGTTCTTAACCAAAACTTGGGAAAAAATATTCAGTTACTACAAAAGAAACGCAGCACAATGCCTGGGAAAGGTTGAATGAACCTAGCCCGATCGAGCGGGCCCATGCTAACCATCAGACTAGGCATGCAACAGTATGACGTACTGGTGGGAGGTGTAACAACGTCCACGTTAAGGTGCATGCATGGGGGCAGGGCGAGATGTGAACATGCAATGCGGCATTCATGAGCTTGAACCTGTGCTTGCTAGTCAGACGTGTTTTCCCGTCGTTTGTCATTCGGTGACGGAGCAGGTACTTAGCATGAGCTATGGCACATACCTCCAGAGTACGATAGACCGAGAAGTGAGCGGCATCCTCTGTTTAAACCATGTATACGCGCACACACACACACACACACCACACACTGCATGCCCCTGCTACTTGATGGGCAGGCAACATGGAGTGTCTCTCTTCTGGCTCAATGGGCCACCTCTACAAGACAGCCCAATCCTCCCATGGACTCTGAGAGGTCTCCATGATTGGCGTTCAGTGGATCAGAATGTGCATCATGAAAGATACCATGTCTGACACAGCCAGAGGGCGAGCCTCTCATTTAGCAAGGCCTTGCTGATTATCATAGTCAAGGAACCCATGGCGGCTGCGCAGCTTTCCTGGGCAAGCACCACTTGCTGAATTCCCAATCCCCTCATTCAGCCTTTAATAGATTGCACTCTTCGTTACATCTCCAAATAGCCAAAGGAACTATTTTCCAGTTCATTCTCACTTATTTACCTGCACTTTGTTAAGTACAATTCGTATATTATGATTGATTTTTAATTTTTGATTCAAAGAGCACATTTTGCTCCGGAAGCACATGTTCCCATGATTAAATGTGGTTACTCTTGTCACCCTACTGTTGTGCCCAGTAGGTATCCATGAAGGTGGTCACCAAATCCAACCCAAAAAGGCTTGCAGGGCTTACCCGCACTCAGGGTCGGACTGGGACAAGAAATAGGCACGGTCACCCAAAATAAAGTGGTCCATCCCTCGCCTCAAAAAAGTGGCCCACCCCTCGACTCACGACCCTTGACCTCTGATGACATCACCGGAAGTGATGCCATTTACCCCTACTCCAGGTAAATGAGAAACAATATCCTTTCTGGGAAGATGAAATCAGATTATCTGGTTTTGTGCCGGAGTCCCCTTCCCAACATTGCCCCTGTCTCGACCTCTGCCCACATGCATCCAGACCTGATCATCGCCCCATACATTCCCCTTAAGCGCTAAAAAGGGTATCCTTAAGGGAACAGGGCACGAGATTTAGGAAGCACACACTAGGCAGCATATTCAAAATCCAAATAAAGATTACCCTTTTCCTGCTTTTTCACTCTTACTAATTCTGACCAGTCTATGGGTACTAAGTTATTTTTTTAATTTAATCAAAGAAAATCGTTATTTTATTTTTATGTTAAAAAAATGAGTGATACAGTTTTGTAATAAACTATAACATTCAATAAAAAATAAATAAAAATAAAAATGTGTGATGGGGAAGTCACAGAGGCATACGCCATCCATAGTAATTGATCGTTTTGCAAATGCTCTGGTGTTTAAGGCGTTGTTAAAAGAAGAACGAGATAGTGCTATATTCCAACAAAAGAAATCATTTTCCAACCCACATCCAA
This sequence comes from Ambystoma mexicanum, assembly GCF_040938575.1. Classification (NCBI taxonomy): domain Eukaryota; kingdom Metazoa; phylum Chordata; class Amphibia; order Caudata; family Ambystomatidae; genus Ambystoma; species Ambystoma mexicanum. The sequence goes on from NC_090937.1 coordinate 992,427,164, forward strand.
CGCAAGAACAACACAGACAGCGCTTTCTGGTGATATGTGGCAACATGCTCGAGATGAATGGAAGGGAGACAGGGTGGAAGATGAGCAGACATGAGGCTGAACAACACGACCACCAAAAGTAACGAAAAGAAGAGACTCCTCCACCTTGGAAACACAACTCGTTATCATTGTCTTGGGAGTTGTTGTTGGTCATGTCCATGTCTTCATAAGAGGCACTAAGAGGTAGTAAGCTGCCACAATCATCCTCGTACAATGGGAAGCGGACAGCGCCATCTTGAGGCAGTTCGTAGAAAGGCTGGTTCATGGAGCTCTTCCTGAGAGCTTTGAGGGAGGAGTTCCTTTCAGGGATGTCGGGGAGGAGCTCAGTGATAAGTCTGTGCAAGATACTGTTGTCGGGCAAACTCCCCCTCCTCTTTTCAGCTTTAATTTGGTCACAAATGTCTTTCAGAGCGGAGTCCAGAGCTTCAAACACAGATGATTTGCTCTTGGGTTTTTCTGTTGATTTTTTGGCGGCGGTGCTTTTTTTCCTACGGAAAGGCACTGGGCTGACTAGAAATGCAAGTTTGGATAGACCTGTCTCTGCGTCCTGCTTTCTTGGCGGTTCACTCTTATCCTGGTTAGCCCTTTCATGCTTTAGCATGGTGGTGAAACGCGTGTAGGATGCCGGGCACCTCCCCTTGCAGGAGCTGATGAGGTGCCGGTGATGGTGGTGGTGATGATGATGGTGGTGGTGATGGTGGCCTGAGCCATAAAAGCTTTCGGAAGAGGTGAATGAATAATGATCAAAATCACTTTCACTGCAAAACGAAGAGCCCTCAATCTGGATGAAGTCACTGAGGTCAGAGACCACGGCGTCCTGGTCACTGTCCGAGTAGTCAATGTGCGTCCTTGGTGGCGGGTCACTGGTCACTTCAATGTGTATGGGCACCAAAGTTTTAGTCTCGCCATTTTGTTTCACCTGAGAAGCATGTCTACCTTGGTCTTCATCCTCCAGCAAAGATTCAATAGAAAAACGACGGTTCGAAAAGAACCCATTTGTAGAAATTGGTAGGGCGACTGCTGATAACATCACATCTCCAAGGTTGGGCATAGATTTAGATTTTTGAATAAGCTTTTCAAATTCATGTATCCTGGTGGGCACCATGTCCCTGGGCACCTCATCAGAGACCTCCCGCCAGTCTGACAGCAGGCCTGTTTGCTGTTCCTGCTCGTACTGTTGGATCCGGGATTTCACGGAACAGATCACCTCGGTGCTCATCAGGTCCTTGCGGTTAATGCGATGCATCTTCTTATACAGCTTTAAAAACCCTGGGGTGTCATGAGCTGACCGGTGACGAATTCTCAGCCGGGTGGGGGCGTGGCTAGGGGGCGGGTAAGGGGAGTCCAAGGACATTGAACGGCTATCTTTGGAACTCTCGTCACACAGGAGGGACACCATGCTCTCAGACTTCATCTGGGCATCAGGGAAGCTACTGTGCTCTTCCGATAACAGGTCATCGCAGCTCCGGGACTTGAGCTTGGGTGAAGCAGTGTCTTCTGTGCTGCTCCACACTTCTGCGTTCTGCCGGTTCATTTGCCAGCCATTTTTAAAGCTGATCGACCGAAGCTCGTCGCTTGGCACAGCCAAGTGCTGGCTGGAGCTGCTGCCGTAATCGGACTCGTTTGAGGTGTTGTGGTTGTGCATTGAGTAACTAAAAAGGGGTGGATACATTCCTCTAATTTCCCCACCTTTATAATCCATAGAGCAGCATGATGGAAAAGAAAGAGTGTCAGAACAGAGATAAAACATGGTGGTCAACATTAGAATAGGCACAGAAGAGAGAAATTGCGTAGTCAACCTTTTAGGCAAATCACATTCGAGACATTTTATGCAAATATAACTTGATAAAAATGGAGCAAATCGATTCACCTTTTTTGTTTACATTTTCAAAAAAATGAACGTGTCACCAGAGCAAGGCCCCACTTTCTAAAATGTTAATAATGAGAGTCAACGCTTTGCAAATGCCTTTCATTTTCGTTTGAGTTTAAAAGTTATGTGATCGACTTATCTTTGCAACCTAGAGCAGCATTATTAATAGAAACATCTATTACACACAATAGGACTTTACAAATAGGTTCCAAAACTTCCTGAATAATATTACACTTAACTCCTGTGAAAGATACACTTTGCCACACTAAGCCTTGCTCGAAGGCATTCCACATTAAAGTGAGGTACAGGGGAGTCCGTTTCTTCTAAACATACCAAGCGAGCTCCAAATTTTAACTGGACACAACCACCTGACAATCTAACGTGTTCTACAAGGATCTGCGTGAAATTACCGAATACAAAAGTCCGACCTCCAAAAGTCTGATTATAAAAAAAAAGTGTTCTCCATTTTTCCGTAAATATATATGTGGGGGGTGACCCCCCACAACCCCCCCACCTTACCCCTATACATTTTTAGTCACTTTACCCCCCCCCACATACATATATGTGGAAAACTGGGGCTCGGACTTTTGGGGGGTCGAACATTTGGTATTAGGTAATTTCGTACAATACCGTTCTACAAACGTGTCTGCTCTACTAACACCTTGAGTGTTGCGGATATTTTTTGGTCTATGACCATAGGAAAAAGCGGCAGTACCAAAGAGAATTCCTCTCGACCTATTCAATTGTTTTCTTGCTCTACTAACATACATTTAAATATGTTTAAGCTTAGGCTTGTCCTTCTGATAACAATTTTTGATTTAAATGTTAAATGTAAAAATAGCCATACGTGTTATAGGTATGTAACTTTGTAATGTATATAGAGCTACAGATCGATAACTAAAGAGGTGGCAATTGGAGAGCCTCCAAGACAGGACTCGTTAGCGATATCTTGAGGACGTCAAGATGGGAAATAGACCATACCCAAGAGCCGTAGTTACAGTTTACAGAATTTTGGGTCGTTGGGAAGAGTTGGATGAAGTATCACCCTTCTCCGGTGATGCCACTTGGGTACCATGGCTACCTTTCACATGCATGGACATTCAGTCTCAAGATTTGCTTGATGGAAGGTTAATCTCAGGGACAACCAACACCCCTCAATATATGATTGGTTATTTATAACGCGCTTAATACCCAGAGGTTTCTAAGCACAGACCTGGGGATCGAACCTGTGTTGCTCCGTGTCGTCTTGCTTCCAAAGCAAGCACATTGCCCCTGAGCTATCCTCCCAAGCCAACATGAGATATTGCCCATTGTCTGTCCTTTTTCAATATACTATGGTGAATCGCACCAGGGTATGGACAACAACCGTTCAATGTGGCATTTGTTTCTAAATGTTTCACCTTAACCAGCATTGCCTAGAAGATGATGGCTCATATTTATATACAGTTCCATCTCCTGGCGAAGTCTTTGAAATCAGTGAATACAGCAGGCTGTGGATAAGACAACCCCTGATCGTGAATTGTTTACTCTTGTGGCCCCATCACCCGTGGGCGACTGATTTTAGCGAATCCTAGACTCTCAAGTCATTGTGTCTCTGAACGAGTCTCTCGGCCAAACACCCACAACTGCGCAGTCGAACCTTGCACCCTGAAGCGTTGGACCTAAGATGTTGGTTTTGTGTCTCCATTGAAGGCAGCCCAGAAGACGCTATTCCAATAGCATGCACAATCAGTATCGTTTACACACAACGATCAGCATGCATTATGTTAAAAATGTATACACAAATGCAGTTTTCTAATTTGTGGCCTCATGACAGTATGGGCAGGGGAGCCATTTAAATAGTTACAAAAAAAGCTGCATGTTAATTCGTTGATCCTAGCGGGTGCTGTAAAAGCAGGTTGTTAAGATGCGATCATCATATGTCCATCCCTTCAGAAGGATGAAGATAAGCTATGACTTCCACATGCAAAGCATTTAACAAAGGTGCAAAGGTCAGGGAAATAGAATCCTTCTTGATTTGGGTGTAATGGGCAGTGCACCAAAGTTCCTATACATCTTGAGGATAAATCACTCAGGTTAGAGGAGAGAAAACACTTAATATTATTTTTTGGGAAAACCACAATGTCTTAAAAACTGTACACAAAATAATTCACTATGGCCTGTTCAATAAAAAAAAAGAACTCATCCAAAAGTCAGGAGTCTTGCTGCTGGGTGCTTTTCTTACCTTTGGATCGCGATGGCGATGAGGGCGATGAGTTAATGTAGGGCGTCCTCAGTGGGGCGTGCGATGCCTGGGTGTCGGCGTGGCCCAGGCTGGCACGGGTTGCATTCTGGTCATTGTGCTCCCTCTGAGGAGGCACCGCCGGCTCTGACTTCCTTCTTTTCCTGAAGTCACTTGCAGAGCTCGCGGCACTGTTGAGGGATCAATATCATATATACCACAATATCAAACCATGTGATTTTCTTCAAGCGTGTATGTCTAAAAATATGTGTCATTTGAAATAATAATGAACTGCACACATAACAAACCCACAATAAAAATGTCGACTTAATTGACAAGGCAAGCTTTATGAATTTCATGTAGTGGTTCAGAACACCACCTGTGGCGGTATATGCCAAAATGACCGAGGTCAAAAAGACCAATTTGTTCACATAGGTATATGTGTGGGGGGGGTAAAGGTAATAGAAAATGTACAGGCGTAAGGTGGGGGTTTGTGGGGTCTCCCCCTCACATATATATATATACACACACACGAACAAATGGGAATCTTCCGTGGAGCATTGCCCGCTTGCTCAGATTTCCGTGTTGCTTTTTATTTGATGCGCTGCATGGACTCTTTCTTTATCGGCCTCCACTGACATCCTTCTACATTCCAAAGCATTGCCCAATAACTGAGACAACCAACAAACAAACCTCCACAAAATTTGGCCCAATCTCCTGAATGAGGTGGACCGCACTGACTGTTGAGTGGCATAGGTTCTGCACCGCGTGAGACCAAGCTGTGTTTTTTTAATTCTACCTGGCATGGTGGGGTGGGAGTGGGTGGGCAAAGAGAGATTTGACCATTGAGTTTTTCAATAGCCTGGGGATGAATTCTAGAATTTGTGTTGGTACAGTGCAATTTTTGCTCCAGAAACTAAATCTATTGATTCAATACATTTTTGCACAGCATCCTGACATTCTGACCATTATGACACCTTACTCTTGGGAGCAGTAAATACACTGGCACCAGAGAATCTTAAAAGTCTGATTATTTATTCTACTGCCAACGCCTGGTTCTCCCCAGCACATATTGCTTTTAGAGCATACAAAAGAACGTGTTATAGACATTGGACTTCGTCTTCGTCTGGGGAAAGCAGAGAGGCCTGTAATAGTGCTGCACATCAATCCAAACATGGTGTTATCCTATCTAAAAAGGATCACTTTGAAGCTAAAATACCTAAGGCACAATCTGATGCTGCTGCACTTTCCAAAATCTTGAAAGATTTAGAAGCACCTAAAGTGCGGCCCATAACTACAATGATTAAGGATCGAGCATGGTTCTCAAACGGCCAAAATGCCTTGATAAGAACGTTCACAAATTGCGCTAGGATGGAGCAATGTCCATGTCCTAATCTAGCATCTTTCTCATCTATTTTGGGTCATCCTCTGTTCACATTTGTGCTTGTATCTGAGATGGATGTGTCTGAAATCATTGCAGTCTTTAAGCCTACATCGTGTATGGGTGATCTCTGTCCTGCTGTAGTGGTCAGGTGAATGCTGCGCTGCGCTGATTCTGCTGACTACTAATTCATTAAAGGATAGTTCCGGGACTTTTTTTTTATTGTTCCTATGGTTCGGCCATGTGTTTTTAAGCATAAATCGGTAGATCGTAGAAAACTTTCCTATGGACCTTACCCGACTTTTCGTCCATTAACGCACTCGAAAACATCCACCATTTTATGATAATCCTATCATTTCCCGCCATCGCCCTGGCTCACCTGCTTTTGCGGCACTAAATCAAATCCCCCATCCCTGAGCCTGACATCAGCAGACGCGTACCGCCCATTTCCCGTTTCGTGTCAACAATCGCTGCGCCTCAGCTAATGAAGTGTCGCCATGGAAATGGCAGGACGCCTCTTTCCTCAATAAGTATAAACAGACCGTTTCACAACACACAGCAGCAGATTTTCGAATCCATTCCTCTCTCTGTGTTACTTTGAGTATTCTGTGACTCGTTTCTGTGCTCTGGTCAGCTACCTTCGTTGATTGTAGCCCGTGTGAACAGATACCAGTACCACCGCTATAAATTATTTTACTTTCTTTACCACATAATGGCTACAATAATGCCGTATATGTACGAGCCCGAGTACACCGAGGAAGAACTACTGGAAAGGCAAGCACGCGAAAACGATGGGGATTTGGACGGCAGTTGGGAGGACCAGTCAACGGATGAAGAGCCTGGACCATGTCGCATGGACGGCGTCTCCACCTGGTGCACGTGCAATCGGTGCGAGCTAATGCCAACTGAGGAGGAGAACTGCTGCTGCCGAGAAAACTCGGGATGCCTGGCCTACATTTCGGAAGGCGAGCCAAGTCCGCAATGCATCACCGAGCTGCCAGAGTTCAGGGAAGCCTGCCTCTCACGGACCGTGTTGAGGATGATGATGGTGCTTATGCACGAACTTCGCGGCACTGTTCGTCCGCGTAATCCGAGTAACGAGTAAGTATACTCTGGTTGTGATGTCAGTGATGCCACTACTATGTCATGGTCGTCTCCCACATATAAAATTACATCTACATATCATTCGAATGCATGTAAATTGGTTCCATATTGTGCATTTTCTAGATACAATTTTTTTCAAAGCAGAATGACATTTTTTACCTGAATCGACAGTGATAAGAAAGTTTTGTCATTTTAATACAGTTTGCACCTTTCATTTTCACAGGTGGTACAGGCTGGTGGCCTATCGTTGCTTCACTTGGTGGCTTCACGGGAGGCTCGGACACCGCGTTCGGAGAGTAATACCTGCCTGTGCGGTACTTGCCATTAGACAACATTTCCCCAGCGACAGTGGACAATACCGCGGATTTTCCCTGGATGTGCTGCAACCGCAAATTTACAATGTGTAATGTTTATTATTTATGTTCAATTGAAATTAAGATCCAAAATAAAACCCAATATATATTTTAACAATGGTTGTTTTGATTTGTTCAAGCGTTGGCAATAAAAGGAAGGCCGTTGTATTTTATTGATACAAAACATGGTTATAGGTAAATATGGTTGATCATAATAAATCATCCTTTTGGGCACCGGGTACAGAGATGACCACCTCTGGCCCGTGCCGCCTTGCCACCACAGGCCAGCCTGCTGCTGACTAACTGCCTAGGCATCCAGGGTCTCCAGGGTGAACTGCACCCATATATTCTCCTGGGAGGGTGAGGTATTTATAAACTCACCCCCTTGCCTTCCATGTACTAGATCCTGCAACCAGCCTCTTACATGCAGTTAGATGGCCTCTCCTTGGTGAGGCCCTGCGGCAAACGAGTCTTGTCTGCACGACCACCGCCCCAATCCACCCCCCGCCCTATCAAAGGCAGTTCGCACAGGGGTACTTGTGCTGGCAACTGGAGCAGTCAGGGAGCGATAAAGGCCAAGAGGTGCCAAAGACCATGTACACTTCAACGTGGTCTATAGAGCATGGGTTGTTGTTCCCATGTCTACCTCCAGACCCCGTGTCTCCTGCCAAGCATCCCCCCTCTCGCTGGACGGCCCCCTGCAATCCACATAAGTGTGTCTCCATTCACGAGTCTTCCTGTGTCTTGTCTGCACGACCACCGCCCCAATCCACCCCCCGCCCTATCAAAGGCAGTTCGCACCGGGGTACTTGTGCTGGCAACTGGAGCAGTCAGGGAGCGATAAAGGCCAAGAGGTGCCAAAGACCATGTACACTTCAAAGTGGTCTATAGAGCATGGGTTGTTGTTCCCATGTCTACCTCCAGACCCCGTGTCTCCTGCCAAGCATCCCCCCTCACGCTGGACGACCCTCTGAAATCCACATAATGCCACGACATATACACGTCATTCATTCACAAACACACCCCTGTTTCGAATTCTTTATAACCCACTTCATATTTCTAATGAGCACTTCTTTGCGCTTTGCTAGTCAACCCGTGAAGGTGCTGGTTATCTGCTCTTCGTCTCTGTGAACTTCCGTGACCACTTCGAGGAAACTCGTCAGTTTGCAACCTGTGAACTGCTCCCTGTTCTACGACAAGAAACTACTCTGATCCCTGCATCCAACTGTTTGTTCGTCAAGGTAAGGCCATGTACCATAATCATTTTGCGTCCAATTTCTTTTCGTTCACGACAGTACATGCAAGGAACTAGTCACATGTTCTGAGTTTACATTGGTATTCATAGAGAATTGTTGATCTTTACTTTTCAGAACTTTCCACAATGCCTGCCTGTTCCATTGGCGGTTGCCCTTCGAAGACCCATAATAAATCTGAAGGTACTATAATGCATGTTTTCCCTAAGACAATAGATCAGATAAGAGAATGGGTCCGATATTGCGGATATCCACCTTCTGAGCTTGAAAGTAGAGTCCTAGAGGTCTTTGCGGACAAGAGGGGTGATCGATACCGCATCTGCAGCAGGCACTTTACCTCTGACATGTACTCCACATCATTGCTAATAAAGAAGAACACACCGCGAGCGAGGCGAAAATTGCTCTCAACCGCTATTCCCACTCTATTCGTCCACATCCCTCCACTGGTGAGTCAAGTTTACGTATTTATCTCTTGGCCTTGCGGTAGTGTGTAGCATTAGCTAACAATAATTTCCCATTTATGTATCCACTCAATATGAAGGCGGAAGATTCTCCATCCGTGTCGTTATTGCAGTCATCAGCCACTTCAAGCGCCTATCGGGTAATCTTACTTGGCTATTCTGCCACTGACTTGTTTTAGGCATGTAAATCAATAGTTTTAATTTATCGTGTAATTATGTTACCTAATGGTACACCCTTGTACTCGTCCTCTAGTCTTTGTTTTCAGTTATAATTATTGTTATCCAAAATAATGCAAGTACTGTCTTTCAGGGAGATGCTGAGGAGTCCAACGTATTGACGACTACCGTTGATGTCACTCAGATGCTCGAGGTACGTTTCAGGACAGTTCCGTCGCCCTCCTATGTGTCTTCTTTTTTCAATTTTGTGTTCATTACTAATGAAAGTCCTATGTTTCAGGGAGTCGATGGAGCATTAGTCCAAGAAGAAGGGGGAGCATGCAGTTACGGGTCGGCGCAACAGCTTGCAGAAGTGTGCACCGCAGTTACATCGTCCCTTGATGTTCTTATGCATTTCGAGGTATGGATACTGACAGTTCGATCAAGCGAAATCATATGACGTGATTACATCCGCTATACTTCCTTCTTTATTAACGCAAGTACTATGTTTCAGGGAGATGACGGAGCTTCTTCTACAAGAACATCACCCCTAGTAGTTGATGCAGATCTCTGGGTGGTGACACTTCCAACGATCAAGCAAATCAAATCATATTTACATATCCATTATTTATTTTAGACAACTGATCATTTGTGCAGGTCTATTTAGATGAGCCGTTCACGCCTGCACAAAGTTTCTGTTCTTTTTATCAAAATAGAAAACCATACTAATGCAATTACTGTGTTTCAGGGAGTCACTGAAGCATCATCTTCAATAATATCATCAATGGAAGTCTATGAGGAGCCCGAGGTATGGATCTTGACAGTTCCATCTAACTAGATCAACAATGCGTGAATAATTGTCGTTTGAATGTTCTACACAAAGCGTTCATTCGTGTTTTGCTATTGAGATGTACGTGGGTATTGGTCCCCAAGTACATTTTGTGTTTTCGATATTATTATACATACTAATGAAAGTTCTATGTTTCAGGGAGTCGATGGAGCGTTAGTGCGTGATGGATGTGCTTATCATGAAAAAGTAGTCGTTGCAGCGCAAGAGGAAGTGGAGACATGCACACACGAGTCGGAGCAACAGCGTCCTGATGTTGAAGTTCGAGGCAAGAAAGTTTCAAAGAAAAGAAAGCAAAAGAAGGTTAGTGTCCTGGTCACTATATTATGTTGTTTTTCACTGTTAATAGTTCAATACTGTAAGTTGTGTTTAAACTGAACATCCCTTTTCCAATCTGTCCTCTAGTTGCGAGTGGGTGTACGAACTAGATCTACACAGACAGTGAAGCGAACAAGAGATGTTGCTTGTCAAACCTTTTGGCAGGGACTTGAGACTGGAGATGCATCGTGCCAATGGGAAGAATATGAAGTGATTGACAACGGAGCTATACCACCACCAGCCATTGATAGTGAATGTCCTCCTGGTAGTTCGGATGCAGTTGGAGATAAATTCACAGAATCCACACCCGCAAAAACTAAGACCGCGAGAAAGTTGAAGAAATTGTCCTATTCACCCATTGCCGGAGAAGGAACAGATGTTGCAATGGAAGAGAATGAAGTGGACTACAATGAAACACCTTCAATATCACTGAACATAGCGGAAGACGATATCAGAGATTCTACCTTTCATGTGAGTGACATGTCCTCAACGTTACAGGCCGAACCAGCTGGGATGCAGAGAGACAGTATAAGGAAAGAGGCCAAATTCATTGTATTCGATAGTTGTTTGATTGATATTATTATTCGGTTGAAATGTGGGCATTCGGTAGGTGGGGAAGTATGTGGGGAGCCATTGATTAATGTGACTCGTGCAATTCGAGGCACTAACCTTAAAATACATGCCACCTGTACAAAATATCATCCTTTCTCATGGTCTGCACAACCCATGCTGGGACAACTGCCAGCAGGCAATCTACTTTGTGCAGCGGCTGCACTTTTTAGTGGTTCAAGTTTTAAAAAATTAGAGTCTTTCTTTCAGTTTGTGGGAATCCGTTTCATTGCGAAAACTCAGTTCTACAAATACCAAACCGATTATCTATTTCCAGCCATTAGCGAAGCTTGGAGAATGGAAAAAATGTCTATTGATAGTACATTCGCGGGCAAACGGTTCAGGCTAGCCGGTGATGGACAGTGCGACAGCCCAGGATTTTCAGCCAAGTACTGCACCTACCACTTTCAGGACATGGAAAGTAAGAAAATTGTGAGTTCGGTGGTTGTGCAGGTGTCACAAAGTACATCCTCAGTGGCCATGGAGAAAGTTGGCTTTGTAGCATCATTGCAAGAACTACAATCGCGGGGAATGGTGATCGACCTGATAGCCACGGACAGACACATTTCAATTGCCAAGACAATGAGAGAAGAGTACAAAAATATAAATCACCAATTTGACGTTTGGCATCTTGCAAAAACAATCAATAAAAAATTGTCGGCTGCAGGTAAAAAAAAAGATATGCAAGGTATTTCACAGTGGTCCAAGTCAATCAGCAACCATCTTTGGTGGAGCTCAAAAACATGTGGAGGGTCGTTGGAAATTCTACTGGAAAAATGGCGGTCAGTAATGCTACACTGTACAAACGTGCACAGCTGGAACACGAACCAACATTTCCACAATTGTGAACATGGCCATTTGTCCACAGAGGAGGCACGGAAGAAGAAGTGGTTGATTCCTTCATCACCCACTCACAAAGCCATTGAAAAGATTGTATTTGATAAAACTATAACAAAAGCTTTGAGGGGACTCACGGAATTCTGCCACACAGGAGATTTGGAGGTGTTCCACAATATGTGCCTAAAGTACAGGCCAAAACGATTGCATTTTGGCATGGAGGGCATGATAAATCGGACTCTTTTAGCGGTCTTGGCACATAATGTCGGCCGTCAACAAAGTAGGACGACCGGAACTTTAGGGACGCTTCGCTACAATAAGGCCTTCACTAAAAGAAGTAAACAATGGGTGATCAAACCAGTGTTTGAGGATATGCAATATAAGTTTATTGAGAGACTTATTGTTGACGTCCTAGATAGGCACATAAATGGAGTTGTGAACGAACCTGTGCAGGTGACAACTGCATTGCCACCCAACATTGCCTCTGTTCCATGTCCACCTAAAGAAGAGCTCATTGAGAAATACACATCACGGTTTAAATGATTGTAATTTGATTGTCTGTTCTCTCAAGTCTCCTCATGTCGCAGGCCCATTGAATATGTTTATCTATCCAACCTTGTTCATTTGCGCATTAAATTAAACCAAACAGTAATATAAATGATTTTTCCAAAAATATAGAATGTCTCCGTATTTATGGTTCTGTGGGGCAGCAAAGCACGCAGACAAAATGCAAAGATGGAGTGTAAATTTCAAGTCCTGTAAGACGGCCTTACACTGAATGTAGCTAACTAGGAATGTGTGTTCGTTCAAAGTGAAGGTCAGCTGCTTTGATTTTTTCTCGGGTGCCAGAATGGCCCACGACTCAGTATAAGGTTCTATTGTTATTTGACCTTGACAGGCCGGGACCACGTAAGAAACGATAATGAATATAATTTCAGAAACGAAAGCCATTTCATGTTCGTTCATTAGAAGAAATAAAACGTCGGCATAGAAGGAGTGGTATTTCGGGGCTGCCCTACGCACAGACACAATGGAAAATGCAAATATAATGTAAGTAACTCTTTAGATGAGTTTATACCGCAATTTAATTACTATACAGTAGCTTTAAAGACGGGTTAAGTTGTACTTGTTCATTCTATGTGGCATATTGTTTTGTACCGCGCACTATCTTGGGGAGAACCGTCTCCTTTTACGGAAGCACCTCCAAACCTTCCTCTTTGCTTTTGCTTTCTCTCTCCCTCTCCCCTGCTACAACTTGTCCACTGTCTGCGACCTCGGTCCTGGGCCCTTCCACTCTCCACCTGCACTCCCTATCAACCCCTGCACTGGGGGACTGTCTCAGTATCCTACAGCCCCCCCTTGACGTATAAAACCCAGTTGCACTGTCCTAGCTATGAAATAATTTCCAGACCTAATATATAAAATGAATAATTTTAATAAAGATCTGATGGTGAGACTAATTTCCTTTTTTTATGTTTTTCAAATAGATACATCGTCCATTATTGTCTGTGTCACGAGTACCAGACACCGGCGGATGGCTTCTATAGTCGCCAGTTGCTTCTCCGCGTGAACAACGTTAGCACCCTGACCATTTTGTGGGACGATCGCCAAGTACAAGTATGCCCTTACGCGGTACTAACGGCTAGATGCAACATACAGACCATTGTGGTGCCCTAGTGCCTCGTTGTTGGAATAGCCATGCGATTATCAGTGCGAGCGAAGAGCTTATTTTATCGTAAACCAACACCCTGTCTACTGCACACGAACATCGCTTGCCTCAAGACGAAATATTTTGGATCGAGAGCAAATAAAAATTCATTGATCTAAGACCCTGTTTACAGCAAAGGAACATCGTGTGCCTCGAAACGAACTTTTCGGAACGTGAGCAAAAAAAAATGCAAATCGCTGAATATTCTCAAAACATTTGATGTCAAATAAATGTACTTTACCAAATTTACAATCTTGCGGTTTAATTTAAAAGTACAGTTTCATATTCCCAATTGTGGCGCGCTGTGTTGTTTGAGCTCATCTGTGTTGATTTCCGGGTTCTGTGTGGAGTCGCGTAGAAGACGCCTGGGCGCGTTTGCCTACGCAGCTCAGTCACGTCACGGATAGAGGCGGGGAATATGAATGTTTTGATCAAGTCTGTTTCAGGGGCGGGGGATTTGATTTAGTGCCGCAAAAGCAGGTGAGCCAGGGCGATGCGGCAAGTGAGAGGATTATCATAAAATGGCGGATGTTTTCGAGTGCGTTAATGGACGAAAAGTCGGGTAAGGTCCATAGGAAAGTTTTCTACGATCTACCGATTTATGCTTAAAAACACATGGCCGAACCATAGGAACAATAAAAAAAAAGTCCCGGAACTATCCTTTAACGCCTCGTGTGTTACAGCAACTGTTCCATCTGCTATAAAAGAGGCCTGGATTACACCGCTTTTGAAAAAGCACAATCTCGATCGAGTTGTGGCTGCAAATTATAGGTCAATTACAAATATACACTTTCTGTTGAAAACCTTGGATCGGGTAGCGTTTATTCAGGTGGAGCAGTATCCTCAGAGGGTGGGCCTCCTTAGCCAAATGCAATCAGGTTTTAGCCAGGCACATGGTACGGAGACACCACTTCTGGACCTCAAGTCCAGCGTGCTTAAGATGATGGACTCTCGAAATGCTGCCCTACTAAATCTGCTTGACCTGACCGCGACTTTCGACCACAGAATCACAAGCTATAGTCAGACAGACTCATAAGCTCCAGTACCTTCTCTCCCGGCGAGGCTGCTTGGGTCAATTCCTTTCTGACCTGTTGTATTGCCAGGGTTTTCTCTGCAGACTGTTTTGCCAGTCCTGCAACGCTGGAGTGTGGGATGCCCCAGGGATCCTGCCCCAGGGATTCTGCTTATCTCCAGTGTTATATAATCTTTTTACAAAACCTCTGCTTGATTTGCTGGATGAGAAGTGTATTTTCTACACAAACTATGCCGATGACACCCAGATTGTGGTTCAATTGTCGGGTGATCATGGAAAAGACACTGGCGGTCATTACGACCCTGGCGCTAAGTGTTTAACGGCGCCGTAAAAGGCTGAGGCACCGTTAAACACTTAGCGCCTTACTACGAGGTCCCTTTGCGGGACCCGACCTTAACGGCTTGTCTAGACCAGCTGTTAAAGTAGGGACCCGCAAAAGGACCTTGGTGCTAAGTACGGTACCACAATTTGCGGTACCGTACTGAGCACCTTCCCCATTCCCATAGAGCCCTATGGGGCGAAAATGGGAATGGGGAAGGGCCATGGTGGCATGGGGAATTACCGCCCCACCAACCTTGGAATGGGGTGGTAATTCCCCATTCCGCCATGGCGGACTCCGGCATCGACCATGGTGCAAATAGCTAATGAGGGCCACTGATAGTCCTAATGAGGGCCACTGTGTTTATTAATGACATTTATGCTGATATTCAAAGCTGGTTGGTTCACAACTACCTTGCATTTAACAATGATAAAACAGAGTTGTTGATTATTGGAAGATCCATTTATTTAAAGAACTTGGTAGAGGAGTATCAGAGCTTTGGAGTTGCAGGCATTCATGTTAAGGTTGCAATCAAGGTCAAAACCCTTGGAATCTATTTAATCTCCAAACTTTCCATGAGGCCATATGTCAATAGCATAGTGTCCAGCTGTTCCTATTATCTTAAGCTGCTATGACAAATGCATCCCTTTTGTCTAAATCCAGCTGCTCCATCATTGCCAGAGCCATCATCGGCTCTAAGATTGATGACTGTGGCAGTCTCTTGGTGGGAACTAGTTCAGACAATCTTGAAAAGCTTTAGACAGCCCAGAATTGGGCTGTATGTCTCATCTACAATCTTTCATGAAAGTAACATGTTTCAAGTGCACGCCGGGAACTTCAATGGCTCCCTGTGGAGTTAAGGGAATAGCCCACGAGGTAATGCCCCAAAATAACGAAAGGAAAATGCTGAATCAGCGTTATCTGCGGATTCGGCACAGTAGAAAAAGTTGAATCCCAAAATTCCAAAATAGGTAAGTTTAGTTCGGCATTATGGGCTTTAGGGGTTGCGGGGGTGTCCCCTGCATACTTTAAATGCGAAGCGGGTGACAAATTAACAAAATCCCAAAAGCTTGACTTACAAAATGTGAACAAGTCGTAATTTTGAAACTTGAGCTTTTAGGACTCGGTTTTGTAACATAGCTCCAGCCCCAGACTATCTCAAGGAGAGAATGGACTGGCTGCCTGTCCATAGAGCATTGCGATTGAACAATACTTCCCAATAATACAAGCCAGATATCGCCTAGAGCAAGCTGGTAAACTTGCCTTTAACCACAAGGCGCCAATGCTGTTGAATTCACTCCCACCTGATCTGAGACAAATGAAAGTAATCTTGACTTTTAAACATGCTCTGAAAACTCACCTTCTTAAGTGATCAATTATTTTGTTTCCCTACGTCTTAAATCGTACTGTTTTCTGACTTGATGCATTTGATACTCTGGTGTTTTATGTGTGTCCTGTTTGGTTTGTTTTGGTGGTCTGGTGCTGTTTTGATGTTAAATGTTATGCACCCTGGTGTCTATGGGTTTGTTGGTGCTTTATAAATGAATAATATCCATTTTTTTGCAAATGACACTATCAGCGAGCTGGCCAACCACCCGCTCATGGTGGGTCAACCAGCACTGACTGTGAAGCACTCAACAACTAAGTTCATGGTGTCAAGGGTAGTACCAATTCTCACCGCTATTTAGCTCTTTTCAGGATCTATGCCTAGTTATCCAGCATGCCAGAACTAGAGTTTCAAGGCATAAGACTCTGTGGCAAAAGCAGCCGAGTCTTGTGGCATAAAACCAGGCCCATGCTACGGCAGCATTTCCAATCCCAGTTGTGTCATGCTCAGATCAAGGCATCAAGCTTTAGAGCTAATAATAATAATTCCCGCTTCCTTCTAGAATCCGTACAACTATCCTGTACCTGTACAGTGCAGTGACTCCACAAGCGCCATAAGCACTAGAACAAATCATAGTAATTACAGCTAATACAATTAGGAACTTGATTTTGGTGCTGCTGAACAGATGGGTCAGAGGTCTTCTCTCCTTCGGGTGCCCCTTTTTCATGGTTCCACACACATTATCCACCACGGTGTCCAATGTCATGTGACTCATGAACTAAGCACCTACGGCAGTGACGCTTCCATAGAAATTCCAGAGGGTGTCCTTTTTGCAGAAAACAACTAGGAAACTTACTGTAGCAACCAACTTAAACTGCATGATGTTTACCAGAGAAACTGTCCTGGCTGTTTGCCGTTTCCCCCGCTTTTCTGAGATCAGGGGAGTTGCTAGGTCTGGAAAAGACCCGGGGCTAAGCTGATGTCACAACTGTTGGGACTGGGGGCTAGCTAGTCTTTCGGCTGTAGCTCCTGAAATTCTATCTGGGGCTACAACCAAAAGATCAGGGGCTATAGCCCCTTTAGCCCCCCCCCCAGAAACGCCCCTGCCTGAGACTAACATGGGCGTACATTCTAAACTTGCAGATGAACCCATGGTGAAAAAGTGCTGATATGCGGATTAAATCAGAAACTAAGATTAGGTTTTTGAAAGTTAATCCCAGACGTCACAAGTAGTAGCTTCCCAAGTGAAAGTACAAAGAGGCCAGTATATAGTTGCACCGAATTCCAACATATGTTTGGGGGGCTATTAATATATAAGATCCAACCATGCAGAGACAATATTTTAGGTGGGGTCTTGTGAGTGAAGGTCCAAAAGTGTCCCAAGAGACCAAGAATTTAGGATTAATGGCCATGTAGTTCGATTGCATGATCCCCTTTAAGTGTGGGTAAAACTGGTGGTTTGACTGGCAAGCACGGTCTGGGGGGCGTCTGGTGGTACAGCTGTGCTCTGACTAGGGGCCAGCGGTTTGTCTGAACCTGAGAGCCCTGCATGCAGAGGCATCTCTCAGCACCTTTGGGCCACACTTAAAGTTGATTTATTTAGAAATGCCATCCAACATAGGATAACATTGGGGTAGATGGTCTCAAACATACAGATGAGAAAGACTGTGCTTTCCCTCCAATCTATGCATGTGTTTCTCATAAGGTTACAGAGGGAGCTATAGGGAAAAAAGATGAATTCGTTCATTCACTAATTTTATGATTGAGGTTGAGAGGGATAGGGAGAGCCATTGAAATTATGAATTATTATTGATTTAGGTTTCAATTTTATATGGTGCAAAACTAGCTCCATGAGAAGCAACGGAGTAACACAAAACCCATCAAATACATGAGATGTCACACAATCATATCTAAAACAATTAATATTTAAAAGAGATACAATCTTAGCAGTCAAATTCTAACATCATGCAAAAATTGGAAAATTATGTGCAGTCATTTTCCGAGAGAGGTACAGCCATAACTATTGCCATTTTAAGGGAAGGAGACACACACACCTTCAATTATTGACTGAATAGAAGTGTCTTCAAATTACTTATTATACTTTAATAATGAAGGACGTAAGGGTAAAAGAGCCAGAAAATAAAAATGTCGTAGCAATGGGGAGTAGTGAGAAAAGGTTTGTTGACGAGATTGTTTTCTATTAGTTTGTAAAAGTTCTAATCTTAAGGCCTCACTACTATGTGTAATTCAAATGGTGCCTGAAATTCTCAATTTTTCGGCTCTGTAGGGGGTAGTTCGGTCTCAGCTCAGTGCTTTGTAAATTACACATCCTGTTTTGAAGACAGTAGATGCTTTCCAAGGTAACCAATGCAGGGCAAGCAATACAGTGGATACAGAGTAACATTTTCCTTTGCTAGCAAATAACTTGGCAGCCACAAGTAAAACAGTTTTTAATGGCAAACATGTGATTTGTGGAATGTCCATCAATAGGACTTTCCCACCCATCACGTGGGCAAGAACTAAAGTCTGAACCAATGGAAGAAAGGGCAGTTCTTTTTTCAACAGATGTGAAAAAAACCTGCTGGGGTCCTCTTCTCAACATGAGATTTAAAGTTGAGGGACAGACACAAAAGGTAAATCCATTGATTGTGAACGGGTCACGTGACGTGTGACGTCTGTGCTAAGCCATCGCACGCAGTTTGTAATAAAGGGGGGTGGTTCCGCACTGCAGCAGTGCACGCCGGTTGCCCGACAAAGCAGGACCTGCATCTGTCTATTCCTTTCGGGGACGAATGGGGCGATGCCTGCATGCCGGAATCCCCAGGCAAAGCACAATCTAACAGTGGCTTTGCAGCCTCGGAGAGCATAGGCTGCAAAGAGTTAAGTTTCATGGTCTTCAGCAAGTCCTGGCTTACCTTCTTATTCTTACTTGAAGATGCAAAAATGAACTCAGTCTTCAAAGGATTTAGATGGAAGGTGATTGAGGCCATCCTAGCCTCGATGCAGGCAAGAGTGTCCACCAAGTGGTGGACACCGGTAAATATCCACAACTTCGGATATAGTTTCATGTCGTCAAAAGCATACGGGTGCATTGTGGCCCCCCACTCTGCCAGCATACCCCTAGTGGCTCCATGTACATATTTACATATTCAACACCAATGGATACAGGAACGGCCCCTAAGGCCCATCAGAGATTAGAGATAACCGGGCGGAGGGACTGTGATGAGTCCACATGGAAAAATGAACTGCGTCAAGATAGAAATATGTTTTTTTAAAATATATTTATTAGGTTTTAAACAACATGAACAACAACAACAAAAAAGGCATTGTCAATGAATCTTAAATGATTGCTCTTGTAACTTCCCACCCTTTCCTCCATCCCCCCCCAAGACCACAATTTGTCCTTCAGTTCCGCCTATACCAGACAACCATCATGTGCTGCCCGCTTCATCAGACGTAGCTTCTTTCTCTCTAGGGCTAAATAACGGCACCGTGAGTGCCACCCATTGGTGTAAGTCTTCACTGGTGTCTAATTTCTGTTCTCGCAATGCATTCTCCCACGCCCCAGTTTCCGCCGTCACCCATTTATGAAGGTCCTCCCACCACAGTACTACACTTGGGCTTCTAGCGCTTTTCCAACCCAAAGCAATGCGTCTCTTGGCCAGGATATACATTAAGTCTTTGAGTTTATTTAGGGGTTTGTTCTTCTTTCTTTTTTTATATCTGCCCAGGATGCATGCTACAAGTGTTTGCACTTCCAGGTCAATGTCTGCTTCGGCCGCCTTTGCAGCAATCCGTGTCCAAAAGGATTGTATTATTCCCCAGAACATATGCGTCATTCCTGCATGGGGTTCGCTGCATTTAGGACATTTGTTAACTCTCGCCCCTTTGAATTTGGAGATCACCTCTGGTGTAAGGTACGCTCTGTTGATGATGTAGAATTGTATTAGCTGCAGTTGGGCGTTCCCAGAGACCTTTTTGTGGTAGTGGGTTATGTATTCCCATTCCTTTTCTTCGAATTCCAAACCCAATTCGTGTTCCCATTTCGCTCTACATTTAAGTTCTTGTTTATGTTATGTTGTTCAGTAATGTTTCGTAAAGCCTTGAGGTTTCATGTCCTCCCTCGGCTGCATTCAGCATATTCTCAATGGTCTTGTGCCCAGTTTCTAGGTTCTCTACCTCCGGCCACCGGTCCATGAACCTTTGTACCGCTGCTCCATGGAGCAGGAACTGTCCTGTTGGCAGCCCTGAGGTTACCTGCAGCTCAGCGAATGTTAGGATCCCACGGTCGTTCACCAAGTCCCCTAGTGTAGCTACTCCGCAGGGCTCCCACCTGTTCCTTACTTCTTTCTGTCCCCAGGGCCTACGCGCCATGATAGCTGCTATAGGGATCTGTGGGGAGTATGGGTCTTCCAACTACGCTGTTTTGCAGGCTCGTTTCTAGATCTGTATCCCCAGTTTCACCAGGTAAGGGCTGTTCTGCCTCACATTTGCTGGGACCCAGAATAGATCCCTGAGTAGCGTCTGGGTGACGGCCAGTTGCAGGAGTCGGGTATCAATTGTGATCTCGCCTGCCATCCATTGTACTATGTGTTTCAATTGGCCTGCCAAGTAATATACTTCAAAATTGGGGATTTTCAGACCTCCTTTGTCGTAGGGTCTTTGTAGCACTTCCAGCACGACTCTGTGCCTACCTCCCTGCCAAAGGAATCGTCTGCAAAGCTTGTTTAAATCTGTGAAGAAGTGTGGGGGGATGTTTAATGGGACATTGGTAAAGTAATGTAGAAGTCTGGGGAGCGCCACCATTTTTAGAAGTCCAGCACTTCCTGCCACTGAGAGCGGCAATTTTCCCCAAAAGGCCATTGATTTGTCTAAGCTTTCCCTGGCTCTTACTGTGTTTAAAGTGTGCTCAACTTTGGGGTCTCGGTGGATAGTGATTCCCAAGTATTTGAAGGATGTGGTTTTCCACTGGAAAGCCTTAGAAGGAAGATTATCGCCGTCGTCCCTGCTCATGGCAGCCAGGGGGAAGAGGCAAGATTTTTTGTTGTTAATTTGGATCCCTGTGTATGTATGGAACCCCTCTAGTGTCTCCAGGATGTATGCTAGTATGTGTTCTGGGTTGTTTAGGTACAGGAGTCTGTCATCAGCATACATCGACACCAAGTGTGTCACCACATCTATCACTATGCCCCCATCTCCATATTCCTGGAGTAGGTAAGCTGCTACAGGTTTGATGGCTATGATGTATAGCATGGCGGAGAGTGGCCAACCTTGCTGTGTGCCCCTGTGGAGGTGCCATTTGTCGGAGAATGTGTTGTTCGTGTGCACTCTGGCCATGGGATCAGTGTATATGAGTTTGGTCCACTTTAAGAAGGCCGGACCTATCCCCATCTTTGTCATCGTGACATATAGCCATTCCCACCTGACCGAGTCAAAAGCCTTTGTGGCATCCAATGACGCCACTGCGCATTTCTCGGGTCTGCTATTGATGGTATAAATAACATGGTGGAATCAGCGTAGGTTCTCAGTAATGGATCACCCTGGCACGTAGCCCGTCTGGTCCTGGTGGATCAATAGAGGGACTACTCTACGCATCCTTCGTGCCAATAGTGCCGTCAGGATCTTATTGTCTGAGTTTAACATGGACAGGGGCCTGTATGAGCCACACTCTCCTCCATCCTTGCCAGCTTTCAATAGTGGGATGATTATGGCTTCTCTCATGGTGTCTGGGAGGGTTCCCACTTCGTACGCTTCATTGAACACTTGGGCTAGGAGTGGTGCCAGGACGTCCTCGTATGCTTTATAAAACTCCCCTGGAAGCCTGTCAGTTCCTGGGGCTTTACCGGACGGTAGGGATCTGATGGTGACCATCACCTCCTCTGGGGTAATAGGTTCGTCCAGGGCCTCACCCAATTGTGGGTCCAATTTGGGTAGATTGATGATGTCTAAGACATCTTCATTTTCAGTGTCTGTAGGAGATGGAGTGCTGGCGTAAAGATCCTGGTAAAACCCGGTGAACACCGGGTTTATTCCCAACTGTGTGTGTACTAAAGTGCCATCGGCCTGTGGACATGGCAAATGGGAGTCCTGGGGGCTTCCCGTTTTTAGAGCCAAGCTAATAATTTCCCTGGTTTATCCCCAAGGGTATGGGTTCTCTCGATGTGTTTTGTGTAATTGAGTTTCCCCAGTTTTTCCCAATACGTTAAACAAGCTTGTCTAAGCTCAACCTTCTTTTGTATGTGTTCCGGGTCTAAGTTGGCCATCGCTTCCAATTCTGCCAACTCCTTTTCAGTGTGTGCTAGTGAGGTTACGATGGATATCTGGGCTCCCCCTATGGCTGCCAGCATTTCTCCACTCATGACTACTTTGTACGCCTCCCATACTGTGCCTATATGCTGCGCGCTGTTTTCATTTATCTGCCAGAATTTGTGTGTGCTGTTCCTGATCTGTTCACGGAAGGCTGCATCCAACAGTGCCCCGCTTCTAAGCCTCCACGTTCAAGATAGAAATATTGTCATCCTATCAGGGACCACACCACTCGCCCCCCAGACCCATACACTCTCAAAAGATGATAAGGAGTATATCATAGTCGTCTGTGTCAAAGGTTGCGGGGAACCTAGGGAACCACGAGCATGCATGTCCCACCTCTATCCTGCCCAACATGCCATCAACTACCTGGAGGTTACTGGCCTCAAAACTCATCTGAGGCCGGAAAACTGATATTATTGTAACAAATTATCTCTATCAAGATGTTCCTAAAGCTGATTGGCTTCAGCCTTTTCTCAAAAATGTGGAGATGTGTAACAGGTTGAAATTGCCCCAATCTGATTAATCAAGATGTTCCTCTCCAATCAGGGCTGAAGGTAGGCTGGGTGGGAAATTGCCTTGTTGAAAGGAAGCCCGGACAGTAGCCAAACATGCAGGTAAAGCCCCACCTTTTATCTCTTTGAAGGTGCGAGATGGCAACACATCATCAACATTTGAGATGGCATTGTGGGATTGAAAAATTGAAATGTAACCATCCATACTAAGGCCCTAAATATACAGGGCAGGCTATGCAATTAAACATTAAAATACACCACGTGCCTGCAACCTGCAGCTCTCCAGATGTTTTCCACTACAACTCCCATGATCCCTCACCAATGACTCTGCCGAGTGGCTTCGGTGGGTGTTGTAGTCCAAAACATCTGTGGAATCTAAGGCTTCAGACACCTGATGTACACCTTTATCCTGGAATATTGGTGCAGTGATAGCCCAATGTATGAGTAGGACAGGCTGTATAACTGTTCCTGACCCTTCAGAATTGTATTATCCTGTTGAAATCTTTTTCCAGTACGGAAAATGGTGCAGTGCCGCCTTTAGACTTTATCTTTAACCATAGAAAGGGTTATTGCTTTCTACAGGGTGGAAAGGCCTCCACCAGAAGGGTTGGCCATGTGGAGCTAAGCTTTTTGTGGTGGGAGTTTTGTGGTCAACCCCCGGTGGTTACAGCAAGACCTACGTGTGCCCATGCGGGAGAATGCCATATGTGACGGTGGAAAGCCTGAACATTTTTGATTTTTTAAGACTAAATGTTTCTGAAAGGGAGGCCTGCTCATCAGACCTCCACATTCATAATGCACCACGCTCAAAGCATAGTAAACTCATGAACCTTTCCTTGTACTTTCTCTAGACATTCTGCAGAGAGTGCAATACTGTGGCAGTAGGTCAGGTTCAAATGTCAATTGTATATAATCAAATGGTTTCCTGTCCTATACCAATGACATCCTGCAGACTGTAAATACTACTCTGTGGCACATCCATGAAAAACCTTAGTTTAGCACCCTCACAGGAGCTATTAATTATTGTTATTTTTGAAGACCAGGTGATAGTTTAAATTGTGATTTTAACAATACATGTATTTTGCTTTTTCTAATGGACTTACATTTCTATTTCTAATTTCAAAATGGTTTATACTCCACTTAAAATGGAAGTACCCTGATTAATTTGGGTTAGTCAGGCAAGGCTTTTAGTGCAATGTCATTCTTTGGTCCATAGTGGCCATCAAGTGACAACAATTCTGAAATGTGACATAAGTATTCCAAAGATTAAATAGCTTTAGCTGCATGAATGTAAACGTCCTGAACAGAATTAATTATATGATTTACCATAAAAAATAATATTGATTTGGATAATATTTTATAATGACAATTTAAAAAATAAAGAATGAAATACACTGTCACCAAAACAGTGGTAAAGAAATGTGCACAAAACCGTGCAGCCCTGCTTATTGCAATAATGGAGGGCAGCGCCGTAGCTGGTGAAATGAAACACGGCCACAGCTATTTCATATGCGACATACTTTATTCAACAAATTGGACTAATTCCCGAGCCCAACGTCACTTCCCACCTCCTGGCCCAAACATGGCCCCTCCCCTAGCTCAACGACGGTGCTGATGGTGCACGACATCACATCTCCCACCTTTTTAACACACTGGATAATATTGTTACCCCATCTCTTCAATCAGTCTGCTGGGTTGTATGCGAGACCGCTGACGGCATCTCTCCTGTCCTGGTGGTGCTTCCCCTGGATCAAATCCTCATCTGGCTGGTTGCTCTTAATTCTCAGACATCTCGCCATCCCCTAGATATGACTCCTCTGAATCAGAGCCCTTTTTAACACACTGGATAATATTGTTACCCCATCTCTTCAATCAGTCTGCTGGGTTGTATGCGAGACCGCTGACGGCGTCTCTCCTGTCCTGGTGGTGCTTCCCCTGGATCAAATCCTCATCTGGCTGGTTCCTCTTAATTCTCGGACATCTCGCCATCCCCTAGGTATGACTCCTCTGAATCAAAGCCCTGCTGGTCAGTCAGACCGGGTAGGGTACCACAGGCGCATGTCTTCGTTGGGGCATTTGCTGAAGTGCAAGGTGTTTCGGGGTGATTGTCTTGCGAGACACCCCTTTGAGCTGTCAGCATTGTTCCTCTTTTGTCGGTTATTACCAGCCACACGGTGCAAATGTGGGATGCTCCTTGCGAGCCCTGGGATGCTGCTCTACCACCTGATCTCCCACCTCTATGTGGCTCCTCACCTGGCATCCACCCTGTTTTTCATTTTCTCCTTTTCTGCCTGGTCACAAATCCTGGCTTGTTCTAGCAGGGTTGTGGGACGAGTACTCGAGCGCTTTGGTAGGCTGGTGAGGATGGCTCTCCCAAGCATGAGGTCCGCAGGACACACTCCTGTGGTGCTGTGCGGGGAGTGCTGGTACTTCCAGAGTAGTTGGTATAGGGTCTGTTTGAATGGGCTGCTGGTGACGTTGGCCACCTGAAGAGATCGTTTGACATTTGTCATGAAGCATTCTGCATTTCGATTGGCCTGTGGCCATAATGGTCTGATTTTATTGTTTTGAAAACCCATGTACCTTGCAAAATTTGCAAAGTCTTGGCTAGTGAATGGCGGGCCATTGTCAGATTTGAGTAGTTTCGGGATGCCGTAGAGCATTCGATCCAGCACAGGTATGGCACAGGTGGCAGAGGTGGACTCGATTATCTGAGCGTCCAGGAAATGGGAATGTTCATCAGTCAGCACTAACACGTGTGACCCATCCCACAGCGGCCCAAAAAGTGAATGGCCAGTTCCTCCCACACTCGGGTAGCGGGCTCATGTGTAATGGACTGGGGTGGGGCAGTGGTGCTACGACCCAGCATGTGGCGCAGTTCTGGATTGTGTTCTCCACCATGGCGTTCAGTTGGGAAACCAGACCTTCTGTCTTAGCAGCCGTTTTTTGGACACCACTCCCCGGTGCCTTTCATGCCCGAGGTGGACGACTTTCTGTCCTTCATTTTCCCTTGGATAGATAGCCTGCGATGATGTGTAAGGCTGGATCACGTTTTGACTCACTCCTGTGGGTGGACCAGTCCACAGGTAAGGGTTGCATGTGGTATACTACGCAGTTCAGGTATGCATTTGCGATGGATGGTCCGGCACTGGCCGGTCCCGTCAGGTTCCTAGACAGGTTGTCAGTCGGGTTTGATTCTTTCCCTGGTTGGTTAACAATGGTGAATTTGTAATCCTGCAGTCGCAGACCCCACCGTGTGATTCTCTGGGGCAATCTGGCCTTTGGGTTGCCAACAATAGGCAGAGGGCCTGGTGGTCCGTACCAACTGTAAAAGTTTTCCCATTCAGGAAAAGAGGAAAATACTCCCAGGCCCACAAGACGGCCAACCTCTCTTTTTCAGCCTGTGAGCATGCTTGCTCTGTTTGTGTGAGCCTCCAACTTGCGTAAGCCACTATAAAGTGGTGGTGTGGATTGTCTTGGTCCTGCTGAGTCAAGATGGCCCAGAGGCCGACTGGGCTTGCATGCAATGACTACTTCCGAGGTTCGGTCGGCGTGAAAGTATGCCATGTCTTCTGCTTTGGAGATGGCATTTCGGATTTTTTCAAATGATTCCTGGCACTGCTATGTCCATTGAAACACCTGCTTGCATTTGGTGAGTTGTCAGAGGGGTGCACTGATGGTGGCGTAGTCTTGCAGGTACCTGGACCAATAACTGGCAGGTCTAAGAAAAGATCGTAATTCAGCACTTACTGTGGTCTTGTTGCACTGTTAAGCGATGCCACCTTGTTTGGGTCAGGGCGCATTGCTCTTTATGAGAAGATATGTCTGAAGAATTGCAGCGATTTCTTGCGAACCTCGCACTTGCTTTTATTTAGTGTCAAACCTGCTGCCTCGAGAGCAGAACATACTCGGTGGAGTGCAGCATCGTGCTCATCAGTGAATTTTCCAAACACTAGGACGTCGTCCGAATAGTTTAGCCTGTTCGGTATTGCTGAATGACCTTGGGAATTTCATCCTGAAAAACTTTGGCTGTGGACAACATTCCGAAACGGGGTTGTTTGTAACGGAATAGGCCCATATGTGTCATGAATGTGGTGATGTATCCTGATTCCGGGTCAATTTCTAGCTGGTCATACCCCTTTGTAAAATCCAGTTTTGGGAATACTTTTGCGCCGTGGAGCAGGTGAATCATGTCTGTGATTCAAGGCGCCTAATGTCTCTCTCTTTGTATCGCCAAATGCTCTCCTCATGTCTTCACATAATCGGATGGATCCTGGCGCTGCATTTTTGGGGACAGGTATACTATTGGGAATACACAGGGTGTGGGCCCTACAGCAGAGTCAATGACTTGTTGAGCCAGTTTTTTTTTTAATTCATCCTCCACTTGTCTCTGTTAGTTGATCGGGAAGCCCCGATAGTGTTGGGCTATGGGCTTGACATTCAGGTCTATGTGAAGCTGTGTTTTGCACCTCTTGAGCTTGCCTAGTCGTTTGAACAATTTTGCCTTTTCAATATCGTAAAATTTCACCAGAAATCTATGCGCCTTCAACTGCTAGAGGACATGTCTACTGTGGTTTTGAAACTCAGAATACATCTTCTGTTGGTCTCTGTCTGGAGCAGGTGGAGCTGGAGTTGTGGTGTGTGCTGCTTGTGACTTGTGCGAGCATACTGCAGAAATTACTCCTCTGCATGGCAATGGTGTGGTGGATCCATATGGGTAAACGTCTATGGTCCACGGTCTCAGCTGTGGGGGTTGCAGAAGACTGTTTTAAGCCTCTTCACACAGGATGTTAATCGGCGCCCCGTGTCGATGGGAACTCAGCAGGGGTTTCATTGACTTGCATGATCAACGTTGGGCTGTGCTCCTTGGCGACGTCATTATTTAGTGTCCACACGTAGTACTTCTTTCTTTCATCACCTGTAGATGATGCATAGACTGTGCTTGATAGTGACTGCACCTCTATGTATCAACCATGTCGTCTGGAGCACCACTGTTCCTGTCCATTGGATGTTTAGCTTTCTCCACGGGGGTACGACCTGGTGCTCTTGTGGTCCTCCACCCTGTATCTTCTTGTTTCACTGCCAGCCCCTGCTGCACACGGGCTTGTCTGAGTGGCTCTCCATCTCTCGTTTGGGATTCTTCTTCCTTGTGGCGGTAGTGGGGCATTCTTGAAACTGTTCTTTGCCTCCGCAGGCTGCGCACTTTTGTCCTAGAGTCGGACATGCGCCCATGTGGGGCTATTTGTAGCCACACTTCAAGCACGTGGTGTCTCCGCGTCTAGGGGCACCACTGGTGGGTGCAGTGAGTTTGTCTACACTATTCCACTCTGCCTGTTGAGGCTGTATGGTCACTTTGTTCATGTTGTTAATTTGTTGATCAATGGTGAATTCCATGCGGGCCAAGGCAAGTATTTCTTTAAGGGAGTGTTGTTTCTGCAATCATTTCTTTCTAAATGCCTGAGATTCACAGCCTGCGATGACTAGAGAGCGCAGCACTTCATTGTTGGAATACCGGTGGAATTCACAATGCTTGATCTTGATACGCAATCTCATTACAAAATTGTTGAGAGTTTTGCCCTTTTGTTAGGGTGTCATGTGAAAAATGTGCCTCTCATAGTCCACACATCGAGTGGGGTGCAAAATCGTTATACAGCCTTTCATGTAGGTCTTGGAATGATGCCGTTCCAGTGTCAATCAGTTCTCCTGCGATGTCCCTCACTGCCGGGCGCACTGTGAGTGAGAGCATGTTCTTCATCCTTGTGTCGTCCGTGAGACCCATGGCCCGCACATGGAACTTGAAGTCTCAGAGCCATCACATCCATCTTGGTCACAAATTGTTGGTGTTGCACAGGTCAAATTCAGGGGCAGGTGTATGAGTTGTGGCTCACCCGTGGTTTGCTGAAAAGCATCCAAGGGCTTTGCTGACACTGTTGCTGGTAACCCATTGTCTGACATGTTGAAGTTTCTTTGTTGGTAATGTGAAATGCATGGTTGACTTATTTTAATGCAAATTCCTTATTCCTTTTTCTTTGCACCCACACAGGCTGCACAGCCTTGTAAGGACATGTCTTCTGGGGCATCAAACAGCATTTTCCTGGTTCAATTCCCTTTGGTTCCTCGCGTTTTTTATTTTATTTATTTATTTGCATTTATAAAGCGCGCAAGCGGCCCTCGGGCAGGGCATCTTGGCGCTGTTACAGAAAATTTCACTTGAGACCAATACAGTGATGAGACACGTACAATCGAGTATACAGTGTTAAAGAGTGGAATATACAGTGGTAAGAAACAGTCAATTATTCTGTAGCTTCGGTTACAGTTTGAAGCATGTTTACCGTTTCACAGCTTATTTATACATTTTGTTTGGACTAACAGAACAGTACTGTTTTCAGCTTTTTGTGGAAGGTGGTGTAGGATGTTTCATTCCTTAGTGCAGTGGGCAGTGCATTCCAGCTTTTGGGTGCCAGATGCTGAAAGCTGGACCCTCCTGCTTTGGTTCTTTTGAAGGTGGGAACGTAAATCTTGTTGGATAGATGGGACCTAATAGGCCTTTTAGAGGGGTTAAGGGTGATTCTTTCAGACAAGTATGGTGGTGCATCCGTGGAGAGGCACCTGTGAGTAATGGCCAGTGATTCGAAGAGTATTCACTCTTTTACTGGTAGCCAATGGACATCCTTCCTGGATTGTGAGACGTGTTCCCATTTGGGAATGCTCAGAGCAGCCCCGAGAGCATTATTTTGCATGACTTGAAGTTTGTTGAGATTCTTTGTAGAGGTGCCTAGGAATAGGGCATTGCAGTAGTCCAGTTCGGTACCTACTGTGGCTCTGGCGATCGATAAGCAATTTTTTGTAGAGAGGAAAGACTTGACTGCATTGACCACCTTAGCGATGAGTGCGGCAGAGGAGGCTATTGCATTGACCTGGTGGGTCATGGAAAGAGAGGAGTCGAGGTATACTCCTAGAGTTTTTAACGCGGTAGAGACTGTTATGGTGGAGTGTCGATGGTAAAGGTTTTGTATTGTGGAGGGAGCTTGTTGAGAGTTTCAGTCGTGCCTACTAAGAGGATCTCTGTTTTGTCCCCGTTTAGGCAGAGGCCGTTTGCGGCCATCCACGTCTGTATCGCTGAGTAGATTTTGGATAGGGCTGCTGCATCTTGTTCATAAGTACCAGATAGTGGGAGTAGTACCTGAGTATTGTCAGCGTAATTAGTGTATGAAATGTTACGACAGTCCAGATCATTAATGAGTGGGAGGGTGAAAATATAGTAGAGTGTGGGACCCCGCAATGAATGGTGGTGGGGGATGCGCAGGCAGTGTCTGAGGAAGGAGGCCACTCAGGCGATGGCTTCAGGTGAGAAGTGGGCCTCGTTTTTAGGTGCATACCTAAGATGTCATGGTTGACAAGATCGAATGCAGCAGACAGATCTAGGAGGAGGAGAAGTGCCAGTTTGCCTTTCTCCATGATGTCACTGGGTTTAATTTTAAGATCGAGTAAGGCTGACTCCATTCCATGTCCTGGACGGAAGCCTGACTGTCTTTTCCCTAAAATGTGGTTTTCTTCTAGATATTGCTGGATTTGCGTGTAGACGACTTTGTCCAGTATCTTCAGCAAGAAAGGGACGGTGGTAATGGGCCTATAGTTGTTGGCAATTTCTGGGTCTAAGGTGTTCGTTTTTAGAAGAGGGCACCCCATGCTTCTTTTAAGCTGTCTGGGACAGTATTAGAGTTGAGGAGGAATTGATGAAGGATTTGGGCCAAAGGTTTCTGCACAGTCTTTGGGCCTCATTACGACCCAGGCGGTAAGTTACCGCCTGGGCCGTGACTTTACCACCATGGCGTAAACTACGTTTACGCCATGGTGGTTGGCGGACTTACCGCCCCATTCCGACCTTGGCGGGGCGGTAAGTCCCCAATCCCCATTTACCCTTCCCCATTCCCATTTTTGCCCCATAGGGCATAATGGGAGTGGGGAAGGCGTTAATTACGCCACCGTAAATTACGGTGGCGTAATTAACTCCATGGTCCCTTAGCGCCATGGATTTTAACACCTGCTAAAAGCAGGTGTTAAGTCCGCCATGGCGCTAAGGGACCTCGTACTCAGGCGGTAAGGGTCGGCGCTGTTAACGCCGCCGTAAAACCCTTACCGCCTGAGTCGTAATGAGGCCCTTTGACTAGTTTAGCTGGGCAGGCGTCACCTTTGCAGTTAGATGTCCTGATTTTTTTCACTATATCGAGGACTTTGCGTTCAGTGATTTCCCTGAATTTAAAAGTTAGATTTTTGGTGACCACTGGCTCTGTGCTGGTGGAAATGGTTTGCTTAGTGCAGGATGTTAGTTTGATATGCTGTGTCAGATTTTTGTGGTGTTCCTGGATTTTCTTTTGCAGAAGTAAAATTTTGTTAAGTAGGGCGGTTTGTATTGTGTTACACCAGTTTTGATCTTTGACAATCTCTAGGGATTTGGTGGCTAGTGTGGTCAGTTCTCTGACCAGTAATTTATACTGTTGCCGCTGTAATATTAAGGTGAGGTGCAAGTGCAGGGGCACCAACAGCTTGGTCTGCTTAACGAAAGTAATGTTTCCTCTAATGGCCACCATGAGCAAACAGTTGTCTGTTTTTCCTTCTGAGAGGGATGCGTGTTATCATAGTTCCCCAGGTGGTGCCAGCAATATATCCTGCTTTTTCCACCGGTAGCGCTTCACACACGCTGCGCCGGCTGTACCATCAGTCATCTGCTTCCCTGGGGGTTGCTCTCCACTTATTGGGCTTTCACACCCATTGCCGCCAACACTGAGGGGAGAGAGAGGCTGCTGGAGATGCCCCGACACGCTTCTCGTGTCCAACAGCACCCCTCCTGATGTGCTGCCTACCTCTGGGGGCCTGCCCGCACTGAATTAGACAGCGCGCTGGCACCACAGCATGTTCCTTTGTGACGCAGGCCTTACACACACGGACTTCCGGGGCCCACCACGCCACCAGGAGACTCACAGGCCACGTGGGCCAGGAACCACTGGATGGCCTCCTCCACTCGTCCCCAATGTGGCAGCCCTGCTTATCGCAATGGAGCATATCAAGTGAGTGGAAGGGGGTGCATGCACCTCTGCCATGATAAAAATATAACCCAGAAGGATGTTTAGATATCACCATAGGGGAATTGTCCCAAGTTATTGTGTTCATTTTGTTAATTAATGAAGACCTTTTTTCCAATTTAGACGAAATGTGGTGGTAGGGGGAGCAGATGTCCCGGTTTTGCCTGGATAATCCCGGAATTGGGCGCTCCGTCCCCCCGTCCCAACATTTGTTTTAATTTAAAAAACCTGTCCCAGGTTTGAGGAAAAGGGGTGGGGTGCCAGTCCTGGTGTTTGTGGAAAAGGAGGATCAGCAACAGTTATAAAGTAAGTATGCATTATAAAACACAGACTGTAAGCATGGCAGGCTGGGCTTGAACCACCAACCTTACAGGTACTAGGCACACACATTAACTGATTGTGCCCAGAGCCCATGGAGACGAGCTGGTAAACAAATGAACAGCAAGGCTTGCAACATGTATCAAAGTAAAAGCTCTTTTTACTATTAATCAGCCTATATCCAAAGTCAAAAGCGCACAATTTTTAGGAGCAGAAGCAGTGCTGGAAATGCTGTGCGAAGTGGGGGTGGGCAGTGTGAGGGGGGGATACAGGGTTGGAGGATGGGATGTGAGGGGGTAGTCCTTCTTTTATGTTGTTAGACGTCCTGGTTTTTTGTCTTGAAAATCTGTTCACACCATGGCTTTAAGTGGGCCAGGGCTAGCCAGAGCTCAGCCCTGGCAGTCTCCAAATATTGACATTGAGCCAGGGCTCTGTCAGGGCTCTCTCGAGATGACCTCTCTTACCAAATGTCTTTAAAATTGTGAGTGGCAATACTGTCTTTGCTGGTAGATGTCACCTTCAGTAATGTTTAAAATCACAACATCAGTTAAAGAATTTTGAAATTAAGTACTTGTTAAACAGGAAAGGGAAATTGTAAGAGAACACAATGTTTGATTTTTGATACACATTGTATTAAAGTATTCTCATTAGAATGCCTTTAATTAATATATATGAATAATGGATTTCTTTCAGAACTGCGTGATTGCAATTCTTCCCTGCATTCCAAGACTGGATGCCTCTTTGTTGGGGCAAACACGTGTGTACACACTCAGCGCCATTGTATTTGGTGTTTTTGCGTCTCTTCATTATGGCCGCCCTCATCCTCGGCACCAAAGTGCCTCTGAGGGCTGCACAGGTTTCCCTGGTGCTCTGTTGTAAACGAAGCCCATGATTGGTTGCCCTGTTATTCTTCAAGCCAAATAAAAGCCGGAAGGCGAGGAAAGCCGGTCGCCCATCAAAGGCCAACACAAAAGGACCCTGTTTGAGCCCGTCAGAGCGTGAAGGGGCACCTCTCCTTATAAACGTTTTCCGAACGTTTAAAATTTATGGTTTCATGGAACTCCTACTCGGTAATCTGCAATGAGGCACAATGCTCTGTCCTACTTGCCTGAGCACTATCCCTGTTTCTATTACTGTTGCATGCCTTTTCCCCTCTGCCCATCAATAGCATCCGATCAACCACTCCCAATAACACGTTATCCATGCCTTAGTGTATGTACCCTGTCAAAAAATCGCATTTAGGGGTTACTACATCTGTGCAATCATTTTAGTTTTTTGTGCTTTGGATGCCTTGTCTGGAAACATTGAAACTAGGTGTTCTTACATCTGTGCAACCATTTTCGTTTTTGTGCTTAGAGTGCCTTGTCTGGAAAAATCGAATGTCTGTGTTCTTACATCTGTGCAACCGTTCTCATTTGTGTGCTCCGGGTGCCTTTAGAGTGCCATTCATGTGGGTCAGACCATCCTCCTATGCTCACTACTTATTTTCACCTATGGAGTCCTTACTGTGTGGCAGCCTCCTTGCTGCTACCCCTCTCTCCATGAGGTGAGGCTTTGCCAGTCTGTGCAATCGTACCTATTTGACTCATATGATGTCTGATGTAGCCCCCTGTAGCATGAGGTGAGGCTTTGCCAGTCTGAGCAATCGTACCTGTTTGACTCATATGCTGTCTGATGTAGCCCCCTGTAACATGAGGTGATGCTTTGCCAGTCTGTTCAATCATACCTAGTTGACTCATATGCTGTCTGATGTAGCCCCCTGTAACATGAGGTGAGGCTTTGCCAGTCTGTGCAATTGTACCTATTTGACTCATATGCTGTCTGATGTAGCCCCCTGTAACATGAGGCGAGGCTTTGCCAGTCTGTGCAATCGTACCTATTTGACTCATATGCTGTCTGATGCAGCCCCCTGTAACATGAGGCAAGGCTTTTCCAGTCTGTGTATTTGTACCTATTTGACTCATATGCTAGCCCCCTGTAAAATGAGGCGAGGCTTTGCCAGTCTGTGTAATCGTACCTATTTGACTTACATGCTGCCTGGTGTAGCCCCCGGTAACATGAGGCGAGGCTTTGCCAGTCTGTGTATTCGTACCTATTTGACTCATATGCTAGCCCCCTGTAAAATGAGGCGAGGCTTTGCCAGTCTGTGTAATCGTACCTATTTGACTTACATGCTGCCTGGTGTAGCCCCCGGTAACATGAGGCGAGGCTTTGCCAGTCTGTGTAATCGTACCTATTTGACTTACATGCTGCCTGGTGTAGCCCCCGGTAACATGAGCCGAGGCTTTGCCAGTCTGTGTATTCGTACCTATTTGACTCATATGCTAGCCCCCTGTAAAATGAGGCCAGGCTTTGCCAGTCTGTGTAATCGTACCTATTTGACTTACATGCTGTCTGATGCAGCCCCCTGTAACATGAGGCGAGGCTTTTCCAGTCTGTGTATTCGTACCTATTTGACTCATATGCTGCCTGATGTAGCCCCCTGCAACATGAGGTGAGGCTGTGTACACACACCATGTTTGTCTGTATCCTTATGATTACTCTTGCTCTTCACCAATGTACCATGCACTTCTGTAACTAGCGCCTAGATGCCTTAGGCCGTTGTGCGCTGAAATAAATGCAAAAATAGATGCATAAATAAATAAGCACTGTGGGATTGTATGGTCTACTGACCCTTTTTGATTCAATTTGCTGTTTCAAATTTGAATATACTTATTTTGATCAACACTTTAACACACATTACCATATTTAAATACATCTTCTAAACCAGCATCTTTGCACTTTCATTGCACTTATGTAAACTTCACTTGCTCTGTTAGGTCACTCCTTTAATTACACAGGCCACTCCTCTTTTAAAGCTTTATCAGCTACTTGGGATTTGACTGCTCGAGACCCTCATTAGGCCCCACCCCCAAACATTGCATCAAAAAGCGTTATACTCCCACCCCTCTCGATTTCTTATCCCACTTAAAGCACCTTAAACTAGTTTTGCAAAAAACAAGTACCCACGAAACACATGACTTTTATTCCTGTAGCAATAGAGGTACCTTACTGCAATGCTTAGGTCCAATATAGCGCTTGCATGGACAGCTTTTGCACTTTCGATGCACTGTAAGTAGCTGCGGCTAATACCCAGCACAGTGTCCATTAGGTTCTGGCATGCAGTTACGATACACATTGACCTCTCTGCATTCATTTATCAAATTCTATGATGCTTCTTACCTGGACGGTCTGTCCTGGCCCCTCTCGGCTGGCGAGTAGTACAAGGAAGTCTGTGAAAGGCAAGCACAGGCATGGAGCTGTCAGTTCCCAGAGATGACGGGTAACACTTCCGTAATTTCCCCTCCGCCTGCCCGGCACTGCGCAGAGGGCAGCCAGAAATCAATGCACATTATGCGCGCCTGGCACATCACAGACGTGTCGCCGCGGAGCCACTACGTCACAGAGACCCAATTATTCCACACTCTCATGCTGGTCCCTTCTGCACAACAGCGCACTCATTCATGAGTTCCACTTTTTAACCCCAGATGCCTGCGTGTCCCTGGAAAGTGGAGACGGCATGCCAGGGAAAGCTATTAGTGCCCATCTGCCAAGAGCAGCTGCAGCAACGCCCCTCGTTACGTACCAGTGTCTCGACATCAATTAACGCTGGGCACTCCTTGTAGGCACAGCTGAAATAATAGCCACACGCTCTGGGGTCACTTTCTGCTCTGGTTAAGTCCATGGTCGTGGTCCCATCTCCTCACAATCAAGAGTTAACCGCACACGTGTCATGCCCTGGCCCAGGGTCTCTAAAGGCTGGAATGCAGCTCCACTAGAATATTTTTAACCTGTCAACATAAATAGGTCATCAAGTGACAAGCGCCCACCCTGCCGTTTCGTGGGGTTCCAGGGCCCTGGCTCGATTTAGCCACCTTGTGTGGTCTGCAAGCGGTTCATGTTTGTCTGTTGGGTGCACTGCATGGGAAGTTCTTTTGCAAACATAGGACAAGGACTAACACGTGCACCTGTTACTATGATGAACATGCCTCCAAGCAAAGAATATGGCAGGAGTTACATGCATAGTGTAGCATCTTGGGAGATGTAGTCATACAGATCTGCATCTAAGCAATTGGAAGTCCTTTCATTATCTCTCATCTTTACCCTCAGCCTTGTATGACCCGCACAATCCGCCAACTGAGGAAGACCGCGCAGCTCCAACTAAGCCAGTAGCACAAGGCCCGCTCTCCTTCACCCTTTGCCCCCCACAGGGACTCCCTTTGCATGCTCCCTACTGCCCAGCACTCTGCTAAATCCATCTTCTATGTGAACCTTGTCTTGTATCTTTGTTCTCACCCTAGGATACGCCCTGCTATGCTTCTGGCCGTGCTGGCTCCTCCTCCCATGCGCTAACTCTCTCCTCCAATGATGTTTGCCTCTTACTTCTCCTCCAAGATCTCCAAGATCAGAGACACACAATTCCCTTTCTCGCTCTCCTCCTTCCTTCCCATCTCCAATCCCTAACAGAAGTGGACTGGGAACTAAAGGAGGCCCTGGAAATAATTACTGGGGACCAAAAGAGGCCCTGGAAATAATGTTCAAAGTGGCCCCATATGACTCATTTTCAGCAAGCCCAATGCTTTTCCTATGAGAAAATTTAAAAACACCACACAAAAGAGGCCCAGGGTGCAGAGGCCCACCGGGAAATCTGCAGAGTTCCCGATAGGCCAGTCCACCCCTGATCCCTAATGTCTCTAGGCGCCTTTTGACCCACAACCCTCTTTGAACTGGCACCATCTTCTTCAGAGCCCAACCCTCCCATGTACCTGTGGGTAATTTTCCATGCCAATCAAGGATCTGCTCCTACCTCTGCACCCTCTTTAACTTGCCTCATGCCACTGGAATATTCCTCACCTAATTTAAAATACCTGCTGTGTTACCAGTCTATAAAAAAGAGCCCTCTGCTTCCCCATATCCCTGCCAGCTACAGGCGTGTCTCCCTTCTCCAGAACCAAGCGGGCTCGCCAGCCACGGGGGTGCTCAATGGACACTGTGGACGCCTTCAATCTGCTTCAATCTCAGTTGCGCAGCTGAGGCTACACTGAGGCGGCACCTTCTCAGAAGTGCTCATCCCTCAAAATGATCCCTAATTCACATCCTTCCCATTCTCTCTGCAGCCTTCAGCACTGTCAGTCACCACTCTCTCCATTATACGCCATCCAATCTCGGCACCCTGGACTGGGCCCTTCCCTGGCTTGCCCATTCTTCGCCAGCTCATAGAACACGATCCCCTATAATCCTACTCCTCCCTCAGTTGCAGTCACGGAATTCTGCTGGGAATCGAGGAGAACACCAGGCGGCGCTCCAGGCGTTCGTGGAGCAGCCAGATCATGGTCTGCTACTTCTGGTGCCCGTCGACCACTTCTCACTGGGGGGAATGAGCAAGGCTGTTTACTTCATCAACTACAGGAATTGTTTGTTTTAGTTGCGTAGTCGTTTTTGTCTTAGTTGCGTATTTATGACATGCTTTAATACCCGTAGGTTTCTAAGCGCGGACCCGGGGCTCGAACCTGTGTTGCTTCGTGTCATCTTGCTTCCAAGGCGAGCACGGTGCCACTGAGCTATCCTTCCAGATTTATCTAGAAAGGTCCAATATGACATGTATTTGGAAAAAGAGGATAGCTCAGGGGCGACGCGCTCGTCTTGGAAACAAGACGATGCGGAACAACACAGGTTCGATCCCTGGGTATGCGCTTAGGGTATTAAGTGTGTTATAAATAACTAATTATAGTTATAAAAACACATCCATGTTGAAAGTATTGTCAGTATATGAGTACTAAATGCCACTTTGAGGCCATATCAATGGCATTGGGCGCTTTACAAATGCCATATAACATAACAAAAAAAACAGAAGTCAATAGTCATGGAACCAGCCATGTGGTGTTCTCCCTATTTCGGTTTTACAAATTCAAAACAAGAAATACGGCAGCACAGGTAATTGGAGCTCTAATAGTTGTAATTTATGCACACGGATTGAAGGGAGGGGATTGTCTTTAAGAGAAAACAAGCATTTACAAAGCAAACAGTTTGGCTTTTTAGTAGGCATGAGTTAGGCATTTTTCAGGCACTTCCATAATAGTAGTAAGTGGTCATAAAATGACAAAAGCTGGCAAATTGTGTTATTACAGGAGCATACCATGTCAAATGCTTATCAAATTCATCTAAAAGAGCCCAAACAGTTGGCTTTACCAATGCTTCCTTTTAATGGGAATTCAGTGCAACAACAGATTCAATGACACACATATTGCTTATAAATGTAGTGGCTGAGGAACATTTATTTAAGACATTTTTATTAAACTCGTAGCTGATGTGCAGCTGCAATTAAGCTATTATCTCTGAAAAGCGTGAAAGTACAAATTGATTCCCAGGGTTGTGTTTTGGGCAGAGAGGGACAGCTGGGTAGCATGGCCACGTGCAGTCAATGGGTGAGTAAAAAGTGAAACAAAACCCACAGGCCCTGATTCATCAAATTATTTACGTGGGAAATAGGGGACTTGCGCTCCAAACTGCCTGCAAATCCACATTCGTGGATGCACGGAACCGACTGTGCAGGAATTTCTTGGGACTTGCGTGGAGAGCGTGCAGGCCCGGAACATCTGTGCAAGCCGTTGAGCGCCTTGCATGAGACACCACGCAGAGCGTGGGCTTGGCTTGCGCAGAGGGCTGTGAAGGGGGCAGAACAAAGAAAATGGGGAAGAACATGTGAAAAAGTGGGCATTACGAGGGACGGCCCACATTTGCGCCAAACAACACATATTCATAGAATATTCATGGAAACCCCTGTGCAGCCTTTTGGTATAGAAATGGCCATGCAAATCCCTCGATCACTATGCGACCCAAAGGCAGGCGTAAGGACACTTACGCATAGGATTTACAGCACAGAGTTGGGTTTGAATGTCGTATTTAGTGGTGCGTGTACATAGTGTAGCGGGGGGGTAGAACAGTTTACGAGGGTTTGCATGCAGATTTTCTGATTTTCGACCGAGTTACGATTTTTCATATGCATGTTGTCGGGGTGCCGGCAATAGTTACGGGGGACCCTATGCAGGGTCCCTGAGATGCAGGCCTGCTTGTGGGGGACCTCATGCACTGTTTGAAGGGTGCGTGTATTCGCGGGGGAGCATGCGCAGGTAGCTATTCTGGCTGTTTATGCTTTGCGTGTGGCCATGTCGGGGGCTTCCCGGGTCCGAATTGCGGATACAGTTACTTTGCGCAGTAAATTCCATGAATACGCAGGGCGTGCTTTTTTTATTCTGCACGCAGGCTCACACAGCCTGTGTGCCCCTCCTCACATGCAAATTCGATATATGCTATTTCCCATGGCAATAATTTGGGATTATAGGCAGCCTTTGCAGCCCCATCTAGTAGCCCAAACTAAAAACTGGGCATCAGCAAGTTTAAGAATACGTTTGAGTCTGCACAACTCGAAGTCAAACTTTAAACGCAGTGCCACATATGGAAGGGTTTGATTCCTGGGTTCTATTTTTTGAGGATTTTTGTCTTTTCTCCATTTACAAACATCCAAAAAGTGCCTAAACGAATACTCCCAACTCTGTGGCTATGCATGAACACCATAATGCTCAGATGTGTCAGAAGGAAGGCATGACACAGTGAACACTTAGGGCCTCATTACACGGATGGCGGTAAGGATTTACCGGTACCGGTAAAATATCGGTACCGGTAAATCCTTACCGTCTTACTACGAGGTCCCTTTGCGGGTTGGGGGATTTAACGCCTGCTTTTTGCAGGCGTTAAAAACCAACCCGCAAAGGGACCCAGGGAGCTAATTACGGTACCGCAATTTGCGGTACCGCAATTAGCGCCTTCCCCATTCCCATTATGCTCTATGGGGCAAAAATGGGAATGGGGAAGGGCAATGGTGGAAGGGGGAATTACCGCCCCGCCAACCTTGGAATGGGGCGGTAATTCCCCTTTCCGCCAAGGCGGTGCCGGTATTTTACCGGCATGAACCATGGCGCTAATAGCGCCATGGTTCTCCGCCATCCGTGTAATGAGGCCCTTAGTCAACATGAACTTATTGAATTCACTGGTACAGGGCCGCTTTGTGCCACATTGCGCAAAGTTATGCACTGGTAACAAAACATGGAGTACACAGTTCTGCACCACTTATCTTCCTTGGCTAGTAAAGAATGCAGTGAACTGGTTACAAAAGTATTTGTGTCCAGGAAAAGCCGCGGAGGATGACTGGTTATGCGATAAGGAAGAGATTAAACGCAGTTTGCCTCAAACATAGACCCTTTTTGTACATTTCATCATGGAGTTACAGTCTCTGTGAACAGCAATATTTTTGGAAAAACAAACATTTATCTAAGAGGCTCCAGAATTAACTTTTGCACAATCACTTTCACATATGTGCATTGTGCATTCACCAATAAATCATGGATGCTTCACACGTGACTAACCCCAGATTCTTGCCAAGACGTGGTGCAGCGCTACTGCACATGCGCTTGACAATGCAGATGCATTATGAAGAAATAAGAGGCAATTCTCATACCACTTATTTTCCTGGCAATGCACAGAATAAACAATATTGCAGTGGCGATGTGGCCTTGTCTTTTGTTTCTTTGAGCCTGCAGATCACTGTACTCATGGATAGTGCTACAACGAGTAACTGCTTGTAATTCGTAGAGCTAATCCAGAAAGGAGTGCTTGAATGTCTGGATGTAGGCAGCATTTTCTGCATATTTAATGTTTAACAAGAAGCATGCAGTAGGCCTTCATGCAATACGTCCCAGGGACATGTATAAAACGTGCAGTACAGGCTGTACTTTATTTGCAAATGTCTCTGAGTTCCGGAGCGTGGACGACTCCCGTAGGTTGCCTGCACAGACAGCAGCCAGTGTGACCAAGGGTACACATTTGCGGACTACTGTCTGGCAGCGTTGCGCATAGGCAACACAAGGAACGCTGCACACGCCTTTATAACCAGGGCATTTGTGATGCTACCTTTACACCCCCAGTTACCACTGAGGAACACCAAATAAGAATATGCCAATAAGTAACAATATCAGGTTTTTATATAGCGCCTAATAACGGCTTTCCCAGCCTCTAGCTGCTTTGATAACAGCGGTTACTATTACACATTTAAATTGCACACAATGTGAAGCCCTATAGAGGATGACAGCCTGAGAAAGCACTGGTGGCTGCTTAACCTTTCCAAGTGCAGTCATGCCTCAAGTCAGATTCGAGCACTTCCCCCTGAACTATCCACCCCGTTTACCATGGTTTAATTGTCAAAAATGACTAAGTGGTAAATTACTGCAAGGTAGGTTTGCTCGTGGGGGTAAACTATATAGGTATAGAGGGGTGGAGTAGGGTAGGGGTGGGTACAGGATTTGAGATGGGGACTGGTGGACTCCCTTTAACAGAAAAAAAGGATAAAAGCCACATTGCAACTTGACCACCATGTACTGTACCACTTTCTCATTTTGGTAGAAGAAACCATATAGAACCATCCACCTGAAACTTAGGGCCTAATTCATGGAATGTTTAGAGCGGAGCAAAGTGAATTTGCACTGCAAAAAAAAAAACACGTTGCACCGGGCCTAATTCACAGAGCAGTGCAAAGTGTATCTTTGCAGAGCAAAATGGGTCTAAATGGGCCTAAAAAAGCGTTTTGTGTGAATTAGAGTGCTTCCTCAGTTGTAGGGAACAGGTGAGGGAGTGGAGGGTTCTTGGGCCAGCATTTATTGTGTGATATATGGTATTCCCTGTGTGTGCAGTATCCCAACCCACCTATGACCAGCAGTCCCTGCAAGTCTGGGAAGCTTTGCTTCCCAAGCCTGGCATACTGTCTGGAGTATTGCATACACGTTTTGCTGCAGAGACCTCTTCTGTGTGTAGCTGCCATTGCATGTTTTGCAGGGTGCTAGCTTCATGGCCCTTGTACATGCGCATGGAGCAGGACTCAGGGAAAGGTGTTGATCGACACCTTCCCCTGCTTCCTACCTGAAGAAATCCTCCTGCTACAAGCTGACAGCAGCACAGCGTCCACAGCAGAACCACAGGAGCAGTAGCTAAACAAAATATAAGTGTGCATTTGTGCAGGTAAGTGTATTTGT
Source organism: Ambystoma mexicanum (assembly GCF_040938575.1). Lineage (NCBI taxonomy): Eukaryota > Metazoa > Chordata > Amphibia > Caudata > Ambystomatidae > Ambystoma > Ambystoma mexicanum. The sequence continues at coordinate 992,469,343 of NC_090937.1, forward strand.
ATGAGTGTGTGTGTGAGTGCAAGGGGTTGTCTGTGTGTGCACCGGGTATTTGTCTGTGTAAGTATGTGTTTGTATGGATGCAAAAGGAGGTGCGGGGAGGTCCGGTTGGCTGCAGCAATTACGGCATTATACTGTGGGCACCAGATTCATAACAGTCTATTACAGTGACAATGAATGATAACATTCTGCTGTAGGCAACAGTGTCAAAAAAGCGTATTACAGTGGCAATGAAAAATTACATTATACTATGGGACACAGCATCATGAAAGTACACTTCTGTGATGCTGGAAATGCATCGGAGGGACAGGGCCTCCGTATCCTTGTCCTTTACTGCCTTTTTATCGTGTGTTCTGTCATGTTTGCCGCGCAGGAGTTCATGTGGGACTCCTGGCGGTACAGCTCTCTCTCTTTTGTTTTGGTGAACAGGCCCGTGGGGTGGGATACCCTTACGGCACCCGTGGGTGGGGGTACAACCCTGTGCCCCTAGTGTATGTTTTGGGCACCTGTGGGTGGCCCACAGAGCAGGGTATAGGCTGGTGGCAGCTCCATGCTGACTTTGACAGGTGCGCTGAGTATGCTCCATTTTGGGGATCCCCAGGCCCTGCCCTTGGAATCAGTTGATTCCGGATAGAAAACAAGATGGCCCCTGTGGCCTCTTGCTTTCTATTACCTATTACCTTGTTTTCCCAAAGTCCTGGGAAGCCCTGACTCTGTCCCTTCCCCCTGACTGGCTGTTGGGTGGAAGTTCCATATATGGTGTTGTTGTGAAGTCCAGTCCAGACTAGGGGTGTCACGGTATTCGTTTTATGACGGTACGATAACCTTCTTGCCAAATGACGGTATATCATGGTTATCGCGGTATAGCAGGTGGAGTTAACTGATCTTAACAAATATTTTCTAAAAGGTCATAAATTGACAGATGTATCATCACAAATAAAACCAGGCACCCAGGGCCAGAATTGGGCTTTTCAACATACTTTCCACTGAAATGCCTTGCTTCCACCAAACACAAACACACGTGTGGAGAGGAGGGGGTGGGGGTGGAGGCCTGCTGCAACTGGCAAAGCAAACTGAATAGCTTTTCTTAAGTGGTCATTTAGGCTTTTTGCTTCCCCACTGGCTACTGGTGAAGATGAACATGTTGCCATCTTGATAACCTGCATGCCACAGATCAATAGAGGCTGATGGTAGTATACGCTTGTGCACACGCGCACGCACACGCACACACACACACACGCACTTTCTCTTTACGTTACAGCCTTTAGTTTACTTGCGGGCCAAAAGGTGTTCAGTAATCACTGACATGTTACCCTTTGGTATGGCAGCAGGGAATACCCACAGAGATGAGTGAATTTCGCAGTGTGACTTATTATATGTAAATTCAATGATAGAACCAGGGAAATCCCCCATTGCCATATGTTTAGAGAACATTATCCATTATAAATATATAAACCCCAAAGCCGCCACCCCAAAGTAAACCCTTTTCCTTCTTGGCACTGCATCTATTCTTCCTATTGCTAACATATTGATTTTGTGTAAGGCACGTGTGGTTTATGGAATGGCATTAAAAACTGCTCCAACTGAAACTACTTGGCAGACGGCACATCCAACAGTGCAAAACCAAGACTGCGCAGCAATTGCTTACTGCAGCTTTTCCAAATCAGATTGAAAAGCACACTTAACGGTATGAACGGTATAACGGTATAAACAATGTGACGGTTATTATTGTTCAATTAAGTGGTTCACGGTATCTTTAACGGTATACCGTTATACCGTTACATCCCTAGTCCAGACTGACTGGAGCCTTCCCAGTGACTGTATGTTGTGGGTACCTCCTGTGGGTGAGACCTAGGTGAATGGAGTGTGTGACCAATATGCACTTCTTGTTGTGGTTGTCTGGTTTCTGGTATGAGAGACAAAGACTGAGACAGCCCTGCCCGAAACTGGCCTGAATGCAGTGTGTAGTGTTGAATGGCTGAGTACTTGTCCCAATCCACATTCCTTGTTGTGAGTGTCTGAGAGGGAGGAGGATGGCCTGAATGCCCTGTGTGCCTGATTGGCTGACTGACTGCATGAATGCCCTTCTGTATGATTGGCTGCTGAGAGTGACCCAGCAGTGTGGATGAGAGACAAGATAGTATATCTGGGGACCTCTCACCACTGGAAATTGTTCAGAAGCGTTCGGAACGTTCAGAAGCATTCAGAAGTGTTCAGAAGCGTTAAGAAGCTGTGTCTACACTTTAAGAGTAACTGGAACTGCTGATCCTCGACGCCCAGCTAGAAGATGAAGACTTGCTGTTGCATTTGCTTCGACCTAATCTGAAAGCTGCCGAATTCAACAAGGACTGATCCGAGAGAGGACCTGGTAAGGCGCCCTCTTCCTGTGCTCCGAGGGACCATCGAGCACCACTAACCTTCACCGAAACTCCCTGGAAGTCAGACCCTCGAAAGGCTGCCGACCTGAGATGGGACCGCTGAGGAGAATGAAGCAAAGCACCCAGACTTCGCCACTGTCGAAGTCCATTGCCATCTACCAGGGTTCGCAGGTTTGTGTAACCGCTGGAGGCCCGTAGAATTTGTGTTGCCCAGCCGTGGGGACCACTTGACGCTGTGCCACCGATGACCGCAGCCGCCCGCTCCTTTGCCTAAGAACATTTGAATCCAAGGACTCCCTTGTCCACATCGTCGACCGCTTTGTCCCGCCGGAGAAAGTCAAGGATGACCAAAGCACAGAGGAGAATCCGCCGGTGGGTTTCCCGCCACCTGAAGGCCACAACGACTTCAATGACTCGACGCCCTCGATAGGGCCACAGCTCTTCTGAAACTCTTTGCGGTCCTGAACAATCTATCGCCGAGGTGCCCCACACACCTCATCCTCGCAGGACGTCGCTGATGAGCACCGCCTGGATCGACATCAGGGTCTCGGCACCCTTGAACATCTCATTGCCGCAGTCGACGACAAGTTCACCATCTTCGATGCCTCTTGACGATCCGTGGCTCCCGCTTTAAAGGGAGTCACTCAAGAAGGATCCTTCGACGCGTCTTCGAAGAACTCTACTCCACCAGGTACATTGGGGGGGGTAAAACCTTAATAGGAGGGAATAAGGCTATTGAACAATATATGGACTGGGCTTGTGCTATATATCTTTATTTTACAGGTTGCCCAGGTGGGGGGATCTCCACACAGAACTGTGTCTATCGGTGTAGGCCAGCATTCTGCCTATTGTTTCAACCATCTTACGTTCCTTACTATCTCTATTGCTGGTTCCCTCGTTATTGAACTGTGTGACATTGTAACCGTACAGTTGATGCACTTTAATGAGATTTGATAACATTGGTGGTGCCACTTTAGAATTGTATATATTTATCATTGTTGATTTCCGAGTACAAAGTGCGTTATTGTGATCGTGTACATACCTTTGAATATTAATTATATAAAGACTGTGTTTTCAGCAATACAGTGTGTGGACATTCCTTTGTGGGGGTTCGGGGACTACACTGTACTTAAGAACCAGCCTGCATCACCTCCTGAGAAGCTAGGCCTTGATTTCTCGTCCATTGCTACTGCTTGAGAATCTTGGCTGGGGTCCTCTGTGCCTCTCCTCTACCATATAGAGAGCGGAAGTAAAGGCACCCCCCTCCAGTATCTTCACAAATTCAGTGGCAATTATGCTATAAAATGTGGGAAGTAGCATCATGAAAGTGCTATACAGAGGCAATGATGGCATATACTGTTGACACCAGCATCATTGATCTGTTTTACAGGGGTGACGCATTCTGTGGGGACTATCATCAGGAAAGAGCTTTACGGTGGAAATGCTGGCATAGAGTGTGAGCCTTAGTCCCATGAAAGTGATTCACAGTGGAAAAGATGGTATATACTGTGGGCAGCAGCATCCTTGGTGTGTTTTTAGTGCCGGTATTGATGCATATTTGGATCACCAGCATCATGAAAGTGTTTACAGTAGCAATTATGGCATACAAAGGGGGATCCATCATCATGAAAGAGATTTATTGTGAGAATAATGACATGTGATGTGGACTCCAACATCATGCAAGTGTTTTACAGTAGTAATGGTGACATACACTGTGAGAAGCAGCACCTTGTAGATGTCTTATAGTGTGAATAATAACATATACTGCAAGCACCACCATCATCATAACATTATTTTACAATGGCAATGACAACATATACTCTGGGCATCAGTGATGTGAACGTATTTTACAGTGGCAATGATGACATAAATGGTGGGAACTAGTTTTATTATCATTTTTTTACTCTGGTAATGATGACATATATTGTGGATACCAGTATCACAAAACCGTTTTTTCACTTGCAATGATGAAATATACTCTGGGTACAAATGTCATTAAAAGTGTTTTACAGTGGGAATGCTGACATACACTATGGGATAAAGAATCATGAAAGTGCTTTACAGTGGTAATAATGACATGTGCTGGGGGTACTCATATCATGGAACTGTTTATCAAAGGCAATGATGATATATGACGATATATAATGTGCACACCAGCATTATTAAAGCATTTTACAGTGGCAATAATGAGAAAAAAATATGTGGGAATAGGCATCATAACTTTGTGTTCTAAAACATTCCTGTGTACTGTTGTAGACCTGGTATCTATTGGATGGTTTATGTGTTACCCTACAGAAACGATTGTACATTTAAATGCACTATTTCAACACATTATTTGATCAAATATTGTAGCGCAGAACATCACTTGAATTCCAAAAAAAAAGAGAAAAGCAAGACACACTTATACAGATTTTGGCTTTGTATACTTGCAAATAGCTGAGCAATAGCCAGCATGTTGTGTCATGCAGGGGCCAATAACCTTTCTAAACAATGGACTGTATGATGGGGGCACTGGGTAAACACGTCCTTGCCTTAAGCTAAGATAACAAAATGGGTTTGAGAGCAAGTAAAAAAGGAACAGTGGGTTTAACAGGGGCGTCTTAAATTCTTACATTAGCTCTTGGAAAGTACCTGGGGCTGAAAATAATTCCAATTGAACTAGTAAAGTTTTAACAGAATTCAATAACGATTAGATGGATTAATGGAGTTCAGAAAGTGGCAGATACAATTACATTGGGCTTCATCACAACTTTGATGGTGTGGTAAAAAAGTGGCAATAGTTCCATTACTGCCACTTTTACTGCACCATTGAATTTGGAGTTTAACCTTGAAGTGGAGGATCTACCTGCAGCATCATGCTGGGCGTAAATCCTTCACTTTAAGGCCAGAAAGGGGAAGATTTACCGGATAATATTACCACTTATGTTAAATCCACCAAAACATCCCAAAGGAGGCCCATGGACTCCAAAAATTGAGATTTGCACCATCCTACCACAACTCGTAATCCTGTGGTAATGTCTCGGACTGAATGGCAGTCGCGGTAAACAAGTTTGGTGGTAAATATGCAGATTTACTGTGGATTTACCACCAGACTAGTAATAAGGCCCATTGTCTGTAATGCGCCTTCACTCAATTACTTAATATACAATTTATTCAGAATATATACTTCCTCATCCTGATACAAAATACAAAATAGAATAACATGGTTTTGTGATCATCTTTGCAAAAGTGCAGTATCCGTCTCACAGGCTGAGTAAATATGTTAAGGAAATGTAGGTAATGTGAACAGCAAAAAGTTGTCAGGGGAATTTAAAGTAAAGGAAATCAGACAATTATGAAAGACAATGATAATTAATAATATAAGCACCATTGAGGGGATGTCGCGTGTGAGGCAGTCCGTTAGCCAAACAGGGCTAATTCAAGTTGTCTACGGAGTGGAGCATGCAGTTGCCCTCCCCCAATCCATGCTGGCGATGTTAGATTCCTGCTGACTTTGTTACAACATCTTGGCTTCTCTTTTGGACATGCCAGCTGGCCTTGTTATTAGAATGTGAAAGTCATAGGGTATGTATTAAAGATTAGTACCCCGGCGAGAGACAATCAGAATGCAACAAGCATTCTGATTGGCTCTCGCCAGGTCCCTACCCGGCTGGGAATCCCTCCGTCGGGATTCCACGGCCTTTGTCCCTGGTGGGGGGCGTGGCAGCCCCTCAGCCAATGAGGAGGCTCGAAGCAGGACCATCCCCGCTCCGAGCCTCCCCACGGCTGAGAGGCTGCCTTCGCCCCCCGCCGGGGACTCGGGTAAGTCTTTTATTTTATTTTTTTTATTTTTCCCTCCCCTCCCTCCCACCAGCCCCCCAACTTACCTTCTTGATCCTGCGTCTTCGGCGGGGGACGAGGAAAGCCTCCAGCCGTGTGGAGACTCGGAGCGGGGCCATCCCCGCTCTGCTCCTCCACACGGCTGGGGGCTTCCCTCGTCCCCCTGCCGGGAACACAGGTACTTTTTCCTCCCCCGTCCCATTCCCGCCCTCCCATCCCTACTTACCTTTTTTTTATCCTTTTTCGGGAGCGGACGCACTGGGAACACCTGTGTTCCCAGTGCGTCCGCTCCCGATGGCCGCCATGGAAAGGGAAAACGGACTCCGTTTTCCCTGGTGGCGGCCATTTTCTCGGTCGTTTTTTTTTCTGTCCAAAAAAACGCTGCAGCGTTGAAACGCTGCAGCGTTTCGGGACAGAAAAAAATTGCTTTTAGTACCCTGGTCACGCAAATTTTGCGGGCCGGGATACTAATAGCAATAGAACCCTCGCGGCGGGGGCATTTCCGACTCTGGTAATGCCCTGGGGCCTTTGGTAAGGACCTTGCTTCACTCGGGTCCTTACCTATGGGCCCCGGGGCATTACCTGAGTCGGTAATGCCCCCGCCGCTCGGGTTCTATTGCTTAAATAAGCAACATTTCTCTGTGGAGTAGAACCCTCAAGGCTCTCACTTCTAAGCTGCTTCCATTACCAACATGTTGGGGCACAAGCAGTGCCGAAGCATACCACAATGAGATCTGGGAGTGCGCGCGCACCCTGCCTGCTTGGCCCTTTCTCAGTGGAAACGCTGCCCAGACCAGTCCAAGAACTATCTGTGGGGAAGCAGGGTAGGTTTTCTACACTGGTGTCAAACTTCCTCTAATAATCACAGACGTCCATTCTTAGCATGTTAAGACGTGTTTGAACATGCGATAACACAAAGAATCATGAGAGGTGACTACAGCTGACCAGCTATAGAGCAGTGTTTCAGAATACTACACGTCCACACTGGGCCGCTACTCTCTCGTTTGAGATAATCAACCAACCAATCCTTTCTTCAACTATATATTGAGGAGATTGCTGATGAAATAAGAGAGATGGGGAGCTCATGATCCCCTCAAAGGAGAAAGCATTAACATTGTAGGAGATGCTTGTAACGGGAGAACCTAGAATGTGCTTTTAATACCCCCTTTTAGTACATGATTAGACCCTATGCTAATCTTCCTAGGACTGTGAAAGCTAGGCAGCTCCACCGTCGTCTGAGTATGCACTCGCCAACGCGTTTGAGTTTCTACACATGGCATGAAATGGAGACCACACTGACAATTCTTGTTGGGTGACATTCCAAAAGTCGATAATCAAGGTCATTTCTCCTGATCAACCACTTTAACTAGTCGGCAGCCCTTGAATGGAGGCTGGTTTATTACATCTCATTGGGTAGATTGAAGTCATTGTTATGGCTGTGCGGTCCGCACGGAAGTGGTTTGATTACTTCTTAGTGCATGGGAATATTATGTGAAATTTGGGAATTGTGTGACTCATACCGCTCCCATGCATGTTGTATACTTCACTGATGATTTCTTTCTCCCAAACTATTTTTTATTTCAAATATTTGTTACCCTCTCAGTACCCTTATGATGTTTATTAAGTGGTCTAATTTTCACTCACAGCTTATTTAATTATATGTCCTATGTTTGATCGCAGGCTGTACGTCCTCATCCCATCCCAACCCGTGGAGATAGTCGGACCAAACTTTTGCAGTTAAACTGCGTGTGTGCCTAGTACAGAGTCATTGGGCCTCATTACGACCCGCGCGCTAAGGGGTTAACGGCGCCGTAAAAGGCTGCGGCGCCGTTAACCCCTTAGCGCCTAATTACGAGGTCCCTTTGCGGCTCCAGACCAGCCGTTATAGTAGGGACCCGCAAAGTGACCTTGAAGGTAATTACGGTACCGCAATTTGTGGTACCGTAATTCCCGCCTTCCCCATTCCCATTGAGCCCTATGGGGCAAAAATGGGAATGGGGAAGGGCCAATGGTGCATGGGGAATTACCGCCAGCCATCCTTGGAATCGGGTGGTAATTCCCCATTGCACCATGGCGGACTTGTTACAATACCGGCAGCAACCATGGTGCTAATAGCGCCATTGGTTAACGCCGGTGTTGTAATGAGATCCCTTGCCTGCTTTTTAAAACTAATGTCGATGATCCGCAGGTCTATCTTCATATTACAGCGAGTGTGGATCTATGAACCAGCATGCTGGAATCACAGTTCAATTGCGATAGTAGACAATAGACAGACAATGAAACAGGCCACACATCTCCCTTGCACGCGCACAAACACTCACACTCACACCCAACAGTGTTATACCCGAGGGGAGACACCCAATTTACAGACGAGCAGAAACATGAATCATTTTTCATGATCTCCTAGAAAGGGATCAGAATAGGTGTGGATTGAATTATAATCATTGGTGGCTCCTCTGAAAAACATGTATTGATCCACCTGATAACTCATTATATGAGAAGCGTATGCGCAATAATCTAGAAATAAACAATGTATATGTGACAGAATGTCAAGAACGGTTGGATAGTAGAGGTTTCTCCTTAGATAGAGTTATGGATAATTTGATTCAACAGAAAAAGAGGTTGTGGCAACAGGACTGGTGTGTTACATGTCAAGGCACACAAAAATACAAGTACACTAGAGCAATTGGCGCAATATTTAGTACGGTACATTTCTCCTAGTCACAGATTATCAATCATGAGATTTAGATTTAATATACGAGAGAAATAGAAACTTTAGAACATCTGGTTTCACATTGTGAAGTGCTCATGAATTTTAGAAATGTGTGTTCCGATAGATTTACAAGAGATATTGTTAACACCGGGGTTGTTCATATGGGAAAGGATAAATAGTGCTTTTTTCCATTGCACTTTTAAACTCTTTATTACTATTCTTATAAAGGATACATTTGACATGCTTAAAATGGTAAATAAGATTCATATGAGGGCCCTACACATTGTTATTGCCCTTGATGTGATTTTTTGATTTAGTTTGTATTCTTTTTTTGTATTCTTTCCTTCTCTTCGCTTTTCTGTTTTACTTTTTTTATACAGTGTTACATTTCTATGTATGCTATTAATTTTGTGTAAGGTTTAATTGTAATCCAAAAAGACAATCAATGTACTGAATATGGCTACCATATTGAAAGGAGACTCAGTGGATGTAGTAGGGCGTGTGATGATGGGGACAATTCAGAAAGCAACGGTGACCATGTATGCTTGGGGGTCTAGGCCACTGCCTGCCCTTGAATCTCCAGTGCTCTTTTCACATCCAAGTAGCACATCTCTACAACCATGGAGTTTGGTGAGAGCGAGAGAGAGAAATATCTCCCAATCAACATAAATATCTACAACGAGTGAATGAAGAATGCATCTATGAGTTCAACTATTTCCTAATAAAAATCCTCAGTGCTAAAAATATCTGTCACTTAAGAAGCAGCATTACTAGCGGCTAAAAGTCATGTTTATCTTTCAGGCCATTAGGTGAAAGTCAATGAAGGTCTTATAGTTAAAGGCAACTTTTGCTTAATAATGGAAAGCCAGTGCATTTAGTTTCTGCAGAGAAAACGACTGTCTCAGTGTCAGATGTTACTATTGTCATGGTCTTGACCCTGCCCTAAGATGGTAGGTTTTAGTCCAAAACGTGTCTTGCCTGTCAGGCTCAGGTTGCAGACAGACTTAGCCTATATTTTTCTGTTCAGAATAGTGAATGGGGAGTGAAAAGCCAGGAACTCCAATCCCGAGAAAAGAACAGGTATCCCGTGCAGAGTGTCTGATGCCGAATGGGTCAGCCTGGCAGATAGACGCGGGTGCGGAAGAGGTGGAAGGCAGTTGCCATCAGTTTCCCATTGAGTGTGGTGTGTTGAACCTGACTAACTTTACATTATTTAATGTCAGCAGATGGATGCCACAAAGAGAGATCCTTTGTTCATCACATTGTTTTCAGACATCAAGTGACAGCTGGCACAGGTGCCTTCAAGCTAGGTCAGAAGGAATATGCAGCACAACATGGGTCTGCACACTCTGTGGCTCTCCAGATGTTTTGATCTACATCTCAACTCAGCTCTAGCAAGCATAGTAAATGGTGAGAAACCTTGGGAGTTGCTGTCCAAAACTTTTGGAGAGACACGAGTTGCAGACACCCGCTATAGAATGATTCTTTGGCAGACCCAGACTTCCACTGGAGGAGCTATTGGAAATATCTTAGGCAAGGGATGTCACCATTAGGATGATGTGCAGAAATGACTTTTCCTTAGCTACATGCCACCTCCACATAGAGAGCCCACCGGGCATCCACAGGGCATCCGCAGGGCCTCCACAGGGACTATGAGTTATTCATGATGTGAATAAATGCGCTACACTATGCTGACATTGGAGGAAACCGTGCATATTTATAATGATATTTGTATATGACTGTGTCTAGCTGTGGGCTGCTTAGAATTGTGAGACTGGGAATATTGTTGACAGCAATGCCTGTTTTGGGCACCTAGGGACTGCCCTTGTAGGGTTCCTATTGCCCGATTCCCATTGGATGTACTGTTACATTAATGCGTATGGGGACATTTACTGTGTCGTTTAGGTCTGCATTCGATGGAGGGGATGAAGGGATGCTGTCTTATTCTGACTGCGGGTGGTTGTCCTGATTCTATTGGGAAGAGCTGGGCATGAGCATCTAATTCTTCCGAAGCCTGGCGCGGGGAATAATGTGGCTACAGGAGGCCATGGTCCTAGGATCAGACCATGCTCAACGTGCAACATTCAAAATGGAGCAAGAGACTCTTGCCGGCTTGCCCTTTGGCAATAGGTTGGAAGGTCGTACACACAAAGGAAATCACAACCACTTTAATGAGATCCAACAGCAAGGAACTAATATTGCTGGTACTTTTGCTAGGTAAGATGCAACTGCAGGAACAATGTCACAATACGGCACACCAGGTCTTTACCAAAATACCAGGGCACTGCATTTCTTTCTCCATGGTGTAGTACAATAGTATGCTATGTGACCTTTATGCTCCCCTAGATGCTCCTCGAGGGGCAGATTAGATTCTTCCAAGTACACCTATTTCTGATCCTGGGATATGCGCTACAGGGCATCAGCCTGTTGCTTTGGCGTTGTCAGCAGTAGAGAGTGTGGTTTATGGGCTCTCCATCATTACATGATCATTAACCCTTTAACAGCTAAGGGTGTACATTTCCACCCTGAGTTAAGTGGGAAATCATTGTGAGACCCACCAACTCCCACAATTTGGAGGAGCAGTCTGGATTCATGGCCAATTAGGTTGCACACGTGATGGAAGTTGAACATTGGGCGTGTCCCGCGAGCAGCCAGCTTCCAAAAGACGGGAGTTGACTTCCGTGTTTACAGACTTGAAGGAGCTGGTGATTTTTGCAGCCAATGAATGATCGATGAGCAAGTGGTGGCCATCCAAGACAGCGATGTTGTGTTTGCTGCTTCTGTACCTGCAATGGGTGTGCAAGAGGTCTGTGTGTGTCAAAATACAAATAAATTCTTTTGACTGAGCATCCTGTGTTGCACAAACATAATTGCCATCTGGTATCCACATGTACGTCATCACATGACAGGTGCAGCTGTCTTAATAGCAATTCAATCCCTTTAGCCTGGCTACCTGGCAAAGTGTTGCCATGGCCCCCTGCTTAGAAGATCTGCATGTACAAATTCTATGGGCCTCATTTCAAGTAGGGCAGTAAGGGATACCGGGCACCGTTAAGGAGACCGGTGCCGGTAATCCCTTACCGCCCTACTACGAGTTCCCTTAGCGGGTCCGTCCTTCAACGCCTGGTTTTACCAGGCGTTATGGACGGGACCCGCTAAGGGACTTCAGAGCTAATAACGGTATCGCAAATTGCGGTACCGTTATTAGCTACTTCCACATTCCTATTGAGCCCCATGGGGCCTCAAATGGGAATGGGGAATGGTTTTTTTCAATGGGGATTTACCAGTCCCGCAAAGGTCGACTACACCGGTAAGTCCCCATTGAATGAGACAGGTGCCGGTCCCGTTATTGGAGGCAGTCATGGCGCAAATAGCGCCATGACTCCCTCCAATCTCGGAATGAGGCCCTATGTCTCTTTATTTGCAGGAACCATAGTATCCGCCGTAGAAATGCTACTTACTGAAGGTGCTACAGGAACTAGCAATAAGAAAGGGGGCAAGGAAAAGCCTTCTTTTTTGTTAACGGGGGGCTTGACTCCAAAAGGCAATTAGCATAAAGGGAAAAAGGAAGAGTCAGCAGCTACCCCTTTCAACCGTGTACAGAAAGTAGGCCTGTAGGAAGGACAAGCTACGTTATACAAAATGGTTTTTCAGACTTGGTTTATGGTAGTACAATGTATTCATCAGTTTAGACACACATCTAAAATCTGTAGGTTCACAAAAACGGAAAACACAAATGAACCTTAAAAATCACATGTAAGCCTTCTGGGGCTTGCAGGTAGAGTAGCAGAATGTTTTCTTTCTCCACAGTGGAGTGAGTGAGGGTTAGTAAAATAAATATATGGTGCCAATGTTCATACTACATCTAAACTGGTAGTATGTTGCTGTTGTCGACGCAAGATTATGTTGGTGTTTCTAGCTCGGGATGTTCAAGCCTTCACTTAGAGTAGATTGTGCGTTGGTGAAGGGTCCGAACTGTCATCAGGACGTTATTTGGAAAGTGAACGTCTAGAAGGACAGATGACACAAGAGAGAGGGTGTCAGAGAAAAAGGGGGGGGTGACCTGACAGAAGGGTTCTATGTGGAAGCTGTATACTAAAAGCCTACCTTAGTGGTATCAGCGGTTGAACTTAAGGTTATGTGCTACAGGAACTAGGCAAGATAGTTTCAGAAAATGGGCAGCGATGCACCATGACTCATCATTCAGAGTAATTGGGCCTCATCACATCCCCGGCGGTAGCCGTGCCGTTACAAACGGCAGGTTGCCGCCGGAGTTGTGCTTTTTATCTGGCGCTTGGCTTTAGGGAATCACTGGGGCATTACAGCCCCTGCGGTCCGTGAAGCCCGGCGCGCGAGAAAGTTACTCCCCATTCCCATTTGAGTCCCATAGGACTCAATAGGAATGGGGAAGATGGTAGCAGCGGCACCATTCATAATGGTGCCTGTGTTACCGTCAAAATCTGCGAGTGGGTGCTGTTCCGCCTGCCAGGTCAGACCTGGCGGGCGGGAGGGCATCCTGTCCCACAAACCTTTACTCTGCCGGTCCGGTAACAACAGTGCCAGTAAACCTATCGGCACCGTTATTACCAGACCGGCAGGGTCGTAATGAGGCCCATTGTCAGTAGAGGTGTGGGCACAACTATCTTGAAGCTTGAATTTTTAAAGGTTTTTCAAACCATCTCCAATATGTCTGGCTTAATACCCGCTGGAAGTTATGGGGGTACTGGCCAGGGGGAACTAGTGCGAGCGTGCTGGACTTCCAACTGGTGATGTTGATATCGTCGGTCACAGCAAGTGAATGGCTCCTGTATTAAGGAGTTGGGGACTTCCGCTGGGTTGATTGCGTCCTCTTCTGTGCTGGGAGGAGTTGGGGACTTGCGCTGGGTTGATTATTTCCTCTTCTGTGCTGGGAGGAGTTGGGGACGTCCGCTGGGTTGATTGCGTCCTCTTCTGTGCTGGGAGGAGTTGGGGACTTCCGCTGGGTTGATTGCGCCCTCTTCTGTGCTGGGAGGAGTTGGGGACTTCCGCTGGGTTGATTGCGTCCTCTTCTTTGCTGGGAGGAGTTGGGGACTTGCGCTGGGTTGATTGCATCCTCTTCTGTGCTGGGAGGATTTGGGGACTTCTGCAGGGTTGATTGCGCCCTTTTCTGTGCTGGGAGGAGTTAGGGACTTGCGCTGGGTTGATTGCGCCCTCTTCTGTGCTGGGAGGAGTTGGGGACTTGCGCTGGGTTGATTGCGTCCTCTTCTGTGATGGGAGGAGTTGGGGACTTGCGCTAGGTTGATTGCGTCCTCTTCTGTGCTGGGAGGAGTTGGGGACTTTTGCTGGGTTGATTGCGTCATCTTCTCAGCCGGGATGAGTTTGGAACTTCCGCTCAGTTGATTGCGTCCTCTTCTGTGCCGGGAGGAGTTGGGGACTTCCGCTGGGTTGATTGCGCCCTCTTCTGTGCCGGGAGGAGTTGGGGACTTCCGCTGGGTTGATTGCGTCCTCTTCTGTGTCGGGAGGAGTTGGGGACTTCCACTGGGTTGATTGCACCCTCTTCTGTGCCGGGAGGAGTTAGGGACTTGCGCTGGGTTGATTGCGTCCTCTTCTGTGCCGGGAGGAGTTGGGGACTTCCGCTGGGTTGATTGCGTCCTCTTCTGTGCCGGGAGGAGTTGGGGACTTCTGCTGGGTTGATTGCGTCCTCCTCTGTGCTGGGAGGAGTTGGGGACTTGCGCTGGGTTGATTGCGTCCTCTTCTGTGCTGGAAGGAGTTGGGGACTTGCGCTGGGTTGATTGCGTCCTCTTCTGTGCTGGGAGGAGTTGGGGACTTGCGCTGGGTTGATTGCGTCCTCTTCTGTGCTGGGAGGAGTTGGGGACTTGCGCTGGGTTGATTGCGTCCTCTTCTGTGCTGGGAGGAGTTGGGGACTTCCGCTGGGTTGATTGCGCCTTCTTCTGTGCTGGGAGGAGTTGGGGACTTGCGCTGGGTTGATTGAATCCTCTTCTGTGCTGGGAGGAGTTGGGGACTTGCGCTGGGTTGATTGCGCCCTCTTCTGTGCCAGGAGGAGTTAGGGACTTGCGCTGGGTTGATTGCGTCCTCTTCTGTGCTTGGAGGAGTTGGGGACTCGTGCTGGATTGATTGCACCCTATTCTGTGCAGGGAGGAGTTGGGGACTTGCGCTGGGTTGATTGCATCCTCTTCTGTGCTGGGAGGAGTTGGGGACTTCCGCTGGGTTGATTGCGTCTTCTTCTGTGCTGAGAGGAGTTGGGGACTTCCGCTGGGTTGATTGCGTTCTCTTCTGTGCTGGGAGGAGTTGGGGACTTCCGCTGGGTTGATTGCGCCCTCTTCTGTGCTGGGAGGAGTTGGGACTTCCGCTGGGTTGATTGCGTCCTCTTCTGTGCTGGGAGGAGTTGGGGACTTCCGCTGGTTTGATTGCGTCCTCTTCTGTGCTGGGAGGAGTTGGGGACTTCCGCTGGGTTGATTGCGTCCTCTTCTGTGCTGGGAGGAGTTGGGGACTTGCGCTGGGTTGATTGCGCCCTCTTCTGTGCTGGGAGGAGTTGGGGACTTCCGCTGGGTTGATTGCGTCCTCTTCTGTGCTGGAAGGAGTTGGGGACTTCCGCTGGGTTGATTGCGCCCTCTTCTGTGCTGGGAGGAGTTGGGGACTTGCGCTGGGTTGATTGTGTCCTCTTCTGTGCTGGGAGGAGTTGGGGACTTGCGCTGGGTTGATTGCGTCCTCTTCTGTGCTGGGAGGAGTTGGGGACTTGCGCTGGGTTGATTGCATCCTCTTCTGTGCTGGGAGGATTTGGGGACTTCCGCAGGGTTGATTGCGCCCTTTTCTGTGCTGGGAGGAGTTAGGGACTTGCGCTGGGTTGATTGCGCCCTCTTCTGTGCTGGGAGGAGTTGGGGACTTGCGCTGGGTTGATTGCGTCCTCTTCTGTGATGGGAGGAGTTGGGGACTTGCGCTAGGTTGATTGCGTCCTCTTCTGTGCTGGGAGGAGTTGGGGACTTTTGCTGGGTTGATTGCGTCCTCTTCTGTGCCGGGAGGAGTTGGGGACTTCCGCTGGGTTGATTGCGTCCTCTTCTGTGCCGGGAGGAGTTGGGGACTTCCGCTGGGTTGATTGCGCCCTCTTCTGTGCCGGGAGGAGTTGGGGACTTCCGCTGGGTTGATTGCGTCCTCTTCTGTGTCGGGAGGAGTTGGGGACTTCCGCTGGGTTGATTGCGCCCTCTTCTGTGCCGGGAGGAGTTAGGGACTTGCGCTGGGTTGATTGCGTCCTCTTCTGTGCCGGGAGGAGTTGGGGACTTCCGCTGGGTTGATTGCGTCCTCTTCTGTGCCGGGAGGAGTTGGGGACTTCCGCTGGGTTGATTGCGTCCTCTTCTGTGCCGGGAGGAGTTGGGAACTTGCGCTGGGTTGATTGCATCCTCTTCTGTGCCGGGAGGAGTTGGGGACTTGCGCTGGGTTGATTGCGTCCTCTTCTGTGCCGGGAGGAGTTGGGGACTTCCGCTGGTTTGATTGTGTCCTCTTCTGTGCCGGGAGGAGGTGGGACTTGCGCTGGGTTGATTGCGTCCTCTTCTGTGCTGGGAGGAGTTGGGGACTTGCGCTGGGTTGATTGCGTCCTCTTCTGTGATGGGAGGAGTTGGGGACTTGCGCTGGGTTGATTGCGTCCTCTTCTGTGCTGGGAGGAGTTGGGGACTTGCGCTGGGTTGATTGCGTCCTCTTCTGTGCTGGGAGGAGTTGGGGACTTTTGCTGGGTTGATTGTGTCCTCTTCTGTGCTGGGAGGACTTGGGGACTTCCGCTGGGTTGATTGCGTCCTCTTCTGTGCTGGGAGGAGTTGGGGACTTCCGCTGGGTTGATTGCGTCCTCTTGGGGACTTGCGCTGGGTTGATTGCGGGAGGAGTTGGGGACTTGCGCTGGTTTGATTGCGTCCTCTTCTGTGCCGGGAGGAGGTGGGGACTTGCGCTGGGTTGATTGCGTCCTCTTCTGTGCCGGGAGGAGTTGGGGACTTCCGCTGGGTTGATTGCGTCCTCTTCTGTGCCGGGAGGAGTTGGGGACTTCCGCTGGGTTGATTGCGTCCCCTTCTGTGCCGGGAGGAGTTGGGGACCTGCGCTGGGTTGATTGCGTCCTCTTCTGTGCCGGGAGGAGGTGGGGACTTCCGCTGAGCAGTCCTCTTCTGTGCCGGGAGGAGGTGGGGACTTCCGCTGAGCATGCTGGAGCAGTGGTGTGCAAGCAAGCATCTGGGAAAGCAAGAAGCTTCTCATGCCTTGAGGCAGGAAAGGTGGACTGCAGGGGGAGCTGCCATGGCTGTTCCTAGGATTGGCTGTGACGTGGCAGAGGTTAGATGAAATCACATCACTTGCAGAGGTTCCCTTTCTTTCTGCGAACTTTCCACAACCATGATTTCCCTTTCCAGAAATACATTTAAAAAAAATGAAACGGAGAACCAGGAATATGATATCCTCCAGTGAATGAAGAATGTTTTTTTTTTATATAAGGCAAAAGCATCAAAAGCTAGAGAAATATATGCGATATTACCACTGTCGCATGTTTCAAAGAACAATTCAAATAACACATAAATCAAATATCACTCTTTGATGACATGTTATTTGTTCATGGGCTGGTTTTTGAAACGTGTGACAGCGGTATTATGGCACAGCTTTCTGAAGGGATTGGCACGCGTACCTTGTATTAAATATTAATTAATGGTACTATGCCTCAGACTAGATACCAGTTGAAACCTTAGCTTGCCACGTGCCTGTTCCTATGTTGTAATTACTTCCTTAGGGCCTCCCAACTAATTGCGAACAATCCTAATTTATCAATTATGACTCTGCTAAGGGCTCCACCAAAGGCAGAAGTCAAACTGGTCTTCAGCACCATAGAATTAGTTAAATATAGTAAGCGTTTTAAATACTAATGTGAGATATTAATAAACAAATGACTAAGGGCCTGATTCGCAAAGATTTGCATGGCCACGAGCATCTCTGCTTTGCTCCTGCCGCGAGTCCCTTTTGCACAGGAGCATCTCCGAGATGCGATTTGCTCCAGTTTTAGCCTTTGTGAATGAGGCATAGAGCCAGCGGTGCAAATCAGAAAGGTTCATGGGAATCGCTGAGTTGATCCAGTGCAAATATTTGAGAATGCGGCCATATTGGCTGAGACCTTAATGACAGGACAGTCTTCCTTGAGGTCCAAGGTTGAATAGCTGCATGGGCGGGGTCTCTGGCATGAGAGCAGCCTGCACTTCACGGGTTCAAATCCCGCAGAGGGGCTGACTAATCCTATATCCCCCAGGTTAATAAATCAAGCACCATTCAAAATGGCGTTATACTATCATCTGTTATCATCTCTTATTACAGCAGCTTTCAAGCATAATACATAATGCAAATGGCTATGCAGACTGCATGTTAAGTCTGGGCCCGAGAAGCCCACACTAGTGTGCCTATGTGGGAGGGGGACCCCCACCTCACCGAATGGAGCACACAGTAATAAAGCCCAACGATGCATATGCGGGAAACTGGGCCATAGAGCACCATGCATTCTGCCCTATGGTTAGCCGTATTCAGAACCCAACCCACCAGCGATGGAAACTATGTGCTGAAGGTCTAGAGGGGCACCAGAAGGTGATACGAGAGAACATGGTGGCTGATGAAAAGGCACTAGAGCTGTAATAGCCCCGGTCAGTGCGGGGCAATACATTCAGAGAGCAGAGCTTGTGCCTTACATGCATCTCTGGAGCAAAGTAGTAGTGTGAAGAGCACCTAAGTGAGCAGGGTCACACGGCTCCTACACAGCATGGGCCAGAGAGCAGCTCAGCGCCTGCACTGCACTGGATCCATCTTTGGGGGCCCAAGGGTGCAGACTTTATAACAACCTTACCTGTGTCATGGCCCCCCACGCCCACTGTAATGCAACAAGAATACCACAAAAACAGCTACCCGCCTACACACGTGCCAGGTGTGTCCTTTGCCACACAGCCCCCTAAAAAAGAGGACTCTGCAGCTCTAACTGCTTTATTTCACTAGATTGGACAACCCCTTTGGTTGGTTGAGCTTAAAATAATTAACAATGGAGAATGTAAATATCCTATCATTTTCCGATGATGAATATAAAAAATTCTTTGACCTTCCGTCAATGCTAGATACACCCACCCCGAATGCAGCTGCTGCTCCACCCCCGACCACCAATGACTTAGACCTGTTGACACAAAAGAAAAAGAAAATCATTAGAACTGAGTCCCATGACCAACTTATGGTCGAGTACCTTAAAGCGGGAGTCATCCCAGAGGGGCTCCAGGTAAAAAACATCCCCCGGGTCTTTTTAGATAACCCGAAGTTTATGGTTGGGTTTAGTGGGGTGGGCAACAAATGCTCAAGGGACTGGGTCATTCTAGTTATTTCGACGGCAGAAGAGGAGGAAAAACAACAGAAAAAAGATCTAGCCATCCTAGAAAAAAAGATCCTAGATGAATCTGTGATCCCAGAAACTAAAACACTGCTTGACAAATTACAAGATGAAATGGTGAAATTTAAAACATTCACCCTAGACAAAAAAATTTGGAAATTGAAAAAAGATATACAAAATTATAGGGAAGAGATTACTTACCCATATTTGGTTCCAGGTTTTTACCAATCAATGAACCCGAATCAAGGCCTCCCAAGGGGCCCGATTTGGCCTAGACAACACAAAAAATGTGTTTCCTTCTCAAATTCTAGCAATAGTAGTGGTTCAGATTCTGGGAATAATGCTCCCAACAGGGGAGGCGACCCTCCACGAGGCCAGTTTTTTCAAGGACGGGGCAGACGAGGGAGAATGCGCCAGCCAGGCAATCATGGAATGCGTACTCGCCAATGGCAACCGCCACCTCAAACTTGGTAATTCCAAAATTGGGAATTCCAATTTTCAATTTGAGTAAACACACGCTCACACCTATTGAAACCAGCCTTCTTAGTAAAGGCTTATCATTTGTGCCTACTAATAATGCTTATCTGTTTAAAACAGAAACAGAGATGCGCAACTTCTTTCGCATTGTAAGACTGAAATACTTTTTCCGTGACAAAGAATCTACATCGGACAAGAGATCGAGTGCCACTGGCCTCAAGCCTCCATCCTCCTTTATCCCACCAATCTCAATGATTTCGCCTGAAATCATCAGTTTCGAGAACAAAGTCCTTCGAGAGATGAGAACTCTAGTTAAAACTAAAAACAGATGCACCAACAATTTATCAAAAGAAGAAAAGCTAGCTCTTGCTAATTTAGAAAATTATGACCTATTCGTCATTAGGCCGGCAGATAAAGGAGGAGGTGTGGTACTGTGGGACACTCAACAATATAATAATGAAGTTCATAAACAATTGACAAACAACAAATTCTATAAACAGCTGCCAGGCAACCCCACTAACATCATACGGGATGAAATCAGCAGCCTGCTGTCTCATGCACTACACGAGGGATGGATAGATGAGGAAGAAAAAGCTTTTCTCACTAGAAGTCAACCCACCACTCCAGCTCTATATTGTTTGCCTAAAATTCATAAAGATGCCAGTCAACCACCAGGGCGCCCCATAGTAGCCGCCATTGGTTCATTACTTGAACCATTATCAATTTACACAGATTCATTTCTTAGACCCTTTGTACTAAAAATGAGGTTGTATGTTCAGGACACCACAAACATGATTAAGATCATTGATGAACTTGCCACGGACACTAACGATAATCTGGTCACTCTAGATGTAGAGTCCCTCTACACCAGTATTCCACAATTACAATGCATTCAAGTAATTTTTTCGTATCTCGAAACCAGAGAAGACCTTTCAGTCACGTCTGAGTTCATTTGCGAATGCATTCGAATAGCGCTGGTCAATAACTTCTTTATGGTGGAAGATAAATTTTACCAACAACTACACGGAACAAGCATGGGTGCTACCTTTGCTCCTGATTTAGCGAACTTATTTGTGGACAACTTAGAATTAAATTCTGTGTATCATGAAAACAACCCTTTCCAGTTAAACATCAAAGCTTGGCATCGGTATACAGATGATGTGTTCCTTTTATGGCATGGAAGTGAAACAACTTTGACAGAATTTCTTGAGTGAATAAACGCACAAAGCCCATGCATAAGTTTCACTATGAGTTTCAATCATCAGAAAATAGCCTTTCTAGATTTAGAAATTTATAAAACATCTCAAGGCTTATTAAAAACCACTCTATACAAAAAGCCAACAGATAAAAACACACTGTTGTCATACAAAAGTTTTCATCCGCAATCACTGCGGGAAAATCTTCCCTTTGGTCAATTCTTACGCATCAGGCGTAATTGCTCCACTAAGGAAGACTTTGACCTGCATAGTAGTCACCTGTCGCAAAAACTAAAAGAACGAGGATATCCATCTCACGTGATCCGCCGATCACTTAAAACAGCAAGGAACACAAACAGAGAACAATCTCTGGAGAAACGCCATAGAGTACAAGAAGACAAAATAACATGTGTCTCCACGTTTTCCCCAATTATCAACGACCTTCGTCGCTGCATCCTAAAAAACTGGTCTTTAATTCAAACTGGAGACTTCTCTATGAACAAACCCCGATTTGCGTTCAAGCGTATGCCCAATTTACGAGACAAATTGGTCCATACATATTTAGTGCCAAAAACTACGTCAGTACAACAACAAGCTACACTGTGGCATCTGCCACCAGTGAGCGGTCACTTTAAATGTGGTAACTGTTCGGTGTGTCGTTTGACAAAAAACATGAAAACTGTCAACTTAAAGGGTCTAACATGGCACTTAAAAGCCTTCACCAATTGCAACACAGCATGGGCAATCTATGCTATCATCTGCCCGTGCAAATTAATTTACATCGGGAAGACAAAAAGACCTGTAAAGCAGAGAATCTGCGAGCATAGGTCATGTGTTAAAAATTCAGTTCCGGAGAAACCTTTAGTTGCTCATTTTGTAAAAGCAAAACACACCTGTGAGGATATTGAGTGGTATATTATTCAAACAGTTCCATCACACCCTCGTGGGGGAGACCGCGACCGAAAGCTGAGGCAGCTTGAACAGAAGTGGATTTACAATCTAAACACTGTTCAGGCTGGCCTTAACATCGGAATTGAATGGAGTTTGTTTTTACATAAGTAACTCCTTTGCACAAATGACATTCATGAAGCACACGCAAAACATTCATTACTGCATGCTGAGCCATCACATATGCATGTTTACAACACAGCTTTTTAATGCCCTCAATGCACATTATTGGGTGGAAATGTCACAATATGTATTGACCACTTTTTTTCACATTTCCTTTGAAATATCAAATAGAATATTACCAAAGTACAATTTTATTTAATGTTTGCAATTAGGATGCCCCATTCTTGTGCAGCATACTTTTTTTCAGCCCTTTAGTAATCTGGCCGCGTCCACCATTGTTCCTTCCAAGATGGCGGTCGCGATTAGATGAATTTATAAATACAGCAAGTCTAGCCTTTTCCTAACGTAAGTGAAAGCGAACCCGGCAGTAACTACCCGCGTTTGTTTCGAGTGGAAGCAACAATGCTTGTGATCAAGTAAGTTCCTTGAAAAGCAGCAATTGTAAGCACTCATATCGCGCTTTTGTGATATGCAAACAGCACTATTCTGTTAGCTATATACGGACTGTTACATCTCCGTATTTCCTTTAACAAATTAGGTAAACTTCAATTTACAATACGAAAAACATCACATACGGGACATGTGTGTCCGCAAATGAAGCTATATCGTAGAATATCTTCGCTTGGATCAAGAGGTATGTTCCTCCCTTTTCAAAAAAACATGTAGTATTTTATTAAAAAATGCTCAAAACAATAATGCAACATAATTGATTTGAAGGCAGTTTGTATAACTTTAGGTACGAACTTAACTTGGCTCATTTAGTAGGCTTCGCTGCTATTTCACTTCCATTTTCGTTTTGAACTCCCGCTTTCTAACGAATCTAATACAAATGACAAACACTCAAAGGCAGTCTGTACCGCTTTAAATATGAACTCGATTTGGCTCATTTAGGTGGCTCTGTTGTCAGTCATTTTTTAACTTTTGCCTTCTAATGAATGTAGCGCAAAAGAAAAAACAAACTTTTCATAAAAATCATTTTCGTTTGTTGCAGTTTCAAAATCTTTGAAAAGAAATCACAGTTGGGACCAGTGAATCCTGTCCACATTTGTTCTAAAATCAAGGCCACACACGCCAAATAAACCACGAAAAGATTAGTTGAATTAGTTGCATGTGCACACACATAGAGACACTACACTTTGTTTTTATCTTGTTACCAACACGTTTTTTTCGTTTGGTTTTTAGGAAATTTACCAATGAACTATTTCTGAAATCCCAATTTGGGAGATCTATATAAATCAAGTCCTGAAGACGGGTCCGACGCATGCCTGATAGCATCAAATAACTAGCTACTGAGCCTGTTTAACCATCTTTTGCCAGGACCCAGAAACACACTCTTTGGTGTCGACAAAGTCAAGGACAGAAAAATTAACAAAGTCAAGGATAGTAAATTGCATCAAGGTTTCATTTAATAATAGGATGTCACCTTATTTGTTTACTAACCTCACTACATCACCAGTATCCGACGAATGTGTTCAGTTAAAACCAACTGGTCAAGACAATTGTTTTTCAGTATAGGTTCTCTTATGGAATGTTATGTGCATTTTTGTCTCTCCTGTTTTTAATTTTTCTAAGTGTTTTGTATCCATGAATTAAAATATGTATTTCTCTATGTTTTCTGTCGCAAATAATTGATCGACATGAAAGGTAGCACGTTGTGCAACTAGACACACCTGGCACGTGTGTAGGCGGGTAGCTGTTTTTGTGGTATTCTTGTTGCATTACAGATTCATATTAGTCCTTTGCCACACAGCCCCCTAAAAAAGAGGACTCCGCAGCTCTAACTGCTTTATTTCACCCCCATGCCCACTGCAAAGATGTGTGCCTCCCCAGACGAAAACCCTTGCTTTGTTTGAGGCGCTATTATTCGAAGAGCTCAGGGAGAAATTGGTGCCTCTTTGCTGGTGGCGTCCTCGGCAGATGTCAAGAATTGCCTTATGGCATCATGGGCCATGTTGTCACTTTTAAAGTCTGTTTAACTCTAATATTAGCATTGCTAGCATTTTTGCAGGAGATATTTTCACGCCTGGAGGGGTCTATTTAGGGCACAAAGGAGTTTTAATGAAGTTGTAGCAGATGAGGGGCTGTAAAGTGGGACAGTGTTATTTTTAATATAACGGAAATTAAATTAATTGTAATGATTGCCCCTATCCTAATCCTGCTTATTTTAAGATCTTTCTTTTTGAACCATTATCCCAAACCACAACTGTATTCTTCTTTTCTTACTGTTTCTTTTTTTTTCTTTTTTTTCTCTTTTGCTCTTGGTTTTGCAAAATTTTATGTTGTGGTTATGTGGATTGTTTTTCATTCATTGTTATGACATGATATGTGTACGGATTGGTAAAAGGCTTTAATTGTTAACCAAATGCCAATAATACAAAAAAAAATTAAAAAAAAGGTCTTTTCATGCCTTTTTCGGGGTTGGGTGGGGGGTTAAAATTGAATTTTCCTGAACACTGCGCTAATATCCAAATTTAAATGCACCACTAGGTGAGGGCTTGCATTTGAATTTTCACTGTTACTGTTGATGAAAAATATATCTTAAAATGCAAGAAAGAATTAATCAATGGCCCGACAGGCTGGTCATTTATTAGGGCCCACAGCCATACTAAATGCACCTATAACATAGTTTGCCAGTCATGTTGGAATGTCCTCCCACATCCTTCCACATTTCACCCCAGAAGGGTTCTTTTAATCCACTGCCTCACGCAGCTCTGTCAACCGTTTGGACTTTACTGAGGTCTGGGTGGAGTGCTGAGACGCTTCTTAAGTAGTATTTCCTTTTTCTGTGCACGCATTTGTCCTTGAGATTGTGTGCATCATCGGTGGTTCACGCGCCACGCGCCTACCATGTTTTCGCGAAGCTCCGTAACAAAGCTTCTGTTCCCCTATCTTTGATGAACTTCCTACCTTGTTCTCAAGCATAAGAACCCGCAATCCTAGGCTCCCCCTGTAGAGCCATCTCACAACGAAAGCGGTTTCACAAACCTTATTGAAAAACGAAATATGATGATTTACTAGTTAAGTCCCAGGACAAGGGGAACATATTAAGAATATTCTCCAGGTAAAAGCTGTCACTATACATGTCAAAGTGTTGCATCTCTGAATTTCCCTAACGAGCTACACATTTTTATTGCATACTACAGGGAGCCGTCTCTTCGCCATCTTTTAGCAAATTAAACAAAATTTGCACGTGACATTTTTAAGTTGTTTTCTAAAAAATATGACAAAAGATACTGGTCCGTAATTAAAAGAAACTAAATAGAGCTCTGAAAGCACATCAATGTTTTTAGTGCTATTTGTTTGTTTTTTAAAACAAAACAAGAACAAAATGAACTAAAGTCTTGATTGACAAAGACACAGGCTTCTAGAAATAGTGCAGAGGATAATAATATGATATGGTGTTTATAGTGCGCCTATGCACAAGTGTTTCAAGGCGCGACGAGGCAAGGGAGGGGAATCAAAGGGAGGACAAGACAGCGATCTTACTAGGCCTAGTGATATTGAAATCATGCAAGTGCAGGGGAGAGATGAGGAGGGGATGTGCCAGGGTAAGGGGAGGAGGAGCAAGTGCAAGACACAGGATCAAACATCAAAGAACAAGTAGTGAGGCCAGCAGGTGGCAGTGAAATGTTAGGTGCAGGGATGCAGATGCAGACCCAGGTGCAGGGTTTCCAGGAGGCAGTGCAGGGGTGCAACTGGGAGGGCAGGGACCTGGGCCCATGGTTCAGAGGGTAGCCAGGTGACCAGCGCAGTATCAGACAGGAGATCAGCAAGGAAGAGGAAGAGAGAAGGCAGAAGCAAAGAGGAAAGTCTAGACATGCTTCCGGAACCGGAGATGGTTCTCCTCAGGTTTCAGAGAGACAGGGAGGCTGTTCCAGAGGGAGGCGCCAGCCAAACAGAGAGATCTGCCCTCAACACGTTGCTTGGAAAAGCGACGGACCCACAAGGAGTTGGAGGTGGAGTAGCGAAGAGCTTGAGTAGGAAGACATGCCCAAAGAGAAAGTTGGAGGTATTGTGGTCCCAGGCCCCAGAAGACCTTGTGGACAATGCAGAGGGTCTTGAGCTTGATCCTTGCAGCCACTGGGAGCCAATGCTGAGATTTCCGGGCTGGAGAGATATGCAGTGCTGTTCTGGATGAGTTGCAGAGGACGGACAGTAGAGGCAGGAAGATTTAAAAAGAGGCTGTTGCAGTAGTCAAGTCTAGAGAGAACTAAAGCTCTGGAGACAGAGACCTTCTGGGTGAATGAGAGGAAAGGAAGAATACCTATGAGGAGGTGCAGTTGGTAGTTTGACTTCTTGGGGATGTCAGAGATGTGAGGAGAGAAAGAAAGTGTGGAGTCAAGATGACCCAGAGGTTCTTAGACTCACAGGTGGGAGCAGGAAGAGGGCCAGGGGAGGCCGGCCAGAGAGTGGCAGGAAAGGAAGGTGCAGGTGGGCTGATGAGGAGGATCTCTGTCTTACTGGCATTCAGACAGAGATCGTTGGTGACACACCACTCCTGGATTGCGGACAGACAATGCGGGGTGAGAGAGGGAGAAGAGGCAGCAGAGGGGAGTCTGAAAGCGAGCTGAGTGTTGTCCGCTTAAAACTGGAAGTTGGTGCAGAGAGAAGCAATGCAGTGCGCAAGTGGTGAAAGGTATTGGTTGAAAAACCAGGGAGAAAGGTTAGACCCCTGGGGAACACCACAGGTGGAGAGAGAGATAGAGGAGAGTAAGGACCCAAGTTGGACCTCAGAGGGTTGGTTCGAGAGGAAAGATGACAGCCGGGCCAGATCCTGATCATTGATACCCAGGATATCATGGAGCCGGTTGAGCAGGAAGGCACAGTTGACCATGTCAAGGGCAGAAGAGAGATCAAGTAAGATGAGGACAGAGGGGAGATTAGCATCAAGTTTATAGAGAAGGTCTTCACGGATGCTCAGGAGAGCAGTTTCCATGCTTCTGGATGCTTTGAAGCCAGACTTATGGTCATGGAGACAACCAACAGATTGAGTGTGAAGATTAAGCTGGGAGATGGCTAGTTTTTTCCAGGAGTTTGGTATTATTTGCTTAGATGCCTGATTCTCTGAAATATGCAGGCCACCTTATTCACAATTCTCTGGGACAAAGGGTGCCCAGGCTCTGTCCTTTCAACAAATTAGTGCTGGGTGATTGTAGCAAGGCTCAAGTCGAGGGTACACGCAGGGGGACGGAGTCCACCCACTTTATTCAGAGGGTGGACTCAGTTCCCCCCAGCTAAAATGAGAAACACTGAATGTCCTCTTTGAATTTATGAATTAAAGACAACCTCAGGGATCATACCGCAGTCATCAGGTTTGTAGACTGGACACTTCCCCACTGCACTATATACCTGATGAAAAATAAAGAAATAAATGTGCAATTTTGCATTTCGGTACTGCAAGTCCCAGGGAAAACATTTGTATTGGTTCTTGGAGTTTGAAACATGCACACCTTTTAACGTTTTCAAAAACACTATTGGAAGAAAATATCCTCTCTTGGTTTTGTGTGCATGTTGATTTTATGAAAGGCAAATGCCATTCGTCCTGTGCAATTTGGGGGTTATGCAAAGCCAATTTAATTAAATGTGCATATTTCACCTTGATATGCCCATTTCTGGCAACGTTGCATTCCATTACGTTTGTTGATGAGTCCCCCCACTTTAATTTTTAGGACTTGACCCCTGGATTGTAGGCTGCCAAACCAACATGGCTGCTGGCATCGCATTTCACTATGGCCTGCAATTGAGCAATGTTTGCTAAAATGAAAAAGGCATTTCTATCACTGTCTGAGGGACGGACATGCACGTAGTTCACACGGCTGATGTCACAGTAAAAAGAAAGGCACCTCAGAGTCTGACGCGGACGTTGCATGCCTTGTGCAGATGCTTACCCTTTTCACACATTTCACAGCGTTTGTGAATCAGGAAACACTCCTGAAATATATGAACGCCACTCCCTTCATGCCACTGGTTTGCACAATTGCACAGAAAGGGCAAAAACGGTCATGTGGATCTATGAGGCACACATTTAGAAGACCTTTGGGGATTGAGCCCCATGTTTTTCCACACAAATTAAAGAAATGTGCCGGAGTATCCAAAATGTGTTTTGGCTAAGGGTCTGATTAATAGAATTTATGGTGCAGTGCAAAGTGACTTTGCACTGCCCAAATAAACACCCTGATTCACAGAGTGGTGCAAAGTGTATTTTGCTGTGCAAAGTGACTTTGCACTGACTTTGCACTGCACAAATAACCTTTGCACTGCTCTGTGAATCAGGGTGTTTGTTGGCAGTGCAAACTGACTTTGCACCATGCTAAAAATCCCATTAATTGGGCCCTAAGTGAGCAAAAGGTGGCAGAGGAGGGCCAGTGGTCATTGGGAAGCAACCGCAGAAGTGCTGTGGGGAAAGGGGTACTTGGAATGTGGAAACACTGCATTGAAGGAACCAGGACGAGGGATAGAAAGATAAGGGTTCATAATAACAAAAATACTACTGATCAAATTATCACTAATTATGATCAGGGCCATGCTAATAATAGCAATGGCGCTGCATTTGCCCCATCAGACCCGATACCTGCTCAAGAACAGCTTTCGACGTCCCACTCAGCGGCTGCCTGCAAGCAAGCACTGCCGGAGGTCAGGGACTCTGCCCCCCACTGCCTGTGATAATGGGGTTTTAGTTCTCCTCTAAATCAGTTTCAGGTGCTAGTGCAAAACGAAATTGTCATAAAGAGTGACTCATCCCGAATCCTTCGCAGGGAAGATATTTTAGTGCTGGCCTGCAACTACTTTCCCCATCATCATCAACCCGACAGCTCTGCTATTTGTGCTGTCATCTAGCTGGGCTGCAATATTTTTAAGGTACAAATAAAAAGAAACGCAGAGAAAATGACTAATTCCATGGCTTGTTTAGCAAAGTCCAGCAATATAACAAGTGAAAAGGGGGCAATGCAGATAGTAGTTTGCCCCATATAATAAATGCATTTATGGAGACACATATATTAGTGGAATTCATAAACCAAAGAAGATTTCTTGGCACTTGTGTTGTGGGGGTCATATGAGGAATAGAGAAGGTTTGGTTGAAGGTCATGGAGCAAAGCCACGTCTTCAGGGGTCGTCCACAGGCGGGGGAGGCATCCAAGGACTGGAGGTGGAGAGGGGGAGCTTTGCATGCACTAGCTGACCGCTGGAAAGAGCACAACCTCCTCCCCTGTGAAGATGAGACCCGGGACATCAAGAGGTAAAAGGAAAGAGGAACACATGCTTTCGAGAGGCGAGTGTGTGAGAAGTTTGAACACAGATACACAGTGCTATGATTGTGTGAGCACTGCTCAGAGATACACACGGCTTTAAAAATAACACACTATTTAACAGGAAAAGAATGGTGGCATTGTGTAAAGGAGTGAAATGGTGATGTTTCCATCCAACACACACAAGCCTGGCAGACATGTTTTGAAGCATCTGGACTTGGCCAATGCAGCCTAGAAAAAGACAAGATTGAGAAAATTGCCCTGGTCCAAACGAGATTGGGCCGTGAGAGCAGAGGTTCGAGTGCAGGAAGTGAGAAACTACATAAGTTGTCACAGGACCCAAAGATAAAGCAATTAGGGGGCACAATTTGCATAATTCACTGGGAAAGAGATAGGATTTGGCCCATTTGGGAGATCGGCTTTTTAACAATGGAGCAGGCAGAAGACCAGGGCCGTAGAGGATGGCTACATTGGTGGGCCACAACTGTCACTCAACCACACGCTAGTCATGATCTCTCTTCTGATTACAAAGAATTGGAGCATCTCCAGTTGGCAATGACCTGTGTGCAGGATTGGAAGGGGTCGTCAAGATCAACCAGAAGATTAGTATAATCAGCACAGTGTACACATCTTCAGTGCCCAAAGGACTTTGCCTGAACCTTTCCCATGCCCTTTCACCATGCCGCTTGCACAATGACCCTTCCTGCAGGACCCAGATGTTACTATATTGTACCTGAAAAGCCCAAATGGCATGGTCTGACACCGTGTCCAGTGGTCACTGTGCCCAGATCATCGCCACAGCAGAGGACTGTAGTTGCAGTGAACATTATGTCCCCGGCATAGACTTGGCTGAATGCCCAGGGCAGAGTGACTGTACCTGCAGCATGCACTGGACATGACCTGTGGCCGTTACTCACAGTCAATGTGCCTGGGGCGTGGCCTTTAGTCATGCCTTTTGCCATGGTAAACTTCCCTGCGGGACCTGCTGCACCTCCAGAAGCATGCATGCGTATTAGCTGACATCTTTGTACTTGTTCGTTTATAGTGGCTGGTAATGCATTGGTCACAGAGTTTTAGGTTATCAGTATTGCATTGGACGGCATATGTTTCAGCAGGGCCTGTGGCTCAGTGTACTAATGCATCCACTATACGATGTTTCACCCCATGGTCAACTCTTCATCTTTCTGAGGTCGCTAAAATAAAAACAACTAAATTGGACACCAGCAAGGATCTATCGTATGAGTCACGAGGGCAATTGTGCTTTATAAATGCACATGCTTTGCTGTAGGGGAGCTGTAACTACTATTTCCCTGTTTCTGTGAAATGAATGCCCCCAGAGTGCCTCTTTTCTATTTCCCTGTTCCATCCTTTTCTCTGTCTTTCTTAGTGTCTTGCTCTGATTCTTTTTTACTCTTTTTGACTCCTTCCCTTCTGCTGTGTCTATTACTTTCTTTTCTGTGTGCCTTTTTAATCTCTCTTTCTGTTGCATACTGTTTTCTGTACCTTTGCACTATCTATATTTCTCTCAGCAGCCCTGAACTGCCTAATAAATTCTGCTCCAGCCCCTGCAGAGAAAGCAAATCCACTCTCATGGATGACCGTGACGAGCTGCTTACTGCCAAGCTCAGGCCACCATGCACGCTAATTCATCTTGACCTTAGCATGGATTTTAATACTGTTCATCCCTGCAGCCTCATGTGCTATCCAAAGGACTCAATCAAATTGGAAGAACTGCTCTCAAATGACTTGTAAATCCTCCCACCACTGCCCCTTTTAGAGCGCCACATGACTTGGTTTTATATAGTTTTATATTCAATTTTTATATTACGGAACCTCTGATCACCATCACCACCTGATACATGATCAGTTGCCACCTGTACACGGGTGACCACCCAGCTACACCTTAAACTGAAAAGTCTGTAATTGGAGTTGTCAAGCTGTAGCAAATTACCCCCTTTACATCCAAGGTTGGATGAATGTCAACTGTCTTTTCTTCCACATGCCAACTGTGGGGTGAAACCCCAGAGTGACAGAGATGGAGAGGCCATGCTAGGCCCCTATTGTGAGAGTGAAGCCTGCTAATGTAGCGCCCCAGTGAAATATAAACGCCAGTACAAAAAAGTGATTTCCGACATAAGGCCTAGTGAAATGGAAAAAAATGGGTCTAGCCAACTCCACTAAAATGGACAGGTGCACACGTGAAGGGGAATCTACCTGAGAGCTTAAAACTGCTGGATATGCCCAATGAATGGGAAAAGAAATACGGTGGGAAAATGCTGAATTTGTGAAAACAGGCAAAAGGCACCTTTTGACAGATTCAAAACTGCAGCGGTACACATGGGAAAAGATACATTGAGATGCTCTGCCTTTGAAAAATAGAAAGGACGACTTGTGCCTTACATTTAAAAAGTGAAGCCAAGTGACATATTTCATTTGACATGGTGAAAGACACCTTCCACAAATAAACTGGCATTTAAATGGAAAGGCCTACTTTGTTTTAAAAAGGACACTAGTTTCCCATGTTAAATAATAGCCTACGTGTGGACAAGTTAAGATGAACACTCATGACTTTTCAACCAGCAATTGAAAGAAATATATTTACATATGGGCAGAAGCCCCATAGGCATCTTTTCAAATTAAAATGCTATTGTTCTCAGAATTATGCATGTAACTGGCTGCTGCTGCTTCCCCCACTGAACTGCTGTGCATCTGGAACTGTGACCTCCAGACCTTTGGGCTGAGGCCCTCTAGGAGATAAAGCCCTGGTGTTTAGTTAAATGTTAAGAATTACAGAGAATTAGATCACAATTGCAGAGGGGTAGATAAGTCAGCCAGCCTAAATGACCTTTAAGGCCAGGCCTCCTCATTAACTATGCATTAGTGGCCCAAAGAAATGACCTTATTAGGGCTGACTCGACCTCAAGAAATGGCCTGCAGAGCCACTATTGGATCTTCAAACCCTGTAAAAAACAGGTCCTGCTGATAAACAGATGTTCATGTCATGTGACCAAAGTGAAATGAAACTTAAGAAAAGGTGGGGGCTATTTTGAAACGGAGGGTCACATGTGAAGCATTGGATGATTAAGATAGGATTACATTTTCCTAAATAAAAAGAGCATTGTGTGTCGCCGTGAGCTCATCCCAGACTCATATTAAAGGGGATATGAAGCTAAAGTTATGAAGAAAATTATGATTTCGGCCTTCTAATAATTTTGACGAAATGGAAAGTGTGTGTGGTGCTAGAGGGGGAAATTAATATTTGTGTGTGATTTTTAACTATTTCAGCTCAGGAGCAAATTGAAAAGCTCCTCCCAGGAAGGGCGTGCCGAAATAAGATTAGTATTTTCCAACTCACAATAAAATATAGAACTCAAATATATATGTACCAGCAGTTATCTGAAAAATTAGGGTATCTCCCATGTTGTGAGATTTTTAGGAACACTAAAAGTTAAACCCACCTGTCATTTTGGGATGATAAATCTTTGTCCTCCGTCAGCCTCCATCATCCACACCTCCCAACTCCTTGTCCTATCAGCAGGCAGTGGGAGTATTGGGGACATGGGGAGGGAGAGAGCTGGCCAATCCGTATAATGGGAATTATGATAATAATGGAGTGTCACCAGCCCTAAAAGAGATCAGTTTTCAATCTGAGAGGGATTTTTGGCTTGGCTTTCCCACTCTATTCCTGGAGGTAGTTTACTTCTGGACTCTTACGGAGAACAAGTAGTATAGAGGCAAGGAGAACTATCCAGGCCATCAGGGTAAACCTTGCCAGGAGAAGAGCTGGTTACCTGGAAAGGCCTTACACCTTGCATAGGTTACAGAGACTGGGAAAACAAGAAGCTAGCTGGGTCTGTCATTTGAGGATCCAGAGGAGGACTGGGTTGCTGGGGATTATCCTGGACTGAAGCCTTTGACCAGATCTGTGCCATCCTCAAAGGAGCCCTGCTGTTTCCCAGGATGCCCCATAATCACGTCCTCCCATGTAAGTAGATTAATTAAAATGCCAACAAAAGTGTGTGGGGGGAATCTGCCAGCCTCAATCTCCATCTTGCATTGTGTGTAGGGGGGTGGAACTGGGGAGACCCTTCGCACATTGTATTAAATATAACTCAAATTAAGTCCTCATAGAAAACCACCCTATCCATTTAAATTGAATTGTGTAGGGAACTGCCTGCCTTAATCCTTTCCATTAAATTGTGTGGGGGGTGAAACTGTGTAGACCTGTAGCACACTGAATTAAAGTTAAATCAATTAATTCTCATATATACAAACTAACCAAGTTCATGCCCAGTGTGTTAGAGCTGGTATAGACAATAAAGTACTTGGGTGACTCTACCTTTCTGAAACCCCTGTCTTCCTTACTGAAGGGGGGGAGTCCATACTCCCAAAATAAGTAAAGTAACCACAAAGGAGAGTTAAAAGGCAGTTCCCTCCCATTAATGCCCAATAATTGTAACACTTAGAAAACAGAAGGCTAAATAATTATAAAGTTATTCCTATGGCTGAGTCCCTAGCCAACCACTTAAATGACCCTATCTGTGAATAATCTCGTACCAAGTGTATGTGGGCCCTAGTTGGTGCTGCTGGGCCGACTACAAATGGTGTTGAGATCCTGTCCCTATTCTCTCTAAAACACTTTCCTGGTGTCTAATAAGTGCACACAAAAAGGAGGTCGATATATTGTGTTTTAATTTGTCGCCCCCATGGTGTGTCTCTTATCATTAAAACAAAACAACTATTTCTATGGATAATGATCGATAGAATAGATATTTTAAAAAAACAATATTCTTCCACCGAACAATGGTGCAAAAGTATAAATGTGGATAACACTTTCAATTTCTTTTTAACAAGCCCTTTATTTTCTTTATACGGGGATTGAAGTCTGGGTTATCAGCCAGAACTATTAAACAGTCAACCGGTTTCAGCGGGGTTCTCAAGTAGCCGCCTTCTTCAGGACGAATACTATTTTTTAGTTCTTGTATTCTCGTATTCTCAGCAATATCTTCAACACTGTGAGGTATTGGAGGGTGTCTTCTAGGGTCCACAACTGGATAGGGTGAAACAATTCCTGATCCTATATGGACAAAGACAATAGAGACAATTGGGGCTCATGTCAGTCTCAAGTACTATAATTAAAACTAAAACCTATAACCTATTAGGAGCAAATCTTTCACTGGTGATTCTGCCTATAAGAGATGAAGTTCTATGATGAGATGAAGTATATATATATCCCCCAATGGACTCATCATCAGAATAGAACCCAGAATCTTCCTTGAAGAACTAAAATTTAGGAAGGACTGGAGTTTCATTTCAAATAAATGCACCAGAGACTGGATCATACTAATCATCAATACAGCGAAAACAGTATCTGAGAGACTAATGAATGAAATCATTGTAAGACAAGACGTGATAATAACAAAAATGATTGTAGGTGATTATCTGAAGAGCATGGCAACTCTGGATGTAACGACAAAAGAGTTCAAAGACCTCAAACTAAATAAGAAGGTGACTAAACTTAAAAAAGATATTGCAGCCTTTACGCATGAGAAGAAGTATCCATATACAACGGATGCGTATTATGAAGAACAAGAAAAAAACATCAATGCTCCCAATACGGGGCACACAAGAGGCAGACAACAAAGAAATAGACCAAGACCTGGCAACTGGAACTTTTCCAGTGGCAGTTCAGATGAAGACTCAGGCAGAACCGGTGGCAATGTCAGATTCGACAATCAACAAAATAGAGGCGGGAATGCTCAGGGTTTTCAGGCCCCAAGAGGACACGGCAGAGCCAGAGGATGGTGGCCGAACCAATCACCCAGGGTCACCAGGAACAGAGGGAAAGGGTGGTACCAACAGAACACCATCCCACAATACAACCCTTAATACCTGAGAAAAAATCTCTGGTGGTTAATTTATCCACCTTTACTCCCTCAAGCACTCAACTGAGTGTATTACAGAAAGGCCTCTCTTTTGTTCCTACATCTCTTCATGATCCATTTCAAACAAGAATTGAAACTACCCAATTGATGAGAAAGATTCGGCTTAAACAATTTTTCACTGAAAACACACACAGCGGATCTACAGATGTGACGGGACTACACAATAAATCAACATACAACCCTCCACCGCATAGTATAAGTGTAGAGTCACAGACTTTTGAAAAGTTGATTCTTAAAAAACTCGATGAGATTGAGGCAGAAGACAATTCGGGAATATTCCATAACTTGACCAAAATGGAAAACTTAGCCTTGAAGGAACTGCAAACGAACACAGATATAATCATAAAACCCACCATCAAAGGGGGCGCCATCGTCATCATGGACAAGACAGACTATGATAGAAGGTTAACACCTTAATAGATGATCGGACCACATACAGAAAACTTGGTAGTGATCCGACAGAGCGTCTTAGGAATCTGATCAACCCAATTATTGAAGAAGCGGAGGCAGAGGGACACATAAGCAACAAGGAATCAGCTTTTTTTACTCCAAAATATCCCAGGTGCCCTGCTTTTTATGCACTACCTAAAATACATAAAGGCATCCTCCCAACACCTGGACGCCCCATTGTATCTGGAATTGGCTCCATCCTAGAACCACTTTCACAGTTCACTGACTTCTTTCTGAGAGAAGAAGTTAGCAAAATGCGTTCCTATGTTAAAGATACCACAGCGATCCTGGTATATCTAGACAATCTTGTCCTTGAGAGTGAAGACATCTATATAGTAACTATGGACATAGAGTCATTATACTCCAAAATCCCCCAAGGAGAAACATTGAGGGTTATCGAAAGTGTGTTCCGAACTAAAATACTGGACATGCCTGTGACATTGATTATGCAATTGGCAAAAATAGCCCTAACAAAGAACTACTTCATGAATTGAGAGAGCTATTACGAACAGATAGCCCGAAAAGCTATGGGCGCAACATTCGCACCGGACTTAGCAAATTTATATGTTGCCAATTTTGAAGATAATCACATATACCCAGAGACTAATCCTTTTGTAACCAAGTTTGTAACCAGTAAGTTGGCGTTGATATATTGACGATGTCTTTCTACTCTTTGATGGAGACAATACCACCTTAAACAACTTTATGGAGTGGATGAATGGACTGAACCCCTTCCTCAAATTTAATACGAGGCAAGTAAAACCTCAGCTACGTTCCTTGACCTGAAGATCACCAAGATGGGTCAGACATTTGAGACCATGGTTTTTCAAAAACCCACCGACAGAAACTCCCTATTGGATTACAACAGCTTCCACCAGAGGTCTTTGAAAGAGAATTTACCTTTTGGGCAGTTTCTCCGATTTAGGAGGAACTGCACCACGAGAGTTGAATATGATATCAAGCTGCAAGGCTCTCTAACAATCTTTTACAGAGAAATTACCCGAACAGAATTATCAAACAAGCGAAAAAAAAGGGCAAGAGATAACCCTCAACCAACATGGAAAAAGAAAAAGAGATGACAACACTATTACAGCAGTATTTAGCCATTTGCTCATAATCAATTGCTTGAAAAAAGAAATTCGGAAGGCTTGGCACATACTCAACATTGAAGAGAAACAACTGCCGGAACCTCAATTTGCAATAAGAAGGAGGAAGAATCTAAGAGATTCACTGGTGCATACTTATAAAGAAACACCTCCCACCGGTGGTACAAATACTCTCTGGAATACACCTAGACCCCAGGGCCACACACTATGTGGTACCTGTACAGTGTGTAAGTACACACGACGCACTACAGCCATAGACATAGGCTGGAAGTACCCTTGGGAACAGAGAAGTCTGACCTATTGTAATACTACTAATGTAGTATACCTCATACAATGCCCCTGTAATAAGAAATACATTGGCATGACAACTAGGGCCATAAAGACACGCATAGGGGAGCACCGCTCTAACATCAGGACACAAAAAAGAACGGCCCCTTTGGTGGTACCCTACATTGAGCAACATCACACTGAAGATGACCTTATGTGGACTATACTAGAGAAAGTCAAAGTACCTAAAAGAGGAGGTAACATCACAGCCCTCTTATTAAAAAGAGAACAACAGTGGATATATAGAACCTGCAGCCATTTGGTAGGCCTTAATGAGGAGATTTGCTGGCAAACTCTAGCGGTCCTTTAACAATGGACATATTGTAACCTTTGGCTGCCTCTGGGTTTTAAATATGCACAGACGCAGCCACAACGGCGGCAGTTTGTAATGCTGTACTCTGAGCTATAGGGGCACTCCTTGGCCGAAATAGGATAGGATTTAGAATAGTCTAAATTAGAGTGGCACCAGCTGATACACGCGACGCGATTGCGATTGAGATCACGTGACATGGCACGTACGATCACGTGACCATGACGTACAAAATAAATAAAATCCTTAACAAGATGGTGCGGTATCGGACTAGACTAACGTAGGTGGATGGAATCAGCTCACAGAGGTAAGCGCCAACAATTACGCTCCTCTATACCAATACATGATTTGGCCTAGGGATACGCTACAGGGCCCAGGTCTTTATGTAATCTAAATTTAGACCTAAATGTAAATGAGTTTCAGTTTCAGATGCGATTGCATAACACAAACTGAACACAGGATATTCTCCCACTGGGGAGACACACCTCAGAGAACATCATAGACAAACAAAATGGGAACACCCCACAGTTAGATGTGGTTACTTAAACCCAACAAATGTGAATAGCTAGATGTGGATATTTAAGAAAACTCAAATTATGAGTATATACATGTCCCATTTTTTCAACTACAGGGTAATAAAGTGAGTAGAGAAAATAAGACTCTACTATCAAGACTTCTAGACGCAGTAGAAACTATTTGAGTTGCACAGCGCATTGCAGATCCTGGGAGTCTGCCATAGAGGTAAGGAGAACTTCATCTCTAGTAGGCAGAATCACCAGTGAAAGATTCACTCCTAATAGGTTATAGGTTTTAGTTTTAATTATAGTACTTGAGACTGACATCAGCCCCAATTGTCTCTCTTGTCTTTGTCCATATAGGATCAGGAATTGTTTCACCCTATCCAGTTGTGGACCCTAGAAGACACCCTCCAATACCTCACAGTGTTGAAGATATTGCTGAGAATACGAGAATACAAGAACTAAAAAATAGTATTCGTCCTGAAGAAAGCGGCTACTTGAGAATCCCGCTGAAACCGGTTGACTGTTTAATAGTTCTGGCTGATAACCCAGACTTCAATCCCCGTATAAAGAAAATAAAGGGCTTGTTAAAAAGAAATTGAAAGTGTTATCCACACGTATACTATTGCACCATTGTTCGGTAGAAGAATATTGTTTTTTTAAAATATCTA
Organism: Ambystoma mexicanum; assembly: GCF_040938575.1. Lineage (NCBI taxonomy): Eukaryota > Metazoa > Chordata > Amphibia > Caudata > Ambystomatidae > Ambystoma > Ambystoma mexicanum. The sequence continues at coordinate 992,507,943 of NC_090937.1, forward strand.
TTCTATCGATCATTATCCATAGAAATAGTTGTTTTGTTTTAATGATAAGACACAGACCATGGGGGTGACAAATTAAAACACAATATATCGACATCCTTTTTGTGTGCACTTATTAGACACCAGGAAAGTGTTTTAGAGAGAATAGGGACAGGATCTCAACACCATTTGTACTCGGCCCAGCAGCACCAACTAGGGCCCACATCCACTTGGTACGAGATTATTCACAGATAGGGTCATTTAAGTGGTTGGCTAGGGACACAGCCATAGGAATAACTTTATAATTATTTAGCCTCCCAAAATAAGTAACCTTATAACTCTGCCATTCAAGTGAATGTAGAGTGTTATGTTAAAGGTATTTATATAGTGCACTTATATAGCGTATTTATATTTGAGTGTGCAAAATGAAATTTCCCATTTATTCACTTGCATCCCAAAACAGAATCCCAAGGCCCTGCATTTTATTAAAATAAAAAGCCCAAAACGATTTTCCCACTGAATTCCTTTGCCAAACATTGGGCCTCATTACACGGTAGGCGGTAGGGATTTACCGACACCGGTAAAATACCGGTACCGGTAAATCCCTGCCGCCTTACTACGAGTTCCCTTAGCGGGTTGGAGTTTTAACGCCTGCTTTTTGCAGGCGTTAAATACCAACCCGCTAAGGGACCTCGGAGCTAATTACGGCACCGCAAAATTGCGGTGCCGTAATTAGCGCCTTCCCCATTCCCATAGAGCCCTATGGGGCAGAAATGGGAATGGGGAAGGGCAATGGCGGAAGGGGGATTTACCGCCCCTCCAACCTTGGGATGGGGCGGTAAATCCCCTTTCCGCCAAGGCGGTGCCGGTATTTTACCGGCATGGCGCTAATAGCGCCATGGCTCACCGCCTACCGTGTAATGAGGCCCATTGTCTTACAAATAAAAAGCCCAAAATGATTTTCCTAGTGGAGTTCCTTTTCCAAACCTTGCCTTTCAAATAAAAAAGCTCCAAGCGATTTTCCCATTGGAGTTCATTTTCCAAACATTGCCTTTCTAATAGGAAAAAAGGCCAAAATGATTTTTCCTTGCCTTCAAACCACAGGGATCATATATAATTGATGCCTGGGGCTGGTGCTTGCTGGGAGAAAAGAGCACTATAACAAACTAAGAAATCACTATGTGAATTATATTGTTCTATAGGTGCAACTGCAATAAAATATGATGTAAAGTGATGACTGTCCATCTCTAAATTTTACCTGTGTGTTGTAGTATATGTAAGTCCATTAGAAATATGTCAGTCAATTGGTGCAAGCCTTTTGAAATTGTGATATTGTGTAGTGCCACAGCGTTGGTGGCTGATGTTTTGGTTGCTCTATTATTCTTTGTCAAACCTTATATAAATATATATTCTTACTATACACCGGCCTGGATCCTTGTTCATTGGTGGTAAGGAGGGGATTCGATGAATGGCTCGAGATAGGTTGGAGGCCTCACTAAAGTTGAATCTGCAAAGCGCTCTGTTGCGTGCCATCTTGCTTGGGGGGGAAGGAACTCCCTGAGTTGAGCGTGACTGCCCAATAAATCGTGACACAACACTGAGATCCTAATTGCCAGCCAGGAAGCCTCTGGCGTTTTTCCATTGAGTCCCTCCCCATGTGTTTCCTCCACATAGAAATCATAGTTGATATTGACCTCTTCTACATGCCACAAATAAACACTGCCATGGAAGGATATGGATTTGCATTCAAGACTCATGTAAGGGAATTTGACCTTTCTACAGGCTGTCCATAGAATTCTGCTTAAACTTGTAGTTATTGTGTCCTACCTGGATTTCTGCAACAGGATCTATGAGGGGCTCACAGAGAAACCATGTAGTAGGTTCGGAAATCGATGCACATCTCATGACTCCATGAGCACCCACCTTGGCTCCTGCTGATGACACTGCTCAGGGCACTGCTGATTGCCATTGTCTGAGTAAATTGGCACCCATAACTCAACAACCATGTTAAGAGCTAGAACCGAGGCATTTAGCTCAATCAGAGTCACTTGCTCTAAAGCTGTGGACCTGGGTGAAAAATAGCTCTTTTGGCACTCAGAGTCCCTAAACCTAGAAGAGGTGCTATAATCACTGATGTCCAAATGCAGTCTTTCAATCTGGACCGTCCTTTGCTCTTTCTCAGGAGTCACCACCTAAGCCTCCTTCCCTAGTGAAAGGCTTTCCACATCCCTAGAATAGGGCCACATTGGCCACTGATGAAGATATAGGCATAATGGGAGGAGGCAGGTTAACGCTGCCACACATCTGGCGGTCTTTATCAAATTCAAATTCTTAGGTGGCTGAGAATGCTGCACAGCAGCAGTTATTTGAGATGCATGTCCAAGATAAAGCAATAATTTTGCATGATTTATATATTCACGCAAACTTCTAATCCTGGCTTCACGTTTGACCGTTAGCAGCCTTGAAAGAATCCAGCTGAGCCTCCAATATGGACTACTTCCCTTCACCTTGAGCTTGCCAATCCCCTTGACGCTGACGTCTTCTCCTGACTCCACTTTATTAGAATTACTACCTGAAGGCAAAAGGGCCCGTGTGAAGCCCAGTTTTCTAACAGTACTAAGGATGTTGATTAGATTGGAGGGAGAAGGCTGTTCGATGTTTCTCTTGATATCCCAAAACTAAAACATTCGGTAAAGCTTTAGTGGTTCAGAAAGTTACAGCTCGGATCAGGAGAAATTGTACACACTGGGTTTAGCAGATTTTCAATTCTCCACAAATCTACAGTTTTCCCGGTTCCTTGCTCTCTAGAACCACAGCCGTCACTGACACAGTCTTGCCTGGCGGCCTACTTGCTGAGGCCAAGAGCTCTTCTTGAGACCCAACTTGTGACCCAGCCTTTATGGATTGCACAGTGGACTCAATGGACTCAATTGGTACAGCCATTGGTAGGATGCCAGGCAGGGCACCGCCTTTGGGGTTGCCATTGAAATTGCATTAGAGGAGTTCAAGCATCTCTTTACATTTGCCGCTCCCATTTCCTCCTTTTCTTCACTGCACTCAGCCAATTGACAGCCTTGTGTGCCAGGCGTTAAACACTAGTTAGGTTTCTTAGCAATACAATGCTTAATTAAACTCTGTCTCAGAGAGAGGTCACCACCGAGAGAGGTCTGTCTACGGCGAATGGCAAATGACTTAGCCTTATCCAATGGATTTCCCACACGTGAAATATTAGAACTCAGCGCAAGGAAAAAACAGCCTTTCAAAATCTCTCACCTTGATTAGCCCTTCTCTGGGTATCTCAGAGGACATTGGGCCTCATTACGACCCTGGCGGTAAGGGGTTAACGCCAGCGTTAGCTGCGCCGACCCCTTACCGCCAATTACGAGGTCCCCTTGCGCCATGGTGCTTTTAACACCTGCTTTTAGCGGGTGTTAAAATCCATGGCGCTAAGGGACCATGGAGTTAATTACGCCACCGTAATTTACGGTGGCGTAATTAACGCCTTCCCCACTCCCATTATGCCCTATGGGGCAAAAATGGGAATGGGGAAGGGTAAATGGGGATTGGGGACTTACCGCCCCGCCAAGGTCGGAATGGGGCGGTAAGTCCGCCAACCACCATGGCGTAAACGTAGTTTACGCCATGGTGGTAAAGTCACGGCCCAGGCGGTAACTTACCGCCTGGGTCGTAATGATTGCCTCAAATCCTACAGATTCAAAGAACAATATACTAGAATATGCAATTTATAATTATGAAAATGTACTGGAAGACATCATTTCCTGGTAGTGGTTTCACCGGCATTCCTGCAGTATTCACCCCCAGGAAATGTGCAACACAATGAGCATTTGATGCCTTAAGTGCTGTCCTTAAGCAGCACACTGAAATAAATACCCTCTAGCAATCAAAAGACATACTTTTTGTGTTCATATATTATTTTCGTGAAATTCATTGTATTTCCTAATCACAAAACAAAACATGAATAATCTGGATTAAACATCGCTCCAGTCACTCACTCATCGGTGTCAGTGCATAACCCTCAAACATTCCCATCCTACTCACTGCCACTGTCATACCATTCATACATAACCAATACAAAAAAATCATGCCAAACGGTGGCCTATTGCCAGTTCCGTTATAATTTAGGTCTCGATAAGGAGCTGGTGTGTCACAGCTTTGTGGGCGTAACTACACCACTTATTCTGGATTAAACCTGTAGCATGATTAATTAGCTAATGCTCAGGATGGCTGTGATGTCATCAGTCACCACCTAACCAAACAAACTCAGATGAAAAGATGTTTGTCTGTCGTGCTGTCCTTAACACATACCATGATTCAAAAAAAGAAACCTTCACCCACTGTGCCCCCGTATCGCACCCCGCTTCACATGCTTCAAGTAAGGGGAACCTTTTATCCAGGATACCAGGCCGAGCAGGATGAACATGATGTAATCCAGACAGCGTGCTGCCATTTATCAGTGTATTTGAACGCCTGAGGCCAGCGGCGACGACCCCCTGCCACCAGCCGTCACCTTCCACCATTTCCACAGCAGCAGTTCTGCCAACAGCCCACCACCTCGAGACCAAGCTAGAGGAAAGGTCTGCACTGGGTCAAGTCGCACTACTCAGAGTGTCTCGAGCAGCCACATCCGACACAGGTTCTTGTAAGTCTGGCCATGGGAGTTTCCCCCGCATCTGATGGTGGGCCTGCCCAGGAGTATGTGTCTCCTCTGCTGGCAAGCCGTCGCACCTTTTAAAGGAGAACAGGCCATACCTGCTTGAGGCCGGAGTAGGTGCTGGGAGCTTCAAAGCAGCTTCTGCAACACACTGGGGAAGTCACACCAGAGGGATAATGACTGGAGTCTCTAGAATCTGAGGCAGAGAGCAGAGGGTGGAAGTACAGTGTACAGGTACAGCATACCTGGGAGACACCCTGGAGAACTGGCCATCCATCTGAAAATGTCAAGGTCCCATGGCTCACCAAGGAACCGGATTGGGCCCTTATCTTTATACTGGTCTTCCAGAAATAGTTGACAAAAAGGACAATGTCGAAACAAAGAGAAGGAAGCGGTCATGTTAGGCCTCCACAGCGTTGGGATACCTTGTAAAATATCTCCTGGGCTTCCCTTTACGGAAGTTCCAACAAAGCTTTGATAGGTCTAAGCCAATAGGAATTACTGGTGAGGATGCGTCATTTTTGGGTACTGTCGGGGGCTTCAACCTGTCCTCTGTATGGTTCTCAAAACAGTTTTTAAAGGTGACCATTTTCTGGGTAACCATATGCAGCTAAGATTTGGTTATGTGCATAAAGGGTATGCTGTGCTCACACAGTGCACTTTGAAGCACTGACCTTGATGTACACTCTTATTAATGTCTTGTGCTCTATCCTATACCCTTAACCTCCCACAACCACTCGAGTTGGGTCTTGTATAAAGGTCTTCACAGCTAGGCAAGAAGGTATCACAGCCAGGTCCCACCCCATAAATTGGGAAATTGTCTTCTTTATTCTGGTAATCTGCCGATTAGAAAAGCAAGGAAACTGTTAATTTCAGGTGATCAGGTTCCAGACAAAGCCCTTCAAATGCGTACACACAGTCATTTAGCCCTTCAGTGTCAGCAAATCATGGCAAAGTCCAGAATCCAGGAATTATTAACTACTGGGTCTTCTTAAAGCCCACCCTGAGCTAATTCTAGAGGTAACAGCAGTTACCAATCAAATCTTAACCCTATCTAGTGTTCATACATATTTGCCACTTTATGTACTATGCTTGGAGGACATAAAAACATCCCCACACCTAATACAAGATGGCTGTGGGCTTCAGTGACTGTCACGAGCTGCTATTCAGGGTGAACACTCCACCCAGTATCTTCAAAAAGAAGCCCATATGGCTGAGATGTTAGGCGTGGCGCCCCCTAATCAGCCTGGCTTTCCTAAGAAGGGCTTCCTTCATCTCCTGGGCCGAGCACATCTAAAGTAGCTGCTCTGCCCTAATAACAGGAAGCCAATGGTTGGCTGAATATGTTAGATAGCCGATAAAGACCTATAAAAAACTATACATTGGGAACTAATTAAATTAACTTGACTCCAAATTCATTTTCTTTACCGAAATTCCATAAACCTTTCCAAAAATTGAGCTCATACTGCCACCTGGACTTAATAATGTAATGCTTTTTTTGCAATTTGTTAAGATCTTGGCCAATGCCTCTCTCTGAGGACAAGCACATGGCAAACTAAAAGTGAAGGCCAGGAGAGAGAACAAAGTCATCTTCCTTCAGGTCCTCTTGAACCCTGCGCTTAGGTCAGCCAGTGCAGGTACGAAGGCCCACAGCATGTGGCAACTGTAACTATGTGCTTATGGGTCGCAACCTCTTCACAGTACTGGGGCAATACGCCTAGGTATGCATTGTGCATTTTTCAGAAACACAGTGAGGCGAGGGATGTCTTTTTTGGCCTCCGTTTAACAGGGAAATCCGAAACTGAGAGTGGAAACTATGCAAACATGCTAAACTCTTGGGGTAACACATAGTGCGCATGGAATATCTCACACATATTCCTAACTTTCCACCCACATCACATGAGGTGCCAGTCCATTTTCTAGAGCGAATCCCTAATTGCCAAGTACTAATGATTTTGCTGGTGGTTTATATTTAATGCCCCGCTTCTCCATACACCTTCCATTTTAAATACCCAGAGCTGTGTTAATACTGGAACTAGTCCCAACCGATCAAGTTTCCTATGCCCGTCCCTGAAAAGGGCCTCCAGTACTACATTTTCCACTTGGATTCTGGGACTGGTAGTTTTCTCTTTCCCATTTGAAATGTGGGGGAAACTACAAACCCCAGAAAGTCTCAGCACTCGAAAGGAAACCTCTAGAAGACGGCCCTCTTGCGCACAGACACAGGAAGCTTGAGAGCTCTGCCAGCCCCTATCGTTCCTTGTTCTTTGACACATTTACTAAGACCAGCCTCAATTACCAAAGTAACTGAACACATTCAAAATGGCAGCTTTGTTGAGACAAGAAATTGCAACTGCGGTTAAAGGGGGTAACAATCTAAAATCTACATGCAGAATTTTATCGAAAGGCCATTCACAATCTGTGTCCCCGTTACAACCCACTGCCCCTCAGAATGAAAGCAAGCGAAGAAGAAAAGAGCAATTCATTTTACCTCGTTGGAAACCCCAGGAGGTCTGTCTTGAACATAATCCAAAAGTTTTTTAGGAGGCTGGTGGATGGCGCGGCACACAGGCGGAAGTGAAGAGATGAGATGAGATGCGGGAGGGTCAAAGAGGCGCCAGAAGATGAGACATGAGGAGAAGGTGACATAGTTAGAAACTGCGCGTGCACCGCGGACAGCATCAGACAGCAACGAGGGGCACCACAGGGGAGACTGGCGCTGAAGGGACGGCCGCAATCCAAACACAGCATTAGTAGGGTTAGCCAGCGAAACTGCAAGCCAATGAGTCATGTTCAGGAAATCCCATGCAGAGAGAAAAGGCAAACGTGATGGTTAGGAGGCGTAGCTTGCATCTGCTTGAAGGCCGCCATTTTAGGAGGTATGCCTTAGTGCATTTAGTGTAGGATATACAACTTGGAACTTTCTCATCAAGATCTGTCTTTGAAGAGTCGTTTTTCCCTTTTGCAGAGTGTCAACATAGCGGATTGTTTGGTGAATGTACGTCGTCCAGGAAGGTACACACCTTATGAGGTTTCAATTATAAAAAAAACACCCGGGCACTGCAGGGCTGTAAAGGAACACCTGCCATGCTGTAATTAATCTCTATATAATGTTTGATGATGTACACTTGGCTAAGTACATGAAATGTGCCTGTGAGTCAGATTCTGTGGGTGGACATGTTCTGCGAGTGTCGCAGCCAAGAGTGAGGCCCACATCTCAGAATGACTCAGTGCTCCTGCCGCGTGTGATTCCAAACTATCTGTTTCCCAAGTATGCACTAATTACTGTGGCACTGAGCATTTGGATGAGCAATTGGAGGCTAGGGTGTGTAGGATAGAAGATATCAAAGTACAAAAACATGTTTTCTACTCAAGGACTGCTGGGATTGCTCATGGCAACAATTGAAGTGGTACGCCGCGTTGCCCGATAGGGTAATGAAGCATGGCTAATTATGACAACTTACTTTACTCGGGAGAATAACACAAGAGGGGAGAGGGTCAGTTAAGGAGCAACAAAAGAATATATTTCTCCTGAAGTTTTTAAGGAAATCCTTGAATAGCCTCCAAGCGGAAGATTCTGAAACCCATATTTGACATGCTAAATTCCATGTCCATTCTGATATGCGCGAAAGGTAGGCCTGAAATATTTTTGGCTGGGGAAACTTTATACACCAACATGTGTGCTTGGTTGTACAAGAACGAGCAGTCCAGACCGAGCAGGTCGGGCTGGACTGGCAATTTTGGGGTGGGACCAAGCCTGATTGGCATATGGTCTTTCCCCTTTCTGCAATGGCTTGGCAAGCGAAGAACAATGGTTAGGAGTGTTGCCTAGAGCATTTGCCAGTGGTTTAAGTGTAATTCTGCACCTTCCAGCCAACACCTCTTTTGTTTTGCTAACGTAACCCTGAGTGGGACGGGTATGCCCAGACATGGGTCCCAAGCCTGCTGGGCCTAGAGACCCAAGCTACACCTCGATGATGACGCCCAATGAGGTTGAAACATGTATAGGGATGCTTGTGGTCTTGTGCAGAAGGGAAGTGACCTACCAGTTCGGGATGGACTGCCCCTTTTTGGGTGGGACCAACCCTGATTTGCACATGGTCTTTCACCTTTCTGCAATGGCTTGGCAAGCAAAGAACAATGGTCAGGAGTGTTGCCTAGAGCATTTGTCAGTGGTTTAAGTGTAATTCTGCACCTACCAGCCAACAACTCTTTTGTTTTGCTAACGTAACCCTGAGTGGGACGGGTATACCCAGACATGGGTCCCAAGCCTGCTGGTCCTAGAGACCCAAGCTACACCTCTATGATGACGCCCAATGAGGTTGAAACATGTCTAGGGATGCTTGTGGTCTTGTGCAGAAGGGAAGTGACCTACTAGTTTGGGATGAACTGCCCCTTTTTGGGTGGGACCAAGCCTGATTTGCATATGGCCTTTTTCCTTTCTGTAATGGCTTAGCAAGGCTGAAGAACGATGGTGTACAGAGTTGCCCAGAGCTACACCAGAGGTTAAGATGGATTTGAAACCTTCCAGCCATCACCTCTTTTGTTTTGCTTGTTTGTTCAGCCACTTCTAGAAGGAAATGGATGGATCTACACATTCATTTTTCATCTCCTACTCCCCTCAAACTCTCTTAAATCATTCCCACTAGACAAACCACTGCCCTTGCGGGTCTCTGAGACTATAAGTGTGCTTTGTGTCCTATCTATATACTACACCTCTTATAATGCACATGGACATATGGCATCATAAGCAAATTGCACCGTTTACCCATGCACCCCACTGGACTGTGCAAGGCAATGACACATGAAGTTCTATTCTATCTGGCTGAACAACTCACTATCTCTGATGAAGTACGAGAAGCCACAACATCAGAAGCCTAGACTCTAAGAGAGGGGTGGGAGAGAACCATGCTACACATGCAGAATCACTAACCCCCAGAGCCTTGGCTAATATACCGCCACTGCTACGACCCGATTAGCTGGGTAGTAGCCTATGGCCAGGAAGCATCCAGAGCTGACAGGCCCAATGTAGGAAGGCCCAGAAGTAAGGCCGTATACTGTCTGTGCCTGTCTGGGCCTGGAGGCCTGGTCACGGAGGTTCTGAACTCTGCATTGAGATCTCCACGAATGACACAAGGAATCCACTACTATATGGCGGCCTCACTTGGGTCCCAGACATAGGTAAGTCACGACTTAATATACCTACCCTGCCTTCATCCCCTTCTGAGTTGGCCCCACCATCTGGAAATTGTAGGGTCCAAGACTTGGCCTCTGTCAGAGTCTGTACCCCCGCATCCACGCTCAATCTCTCTACATCACCACGGGGTGCAACCTCTCCCTTGCGACTGCACATGATGTCAGCACTAGACTTGCCCTCTCTCTGTACTACCTTTAATGCATTGCACTCCTCCACATCGTAGGTGCCCAGTTGCGAGCATCCTGTCTCCAACATAGCCAGCCATTCCAGACCGGCTCGGGCCCCCGCACACTCCCTGAACAGTATTGTACCCTACCTGCAATGCTCCTCTCCTCTGCTGCATGTGATCCAGCTGCACTGTTTGGTCCCCCTAAAATGTCCTCTTCCGAGCGCTACCGTGAGTTACCTGCACCTGACTGTGCTCTACCAATAACGTTTGGTGCAACGGATGCCTGTGATGCTACCTCAATTGTAAGGTTTGTTTGCACAAACAAGTACTCCACTGTGTGTGCTAGCAAGGTGCCTACTTCTATTTGGGCCTTACCTGTAATGCTTGAATCTACTGATGCTTATGCTGCTGCCCCTGCTGCATTGCCTGCCTCCAATGAAGTTTACTCTATTGTGCGCTCCCGCGAGCTGCCTCCACCTAACTATACCTTACCTGCAATCATTGATTCCACAAATGTTAGTGATGCTTTCCCAGTCATTATGTCTGTCTCCACGAAAGCTTACCACACTGTGCACTCCAGCAAGGTGCCTACATCTATTCACGCCTTACCTGTAATGTTTGAATCTACTGATGCTGATGCTGCTGCAATGCTGGGTTCTGCTGAATCCTACACCACTGTGCGCTCTCGCAAGCTTCCCGTGCCCATGTGTGATGCAACTGAACCTTATGCACTTAGTGTTGACAACTCTGGCCGATGCTCTTATGCACTGCCCACGAAGCACCTGTCCAGAGCACCCTCCTGCTTTGCCATCTCAGGGCATGTGTCCCTAGCCAGTGCCCTACCCTTCGGCTCACCCCACCCCACGAAAGGACCCCCAGATTGGAGCATCAGTAACTACAGAACCAGTATTCTGCTCTTTGGTGTACCACACGGCCAGTCTCCCCTAGGTGTACTCTTGCCCAGCGCCTTGCACTTCAGCACACCACCCCTGCCACTGCAAACACTTGTTACAGGGACCCACATACCTATAACATCCCCCATGGCTGTCTACGCACCACCTGCCCAGTTCACTACCAGTCACTGGCCATCTGAGTCCAGACCACAGCCTACTAAACTCTGTACCGTACCCTCCTGCAACCTCACCCCCATTCCCTTTCTTCCTCCCCTGTTTCTGATGGATACTATTAGCCCACCTAAGACAGCTCCTCTAGGATCTAACTGCTCTCCAAGATTGAACCAATGCAAACTACTCCCCATTGGGTGCGTTTCCTGCACTCACAGCCACTAAACCCTTGATACCCTGCACGGAAATTCTCACCATCCATGAGACAACAAGCCCCTGAGCATGTACTGGTGCAGATAGACTATGGTGCCTCTGCTCCCACACCTACCCTCTGAATCACCTACCAGGCATCAAGACCCAGAGAAGTGCTTGTCTATGCACCTGATCTCCCCGATCGACCACACTACCCAGACTCCCCACTAAGATGACACAACCCGCCCAGGTGCACACTCGTACAACTTCTCCCCCCACAACCACCAAACCTGATAATCTCGCCTGTGCACTCATAAACACGCATTCACTCTGTGTATATGCCATGGACATACATAATTTGATATTGGACAATGACTTGGACCTACTTGCCATCACTGAAATCTGGCTGCATGAGGCAGCAGGTCCCACACTATCGCTTGTCATTCCTAGTGGCTATTCCATTCTAAGAAGAAACAGGCATGCCACCCCAGGCGGTCGAGTTGCGATTATCTCCAAATCCTCCCTCCCCATTAGAACTTACCCCCTCTCCACTCTACTGGGCTATGAACTCCTTCTCGCCAAAATCGAGCCTTGTCCCAAAACAACTATTGATATTGTACTCCTTTACCGCCAACCAAAAAACATCAGTTTCCCAGATACTGACATACCTCTTCTCCTCTCACTGCTGCTTAAACCTACGACCAAACTCCTATTACTCTGTGATTTTAACCTAGGTTTCAAGGACCTATCTGTCTCCAAGGCCACAGCCCTCAGTGCCACACTTCTAGAGATGAACCTCACACAAGTCATTACCACCCTTCGCCCACAAGAAAAGCTGGGTCCTTGACTGCATCTTGAATATCAACACACCTGTCTCAGTCTTCGCAATACCCTGGTCTGACCATTCCCTGATCCTCTTTACTCTTACTCCCAAAGTGAATATAGCCCATACAGTGACTAACCACCCCCTTATTACTACAAGACACACCCGCGAACTCACTAAGGAGATGCTTGAACCCACCATTTGCGCCTCCTTGTCTCTACTGCAGGAGAGTGAGCATCCAGAAACGATCCTCTCCATCTACAATGCCACACTCCTGCACGCACTTGACCTGTATGCTCCTCTCAAACCTATGACACAAAAAAAGGAATAACCACAACTGGTTCACTGACAAACTCATTACCCTCTGCGAACAGAAAAGGCCCAATAACACCTTTGGAGAGAAAAACCTAACCAAACACACAAAGAGGCCTTTCTCTCCACGGCCAAAACTTACAAAGCCACTATCATCATCAAAAAAGCCAACATCTAAAATACTAGGATCCACAAAGATAGCTTTAACACCAGAAAACTATTAAAAACCTTCCAGGAGCTTGAATCCCCAGCACCTCCCATCACCAGCTTCCCGAAGGACAAACCCTGGTGCTCCCTTGTTCAAACCTCAGAGACAAAACCATCCTCAAAAAATCCTTGCCTCCGATCATGGATACTACCCTGCCCCCCCCCTATGACCCACCCTATGATCACTACACCCCCTTTCCACTTTTCCCACTCCCTCTGACATCCTCTCTTCTGTCCTTCGCCTAAAAATCCCAAACTGTAAAGGAGGCATTTGCCCCTCCCACCTGATCAAGATGTGTGCTGACCAACTCGCACCTATAATTGCTACATTTATCAATGACTCTTTTGACTCATGTATGGTCCCGAAAACCATTAAAGAAACTTAGGTCACTTCTGACCTAAAAAAACCCTTGCTTGACCATACCCTTCCCACCAATTACGACCCAATCACTACCGTACCTTACCTTCTCAAAATTCTTGACCACACCACCTACACACAACTTCAAACCCACCTGGAAGCTCGGAATCTTCTTGGCACGCGGTAATTCGTATTTCAGCCAAGACACAGCATGGAGACAGCCCTCCATGAGCTTAAGATCCAGCTCAACAACATTCGAGATGCAGTAGATCTTGCGTTCCTCCTCCTACTCGACCTATGTGTGGCTTTGGATCTCGTGGACCATGATATCCTCTGCCACCACCTTATCTCCTTCTTTAACCTCTCCAAAGACGCAGCCAGCTGGATAAACTCCTTTCTGAATGAACGCTCTTCCAGGGTCTTCACCAGTTGAGAAACAGCTGACCCCATCTCTGGAGTGCCACAAGGCTCGTGACTTTCACCTATGCTATACAATATGTATACTAAGCCCCTCTTTGATTATCTTGACAGCCTTGAAATCCCCTACACCAACGTTGCTGATGATATGCAAGTACTACTAAAACTTACCGTTAACCAGAGCGTTGACTCTGTTAACATCAATCAGAACTATAGCATCAGTCAAGCACGGATTGGCAACCACCATCTGTGCTTGAAGGACTATAAGACAGAGCTCCTCATTGTAGGCTCCCTGCACCCACTCAAACACCTTGGCCCAGCCTTTGCCTCTTTCTCCATTGGGGGTAACATCACCCCTATTTCCGGTCACGTGAAAACTCTAGGGGTTTACCTAGACTTTGAACTTAATATGCAAAAAGACGCTAAAGTAATTGCCTCCTCTGCAGCATACTCAACAAAACGTATCAACCATAGCAGAACATTTATGTCCTCAGACAATTGCCTCATGGTAGCCAGAGCCATCATTGGTAGTAAACTGGACTATTGCAATGCACTCCTTGCAGGAACATCAATTAAAAAATCTTACCAAATTACATTTTATCCTGAATAACGCCCTTCAGGGTAAACGTTCTGACCATATCTCATTAGTGAGATGTGAGGCCCATTGGCTACCAATCAAAGCCTGCATTGAATTTAAAATATTGTCAATTACGCACTGATGCATCCACAACACTGCACCTACCTACCTTTCCCAGAGCATCGCAAAAGGCTGAATCCTCAGTGCCTACGATCCCCATCTTCCACATCTCTATTAACACCGAGATTAACCAAAAAAAGAGCTAATGGAGTTAGCTTCACTGTCCTAGCGCCTATCCTCTGGAATGCCTTGCCGCTGTGTCTACAAGATGAGAACTCCTATTTAAACTTGCGAAAAAAACTGAAAACTGTGCTGTTTAACAAATATGCCTAACTACCTTCTTATTTAAGACTGGATTGACTGTACTGTATTTTCCATGACTGCATTGACTGTACTGTAATCTAATCTAGTGCTGTGATACTTCCGGGTCTGGGCACTAGCAACAAATTAAATAAATAAATAAAGATGCACATCAGATTGGCCCAATGTCCCCTGCACTTCCGGAAGGAGACAGTTCAAGGAACATCTTAGTTGCCTATTGGGGCCCTGAAAGCACCTCTTTTCCATCTCAACCCCTCTTGCCAGTCATTTGTACAGCACTCTGTTGCTTGCCAGCCAAGTTCAAGCTGTATAAATACTAGACACAAATACCCTGGCAATGAGACAACCTGTTGGTTTCATCGGGTGCAGGAAGCACGGGTGTGGCGTACTGACTGATCAGCAGCCGGTTTCAACACCCGGCATTTGGCGGATAGTCAGGTTTCTGGGGCTGTTTTTAAAAAGGAGAATGATCAGATGCTAATTACAATGTTGCTCTTGTATGTTAGTGCTTTTCAGTGCAGCTTCATAGGCATGTCCGCCCAAGTCTATTTGCACATCTGTCCTATCAGAGGGGTCCTACTAAAAATCGATCCGTTCATAAATATGATTTTGCTTTTTATTGGTATAAAACATGGTCTGGCCACCAAAAATGACGTACTCGTGTCTCATCTTTATCAGCCAAATGATCACTTCCGTCTAACTCCCTCCATGTTTAATGTGGTGCCATAGAATCCAATGGCTGATCGCTGATAAATGCTCTCTCGGCTCTTGGCTCCCTAAAGCAGGGCATATGAACATGGCATTTGAAACACGTCCTGTTGCTGCGACTGTATCACGCCTCTCAATGAGAAGGTGGTGTGCACGTGTGGCACGTGTGGAGGACAAGGTGCTACTTCAAAAGGAAATACTGTGCCAGGCAAGGGGTTCTTATCAGGAAGTCCCCCCTTAGCGAATTTAATGTGCATGCCAGGAGCTTCCTCGGGTAGGTGCAGGATGTTAAAGAGATGGGGATCGGAATGTCATAAAGGAATGTCAATGGCCCTGAGAATCATTGCTGGTCGGCGACCAGCGCGAGATTCAGTTTGCATTAATTGCTCGGGAAATGCAGAAAATGCTATCATTAGTTAATCAAGGTTTCTTTTGAAGATGACCCTAGCATGTGAGAAAGCATGTGCAATCATAATGACATGCCTTGCATACCTAATTGAAAGCTGGCCAATAGCAAAGGAGGAGCTTCAAGGCCTGATGTGAACCATCTCACTGCACTGAAACTGTCATCTTATTCGCAAGGTAACGTTACAATTAGAAATTAATTCCGCCTTTTCTTCTTCCTAGGCATATTTGCATATGCTGCAAAGCCATGGCGTTTACTTGCAGAGCTGTATAATAATTCAGATCTCACTTGTTACTGGAACAAGTTCTACATAAAATAAGCATCACTGGAGAACTGAGGGGCAAGGCCCATCCAAGAAGAAAACATGTGCCACTATGAGTTGTCCCCGATGGCAAAGAGGTCCGCATCCAGGCATCCCGACTCCTGAGCAAGGGTAAGGGGCGCAACTCGGTCATGCAGGCGGCACTCAAGCAAGTGATGAGAGAGCTGGCTCAGAGCTTCTGCTCTTGTTCTGCGCACTCCGGACATGTGAGTAGATATGGGATCAATGGGTTCGGAAAAGTCACAACAGATTGGGACACGGGATGTTGACTGACAGTTGTAAGAGGAGGGATGCTACCTGCAGAAAGGATGCCTATGCCAACGAAAGGGTCAAGGTCCTCAATAGCCAGTCGTCCATCTATGGAGAGACAGGCAAACCCCAACAACGGAGGTACACCGGGAGAAGTGACACTGCTTTGGTGATGAACCTGGGGGCTGCGTAGAAGCAGAACGTTAGCACGCTCAATTGAAAGGTAAGGCCATCAATCATGAACTGCAGGACCTTTCAGTCTGGCCAGATTGGGATGTGATCTTAAGCGTCCGTGATGTCGGTGGTAGTGGGCAAGTCGCAACATTGGTCACCCTTTGGAGCCTTCCTATGGGTACTTATACAAGTTCACACCGTAACATTGCCACCTGGGCTGAATGAGACCCACCTGAGTCCAAGGACTTTCTGCATACTATGGCGATCTTAGATGGAAGGCATAGTTTCACATATGAGCCGGAAACAGTCCTCGAAGGGACCCTAGCATAGGTACTGGGGCTGGGCCATTTGGACACCTCAGGGATGTCCCACATGCCATTTGGAACAGACCAGGTCTGTGTATCCGATAAGAACATCTCCTTTAGATAGGATGCACCTGTGAATTGCAGTCAGCACAATACTGACCCTCCACTTCTTCCATAACACAAACACCTCGAAGTGAGTGGGCAACCAGATCCCAGAAAAATCTGCATTGCTGGAGAGCCGGCTCTTGAGAGCACTGCAGGACGGAGAATCCCAGGAAATGCAGTCAGTGGATGGTGCAAGTCCCAATGGAGGCAAAAGGTTAGCTTTGGAAAAACAGTGCCAGGTAACCGTAGCATTTTTTAAAGTGAAAAAAGCAGGGCCTGAATTGAGCAAAACGAGGCAAAATGTAGGAAGAACAGTTGGAAAGCAATTTGGAACATCTAAAAGGCCCAACGTGAGTAGCACGCGCAAGACACAAAAAAACACGTGCACTCTTCTTTGAGAGGAAAACAATATGGCAGTCAGAAGATGAGGCCTTGCGCGGGCAGAGCCGCGCACGACCGCCTGGATCTGCCGAACGTTCAGGCTTGTTTTTGTGGCTGCTGCAGACCTCCACACTTTGGGGTGGCCCTCGCACGAGTTTGGAGGCAGGCGGAGGGCATACTAGTACTTTGTCAGCTCAGACTTTCGTCACTGCTAACGGGCTTTGTGTGTGTTTTACCTCTATGACTTACTAACTCAAACTCCAGCGATAACAAAACCACTGCCCACTCGGCTCCTAAAATTGACTCGCCTCCTCCTGTTCACATTGCCATCACTGCCCCTAAACTCAAAGGCGCGCTCATTAACGCACGCTCCATCCCTGCACACGCCATAGATATTGCAGATTTCATAGTCACAGAAAACCTCGACTTTCTCGCAATCACGGAAACTTGGCTGCATGCAGCATCCGGCCCTTCTCTGACCCTGGCCATCCCAGACAACTATTCCATTATCAGGTGTAACAGGGACACCAATCAAACTAAGGGGGGTGGACTAGCCTTCATATTTAAGAGTTCGCTTAACCTCAGAGCTGCCAACAGCCTGCAGCTGCCATCAGCAGAATTACTGTCTATTAAACTGCCGATCTCTCCTAATCACACGGCCACTATACATCTCATTTACAGGCCCCCTGGCCCGACCTCTTCATTCGCAGAGGACATTTCATCTATCCTAGCTACCAGTACTAAGCCCAACTCGGAAATCATTATATTGGGAGACTTCAATCTAGGCTACCAAGATACGAATGACACCAAAGCCTTTGACCTAGAAAGAGTCCTGGCCGACTTCGGTCTCACCCAACATGTCAATGAGCCCACCCACATCAAGGGTCGTACTCTTGACTGGGTCTCTGACTTGAACTGTGCGCTTAACGTCACCTCTGTGTTGCCATGTGTATGGTCTGATCACCACAAAATATCATTCTCCATTAATTCCACTCCACCCACAGATAAACCCAACCTTGCCCCTCCCACTTCCACACGCAACAAAAAGGATATTACGGTTGAGAAATTACTCCCACTTATCCTTTCTCTTTTGAACTCGGCGTCCACCACGTGCTCGGACCCCACAGTGCTAGTAGACACCTACAACCGCGTCATGCTTGAAGCCCTCAATACCATTGCCCCCCTCAAACTGTGCAAACAAAAACCGCGGCTCCACCTTAATTCCTGGTTTACCCCGCACTTACGCGACCTGCGCAAAGAAAAAAGAAAAGCTGAGGCCCATTGGAAAAGCTCACCTTCTCTAGTCAACAAAAACAACCTCACCACAGCCTCCCTTACCTACAAAGAAGCCATCCTAGCTGCTAAAAAGGAAGTATATAACAATGGATCACTCAAGCCCTATCAAATACCAAGGAACTCTTCAAGATCCTTAACGAACTGGAGTCCCCTGTTGCCCCGCTTGATACATGCACCCCGGACACTGAATGGTGCTCCAATATTCAAAAGGCACTGCTTGACAAAATTGCCTTGCTCCAAGACAAGATTAACACTAAAAAAAGCTACCTCGCCGACTCAACGGGTAACCCCCCATCATACAAAACCCTTTCTCCTAAACACTTCGTCAAACCTTTCAGCTTCTCACCCCTCGCCATTAAGGAAGTCAAAAATATCATAACGAAGCTTAAGCCTTCCAATTGCCAAGGTGACGCCTGCCCTGCACTGGTCATAAAGGAAGCTGCACATGATCTTGCCCCTTTCATTACCTCTTTCATTAATGCCTCTTTCAAATCGGGCATTGTACCTGACAACCTTAAGGATGATAGGGTCATCCCATTAATCAAAAAACCTAATCTTGATCCCAGTAATCCCTCTAACTACAGGCCCAACACCACGGTGCCTTACCTTCTCAAAATTCTGGACCGCACATCCTATCTCCAAATCCAGGACTATCTTGAAACCAACAATCTTCTAGGGCTTAGACAATCTGGCTTCTGTCCCAGACACGGTACTGAGACAGCCTTAATCGACTTGAAAACCCAAATTGAGGAGCTGAAAGACAAGGGCAAACTGGCACTCCTGCTCCTCCTTGATCTTTCAGCTGCCTTTGATTTGGTCGATCACCAAATCCTCTGCCACCACCTCAAAATTGCAGCCCACTTCTCCGACGCAGCCACATCTTGGATTAGCTCTTTTCTGGCAAACAGAACCATGAGGGTCTTCTCTCCCATAGCCGCAGCTGATCCAGCCCACGTCCCGTGCGGAGTTCCACAAGGATCTTGTGTATCTCCCACACTTTACAACGTGTTTACTAAACCGCTCTTTGATATACTTGACTATCTGGGTGTCTCCTACACTAATTATGCGGATGACACCCAGATACTCATCCCTATCACTGGCGATTATGTAACAGATGCCAAAGCTCTCAATAGAGTCTACACTGTCATTCAAGCCTGGATGGCTCATCATGGGCTTTGCCTTAATGATGGAAAGACGGAATTAATCATTCTTGCATCTCAATACAAACTCACTAAACTTGACCCCAAGTAGATTCCTTCATTATTGACGGGAACGATATTAAAGTCTCCAGCGCCACTAAAACACTTGGAATATATCTCGACTCGACTCTATCCCTCAATCGACAAACCAACGCAGTTGTCTCAGCATCATCCTATACTTGCAAATTGATTACAGCATGTCGCCCCTTCTTGACAGCGAAGAACTGTCTGATTCTCGCCAGAACCCTCATCATGTCCAAAATCGATTACTGCAACGCCCTCTACCTAGGGACTAGTCAAAGAAACATTGATAAACTCCAGGTCATGCAGAACAACGCCATAAGGGCAGCTCTCAACGTTCCTAGGCGTTCCCACATATCTAACACGAGACGCAACTTGCACTGGCTACCCATCACTCACCGCATATCCCTCAAAGCACTTGTTCTAACACACAAGGCCCAGAACAGCGCAGCCCCGGCTTACCTTTCCACGCGCCTCATACAACACACAGCAACTAGACCATTAAGATCTTCTCAGGCTCATACGCTGACTATTCCCAGTTTCAAGCTACAGACAGCCGGAGACTCGAGCTTCCCTGTCCTTGCGGCTAAGCTCTGGAACACTCTTCCCAATGCTCTCAGAAACGTTCCTCACATCTATGCCTTCAAAGCTAAAACTAAACTGTGGTTACATGAACGGGATGCCCTAGCCTCCTCTTTATAAACCTTACATCTGTCAATCACATCACCGACTGCTCATTGTACATAGACTGTTTTATACTGTATTCTTAGATTAGCTCCTCTCCTCTCTTTTGATGCTCTGAACTTTATGAAAATATGTGTAAAAATGTATAGTGTATCTATTTGCTGTAACTTGTAACCGCCTCTTTAAACATGCGCCCAGATGCCCCGCGGCAAGGTGCGCACTATAAATAAACAAAATACAAAAAAAAAAATACTACAAGGTGACTGAACTTGGTGGCTTCTGCAATATAACGTTTTTTGTGGAAGTGGCCTTCTGCTTTTAGGTTCTCAAACAAGAGCCTATGGACGGCGTGCCCTGGCTCATACAGGCTCAATTGTTTACTGCACGTACAATGTTATAATACGCAGAAACACATAGTGAAAATAACTTTTATCACTTAATTTGGCAAGCTAAGTTACTGAATGAACTTGTGCGCTTCTATGGATACGCTTTTGACATAAAGCACCGCGCAGATGTTAACTGATGAAGAGGACACACATGCATATATGAAGGTTATGTGGGACATTCAGGAAAGGATTTGTTGAAGTTCTGAAGTAACAGGGTTGGAAACAGGCCTAAACATATTTTGAAACCTTGTGTCTAGTGAAAGTGCAAGGCAGACAAAAAAGTTTCTTACAAATTGTGACCACAAAAAGAGGGGACCCCCCTAAGCCAGCATCCTCTAGTATAGACGTCTGCAACCTTTGCCTTTCCAGATATTGATGACTACAACTCCCATCAGCTATAGCCAGCCTAGTCAATGGTCATGGATCATGGGAGTCGTAGTGCAAAACCATCCTGAAAACCACTGCTTGCAGACCCCTGCTCTAGGACATGGGACTATGCCAAGGTGCATGGGGTTGTCAGCAGCAGAGGCTGAAACCGTGATGCGTCGAGAGTGAAAGGCACAGCCGTGCAAGGACATACTTTTACAACAAAAAATGTATGTTGTAGAAACGTATGCCTCAAGTTTTAAAGAGGAAATAAAAACCCCACTGTGTGCAAAGAGACTTATTCGATTCTCTAGACTTAAAACATGAAAATACTTTTTATGATTTGTGCCACAACGGTGAACGACAACGGTATTGCACTGTAATGTAACCATTATGTTTGTACCCACCAATACTTTGTACGATTGTCTAATCTTGCTTTAAGAACTTCCCCAGCTAATGGGACTTATGTAACTGGATTGTAGCGCCCTGATGCCTGAGGGCTTGTGTGCACTGTATAAATGCAAAAAATAGATAAATAAAAAAATAAACCAGAAAACCGATAGTCTGCAAAGTCTGTTTTACTCGAAAATGTGCCCAGCACAGCGATATGATGCATTTACCCATTTTAAAAGCAGTGTGAAAAGAGAAACACATATATTCCCTGTGCCCTGTGATGTCACCTGCCCTTGTACACGCACCATTGACGTTTCTGCCTAGGGGTTTCTGCAAGAAGTTGTAACCGTGCCTAAGGGGTGAGATGGTGAACAGGCGACAGGCCAGCAAAAGGTAGGCTGCACGGAAAGCATGCGGCACTGCACACGAACACACGACTGGGGCCGACGCCTGCTGTGCATGGCCCCACGTAGGGGAGCACTGCACACACACGGTGCCGGGTCCTTTTCATGCTTTCTCTCTGACTCTGCCAACGCTGCAGGTACACTTACCGGGCGTCCAAACTCCATTTCGGAAAAGAACTTATACCAGGGTTCATTTTCTAAATCTAGCTCCTCGAGGTCTACGCGCTGGGCCTGGGGAGGGTGTGAAGGAAAAGGGGAGGGAGAAAGGGACAGTACACTGAGCAGAAGCGGTAGAAATGTAACGGTTCACTCACTGCACGTGCATGCGAAACATGAACACCAAGCCACGGGCAAGAAAGAACAAGGCACAGGAAAGCGAGCATGGATGTCACACCAGGACAACAGTCTCCCTCAAGGAGGCAACGCAGCTATTGATCTTATCTGCCTTACATCATAAGCCCACCTCTTTGGAATGTCCATTAAATGTGCTGTTGCATGAGGCAAAGTGCTTTACCTGAGGATTCTGACTCAGGTAGTCATAGGGTCACTCTCCCGGTGATGGCCTGTAACGATTTTAAGGTCATGGTATATACATTTTGCACGGGAGTAAATGCATTTTGCCCTATTTTTGCTGGTGGAAAGCACCCACCCAAGCAATGTCTCTTGAGAAGGGATCATGCAAATTAACAAAGGGGGTCCTAGAAGTCCCTCTGTCAAACATTAGTCCTGGTTACGAGGGACTTACCCAGAGTCTTTAGCTCACTATCTTTCACAGAGAAGAAATATCCCAAACATATCAGTCTTTGTCCTTCCCTAGGGCAGTCCAGCACCGAAATGCTAAGCAATTCTCCTCTAAACAAGAGTACCAACAGCAACCCCAGACACGTGTTTCGGTCTGGTTGGACCTCATCAGTAGGGAGGAGCTGTGCCTCTCTAAGAATAGTGAGCAAGGGGTCCACGCCTGGATTCCCCTAGTAACTTAGGGTGAGACCCAAAGTTACTTAAATTATGCAAATTAATTTCTCCTCTGTGAAAGGTAGTGAGCTAAAGAATCTGGGTAAGGCTCTCGCAACCAGGACTAATGTCTGGCAGAGAGACTGCCAGGATCCCCCTTGTTTCTTGAGAAGGGATCTACACACATCTGTTGGAAACATGTATATGTGTAAACATGTTAATACTAGACGGTAAACATGGTTGAGGAGATTGAGGTGGAGAAGGTGAGTGGTTCTGTATGAACTTTTTCAAATTCCCACTCCTGGGTGTGCTTGCAGATCAGGTGGTGTAGCTGCATAGACCCTGCACCCATGTGGAAGTCTGCACATGGTACGGTCAGGGAGGGGCTGGGTTGGGAGTCTGTTAAGGCCTGTGTCTGAACATGTTTCAGTGGAAGCTGTGCAAATATCAACATCTTGATCTGAGAAGTCACGGATGAGAAGGGGTTTGCCGCACACCTACATGCGGATACATAGTTAGGGCGGCTCTGTAAATAACGGATACCATGATGCACTTTCCGACATTGGGGAACTAAAACAGAGGAGCACCTATGCAGATTCAATTGACCCTACATGCGTCTGCTGGAAGAGGTATGCACTGGAGGGGGTTGTATGAATACGCATGTGTGGACATGTTTCAGCCGGTGCAGTATGTTGAGCAGGGGCTGTGCAAATACTCATGTAGGGGCAGGCCTCAGGATGAGGGGGAGTGGCTCTGTAGGGGATTACCAAATACGTACATCAAGACATGTTTTGGAAGGACTACATTTGAAAGGGTAGCAGTTGTGTACAAATACACGTTTCCTATTGTTGAATTGATGATTCTCAAGTACTTGTGTCTCAGCATGTTCTAAAACCAGGCCAAGTGGATTAGGGCCTGTTCGCGCCACCGCCTGGACATGGTTCAGCAAGAGGACGAGTGGTTGAGTAGGTGGTTGCATAATTGACTATCTCTGAACGTGATTCTGCAGAACAAAGTATAGTGTTGTATAGTGTGAGAGAAGAAGAGACCCCTGAGGAGTAGATGTGCAAACACTTACATATGCTCATGTTTTAGTAAGTGAAGATGCACATATGCATGTTGAGGTTGTACACAATCTGGCACCTGCCTATTGCTAATGGCGCAGGGTGCAAGAGTAGAGACAGTACAGCACTGTGTCTAATGTGTTTCACTAGGAGCCATTGCATTGGCGCTTTGCTGAAACCCATTTCTGGAGAGAGTTACTTACATGGGTGGTTGGTTACTGGCCAGAGCAACCCACTTGCATTCCTCTTTGCATGCTCAGGTATGTACTACACGTGACTGTGTCTAGTGTACATATGAAAGGCAAGCATGGTGTAGAGGTGCTTTTGGATCATGTATCCATCGGGCTGCTCGTCCTTTCACTTCCCTGCTCCAAATGAGCGCAGTAGAATAGAGGGAAATGCAAACCTGCCATACAGCGGCAGTCCATCGGCATAGAGAGAGGACAGTAGGAGTCAGCACAGGCCCATCACAGACTGCACCGATCTGCAGCCCCATCACTTTCCTCCACCTCCCACCTTGCCTGCTCCTCGGTCAGCCACCCCCCACCCTATGACGGGTCATTATCCCCCCATTACCCTCAGCCTCTAGGATTCTGAAAACAGTAATCATCCAACCAAGCGTATCACTGTCAGTAAGTCACTGTCATCAGAGAATACCACCAAGCCGCGTGTTCGCAAGAATGATAACTGGAATCAAACTGATTCTAATCGATGAAAGCAATGTCTGCACCTGCCAAATACATGTGATTGACTAAACACCAAACACTTCAGACAGCCCTTTATGGAACATCTGGTGTGGATGAGGGGTGTGCTATACCAGAGTAAACACGGTGTAATGGGTGCTATCAAGTGTTAATCCACGTGAGAACAATGACAGATTTCTACTCGCAGGCATGGGGACCACTTGATACCGGTGATCACGGACACGAGGGCCGCGTAGAGAACATGCTGCCTGTCTGTTCCCCACTCCTTATCGCACTGCCCTTTTCAGTTCTTCTCTTTCCTCTGCTACTGTCACAGCTCCTTATATTGGTGCCAACCTGTGTAATCCTGTTACCAGAGTTATTTACCACAAGATGTTTACAAGTGGCGGTTATGCATCTGTCACTCCCTGTTTGAAAATTAAGTTTAGTTTCAGTACCAACATGGTACGATCAATTTTAGTGTTACGCGAAACCACAAGCGAGTCAATTATCTCTATCATGGGACTAGTTATGAATAGAACATCAATAGTGGAATGGGAGAATGGGCCAAACTAGGTAGCCTGCCATCCTCAGTCACCACTGACATTCCCATTGATCCTACACAGATTCCACTTCTTCATTAATGTATCCCATCACAACTTTCTTTTACAAGGACACAGGACATCTTAATTCATCTGAGGGATAAAGAAGATCGATATTATCCTTCATGCGTCCAGGATCTGGGCAAAAAAAACTAAAGTCCCCTGCACATAGATCCATAGATAAAGGGTATACTGAAATCTACCGAAATAATATTTGTTCTAATTCCTACCTTATTACATCCTCATTACCGCTAGCTGGGTTAATGTAAACATTAATTAATAGAAAACCTTTCTTTACCAAGCCCATAGTGTCAGATAACTATACAATAGATTCAGAGTTTGACTTCCAAAGCTCAGATTCTCAATTTGTATTATTATTATTATTATGTTTTTAAATTTTATTGTATAAAGCACATATCTAGCTCGAGAGCAGTGGCGCACTGTACAGAGTGTGGGTAGCCAGCATTTGGGCTGCCATCTTTTAAAATTAGCACAGTATTGTGAAGTCTGGCCATCGGTATGTGAGGCCATTGTTATTAGTCCTTGGTCAGGTGTTGTTGAAAAAACAATGTTTTGAGAGATTTGCGAAATTGGAGAATTGTGGGGGCATTCCGAGCTGACACTGGGATTGAGTTCCAGAAGGTGGGTGCATGACAAGAGAAGGACTGTTTGCGGGTCCTCTCTTTGTGGACGAATTTTGATTCAAGCTAGTTGGTCGATTTGCTGCGTGAGGAGGTGGTGCCACCAAATATGTGGAGCTTAGCCACCAGGTACTCTGGTGTGCTACTCGTGGCTCCTTTGTAGAAGATATATGCAGTCTTGAACAGTATCCTGGCTTGGAGATGTAGCCAATGTTGTTCTCATAGGATGGGGTGATCCAGTCAAATCTCCATGCTCTCGTAATCAGACGAGCTGCAGTGTGGTGGACTGCTTTTAGGGGAGCTAGCTGGGAGCCCTATCAGGAGAGCATTTCCCCCATCGATGTGCAAGCCCACAAGGGCCTGCACTACGTCTGGAAATATTATGGTGGGGTGAAGGGTTTGATTTTTCAAAGGGTAGAGATTCGGAGCAAGGCTATTTAGGCCTTCTAGGCTATGTTTTTCTGTAAGGCTGTCAATGGTGAAGCCTAAGGAATTTGCAGAGTCTGAGAGCTATGGATCAAATCCTTCTAGGTGCATATCATATTTATTCCAACTAAATGATGGGCAGTCGTTATCTCCCTTTTTTGCCTTCATTATTACGTATGTAAACCCATCTATCACCAGAGTCTCGGTTAACCACATTTCTTGGAAAGCCAGCAAATCAAACACAGTGAGATTTAACATTCATAAAGCTGTTAAAATCTCTTGTATTCCAACTCAACAGAGAAGCTAAACGTGGATTAACATTCTGGACTTGTTCCCCTACTGTTGGGTGAGGTACTAGAAAGCCAACCCCACTCCTGTTCTGTGATAAGATAGCTCTGGGATGGCCAATACCTGCCTCCGTCCCAAAGAATCATTTTTACACTGTAAACCCAGAGGGTTGACTTGACCAAACCAACACCCCCCCCCATATGTAATTTTACATTATCCAACTCACTCAATTATTACTTCCCGTTTATGTAGATAAGTATCATAACCTCTCTGAAGGATCTCCTCGTGGGCATCAATCAATAATCCCCATGATAATTCCACCCAAAAGTGCACTGTCAATTCATTCCAAAAATCCTCTTCCGGTAATGTATTCTGTTTCTCATCAGCAGACGAGAGTAGAGACAGAGGAAATACTTTTTAAAATGGGCATAATGCTAGACCTGTTAATTGGCGATTCAATTTAATTTCGAAAAATGGTAGAACATTTAATACAAAAAGATTTCAAGATTTGTGGCACCGTCCCTTGACCCATAGACAAATTATGAAAATCGGCTATAAATTTAGAAGAAACTAAACTATATTGCCCTGCTAAAATGGTGGGAATGAGGTCTACATCCTTTTCAGTAGGTGTAAGAGCAGCCAACAAGGATGCTACAGTTTCGACGTATCCAAAGAAAATTTAAAATTCCCTTCAAGGCGAGTCTGTTGTTAATAGATCATTGATCATAGTGGATCTTGGATCCAGAAGGTCATAGGGCGGTGTGTCCCCTCTAATTGGAGATTAATGCTCCAAAGAGGTTACCTGCTGTATTCAGCACTGTTTCCAATCCTCCCCACAATTATTTGTTTGATGGTTTAATACGTTGTGATGTCATCTGGGTTGAAGGGTTGGTAGTCCTGTTGTAATTCTTCAGTCAGTGGTGACCCGCTCAACATTTATAAAGTGAGCACTGGGTTCTTCTACTACTATGTACATTTGAAGAGGTGAGAGGGAAACATGCAGCAGAACTGAATAGGTGAGTAGGGACTATTTCATTTCTTGTTCTATTTGTCTATCTTCATCATTCAGTTGTCTCTCTATCAGGATTTTTAACAGATTGTCCAACTCCATCTCTTTAGTATAAGTGCATCTTTTAGCAAAGACTTCATAAGGATGTGAATAAACAATTTCTATCTGGATTGGCTCTGGCTTCTCTTGAAGGACAAGTCTTAAGGGTTGGGATTTTTTAAAACGAGTTATGTGCTCTCCTCAATTGTGAGTTTTGGGACATAGAATCAGGGAGGGCAGGAATCTGTTATGCTCCTCGATTAGGTTGCTGATCAGAATGCTGATATTTGGACTCAGGCTAGGTTTTCAATTGTTCTAGATAAGGAAAGGGAAAATATTTTACTCCAGAGGGTATGATAGAAAGGGACATGCTTTGAAATAGCACAGTAACCATCTCTGGTCCTGAGTAGCACATGGGATGGCAGAATTATTTCTTCTCCTCAGGCAGGGGGATCATAGCTATGCCCTGTTAATGCCACCTCTGACACCATATATAGTGGATCACCAGAACACATGACAATGATTATGTTCTTGCCTTCATGGATAATGGACTAAATACCAATAGGTCAGAGAGGTTTGTTTACAATCTTAGCAAAGGGCATAGGGAGGGGCTAAACTGCAGTGAATTTGGGATCTCCTGTTGGCAAGAGATAGTGGTCCATCACCAGGTCTTTGTTCTATCTTGGGGATATAGAACTCAGCACGCTGCTTGATGCACTAAACGCAGTCTAATTTATATAGCACCCAGCATGCTTTTCTATGTTCTGAAAGAAGTCTCAAGGATACAGCGACCAGCATGCGTTCTGGATACTCCCTGGGATTAAGTGTTCAGCTCATTTTCAGGGATAACACTGCCAGCTCCCTCCAATGAATAGTAACCAGTAACTGCATTGCAAAATATTCACTAGACACATTTTTCAGTGCAGAATATTCACCTAAAAGAAATTCACCTACAATATATAATTCAAGAAAATGCACAGATAGTAAGTTTGGGAAAAGGGATAACGTTTTGGGGGGTGAGAGGTTGGTGTTGAGGGCTAAGGGGGGACTGCAGGGTTCCTCGCCTACATTTTACTGCTGCACTGAATTGACAATCGGCCAAAGTTCAAAGGAAATATTATGCAATGAAAAAATCATTGGTAAAAACACATGGAACCAAAACGGTTATAGTGACCAGCTCACCTCCAACGATATGACGCCCAGCTCACTCCCATGAACACGGTGCCAAGCTCTCTTCCAGGGCTATAGTGCACAGCTTACCTCCAGGGATTTTGTTCCATGCTCACTCTTGCAACCAACCCCAGATGCTCTGATCATCTGTCTAGGTTGCCTTCCCACTCCTTGGCAGTCTCAGGACACTGAGCTCTCCTTGGACTTTCAAATATCTCTTCACACTAAGGTCCAGTGAGCTCACTGCTCTATTGGGCTTCTAGGCTTCCTTGGAACTCATATATTTCCAATCGTAAATGCTGACTAATTATCATAAACAGGTGAAACTCATAGAAAGAAGCCTCGTCCAAGGGGAGGGAAAAACCCTCCATAAAAGCCAGAGCAGAGATTCATCAGTGAGGGCATTTTGATTAGTAAAGCAGCGAGAGATGGAGCAGAGGGGTTGGAGGTGCCAAAAGAGGTGACGGTGCAGAAGGACTAGTTGAAGGTGCAGGAGGGGGTGCAGTTGCAAAAGGAGTTGAAGGTTCAGGGGAAGGTGGAGCTGCAGAATGAGCTGAAGGTGCAAGCAGAGGAGATGAGCATCAAGGAAGAAAGGGTGAGAGCACAGCAAAAGAGGTTGATGGAGGTCAAAAGTGCAGCGTGAGAGAAAGAGGAAGTGGGGAGAGAGAGAAAGAGACAAGGATATGTAGAGACAGAGGTCTCTCTCCCGTCTGAAGACAGGAAGCAGGAGAAGTATAAAGGAGGAAGGAACAGTAAGTAGTTGGAAGAGGGCAGTGGGAGCATGAAACAAAGCAGAAGATTGTGGGAAGTCCCTTGGAGGTGTAGAGACAGTGATAGTGAGAGAGCATGATAACACAAGCCTATCTGATGATGGGGCTAACATTTCATAACAGGCCTAACATCCGCTTTTGGAGAAAAGAGCAGAGCTGCATACACAGCGAAGGGGAAGGAACCCTTATATTGGTCTGTAAACATAGTATCCCTGATTCAATGATCATGAACAGTTCTGAACTGAAATTAGGACTTCAGCCCTTGTCTGGTTCCAGATACATCATGGACTTGGTCTGAAGGCTCTGGTAAGCTGTCTTTCCTATTCTGTAGTGTCCCCCTCAGCTCTTGCGGTGGGATCAGGACACTGCCTTTGTCACACAGTACAATGGCAGTTTGTTGTAGAATCGGGGAGGATGCTCCCCAGCGGTCCTAAATGTTAATACCGGTTTTAATAGGTGTTACCACATCCAAGGCCTGGGTAAATGCAATTTATTGGGCATCAAGGAGTTGTGCAAATGAAAGGATTGTTATGCATTTTGACAGTACCTCTGAGGTCTTTAGCTATTATTATTAGGGTATATATTGAGCACGGACCTAGCTTCAGGAAACAACTGAGCACTTTACAGTTATAGGGGGAAGAACATGGTGAGGGGAGCCAAGAACAAGGGAATGGGGAGCTAATAACAGGTGAGGGGAAAGGTGAGAAATTTGTCAGAAAAGGGTCTACAAGCAACTAGGTGAGGAAACTGTGGGGATCATATCACCTAGACTCAGGTAGGGTTGGTAGTGGAGGGTGTGCGGACCTATGTGTTAGGGAGGAGCCATTGCTTGAATAGGAGGGTAATGAGCTCATTCATGAACTGTAAAAGTGAGGGGCGAGTCTGATGTTGGCTGGGAGGAGGTTCCAGAGTCTTGGAGCATAGACAGAGAAGTCTTGTCTACTGGGTCCTTTCTTCCAGCATCATCGGAGTTCATGTCTGCACATTTCTTTACTTCTGGTGGATCAAAGGCCTCCATAGATGCTGAATTTCTCAATGAGGTATCTTAGGGTCTTCAGGGTGATAGCCTTGTAGATGATGCAACAGGATTGGAATGTGATACCGGCAGTGGTAGCCAGTGTAGTTCAATGAGTGTAGGGGTGATGTAGTTGAATATGAGGAGTGCTTTGATGAATCGTGCTGCAGCATGCAGGACACATTTCAGCAGTGCCAGGGTAGTTGCTGGAAGTCCTACCAAAAGATCAGCGCCACCATCCAGATTGGACGAGACCAAGGCTTGGACAGCAGATCTGAAGTTGTTTTCTGGGATGAAGGGCTTGATTTTCTGCAGGAGAGAAAGTTGGTACCAAGCCGTTTGTGTCTTCCTTGCTATGTACTGTTTTAAGTAAAGGTGTCTCTCTGTGTCGAACCCAAGGGACTTGGCACAGGTGGTCAGCTGATGTGTGAAGCCCTCAAGGTGCATATCAGAGAGGCAGGGCTGGATGTCAGGGTGTTCGGTGTTGTTGGTTAAGAGTAGGAATTCAGTCTTGGAGGGGTTGAGCATCAGTTCAGCACTAGAAATCCATAACTGGATTAATGAGAGACAGGTCTTGAGCCGGTGGATGTCTTCGATGGAGGATATAGTGAGGTAGAGCAGAGTGTCATCTGTGTATTGGTGGATGCAGATGTTGTGTGGAACAAGACAGATTCCAAGTGGTTCCATGTGAAGATTGAAGATCACAGGGGAGAGGTTGCATCTTGCGGGACTCCAGAGGTGATGGGTAGAGTTTGTGATCTGGAGGAATCAATTTGTGCAAACTGGTTGCGAGTTACAATTTCGACCAGCTGTTACGCTCACCTGGTCTCTGCAGGGACGTTGGGGCATGGTTGCAGCCCTCCCTGGAAGTGGATCATCCTTGTAATGCTTCTTCCCCTGCACATATGCTGTGGGCTGCAACAATTGGTGTCACTGCTCCTGCATGGATATGAGAGATCGTGAGAATGCTGCTATGTGACTGTTGTCTCTCTTGAACCCTTCTTCCCAAAGTGTGGTGAGCATGCGCCGACCCATATAGGCTTACCTGCTGATTAATGATGATGAGCTCTCCGTCCCACTTCTCACTGCAGGTGCACCTCTTGATGGACCGAGTTCCTTCACTGGCCCATTGCACATGGCAGCCTAGACCTGCTGTGGCTTAGCCATTCCTGATGGTAAGTGTCTTATGGCTTTAAAATATTTTGATGGTAGTTCCTGATTATTGTCCGTGTCTTTTAATGATGTCTCTCTTCTGCTTTCTTCCAACAAGTGAAATTGCGGCCCTGTGGTAGTTGTGGTGCATGAAGCAAGGCCACAATGGAAGAGAAAGGAGCCCACGATGCTCCGACAGCAGGTGAGTGTTGGTTTAAGGTTAAGCGTGAAGATTTGTCAAAAGCGCGACCTTAAACGTAATGTCTTTGTAATTTCTAACCTTGTCTTTATCTTTTTCTCTTGCAGGTGTCGTCTTCGGATGAACTGCTCGCCGTGCCGCAATGTCGGGGTTGAAGTGCTGCTTTCCGGAGCTCTGGAGATGGATGATGAATGCTAGAGTCAGCGGTGATGCGTGCCGATGAGAACAGGTCCCAAGGTAAGTGCTGAGGCTGGTAGCGGGAATCAAAGGTAAGATGCGCTCAGGTGGCGGTGAGCGTTACGCTGCCATCAGTGAGGAATAACGCCAAGCACTTGCATGAAGGCTTGGTGGAGTTATATAGTCTAGCTCTGGCCAAGCCCATTAGCCTTGGCCTACCGGCCCCACTCTTCCACTCTAAAAAGATGCTGCACTTGCTATCCAGCATTCCCCGGCAGCCACGCCCGAACAGATGCACGTGGAAGTTCCTGCAGGTGAAATAAAGTACTTTTACACCAAATAAAGTGTGTCAGCTTACATTTGTTCATGAGCCTAGCGCCAAAGGCGCCAGGACTGAGTCCAGGTGGGCCTTTTATGCTTTATTGTCCCAAAGGGACAATTAAAAGTTGTGTTACCCCTTACCCTCATTCCCTGATGGTGCGGGGTCTATGTTTTTGGGCCAATGGCCATGACACCAGCTGAGTACAATCTTGATAAAGCCAAAGCAGTGATGTAGATTGTTTGTGAGTATCTGGTGGTCTACTGTGTCAAATGCTACTGAGAGATCAAAGAGAACCAGGAGGCAAGGATGGCCATCATTGAGTATTTTAAGGGTATCGTCGATCACCTTGATAGTAGACGTTTCTGTGCTGTATCTTGGTCTGAAGTCAGATTGGTAGTACTGAAGGAGGTTGTTGGCTTCGATGCGTTGGAAAAGTTGTGTGGCTACTGCTTTCTCAAGGACCTTGCCTATGAAGGGAGGATGGGTGATGGCATGATAGTTGCTGAAGTTGTCAGGGTTCAGTGTTGGCTTCATAAGAAGCAGGAGGATGTGTCCAGTCTTGAGGGTCAAGTGGAAGGTGCCTAGAGTTAGCGAGCTGTTTTGATTGTCAGGTAGGGGAGGAGTGCTTCAGTAGGAAGGATCTTGATTACAGAGACAGGGAGGATGTTGTCAACATACAATGTGGCTTTTAGGGATGCTAGGGTACCAGTGAGGTCTTCCTTAGTGAGTGTCTTGAAATTTGTCCAGGTAGTGTGGTTTTGCGAGCTGGAATGTGTAGAGTGCTGCCATTTAGAGCACTGGTACCTATGTATAGGCATATCATGTTGATCTTGTTGGTGGTGGTGGCTTTTTCAATGGAGTTTAGTATGGGTGGATGGACAGAGGGTCAATTCAGTGCTTGTTGGAATTTGAATATACCTCTGCTTTCATTGTTGGCCTTGACTATGGTGTTTTGGTAGTAGTTGGCCTTGCCAGTGGTGATCATTCGCCTGCATGTAGCACTGAGTTCCTTGAACAAGGCAAGGTTGGATGCGCTGCAGGAGTTTTGCCAAGTCTTCTTTTGTTTTCTTATGGTTCATTTGTTGGCATTGGGTTCCCAAGGTGTAGAAGGTTTAGGCTTGATGGTGTGTTGTTTTACTGGGGCAACGCAGTTGATGTTGTTTGTGAGGGTGTTTGTGAGGGTGGTGTTGAGTTCTCGGAGAAGCAAGTCACAGTCATGGATCATCAGAGGTAGATCAGCCAATGAGATAGCATCCACTGGGAATTTCATGGATGACCTGAAGGCTTGTTTGATGGGTTTTCTGTGAGTTTACTTGACTGGTGTGGTGTGACTAATTTCAAAAGGGATTGCCAAATGGCCTGACCTGTGATGGAGGGTGGGCAAAGCAGTGATGATGAGGTCGAGCTTCTTCACACTGGTGTTTTGCCTAGTAATCTAGGTTACCACAGAATATGGTTGACATGCTGATAGTGATTCTCATGTTTATGAGCAATGAGAATGACAGATAGGTTGCTCTGATTTGCAGCAGATGTGATTTGTGATGTAGGAGATTATGCTAGTTTGTAGAGATGAATTTCATTTTTTAACAGAGCCCTGGGGGAATTACCCGAAGGCTAATGGCTCCCCTCCTTGGGTCATATTGCCATTAGTACCCTAGCACGTCGTACCGGGTTACTAATTGCAATTTTTCTCGAGTTGAGAAATGGTACTGCAACAGTTTCTCGTTTCGACAAAAAAAAGCAAACAAAATGGCTGCCAGGGATAGGCACGTAGTCCCTTTTCCCTTTCCATTGCGGCCATTTAAATCAATGGGGATAAAAATTAACAATCAAAATGGCCGCCATGGAACAGGGCGTAGGGACTACATCAGGGGAGTTGCTAGGTCTGGGAAAGACCCGGGGCTAAACTGATGTCGGAACTGTTGGGACTGTGGGCTAGCTAGTCTTTTGGCTGTAGCTCCTGAGATTCTATCCGGGGCTACAACCAAAATATCAGGGGCTATAGCCCCCTTATCCCCCCCCTAGCAACGCCCCTGGACTACATGTAGCCCCTTCTCCCTTTCCATAGCGGCCAGTCGTGGAAGGAACCCCGGAGCTGTGGCGGCGCGGGAGCCTTGTAGGCCGGGTAATGCCCCGGCGAGGGCTAATGATCTTGCTTCTGACAAGCTCATTGACCCTCGCAGGGTACTAATATGAAATGCTCCTGCCGCCAGTCGCGGACTACATCTTTTAGTTTGTATTCACTTCCACATTCTGTGTGCCACTGTGGCATCTGCCTCATATACATATCTCCATAACACTGGATAATTTAGGCCCACTGGCTCACTTGGGGACTGATTTTTCCAGTGTGAGGACAGAGCTGTCAGATTCACTGGTGCAAGCAAGAGCAATTAGTTCTTCCTTTTAGCTTTACATTGAATACCTTTTTGTTTACTGAGAAGCAAACAGCGTTTAAACTATTAGCAAACCCTCTGCCGATTGGCTGCAGTGCGCATCACCAAACGAGTTTCAATTACCCTTAACATTTGCTTCCCTCACAAACGCTAGCAGCAATCACTCTGCACATTAGTGCTGTGTCCAGTCATAGCCTGTGAGTGTGAAGACATTTTGCCTATTGACTCCCGGCTGTTGTATCCAATCACAGTATTCAAAGCACATGCCTGGTGCTTTGCAATACGCATGTTCATCATTGGCTACCGTGATCTCTATACTTGGCCAGGATCATAGAGGAGCTGGACCCAGAACGTAATTTCAGTCAGTAGGAAAATGAGATGAACTTTGCGGATGTTTTAAAGAGAGTTTGTCACAAGGACAGTAAAAGAGGCTCGAAAAGAGTACACGTCGAGGCCTGAAATCGAAATACAGCACACATGGTCAGAACCCACTCTGGCCTGCAATCACCATGAACAAGCAGTGATGGGACCACTCTCCCGCTACGCACGCATAAACACATCAAGAGAGCAGCTTTCAGGGACAGGCCTCACCTCCACCGTAGAAAAATGCATATACAGTAATCGAACTACCTCCACCAACATGCACAAGCAGTGACCTCCCACTCACACTCTGGCGGGAAAGTAGCCGAGAAGGAAAAACACACATGGAAGAGGGGAATTCATAGGAGAGCCGTATGCCATCTGCTGAACCCCAATGTTGTACTTGTCTCAGGACCTCCATTTTGACCATCAGGAAGATTTGACGTGTACTTTTGAATGATTTCTAATTTGTTGAGTGCAACAATGCAAAGCTCTTCCTGTCTGTCACCTTGCAATAATAACATGCGTGAATTCTCCTTCTGCACGGGTCTGTTACAAGAAAAAAGGTCACTTTTTGTATTTAAAAGTCCAATTGAGATGTATGATCCTACTGTATATAGCAGCCGAGGTAGTGTGCATTTAAACAGTTTCTACATAGGGCCTCATTACGACCCAGGCGGTAAGTTACCGCCTGGGCCGTGACTTTACCACCATGGCGTAAACTACGTTTACGCCATGGTGGTTGGCGGATTTACCGCCCCATTCCGACCTTGGCGGGGCGGTAAGTCCCCAATCCCCATTTACCCTTCCCCATTCCCATTTTTGCCCCATAGGGCATAATGGGAGTGGGGAAGGCGTTAATTACGCCACCGTAAATTACGGTGGCGTAATTAACTCCATGGTCCCTTAGCGCCATGGATTTTAACACCTGCTAAAAGCAGGTGTTAAAAGCTCCATGGCGCTAAGGGACCTCGTAATCAGGCGGTAAGGGTCGGCGCTGTTTACGCTGCCGTAAACCCCTTACCGCCTGGGTCTATAATCTTTACTTTTTTTGCTGCTGACAACTGAAGCAAGTGTAAAAATGGTAACACTCCTTCATTGAATTGTTTGATTTGAAGGCAAGACTCTTAATTTAAACATTTTTGGTAATCATTTTTGACACAAAAACCACATGAAATACTGTATCCTGGTAAGAAGAGATTGCAGCCCATCCTTGGACACTTTGGTGTGAGCTGCCCCTTTGTTCTGCTGTCAAAAATTAACAACATTGCCACACCATTTGGACAGAGTGCAGGCATCAGTTTGTAGGAAAACGGACCTGTGATTTACCATAGCAGTAAAGCAATTATTTGAGGTCTTACTTTTAATGCAGCCATACCTATAGTATTCGTCTTTCTCAATATTAAGGAGATAACTCTATGCAGCTTTCGGTGTTTGAAATACTGCTTAAATTTAAGGATTTGCATTCCAAATGCCAGACTGTGGGCCACAAATGTCAAATATATTTTTGAGTCAACCTGCTTTGCTAGCTGGTTATTGTTTGTCTAACTTGACAAGAGTCTTTCTGGGACTGA
This sequence comes from Ambystoma mexicanum, assembly GCF_040938575.1. Taxonomy (NCBI): domain Eukaryota; kingdom Metazoa; phylum Chordata; class Amphibia; order Caudata; family Ambystomatidae; genus Ambystoma; species Ambystoma mexicanum. Next base: position 992,544,525 of record NC_090937.1, read on the forward strand.
AAAGTGATTTCAGAGCAGACCCGTCTCTTGTCTGACCTAATCCGTGGACCACTGGGCAACAGATGATTTTTCTTTGGGAGTCATATAAAATGGAATCCTTCTAGAGATCAAGTGGCTGGAACTTGGAAGGGCAGTGCTTATGTACTGTGACCGCGCAGCCCTTCCTTTGAGAAATGTCACCCTCTTAACTTCAAGTATAGGCTAACACATGATCGCCATGAGTTCTGGGGTATAGGTGCTGTGCATAGAAGAAGAGAAGCTGGAAGTTCACTGACTATAACGGCCTGAGCGGAAGTGCCAAACTTTGTCATGTGGATGGTGTTGCCCAAGAAGAACCTACAATCGAAATCAAAGTCTCCATAACAACTCAGAGAAACTCCTGCTCCAGGCCCTCTTGTGTAAAAAGGTTGCTCTGAAGGTCTTTATTCTTCAAACCTACTTCACAGATGAAAACTCTCAGAATGATTCAAAAGCACCTGCCTGTGACCAGCAACAGCTCTACATAGGCCTGGTTCAAAAGACCTAAATCCATAAGAACCAATCAGGAAAAAAGCCGGTCGGAAAACAGGACCTTACCTCCTACTTCAGGATCTTCTACCTCGCAGACCATTTTCATGTCTTCTGGGCATTTTACCCATGAAGCATTTGTCAAGATGATGCAATGGCATTGTACCTGTTTTGGACATTGTCTGTAATCTACTCCTGCTTAAATGAAAAGCACTTAATAAATACCATTAGGACTGAAGGTAACTGTTCTCACTGGATCCACCCACCTAACATCCAGAGAATCGTAGTACCATTAAAAGAACCATGAGGTTATTTAAAATAATGTGTAAAGATTTCTAAACAATTATAGACATGAAATGGCCCTTCTAATGCACTTCCATCATAGATTATAATACTTGATTGTTTTATCCTACAGTCATAAAACCCTATATGTGGGCGGTCTCACTTTTTAACTTATGATACTTGGTGTCATGTTTATCCAATTTGCTCCTTTTCATCTCTAACATTTTATTTGTATCATACCTTTTTGGACCTTATGTTCTTTGTGTCTTGACTGTCCTGCGTTTTGCTTATTATTTTATGCATAGTCCAACTCCTCTGGCACGCTCAAGACTTGAGCTCAGCCTAATCTGACACAAGAGATCCCAGAGGGTTCCCCAAGGTGCCTAGGATTCGCGCTGTAGGTTTCAATACCTGGATCAGGGATTGTGCGCAAGCACAGGCTAAGTGCAGTTAGGGCCTAATTTGCAGAAGCGTTTTATAAAGGGGAACAACCCCAGTGGAAAACGCTCTGTGAATTAGGCCCTAAGCCTTTATCTTCTCTTCCGATTCTATGCCCAAACACCCCGGGTGGCTATTTCACAGCAACCACTCACTGGAAGCAGCAATTGCCATTCTTGTGTAAATGGTGTATTCATGTTGTAATTCTGGTTCTTCCCACAAAGCCATGAAGAAAAGCATGGGTTTGCCAGAACAGTTTTATAGATGTAATGGGATGCTTTCTTTTATTGATTTTACGACGAATAAGAATAACAGAAAGCTATTTACATGAGACAATTATACAAGATCAAAACATCTACATAAAAGCAACAACTTAACCTTTATATATGACGAAGATTTTTCTTTTCTTATGTAATGACCTGTGGATGTTAGTGGGTTACTTGCGGCTCTTGAATCCCATTGTCAGCTCGAAGTGACATTTTGGAGTCTGGGAGTCATTTCTAGATTACCCTGTTTTGAGTGCAGTGCCCGCTCAGGCTAGAAACGGTACTGTCCTGTTTCTAGTACAATGCCTGCCAGCGCTCGAAATACAAAAAGTACTGTTTCTCACACACATGGGCAATCCCACTAAGTGTGGAGAAAAAAAAACTATTTATATAATGAGGTCAGCCAGAGCCATGAATAGTAGTTAGGCCACCAGCAGAAAAGAAAAATACCATTCCTTTGGTAGGTGACTGTCCAGCTGAGACCTGGTCAAGCAGGGGAATGTCTTTAGGGGCGCGTGGGAGCTGCCTTTCCCTGGCAAGCCCTCCTGGTTTGCACATCTTGGCTAATCATTACAAACGATCCATTCACAAACAGGTGTGTTGCTGTTATTTCATCTAGGAGTGTGTATAGTTATTATGAATCTCAAATACATTGAACATGGGAAAGGCCACTGCCATTTTTCCAAAACCACTAATTGTATTTGCCGGATAAATAATAAAAATGTACAATACATTTGGATCGACCAGATAAAAACTTGGTTATTTCTACAAAGTGACTAGCTGCAACAATGGTGCCCACGCAACATCAGAATAATGGACATTATTCATTAAGCAATAGACATATCCTAGAGGCTGGCATTCTACACCGGGGGAGGTGGCAGGGGTTGGGGATTGTTTGAGAAACAAATGTTATATTGTGAAGTTATGGAAAAATAATAAAAATACATTAAAAAAGCTTGGTTATTGCACTGCACAAGGTTCCTTTGCTTTCATAGCCGTGAATCCTCGGCATCGTAGTTTGACGGAATTGTACGATCAGACCGAAAAAAAAGGTCCAACCGTACACAAAAAACGAAAAATGCTACCACCAAAGGTCCAAACACCAAAAGTTCGAACCTTTGGTGGTAGCATTGTAGGTTAATATAAAAAAAAAGACTGTGCGGGCTGCAGTGTAGAGTATAGTGACTAGGGGTTGCGGGGGAAGCCCCTGCAGCTCTCGAAAAAAATAAATAAAGGACCCTGCGGCGCAGGTTCCCGATCACGGAAATGAAAGGGAACTGGCGCTTCAGGGACACAGCTTGAAGAGAAGGTAAGTAGGATTTGTTTATGTTGGGGGTGTGGGTGTGTTGAAGGTGTGGGTGGGGTGTGTGTCATGGGTGTGTTGTGGGTGTGAGTGGGGGTGGGGGTAAGTAGGGGTATTGAACGTGTGTTCGCATGGGTAATGTACAAACCTTTTGTGGTTCGTACATTTCATATGCAAACTTTCCGGCCGCGGGAAAATCAGCCGCGGTCAGATCACATAGATCCAGTTTGACAACTGATAGCTTTTTGCTGCTGACATTCCGCAGTTCTCAGGCTCTGCCTTCTAAATCGGTGTTCAAACTACTCAATCCATTCTTCATTATGACAGAAAAAAATGCATTCACGTTGCTATGTTGATTCTGTTGGACATAAGCAGTCATGAGGCGAAATCTTCGTGTGGGTATGTGTCTGACAGTAGGTGAAAAGGAAAGGTGGGCACCACTAGTTCAGTTAGACGAGTTCGAATCTCTGTGTGAAATATGCGTTACTTGTATTTCAGAAAGTAGTTTAAAGGAGCTGTCTGGTAGAAAATATCCAAGGACACCGGGATCTGAATCAACAGTAACAGCAAAAACTGGGTGGTAACCACACAGTGATCCAGATGCTCACATTCTGCTCTCCACGAGGAGTTGTAAGTGGCTGTAAGATTTACACACTTTACGAAATCCTCTGAATAAATTGTTCTGCACAAGGGTTGTATAAAAAATTCAAAAGCGTCTTGCATAAAAGAAAAATTTGATTTGAATTCCGGAACAGTTGAGGCACTCATCAGCCTCATCTATTCGAGCTCATAAGCCAATGCATTTCAGAGAAAAACTCCTTCATCAGGGTTGAGTCCTGGTTGGTGCCAACATAAATAGAACAACACGTGTGCACACATTCTATGTGAATGTAAAGAGACATATTGGTAAAAGAGTCAAATATATCCAGAAAATTGATGCATGCATACCACATTGATTGAGGGTGTTAACATAGGAAAGGAAAGAAGACACACACAATTCCTGTCAATGCGATTAGAATGAAAGTAAGAAAGCTATTGCAGCCGAAAATGTGAAATTACATGGAGCAGGATAAGCGGAAAAAAAGTACCTTAACGTGTTGACCTGTGGGTCAGAATCTGTAGATGCAATGTACATAGTTAATATACATGCGTGCGTAATAGGAAGAAAAATGAAGAAAAATGAATGTACTGAGCGATATTGAGATACCTCGACTCAGCCCTGATGAAGGAGTTTTTCTCCGAAATGCATGGGCTTATGAGCTGAGGCTGAAGAGTGCCTCAGTTGTTCTGTAATTAAAATAAAATTGTTCTTTTATGCAAGACGCTTTGGGATTTTTTATACAACCATTGCGCAAAATAATGTATTCAGAGGATTTCGTAAAGTGTGTAAATCTTACGGCCACTTAATTTAAATTGTTGAGCAACTCCTCATGGAGAGCAGAATGGGAGCGTCTGGATAACTGTGTGGTTCCCACCCAGTTTTTTTTCTGTTACTATATGTCTGACAGTCACATAATGACTGTCCAGCAGCCAATCAACTTGATGCAACATACAACATGCTTTGCCAGTTCAAAATTCAATATAGAATTTGCATGCCCTATTTATTTCTAATTTGTAAGGACATTTGCGACTGCTGAGAAAACTGATGAGGCATACTAACCAGTCCTGTGTCGCCTTGAATCAGGAATGTTGGAAAGAAAATATCCATTTGACAACAATCCCAATGTTACATTTTAAAACGTTGTCCCAGTGTTCTTCCGCAGTGAACTTTTGAATTTAAGGAGGCGTAACAATTGAAGTGACAACCTGTAAAGTACTCCATAGCTGCCAAGTGCTCCTATGTCATGCGGGACACCTAGAAAACCTAGTAGCTTTTCTCGTTGCATGCTGGGACTTAGAGTTTCATTTGTTCCATTATAAGTATAGGCTCACAAGTCCCACCATTCAAAATCAAAAGCTAGGACTAACTTAAGATCTCACACATGATATGGGCACGAAGGTTGATGGGGCCCAATTGCAGCCATGGTTTTAAATTGCATAACCTAGGTGTGGGCCCAACACAAATCTTGGACAAGTCCTGGCTCTGGGAGACAGAAGAGTTGGCTAGTGCAATATAAATGACTTGTGTACAGGCCTGTGTACACGCCCAAGTGCAGGTTTTCATTTACACAGGGGGGCCACTCTATATCCTAATCCTACAGCTCCCTCTAGCGGTGACAACAGGCAAAGCTATGCGAATTGGACCACTATATATCCTAAGGCAACAGCTCCCTCTAATGGAGCATGCTGTGCGCTCAGCCAGCCTCTACTGCGCATGACGGTATCGGACAAACATACATCTAGCCTTTATTTATTGTTAGATTATGTTCAGTTACATGCACATAATAATTATGTACGTTTACACGTAGATGTTTAGCCACCTGTAGACTTCTGAATATTCGGCAAGAGCCGAATCTGTCATGGGGTCTGGTTGTCATGTACCCATAGGCACATACACCCTTAGGCCTCATTTCGGCTTCAGGGTGGGTTTCTGGAATGATGCCTGAAGGAATGAAAAATGAGCCTTTCTTGCACGAGCCTGCCAGCAGCGCAGTAAAATTCAAGGCGATATATATCACTAAATGGAATTAATGCATGTTGCCCTATAAATTGTGCAATAGTTAATACAATAATGGGTGCTGCCAATATGGAAATGCGCCTCAATTACACATGTTCAGAAGTCACTATGATATATTACCTTATTATCCCTAAACAGAATTGATTTAATGGCAAATCAAAATGTTGCCAATGCCCAGCTAGATGCGCCTCATTTAGAACGCTGCTGGCTCAAGCCCAGGCGCCATTTTCAAAAGCCTTGTCAAGTAAAGATAGTGAAATCCATTGCCCCTTTCTCAGGGAATCTGCTCTTCCACCGGATCAAATGTGGAATGGGCAAAAAATGGCATGGGTTGGTATTTCCCGTGAAAGGACACAGGCCAGGTTTTTTTCTGGATATCTTCACTGGAAATGTTGTTTTCACTTACAACTTTGTAATAGAAAAGTGAACAGTATCCAGGAAAGGGAACCTGTTTCCAAACTTTCCTGACCTTCGCCTCGCAAGAAGCGTATCGGGTAACAGTAAAAATATGTGATATTTCAAATACTGCTTTTTATTAAAGTACAGCTTCACTATGAATTGTGTAAATATATGTGCTTTTGCAAATACTGCTTTTTTATTAAAGTACAGCTTCACTATGAATTGTGTAAATATATGTGCTTTTGCAAATACTGCTTTTTTATTAAAGTACAGCTTCACTATGAATTGTGATCGTATAGGGTACTGGCCTGAAAGGCCACAGAGAGTACTGCCTGGGGTAAATATGAGTAGAACCGGTTTTTATGTGAGAACCAAACTCATAATGAGGCTCATAGACTCACTCTACCTCTTCATATAACCCCTCACTGTTCCAAAGATCAAGCACAGTGAAAACAAGCTTCGGCCATCAATAACCTGTGAATTGGAACTATTCACTTATTGTGCGTCAGAGTGAAGAACGATCAATGGCACATCTGTAAAGACAGGCAGAATGCTGGACAACGATAACTGCCCCTATAATGCAATAAGTAAAAGGATACGAAAATGTGAGGACGAGATGCAGTCGAGATGGAAGCCTTCTGAAAAAGATTGACCCTGTAGACCCTAAAGAAATGGCTGGCAATGTTTGAACACACGTGCACCAAACACCTCAACACCACCTTAACAGGCATTAAGCATCATCACACAGTGGCTTACTGAGCCAAAAGTGCAGAAGCAAAAGGAAAGCGAGACTCAATGTGTCATGCACGTTCCACGTACATTCTGGGGAAGATACACACGCCCTGAGAGAGTTAGTATCAGGAAACACATGGATAGAGTCTTTCTAACGACAGATGCAGGACAAGGTAGATGGACTGGTAAGAAAACTGCAAGCCAGAAAATAGGTAGGCCCTTACCTCTGCCGGCCACATGGTTACTCAGGAGCTAGACTTGAAGTAGAAATCCCACAGGTACTCAACTCTCTTCTTGTGCTTTAATGTGTACATCTGTGGAAAGCGAGTTTGGACCCTAGGACCACTGTGACACACAGAGGAATAGTGCCAGGGGCATAAACCGTATAAGGACGGACACCTACAGATGAGCTAGTGGCAACAGGCCTCAGAAACATCGACTTCAAGGCTATCCTGCCATGGATGAGGGCAATCAAGAAACAGAAGATGATAAAGTAAAGCAGCTTTTAGTATACCACCCTGGGCATAAAAGGAAAGGAAGCAGTTGGTCTGGAACCAACGAGGTGCGTGAGGGTTATACAGAGATTGGATATGAAGGCACCAGATGGACTCTTTGTGGTGTATCACACATAGGCCGAAGCATGCAACTTCAGAGGCAGCGTGTCAGACATAGGCCGAAGCATGCAACTTCAGAGGCAGCGCGTCAGACATAGGCCGAAGCATGCAACTTCAGAGGCAGCACGTCAGACATAGGCCGAAGCATGCAACTTCAGAGGCAGCGCGTCAGACATAGGCCGAAGCATGCAACTTCAGAGGCAGTGCATCAGACGTAGGCCGAAGCATGCAACTTCAGAGGCAGCGCGTCAGACATAGGCCGAAGCATGCAACCTCAGAGGCAGTGCATCAGACATAGGCCGAAGCATGCAACTTCAGAGCCAGTGCATCAGACGTAGGCCGAAGCATGCAACTTCAGAGGCAGTGCGTCAGACGTAGGCCGAAGCATGCAACTTCAGAGGCAGTGCATCAGACATAGGCCAAAGCATGCAACTTCAGAGGCAGTGCATCAGACGTAGGCCGAAGCATGCAACTTCAGTTGGGCCTTCACAGTCTCCAGCAGGTGGGAGAGCAGCAGGAGAGAAAAGTGGGACCAGCAAGTTGGTCAGCTGGTCCCTGAAGCTGAGGAGGGAGATGTGTGATGCTTGAATGGGTGCGGGCTCGCAAACTAAATGCTTAATGAAGCTAAAGTAGCAATAAGGGCAAAGCATAGAGGCCTCTGCCATGATGGTACAAGTGCGATGATAAGATTAAGTTCGGAAGGACTAAGACATCCACAGAAACAGACTAAACTAGGGTCTGACTTCAACCTAACCAGGCATTGATCATGTGGGAGGTTAAAACACATGAAAAACAAGAGCAAAAATAATTAAAAACTCAATTAGAAATTGCATCAGGAAACTAGACATAGTATGGTTAATTGTGAAAAGAAGGATAGTGTTATGATACAGTTCAGGAAAGATCGCCTAAGGCACTATACATTATACATCTATATATATAGATAGTATCTATATAAAGGAGAAGGTTTAAGGAATACAGAGGAAAGCATAAGGAGAGAAATAAAGACTCTTGAGGAAGTCACCACAAGGGTAACTGGTACAGTTATGCATCACCCTCATTAGGGAGACCAGAGGCAATGAGGCCGCCCTTACGGCGTGGTGCATCCAGTCCAGATTTGCGGTTCTGGGCATTCAGTCCAGCTTTACTGTATGTGGCATTTTGTCCTCTTGTGAGGGTAGGCTAGAGAAAAAGTATGACTAGCCCATATTAGATGTATGCACTATTTATCCGTTCTTTTCTTTTTAGATATTAGTCATTGGAGACTTCCCGACCAAAGATTCTAGTAGCAACTTACTCCCTGTTACCAGGCCAGTAACAGGGAGAAGGTTTTTCACAAATATCCGCGTTCCATGATCACCTTTGGAACAGTCCACCTGCCATGGTTCTTGGACCTTGAAAGACTCACCCTGATCCTGTGCACAGTCTGGGGGTGAGGTTGACAGGAAGGCTGCAGATGCAATATTTTTCTATACACCCCCCCACCCATAGAGCCCTTTCCATATGTGCATATTGCAGTGACTGAGGGGTGAATTCTGATGCCCCCACAAATGAGTAATAATAAGAAGGGTAGAGGGGTCACTCAGTGGCCCAAGTCTGTGTTGGGAAGGGGACACAATCTTCCTGCACCCCCAAGCGCTTTAGGATAAGGCAAAGGCCGTCAACAGTAATGTAAGAGACGAGGGGGGGCGAGGGTGCCCTCACAGACATCTACACAACCATATTATTGTACATCTTGTAGGTGTAGTATACATGCAGGAATAGCAGCTATCTTACATAGAAGCAGCCATATTGTGGCACAAAGCTTAAATGTGGCGCAGCAGTTAGCACCTAGGCCGCAAACATTAGCAAAGGAATAGGTTGTATCCCAAACACTGATGAGAAAGCCCAGAGCTACACAGATGCATAAAACCCTTCATTGTCCTAAAATGTTACCAACCTTCGCACCCTGAGAAGAAAGTGCCCTGCAAGACAACGAGAGGAGGGCTGAGTGCCTGTGAACAGCGCAATCCAACGAGAAGGAGGACAGGGCCTGCAACCCCCACCAGTCCCAATACTAAATTATAGCACCCACATTCCGTGGCTTTTGGACCCCTGAATTCCAGTGTACCAGATACCCCCAGACCACTGACCATAAACCTGCTGGACACCGATTGATCAAAAGATCAGAAAGCAGTGCCCTCCTGCCTTCATTCCTAGGTCACGTGAGGGTTGAAATTATAGCCCAGAACGAGGGTGGGAGACCTTGGAGAAATGCCGGCCTGTCTGGGAGCGAGTGAAGGGTGTGAGTTTGTGTGTGTCGGCTTTCCCCCTGGTCCCCTGTCGGTTCGTACTAGGTGCACTGTTACATGGAGATAGATGTGTTTTTTTTCTTAGTAATATAATTGGTGTTTGGCCATTGTTTGACGAATGATGATGGCAACATCGCCCACGTGGAGGAAGATGGACGGACCAGCCTGGCATCCCCTATGGAGCAGGTGACCTATGTTTAGGGACTCACCAACCAGCAGTGCAGGTTTTTACTGTATGTGATGATGTCACTGATGATGCTGTGCACCTTCTTCATGTGAATCTCATGCAGATTTTAGTAGAGCGTTTCATGGCAGTTCTTTGTTGGCGCTTTTTTGTTTTGTATGGAAATAAAATATGTATCCTGGCAAGAGGTGTATTGGGCCTTTTTCCCTAGTGGGTTGCATTTTTTCTGGTGCAAGCGTCTAGGGGGCTTTCCTACACCTGACAGGCAGACATCAAATACCAGTGACATCTTCATTAGTTGGAGGGAAACCATCAGTAAAGGAAGATAAACAATACGCTCTGATAATATGGACTACCACCTTGGAAATGCTTTAGGAAAACATACAATTAAAGCATACAAGTAAAAGGTGGGCCCGGGCATGGGGTTTCTCAAGGCTCAGCTTCACAGTGAAAAGAAAATACTCCAGTTGATGGAAGGAAGCAGAAACTTTGGGAAGACATGTCATCTGGTTCTGACCCTACTTATCACCTGCATCCCTTGATAAAATGAAGAGTCAGTGAAACAAATGATTCCATATCAGAAACAGGCCCTATGTTCAATCTGCCCCAAGCAACCTCTAACATCCCAACAGAAGTAGTTGGAAGAGCAAACACCTTCATGAGACAAAGAGCATGGAAAATTAAAGTTAGACACACAAAGATAGAGAAAGTGCGCAATTTAAACAGTAAACTTTAAAGTGTAAGGTCTAAACTGCAATGGATTAATCAACAACGAACCCCAAAAGCATGGTGGTTTTTCATTACTGACACTAAACAAAATGAAACAACATTTTCCTAAATCGAAGGGATAAGGTGCCAGTGTAGCTGTGGAAAACCTAAAATCTGGTAAGGAAAATGCAGGGAAACGAAATGTGGAAATGACATATATTTGCTGCAGTGCACTACGATGAATAATTAAATGCACTGTGCTCAACAGCTGGTCAAGTGTGAAATGTGTGGGGGAGTTTGTGCTTTCTACAGTAATGTAATAATTGCAAGAAGGCAAGCCCAGACAGACAGGGCGACCAGAGTAACAGCCTCTGCATGGCAAATCAGCCTCGGCACAGCAAATCAGCCTCTGCATGGCAAATCAGCCACTAGGAGCTGTGAAAAATAGATGACATCCACCGTAACGGCCATCGAACAATGCGTTTGGACTGATCACCACCTGATATTGCTGACCATCTCTGACCTACCCCAAACTAACACCTCCAAACCTCTGGCACCCTCTGCCATTACACGCTACAAAATAAACATAACATTGACAAATATCCTCCCTCTAATTCAGCCTATCATCAATCACTCCTATCACACCACTAATCCTAATGAACTGGTTGACCTCTACAACAACACCATTAACGCAGCTATAGACGTCATTGCCCCATTGAAACCAAGTAAATCCAAACCTCCTGCCCATCTAAACACCTGGATCACCCCAAGTCTTAAAGCTATGCGTAAAGAAAAAAGGCAAGCAGAAGCCCTCTGGAAAAAGAAAAACCCATCCCCTCTTAACAAACACCTCCTTACCACCCTTGCTAACAACTACAAGAAACAAATCATCCAGGCAAAAAAAGAGTCCTTCAATGACAGAATTGAAAAAGCAAACTCTAACACTAGGGAAATATTCACCATCCTTAGAGAATTAGAATCACCCATCAAACCCATTGAATCCTGCACTAAAGATAAAATGTGGTGCACCAACATCCAAAACGCACTATGCAATAAAATTACTATGCTACAAGATAAAATCTCTTCCAAAAAATCCTCCCTCCACAACATTGCACTCTCTACCCAAGAAGCCATTTTACAGGAACTCTCCAACAACCAAACTAAACCTTATAACCAATTCAACTTTAGAGTTATCTCCATCGCTGAAGCTAAAAACATCATCACTTCTCTTAAACCCTCTCGTTGTCTTGAGGACACCTGTCCAGCCCCTATTATCAAAGATGCTGCGCATGAACTAGCCCCTTTCACATCTTCTTCATCTACTCCTCCTTCAAATCCTGCACAGTACCCACTAACCTCAAAGATGCCTGGATACTCCCTCTCCTAAAAAAAACTAATGTCGACCCTAATATCCCAACCAATTATAGATCTATAACGACAGTTCCTCCTTAAAATCCTAGATAGAACTGCCTATCTACAGATCCAATCTTACCTGGAGATTAATAACCTACTAGGCGCCAGACAATCTGGATTCAGACCGAGACATGGAACTGAGACAGCTTTCCTTGATCTAAAAAATCAACTAGATGAGCGTAAAGACAAAGGAGACACATCTATCCTCCTACTCCTGGATCTATCATCCACTTTCGACCTGGTAGATCATAAAGTACTCTGCAAACACCTTAAATCATCTACCAACTTTTCCTCCAAGGCCACGGCCTGGATAAACTCCTTCCTGGACAAAAGAACTATAAGAGTCTTCTCAGCTACCTCAGCTGCTGACCCAGTGCCTATCACTTGCGGGGTCCCTCAAGTTTCATGCGTCTCCCCTACTTTGTACAATATTTTTACAAAGCCCCTCTTTGATATCTTGGATAAACTGGGAGTCTCATATACCAACTACGTGGACGACACCCGGATCCTCATTCCAATCCAAGGAGACTACGACAAAGACACCATCCTCTTAAACAAAATCTACCCAATCATTCAAACCTGGATCTCCACACACGGTTTATGTCTTAACGACGATAAAACCGAGCTCTTAATTATTGGATCCACTAACAAACTAAATAATCTTCCCCATCTATACAAATCCTTTGATATTGACGGTATCAGAATTAATGTAGCCAAGGAAGTCAAAATGTTAGGTTTTTACCTTGACTCAATGCTCAACCTTAACAAGCAGGTGAATGCCACAGCTTCACCAACAAGCTACACCTGCAAGCTAATTCATGACTGCAACCCATTTCTGTCTACAGATCGAGCGAGCCCTTATTAGCAGAATTAGATTATTGTAACGCACAATATTTAGGCAACAGTAAACGCAACACCCACAAACTCTAGACCTTGCAAAACAACACCCTTAGAACGGCACTAGGCATCCCCAAAGATCAACATATCTTGGACCACAGAAGAACTGTCAACTGGCTGTCCATCAATGACCATATCAAACTTAAAACATCACTCAAAACTGTCTTAACAATAAAGCACCAGCATACCTTACTGAGACATTTACTAGGCACACATCTGAACGTCCCATTAGGAAAGCCCAAGCAAACAGCACCAGAGTCCCTCACTGCAATCTGAAAAGAACAGGAGGTGCCAGCTCTGGAACACTATTCCAGACCCATTTAGAGCCAATCCCTCCTTTCAACTCTTCAAAACGAATGTCAAATCCTGGCTTCAAACCAACGACTGCTGACAACCTCCCTATGAATGACCTACGAATGACCAGTCTCCTAGACATCACTCCTTATGACATCCTCCTATCCTCATTCTTCTCACCATCAACTGTGTAAACTGTGTATATATTCTAATTTTCCTATATGCAACTTGTAAAATATGCCTGCTACTGTAACATAATAAATTATAAGACAATTGTAACATAAGAAATGTTTAAGATAAGTAATGTAAGATACTCATGTAACTCTAACTTGTAACATAAGAAATGTAAGATATCTATGTAACTGTAACCTAAGTTTGACACAAGCGCCCAGTTGCCTAACGGCCCGGTGTGCTCTATAAATAAATAAACAATACAATACAATGACACAAACAATCCGGCCAAGTGGTCATGGCCTACTGAAAAGTGCAATGTGGATATAGTTCTCGCCATAGCACTAGACACACATGTGCTGGGCAAAGATGAGGGCATGCCAGCTCTACCGCCAGAATGTAAAAACTGACCAACTTTACTGGAACACCCCCTTTCAGTTCCCCTGCATCCACACAGAGGACATGGCTGCTAGCACTGAGTAGAACCAGAGGTAGGCTATTTACTGCAGCTCGGCCCATGACCCGAATCAAGATACCACCCAGCAGGGTAGCGTCAGATATAAATGACCAGACCTTGTGATTGGAGCCTCGTCATCACTGTGTCTGGAAATAGTTTCTACACAAGTCAAGGTGAACAGCTTGAGGATAGGGCAGAGATGTAAGTTCTGTCTCGGCTATTTGAATTCAGATTACTATGTGTTCAGAAGGTTTTTTTTAGAGTGACCAATTGTTTTACTTCTTTACACCTGCTCTTTGCAGTATGACTTTTTTCTAATCTCAGTCACTGGCTAGGCTTCCATCAGGAGACCTCGCAGTTTATTGCTTGCCAAACTGTTTGGTAAAGCACCTAATTAATCCCCAAACTGCTGGACGGTGACATCTTTTACAGCAAGTGTTCACAGCCCCGAATTGGTAGAAAATCAACTCTGTCTTCACTGACACGGTCAGTGCAAAGATGCAGCAAGAATTACAAGGAACATCCCACAATCCCTGACACGCCCTGTTGATCCAAAAAATGGTAACATACAATTGGGTTTTTCAAATGGCCAAAAAAGTCTCGACTGAAACTCAATTACTGTATATTTATCTCATACATTTATTAATTGTGTATACCTAAAGACGATTGGCTGAATGGTATGATTCGGGGAGCCCAGACGTTACACAAAACACATGCTCCCCAGCCAAGGCGTTTCAGTTATGCACCACCAGGGTTGCCAACATCCAACACTTACCGGCCTTTCGTGCTCAAGGATGGACGACTTTCCTGGTTCATATTCAAAAATACTTCTTGGTTCGGAACGAAATTTGCGTGTGTCCACCTTTCTGTCAGGAGGGTCCCAGTCGTGTCTAAATAAAGAGCAGAAAATGTTGGTGAGCAAAAGGGGGGGCATCGGTTACCTTGCCCGTTGCTTACATTTTGTCTCATCGATTGTGGGGTTGCATCCGTCCAGTATTTCATTACATCCTCGGTTGTCTTGGGAGGATTGCTCAGGGGCCACGTGCTAACTTTGGAAGCAAGACGACACTGAGCAACAGAGGTTCAATCCTCGGGTCAGCGCTGAGAAACCTCTGGGTATTAAGCGCGTTATAAATAACCAATTATATCATAATAATTTTGGGCCCAGCTATCTGCGTTCCCATCTGGGTGATGCCGATCACACCCCATTTTTCGCTCTCTAGCAGTAAACAAGGCCATCATTTGGTAAAACAATGAATTGAAAGACTTGAGCCGGTAGCCACAAGCCAAGCATAAAGTAGTACTTGAAGGAAAGACTTAATGTATTCACAACACAGGGCCACAGAATGATGCCAGGCAGCAGTTGAGGCCTCTTTGAGGGCTGTAGGCTGTATTTCTGGAACAACATGCGCAGAACAGGCTGTCTTGCATCCACTTCTCCTCTAATCAGTGTAGGGTTGCCAGGTTACTCTTTGTCAGGTGGGACACCCTATCTCGCTACTGGGCGTTCACTTCTCCGTCCATTGCCTGCTGAGAGTTCTAGAGTTAGGTAATTTCAATTTAACAAAAGCAAAACCAAGGAGTGGAGCAGAGCGTCCCTCATGACATGGAGTCATCTGGCAACCATAACCCAGAGGGACACGTCGGTCCAGTGCATCATGAGTTGCATATGTTTCCTGGGAGTGGACTTGTCTGGATTTATGGATGTAAATTTTGGTTCCATGATGAATGGAAAGAAGTGCCATGGAAGGTTTCTCTGACTTGGAAGATTTGCTTTCAGACACCGTCTAGGACACGATTGAATGTGACGCCTCAACTTATGATCCAGGAAATGTCCAATGTGGACTGGCTGGTCAAAAGTTCTTTTTGTATTGAATATTGCATAGTGCACGCGGTGTACCTGATGAATGTTGATGGTTGAATGGAAAACTGGGCATCATAGACACCGTGATTCTTATGATTGCTGTAATGAAGCTAATGCCTTCAGTATGGGTACCTGGCAAATTAACAGATTACTTTTTTGTACCTTCGTTAGAAGCCTGTTATTCCATATTTCACAATTAATATTTGCATTAGTGTCACATTAGGTTAAGGTAACGCCAATTAACTCAATAGACAATTTATAAAAGTAGCATCAACATTTCTGGGCAACTCTAGCATACATTATTCACATTCACAACACAACACAAGACCATGTGGCTGAAGATACAATGAAAGTACATTATTGTGCAGTGACCTACAAGCATCATCAAGGCTAACCTGGGGGTCAGAGGCATTTATTAAGCCCTGCAGTGGAAAAAGCAAGGCATAAACCAGGGCTTAAAGTGGTTTTTGCCTTATGCTTCTAGAGGTTCTTTACCTTTTGAAGGTAAGTTCAAGGAGCGAAAATAACATTTGCATTGAGCATTCCTGCCCTGTCTGCAATGAGCACATGGCTAAATGTATTCTTATGCTGGCGTTGAATGGATCCTTATGGAATAAAGCCGACAGATTTCATAGGAGTTCAGTTTGTAAAGAATAATTTGCCGGTCGCATTTCTATTTTTCTATTCATTGAGAATTAAAGTAAAGAGTAAAGGCAATTTCTCCTGTTTACTTTTATGCTTTACTTTTGACCTCCTTCATGCAAAAGGTGCCAATTGCATGCAGCAGACCCAAAAACATGTAACTGGTCAAGTATAAATTAAGTCGAGTGTGAAAGATAATTAGAATTGTGCGCTATTCACCACCAGTTGAGTGATTGGAATGCATAGAATTGCTTCCGGCTGCAGAGAGTCTTTCTAAAGGTGAACCCTCCACTCAATGGTTCACAGTACATATGCGCAACTTGAAAACTATTAGAAGACTGTCACTGCGCACAGAAAAAAATGTATATATATATGTTCAACCAAATAATAGGAAATGTTCAGAAAATAGCAATCATGATCCGATGCTGTAAGTGATTGAAACCACACATCAAAATGTGAAAAATGTCTTCATTGTATTGTAAGGTAATAGCCGACACGTGTTTCGACCCCGACGGTCGTTTTCAAGGCTATTTGTTACCCATAGTACAGTACATTATTGAAAAACAAAAAGAATATACATCAAAATCCACCCATGATGGAACATGATATAAAAATGAAAAATGAAATAAGGTTGTAGCATACCACACCAGTTGGTAGAAGGTTTGGGATGAGCAAACGTATATGAAAGAAAATAGGAGAGAAAAGACAATACATTCATATTCGCTATCATGGATACTTTGCTTAGAAATATAACATTCGTTATATGTATATATAATCCAAAGAAATATATTTATGTTAGTGTGTCCATACATAAAGAGCACGTAGTGGGACATGAGACCTGCGCCCACGATCACCCGTCTGGAGTCCATACAAGTCTAGCCCATGTAAAGGACTTTGTGTAAAGTGAAGTCCAAAATTACAAAGTACAATGCACCTCTGCCACAGTGACATAAATTATGTAATGAGAATCTAATGTGCAATAAAAGGAGGCAATTCCTTACCCTCTGGATGCACAATTTGTTATTCGAACCTGCAATTGGTATTGTGTAATTGTAAAGTCCGTATTGCCAATTATAAAAGACATATAAACGGTATGTTATGAACTCATACATAATGTTGCCTACCTTAGATAGGATGTTTTCGAATTACCTTGAGTCAAGATATCGCCTGGTCAATTAGCACAAAGTCAATGGGTTAAATCCCTGCGTCACTGAAAGCAATATATACGTATAATTTGTATGCCTGATGTTGAATTTGGGGTGTACAGCTCCTGTAGAGTTGAAATTTACCTTTCATGGGTAAGAGAATCCCCGCAATCAATAAGCTCGCTCCCCGGAGCCAGGACGCCGTTGTACACATAGATACAGCGGACCACTGCGCTCGGGAATGACATGTCACGTAACGACGTCACGCGCACTGATGCGCGTGACGTCACAATGTAAACATGACACGTAATAGTAAAAAGATGTGTTGTAGTGACATCGTAATCATCTAATGTTCTCTATATGTGTGGTTGTCAAAAATACAAAGTTAAATAACATTGTTGTTTGCACATTTAAATATAACAATTGAATGTACCAGATGTAAACTAATGAAATAAGTGTTGACTCAAATTTTTGTGAACATCAAAGCATTCATGAATCAGTGAAATGGATTGCATGTCCCATGGTCTCCAAAGGGGTTAGATTATAAACGCGAGGCACAGGCCCCCACCCCACGCATATGAAAGATAATTCAGTTTTGTCATAAATCGCATAAACATAGTCATTTATAGAAAAACATGCATCTGGTGATCTGAATTCAAACCAGTCTCTGTTGTTCTCAAAAGGCAAATTGTTCTTGCCTCCATTTTACGTAACTTCAATTGTGTATCACCCCCCTCTTTTTTAACTTTCATCAGACCCAGAAACCGTATCTCTTCCGTATTATCCATTTGGTGTGTGTTTTGCCAATGAATAACCAATGGTATTTTAGGTTCAACATTCCTCAAACTCAGTAAGTGCTCACGTATACGTATGCGTAGCTGCCTGATGGTGCTGCCAACATAATATTTACCACATACACATACAATAACATATACAACATAACTTGTTTTGCAGTTGATATGATCTTTTATGGTAATTAAAAATTAAATTAAAAAACACACCAAATGGATAATACGGAGGAGATACGGTTTCTGGGTCTGATGAAAGTTAAAAAAGGAAAGAGAGGGGTGGTACACAATTGAAATTACGTAAAATGGAGGCAAGAACAATTTGCCTTTTGAGAACAATGGAGACTGGTTTGAATTCAGATCACGAGATGCATGTTTTTTTTATAAATGACCATGTTTATGTGATTATGACAAAACTGAATTATCTTTCATATGCGTGGGGTGGGGGCCTGTGCCTCGCGTTTATGATTTAACCCCTTTGGAGACCATGGGACATGCAATTCATTTCACTGATTCATGAACGCTTTGATGTTCACAAAAATTTGAGTCGACACATATTTCATTAGTTTACATCTGGTACATTCAATTGTTATATTTAAATGTCCAAACAACAATGTTATTTAACTTTATATTTTTGACAACCACACATATAGAGAACATTAGATGATTACGATGTCACTACAACACATCTTTTTACTATTACGTGTCATGTTTACATTGTGACGTCACGCGCATCTCTGCGCGTGACTTCGTTACGTGACACATCATTCCCGAGCGCAGTGGTCCGCTGTATCTATTTGCAAAAAAAGCTTATTGATTGCGGGGATTCTCTTACCCATGAAAGGTAAATTTCAACTGTACAGGAGCTATACACCCCAAATTCAACATCAGGCATACTAATTATACATATATATTGCTTTCAGTGACGCAGGGATTTAACCCATTGACTTTGTGCTAATTGACCAGGCGATATCTTGACTCAAGGTCATTCGAAAACATCCTATCTAAGGTAGGCAACATTATATATGAGTTCATAACATACCGTTTATATGTCTTTTATAATTGGCAATGCGGACTTTACAATCACACAATACCAATTACAGGTTCGAATAACAACTTGTGCATCCAGATGGTAAGGAATTGCCTCCTTTTATGCACATTAGATTCTCATTACATAATTTATGTCACGGTGGCAGAGGTGCATTCTACTTTGTAATTTTGGACTTCACTTTATACAAAGTCCTTTACATGGGCTAGACTTGTATGGACGCCAGACGGGTGATTGTGGGCGCTGGTCACATGTCCCACTATGTGCTCTTTATGTATGGAACACTAACATAAATATATTTCTTTGGATTATACATACATATAACGAATGTTATTTTTCTAAGCAAAATATCCACGATAGCGAATCTGAATTCATTGTCTTTTCTCTCCTATTTTCTTTCATATACGTTTGCTCATCCCAAACCTTCTACCAACTGGTGTGGTATGCTACAACCTTATTTCATTTTTCATTTTTATATTATGTTCCATCATGGGTGGATTTTGATGTATATTCTTTATGTTTTTCAATAATGTACTGTACTGTACTATGGGTAACAAATAGCCTTGAAAACGACAGTCGGGGTCGAAACACATGTCGGCTATTACCTTACAATACAATGAAGAAAATGTTCACATTTTGATGTGTGGTTTCAATCACTTACAGCATCGGATCATGATTACTTTTTTCTGAACATTTCATATTATTTGGTTGAACATATATATATACATTTTTTTCTGTGCGCAGTGACAGTCTTCTAATAGTTTTCAAGTTGCATGTAACTGGTCATGTTGGTGGGGCTCTGCAAGGAATTTGAGCTTTCAATAAAATGACCCCCTCGACGTATTGCATGTATCCTTCGAACGCCGGCACCCAAACCAAACACATAGATGAGGACTGTAAGCAAGTGTGTCCTCCTCCTCAGCCCACCCCTGAATGGATGCTTAGAAGAAGCCACCTCTTTTTTTTTATCTAAACATTACAATCATCACATTTACTTTCATTTTCCTCATGATCTCTTGCATCAAAGGTAGAACAGACTATGTTACCAGGCGTTAAGCACCATAAAACAGTGGCATATTGAGCCAAAAGTGAAAGTGAGATTAAATGTGTCATGCACGTTCCACGTACGGTCTTCACCTTCCGAGCCATCATAGGTCCAGATGCTGGGACTTTCACATAACACTAGCTGACTTAGAAATGTTCTGACCCCTAAGATTACAGTACAAAATATGAGGCTAAACATAAGAGCCATCACAAAGATTCCAACCTCTTTGACTTAAGCCTTGAGTGATTTATTTATTTATTTATGTTTTGCATTTGTATAGCACGCTTCACCCGGAGCCATCTAGATGCCGGTTAGAGGAGACCATTCTAGAGTCATGGAGGCTGATGATAAGGACGTCAATCATTTAGGCGAAAGGCCATGTTTTCAGGTGTTTCCTGAATGTTCATTATGATGGTTCAGAAGGAAAGGTGAGAGGCATGGAGTTCCAGAGTTTGGAGGCCGTTACTGGGAAGTTAGAGCAGCCTGCTCTGGATCTCTTGAATCTGGGAACCATGAAGCGGTGGCAGTAGGCTGAGCAAGTAGGTCTTGTTAAAATGGCTATTTCAAGCCTCTGGGAGAGGTAAGCCAGGGCTGTATTGGTATGGCAACGGTGGGTGATGGAGAGAGTATTGAATTTGATGCATTCCCAAATTGGGAGCCAGTGTGATTTTCTTCTGGAATCTGAGAAATGCTCGTGTTTGGGGATGCCAAGGCAGCATGGAGAGCATTGTTCTGGATGATTTGTAATTTGTTGATGTTTCGCTCTGAGGTGCCAGTCAATAAAGCATTGCATTAGTCCAGTTTTGATCCAATGATGGCACGTGCAATGGTTATGCGGTTTTTGACGTAGAGGAAAGGTTTACTGTCAATTATAATATTTGTGGAGTAGGCAGTGGAGGATGCAATGGCATTGACTTGTCTCGTCGTGACAAGGGAAGCATTCAGAATAATTCCCAATACTTTCACAGCCAGTGAGACTGGGATAGTAATAATGTCAATCACAAATGAGCGGTAGGCTGGGTCGGTTTAGGTCTATTTGATCGTAATAAATTGAACTTTTTCTGATTTTACCAAATTTGTTTTGTTTGTTTTTTTGTTTGAAAATGCAGGGGGAGACTCCAGGCCCCTTCCACTTCCCCCACCTTAACCTATTCCGTTTTACCACCCCACATCTATATTTAATTACGATTGAACGAAATTCCAAAAGAATCTGAACCAAAAAATGTGGTTATTTCGGAAAAGGTCAATTGGGCCACAATCAAGTATGCTAATACCGGCGGGGTCTACTTTGTTGAGTACGACTTGGGAACCAACAAGTAGGATTTCACTTTTTTGTCATTCAGATATAGCAGATGGAAGGCTATCCAGGTCTGGATGTTCTCATGGGTGGTGTTGATTGTGGCAGTATCCTGGGAGTGGTTTCCTGTGAGGGGAGGAGGATTTTTGAGTCATCTGCATAGTTTGTATATGTGATTCCTAGGGCGTCCAAGTGGCCGAAGATAGATTTTGTGTAGATATTTTAGAGGGTTGGGGAAGTGCAGGATCCTTGCGGGATACTGAAGTTGGCTGGTAATGGGGGTCTGTGGATTCCCAGGCAAAGAATTGCATGGTTGTGTTGGAGAGAAAGGAGGCAATCCATGTGCTTGATTCAGGAGAGAAGCTGGCTGCACTGGTTAGATGGTGGCACAAGGTTTCATGGTCGACAAGGTCGCAGGCAGTAGACATGTTTAGTAACAGAAGGAGGGCCAATTTATCTGCATCTCTGATGTCGTCTAGTTCTTTTTTAGGTTGAGTAGGACTGATTCCGTTCCATGACCTGGAAGGAAGCCAGACTGGTAGGTATCAAGGATATTATGAAATTCCAAGTAGTCTTGGATCTGGCAGAAAGCTGCTCAATCCACAAAATTTAAGATGAAGGGGACTGTGGTGAAGGGAGAGTAGTTGGTAGGGATGGTGGGGTGAAGCAAATGCTTTTGGGTAGTGGTAAGATCCAGGCTTCCTTGAAGCTGGCGTCACAGAGCAGTTGATAAAAGAGGCATTGAAAAAGGCAGTGATGAAGGGTGAGGGCCTCTGCACAGTCAGTGAATAGATGGGCTGGACAGATGTCGCTTTTGCATGCATCGGGATGGTTTGAGTCTTTTGATGAGGTGGGCCACTTCCATTACTGATAGGGGGTGTAATGTGAAATAGGGGAAGCAGAGCAGTGAGATATGTAATTGGGGGTTGGCTAGGTACTTGTTACGAGTGGTGGCTTGCTTTAGGCAGATTTTCTCCTGTAATTATGTGATTTTACCCTAGAAGGTATCTTGTATCTTACAGCACCAGGTGTAGTTCTTATTGAAATTGGAGGGTGGTGTTGATGGGGAATCGTGTTCATGCAGGATAGTGAAGAGCTTGTGTATGTCTGATTTGGCATGGGAGATTCTGGTGTTGTAAATGGATCTATGTGATCATTGCGACCACATATAATTGCGATGGCTGAAAATACCGACTTTTTAAAAAGATTAATTAAAACCCCTTTACACCACATAGATATGCGGGGGAGACACCCTCCAAGTCCCAATATTACTATAATATCTCATACCCCCCCCCCCACATATATATGTGGTGTAAATGGGGTGTTTAAAAAAAATAAAGGCATTTCGGCCGTCGCAATTGTGAGGGTGACATTTTGGGCCATTTCCTTGTAAATGGTTGCTTTGGCGTTGTGTATGACCAGCTTGTAGCTATGAGTAGTTATGAGAATAATGGTCTGTGCTGGAAGACAATAACATATTGCTGGGATTGGAAGCTGTGCTTAAAGCATCTACCACAGCTAAGCTTTCTTTCAGCTTTAGATGAGGTGTTCTCAACTAGCCTAGAGTAACTATTAGTATTAGAACATTCATGAGGTGTTGATAAAGTTCAGCGATGATTTGAAAGATTGTATGAAAACAATTGTTCCTATTCAGGCAAAAACCTTAACAGCTAAACCTTCAGCTCCTTGGTTCTCTTATGTCTTCAATATAAAAAGGAAATCTATTTGTCGATGTAAACGGAGAAGACAATCTAAATTTGTTGAAACAGGAGCGTCTCGATTATGCAACTATGATCATTGAAGCAAAATGTTTATACTACAATTCGACTATTGTATCTATGGTTAATCAGCCAAAAGCCCTCTTTGCTTTGTTGAAAGCCACGAGGAATCCCCTTCCAATGAAACAAGCTAATGCTTCTTAAGAGAAATGTCAAAAATGTGCTGCATTTTTTTCAGAGAATATCCTAATAAAATGGAAAGAAATCCCTCAACTTGCCATTTCATCTTCACACCTTACCTATAAAGCCAGACGTTACTGGGATTTTTGTCAGCCTCCCAGATGATACTAAACTTAAGATATTAATGACAATCTTCCATCTTTCTTCTACTTTTTAAATTACTTTTGTTAGATTCTGGTTGTTTTCCTGATTCTCTGAAAATTGGCCATGTGCCACCACTATTAAAAAAAAGAATTTGGATTTGGAAGATATGGCCAACCACCTAACCATTTATGCTTTACCATTTCTAAGGAAATGTATTGAGAGATCAGTGTCTTACCAACTGATTGATTGGATAACCAATCAAAAGTTATTAGCTGTGTCTCAATCGGTTTTTCACACTGGGTGCAGTACGGAAACAGCTACTTTACACATTCTCGATGATGTGTCCAAAATTCTGGATAGTGGAGGTTCCTGCCTTTGCATCTTATTAGATTTATATGCAATATTCAACATCAATGATCATAATATCTTGCTTGGTTCTCTAATGTATCAGAAGGGACTTAGAGGACAAGTATTGAAATGGTTTTGGTCATTTGTGTATGGCAGATAGCAGTTGGTGGTAGTGGGACAGAATCGCTCTGAACCGTTTAGGCCTCTGTTTGCGGTCTCTCAGGGTTCAATTATTTAGCTTATGCTATTTAACCTTTTTATGGAGTCGGGCAATTTGATTGTAAATTTGACATTGATATGTGCCAACATGCGATGATACACAATTGTATCTGAGAAAGATATGTCACACATAGGTGAGTGTCTGGTTGAGATTGAAGCATGGATGTCGGAACACTTTTTTTATTGAACCAGGCAAATAATTAATTTCTTTTTTTGTTCCATTCTAATACTCAACCAATCTTTTTAAATTGGTTCCTTCATGTGAAAATTCCAGGCTCTCAATTTGGTTTTTCCCAGCTAGTGAAATTGCTGGGTTTTATGTTAGAACCGCAACTCACCTTGATTCTGCATAGTGAAATTGGCTAACTTCCACCTGTTTACCTTGCGGGCAGTTAAGTCTTTCATTTCATCTTGTCACTTTTATACCTTAGTACAAGCTTTAGTGCTATCCCACATTGATTATGGAAATTCTATCTTGTCTGGCTTCCCACATTCCTCTCTGGTGCCTTTGAGGGCTGCTTTCAACGCTGTGGCGCGATTGGAGATGGGAGCACAGAAATTTGATCAGATGACCCTGATTCTGCTCTCACTGCACTGGCTTCCCCAGGAGGCCAGGGTTGCCTCTAAATTACTATGCACTACTTATAAAGCAATACACTGGCAACCCCCAGTTACCTGGCTGAGAAACTGATGATTTCAGGCGGCTCAAGAGGTCTCAGAAGTCGTGCCTCTCAGCGTTTGAAGTCCAGAGTTTTAAAATGGCATCCACTAAGAAAATATCTTTTTCAGGAGCTGCTGTTACCGCATGGAATGCCCTGCCTAGAGATCTTTGTGTGATTATCGACTACTTGAAGTTCAGAGGAAACCTGAAATCATGGTTGTGGCACTCTGTCTTTTAAAGGGCTCTTTTGACAATTTTGACCATGCGAGGTGATGTTTCATTGTTAGGTTTTATTGTTTTGTATTTGTTGTTTGGTTTTGTAGCTTATATGTGATTATATTAATAATTTGTTTTGTGAAGCATTCTGATGCACTAGTGCCTGGTTCGTGCTATAGAAGAATTTTAAATAAATAAATATTAGTATAGTCTAACATGTAGACATGACAAACAAGAGCCAATCCAAAGATCGTGTTGTAGAGTGGAAGAATTCTGGAGGGGCAGTGTACTGTGCAATAAATATGGTGTGGGATGTATTGACCCACTCCGCTATGCTATAAGGCATCACTCTGATAGTATGGTGCAAGGAACTGCAACAATGGCAGCAAAACTCTTGTGCACACCAAAAACCTACAAAAACCACGTTCTCAAACACACAAAAGATGGATGCCCAACCGGACACCCATGGTGCATGTGTGGTGGAATAGAGTACACACTGCAGAAAATGTGCCAGTGGGCTCCATGACCAGCCAACATAGGGCAGAGAGAGAAGCAGCGCTTTGCAAATGAAACTCCAAAATGTGGCTATAAATGACATTTGCTTTGTGCTAAAAACTCCAAAATGCCTATAACACAACACTTCTCAACATTCAAAATCTTGCTTGGAGCTAAAATTCATGTAATCTAATGAAGCATTGTGAACATACAAAGTCCTAATGTGAAGAGCAAAACATTCATCAGACAAACTGGATTGTCTGTAAAACTGACAGCCCCTGTCAAAATCTGGGTACAGTACCTTGGACTACCTGAATGACAGCTGTCAGATGAGTTACTGATGAAACTTCAAAGTGATCTAAACTAAAAAGTCTGCCGTCTTAGCAAACATAAAAAGGATTGTGGCTAAAAAGAATACAGATCTCAGTTGCTTTTTATCCCACAGAGTTAAAGCTACGAAAGTAATGTATTTATTTTTGATGCAACAAATTTGGTTTCTCCTGGATTTTTAATTAAGAATAAATTAGCTTGGCTGAGTGGCAACCCTTTGGAAGTCGACAAACAGGTTTCTCCCAGGGGGAGGGAAATTCTCTCAGCTGAAACTCACAGGGAGATTATAATTGTGGGTTAACCCAGACTTTTGTCTACAGAAAGAGAATGAACAATAGCAGACCCTTCAGCCCAGAAAACGGGGGTGTGAGAGGGTCGTAAATGGCTCCTGGAAGGAACCTCCCCAAGGAGGGGGATGCTCCTTTACTCCAGGGAGAGAAAAGGCGGCGTACCATTTGCTGTTAAGAATGAACAAAGAACAATTTTTAAAGACTCATAACTTGTGATTCAAAGTGGTGAAAAAATACCAAGGACACATCTGTTGATCTAATTTCTGGCTGCACGTTTTAAGAGGTGGCAGAACTGTGTGACAGGTTCTGGACAGGAATGGCAATATATGTGGTTTTATGTGAAATGTATTTATACTAGAATTATGAAAATGTACACACACATCGCTATGTTAAACACACAAATTTGTGGAAATGTGCATAAAATTGTGTTCACGGTGAAAAGGACGAAATTCTGTAGAAAGTTGAAACAAGATCGCACAGCCGCAGGACTTTGAGGAACAGATGCTCCATAAAATATGGAATCTTTGTGTGTGATTTGTGTAAAGGTGACCAATGTAGAAATGTGTATTTAGTATAAATCCGATTTTGAGACAAGTGGCTAAAGGGAGGTCTCTAAGAACTGTAAAGCAAACCATAAAATGCGACATCATCCGGCCTTGATCCAATCACTCAAATGCAAGGCAGAGATGAGGTGTTGATCCAATCCCAACTCACAGAGGAGCTTAGCTAAGCCGACCCATACACCCATTTTGTGATGTCATTTTAAAGGATAAATAGAGACAGCTGACAACACATAGGGACTCACTGATTCACTCACTTTCCTGATTCCGGCGGAGCACTCTGATCCAGCATTCTACATCCAGCTTTAACATCTTCCCAGATCCAGATGCCAAAACTCTTGTAAGCAGTAGAGAACTGTTGACGTTATGCAAGGCCTAATCCTCAAATGTATTCTTGCAACCCAGTGAAGCGCTGTGGTGTGAGAAGGCCTTTTGAACTAGTATCCTGAAATTCTATGGCTAGCTACCACAAGGCTTGCCTGAGGAACTCGCTATCCAGCTGATTAAAATATCCACAGACAAGGAGGGCAGATTCTGTGCAAATCCGGGGACCGGCATAGCTGATCCATTCCCGTGCCTGATGTGCTGTTCTTCCTAGACCAGATCCAATCAATAACCAGAACTGACGGTCCAATTTAATAACTTATCCCATGAGTATGAATAGGAAGAATAGTGACCCATAGTGTATTTGCATTGTTTTATCCCAATCTCAACCCATCCTATCTTTAAATTCAGATTCATAGTATTGTCAGAACCTTTCGTGCGCTGATTTTCTCTCATTTGTTTTATAAAATCATACATCCTTAGTGTTTTTGAGTAACTAAGGTGAATCCCAGAAAGAAATTGAGTATACACCACGTGAAGGGTTACGCTGGCCACGTAACTGTGGAGATTCATGTGTGGCATCCTCTTTTTCATAGTCATAATATAGTGTAATCAAATTCATCTGTCATTTTCAAAGTGCATTTCTGTCTTTCCATTTCCGCGCCTATTTTGCAAAAACGACTCTCACTAAAACCTCTATAACTCCCTCAGTTCTTATGATAGAAATGAACTTTCAACTCATACTTGTACCTAACATCCTTAGCTATCCATAGAACCCAAAACCGCATTGCGTTATAGTGAATATCGCATAAGGAAAAGTTTGCCGCGATTTTACATTCTGAGAAATTTTACATGTGTGAAATAGCTTTCATTTATTTACCACTTGGACTTTGAGATTTCAAAAGTTTTCTTCTGACTAAATCATAGCTTGTGATTGTGTGCGACTGTTCAAAGCGGCTCCCATAGGAATTGATAATAATTTAAGTATTTTTGACCACATTTGGTGTTTTTGTTCAGTCAATTCCAAAGGCAATTTCAAAGCCATCCTGACAGCTGAAAAGTCAATTCCGTTTTTCTCTTGTGTTTGAAGGGGGAAGGTGGACTGATATTCTGTTTCATTTGTTCTATTCCTGAATGCCTGGTCTCTCCTCCCATCTCTTTACATTGCCTATTGAGGGGTTGAGGGGTGTTGCAGGGGGAACCTCTAACCATAGTGCTATCTGTTCCAAACCAACCCAAAAGTATTCTTTTCTGTGCTGCATTTGTTTTTCTGCTCACTACTTGATTCCAAGTGCAATAAAGATCCTATTCTGTGTTCTGTCACCCCATTGGTGATTGTTGTTACCTATTGAAATATATTGTGATTCAATTTTAAATACATAAATAAATATTAACCTTTGCAACCGAGCCTGATTTCTGGTTCAGTGTGACCGGGGGGTCTCAGGAGAAGCATGTGATATGAGTGGTATATCGTTCAGAATATTGAACCTATAGATAAAAATAAATAAGGGTTTCATTTTCGCACTACATGCTGGGTGGGACTTGGGTGTGTGCCCGATTGAAATCACTTACAATGGCCCTAGCTTTGGCAGCCCATTATAGAAATAATGGGGTGCCTTGAGTTGGCTGAGACTTCAGTTGATGCACATTCCAATTGCTGGGATTGGAACTAGCACGCTTTCTGCCCTCACTGGAGTGTCCTTGCTACAGTGTCTTTGCCTAGCCAATTGGAAATTCTACTCAGAAAGCGTCACCATAACCTGCAAAAAGTAACACACTTTTATTCACAAAAAAGTGAGAGTCTTATCTGACATGGGACACAGAAAAATGAATCCACAAACAAAGCACCCAAAGGTAACACACCACCAACTTATCTGCATTCCACTGCTATAAATTCATTTTTATCATAAATACATTTTTTATTATGCAATGAAACTATGTTCTTTTTTATTTGACCTTTTGCATTTTTCCACTCTTAACGCCTTCAATATTGAAGGAATGCATAGTTCCCCCCAGAAGCGTCCCGTTAATTTTTTCCCATGGAATCACTAGTGTAATCAATGTGAGGGATAACGGCAGAACTGCCCCGTGGCACGCCTTCAGCGGTATGGCAGTGTGACATGTAACCACGTGGCCAGGGCCGGCCTTAGGGCAGGGCAGGCCGGGTGACCGCCCAGGGTGCCATGCCCCCCAGTGCGCCATTAGCCCCCTGCCACCCCAGCTCGGGGGAGTCTTTCAAGGGCTCCCCCGTGCTTGTGTAGTGGGAGAAGGCATGACAGGAACCCTTTTACTATTAAGTGTGCCCGTGGTGGGACGCATTTAATAACAATAGGCACCCTGTTCACATGATTACCTCCTCGCTCCGACGTGGGAGCGAGGCAGTTTGCATTGGAATAGGGCGGTTATGCATTAGCATGAGCGTCCTATTCCAATGATTAGTCCCCTGCAAGGCACCGGAGCAAGGAGTTTGGAAAAAAATGTGGCACATCCTGCCCATGTTGACCAGTGGTGCGGGGAGGGGGGGTACCAATTCACCCAGGGTGCTGCTGCCACTAAATCCGGCCCTGAACGTTGCAATTCATATCACTGATCAGTGAGACGCGAAAGAGAGCAGTGCAAGAAGCTGAGGGGAGGCATGTGTTTAAAGACCTATATCAGAGACCGCCATTTTTAGATACAATAGTGCTTTGCTATTATAAACAAGTATTGCAAATGCTCCACGCTCTCCTCCACAGCCGCGCCTCCTTCCCAATATATAGCCCAGCAAAGAGCCTAGAATTTTAATTTGAGAACAATGATCTGGAACCGGCTGCAGATTGATATTTTAATTATATTTTGCACGTTCTTCCAAATAGAAGGCAGTAGTCTGGGCTGCTACTGTGTAAATTGCAGTCGAACCAAAAAAGAAAATAATGTTCAAGCACTGCATCAACTAGTAAGCATTGATTTTTTCTGTTTCTTTGCTAGGGTCTGTATATCACGCAAAATGCATCTCTCTATTTTTGTGTTGCACGATCTGTTTTGCTATTAAAAACAGCTTTCTATCACAAAGTATATTGCTAGGCAGCTGGTTGCTTTCCGGTCCTGTGGCACTAGGAGAAAGTGCAAGGTGCAGTGCAGCCATTCAGGTGTGGGGGCGCTAGAGAGGCAGGATGTGCTGAGCAGAGCCTGTGTACGTGCAGGCTATGTAAAGGTAAGCAGGCGGGAAACATTGTTACTGCCCTGCTTCAGAGTGGGCAGGGCAATCCAGTATAATTATGTATTTTTTATTCAGTTTCAATCTCCACAGTTTCCAGCCAGAAATGTGGGAGGGACCCATCAGTTTAGTAAAGCACACTGCTGCCTGCTGCCATCTGGCATCCCCGCAGACAGCTTCCTGCCTAAAAGTCTTTTGAATTGAAATCATGCCAGGCAGCTCGCTGATTAATCTGAAGGTGGCAAACAGCTCTGGCACATCTCTGGGAGGCAAGGAACTCTGCTGAAGCGTGTGTAGCAAGCAGCATGCTTGACAACCTAAAAGTGACAAGCAGCAGACTGCTTAGTACCCTGCAAACAGCTTAGTGTCCTGTTGCAAACCTCATGCCATGGGGGAACTGTGGGTTCATGCATGGCATGACTTTATGTGCAGTCGAGGTATGGTTATCTTGGGAAACATAACTGGGTAATTTATGAGGTTTTCATGCTTCAGTGATAATGTTTGGCCATTTTCAATGATCTAAACTAACATAGTAATAGTGTCCGCCCCTTGGACTTTGCATTCGGGGTACAGTGTTTGACCGTGTGCAAGTCAAATGAAAGAAACCCAAAGTCCCAACTGGCCACGGCACGTGCCCATGCCAAACGGACACTGTTAATTTGCATTTTTTATAAAGCGCTCACACAGCCCGTGGGCATCGAGGCGCTGTTACAGGAATTTTTCGTTTTTTTCCCGTCATGTAATTGTTTACTTTTTGTCTTAGTTGCTTATTTATAACGCGCTTAAACACTCAGTGGTTACCAAGCGCGGACCTGGGGATCGAACCTGTGTTGTCGTCTTGCTTCCAAGGCGCGCACGTTGCCGCTAAGCTATCCTCCCTATCCTCTATCCTCACTGTGCCTCAGTCACGTCACAGTGACCCAAAGTACTCACTGGGTTAAGGCGGCAGCCATGCCCAATGGACACATTGCCTGGGTCATAGCCTTCAGCAATGCCCTAGCGCCTCATTGAGACAAAATGTGCCCCTTTCTCACAGCCTGCACCTCTAGTGGACACTGTGGTGGGGGCCCCTCAAGGACGTTCAATCTGCGTACTGGCGTACTGTGACACTTTTTCAGAGGAACGTACCCAGGTCCCCCCATAGAGACCCAGAGTGCCCAATGGGCATGCCTTCTGGCCAGTGTACACTGTATCAGTGACATCTCACAGTACCCAACACAATGTAAATGCCAGGCCATCTGATTAATGGACCTGAATGACATTCAACGATCCAGAGCTGAATTATTTTGTTAGAAAGAGCAGCTTATACCCCAAGCCCTACTAAGGGCTGTGGTATGCCCTAGAATGTTGCCATATGCCCCTTATCCATGTATTTGTGCAAAATCTGTTGACCTCCATTTGAAATGCGCAGACCAAGATGGCGCTCGTTTGAAAAATGTTCAGTCCATCTCGAAACAATCCGAATTTTCAGTTAACCATACAGAATGCCATTTTTGCCTGTCTGCATTTGTACAATATCTTCAACCTCATGTTTTCCTTTTGTTTGGCTAAATGAAAAGATTTTAGACCCAGAACTGAATGTTTTTGCAAAGATTGGTGGGATTTTGTGAAGAGGAGGCAAAATTAGAGGGGCGGGGGTCAATACTTACAGATGTCTTTTAACTTTGTTGCTGTTTGACGAATCTGCATAAATGTTTTCAGAAAGAATATAGACCTTAAATGTTTGTGCAAAGTCTGAATGGATTTTGTCAATTGGGGCTACGTTATATGACTATTTCATGGACATATACTTTGACTCTTTTCAAAATATAAAACATGGACGGGTTTGCAGCAAACTTGTGTAATGACCTGAAAGCATGGTTTTGCAATTGTATCCATGTTTTATTTTTTGAAAAGTGTCATAATGTATGTACAAAAAATAGTGATGTACCTTTGGTGAATGTGGCAGTGGGCAGTGGCCAGATTATCCGGGTCATGGCCTTTGTCCATAATCCGGACAATCTGGCTACTGCCCATGACCACGAGGAACCGGCAAAGGGGTTAAAGTGGGCATGGCCACCATGGACCGGCTATGTGGTAACGTTTTTCAAAAATGGGATAAATGTGAATGGGCAAACAAAATACTGCTTGTGGCGACAGCCTGAAGTGCTGGACAGGAATGCAGCAAACATGCGCAAGGAGCATCAGCAAGGACCTCAGAGCCTGGTTTTGCAAATCTGTCCTGTGTTTTATTTTTTCTAAAGTGTCAAAATGTAAGTACAAATAATTGTGAAATAGCTTTGGTGCCTGGGCAATCGGCCTAGCCGTGAGCAAGGACAAATGTGAACTCTGATTTGCTTAGTGGGGCGTGTGGCATGGCCGAAGCCGTAGGTTTGTTAAAAAAGGAATTATGAATAACTTAAATACAGTGATGTAACATCTTGAAACATTTACACTCATAAAAACCTATGAAATTCACAGAAAAAACGTAAAAGGAATGTTATGGTTAAGTTGCACTAATCAAAACCTATGAAATTCAGTGAAAAAACATTGTTAAAGGGATGTTATGGTTTCAAGTAAAACCAAAAACCCACAGAAATTCACCAGTTATGGTAAGGTAAGCAACCATAACTCGTGCCACCACCATGCACTACTAAGACTAACACGCAGAACATCAAAAATGACATCACAAATGTCATTGATGACATCACTGATGACATGACATATTAAATTCATTTTGATGAAAAGTCCCTACAAAGGGTTGTGTTTATAATGTTGGTAACAAGATGTCAGGAGTGATTGGAAGACCTATCATGAACTGCTTAATATATTAAAGAATGTACTCACCTAAACAAAACATTAGATTGGAGTGTTATTGTTAATACAGGA
Organism: Ambystoma mexicanum; assembly: GCF_040938575.1. Classification (NCBI taxonomy): domain Eukaryota; kingdom Metazoa; phylum Chordata; class Amphibia; order Caudata; family Ambystomatidae; genus Ambystoma; species Ambystoma mexicanum. Next base: position 992,577,473 of record NC_090937.1, read on the forward strand.
ACCTAATCATACATACACATAGGCAATGGTTGCAGCAGGCACCATAGAAGCACAATATTTTTAATCTGCTAATTTTCAATATTAAAATAATGAATGCTACCTTATCAGACTATTGAGTAATGTTATACATGGAATAAATAGCTAACAATTAAAGACTTACTACACACTTGCGTTAATACAAACAATACATATGAAGACCCACAATCCATACAAATCAGAGGCACATACAGGGAAACTAAAGTAAGGAAGAAAGAAAAAGTATCACTAGAAAATGTTAATAACATTAAAGTTCATCTTCATGTACACAAATTAATTAATGTGTTTGAGGCCTGCTTATTGCCCCGTGTATGTGCACTATGGGCTGAGACCAAACCCTAAGGAAAGTACTTTAAGAACATACAACAAGGTTAAAGTCTAGATATACAGCACCTTTTGAATTTTCATATTCTGTCTGTCAGTGAACAAAAACACCTGGCATAGATGTGTCAGTAAACATAAACAAGTGGCCTAGATATGTGATGTCATCAGTAATGTCATCAATGACATTAGCAGATCCGATAGTACAGCGAGTAGAGCGCTCGCTTTGATATCTTTGTAGACCCTGCTGACGCAGGTTTGAATCCTGGCAGGGCCAATCTCAGCCTTTCATCCTTCCGAGGTCGATAAATGAGCACCATACACCGTGGGTAATAATAAGCAGCGCTCAGATACCTGAGGGTTCATATCGCTATATAAGTGCTAAATTATTATTATTATTTGTGATGTCATCTTTGATGTCCTGGGTGTTAGTGTTAGCAGTGCACAGGGGTGGCGCGAGGTATAGTTGCTTAGCTTACAATAACTGGCGAATTTCTGGGGGTTTCGGTTATACTTGTAACCATAACGTCCCTTTAACAATATTTTTTTACTGAATATATATTTGCGTCTATCACACCATGAGATGCTTTTACTCTAGTTTCTAACAGCCATTATGTATTAACCCATAATCGCGGTGGGAGTCACCTTTAAATATGCCTTACTGTGAGAAACCTGAAGGTGTCTCACTGACTAGTCCCCAGGGATCTGTCATCCAGGTGGCCAGGACACAGCCATCGCTATTGGATCCAGTTCTTGGTGGTGGACTAGTTATGGAGGATCACCTGAATGAGGGGCCCTGAGGGAGTGGAGGTGGGACACCGAAGGTTGAGACACGGTATCCCCTTCCTTATGACACCTTTTCCCCATCCCACAATGTAGGATATGTAGACGATCAACCACCTCCCTTTTCCTACACAAACACAAACACTTTCTCACACCACGAAACACAACTGACTAACACCAGAGCAATTTAGCCGACATGTCCCAACATAAGCGTCAGGTGGTGTCAGGCAATTGCCGATAACTACGCCCACCTGACTGCCCTTTCCCTTCCCCAGAGGGATAAAAGGCACAGCACGAGAGCACACTTTAAGCAAGACCGAATGCACGAGAAAGCAGCCATTCGGGGAGGGCAGTTCAAATGGAGGAGAAAGGCAGAGTGATCTGAAAGGACAACCAGGAGGGAATTGCCCCAGTCCTTTTCAATCCAGACCTGCAAAGCCTCTGTGAAAGCAAACGTAAGACCGGGAATCACAGCTGGCGAATGGTGTATCGGATGTCAGCGGTACGTGGAACCATCCCGCACTGATTGCCAGGACGGGGAGATTCGGTTGTCATCATGTTACCGTCGCTTGACAATCAATACAGTGCTTTCAACATAGATAACACCAAAATCACTGTCTCACCAGCAGTCAAAACCTTGGGGGTATACATTGACTCCACTCTCTCCATGACACGCCAAGTTAGCCCCATTTCATCCTCAGCTGCACTTACGACCAAAATTATCAATGCAGTCAAACCATAGCTATCCACTATAAACTGCCTCTCCATAGCCAGAGCTACTATTGGTGCCAAACTGGACTATTGTACCGTCCTGTTTGCTGGCACCTCGGCCAAAAACCTCAACAGACTACAAATCATTCAAAACAACCACTTAGGGCAGCTCTAAGCATTCCAAAAATGGAGAACATCTCCCACGCAAGATATGATGCTCACTGGCTCCTGGTCAAAGAGCGTATACTCATCAAGAACCGTGCCATAACACACAAGTGCTTATCACTCACAGCCCTCCGGACCTCTCCAAAAAAGTATTCTGAGCCATTTCCGCCATACCTAAGCGTTCACACCACTCCAATCAGCTCAACATCCGTACCTTCAAAAGGGCCAAAGAAGGAGGCTCAAGATTCCTGTATCTAGCGCCTAAACATTGGAATGCCCTGCCTACAACCCTAAGGAATGAGACCTCCCACGCATCCTTCCGCAGAACACTCAAAACAAAGCGCACCCCACCTCAACAAACCCACACCGTTATTGATCCTTGGAAAGTGTGAGTTATCTGCGGCTCCCCTGTAACCACGGAACCGTGAGACATTAAAGCTGCACACCAATAAAATGTCAATGTTACCATCTACCTTCCTTTATCATGTACTTCCTGAATCACGTTCAATGTACCCAACAATTTATGTAACTAAGTAATCCTTATTGTAACAGTGCCACGATGCCCCAGAGCCGCCTTGTGCACTTTATAAATGTAATAAGTAAATAACGAAATAAATCTGATAAACTTGACAAGTCTCACTTGGCTAATAAGGAAATTACTGGTTTCTATTAGAACTGTGTTATCTAAGGTAAGGAAGTGGACTGTGTCAACGACTTTTGTTTAGATCTAGTTGAGGAGCTTACTGTGTCACTGCCATGCATTGGTTCTAAAACGATGATACCTAGTCCACAACAGTGCTTAGGATCTATTGCTGTCAATGCAAGCTCACCAGTATCGGCCTTGAATTGACCCAGTCCTTGCCTTTGCCCTATGGGTACTAAACTAAGTGCAGTTGCTGATATCATTTTTTTCTGCAGATCCATGTCCTCTCCTAATTGAGGCCATAACTGAAACTGAAACCGAAACTGAATCACAATTAGTCAATAAGGTTGAATGTGGAACAATGGCCAGAGTGGATGTTCACTCAAAGGGATTGACAACCCCTACCAGGAATATAGTCACTCCCGTAAATACCTCTGTAATGTTCAATATGGAGGCTTTTAGAAAATTCAAGCAATTTGTTACAAGTAGTGAATGAAAGTGAATCTTCTGCCGCTATGTTCAAATTATGTGAATGTTTACTCAATCAACTAATAGCTAAGTGCGATGGTATGGTGGGTACACTTGAACAACATGGTAATCAAATTTCTCAAGTAACGTCACCTCTAAATCAGCTTACTATTATAGTTAAGGACCAAGTTAAAGACCTAGCCAATAATTCAAATAAAATTCACATAGCCACTACACCATGAATAGACCACGCTGAGGAGCATGTGAAGGGAGATCAATATCTGCCTAACATGAACGGTGTATCGTTAGACCAGGATTCTGTATCCTGGTATAAGAGGAAAAATATAAAGGTTGCCAAACAACAAACAAGCAATAATGTATGAAGAACTGCCAATTAAAAAGAAAAGAAATACAATCCCAAATTACTATCAAACGGCAGTTGGTGAAGCATGTGACACCAAGTCAACCTATGCTAAAAAAGGAGTTGTCAAAGGCAACAGGGGGCATACGCACAATTAAAGAGTGTTTGCTTATCACGACTTGTGCGGTAATTGCATTACCAGTGATAGAGGAAAGAATAACAACTATACAGAACAAAGTTCCAAAACAAGGGAAAAGATCCTTAAAAGTCATAATAAAGTGACAAAATTTGCAGAAGACCAAAGTTATATCCTGAAGGAGCTGTTTAGTAAGTAGGCAGTTCCATTGCCTAGTGAGACAAATCCTTTTATGAGTAACGCCTCGATTCAAACAGATCTGGGCAGCATTGGCGTGCAGGCCATGGTTGAGACGAAGGTATCTAACTCAAATGCAAAAGTCAAGGCATTGCATATTCAAAGCCTGTTTTGTGATAGTGGTAGGTTTTTCTCAAATCGCTCACGATTGATAAAGTTGCTCCATTCGATGATCCCTCTCCGATTTATACGAAGTAGTGATATTTGTATTTTGGACATTTGTGAAAGAATTAAGAATGCTACCTTGATTGTATATCTTAGTGCTAATAGTATGCTTGATTATATGATGGATTAAACCGTGTCTCTTAACAGATTGGGCTATGATTGTACAATTATTGAGGTAGATGGCTTATGTAATAACAAATACGACAGCATAAGTGGTAAAAGGAGTCAGCCTTCCATACCTCAAACCCCTAGCCAGGATAGAAATAACAGAACACAAATGGGGAAAGCAATTTATGTTCACAAACAAGCATTGTAGGTTTGGATACAGGGGGTATGCGGAAAGGTGACAAATCCCATTGGGACTGGTTGGCCCACATGGTTGAACAACATGGGAAGCTGCGATCCTAATATAACCCTCCTTCACCTTTCGTGATCATAAGTCGGAATACTGGTGGCCATAAGTACTTGTTTGAGCAGGAAGGCCTCCTGGAGTATCTTGACAACTTCTCCATTGTGGCATTACAAGAGACATGGTTGACCAAACCATTGGTAACCAACGGGTGGCAATGAGTTCCCTACCGGGCTGCCCAAGTGGTTTGGGGTGGACCAAAAGGAGGATTATTGCTAGGAGTAAAGAAACCATTGGGATTGGTGGAACTCCCCTGTGCATGTGACAATATCCTGATTGGTAGACATACATTTCCATGGACATGGCCTAAAACAGGATTGAATGATATTGTTATTGTCAATATATATGATTGTCCCTATAAGAATAGTTACTGCGTAGGACTGAACGAAGTGGATGCACTTAATAACAGCCCAAAAGGATGCAGTCCTATTTTCATTTGTGGAGACTTTAACTCAAGGATCCCGAAAGATAAGCATTACAAGGAACAGGAGCATCTTTCGTCACCAATAGTTGGCTTGACTCTTAAACATTTTTGTAAGTGTAGAATGGATTGGGCCAGTATACTTTATCTAGCCGAATTTACTATGGCCAATGGGGCATACCCATCTGACACTCCATCCCAGTTCACTAGGAATGGGAATAATTCTAGTAGTATAATTGACTATATGTTTATGGCTAATACCACCTGTTTCATCGTAGATATGTGTGTAATCCAGCATGAAGAAAGTGATCATTATCTGTTGGTTGCTTGTCTTGACATTTTTAATCAGTCTAAAAGTATCGTGCATTCGGGAATTTGTGTGTCAATCCTTCTCTCAATTGAGTCTCTTGGAGCGATAATAAAGTGGGGGTAGCATCCACCATGGCTCAGGCTGTCTTTGGTGACTATGTAATAGCAAATAGGCTCACTTCCATGGAGCCCTAAATTGCTCTCACAAAGCAAGCTATTAGTGACTACGAAACCTGCATGGAGAGCATTAGATCTAGTACCTTAATAAGACCTGGCACGCGCTCTCGGAATGGATATGGTCCTAGAAAAATCCATCAATATGCATTCGACAAACTAATTAAGCATAAAAAAGGACCATGCGTAAAGAATTGCACATCATATCACTCTTGTATTGAATTATAGTGAACATGCGCATCAGGCAAAAACTACAAAATCTAACTATGGAAAATGGCTCAGAAGGCATACATATCAAATTGAATGCAATCGATGGAATGCACTGGTATATTCATCTCTAATAATTCTGTCAAGTTTTGGAAGATCATAAATGGTAGTAAACATCTCGATAGAGCTATTACTGGTGTGGCAGAACAGTCTTGGGGTTTTGCATATGGAACAATTGTTCATGGGGGAAGTGGTAACCTTTAGAGCAGCCATGATAACTTCTGAGTGGCTATTTAGAAAACGTGTTAATGATATCCATAGGCTAATCATGGCTTGCAAATCGTCTAGGGCTCCGGGGCCTAATGGGATGTGTAGCACATTGAATAAATTGGATACAGAGCTTTGGGCAACCACATTGCATTGGCTGTTCCACTGAATTAGAGTGAGACAAATTATCCAAACTTCCTGGCATACTAGTACATTGGTACCAGTAAAAAAAAAGGGTAACCATGCCGACCCTCGCAATTATCGCCTACTGTCGATGTTGGATGCCCCGGCAAAAGCCTTTGCTTATTACTGAATGAGTTTTGAAGAATGGGTAGAGTCAAAAGATCTCATAACATACAACCAAACTGGGTTCCGCAAAGGATTTGGCACTTGGATCAACATTCTGGCTTTAGTTAAGATCATCCAGCAGGCATGGAGGATACATAAGCTATCGATATTTAGTGCCACCTTTGACAGTTTGAATAGAGGTAGATTATAGCAAAAGTTGCTAAATTGGAACATCCCTCCAGGCCTACTGAAGGTGATCATCCTGTTACATGAACACACAAGGGTGAAGGTTCGGTTGGACCAACACGTTAGTTCATCAGGCTGGATACCTACTCAGAAAGGATTAAAGCAGGGATGTATATTGGCACCGACGCTGTTCAATCACTATACATCGGACCTAGGTGAGGCCATTGCTAACAGTTCTTCGATTGCACCAAAACTGGGTGACACTCCAATACACTGGATAGGCTATGCTGATGATTTAGCCTAATTGGATCTGACCTTGAGTGGTTTGCAGTCTTCCTTGAACAAATTGAAAGAGTATACAGATTTGATCCCTTGGTAGTGAACACTGCTAAAACTAAGGTTATGGTATTCACACCTCAATATAAAAAGGAGATAAGAACCAGTTGGCACATCAACAAGGAGGCAATCGATGTGGTCCCTGGGTACAAATATGTGGGTGTATAGTTAGACAATAAACTTTGTGGTAAAACGAACCTTGAACAATTAAAACTAAAAGCCTTGCAGATATCAGACAGTATTAACTCCCTTGCGCATAAGGGTGGGGATATTCTGTCGGCATCTTATTACAGCTGTATCAGGCAAACATTCTATTATCACATATGGAACAGAAATCTTGGAAACGAATAGCCTATTGGAAATTGATAAAAATGGAATCAATGATACTTAAGAGACTATCTAGATTGCCTCTGTGTACACCCATTGATATGGTTTATCTTGAATTTAATGTTGTGCCATTCCAAGTTAAATTCCATTGAATTTGTCTGAACAAATTTTGGAAGATGCCAAAGGCTTCTAAGACCTCTATGTGTGGGCTCTTATATAAAGCCCTATTTACTAAAGCGAGCCGCATGCCTTTGGGTTGTATTGTGAGTATTAAAGCCATTGCGCAGAGATGGTTTGCTCTGGCTTCAGTGAATGTCATGAGTCTATAACTAAACAGCTATCAGAAGGTCATGAAGCCATTACTGAAAGAACACTGTGGAGAACAGCTGTTAATTGAAATAGAAACTAAACGCAACTCTGCTGTGTTTGTCGAGTACATTCTGGAAAGAGTGAATATCACGAAGTTTATTGAGCAGTTTGTTGGTAATAATATGATTTGGGATTACATTAAATTAAAAGTGAATTTGGTAAAGACGCTAGAGGTTGTGGGCGCCTGGTTAAAGAAACCGAGGGACATTAGACGTTGCCGTTTGCGTGGTGAAATGGAATTATCTGCTAAATACCTGACGACTGTATGTTCTGCCCTCTTGAAATTACGGCTGATACCTTTAAGATCAGCTGGTATCGAAGGGAGATTGTCGAGTGAGGCACTGTGGCCCATGTACATGAATGGTAATCGCAAAGGGTGTATTTTTTTCTGCAAATACTATGGAGGAAAATTGTGATTATGCTGGACATGCTGTCATGAGAACTCTGTAAGGTAGTCCCACATCAATACCCTTTTGCGAATTGTGTGGTACTATAAAATGTACAGATTGTTATTTTAGAATGTGTGTAATCTGAGGAAACTTTGTCATATTAATGTTTGATACTGTATTTTAAAGTTTGATACTGTATTTTAACGTTGATATACTATATTTTAGATTTGGATAAAGTGAATTAAAAGTTGACTATGTTGACTGTATAATGCAATAAAAAAGAAAGTAAAAAAAATAAAAAGATCTATATCCTGGTTATTGAGGCATGCACTGACGAGGAGCTCTGATGTTCCCTGTAATGCCCCAGGTGGTCCAATGTGTGAAATACCTTGATCTGAACTCATGCGAACCATGCACCTGTCAGACCACATCTCCCACTGCAGCAAACGCAGCGTTTCCTGATCTGAAGGTCAGCGGTTCCTCATATTGTATTTGGCTGTACTTTCAGTTTGAATCTTTCTTGCGGTAAAGACTTTTCAATAAACAGAAATCATAAAATATTTACTAGGGTCTCTTACGGTTATTCCTGACTCCTGGGGGTAGAAAGTTGACATTTGTGTGCTAACTTCCAGGCTGGGCCTTTATATTTGTCAACATCTCCAACTGAATTTCTTCTGGCGAATTGTTATCTTTTTGTGTAAAAAAAGGATTTTATTCTCTGTGTGCCTTTTAGTTGTATTTGAAGATGGTTGTACTTACCTCCCATCTATAAAAGCTGGTAGCAACATTAGTTATTTTGGAAAATACAACTACAGCTCACCGTTGGCAGCAGCAATATTCCTGCTATATGTGGCCTGGCTCTTCCTTTTCTCACTTCTTCACGTGGCTTTTCTTTGCCTCTCTTACAGTCTCACTGTGATTGGCCGTTTGTTCCGAGTCCAAACAACTTAGGTCTGGAACGCGCTCCCCAAAGACCTTCAATCTAAACAACAGTCAGAAACTCAAAATGCGTCTGTTCTAATAAACTTCACACCACTTTCATTGGTGCTTAGATGCCTTTTTCGGCTGTAGGTGCTTTACAAATAACCACAGATAGATAGATCAGTAATAAGATAGATAGATAGATAGATAGATAGATAGATAGATAGATAGATAGATAGATAGATAGATCAGTAATAAGATAGATAGATAGATAGATAGATAGATAGATAGATAGATAGATAGATAGATAGATAGATAGATAGATAGATAGATAGATAGATAGATAGATAGATAGATACAGATGGCCTGCTCTGGGTGTCCTCCTGTCTAGCCATGCCTTATTTTCCCTCTTGTTTGTGACGCTGGAATCTTTCCCAAGGGAAGGACGATGTCTGCTAGCACTATGGACTACCATAAACAAATATTTGTGTTTCTTTTTTGGAGCTAGTTCAGCTGACGTGATTCCTAAAAGATGACACAGCAGGCCACTATCAGCCAGATCAGGCCCAGACATTCACTTGGCTGGAACCAGAAATGCAAGAGTCTTGCAAACCTGTTGCTCTACCCTGTTCTCCTCCCCTCATGCCACCTGCCTGCAGTGTCAAGCGCCACTCGCATCCCACTATGCACTTCTAATTAGGAGACCTACCTACAGTGTGCATCACCCAATGGCCTTAACGACATTACTTGTATCAGAAATCCATTCTAAGCACAAAGAGAGCATGCAAAAAACAAATCACTGTACGATATTTCAGACACAACTTTATTGGTCTACTTACTTTGCAGTTAAAAAACTTTCTCGGGGTGGTGGTTGAGGCAGCACTGGCACAGGTGGAGGAGGCAAAGGGGAAGAGGCCTTGAAGGTGTCCATGCCATTGTCAGAGACACTTTTGGGTAAGGGCCTGTAGGTCTGTGTCTTTGCAGCTGGATGCGAGTAGGCAGATGGGAATGTGCCGAAATGATCTTGCGTGTTCAAAAAAGGGGAGAAAAAGCAACACATATAATATGTTCCAATGCAGTAAAATACATAGAAACCAGCTTTTGTAATATCATTACCGCGAAACATTTTCCATGATGAAACGTTCGCAAATGCCCTACTAATGACATGAATATGGAAATTAGGAGTGTACTGAAATTCAGCTTCAAGTAAGTATTCGGCTGAATTGCGGCTGAAAAAGAGCTATTCGACTTTGGCTTCTTGCATAATAAAGAGCAGGAGGTATGCACTTATATTATAAAAACATTGGACCATTAGGATGTACAAGTGAAACACCTAAGTGAAATGTACATTCACATGCCAATCGTAGATCTGAAAATTAGCATTATTCCACCCAAATAGGCGCATCTGAGAACATTGGATGGATTAGTTTTCCCTATGTGCTGTTTCTGGTGCCTTTGTCCATGCCTCAAAACACCTCAGCTACCCCACCCAAAAAACACTAAAAGATGGCAGCTATTGAAAAGAAATTATTCAAATCCCTCTTCTGTCAAGACCCTAGGTGGAAAACCTGACTTGAACATTACAAAGGCTTTTAATCAGTAGCACCTGAGTAGCCCTCGGGGTACTAACCAATGTAATCCCTACTTTTGTGTGTCAGTGCCTTGCTGCAGCCAGGAGTCAAAGGATGGGCAGGACCAAAAGGAACATTTGGAAGCATGAGTAGCCACATCCCAGTCACTTCCCTCACAGCGATGGCATATATGCACACTGTACTTTTGGGGTGGTCCGAGTTACTTGGGCCTTGCCCAACAAGCGACAGCTATGAATGCACAAAAATATAAAGCACACTGCTATTGAACATTTGTATTAATTTCATGCCTTAAACAACATTTTCTATAGATAAGAAAAAGTGAAAAGAAATAAAAATGGACATGCATGTTTCAAAGTGTGTTTTTATTTTACAACGTGTGTTGTGTGTGCGCAACTTTATTTATTGAAAAGGCAACTATTTGGCTATTTATTCGGCCCCGGCTGAATACTTTGGTCTGCTATTCGGTAGTCGGACAAATACTAAATCTCCTATTCGGTACACCCCTAATAGAAATATAATCAATACTTTTAAATTGGTCTTCATTCACATGTGACATGACAGCAAAGATCAACAAAGCCATTCTTGGTTTGTTTACCGTAGTTTTCTTAGAGAGACATCAAAATGGAGAAGTAATGAAGGTTGTGAGAGGAAGAAAATAGTAGCTGGAATGAGAGAGGAAGGTCAGAGATCACACGTGTGGATTAAGGGCAGATGCCACAAATGTGGATTAAGATCAGAGACCACAAGTGTGGATTAAGATCAGAGACCACAAATGTGTATTGCCAGAGAACAAAAGTGCAGATTAAGGGCACAGGCCAAAAGTGTGGATTAAGGCAGAGACCACAAGTGTGGATTAAGGCAGAGACCACAAGTGTGGATTAAGGAAGAGAACACAAGTGTGGATTAAGGTCAGAGACCAGAAGTGTGGATTACGGTCTGAGAACACAGGTGTGGATTAAGGCAGAGAACACAAGTGTGGATTAAGATCAGAGACCACAAATGTATATTAAAGCCAGAGAACAAAAGTGCAGATTAAGGGCACAGGCCAAAAGTGTGGATTAAGGCAGAGGCCACAAGTGTGGATTAAGGCAGAGACCACAAGTGTGGATTAAGGAAGAGACCACAAGTGTGGATTAAGGAAGAGAACACAAGTGTGGATTAAGGTCAGAGACCAGAAGTGTGGATTAAAGCCAGAGAACAAAAGTGCCTATTAAGGGCAGAGGCCAAAAGTGTGGATTAAGGGCAGAGAACACAAGTGTGGATTAAGGCAGAGACCACAAGTGTGGATTAAGGCACAGACCACAAATGCGGATTAAGGAAGAGAACACAAGTGTGGATTAAGGTCAGAGACTAGAAGTGTGGATTACAGTCATAGAACACAGGTGTAGATTAAGGCAGAGAACACAATTGTGGATTAAGATCAGAGACCACAAATGTGTATTAAGGCAGAGACCACAGTGTGGATTAAGTCAGAGACCAGAAGTGTGGATTACGGTCAGAGAACACAAGTGTGTATCAGGGCCAGAAGCCACAAGTGTGAATCAGGGAAGCCACAAGTGTGTATCAGGGCCAGAAAACACAAGTCTGGATAAAGGCCAGCTATCATAAATGTTGATTAAGGTGCGAGACCATATATGGATTATGGTCAGAGACAACAAGTGTGGATTGAGGTTAGAGGCCACAAGGCCAGAGACCAAAGACCACAAGGGTGGATTAAAGGCACAGTCCACAAGTGTGGATTTACGGGGGAATTATTTAAGTCCGTTTGAGTAAAAGTAAAGTGTAAATCCAAGGCGTAAATCATTCACTCCTCACTTTTAAACTCCAGGAAGGTTTGTAGACATTTGAAGAAGGAGTAGGTGCAGGAAACGGATTTAGCATTTCTATGATTCATTCCTCTTCTGCCATCAAATGCCTCCAGGTTTTAAACCAGTATGAGATTTTTCTGATGCCGTAAAACTAATGGATTCCCTTGGAATCGGCCTGTTTTAGCACCTGCTAAATGCCAGCGGAATTCACAGGAATACATTATAAATACTGTCCGACATACATTAATGGCAGGTGGCATTTACACTTTTGTTTTACAAAACAGAGTGTTCAAGAAAGGCGTAAAGAGCAGGATGCCTGATTTTACCCTTTGTGTTTGCATTCCATTTTGCAAATCAGTAAAATTGCATAGGGCGGACCCAACAGCACACGCTGTGGCCCCCTGCATGTAATTACCACTTCTTAGAAAATGACCCCCAATGCATGTTGGATGCACCAGCACATTCTGTGGCATGCTGTTACCATAATTATTTGTTTCACTTTTTTTTATTTATAGTGTACTACCGTTTAAAAAAAACGTTGTATACTTATATCATTATTCCATTTCGTTTACTTTTTCAAAAAATGAAAATTAAATTAAATGAAAATGCATCATTGTATGCAATGCATACATACAATTCAATACACAAACGCACAGATCCTCCAAATTCCTATTGTAAGTCGTTAAAAGAGTATATAAAATGACATTAAAAAGCACCATCCTATCAGAAACACTGAAGAAAGAATTATACTAACTTGCCATACATTTTAATATGAGATAAAATTGCAATAGACAACAATACACATCTATATAGGTATAATAATAACATGGATTGCTCACAGGTTAAACCCTTGCCTCTGACACGGGGCAAGCCTGCATTGTGCAAGTTTGAAAGCCTGGCAGGGCCGACTCAACACTTCAGTCTGCCGGGGTTGATCCATTCAGTGCCATTTAGTTGGGTAATCAATCAGTCCATTAACTTCCATACATCCAGAATACACAAAAATCAGTTTCAGCAATTGACAGCATAATTCCAAAATTCATATAAGACAAGCTCAACAACATATCACACAGTCACAGTAAAACGAAGAGCACGTCAATAAAACAGATTTAAAAACATCCTCATAACAACAAAATCCAGAGTTCCTGAGAAAATAAAATCCAAATGCAGGAGTGGGCCTAAGAAGTACCAGCTAGGGCAAAGCTCCGATTCCTTTTCCTCCAGACTCTTTAAAGGGCCCGATTCATGGAATATTTGCTCGGTACAAAGTGATTTTGCACTGCTGAAAAGTGACTTTGCACTGCCGACACAAACCCTGATTCATGGAACCGTGCCAAGTGTATTTTTGCCTTGCAAAGTCCGGGCAAAGTCAGCGCATGGTCATTTTTGCAGTACAAAATGACTTTGCAAAGAAGTCACTACATCTCTCCGAATAGACAGTCTCTACTGACTCTCAGTGATGTATCACTCCCTGCAAAAATACACTTGGCACGGTTCCATGAATCAGGGTTTGTGTCAGCAGTGCAAAGTCACTTTTCAGCAGTGCAAATTCACTTTGTACAGGGCAAATATTAAATATTCCATGAATCGGGCACTTAGAAGCTAGTTTGCCGCAGTATGGACTGCTAATTTATCATTTATCAGTCCTACAGCAAAGGCCCACAACCTGCAAAGTAGATCTTATATTTCTGGTAATAAACAATGGTTTAAATGCAGGGGGAAAATAAATAAGAAATGGATGAGGCATTCTCTCCTCAAGGTACAATGATGACAGAAGGGTAGGTGGCTGCTACTGCACTTATTCCGAACGACAGCCACGGGGGGCAAAACACCAATTCGCAGTTTAGTGAACAATGCTCGCGGGGGCTTCAGTGTCATGCCATCTTCATATGTCTGGAAGCCCATAAAGTTGGGTAATGAGGAAATGGGTGCGATTATTCCACACTGGAAGCCCTCATGCTTCTAAAGGCCAAGGTGGGATTATGTGGTGGCATAACCTCTGCTTCCAGGGCAACACTGACCTGCAGAGGAAAGAAGCCCCTGGTCTCATCCTGGCACCGTCAGCCAGTGCGGCATTTCACAGCAGTGAGAGCCCCGAGTGCCTGGTTCAGGTCTGAAGTAGAACCTCCATGATCCTCGTGTTGCTGGCAGAGCCCAGACAGTTCCTACCACAGCGGTGTTTCTGACGACTCATTAACCTTTGCGGAGGAAGTACGTTGGCGAGAGTCGTTTTTGCAGAGCCGCTGTTCGCTCGTTCCAAGAGCACAGTGTCATTATGGAAACCTAATATCAGATCCTTTCTTGGGACAATTTCAAGGGAAAGCCATGCTCTTCTTCTGTGTCTTTTGTGAGGCATTCTCCTAAATAAGGGTTCTGCAACCTTCGGCTCTCCAGGTGCTTTACCGACATCTCTCATCATCCCTAAACAGCATAGCCAAAGGGGAGGGATCATTGTAACTAAGAAATCTGCTTGCAACAGCGCCTCGATGCCCGTGGGCTGTGGAGCGCTTTACAAATACAATAAATACAATAAATAAATAAATCAAATAAATCATGGGAGTCATAGTCCAAAACATCTGGCTGCAAACAGGATGCAGACCTAAGGAGTTCACTTTTCTAGCCAGCGCTCTTTTTTTAGACCTGTGATGCTTGGCTTTCTCAATGTGTTGTGTCTTTTGAGAATGCACTCTTGGACACACATAGAACAGGAATTACCTCGGAGCACACTGTCCAGTTGGTTAGTTTATTATTTAGATGGACTTAAATGTAAACACCTTCCATGGTTTTCCATCACAAGAGTGAAAGACTGGGGCGGAAAATCACAAACCTTTATCTAGGGTTTCAGGGTGACTTATGTCTGGAAAAAGTAGTAGCTTGCTCATTGGTCAGTTATGCCGTAGGGACAAAATTACAAATTCACAAAACAAGTTATGATTGTAGAGAAGATGTACACCTAGCCTAATCTCACGCACATCTGCACGTCTGCTTAGTATGCAGTCAGAGGCTCAGTGGAGTAACTTTGCTGAAAATGTTGGGAGGGACATGGCTTCTAAATGCCAAATGAGTGGGACAAAATGGTGTGCCACAAAACACCCTCGTCCCCCGCTAAAATGACACCCATGCAGAGGTCCTTAGCGCGGGCATGCAAAAGTAGGCATTGCAAGGGTCTCTGCTTGGGCATGACAGGGAAAAAGGTTAGTGAGCACTCTCAAACTCGTAACTTAACGGGTACTCACAAACATTTCCAAATGCATTCGCCACAGGTATCTGCACAACTAACTTCCACCTGCATGGACACACGTAGCCACTCCCCAGCTCGTACGGTACCCACAATGACATGTGCAGCCCTCCGTCTGTTCCTGGCTAGGTTTACGCTATATAAAAACCCCAAAACAATGTAAAAAACAATAGCCTGGGCGTAATGGTTGCAATCACTGTGGGAAAGGGTCACCAATTTCTGTCAAATGGAATGAATGCACAGGGAGAATTAATTGACAAGAGGAAGAGGTAGTTCAAAAGTTATAATGCTAAACTACTTTTTTCACTTATATAAAGCGTCATATATAATTTGTGCACACTATGCACTCAAAATACTATATTTTGAGTGTAGGTTTCACCTGTTCTTGATATGAGTCTGTGAACACCAGGTACCTTAAGTAGAACGTTATGACCAGACAGAGGCGCAGACAGCACCTTTTGTAACTTATGCTTGAACGAGGACTCTTTGTGACTGCACCCAGTAAGTATTTTGACGTTCAAAAACCTATCCACATAACTCAATGAAGCAGGGTGCAGCTGTGCTCATGTCCTTTGCTTCGGAAGGCAGCGAGCCCAGCACAGGAAATGGACCTGAACAAGACTGAGCAGCCCTCGGGTCGCTCAGTCCCCAGACCCAGGGACTTGCCCTCACAGACCTGCTCTGAAGCCTTGTTATCACTTCAATAATCTGGAGGCTTTGAGAAGACTCTTTAGTGCTGTCAAGTGTTCTGAAGCGTGAGGTTTCAACAAAAAGACAGGAAACTGAACACAGAAACAGCCAAACCCCCAGACAATTGCTGCAGCTGTCTTCTTCTTCTTAATTATCGGGTGCGTGGGCGGACCCACGCAGGCGCTTCCCCATCCTAAAGGATGATGTGCACCAGACCCTCACATAAGCTCACAACTCCTCCCACCGCCCCCTCTGCTTCACAAAATCCAACATCACACTGTTCCTCCTCCTGCCTCTCACCCACAAAATCCAACATCACACTGTTCCTCCTCCTGCCTCTCATCCCGTCACCTCCCAGCAAAGCCTTCCCACTCAGCTCAGGCACATCCAGAACCCTCATCAATTCTCTCTCCTCAACATGTCTCTCACATCTAAGTCTCAGGCAGTGTCACGCTCCCCGCATCCACCAACACCAAACATCCACCTGCCCTTCACCCTGCCACTCATCCATGACCCGTCTCACCACCACAGCCTTCAGCTCATAGCTGTCCAAACTGGTATTTATGTCCAGCAATGTACAGACATTTTTTTCTTATGGTGAGTAGTGTGACCAATCAAAGCTGCAGAGTCCAACTTCCATTATTCACTCAAAAGGGTTTCTTATTGAATCACCATAAGACATGTCTCAAATAAGAAATTGTGGACATTCCTATGTTCCCATAATGCTCTTTGCTTTTATGCAAATCAACAAGATTGGGTTCTATGAAGAGATACTGTGTTGCCTGGCCTAGCCTGGTGCCAAGCCCCTTGGCCCAGCCCGCCTTCTCCACAGGGCCCGTCCCTCTGTGGACGAGGAGGGTTCCCCCAGTAATTTGTTTCCATTTCCAGCATTGAGTGAGCCTCGAAATATTGTTGCACCCAAAGCAGAAAGACAGCCGCTGTGACTCACACACGAGGAAGTTCTAACTGTCCAAGAGTGAGGTACATAGAGGCAATTGTGGTATGCATGCTGAAAACAGCCGTGCAGTTGGCGCGAAAGCAGGAGATTCCACTATGCCCACGTTGCACAGCATCGGCACACACCAGTACTTTCAGTCAGCCGAAAAAGGACTGGATGCTGTCTGTGGTGAGAGTGTGTTTTTGAAATATTTACATTAATATGAAAAGAACACCTCTCACCTCGACATTGAACATTTCCCTTCTAGGCAATATATGAATTTACCAACCTATTTTCCTACATAAACTAACCCTCTGCCTGAACAACACCTCCACCACTCTCCAAAAGGTGAATTAAAGCCAGCTATGAAATATCTCCAAGTCCAACCCACTTTATGAACAGCAACCAGGGAACCGGATGGGACCCGCGTGCCTCAAATTAAGGACAGCATTTATGTTCTAAATACCAGCCCTGGGGCAGCCTGCATTTGACTGTTCATGGGGAAGTAAGGGACAGGTCGAATCATGTGGGGTCAGTGGCCCAATGGACCGCAAGTGACAAAGTACAAAGGTTGTGAGTATTGCCTGTGGCTGAGGGGCCCAGTGCATTCATTCAGTGTAATGTCACTTCATTGTGGCAGGTTCAAATCCCAACCGGTCCACTCCGCCTTTCATCCTTCTGAGGGTGACAAAAATGATTACCTTTGAGTTGGGTAATACACATCTGTTAACTGTCTATAACACCAAGAGAACTTTCTGGTGTGAATGTGACCTCCACAAATACACCTGTTATGTTATTATTATTGCAGAGACTGGTCACAGGCTCATAGAACAGTTGCCACACTTGGAAAAAATCCTGTATTATGTAATTAACCTTGTAAACGTGGTTGTTTACAGTGGGTGGGATACGTATTAGTGCATTTCACGAAACCATTTTCACCTATTGTGAAATCTTCAGAAAAGAAATTCTATGAATTTCCTTGGGTAAGTGGGTACATTTTAAAACATCGATTTGGGGGTGGGATAAGGGGATAGGATAAGGTAGGGGGAAGTGTGCTGGAAGGCGGGGGGACCCCACCGCATAATATAAAAAAAATCTATATGCTAACTGGGAAAGAAGCAAAGCGAGCGAGATAGAGAGAGAGCGAGAGAGAGAAAGAGATAGAGAGGAGAAAAATATAGTCTGATGGATAATGAGAAAATAATGAAACAGTGATGCAGATAAGGGGAGAGAAACTTATATGAAGAAAGAGAGTGTACTGAGAGACCCCCGGCCGGCCCACAGAGCCGGGGTTTGCTCTTCACGAGAGCTGCACCTTGAGATGGATGGGGGTGCTGGTTTTCTTACTCCAACACCAACTAATAAGGACAACTCAATGGTTTGGCAAAGGGGAGTCCATTTAATGACAAGTACAAAAAATGGGGAAACATGAAAATCAACAGTGATGCGATAGCCCATCTCGCTTCAACTCCCTCGAACTTCATACAAAACATAAATTTTATACCGAAAACGTGTCATGATCTGACGTGTAATACCCAAACATTAACTTGCAATTCTATTGGTTGCAAAAAGGTAACTTTAATATAGGTGCTATATCTGTATATGGTAACGGAGTGAGGGGATTGGGTACATACTGTCAGGTGGGCATCTAAGCCCTTCCTTCAAAAATGACTACTGAAGATGTCACTAAAAGTAACACATCTCATTGGTTCTACTAACTATAGGACCCTAGATTATTTGGTCCATTGTGATTGGGTTGGCATCAACCCCATTGCATAAATCTCCACTTGGCTTACTAGCATGCAGAACCATCAAGCAGGCGCAGGGTGTCGCCCAATTCACTCTGCCTTCCTTCAATCAATCATCACTTTATGGGCCATGTGTCAATTAGTTCACTGTGGTCGGCCTCGAAACTGCATCTTCTTGTCTCGGAAAAGTTTTGATATCTCTGTCTGGGTGAGTGCCAACTGTGCTCGGCTGGTCACGTGCTAGCACACCATGGATTTACCTCATTTCTTTCAATTTGTGCATTTAATTTTCGTTTCACCCTGCCACCTGCCTACTCCTTCTTATCTCATTCCTTCAGTGGCAGGATATTCTGTTCTTAGCTTCAATTAGACGTAGCTACTGTTCATAGCTTATATTGATATAACCTTGGCTTCCCCGGCACAAGCTGTCTCTGCTGAGTTTCGATTCAGACTTTTTCCTCGTATTACTAAAATATTTGACTTCTTGCATTTGGCCCATAATAACCTGGGTTAGTTCTGCTTTTCATGCAAAGTGGACTCATACTTGTATAACATGCTTCATTTTGAGGTAGATTATGTACAATGGTGCTTGCCTCTCTATTCTTCTACTTAGCATAGCAAGCCACACTGTTTTCTTTAGCTTTCTTGCGGTTACAAGCATATGTACAGGCGTTAGCTGGTTGAATATCTTCATCCTTCTTTCAGTTTAAGCTCCTTTGTATTCTAACATCGCTTTCTTCTTATAGGTTCACAATATCTTTATTCATGGTGTTCCGTCTCTTCACGTCATCTTTTGGTCATATCTTCTATGGGTGGTTAATCCAGGCCCTCGTGATGTCACCATTCGTCTTCCATTAAGGACTTTTTTTTCTTCCTGTACAGCACTCAAACAATCTTCATTTCGTTTCATTTGATGTAGGGTTTTCTTAATGGGTACCTTACTGCCCATGGTTGTCTGGTTATTGGCACTTCAATAGGTGTCATTCTTCTAATAGGTAATGGGCAGAGCCCCACTGCGACTCTCTGCTGGTTTATCTGCTCATCATACGTCACATATTTCGGTGTGAATGTTCCTGGTATTTCAAAATGGGCGACTGGAGTGCAGGCTATATTTGGGACCTCCTCTACAAGAGAGCAGGAATCAGGGTTCGTCAGACCAGGAGTAACGGGCCAAGAGGAGGATAAGGAAAATCTGTGCCTGAGAGCGTCGCCTTGTTGCAATCTTTCCAGCTCAGCCTGTTTTCTCTATTTGTCTAATACTCTGTGTCTGTCTGCCTGCTGCACTCATCTCTCTCAGAAGCAAGCAGGCAGTATTCAAGTATAAAGGAAGAACACACAGCTCACAGCTGAAGGCCTAGATTTACCTGGATCTGGAATCTGGCAACATTGTTTTGGATCTTGGGAAACAGCCCATGCCTGTGCTAGTATACAAAGGCTTCACTCGTAGTGATGACCTGATCCTAACATGTATAGGCATTCCAACCTCAGAAGAGCACTGATTTGGTTTGTCTTTTTTTTCGTTTTGAATGTATGCACATTAAACATTGATCAACATTGTGTACCTGCAGACAAAGCAAAGAGTGGGTAATGATGAGTGGCTATTGTCCCATATGAAGGGACTGCCCGTATGAGGTGTGACAGCTGGATGATTAGAAATGTTGGGGGTACCTAAAACTGCATGCTGAAGGAAACAATGACTACAAGTAGGTACAATATGCATTTTCTTTCACTGTGTTTCTTTCAGTCTTGATAGTACATCTGCAAAAACCACAGGTGATTTGTTTAGGCTCACAGTGCCATGCATTCTGGTAATTGTAGGTTGGGGACAATACAGCTAAAATCATACTCTTGGTTCGCTCAGCATGTCACCATACCAATTTAACTAGTTTCAGGTTGTTTTATTATGTTGATTTGTGCACATTTTACATCGTCGCTATAGTGAGGGTTATTGTAGCCCAGCATTTTTTGAACACTTTTTACAAATGTATCTTTTTCCTGCCATAGCTCCACCTCTAACCCCATCCTCCTTTGCTCCGGCCACTCCACTACTCTGCTGGAGGTGAGTTCCCAGGGTATATTTATATCATTTGCAGCACCTATGCTACAAGAAGCTCTTAAAGTGCCACCAGCTCCAGTGCCGCAAACAGACAGCTTGGCCTAAGGCACGCAGCGTTAGTCTTCACAGATGCTGTTTGAGGGATAAGGTTCAAATGTTCGAGTGGCTTTGATATCTGTGGTTTCATGTGCAATGCGGACAATTTCTTTTTGATTGAAAATTACCGTATTTAAAAATCCATCATCTATCTGAGAAATGCATTGTTTCTATTTTTAAGTAGTTTTGATGTTGCAGAGGACTTACAGAAATGGTGTGGTTGTGTCCTGAAGGTGTCGTTCTATACAGTGAAGCAGTGTGCGGAGCAACATAAACACTGCATATATTCAATGAAGGGTGCGTGTGCATATTTGTATGTGTGTGTGTGTGTCTTTGTGCGTGTGCGCGTGTGTGTGTGTATGTGCATGAATGATGCAGTTATATGAGCTGTCGGTGTACGTATTTGTGCCCACAGGGACCTGGCAGTGTGTACGTATGTGTGTGTGCTCTGCATGCACGTGTGTGTGTGTATGCTTGTGCTGTGGAGACTGGACAGCTGTGACAAACAAGTCACATAGATAGCATATGCCTCCTTTTAGCAATGGCCTGCATGCCCTTATCTGCAAGTAGGTGCTATTGACTGTAAGAAATGTACAACTGTATCCAGAACTCCTCGAAATCATAGTGCTGACATTGCCGAGACATAATTCAAAAACTCTTTTCGGCCCATTCTCGTTTATAAAAGACTGCCTTTTACATAAGAGAAAATGGGTAGAGAAAGGTTGCATAAGGTCTCTACACTAAAATGGCCTGAATATGACGTGCGTGACATAGTGTTATTTTAGCAATAAATGAATAAACAAACCCAGTCTACCGAAATAGAGGCAGAAATTGCTCTCGCTGACACCCAAGTTTGAAATGGCAGAGCGTGCAATGCAATCTGCCACGCCGAGAGCACCAATAAAAAATAATTCCCACAGTCAGGCAAAAGTCTTGAAATAATCAAGGCCTCATTTGGCCTCCCCATTTTTGCATAATGTCTGCAGATCCTGGACACTTTGACCTTCGTTGCATTCGCTTTGAACACAAACACTGGAAGGTGCAAAAAAAGTATGCATTTGAGCCCTAGGCGACAGCCATATAGGCTACAGACAACTCATCACTTTCTACCATGCTGAAGTGTGTCACCAGTGCAGTAATAAAGCAAAACTGGTAGCGGTTGGGAGGCAGGGTGAAAGTCCCAGGCCCTACGGCGATTTAGGACAAGGCAGTTGTAGAAGGAAGCATTTCAGGAGAGTTAAATCGAAGGTGGCAGGGGGACTCACTTATAGAAGTTAGATTGTAATGGAAACATATCGAATTGTAACCTTAGAACTACATGTGTAGCGAAACCCTATTTTAGAGGGTAGACTCCATTTTGAAATTGAGGCTTAGTGCCATGACTATGCTAGTATGCTTGCAGTTCGTCCAGAGGGTTAGAAGGGTGTGCATGGAATGTACCCAGCAAGGCCAAGAGAGGACCAAACACATCTTCAAAGAGCAATCCCACAAGATGAGGGGTGAGGGCTTTAGGCCCTCGCCAGTCCAGATCCTTATGTTATAGCGACCTGAGACCCCCAGTTTCAGACATAAACATTCGGGTACACTGACCAGCCTAAGACCCTTGGCCATAAAACTGTAAAGTGACCAATCGATTAGGAAGATCAGAGAACAGGGACTGGCTGCCACCACCATCAGTTCATGTGATTTGTGCTGCAGGTGCCAGGGGAAAAGGTAACAAATGTATGCCCTGGGTGGGAAAAAAATGTGGAGGCGCCAAAGTGTCTGGGAAGGGAGCGGGGTACACATAGTTCTGAGAAAGATATCACAACCTCCAAAGTATCCACCTCGCTCATGTCCCTGGTACCAGGTACACTGTAGAACTGTGAAATAATGAGTTGTGTGAGTGTAACTCAATTTCCAATGAATGCTTTTGTACTTCGCTGACGAAAGAAGAAGATCCCCACGTGGCAGAAGATGGAAAGAAGGTGCTGGGACCAATAGCCTGGCATCCCGTATGGAGTAGGCTACATACGGTACCACGGACTGGGTTCTGTGTGTGGTGTTTCAACCCGTTAGTGTGGCGTGTTGTAACACTGTCACGGCAAAGTAGGTGCGCCAAATCCAATACTGATTGGGTGAATGCAACACAGGAAGATCACAGAAAGACAGAGCATTGACTCCTTACACAAATACGCAAAGCTCACCTAGAATAATATGGTGGCCTTAGAGTAGCGTTGCCTCCTTTAAGGAAAACGGGCACATGACGTTTTTCAATGGTGAACGAGACCATTTTATGCCCCAGCCGACCTTGCTGGGTCCTTTATTTCAGGGACTGCTCCACTGATGACATGCTGTGAACAGGGCAGAAGATCTGGCCATGTCCTGTTGCTATATAGTCACCCTTCACCTCGGGCATTGTTAATGTATGTATTTACTGGGGTATTAGAATGGACCACATGTGTGACCATTTCAGAGTGATGGGGAATAGAAGGTTGGGGGGAGAGGAGGAAAGAGGGGTGATGCGGCGGGCTGAGGGGGGGCAGGTTGCAGGTTCGCATGTACCAATAAGTCCCCATCTTTTTCTCCTCATGCATGGTCTTAATTTACATCTGCATGATAAGGCCATGGGTTCGACCTCGCACATCCTGCTTTCACAGATGGGATGAACTTTTAAATGGACAGAAATGAGAGTCGTTCCCCTGCGCCTGATGGGTACAGCCCTGGGGATGAACACACCATGGCAAGGTCATTTCTACCCCGGGAAAGGTTTTTTTCTTGATGTCTCACTGGGACATGCCGTTGAAGGGCCTGTCACAGAGAAACACGCTGCCAACAACTAAGTCATTGCTGGAAGTCAGGCACACATTCATGTCGGAGGCGTGCATGCAAAGAATCTGCACAGCGCATCTTTGCACTACTGTCCAGCCCTTCCTGAAATGTGTTGGCCACTTTTGAAAATTAGGTGACCTGTACATTTCAGCAATGAGCACAAATTGATATTTTATTTCTATCGCACTCATACACAAGTGTTTCAGAGCGCGGCAAGGAAAGGGGAACAGGGGAGAACAAAAACAACGATCTTACTAGGCCCAGTGACATTGAGAACGTGCAAGTGCATGTGGGGGGGGGGGTGCATATGGAAATGTAGAAAGGGCATCCTCTGTGCTTTTGTCATGTGCGCTCATTGTTCAGAATCCGCCGTTATTTGCTTGCCTCACAGAGGGTTCCAGTGTTTCCTGTTGGTTGGTTTATTTTACATTGATATTTATCTCACAAAGGCTTTTGCAGTTCCTGTTTACGCAGGTTCTGCAAAATCTCCTGAGTTACATTTCCAGTTCCTCCTGAAGAAGACGCAATACAGTGTTTTAAGGACAAAATATTCCAGGCTATTCTTCCAAATAAGCAAAGAGCACAACACTTCTTAAAAGAACCCCAAACTGAATACAAACAGACTTCGCTTTTGAGCTTTAAATTTCTATAATGGGGAATGGAAAACTGTTGTTGGTGTTGTGTACACACATGACAATCTACATTTGTAAATGTTGTGCAGCATGTCCAAAGGCATTGGATCATTGAAGAGGTTGGTGCCAGATCTAGGGGGAGCAAGCAGGATTTAAAAAAAATGCAGTATTGTGTGTAACTAATCACGCAAATATTAGACATATGCCGCAAATATACATTGACCAATAGGCCTATCCTTCTAGTGCAAAGCAATGGAGGATATAGGGATAGTTTGGTCTCAGAGCAAACGTATTGGCTGGCCTCAGAAGACTGAAGGGACTAGGCAGGTCTGGCACAATTCGCACCTGTGACCTCAAGTTTCGACATAGCTCACACCAGTGAGCGATGAACTCAATGGAACTCCTGAACACTACAGCTATCGGGACCTTCTTGCAACATTGTAGCCAGAACTCTCTTTTCATTCAAATCATTACATGAGTATCACAAGAAGCCACTTTCCTACTTCATCCAGCCTCCCTAAAGTGCTGCTCTCTTGCAAGTAGAACTAACCACAGATTTAATGTCATGATTGCTGATCACAGGCAAAAGAGTAAATTTAAAAAATTAAAAAAAACATTGCTTTTTTATTATAAATTATGCAATGCACAGTGTGTTGTCCACACTCCAATATTAGTACACTTGCAGCAATTGCATCAAAGCTTAGTTACCTGAAAAATATATGACAAAAATACATATGTCTCCTACCGGTGTTATATGCATAGGTGGTATTGGAGGGATCCGTGTCATCATCTGTAAAAAAATTTAAAAAAAGGTAACCACAAGTTAAATGACAGCATTTGCAGTTAGAGAGACTGGGATCTGTCACAGGCAAAGGACAATGGGATGCAATAGTGTGCAAGGATTAACCTAATGAAAAACAGTGGCCGCCCTTAAGACTATAAGAAGGTATCCTTTGTGGATACGTTACTTTGGCAAGAGAGAGACTTCAGTTTTGACACGAGTCAATGAGCTTTTGCAGTGGGCATGGATAGGCCCAGATTACTAACCGCTAATCCCCTTGGCTCCAATTTCTAAGCTTCCTTCTTCCAGTCGTTACTTATGGCGGTTGTCCACTCCCAAGATATGCACCCTGCAGCCTCAAAACAAAAAACAACAGTTTCCCCTCTTTCCCTCAGAAGGGGACACATCCTTTCACTCACCCAATTAATTATTCTAAAGCAAGTAGTTCTTACATAGACAGTAGTATCATCTACACACAGGACCAGGACGAGGAAGAGTAAGAGTGGGAGTTATGGAGTTTGCGGGTAAGTAATCTGGGCATTGCCTCATGCTCGACCCAGTCCATACATAGGAGGACATAAAAAGCAATGCAGAGTTTAATCCCAATCAAATCACACGTTACTGCAAAGTGGATCAAAAGTAACAGACTTGAAGGAAGTTGTCTGACAAACCAGGGTCACCTTATCATGGGGCAAAAAAGGAACTAGGACAGGCCCAAGAGGCAGCCCGCCAAGAATGCATAAGTGCCACGCACATAGCGGCAGCTAGTCAATCTGCCACCCTTCTGACAGACAGAGCATGTGTGCCCTCCAGTCCTGGGACCCGAGCAATATCATCATTCATTGTCTACTAAATGTAGGAGTGAATAACGTATTCCCCTTGTGGCCACAGCCAAAGGAAACAAGAAGAAAGTCAGTAACTGAGACAAAAATATTCCCACAGCCCTTCCCACATCAAAGAATGGCTACAACCTACAGAACCTGGATCCTACAGACCCATGTTCATGGGTCTTACTATATCCTAAATAACATGAACATCAAACAGAACTTTAAGTAAAAAATCAAAAGCACAGAGCGTTAACAAACCCTCAAGAAACATTCCAATGTACAGAGAAGTACAAAGTTAAGCACCCCATTCACAGAATCTATGGGCAGAAGTAATTGCATGTAAACACCTTTTGAATGAGAGCATCTTCAAGGAGGCTGTGTCTAATGGCTTCAATGGGGGACTCGGTTGACATGGTAACACCATAAGACGTAAATCCCATGTAGGAAATGGGGAACAAATCTTAGGCCTAGCCACCTGAAACCTTATCAACAAGGCTCCCTGAAGTCTCTAATAGCTGCCAACTGGGCACACTGGGAAAATACTCCAAGGTTCTTCACAAAGCCCAAGTTAAGAAAGTCCAGAATCTTTAACGGAAGCAATTCTAATTCCTATACTAAGAAGTCTAGCTAGGACAGGGGACCTCCTAGGATTTCAGGCTACATAGTCGCCGAGAGTGTTTGACTGCCTCTGCCAGTGAAATGGACATACCAAACCCCATCAAGCGCTGTCCTTCAATCTTCAAGCCACCAACCTCAACCTGCCCGGAGACAGGCGGAGGATGTCTGGAAAATTAGGTGGGGAATAAAAACATCCGAGAGTCCCACCTAGGCCCGAAGCCATCTGGAGACTCATTGGGATCCAGGACTTCTGTAGCCACAGCGAGGCAACCAGGATTACAGACAACTCCTCCCTCCTGATATGTAAACAAACCTTCTTCATCAGGGGACAAAGAGGAAAAACCAATCAAAGGCATTTCAGCTAGAGTGTTGACAGGGATCCTTTCCCCAGGGACTGTCGTGCCATACCCTGGGAAAGAGTGGAGGCAAACAAGTAAACCGTGGGAAGGAGGATCTGCATGTACATCTCAGCAAAGATCCATGAAGGCAATGAAACGTCCAATGATGAAGGCAGTAATAATACTCTGTTGAGGACATCTACACTCATGCATATTCTCCATCCCTAGATTGTACGTTTCCTTGTGAGCAACAGAATTTAGAGAGTGAGACTTCATGTCTCCTTGTCTGTGGGCTTGCAATTTCATTGCTGGATTGTCTGTGCTGGTCATATCTGCATGCTCCTGCAGCACTGAAGGAAAAGCGTTAAAGGCCCTGAACAATGCTGGGAATTCCCTCCTGTTTGGAGATCACCAAAATGCTGGTAGCCAGACCCCTGGACGAGAGCTTGTCCCCAACATTGTGCTCCATTACCTAAACTATGCATTTTTGTGACCACCGCTGGGACTAGCCAAGCCACCACTGCACTTGGTCTTGCACGCGGGGGAGAGAGGAACAACAATCAGACAATTGTAATGCAGGGAGTATGGATTCCAGAGATCCAAGAGATGACTCACCAGGGGCTTAAGGTGAAATCGAGATCAGAGGTCTACAAACCAACACCCCGTCATATCAGCCATGGGGCCACAAATAAAAGCGCCACCATGCCACCCTGGACTTGCAACTCTAGGGATTCAGGCACCATCCTCTTAGACTAAATAAATCTAAGGCAGGCTCCAGTAGTTTCACCGCCAGAGAAGTAGCATCAATTCTGCCCCTTTTCGTGTTGAAGGGCCCCTTTACAGTCCAGGCACTGAAATGGGAGCAGGGATAACTTGCTGAGATTCAGTAGCCACACAACCCTGGCCAGGTAACTGTATTTATAGCAGAGCTGTATAGGTTTGTCCAGGGTACAGAACTGGCCCAGATAAGCCGATAAGCCGATCATCCAATGATTCCAAAGTTAAGCCCTGAGCATAAAGAAGAACTGCTAATGGCGAAGTACCTTTGAGAACACTTAAGACACAGACCTGAGGCCAAATCACAAAACTTTAAATTGGGAACAGAACCTCCTTCTCTGCCATCTCAGAAAATACTAAAATCGAGGGTGTGATGGAACGATGGAAAAGTGTTTCCTTCAGATTGATAAATGCTAGAATTTCTCTGATGGAAATCATAGAAATTTTGGATTATAATATCGCTATCCTAAAAAGAACAGTTCACATAAATGTGTTATTTTCATTTGGCGCAAAAGCGCATGAAAGCTTTTGGGACCAGGGAGAGGATGTAGAAAATCCTGCGGTTTCTTTCTGCAAGAGGAACATGAACGATGGCGTTCTGCAGCGGGAGATCCTGAATGCCAAGGTGGAGTCACATGCTTGCAGGGATCCTGTCCTGACCTCCATAGAGTACGACAACCAGCACACAGGTAGTGGTGGTGGCCATGTCCCACACATGCTGGATTTAGTGCTGGTGATTTCCTACAGGAAATCTCTGCAGAAATTTAATTACCATGTTCTCAAAACAGCAGTCAGGATTGCTGGTAGTTTTGAAGGTTAGGTAGATGGCCCTTAACACGACTGGAACCGTCAGCAGATTGTAAGGAACCCCAAGGAGTTGGAAATCGATAAAGTCCCTTTCATCTGTTTGTGTCTTGGGTTAAAGAGATACAGACAAATCTGGCACGTCAGCTGCAACCTTAAAGAGTTGCACCAGCTTTTGGCTGAAAATCCTAGACCCAATAATCAAAGTCACAAAAATCTGGCTTTTGAAGAGGCCTCCTCTTTCCAAGAATGGAGCCAGAAATGATGCTTAGTCGAAAGAACTGAAATGGTTTGGTCCACCATAGCCCTGATGAGATCTGATAAAATGCCTGAAGCCAACATCATTTGCTGCTCTATAATTGGTGGATTACATTATCCTCCCTACTCCACACTTCTCCAATGCTGCCAGGAGTGACAGAAAATATTTCAGTACTGACTGAAAAATTAGAAGCACCGGGATCCCTCTTCAAAGCCATGTCAACTTTCCTAATGATGCTATCAGGGGTGGGGGAGTCCACCCATGGCATGGTTGTGGGATTCCACCTTTAGGGTAACATGAAACTGTACACCAAGCACCCCACCCAATGGACTACCTTTTGAAGCAATGTCTAAAGACAGAAGCCTAACCGTGTTATTTCAATTCTTTCTGTAGAATGTGGCTGGTAGTTTGATGCAGGCTGATGCTAGACGATTTGAAAGTCTTATAGCCTCTATGTGCGTGTTAGTAGCCAAAGAGAAAGGGATGGGCATGAAAAACCAACCCGTTCATTATCTGCAAATGTGTTGCCACCATCACCATAATTTGCCTCTTAAGGTATTTCCCATGAGACTTCCAGTCTTGTCACTTATCAAGCGCAGAGCCCCTTTCTGATATTAGATGTCATAATGAGGATTTGGTTGTACACATAGCACTTATGTTTGCTTTAGGGTAAAGCCAACATGATCACTGTTATTACCTGGCTAGACTGTCCTACATTCAACATTGGGCAGTCTAGCCAGTTAATAACACTTATGCTCGCTTTACTCTTGATGCACAGCATTATGTGTACAACCTGATGTACAGTTACTGTAAACCAAACTGTAAACCAAAAATTATAAGTGTTATTACTTGGCTAGACTGTTCTAGATTAGTGGTGCCAGTTTCCATATGCTTTATTTTTTGTGGTACAGCATTCTTTACTTGGCATCAAGTGTAAAGCAAACATGATAAGTACTATTACATGTCTAAATGTGTCTATGGTATCAGCATGCATTTACTTTCTTAGTGTAGCATGGCATTTGTTAAACTGTACCTAACATGAATGGTAAAGCAAACATAATGAGTGTAATTATGTGGCTAGACTGGCTGACATTGGTGACTCCAGTCTAGCCATATAATATTTGTGTGCCAGGACATTTTTGTACTTTGCATCTAGGATAAAAGAAAACATAAATGTGATTACTTGGTATACTGGCATAATTTGGTACAGACAGCCTGGATATACTTTATTTCTGTGGCATGGCATTTTTCTACTGGCTGGGAGTCCTTTTATGGCAGTACTGGCATATATTGGGGCAGCATGCATGGACATGTATGTACATGTTTTCAATACTGACATATGTTGTGTGCAAAGGCATAATGAAAAAGGTGTTGGAAAAAGGCTCTGTGCACTGTTGGTGACATGCCTTCATTTGGTTTGTTCATGTGCTACCATACAAAATGTATTGCAAAAAGTGTGACTTGTTACAGAAAGTGCATAGAAAACACTATTTGAACCCATTATTTTAAAGATGTTCTCGGGGCAGAACCCCCCTTGTTTGGTTTGGGCTTCCTCGCTACACTCTGCCACTCCCACATAACAGACATATGCATTTACAACCCTCCACTTCAAAAATGGACCAGCTGCCACTGTTTCTGCCACGTGATCCATTTTCAATTCCCATTATGCTCATTACAAAAAAAGCTCGCAATTTGGCTCCCTTCAGATTTTTTCCCTTTTATAGACACAAATTCAATGAGATTCGGTCAAAGAGACCTATGCCTTGACTGCTAAGACGAAACCATCGTCCCTCTTGTGGGATTCCTTTCTCATTCTGTTCGCAGGGAAGAGGGGCAGAGTTATTGTGACTCTTGTTCTCGCGTTCGTTTAAAACGGATCTTGTGGTCCTTTCTAGGAATGGGGTGCTGTTGAAAGCCAGCACAGTCCCGCTTTAGTTAGATGTGCAGAGCAAGGCGTGTGCATTCCAGGATGATATTTAGAGTACAGAAAGGAGGTGGGATTAAGGTAACTCAAACAGCAGCACAGAGAAGCAGTGGAACACTTACCAGCCTTGTGGACCATGTGGATTTGCTTGAACATCGTCTTGTACCAGTCCTTGGGCCGGTCAACTGTCTGGATGGAAAGAAGTGCAAGAAGTAACAGGGTGAGAAGCCCAATTGTGCGAGACCCCAAATCCATTCCCTAAACTGGTCTTGCGGTCCCCCATGAAGGTCACTGAGTCCTGGGCTCCCTTCCCAATCACCTCCACACAGTCTATCCCTCCTGAACTTCATGCACAGGTTAGAGTTGAATGGCCAGTTCAGCCAGCACAGGGCAGACGATGCCGCTGGAAGGTTTGTAAGCAGCGCTGATGAGTACAGGTTAACATCACAGAACTTTTGTTAAGTGTGATTCTGATTGAAAAGAGGTTCCTGGGGACAGGAGGGAAGAAAGCCCGGCCTCATTCACTGGGCATGATCTAGCACAGTCACACGCGACTCACTTGCAGACGGTACTACTGCGCTTTGCCCTATAGTATTATTATTGCCAATCAATCAACTAATCATGTAATCAAGCAATCACTCACCCAGTGCATACATCACGCAAGCAACGGACCAATCACCCAATCCTTCCAGAATAGCGGGGTGCCTCCTGAAAACAGCCCAGAAGATCAGCGTTGCTGTATGCTGTCTTCACAAGTAATCTGTATAAATTGCTCATTTTCGGTTGAACGTCTTTTTTGCAAATTGTATTCATTAACTGGGGGGTGCCTCGCTCGCCCCCTCACTTTCCCTCCCCTTTTTTTCCATTGTGTAACCCGCTCCTCTTTCATTTTAATGTCCCCCCCTTTTTCCCGTGTTCAGCCCTCTTTGCAACGCCTCTTAAATTCCTGTTGCCACCGTTGGTTTTCGCTAAGCAAGTATCGTCATGGGGCGGTGTATTCGTTTTTGTTATGTGGGGTTGGGCGCGGAAATCTCGGTACTCGCTGTGTGACAGTACCTGCATCTTGTAGAGATGTCCCGCGTGTGGCAATGCAGAGAGCGCCCGTACTCTCCCGTGTGAGTACTGACCAAGCAGCACAGACACGACAGTAGCTGCCTGAGTATTGCACCGATCCTGAGCTGGAGTCTTGGCCAAATCTGAGATTGGCTCCGTGGTTACCCTACTACACGAAGGCATCCGCCAACCTGCTGAACGAGTACTCCCGCTCGGGCCACGCCCTCTTTTCATTAATTAAGAATGCTGCCATTTCCACTGCTCTATTTGCTTTGCTGGTTTCTTGTTTGGCCTTTCAGGGTGGAATGCATCAACTATGGTAATCCAGCGAGAGTGAGATACGCCTCAAGTGCAGCCTGAAATAGCCGTGGAGGTGTTGCCATCCGCCTGATGACGTCGCCCTGCACTCAACAATACATCATGGAATGAATGAAGCCCAGCAGTAGCTGAGCAGGCCCTTATTAACAGGATTGGCCCAACACATTCGACAATGTGGGCAACGGCTACACCCAGCAGAGGGCACCATCCCATCTCATCAAGCTTGATTTGTGTTATTAGGCGCTGACACTGACTCCTAATTTGGGTCTGATCTTTGTAGCATTTTTAGGAGGAGAACCCAAGCAACTTTGGTATTGCTTTTGTAAAATGGATTCGGTTTTGACAAACTCATCCTCAAGTGCTTACATATGCAACATCTGGCTCCCTTTTTAATGCTATTTTCTTTCGAGGACAGATCCGCCCATTGCCTCATTGCATGTTACATGTATTAATGTTTATTTATTTGAGATTTGTAGGAGCACACTCAACCCAGGGGCATCTAGGCGCTAGTTACAGGCAGGCAAGTACAAAGGGCAAATGGGAAAGACAGGCAGGGGAACAAGAGGATTGTCCAAGGGGAGCGAAATGAACACGTGGGCTTTATTATCTTGAGTGTGGCATTATGCTTACAGCTGCCTGAGATGGGAGGGGTGAGGAAAGGGATTGTGTTGGGGTTGCACACATGGGTCTCGTAACTGCCATTCAGCCCCATGTTCTGTGTGACACCTTGAGCCAGTCCTGGCTTTTCGCTGTCCATCATGAGACTTGTATTTTTGTTTTTCCTATTAAAGGTAGTGGCTACAAGTGGCAAAAGACAGCGTGGAAAGCAGGGCTTCAACTGGACTGGGGCCCAGCAATTGCCATTAAGCGAGGGCGGCAACCGAACATCCAGATCGTATTTCCCTGCATCAAATAAAAGTCAATGAAAAGATGATCATTGACAATACTGTTCTTCCCCAGTAGATGTCACTCTCATCCATGATTAGTCTCAAATCAACAGTTTCAGACATTTGGAGTCAGCTCATTTGTTTTTTTGTCACTCTGAAAAGAAGATATTATATCGAAAATACTGTGTTTGAGTTTTTATACATATTATTATTTTGAAGTCTTATAATTAGAATGATTTCATGAAATGAAATATACAGGAATTATGGTTGTCTTGCAAACGAGCTGAGGGTTTGGAACTTGTATTTACCTATTTTGATTTGATTTTGTTTCTCTGTATGGATATGCTTATGTTAGTCAATGTTTTGATTCCTGATTATTTATATTAAACAGCACTTTTTAAAATCGATTTTAGTCACTTTCATGGCAGGATCGAAAACCTGATAGCATCTGACAGGCCACTCCTTTAGTTACATAGGCCATGCATCTTTTAAAAGTTCCTTAACTACTTGAGTTGCTGAGACCGTCTATGTGGTGTTTCTCTATGTAACAGCACAATTCAGGGTGGGCCTGGGCCATACATTTGTCTCGGGCACTAATGAAAAAGTGGCCCACAATTGCAAATGGCTATTAATTCCTTTGGTGACACTTTTTGAGTAGTACCAAAGGGGACGTTTTTTTTTAAATAAAATGTGATAGAAATTGTGCATTTTAAAGAATATTTATTCAGCAACACTGGTCAAAACTATTATCCACATAGTGAAGTTACTCATCAAACTGGCCCAAAGAGGCCAAAAAGTGGCCGCTTTGACCAACAAAAGGGCACGCACCAGCATTTTACATTTTTGGTTCAGCCATGGGCCCATTGCCCTATAGGCATGTCCGAGGCAAACAGCACAAATGCCTGTGTTTGTATGCTGTGTCCCATGTCCATAAAATAGCACACTGAAACATGCAGTATATGTGGCTCTGACGGGTACGCCATACTGTGCCCACACTTCAACACATAAAGCAATCAAAGAAGTTGCCTCAAGTTGTACATCTTCGAGGCCAAACACCCTTTCTACACTACTACACTATGATTTTCACTAGCTGCAGGCCAGCACTAATAGGAGATGCTAATGCCAGCTCTGTTAGATGAAGCATGGGCCTGCTCATTTTGCAGGTAGAACCCATGAAGCCTGCGTAATGGTGAGGCAGTAGTGGCTGAAGAACACTGGACCCTTTACCATGCATTTAAAGCGTTTAAAACACACATTACTGGTCAGGCTAAAGTTTGTAAGAGGTACTATTCTTTCTGTGCATCCTTCTTGTGCATTGTTTATTGGATGTCTCTTGTCCGGTATACTTTCTTGTCTATATCTAAAATTTGCTAAAGATGTTTCTGTATTGGCGATGGGCATGCTCACAATGAGACCCAACCCTGCCTCATCTAAAATTCTCCAGAAACAAGAAGCAAAAGAACCCATGCATCCCATTTGAGTGGCTGATGTTGCAGCCATTTTATACTCATATCCAAAAACATGAGCTGTCTGAATGAGTATGTATGGTTCATGGTTACAAACATTTTAATGTTAGAGTGTGTGTTGTGAACAGTGATGTGAGCAGCAAGCCATGTGTTTGTTATGTATTTGGAGATTCACACATACAATCCTTTTATCACAGACTTGTTTATCAAATATAGAGATCTCTGATCACTTTTATATTCCTGAAATGCTCTTGTGATTTAATGAAAAGCAGACAGGAACACTCACTGGTGCTATTTGTCCCATTTCGCACACTCATAGAGGTATTTTGAAAGAGTACGAACGGAGTTCACCAGACTGTCCATCTTAATGATAAAGTCTGTTAGAGAATTATTAATATGGTCACTCTGGTATCGCCCCTTGTGAAATACAAGTCTGGTGGTACAAACAGAATGCCTGCAACACAGGGCCGGTGGCCAGTGGGCCCTCAGACCCCAGCAGGCTAGTTCCGCCGCTGTGTGCCAATACTGACAGTTTGAAACTGCATTAAGGCAAGGCCTTCCCTAAGAGCAGGTGACAGAAGAACGATATGCTTGGACAGAAACAGCTGTGTTTTCACATGAGATGTCTTCTGTAAAGTACATGAATTGCAATGTATTGAAAACAGTTGCATTTGTATAGCAATGATTTCTTGATATTGAGGAGGTGTGGTTTGGGAATGACGTGTCCCAGTCGGGTGGGGCCGCAATCCAGTGTTTCACCCTAGGCACCAAGTTGGCTAGAAACTGCCCTGGGTGGTCACCATAAATCACGGATTTAACATGCTGTGGTGTGATCCATAGGAGTCTTGCATCAACTGCTATGCTGACAGAGGGCAGTGCTTGATAAGGTCCAAGAGAGGAGAGTGACATAAGCACAAAAATGGTATGTTTTATACGCCACTCATCTCCTGGCCTACAGCGTGAGGGAGTGGGAGGGGGGCGGGGCAATGGTAGAAGTGTTGCAAAAAAACTATTGGAACTGGGGTCTTGGCAGGTGAGAGGGTAGGCTGTAGCACAGTGCAACAAGGTATTGCAGCCAGGACATTGCAATAGTCTAAGCGACTAGTAACTAAAGCTCCTATTACAACTTTACACTTGCACAGGGACATGAATGGACAAATCCACTATACAGAATGGTGAATATGGTCGCAGAAAGTAGAGGAATGGTAAACAGAAAAAAATAAATGTAGTGGAACACCGCTCCCACCCGTTCCCGCTCACTTCGATCACTGGGGGGTGGGTGGTCCAGGCGAGTGGTAGATGCGGTTATGCAAGAAGTGCGTTGCCTTAAATGTCGCTGCCCTTATGGTTCCAAAGATGCTTGCCTATCACTCTGGGCAGCCGACAACAACCTGCTAAAGCTTTCTTAGAAGCTCTTCTTTTGGCCGATGGAGGATTTGGTGCCGCTTCTCCTTTCTCATCGCTCGATGGATTCTGCATATTTGACTGGAATAGCAACAAAGGAAGCTCGCTTTGCCGCACCGTCCGCTGGCTTCAGCAGAACTATTCAGTCAAACCAGACGCTCCCCTTCTCCTAATTCGCCCTGATTAGTCCAACATGCCTACAATTACACCCAGGGTTAACTGCGACACTCGCCGCATATGGCCCTGCCAGCTGCCGGGTCACTAATGGCAGCCACGCTTCCCGCGCTGTAATTACACGCTGGCACGTGCTTATTACATGTCAATGCATAATCAGACGCCAGGGGCGTGGCGGGCCAAGGAGGAAGAATCCAACCGCAGCTACGGGGGCTCGCTCCTAGCTTCAGGGGTTTGAACAATATCTCAACATGTCTGCAATCAAACCAGCCGAGCCTCTGTCGTCTGGTGCTCGCCTGAAGCAACCGCGCACCAAACGATCGCTGTGCCCGCTGCTTGCTGTCACATGGGGGGCCTGAGCAATTGCCACTGCAGGTGAGGTGTGTCCTCCTTACAACACCTGGCGCTGCTCTGCGGGTCCACGACATCAATGGCGGGGCTGGGGCCCTGACAATTATTTGTGACGCCAGAGAAAATGGTCAGTTTTGAAAGTAGCACTAGAATCATACATGCCAACATCATCTATTCAATTTAGGAGATGGTGAGCCGGCACTGGTTTTCATTTTGTATTCTGGGGCTTGTAGTTCTTGATGCTGCCCCTGCTATATAATGGGATCGCCGGAACTACAAGGCCCGGATGCAAAGTTTAAATCAGGACTGGACTATCGTCTCCCTAATGGAATGGATAATGTTGGCATGTAAACTACAGTGAGGAAGCGCGCATGGCAGTTAATGAGGATCGTGTGCAGCTGGATAAATATATGTGGCGACCCAGCCTATTGTCAATTAGTTTCACTTGTAAATGATGTTACTTATTAATCAGTGTGTTTAATATGCAGACTACTTCCCCCGGGTAAGACACAGGCGTCCAGACTATCTTAATGTCATCTGGCCACGCGCAATCTCAATGTCACCTGGCCTAGTAGGATCGCTGTCTCTGTCTTCCCTCTGTTCCCACTCCCTTGCCCCGTCGCGCCTTGAAACACTCGTCTATAGGCGCGTTATAAATGCCATATCATATAATATCATAGCATTTGCCTAAGGCAGGGGTATGCAATGCACGAATCCCCTGCTCTCGCTTCATTGCCTATGCTGGCGAGGGCTGATGGGAGCTGAAATACAACACACCTGGAGAATCCCAAGGCTGAGCTTCCGTGCAGCCAGCCCACTCTCTAGTGCCTGTTGCCCCCCTTCCGCTATCCTGCGTGTACGGTAGCTTCATGATGTGTGCCTTGACGTACCCTGACCATTCCTGGTGGTCGTGACACTTGATCACAGTAACCCAATCCCAAGGACAGCCCACTAACCATACAGCGCCCCAGGAAAACAAGTGTACAGTGCCTGCTGAGGCTTTCATTGGGTCACATGAGCCTGGCAAGGGCACTGCAGCGCGGTGGGCAGCTAGAGAGATGTCAGGAAGGAGGCCGGGGCCATCGTTCACATGCACCCCATCATTACATGTAAAATGCTAAAAAACAGCGAAAAATCCACTTGCGCTGCTGGTCTCAAAGCATCATCGGCAAGCATCAGTGAGCGGGCAGTGTGGACAGCTTCTAAACACACTGCAACTGCCTCTGCGCCCCTCTTGTACCAAGAAATGGGTAGCATGGACTACGACTAAGGTTACGAATGGGCTTCATGTGACAGGAGGCACCCTATTCCAGTCCTAGACTTTACTTTTAATTTAGTTGAACTTGAATGCATTTTATTTGATTGAAAGGACTCAAGACTACAACTCCCAGAGCACAATTGATTGCAAAATGGAAGCCCAGTCATTTGGCAGTCTGATTCTCAAGGCATGTAGTCACATTTTAGCACCGAGAGGCTAAAATACAATGGGAATCCAAGTCACAACCTGTGCTTCCGAACAGAGCATGAAGGATCATTTTTGGTTTAAGGCAACAAAGTCCTACTTGAAAAAAGTGAAGCACGAAAAGTTGGGATGTTAATTTGATACAGAATATAACTTTCAGGCAGTACTAATAATAAATACCCTGCTACTGTGTCATCATGAAAACGCCATGCATACATTGAAGAGTTTTCCAACCGTTGATGGTTCATTTAGGAAACTCAGATTCATGAGGGAATCTGTGGGAACAGCAACTGGGTTTGGAATCAATACCACAAAACCAGCGCAAAATCTGTCTGCTTAATCCTAGGGACCATCTCCTCATGGCACTCACATGGGGCGACACCAACTCCACAGCCCTGGGATTCAATTTACCAACCAAATGCACTGTAGGAGTTGATTAGCTGGTTAAAGCCTGTGACTGGTGAAGCGCTACACAGTATTGGAATGGAAAACGCATCTCTCCGTGACAGAGGTTCATCTGGCCACTGTAGCTCGTGAGACCCCTGAATAAGTATCACCCCACACACATTCACATTACCCCAAAACGGTTCCAAGGAGCATCTGCTGGGGCCAAGAGGCATCGCTTCAGGGAAAGGAGCATTTGTTAGAGCCCAGGAACATCTTAGCATCTTTAAGGCGCATCTCTTAGGATCAGGGGGCATCTCATTAAACAAGGGCCTGTCTTTCAAGCAAGAGGAATCTCCTAGCGCCAATGGGAATCTCTTAGGACTAAGGGCCATCACTTACGGCCAAGGGTTCTCGGATGTATACGTATTGACCTTTCCACAATTGATCGCGGGAGAATTGACCTTTTCACAATTGATTGTGAAATGAAGGTCAATTAGGACATATATGTGGGGGGAAACATCCTGCAACCCCCCAATCAATCCAAAAAACCCTGCAACCTCCTACCCAATC
This sequence comes from Ambystoma mexicanum, assembly GCF_040938575.1. Taxonomy (NCBI): domain Eukaryota; kingdom Metazoa; phylum Chordata; class Amphibia; order Caudata; family Ambystomatidae; genus Ambystoma; species Ambystoma mexicanum. Next base: position 992,616,110 of record NC_090937.1, read on the forward strand.
CCATTATATTATTTATTACCCCAAACCCACCCTACACATATATATAAAATTAAAATAAAGGTGAAGATCAATTGCGCAGAAGGTCATTTAGGACCACTATTATTAGGTCAATTAGGACAAAAGGCCAATTGTAAAAGGTCAATTTGGGTAATAATCCTGGGTTCTCTCTTCAGAAAAAGGAGCATGTCTTAGGACCAAGGGGCATCCCTTCAGCAAGAAGTGTCCTATTAGCACCGACGGTGCACCCCTAAGGACCAAGGTACATCTCTTAGCACCACGTGGCAATTCTTAGGATCAAAAGGCATTGCATGTGACCGCGGGCGATCTCTTAGGACAAAGGACCATGTCTTGGGGCCCAGGGATGTCTCTAAGGCCAGAGGGACATTCTTTAGAAGTAAGAGGAATCTTACGCCCAGGTGGCAGCTTAGGGTCACATGGCATCTCTTCCGAGTGCGATAAGACCAGGGGGCCTCTCTTACCGTCCTAACCGCCGTGGGGATCCCGGACTCGTCGATGGGGCCAATGCCGGAATAATGGGGCGCCTTCATGACTGTGACTTTCTTCTCCTCCTCCGACGATCTGCAAATTGGAATTGTGGTGCTGCTGTTGCTAAGAGACTGCGCTTGCAGGGAATAGCCGTCAGTCGATACTGCAAAGAGAAAGGGGCAGAATATAAGTATAACCCCATGTGAAACATTTGCCAGTATTTCTTGTTTGATCGCGCACATTCTCTTTTTATTTGCTATAAATACTTTCGCCGACTGCAGCCTGGGAAGGGAGGTCGGGTTTATCGCCCATTTCGGAGCGCAGTGTAATTAGGCGTACTGCCGCTAGAGGGCACCTTAACCTTTTGAAGACAACCTTTTCAAGAGACACAATAGACTTTCCCTACAGGCAGTATCACAGGAAATTATTGTTTTGTAGCATTTAGGTGTCGGATCAATGGATTAACCCCCGGGAATTAACCAATGCCCTCTGCGGTTAATGCTTCCTGTTTCTGAGCAGCTGTTCTGCGTCTCGGGCAGAAGAAATCCCATGCGCCGCGGAAAATAGTGCACAGAATGCAGGAACGGAAACCATAGAAAATGCACATATATGTAGGGTTTAACCGCGCATGCGTTGTGCTTCACATCTGCAGGGGTATCGACTACATAGATGCACTGAGGCCCTTCTCAAAGCGACTGGGATTCCCCAAGAATGTAGGCGCACACCCATTGCTAAGTGTGCCTAATGGCACTCGCAGTGTGCAGGGTTCCAGCAGAATGCTGTAAGAGGATTCAATCCAGCACTACAGCTAAGTCAATGCCTAGTCTGGGATACTGAATGGAAACCCTTATTGATATATCTTTATGTCCAGTTCATGAGTTCTGGATTACTACCCCTATATAACACCCCTCTCCTGGAACTCCCCTGACCCCACTGAGCCAAGAAGTAGTTCTGTTTTGCAAGTTTAAACGGTTTATTTGAGAATGTAAACAATATATATATATCACACTTTATAATAAATTAATAATTAATATCACACTTCAGAACATGAGCACTTAACAACAATGGGTAATGTTCTACTAATAAACTGATTTGATTACCCAGGAGTAGTATAAAGGATGAGGTAGCACGCTTGGGAATAGGAACCGAAGAATAAGGTGGTAGAGAATGCTTTATTTAGTTTCAGATGGATGCAATGTTGAATGAAAATGCAATACAGAAAATACTCAATATGATTTCAACAAAACAATGTAATCACTTTTCTCTGGCAATCCACTCCCCCCCTTATGCAATGTAAGGAAATGAAGAGGAGAGCACACAGTTCTTAGAAATGCAATCAAATGTAATTGAGTTCACCCCAGCAAGCTTAGACTACAGAAGTTTGAAACACAGGCCCAAAATGCTTTTATATGTGCTGGCAATGAAGTGAGGAATATGCTGAAAATTGTTTTAATTCCCTTTAGGAGGTTCAGGGTGAGTGAAATATACTTGGGATGAGTTCAGGCTCACTTTAGCAAGGATCTAGGAGTAACTAGCAGGTTAAACGAATTTTTGGCAAATGAAAGCAAGGAAGCTGCGGTTTTCACACGTTGCTGGATTTTTAACCAAATCGCGAATCGCGGCAAATTTCGCGAATGCGTGAATCACGATTACGGCAAAAGTATAAGGAGTAGCAAGTCGGTACTAGGCTTGGTGGAAAGGTAAGATTCTAAGCTTTCAGAGGAAAGTTAAACCAAGTTCCTAGCCCAAACGGTTACGGAGTTATGAACGATTTTGTGAAGGTTGTTTTTCGGATTTGAAATATTAAAAGTTCAAAGCGACAGGTTACAGCTTGCAGCTAGAAAATGACAGGTGACAGCTTTCCAAATGACAGGTGACAGTTAGGAGGCAGTTCTGGTTAGATTAAAATATATTGAAATATATTATTTTAACTAAGAGATTGGTTCTGCACAGTTCTGCTAGGTACTCACAATATATTTTGAAATGGGCCTCCCCACGGATCTGGTCAGGTTTTGGACTGGACTCTGGTTCTGGTCTCGGCACTTCACAGTGATCTGGGTCAGCTCTCTGGTTCTGCTAACAGCGGTCTGGGTCACTCTGGATCTCTGGCCTCTGGTTCTGGATACTGCTCTGCTTTCTCTGGGTACAGCACTGCTTCTGGATCTTTCTGCACAGCTTTCTCTGGACCCAGCGCTGATCTGCACGGCTCCTGGATGCTGCTACCGCTGTTAGGTTTGCTGGATGCTGAGGCCTTTGAGAAGAGTTCTCAGTTTGTGGGTTTAGGCCCTTGCTTTGAGTTCTGAATCAAGTTCTTTGGAGTTTTAAAGTCTAAGTGTTGAATCTGGTATCTTCTGGATGTTGTATGGTCCGGCAGAGCGCGTTGCAGCAACTGGATTTGAATCTCCTCTCTAGCTTCCAGTGGCTCTTTTTATGTCTTTTGAAAGTGGGTGTGTGTGCAGCATCACTAGCCAGCCCCTCTTTCAACTGCCCATTGGTCAAGCTTTCCCCACTGCTTTGATTGGGGCAAGGAAATGTGTGTCATGGTGATGCTGTAGGTTTTATGGGTCAGAGGATCCTCCCCTGGTCAGTTTGCCCACAAATCTATATTTGACCTAAAGACATATTTCATATATACACAGTGGTTTGAAATTACATGCACCCATCACGTATCACATGAGGTATACTCTGTTCAAACTCTGATGTTTCTAAGAGCTTGCATTCAGAAATGGCAACATTTTGCGTTTTTTAACTGGTTTTGCAATATTGGTTTTTCATTAAAAATTATACACATATACACGCCCTGTCCATACATACTCCAGTAAATTCCCATGTCTCTAGCTTAAACACAGAGTCTGTAGTATACATAAATAGCAGGGTTTTGCCCCAGAACATCACGCAAATTCCCAACGCGTCTTAAAACGTGCACAGAAAAATCACAAGAATTATGGTATCATTTAAATAATTTTGACAAGTCCCCACCATGAGTTATACATCTTTCTTAAAATCATATTCTGGCCAACAGGGGTGTGTCTTTTCAGGTCACATGGTATAGAAACCAGTTTATCCAGTTTCTGCCAAGCTCAGAGACCCTGCCCCTCCCAGCTTCTGCCAAGAGGAAGCTGTTTTACGGTCCCCCCAATAAACCATCTGCCTGAGTCAAGGCAGGGCTTTGTTCAAAAGGAAGCCATTTACGACCACCCTAATAAACCATCTGCCTGGGCCCTTTCTTTAGTTTCTTGCAATCCCCTGGTAATTCAATCAGAGAGTGTGTGACCTCCTTTTGGCAGGAGCAACAGAATGCAGCCAGGCCTGGGAATGCATTTGTTGGGCAAGCCCCCACTCCTGTCGGGGGTAGCTGTCTGGCAGAATTCAAGTTTCCTTAAGCCAGGCCCCAGCTAATGTCACTTTTAGTTACCCAGTTTTCTGCATTCAAATAAAACTAACAATTTTTACATATGCAGCTAGAATGCTGATTCTAAGTTCAAAACGATGACATTTTAACAGTGACAAACTATGTGGCAGTCACAAGTCTGTCCCTCAGTTTATTTACACATTTCGATTTTTGGTAATTTTAAATCCAGTTTCAGTTTAAGCCGCTGCAGACCTGCAGAGCTCAGCCAGTCTTGTTATAAACCTTCAAGTCACTTCAGAATATAACTTTACATTGTATCCACCTCTCAGTAAGTCTTTCTTTGGTCTGCTTTGGGTTCATTTATTCAGTTTTACACAAAAGTCTGGTGGTTTTAAAACGCCGGCTTTCTGATAGTGGTGAGTACTGGTAATGCAACCATTTTTGGGATTTAAGAAAATGAATTCCCCACAGTTCTAGGTTGCTTTTGGCAATCAGCATTGCCATTCCCAATGGTTTCAGGCTACTGTGTGAGTAGTCCAATGGTGGTTTTAGGCAGTGCCCTTCTGTGCCCATAACATCGGCAAAAATGGGTGGCTGCCTATTCTTCATGCATTTCCCTGGGCATTTTCTGGGAAGCTCTGGCCATCATGATGTTTTCAATGCCAGTAATGCATTTTTTTTTTTTTTTTTTTTGGTAGGGCTCGGATGCATGGGTAAAAACATCCCACAATGCCTGTGTGCTGCTAGGCACGCACACGGGCCCATTGTATGTGCCAGGAGCCTTATTAATGCACCTGGCACGATGTCAACCGGTACTTCAAAAGGAACAACAGAAGAGCAGGTACTCACTATCCCAGGACACCCGCTTACTGTTAAGAAGTGCCGACACTCCCTCCATTACCTGGCTGAGAAGTGCCTGTACTATGTCTGTCAAATAAAAGAAGTTCAGGTAGTCTGGACCGGCGAGCGCCAGCTCATTTAGAGCACTGATGCCAACAGTGTCTATGGCAGACCTGTATGGATATTTCTGTATTCTGAGAGCAGCAGATTTGGGGGCAATGGCAAACAGAGTAGCACCCCTATTTAGGCCCTGATTCATGGAATATTTTGCACGGTGCAAAGTACTTTTCACTGGTGCGCTGCCAACAAACACCCTGATTCACGGAACTGTGCAAAGTGTATTTTTGCTGTGCAAAGTCCGTGCAAAGTAATTTTGAACTGCAAAAATGTCCATGCGCTGACTTTGCCCGGACCTTGCACTGCAACAATACACTTTGCACGCTACCATGAATGAGGGTTTGTGTCGGCGGTGCAAAGAAAATATTCCATGAACTGGGCCCTTAGTGTTCTATGTGTATGGTCTTTCACCCTCAAATGTCACTGGAATTCCCCTATTCACCTCAAGAAGGTGGTGCCTAGAGGCCATTTATTCACACCTACATTCATATACAAAGTGTTATATCTTACCTTCATGATGCCCCAGCTCTGGGCTCCCACCATCACCCCCACCAGCACCACCACACATGCTCCTCCAGACATCCTCCGGCAACTGCACAGCCTGCATGCAGGAACCAGGACGCAGTAGAAGGTGCCAATCAAACACCTTGCCCTGGCTGTTTCCTGGCATGCGCAGCGGTGCCGGACAACATCAACTTAACATCCCAGGCCGTCCATGCATGCAGAGATGTGCAGCACCTCAATCCTTATGACCAATGGGCCATGCACGGATGGGGATGCAAAACACCCTCAGCCTAGCCTGGCCCATTTGGCATGTGCTGTCTGGGTTACTCTTAAGTGAATGGAAACAATGTTTTCCCAACTACAAAGCCAGCCCAGGAACACATCCTCAGCTTCTTGCTACAGCTTAGGTAGCGCTAGGGGGTTTTCACTAGGTGGCTTGGCTCGTCCATAATGGGGGCAAGTCTGCGCTTCATTGCCCATTATGGACGAGCCCCTACTGACAGTAACCCTGAAATGTGTAGTGACTGAACTCTCAGATGATATATTATCAGAATATTACACAATTCCCTCCCACTGCACCGGCCTATCTGTATGTGGCCATGCAAGTATGGCACTCTGAGGGACTGCCCACACATCTGATCTTTCTTCAACTGTGTGCCCAACTCATTTACCTTGCACTCAGTCCACGTAATGGTTGCATTTCTAACAACTGGCTTGGAAATCAGAGATATATTCCTCTGGGGCCTGTCAGGTTACTGTAGCAACTATGGACAAACAAGCCTCCACACTTCAAGGAATTTCACAAACACTCGCTGACTCATTTCAGTACTTTACTACCAGTAGTAGAACCTGCCCACACTGGTACATATGCTCATTCTTAGGAGCATTAAGCATTTGTCCATTTCTGATCCACGATATCTTAGATAATTCTACACTAACTCTATAGGCATGCAAACTATCACAAACCCCCCCACTGCCCCTCATTCCCCTTCTTTCCTTTACACATCTTTCCTGTGAGTTTAACCTTTCTCCCTCTTTACTCTTCTCATCCTCTCGAATAGTACATAGCTAGGGGTATCCAAAACGAGGTCTTCTAGAGAATTCTAGAGTAGACCAATCTACTGTAGTGGTGATTGGTGCATTAAAAAACACAAGATAAATAACATGAAATAATAAGGTTGCAGCACCGTACCGTCATATCAGTGACAGGTGTGTACTATACTGCACTCAGTTTCTCCAGGATAAATGTTTGCGTCTCAGACACAGTTGCAATACACAGTCATCCACAACCAACAGACTGTTAAGGATAATGTCACAATACTAGGCCTCTCTGGCAAATCTATGCTTTACTTCCTGAAATGTAATGAACACGATAGCATGTTTTGCCTGCAATATAATGCACAGTTTATCATGTGCCCGCAGAGCCCACAACTGTAATCCGTTTCTTTGTGGTAGATGGTTGTATCCAAACTCATTTCGCTCACTAAACATTTTAAGCACAGCTTTCGCATAATTGCTGGAAGAGACCCAAAACATACATTAGGTTTTCATGCCAGCAATCACTAATTTATTGGCATAGTCAAACACACAGTACTTCCCACCCAACACATAACTATGGCTAAAAATGTTATATAAGAAATTGTTGTTTTTCAGCAATGTAATAGACACCCGTATCATGTCACGTTCAGACTCCAGTCTGCAGCATTTGCAGACAATCGACAGTGCATCGAGGCAGTAAGAACTGAAGTTAGGTGCTACATAAATATGACATAACATACCTTACAAATCACCTGCGACACTGACTCTTTTAGAGTTCCTTATGCATGCTCCCCTTCACTTTCAGCGTTTCGAGACAGCCTTGAAGCTGCTGCACAAGTATCCAACATAACAGAATGCTTGACCATCCCTTTTTTCTCTGTATGTTTTCCTACTCCTCCCCTCCATTCTCTCCCTTCCTTCTCAGCATGTTAATTAGTTGACGCCTGGACAATTTACCAGTTAGGTACCCCCACTTTAGCAGTGCATATTGACCTCCCAATTGGTTTCATCAAAGGAAGGACACATCACCTTGAAATTAAAATACTAGATTCCTGGACTCCCACAAGGACAGCCTCTGACATGCGGACGCCATTGATCCAGTCTTTGCTGCAATCCTTGCTGCCCCAACATTGCTATAAATCGAGGAGACATCTTGAGAACTGCTTACTAGTTCCTACCATTAAACAATAATACAAGGGCTGAGCACGTCCTCTTTACATTGCGTCATGTGTATGCTGAAACGTATATATTGACCATGTTTTCCTGACCACCATGACCAGACCTAAATCACCAATTGAGTCGTGTTTTAATGTATGCATTTATGGCTCCTTCTCACTCTCTATTTCTCTATCCTTTTAACTCTTTATTTTTGTTTGTTTACATTTAGGAGACTGTACTATCCTTTTTATTTGATAGACATGTTTGCATTTATCCACGGCTGTAAAGCGCTGGTCTCTGACAGGAGGGGAGCTTGCACTTTCTTCCTTCTGAGGTCGGTAAGCCAAATCTGATCCCCTACTGGCAATTTATAACACCCGTCACTAAAGTGCTTAGAAGCGGGCGGAGTCTCCCGTGAAGCAGGATACAAAGAACACATTATTAGTAGCGGTAATACTAGAAGTACTAATAATTATATTAACTTCCTTTTTATTTGTAAATGTTGTTTTTTTCCCTTTTATTTGAAAAATGACTTGGAGTTTTGTATTTTAACCTTGTTCTAAAAACCTAACAATTATTTTTATTTAGTTGATTAAAACATAGTAAAATCGAAATGTAAGATCGTATATTTTAGATATTTTAAGACATGATATCCTCACACGAGGTAATTATTTGCTTTGTACGTGCTTTCAAATGACTGCATACCATATATGCCTTAATTGGTAAACAGGTGAAGTTCACACAACACCAAGCTGAATGATATATTGTGAATTAATTCCAATAGGAGCACAGACCATTTTTGTATATCAGGAGCTGCACTCTAGGCTGGGCGATGCCATCATATGCCCAGGTAAATCCTCATACTACAGTGTAAAACTTCACATACACAGGCACAACCATTATGAGCCAAGCAGAGACTCAAATTCTTCGACAGAGCTATCACATGCTACGTGGTGCATCACGTGCCATTGCAAGCCAGGTCCAGCCTCATATGCCCAGGTGCTGCCATGATATATCCATGTACAATCTCTCATCGTAGCGACAGGTTTATATAGCAAAGTACAGCCAACATATGTCAGGCTGAGAGAGCGGCCAGCTGCAACTGATCCAGAACCTGACCGCTTTTGCAGGTGCAGAACACTTTAAGAAATTGTCTCCTTATCTCCACCAGACTCTCCCACCACAGCTTCCTGTGAGGAAACACACTCACCTGAAGCCTTTCACTATTGTCCATCTTGATACTATGGGTTTGGGGCTGAATTTCTTTGCAGGAAATTTCACCATTTGGAGCCAATCTAGTCCCTGCATTATCGATTTCTTAATTTGTTGAACCCTGGTTTCCTCCCATTGACAGAAGCAGCAAGTAATAGCTTTTTTTCTGTTTCTTTTGCAGGCCTCTTGAATGCCCCCCCTCCACCAACCTTCTACACATTCCTCCAAGACCATCCCACTTTGTTCTTCGCTATCTTGAAAACGTGTCTGTTTCAACATTATCTCGCACACCTCCCCCAGTAGCTTTGGTACCAGCATGTCTAATGGGATGACCCCTGCTTTATTTATTTTTACCCATACCATAAAATCTCACATGCCTTGAAACAGTGATCATATTCAAGGTCCAGCCTCGTTTGGCCAGGTGCTGTCAGGCAGAGACTCAGCTCACATGCCCCCGTGCAATCTCACATGGTCCTGTAATGCCATCATATGCCAATGGAGGTCTCATGGACCCGAGTACAGCCAAAGACAACGACCCCTAAGGAAGGATACGAGATACGCTACATCAGGGTTGTCCAACTCCAGGCCTCGTGGGGAGGAAACCTGATGGGGTTTCAGGATGTCTCTCATGAATACTGATAAGAAAAAATGTGCATACATATAGAATCAGTGTATGCAAATTTATCTCATGAATATTAAAGAGTGATATCCTGAAAATCTGACATGGATCCGCCCCTCGCGGTCTGGAGTTGGACAACCCTGCACTACATAGATGCTTCCCAACATCATGGAAGTGACGCTCGCGTAGCATGAATTTTGAGGAAGACAATAAGCAGCAGTGGTTTTGTGCTTCTCTGCGACAAAGTAATCATGATAACTCGTACTCTACTAGATTCACCCTTTCAGTCTCTTCCTACTTCATTAAGTTCTGAAAAATGTAATATTTTTACCAGTAATTAGTTTGCTGTTTCAGAACAGCAGCAAACAATAATAAAACAACAGTGCAACAATGGCGTCCACACAAAGGGTTTGAGTGTCCCCACCAGTATTGATAAGGCAGCCACACTGTAATCACATTCATTAAATAAGACACCCTCATTTTATACGATAAAGGAACAAGCCTTACTGAGCACATAAACTAACCTATTCATGTCCCCGCTGCTACCCTGGGATGCCTGGTGTCCACTTTGGAGAGAGTGTGCTCACACTAGTACTCTTTGGTGACTTCCTTCTATACAATTCCCTTGAGTGGGTGTGAATGAATTGTACCTGATCACATGATTTCACCGAGTGTGAATCTGCCTCAGTCAGTCACACACGATGTGTGAGGTATTGTATATGCTTTTCTCTCTTCTGGATCTCAGTGAGACTATTATGAAAATTGTTGAGCTAATAGAATTTCCAGATTTAACTTTCTAAAATTAGTCTTTCATCCTGACGAAGATTTATTGTAAAAGTGACATAGCAACTTGGCGAGGAAACATCTTGCTTTCTGTAAACAAACATCGATTGAAAATCTGATTAAATAGTAAGAGGACCTGGTCGCCTCTAGGTTCACATTGGGATTTTCTCATGGTCAAAAACTACTGTTTATCTTTTGTTGACATCTTTCGGTTATGCGTATTGTTTATGCACCTTATGTCTGGATGGGTTTAGATGAGGGACAATTGAGACACGAGTGGCTTGTTTCGGTTATGGTATTGTTTATGCACCTTATGTCTGGATGGGTTTAGATGAGGGACAATTGAGACACGAGTGGCTTGTTTCGGTTATGCGTATTGTTTATGCACCTTATGTCTGGATGGGTTTAGATGAGGGACAATTGAGACACGAGTGGCTTGATGCTTTTTAGGTGCATAGGGTCATTGGAGAATGCTTTGGTTTAGAACATTATCAATTTGTTCGTTTTCACTTCTGAACAAATTTCAATAAAATGTATGTATCTATGTCAGAATTTAAAAGTGTGTACTTTTTAGAGTATGTATACTGATCTATGCATTGATGGTGTGAACAACCTCCTCTAGGTAAAAATGATGGCTGTGCAACTCGCATACCTTAAGAAAAAGTTGACTGCTTTGTATAGAGAATCCAGAGGCATTCCAAGACTGAGGGAAAGCAGCGAATGCTGTAATGGGGCAAGCGCTAGTAGGGCCTATCTAGCAGCCACTGGGAGGCATGCTGTGCTTAGAATTGCTTTCTCTGACCATAAAACCCGCGAAGAGCTAGCACTCTGTTTTCATTTATCTGAATATGATAGGCTATTGCCATGTTAAGACTTACCTTAGTTAGTTAGTTACTTGTTCTCAACACGACATGAACCAGAGCGTGCCAACTGTGCGTACTTTATTTCATGTCAGATAATTTAGATGTCCTAAGGAAAGCTGCATGCGGCCAGAAACTGTTTTCTCCACAACCCCCACACCTCCCTGGCTGTCTAACGGTCGGTGGAGAACATTGTTTGTATGCCGCAAGGGCACCCGACGTCAGCACAGGGACAGCATGCAACCAGCGACTCGCCACATTACACTCACCATCAACTAGAGTAGCCTGATCTGGCAGTGTTGTTAGAGTGGCAGGTCTTGTTGACATAGAACACATAGGACTTGAAGAATTAGAACGCCTGTGACTTCTGTGTGCGGGCTTCCTATGGAGCTAAAGGTATCAATGACAGAGGAGGTGAAAACAGTGTGTCGCGTGGAATCAGCAACAAAGATTTGTGAAGACATTACAATCATACCCTTGCTGAGGGCATTGTTCCCCCTCCCTGGCATCTAAGTATGGGGTGAGATTTATCTCATTATCAACCTGGAACCACCCACCATGGAATATCTCCCTGTTGAATGCGTCATTGCTTTGTACGTTGGAGTCGAGGGCCTCAGTGGCAATAACACTGATGGTGAATGTCGAATGAGACATCGCTGGCAAAAGCCACAACGACGAGCATAAGCTCATTGACATTGCTGTGTGCAGTCTCTGATGCACCACTGTGGTTTAGCCTCTTAATTTTGTTGGAAGCCTTTGCTTTTTCCCTTGTTAAATTAGTGTAGGTCTGGTAATTTCTTCTGTGAGCAGCACAAACAGTTTGTGCTTTTCCTTCATTCCCATTTTACCATCACACTTTAGGATACCCTCACACTACAAGTGGAAATAATTAATGAAATGAAGACCAGCTGCCACAGCAGATGCTTCTAATGGGCTCTAAGGTGCCCTGCTCCTTAAATGACAAATGGAGATGAACTTAAATGATCATGTGTGTATTGCTTTTTTTAAAATTACCAAACAATACAAACAGAAATAAAAAAGCATGCTTTTTTTCTGGTTATTTGTGAGTTTAATTTAAAAAGAAATTATATAAATTAGGTATTTTGAAAAATAGACTTTATAAGAAAGACATGTTTCCCTTTGTATAAAAGTGTTTCAGTGTCTCGTCCCTGCGCAGCTAAATTCACGCGCCTATTACAGGAATGTCATTTCACCAAAATGCCAGGGGTAGCGGAAGTGACATCACACGACCCTTGACCCCCAATGACATCACAGGAAATGATGTCATTTGACCCCGCCCCTAAGTGATTTCGCGGGAAGCGATGGAACACGACCTTTCCGCGCTTTATATAGAAAAAAATGTACACCCAATATCACCCAACCTGTGTTGGTACTCATTTATCGACCTCAGAAGGATGAAAGACTGAGTTGAGTCATTTAAGAACAGAATAAATCAGTGACTAGCCCCCCCAAAGTGTGCCTGAAATAAACCTTTGATGAGTCTAGCAATTATTGTATAGAATTCCAGAAAGACACATTATTTGGTATTCCTGTTCTTTCTTATTTAGGGTCAGTGCTGAAAGTGTTAAACTTGTGGCACTATTCTTTTTCTTCTTTTTTTTTTTTAAGAGGCCTGAACAAGAAAGCTAGCCACTCCGGAAGCAAAGAGCCACATGGTGCTGACCACACCTGCTTGCCTTACCGAGAAAAAAAAAGAAAAAAAAGTTTTTTTTGTTCGTTTTTTTTTAAGACAGAGGTCGCAAGGGAGACCTCAGAGGTCGCAAGGGAGACCTCAGAGGTCACAGTTGCGACCTCTGGCAACCCCTAAATGACGTCCCTGGCCTATTATAATAATGCATGCTATGCCCTGGATGGAGAACTAGGAACACAAGTAGGACAGGTTCCCATTACACCCCATTGCCTGCACCATGAGTGCCCCTTTCATGCCAGTATCATATCTTCAGATGCGTGCGGTATAAAAGACAAATAACATTACGTAACATGACAATCATGCTTTCGGTTATGAGTACATTTTCACCAAAACGACACAGCATTGATTACTAAATGGCTGCAAGAGGGACCATGAGGATCATAAAAGCCTAATGATTGCTAATTCATGGACTATAAGCGGAAATCCTTGTGCATTCTGGTGAATTGAGGGTCTGTGCCACATTATCTATTGTGTTACGCAGCAGTGATGCCCGAGTGGACCTGCATTTGAAATCGCAGTGGTGATCTGCCAGTGGGATGGGGAGGGCAGCAAACGGGCTTGGGTGCCTGTTTTATGGAGTTCGAAAAGCTAAGTCGGACGACGTAATACATTTAGATGTTTTCATTGGTAAATCCTGGAGCTACACTCTCATCCATTCCAGCCCCCATCCATAAGAACAACTAGAAACCTTGACTGAAGCCATAAGGAGAACTCAATGGAAGATTAAAAGTCATGTTTTTATTTGTAGGTAAACATACTGAGGTGAAATGATACATTTATGTGGTATTTGCCATTTTGACACAATCTCTCTAAAGCAGGGCTGGACTGGGAGCCAAAAGAGGCTCCGGAAATAATTTGTCCTCATATTACACATTTTCAGCAAGCCCAACCCTTTCCCTATGAGAACATTTGGAAATAAAAAATGTTGCCGCAAAAAAGAGGCCCAAGGTGCAGAGGCCTAGCAGGACATCCCCACAGTTCCCGATAGGCCAGCCCACCACCGCTCTAAAAACAATTTTCTAATTGTCTTCTCTTTAGGCCCTCTGTCTAGATATCTTTCAAAGAAAGCTAGTTGTGGCACATTTTGATGTTTACCCCATTCCTACCAGCACACCCTTCCGAGCTCCCTTTTGAATTCAAGGTTGCCTAATCAGATTCTAGTCCTACCAGGCCCCCCTGCCTTGTCTTGGTATGCCTGCCTGCTCTTTGCTTTTCTTCCGGTGTTCCTGTGGTTATTATTTCAAGGCACCCCTTGTTCTTCTTCCCCTGCCTGTACCCCAGAGACGTCAGCACCACCAGGTTCTCGTGTGGTCTCCTTGTTCTTCTTGTAATTCAGGGCATGGTCACCACACCGCCACTTGGCTCCCTCATGGACTTCTCTTCTCTTGCTCCCTGAAAATGTGTTGCACAAAACTGGACAGAAATAATGGAAACCAGAAAGCTTCATCCTTGTGGTCAATTTTTCAATCTCTTCAAAAATTCTTGCTACCCTCGCACCTGCCACTGTCACTCGCTTTTTATAGAAACATTGATTTTCCTCGATTAATATCCAACGGTCCTCTCCTGAATGACCATTGAATGCTTGTGTAATCTCAAATGTCGGCCCTTCCACGTAACTGATGCTCATCTCATGGGCCACTTTAGCTTTAATCCTGGACACTCAAGTTTTTTTTTCATTGCTTGATGTAATCTCCTTGGACTCTGCTGAATGCACATAAAGAACAGAGAGCCCCCATTGGGTACATCACAAATGCAGGGTAGGATTAGGAAGATTGCAGCACTCAGCGAAGGACATATAGAGGCTTGTGTTTTTCATATCCTGGGAGATTTGTCTCTCAGCCAAACGTGCACACTACCAAAATCCCTAGCATTGCACTTAGGGAGAGTATGGGATTAGCCAGTCATGTACCTCAGTGAAACTTTCTCTCTCTCAAATTGCTCAAAGGTGACGGCGAGAGGGAGAGCAAGAAAGTGACAGAGAATGAGAGAGTGAGAGAGCAGCAGAGAGAGAGAGAAATAGAGTAAAACAGAGATGTTGGAGGTAAACAATGGCAGAGTGAGAAAGCGAAAGGTCAGTGGAAGGACAAACCCTCACAATACTGGACTAGAAAACAAAGGGGAGGGCCCTCATGGACTGTTGACCACCCATGTCAAAAGATGCCCTTCGCATTTCCGGGATCAAGGTTGACAGGCAGAGCGAGCTACTGCACTCTTCCAACAACTGCCACCATCTCCAATCGCTCAATCACACTGCCCCCCCCAACACGATTTAGTATTCAGTGAACACGTTAGAAGATCATCCGTGCCATGACATCATGTACCACGGCAGAGGTCCACTTTAATATGAAATGATATCATGTATGACACACACCATAATATACAGCTCCCACCATTTTAGATGAAGAGGGGCGCTGTGGATGTCAGCATAATGGCTGCCTAGAGTTTGGGGTTTATAGGGGGGCGGGTGTGGCGGAGTGGGTGATATGGGGGTTTCATGATGAAGTCTTGCACTTTCAACCAGCTGCGAGCACGTTAGCTGAAGTTAGGTGCTTTGGGAATATGACGTTAAAAGATGTTTTCGTGTATTTTGGAAATGTTAGTGCTTTCCCACAACTCCCTCCATGAGAAGCATGAGGGTGCTTTGATAATCCAATTTTTGAAACAATGTTTTTTGTGTGCTATACGATTGCTTCGATATGTAACTGTTGAATTCCATCTTTATTTTTTCCAGCTATACAGGAACCTTCAAAATTATACCTGCTCCCCTTGCCTCCCTGGGATTCAAAGCTGGCTGCCCTGGCTTCCAGTGGAATGGGTTTAGCCCTCCATGCACACCCAGCCGGGCCCATTTAATAATGACGAGCACCCATTTCAGTGGCAGGTCCACCCCCAGTGCCACCCGAACACTCCTGATCTTTCTAAACCCCCAATACCTTCTTCTCTATTTCTTTGTATCTTTGGTCCTGCTGCTGTCTCATAGATATTTGTATTTGTATTTTGTATTTGTCATCTATATAGCACCCTTTACCATTATTATAGTCTCAATGCGCTGGTGGTGGGAATGCGCTTGGGGACCGAAGTCCAGAGTGTTGGAGGTCACGGAGTAAGATTAGAATGAGTGTGTGCATTTGGTCAAATAAGGCTTAGCAGGGCAGACCATGCTCTGGTAGAAAGCAACCCATGAGATCAGGCAAGTGGATGGGCGCTGAGAGGAGTCAGGAGACAGGGGGAGTGCTAAAGACTCGCTATGTGTTCAGCATGCCTGAATTTGTCATGGGTCTACACTGCAAACTGGTGTCAGAGGTGTTGAGGAGTAGTGTGGTGTAAGTAGGTGGAGAATGAATTATGTGACCAGCATGATCAAATTTGTCACAGTCGTTGCTGTATTCCTATGTGTGCCGGTAGCCATGTCCGCAGCCAGTGTCCACCAGAGTGGTGTGTTATACGTACTGAGCAGAATCGCTAGTGATTTGTTGTATGTGCGCCTGTTTAGGTGGTGGTTTCCTCTGTCGCATCATGCGGCTCTAACGCTTTGGTAGCCTATGAATTTGGAGGTGCCTCAACACCAGGCCAGGTGAGTGAGGGGCTACAGAAGTGGGAGAGGTATTTTAGCTGGTGGCTGTGTGTCCGGGCAAGTGTGTGCTGGGTGAGTGAGGATTATGTTGAGTAGACATGTATTAGCAATGTGCCTTGCTTGTTGGGGGGACTTGAGCAGATTTCTGGGGAAAACGTCCAGGGATTCTCGTCTCTGTGCTGATTGCATGACAAGGCTGTGACAAATACCTGATAAATGCTGTTCTATGCCCAATGAGTGTTGACCCGTTGGGTACCTCACAACATTCATGTGCGTCCTGTGATATTGAAGGCCCGGCAAAGCACAACCGTGGCGTTGCATGATCCCTGCTAAGAGCTATGCTGCCAGGCTAATGCTGCCGAGTCTGTAGAGTGAGAAGCACGGGAAGGCCATGGCGACAGCAGGGAACGAGTGTGGTATACATAGGGAGCGTATAGGAGCTGAACTGAAACTATGGAGCCAGTGAGGCACGTGTGGGGAAAGCAAAGAGACCAGGAAAGCTTACCACCAGCTCAATCTCAACCAGTGGCAGTCTGGTTGCATGTCTTTCATCACCCATGAAACAACACACTGGGGAAGCCGGTCATGCTGATCCAGCTGCCTATATCCTGCTTTGGCCTCTTTCCTTTTCTTAAAGACTTTATCTTAAACATTCATATTTCATGCATCTGCCACGCTGATCCAAGGTCCTAAGTCCGGTCAGCATTCAAAATGTGCCCTGCTCCTACTTGAGAAGTCTGTCCCAGTTATCCACCTGTTATGGTACAGACTCAGGATGTCTGTTCCACCACTCGGGCAGCTGCGCATCACTCTTCATCCTCCATCACCACTTTTCCTGACTGCTTCATTGGATTCTTCTTCCAAGTGCTCCTATTTTCACCCCACACTACTTTTATACCACCCTGCATTTGGACCGTAAATAATTAAATCTTGACTTTTATGCTTTGTGTTTGTTTATTTCGTTTATAAACCACCATGTAAAATGTTATCAAGAGGGGAGCCAATGGTAGCCCACGAAGTCTTAGTCTACCTCTCTATTTACTCTTCTTGTTGTATAGTTCTTGTTCAGTGTGTGGTGTGAGATCAGGTAGAGAAAGCTAAGTGTCTGTTTTCATGCACCTCTGCTTCAGAAGCATTCTCACAAACACTGAGGCAGCACAATACCAAAACAAAATGTTCTTCATAATACAGCCACACCTTTACAATAATCACAGAATAAGTTTAAACAGATCAATAATCATGGTCTACCTCATGGTTCTGCAACCTTTGGCCCTCCAGAGGTTTTTCACTACAACTCCCATCATCTCTAACCAGCATAGTCAATATCCAGATATCATGGTGTGGGGTTAAAAGACAACCTCAAATGACATTAACTAAAAGGCCAAGTAGGCCTCTCCTGCGAGAGGCATCACATCTATTGGAAAGGCACCCTAAAGAAAATGGCAGGCCAAAAAAAGTAATATAGTGAAAGGGCCTGGTTAATGAACATAGGTGGCTTGCTTAAGATGACACAAGGAACAGTGGATTATGGAAAGTGTGTGTCTTTCTGCAGTTGAAACCAAGAGAATGCTGAAATGTATAATCAGAGTGCAGATTGGAAAGGCACATCACATTGCTGAGAGATAAAGTCAGCATTTTCACTGAAACTGCCACACATATATTTTATTTATTTATTGTGTGTTTCAGTTTCTACAAACAACACTTTTCACAAATCAAATTCATTAAACAGTACCAAAAGACCTCAGATGATTATACATGATTCAACTAAACAATTCATTAATCTATGTTAAAAACCCATATGCAATTAAGATCATACAACAAAATTCAAATCATTCTGTGAGTTAAATAAAAATGTATCAAAGTTCATAGGTCCATATTAAGAGATAAAAATGGGATTAAAAACCCTCCCAAAGCGCTAAAATCATTCTAGGTATTAAATCATAAAAAACGGTTAATCATTCCATGTTCACATAAAAAATATTGTCGATAAAGTGCATTTCTGAAATTGCTAGATGATCATTCGGGCCCATTAAAAAATGCCACGATAAATCTTCACACGACAAAGTACGCTGATACAACATGACATTTTCGAAATAGAACCGACGTCGACTGGCTAGAGCTATACATTCCATCAGCAAATGTTTCAATGGGCCTCATGCCGAATTTGCTGGTCTGGAAAAAAGGGTGCCGGTAAACTCACTGGCCCCCTTGTTAATGGACCGGCAAACTACGGGTTTGCCTGCCAGAGCCGCTGTGCATGACAGGTCTGACCCTGCCCAGCACATCGGTCATGGTAGGCAAAGCCGTCACGGAAGCACCGGCACCGTTAACAACGGTACCAGCGCTTCTGTGTCCTTACTCCCATAACGTCCTATGGGACACTATAGGAATGGGGATTAAAAATAATTACTGACACCTAACTTCCCGGCCGCCGGACTTCTAATAGCCTGGCTACACCGGGAAGTCAAGCGCCGGTAATGTTTTACGGGTCTGGCGGCAACCCACCAGTAGCACTGGCAGGGTTGCCACCAGACCCGTAATGATCCCCAATGTCTCTATATTTACAGAGCAAAATTGAAATTTACCGTCATTCTTTGGAATATGTTGTCTAGTGCCTATAACATCCTGCGTTGGAAGCAGATTAAGTTTAATTTTAATCAGTATATTCTCCTTACCACAATATATATTTTTTTTAAATTGAGGATTACTAAAAGGTTTTATATCTTCATTAAAATGGTCTGACATTTTATAGGACATTAATTGTTGTCTAGTGTTAATTTAATCATTTTCAAACAAACACTTGTTAACCTTTTGAGGAGTGTGGATTAGATCTTCAATAGTTGAAGAGTTATTAAGCAAAACACCCAATGCAACATGAGTTCATTCATTCAAGACCTTACATGAGTGATTTGCCCATAAAACATCTAGCTTGCCAAAAAGCGTATTGACCGGGGGGCATAAAATATATCTTAAAAGTTGCACCCTACCCCAATTGACCCGTGTCTTAAGCATAACGAGACCCAACAGATAACAAACCATTGGAAAAGGAGTAGCAGAGGATAAAGAGAGAATCCTCTTCCATACCATAGCTTATCATTTATTCGAGTCTAACCTTTCATCTCCAGTTCCTGCGCCATGTGTGATTTTAGGAATAATCATCTGGTTATACACGTTAATAATAGGAATTAGAGAAAAGCAACCATATCTCTTGTCAACTGCTCTTAATTGGGCAGCAGCAGAAACGTTTGTAATTGTGGGCTTTGCTTGAAAATCAATCCCTAAATATCTGAAGGAATCAACTACTTCCACTTTATGATTGTTAATAGACCAACAGCATTTTTGTCTCCCTGGCCTACTCTTAAGTTTATTTAAGCACTAGGGCCCGAGCTGTGGGGGCATTACTGAGTCAGGTAATGCCCCAGGGCCCATAGGCGCGGGGCTTATTGCCATTAGTACCCCAGCTCATAAGACCGGGGTACTGAAAAAGAAAAATTTAAAACTATGGCCACCGGGGAAGGGAAAATGAAGTCTGTTTTCCCTTTTCATGCAGCCATTGAAAAAAATAGAATATAGTAAACAAAAAAATGGCCGCCATGGAAACGGGAGAAGGGACTACACGTTGTCACTTCTCTCTTTCCAGGGCACCCATTAAATAAGTAAACAAAAAAAATTGTCACCATGGAAAGGAGAGAAGGCCTTCTTTCTATCCATGATGGCTCTGTTAAACGCTTACCGCTCCTTAAGCCTACTACCATAGGCAATGAGCGAGGAAACTTCCAAGCAAAAGTATATAGATATATGAATGTAAGTTAAGGAAGTTTGAACAGTACCTTACAGGAGTCTCGGAAAGCAGTGGAATATGTGCCTCAGACCGACAGACCCACAGGAACACAGAAACACACTGCACACACCTAATGCTGGTGTTACTTTTTAAAATCCTCCTCTGTGAAAGAGCTAAGAAAAGGGTGAAAAGACTTCCTCCAATCTCGTAGCTTGCAGCAATAGAGAGTAGCACCCAGCTTCCAGCTCCACAGAAACACACTGTGCACACTGCACACTCCAGTGTAAAGTTCTAAACTCATCCTCCATGAAAGTGCTGAGAAAAGGCTAAAAAGACTTCCTCTAACCTCGTAGCTTGCAGCAATAGAGAGTAACACCCAGGTTTCAGCTCCACAGAAACACACTGCCATACATTGAAATGCTGTGTACACTGAAAAGTAAGGGAAATTGGGCTTCACATGTGAGAGTTAAAGTCTAGTAACATTATCATTTAATGCGAGTAGGGTCCACCTTCCAATACAGAAGCCCTTCACTTTCAGTTTTGCCATAGTAAGAAAAATACTGGAAGTGCAACAAAAAGAAAATACCTTGATTCAAAAATAAATGTCACCATAAGTGAAAGATGCAAACTGCTTAAATAAGTAAAGTGAACTATTGAGAAAAGAAGGCCTCAATTGAAAAGGCTTTGTTGTTTCAGATACACTATGTGAATCTCCACAAATGTGCTTCTTGTTGTTGGGCAGATTCTTAAGTGCCTGCCTGGCTTCTTATATGGAAGGGAAATCTCTGTGAAGCTGATGTACACCAAGTTTACGACAGGGCCATATCAACACAGACCCAGCCCTGGGTGGGTGAAAATGCTTGAAGATATACAGTATTAGATCAAAACTGTGGTCGACTCAAGATTACTGGGACAGTATGCCAGATGTCAGCATGGCCTCATGACATCACAGGACCAGCCTGGGTCCTTATCTGCAATGGGAGATTTCTGTGTGGCCAATGCATACCAACTATTTACAGAGCGTGTCAACATTGCTGCCCAACAGACTCTGGGCCTCATTCCGAGTTTGGAGGTAACCACGCTGCTATTTGCTGCATGGCTGCCTCCGAACTCGTCCAAACTCCGGCCTGGTGAATGGAGTACTTACCCGTCCATTCCTAGGTCGGAGGGACCCGTAATTCCCCATTCACCAGGGCCATTTCCTATACCCATTTGAATCCCCATAGGGCTCAATGGGAAGGGGGAAGGTGGCAATAATGGTACCATAAATTACGGTACCGTTATTCACCCCGGAGACCCTTTGCGGGTCCCGTCCTTAACGCCTGCTAAAAGCAGGCGTTAAGGAAGGACCCGCAAAGGGAACTCATAGTAGGGCAGTAAGGGTTTAATGGCACCGGTCTCATTACCGATGACCGTTAACCCTTACCGCCCTACCCGGAATGAGGCCCTCTGTGTCACGTGGGTTTCAAGAAATTAAACTCCTCAAAAATATAAAGTGAAACTAGCTGTGGAATTAATGGGAGACAATATGTATCATGTATTTTGCTATTGAACTGCCCATAGCAGTACATTTTCACGATTTTCTCCCTCATCTTAAGGGCGAGAAAAGCCATTGAGGTGTCAGTTGCAAGCTGATTCCAAAGCAGTTATGTGGGGGTAATTTGCATCATAGTCAGAAATTCAGAACTCTGGTACCTATCCAAAAAGTGATCACAGCTACCCAGAAAGTGGGAAGAAGCTGAAACCTGGGACAATAGTGGCTAAATGTATCACATAACCGGTGGTGCAGTTTGATCATAATCATTGCTATCATTTTCATGTAACTGAGAAAAAACACCAATTTCGCAGGCAACATGGTGAAAACATGAGAGATGTCTAAATATATCTGTCACGATGAGAGCAGCACAAACATATATACATTATGATGATTATTTGTAAAATAAAAATAGTTACCATGTAGGGACCTTTTTAGGTGGAACTTTGCAAAGTAACATAGACAAAGAATGTCACTCTAGACAGTGGATTTATCTTCTCCCTTCCTTTTTCCATAATGTAAATGTCACCAGCCCCGGTACCTATTGGTAATCAGGGGGTGGAGAGAGAAGTGTAACTGTCCAATCCTGGTTGCGAGATAATAAGCTGGCCCCTCCTTAGATAATTAAGTTTGTGGGTGTGATGAGTGGTATATAAAGTGGATGCACTGTGAGAGAGGGGTAGAGCTGCAAATAAATTACCTAGAAACAACTGCAATAATCACCAAAGGAGATCTGTTGAAAGTGCATCTCGGGGAAATACTGGAAGAGGGCTGGAGCTGTCCATTGCTTGAGAGACTTGAAAACAGTGGCCGTGAGGCTTTGCTGGAACCATAGAAGGAGAATTGCTGTAGAATTCCATTTGACTGAAGTGCTGGCCAGAATCCTGTTTTTCCCTAAGAGCGAAGCTCTTCTCAGTTTCCATTAGTGCAGAGCACCGAGATTTACAAAAGTAAGTAGATTGTCCATGAAAATGTAAGCTTGGGGATCTATTTAATTCACTGACTCCCTTTCATAGTGGGTTCTCTTCCATCAGTGGGTGGGGGGAAATTGTTTAGACCCTTAGTATATTTGGCTCTATATTAATTAAATTAATTCCCAAATAGATTTACACAAGGGGGAGCTTAGAAGAATTTGAAACATGGACCCTTTCTTCTAGCAGGAAGATAAAAGATAGTCAATTAAAGTAAATGGGGTGCCTTGATTTTCCTGTTCACCCCTGACTTCTCGAATTAGAAGGGGTGTCCCTTCCTAAAATGAAAATTACCAACTGAACCCCTTACCAAAGCTTGTTTTTAAACAAAAGATATACTTGTCACCAAAAGGAAATTGATACCTGTGACCAACCCTAAACCCTGCCTTTCAAACCAATAGATAATTGTCCCTAAAAGGAAAATTCCCCACTGAAACCCATACCAAAAACTGGTTTCTAAATAAAAGGTATTCTCATCTAAAAAAACGAAAATTTCCAATTATCACCACCCTTTCCATATTGTATTTACGTATTTACCCACAGGGTGCCCTTGACCCCACAAAAAGATAATTTTAAATGGTCCAACTGCCCCAACACAGGTCTTAAATTGAAGGGGGTCTGAAAAACCAAAATTCATAATTGTCCCCATTTTACTGTCCAATTTTCCCAACACAGGCCTTTAATTGAAGGGGGGTCAGAAAAAAACGACTTCTAAATTGTCCCTACTGCATAGACCTGGCCTTTGAACAGAAGGGTGCTGCATGTCATTGATGCTTGGATTTTTGGGGCTAGAGGAGAAGTTATTTGCTAAAAGTGAGACCTTATGTATCCAACACTAAAAGTGCGATGCATGTTTTGTTTTTAAATTAGCCCTGTCTTTATTCCTGAGCTAAATTCTGGTGAAGTCCTATTTGCCATATGCATTTTTACAAATCTGTGATTTAAACTGCTAGCATTAAGAGTGTGCAGGGAACTCCATATAGCAAACCTTAATGAAGAACATGTTTTCAAAAACAAAATGTGTGCCTATGTTTGACACTAACAGAAATGTGAAGATTATGTCCTAGCATTGTGCCATATTATTATTATTGAAATTCAACATTCCACTGGGTTCATGGGAAAAGAGTTTTGGCCAGTTTATTTAGCATGTGTTCCTTGTCTGTGAGATGAAAGTATATGTAGAAAAGTATGTTTGTAACTGAAGCTGTGCTTTCTGCATCAACGAAGGTGGTGGCTGTGATTGAAAACATTATTTTCATTAATTGAGCTTATATTAAAATAAATATATATTCTTCCTATACCCCAGCCTCGTTCTTGGCTCACTGTGGGCACAGGGTGAAGATTTATGCAGCCCTACATGAGTCTTCAGTAAGGCCAGAGCAAAAAAACTTAAGCGAGTGTTGTACGCCTCCTTTATTGGGGGTGCGAAGGAGCTCCCTAAATTAAGGGTGGTCTCTCAATATAACGCGACAATGGGAATTTTAGTCTGAAACATCTGTAGAGCCAAAGGTTGCAAAACCTGGTCTAGCTAGACATGCTACTGCAGTGGACTTTGGTGTGACTTGCAAAGAAATAATAAATCAAATCTGTAGTTGACAGCGGGGATACCAAGTCAATTTGCAAGACTGCATAAAACCAACCCTAATTTTTTGGGCTTTTAGAGTATATATTTGATAGCAACCCAGACTCGATAACAAGGTCCATTCTGACAACAGTAGTAACCATACCTAGTACAACACGACCAGTCATGGAGAAGGTTCGTAAAGGTGTGGAACCATCAGCTATGGAGCATCTTAAACCACTTCTATGCGGTCACTAAAAGCTCCATCAAACATCGAATGTTGTATGAACCCAATGAACACAAGCTGAGCTAAGGTATGAACACTTCCGACAACTGTGTAACTTGGGCATCTTAATGTTTTTTATGTTATTGGAAATTTGTATAGCGCCTTTTACCATTGGTATGATTCCAAAGCGCTGTGGGTTGAACGCCCTCGGGGACCGTAGTCCAGGTCATTGGAGAGAGTAGAGTATTAAATAGTGCTTAGGTGCACTGAGTATGTGTGCGGCAAGGGCGGATTAAGTGGTGTTTACCTGCATTCTCTTGCTAGGCGTGGTGCAGAGGTTGTGTGAGATCAGTAGAATGTGTGCAGCAGGGCCAATTGGACTTGGGTAGCTGCTTTCTGGCAGCGGTGGAGTTTGCGATTGGGGTTATGTGTGCCGCTAGGCCAATTTTTGTGGGGTATGGCTGTGTTCTATAGACTGTTGGGGTGATCATGGAGGCCAAAAAGGTATGCGTGTAGCTAGGCCGAATTAATTGAGAGGTTTAGCTGCATTATTGTTTTAATTTGGTGCAGAGGAAAGATTTAGCATATTTATGTGTTTGAGTGTCTGTGTGGATTCAAGGGGGACCCGGTTTGTGATGCGCTTCCAGTGCCTGTCGGAGGATGGTGTCTCTCTTTGTGTTTGGGGCCATTATGCTGAGGTCCTCCTTCTGTTCCTTATTGGGTCTGCAATTGTTAATTGGCGTTGTCTGTTGGATGATGACAACCAGATCAGGCCCAAATCATATCCCATCAATATAGGTTCTATATAGGCCCTCTGTCGCTAGTTCTGCAAAATCCATTCCCAGATAGGTAGGATTATGAAAGATATAAGTGCTAGTAGGCCCTCAGTATGTAGTTCTGTTCAAAGATTTCCAGATGAGTAAGAAAAGCAGGATAGTCATCTTCTGGGCTGATAGCGTAGTGCATATCTGGAAGGGCAATGATCAAGCTCAGTCATGACGTTTGTACATGAGGGATATTAGTGCATGGGTTACAAGTCTAGCACAAATGATCCAGATAATTGGAGATAGATATTTCATGGCCTCAGAGCATGGTGGATACCTGATGGGTGAAAGCAATGGTTCAACCCTGTTATGGCGTAGGTACATAAGTGCTACTATGATTTGGTTTTTGAGATGGTTTAGATCAGTACCTCATCCTAAGTTGGCTATTACACATCCTTTAGGAGTGTACCTGAACCTGTGGCAGTATTTCAAACCAACTTATTCTGTTGACCACCAAAACCTTTATTTAGGTCCCTGGTGTGTGACTGGATGGCTGATTTTGGTATATAAGGGTATGTGTATATATAGGGAGAACCCTAACCATGCCCCAGTTCTGCTCAATTTTCCAGACAGTCCGGTTGGACCCTGAAGGCTTACTTACCTGCTGGAGGATTCCCGCCATTTGAGCCATTGCTACATTTTAAGGACGAGATTTGACCATACTTGCTGGATCCTGTGTCTTGGGCTGACCTCCTGTTTAGATCTGTGACTGCTGGATGATCATCCAGGACTGCCCTTATTGTCGAACAGAAAAATATATTGTGCCTCCTATTTTGTGAATATATGTATATTGGCATTCACCAAGCTGCTTATAAGCCACTTGCGAGGAAATCCGCGTTGCAAGGTCTTGACCTTAGATCAGTGTAAGTAGCCATTTTAGATCTATCCGCCATTTTAGGTTCTCCCTCTAAAAGTCACCCTGTGTTCTAAAATGGTTGACAATGTCATTCTGAATGTAACATGGCCGTCTTGACCTCTGTGTATAAATTAATGTATAACTTGCCTGCAGGCTGCATGTTGGGGTCATGAACTGAGACCTCGTCCTTCGTTGACCTGTGTGTAAAGGATTACTTGTGCCAACAAAGCTAATCCACAAGCATATGTTAAACACAATGTATTCAAATACCGAAATGTGAACACTTGTTTGACTACATTGTATAAAACTGTTTGGGAAGGTTTAACATGAAATCCTAAGATATACTGTTGCCATTGAGGCTTGTAAGTGAATATATTAAAGGTAAACCCCAAATGTACAGGTGTACGAACTCGGCACAAACCCTAGATCCGTAATGTATTAACTTGTATTAACTAGGAAGTGGGTTGAGCACCATGATTTCGAGGGTATAAAGAGTGCGACTATTCTAATGTACAGTCCCACTCACTGAGCACGCCGAACCGAGCTGGAGTTCATTGTGTTGTACTGAGGGCCGATAGCTATCTGTTGCTTTGTCCTTTGAAACTGTTCAGTATAGAATAAAGATCTTTTGTATGTTCCTTTGTAACCCGTGTTTGATGTATTTCCTTTTGGGGTACTCATCCTCGATATATCTTCTTTTTGTTTTCACAGTTGGTGCCCGAATAGGGACCCTCAAGATTGATGCCAGCTCATCAAAGGTTGATGCAAGCTATTGGACCGGGATCGAACGGTGTGACAAAATAAAGGGGCCCCTTTCTGAAAGAGACGCGACACCTCAGCAGCGCTGCACGACCCGATCCCTGGACGATGAGCTTGTGGTCTGAGACAGCATCTTGACGAGGATCCACTTATCGAGGCGGGCAGATTTGCCGAAATCACCAAACACGAGGTAAGATTAGCTAGAAAAGAATCTTTGAAATCCGATCGGACCTCCTTAGGATTGATCAGGTTAGTCGTGACCCGATTCTTAAGTATCCTGATAATTTGTTTTGGCCCATTGTATCTGCAAATACAATTATTGACAAGGTAACACCAATATTTTGATATGCCTGGGAATTGTCTACCTGCTTCAGGGCGTTATTCTGCAGTGATAGGCAATCTTTGGAAGTTAGCCATCCGGCACCACAGGAGGGGTCGCCGGCTTTTACTATGTACTGTAAGCATGGCATTGGTAGTATAGTGTTTAATGATATTTGGCACAGACAAAACAGACATGCTTCCGAACTTCAGTGGCCAATCAATGGTAGTTTTGAAATCCCTCGCATTGAGTATTTAGAAACCATTTTATTAAAGAAAAAGGCTAGACCTGCAGCATTCAAGGTTTTACAGAATTGGAAAAAAGAAGCTTTGTCACAGTTTAAGAGTAGAGAAAAACATGCGCGCCGTCATAAGACGAACGCTGAAAAAGCGTTGTTATATGACCAGGATAAACAGTCTGAATCGGCTAGGAATATGGATAGGGCTTTCTCACTTGGCATTCAGAAAATCTATCCTTCTTAAGACTTTCATGTTTCTGATGAATTTATTGACAAATTGTTAAATGAACGAAGGCCTGGTGCCACTGCGCCACCTCCGTATGTTACTCTTCCTGCTGCTTTGCCTCTTCCTGCTGTTATTCCTGCTCTTCCTGCTGTTGTCCCTGTTGGTCCTGCTCCTCCTGATGTTCCTCTTCCTCCAGTTGCTCCTCCACCTGTTCCTCCACCTCTTCCTATTGCACCAGTAATAGTAGCTCCGCTGAACTTGCCTGCTCTCCCTCTTCCAAGTGGTCCTGCACCGCTGGTAGTTGATCAAGGAGCGAGATCAAGGGTTGTCACTCGTAATACTGTACCTTCAGAGACGAAGTGGAATTTGATTGCATGGGCTAAGCATTGTATGGAGAGAGATGATCGAGCTAATGTTTTTTCCACACTTTCTAATATGGACAATTTTCCTGAGAAAAATGTTTTTATTGAGGGATTAGGGATACACTTATGTGTAATGTGGGACAGACTAAACAATACAGATCTCCCACAAGGGTTGAGGGTTCTGAACACCTTAGCACCTTATAGAGACACTGAAGAGAAAGTACAAGAGAATGTTGAGAGGATATTTGAGTATAGGAAGGAGTTGGAAAGGTTACAGAATGAGGATGACGATGAGGATAGTATGTATGTACAGAAACAGTTCCTTCCTTGTCGTAAATCGATATCCGAAGAATCACGAATTTGTATGAAAGATGCAGTTAGATGTATTTCAGACATGTCGATAACTCCAGTTGAAGTATATGACACGTATAGTCAGTATACGTCAGAAATGCAGAGGAAAGTGAAACAGATAATGTTAGAGTACCTGCAGGATGAATGTGTGAAAAGAAAGATTTGTTGTCCCACAGAATTATTGAGTATTTATAAGAGAGCCTTTTCACTTGCAACTTCTTCAACTGCTTTAGTGCTCCATTTGGCTCTGTTGCTTGTTAAGCGTTCGGAGTTGCCTACTTCTCAGTTGCCTATGAGAGAGGTTCCTCCGACATATTTCCCGAAAGTTGAGATTGCGGCTAATGCTGTAGCAGGTACACCTGCTCGAGAAATTCCTGCACATTATGTGTCGCAGTTCGTGGACAATCTATTCCCGACATTAGGAAAAATCCGACAGGATTCTATAAAGAAATGGAGTCTGTCTTGCAGTCCTCAGTATTTACCTTAGGTGATATTGATCTGTTATTTCCTGTACTCCTTCCCGTAGATTTGTGGAAACAAGTTAGGACTATAGATGATGTAGCAGGGTAAGGAGATACATGGGCTAACATAATTAGACTCAATGACGAAAGGCCAGCTGGCGAGAGGCCGCCTCAGGTGATACTAACTTTACCTGACAGAATTATTGCTAAATTGACAACCATAATTCCGAAAAGAGAATTATTTGGGACAAGCTTACGGCCTGTGTCCAAGGGAAGTCTGAGGGTGCTACCGAGTTCTTTAATCGGTTCGAACAAGTATTTTCGGATTTCAGTGGAGAAGACTTAGGCACAGAGTCTGGGAAAAGATTATTTGTAGACAAATTCATGCGTGGATTTTTGCCTGACATCCAGTTGCAAATTATGCCTTCTGAGAGTGCTTGGCAAGCAAAGTCTCAATCAGAAGTGCTGCACATTGCTCAGTACTATGAGAATCGTGTCAATAATGAAAAGGAAAGAGTTGAGAAGAGAACAGGTGATTTGAAGACCAAAGTTTTATTACAGCAAATTGTTAGAAGTTCTAGAGGGTGTAGTTCGCAGATTAGAGGTCAGTATGTTCCGCAAGGAAGTATGCCCTTGGCTCCTGTAAACTTTAACCAGTGTGCCTATTATAGGCAAGAGGGTCATTGGCGTGCACAATGCCCGGTCCTTCGACAAAGCTCAAATAATGCATTTGGAAACATGGGTAGACGATCCAGAGGTCGCCTGTGTGTTGGGGGCCCTGGTAGAGGACAGTTTGCACAGGATCAACAACCTTTTTCACAGGATAATCCGGTACCAAGTGTGGATACTAGAAATATATTCAACCATCCTTATGCTGCTTACCTCTCTGAAGAACTTCCTTTTGATGACATTCTGTTTTGTTAGGATTGCCGGAAGCAAGGTTTGGAACCAACGCCTATTCCTGTTAATCAGAAAGATCCCTACGTTGAGATGATAGTGGGAAATAGGAAACATCTATTCTTGATAGATACAGGGGCACAGAAGTGTTCCATTGATCATTCTCGGGTCCCAAACATTCCGCTGTCAGGGCAAACCAATGTTTCTGTAGGGTTTTCTGGCACACCAGTTGTTTGTCCAGTTTCTTCGCCGGTACCTGTTTCTTTGGGTCCCTTTACAGACCACTGTCCATTTCTTTTGACTTCGAATTGTGGAAAGAATTTGATAGGGTTGAATCTGTTAAAAGAATTAAATGCGGTAATTCATTGTTCTTCTGACGGAGTGCATTTGACGATTTCACCACAGCAACTTTCTGTCTCTCAATTCTTGACTAGACCTTTGCCGCCAGAATTCAGTGATGTACCAGAGAGTTTATGGGCAATTGACGACAATGATGTCAGTGTTTTGCAGATCGAGCCTATTAAAATAGTTCTGAAACATGGAGTAAAGCTGCCACGTATTCCTCAATATAAGATTTCAGTTGAGGGTGAACAAGCTTTGAAATGCATTGTTTCCAATTTTATGCATAGATGGGTGATTGAGGAAATTGCAGGTAGTGCAATAGTCCAATTTTGCCAGTATACAAAAAAGGCGATAATGCAATTCCTTTTCGTTTCATAATTGATCTACGTGCCATCAATAAGGTCGTCGCTCCACAATTTCCAATTGTACCTGATGTGACGACCATATTAACTATGATTCCGGCTTCAGCTACTTACTTTAGTGTTGTGGATCTGAAGTTTAGTATTCCTATACACAAAGACAGTAGATACTTGTTTGCGTTCACCTTAGGGTGACGCTCATTCACCTTTACTCGTGCACCGCAAGGTTACACGGAAAGTCCTAGCATCTATAGTAGGGCTTTGAAAGAACAGCTTGATACCCTTGAATTGCCCTCTACTTGTACATTGCATCAGTATGTTGATGACTTGCTTTTGGCTGCCGATTCTGAGAGCACTGTGTTATTACTTATACAACTGGCTAAACATGGACACAAAGCTTTGCTTAAAAAGTTTCAATATTGTTGTCAGGAGGTCGCCTATTTAGGCTATCTCCTGTTAAAGGAGGGAAGAAGATTGACACCTGAACGGATAAAACTAATTTCTGGCCATGTCTGTCCCAAATACGCAGAAAGAAGTTAGAGCCTTGATAGGAATGGCTTCTTACTGTAGGTTATGGATCCCAAACTTTTCCCTAGTGATTAAGCCGATGTTGGCTTTGCCGAAGAAGGACATTTCTTCACCATTGCCGTGGAACATGGAGCACCAGCAAGCATTTGATCTGCTCAAGACCGCATTGTGCTCGGCACCGGTTTTGGGCACACCAAACTATGAAAAGGCCTTTGTGTTGTTTGTGCATGAATGTGTAGGATGTGCTTTGGCTGTATTAACGCAGGAACATGGAGGGAAGAATAGGCTATGTGGTTACTTTTCTTCCGCCCTTGATCCTGTAGCATGCGCTTTGCCAAGATGTTTGCGAGCTGTCGCTGCTGCTGCTGCTTCTGTAAAGCAGAGTGAGGGAATGGTCCTAGGCCATGATCTAACCCTGATGGTGCCTCACTCTGTAGATGTTCTATTGAACAGAACTCAAACGCAACACCTCACTTCTGCACGGTTGACAAGATATGAATTGTTCTTGTTTGCGCCCCACATACAAATCAAGAGGTGTTGTGTTCCTAATCCGGCTGAACTCTTACCTTTCCCGCAAGGTACTGCTTGCAGTGACGAAAAGTCACATGACTGTCTGTACACTACCGAAAAAGAGACAAAGGTAGAATTGATCTAAAGGACACTCCTTTGAATAATCCACAAGGGGAGCTGTTTTGCGATGGCTGCTGCTTCAAACTTCCGGATGGTACATCCACAGCTGCTTATGCAATCACTACATTAAGCACGGTTGCGGAAACCAAGAGAATCACGCATAACTCCGCGCAGGCCACAGAGATTATAGCATTGAACCGAGCCTGTGAACTTTCCAAAGGGCTTACAGTAAACATATATACTGATAGTCAGTATGCCTTTGGGGTGGTCCCAAAGGCATACTTTTGGTAGACTTTGGTCAGAAAGAGGGTTCTTGACTTCACATGGTACAACGATTCAGCATGGCTCCCTAATAGTACAACTGCTCTCAGCGCTTGCACTTCCTACTCAGTTAGCAGTCATGAAATGTGCAGCACATCAAAAGATTGTAGATGATATAGGAAAAGGGAACACTTTCGCTGATCAGATAGCTAAACAGACTGCCACCAACCTCTCTACAGATATATATACTTCAAGGGAGACCATAAATGCCTATGTAATGGATGAAGGTGTTGACTCTGTAAAAGACATCCAAGCCGATGCCACACTAGAAGAATCCAAGAGATGGGCAGAAGGATTGGGGAAACTCGATGATGATGGGTGTTGGGTGGATGTAGTTGAAGGGAAATGGCTACTTCCTGACGCATACGTAATCATGATGGTCGCCATGGCTCATGGCCCTACCCATATATGTGCCCGGAAGCTTACACGAATGTTGGAGAAAGTTTGGACAAATGACAAAATCTCTAAAATAGCTGAGTGTTATGTTCAGAATTGCATGATCTGCTTACAGCATAATGTGGGAAAGGGAACATCAACTCCCAGGAGAAGTTTTGGTCCACCTTCTGTCCCCTTTGAAGTTATACACTTTGATTTTATCAAAATGGAACGGTGTAATAACCTGAAATATGTGTTGGTTGTCATCTGTGCTTTCGGTAAATGGGTTCAGGCTTTTCCTGTTAAGGACGCTACAGCCATGACTACTGCAAAAACTATGTTAAAAGAGTATTTCCCTAGGTTTGGGCTACCAAGAATCATCTGGTCGGACAATGGTCCACATTTTGTTGCTGCTGTAATTCTGCAGATATGTGCAGCATTGCAAATCGACAAACGGTTCCATTCGGCCAGACACGCTCAGAGTGCCGGATTAGTAGAAAGACACAACGGCATCATCAAGAACAAGCTCGCTAAGACGTGTGCCGGAACCAAACTAAAATGGCCGGACGGCTTACCGATCATGTTGCTAGCTTTGCGTACAACCCCTCAAACTAAGGCTGGGCTCTCTCCATTTGACGTGGTAATGGGGAGACCTGCGAATATCTGGAACCTTCCGAAATGTCGGTCTTCGAAGAATGTTGAAAATGTACTTCTTTCAGATTACTGTAGCCAGTTGACTAAAAACCTGTATTTGATTTATCACCAGGTGCGAGAGGCTTTACCTTACGATACGAGGGCCAAGGTCATAGCATTCGGCCCGGAGACTGGGTGTTGACAAAGGCATTTGAACGATCCTCTTGCCTTGCACCTTGGTGGCGGTGCCCTTTCCAGGTCCTGCTGGTCACACAGTCTGTGGTGTGTGTCGCAGGTAGATAGAAAAAATTGGATCCACGCGACGCATGTCAAGAGACTTCCACACCTGGTGCCACACGATACAGAAGAAACAGTACTGTGTCTCACTAATACTGCAACCAATGATCCCGAAGCAGTAAACAGCAACGAGAGTGCATTGGAGTCTCTCTCTGAGCCTGTGAGGTCTGGGGAACCAGCCATTTTATCTCCGCACTCTCCAAAAGTTTTGTTTCCGGAAACCATTGTTCCGGATCTTGCATCTTCACTTGCTCTTGATACGTTGCTTCCAACGGGAAGTGACGACACATTGTTCTCGGATCAATCAGTACCGGGGGCAAAGAGGTACAATTTGCGTCCAAGTAAATAGACTTACGGCAAGGTTCGGCTGTGCATGCAAAGAAGAAAGGAAAATCATTGAGGGCTTGCTTTTGCCCAAGTAATTGTTCGGAAAGAGGGATTCTGTTGGCTAGGGTTGTGGAAGGACTAAGAAGTCGCTCGACCAGTAGGTCGCCAGCAAAAAAACATTGGGGTTTTTCGTTTGAAGACTGCAATGCCTGCAATCGCTACTGCTCGTACAGGACTGATAAATGATCGTGTGACCAGCAGTGAGAATGGACAAATTGTTTGGGCCCCGAAAATGTACTGCTGTCTTTTTATAATGTTAATTAGTTTTATAATAGTAATTGTTCTAGGCTTTTGGTACGTGGAAGAACTGCATCCATTTGAAACCTTGTTACTGACTGAAAATGTACCTACTGTTTCTACTCCTTTTGTGCATCTGCATACTTTATCTCCTAGAGACTCTCAGCATAGACAGAGATATTACAACAATACATTGTTACTTATCATGAATGCTACACATGCCATTTTTAATAGATCCAACTGTTGGCTCTGTTCGCATTTACCGCAACACGGGAATAAGGGGCTAGGTTGGTATATTCATCCTATACCTTTGACAACTGCTTGTTATGCCTCTCTTAGAGCACTATTCTTTGGCCGATGGAACGATAGTATCTCGGGGAACTTTGATGGTACTAATTTGATTAGTTTTGAGAAACGTGTTCTTACGCCCTTGGGATGCTCGCTTTTCGCAAACAGGAGCAAGCTCAACGTTGCTTCTATTAGGCCTCCTGATAGACTGTCTCGTCCTTTCAGTCTTTGATTTCTTTTAAGATGGCTCCTATAGGCAATAAGGATGCCATGCCTCCTTCTTACACTGTTAACCATAGCCCCGATTCAGTTTCTTTCTGCATACAGAGGAATGGTACTCAGTCAATGGGAAATTTTAAAGGTTGCACCAACGTTGCAAATTTGACTGGGGAAGACAGACCTTTGTATGTAGGCGAACCTGTCTACTTTGTTTGCGGTAATGTAACATTTCCATGGTTAACCAGGGATTGGCATGGAACTTGTTATTTAGGCATCCTGTTACACGGAGTATTCATTGCCAGTGCTGTAGAGGTTTCAAAGGCTCGTCCACGACGGGACAAGAATGGGGACACTCCAGCACAGGTTCTGGGAGACGTAGTGAAATCCTTTGTGCCATTTTGGGTACAAATAGCAAACTCTGAAGACATCAGGAGACTAGCGAGAGTATTGGAGAGAACCATCAACCGGACCACGGACATACTCTATAATATGACATTAGAACAGAAAGCAATAAGATTAGTAGCACTTCAGAACAGAATGGCATTAGATGTAATTCTGGCTGAACCTGGTGGAGTGTGTAAATTGGTGGGGTCCGCTTGCTGTGTTTTCATGCCAGATTCCTCCCCAACTATCTTCTTAGTTCAGAAGTGCATTTTCCCGAGGGAAACTGGGATCTTAGCGCTTGTTTCTGGGACTTCTTGCGATCTTGGGGTTGGAAGGTGCTTTCGGTCTTGCTGATCCTTTTGGGAATTCTGTTGTTTCTTTGTTGCTGTATACAGTGTTTACCTAGTATATGTTCAATGCTAGGGGGATGTTGCGCACAGGCGATAGGTACAATAGGACATAAGGTATATGCCCAAGATAAGAGTTCCAAACTGTATGTGCTGGAAGAGATTTTGATAGACGATCTAATGGCAATAGATATTTCTGACAGTGATTCAGGGTGTATGGATGTTGAGACGTGGAGTTGTTCGTAAAGTGATCAGAAGTAGTTTAGTGCTTGACATAGGCCAAGAGGAAGGTTTGTAGAACGGAAAATTATATCGTGACTCCTATTTTGTGAATATATGTATATTGGCGTACGCCAATCTGCTTATAAGCCACTTGTGAGGAAATCCGCGTTGCAAGGTCTTGACCTTAGATCAGTGTAAGCCGCCATTTTAGGCCTATCCGCCATTTTAGGTTCTCCCTCTAAAAGTCACTGTGTGTTCTAAAATGGCGGACAATGTCATTCTGAATATAACATGGCCGTCTTGACCTCTGTGTATAAACTAATGTATAACTTGCCTGCAGGCTGCATGTTGGGGTCATGAACTGAGACCTCGTCCTTCGTTGACCTGTGTGTAGAGGATTACTTGCGCCAACAAAGCTAATCCACGAGCATATGTTAAACACAATGTATTCAAATATCGAAATGTGAACACTTGTTTGACTACATTGTATAAAACTGTTTGGGAAGGTTTAACATGAAATCCTAAGATATACTGTTGCCACTGAGGCTTGTTAGTGAATATATTAAAGGTAAACCCTAAATGTACAGGTGTACGAACTCGGCACATACCCTAAATCCGTAATGTATTAACTTGCATTAACTAGGAAGTGGGTTGAACATCATGATTTCGAGGGTATAAAGAGTGCGACTATTCTATCGTACAGTCCCACTCACTGAGCACACCGAACCGAGCTGGAGTTTGTTGTGTTGTACTGAGGGCCGATAGCTATCTGTTGCTTTGTTCTTTGAAACTGTTCAGTATAGAATAAAGATCTTTTGTATGTTCCTTTGTAACCCGTGTTTGGTATATTTCCTTTTGGGGTACTCAGCCTCGATATCTTCTTTTTGTTTTCACATTATCTGCCCTCCGGTCCACCAAGTAGGATGGCCTGAGAACTCTGTTCTGGAACCATGGGTCTTTTTACCACTGTGCAACTCTTTTACTACCTTGTTTGTGCATCTTGGTATAGGAAGCTGCTGATGTCCAGAAGGGTGTTGGGACACCAATAGACCACCTCGATTGTTCGTCTGAGATGCTCAAAGTTACCTCCAACATGCCTTTATTGTTGGGCCGTGTTATGATATGATATGGCATTTATAACGCATCTATACAAAAGTGTTTCAAGGCGTGACGAGGCAAGGTAGGGGAAACAGAGGGAAGAAAGACAGCGATCCTACTAGGGCCAGGCATCATTCAGATCGTGCAAGTGCATGGGAAGGGAGAATGCGCGGGGAGTCTGGGGGAGGAGACAGTGCGGTACATGCGATAATAGAATACATAACAATAAGTAAAGTAAGGCCAGTAGGTGGCAAGTACAGGGGTAAAGGGTAAGGTCAGACATCAGGGGTCAAGTGCTCGTAGTAGGACTGTAGGAATACAGAAAACAGTCCCCAAGTGTGGGGGTTGCCAGGAAGGCAGTGCAGGTGTGCGACCCAGCTGAAGAAAGAGATCTACCACCAACTTGTTGCTTGGACAAGCGACGGACCCTGAGGAAGTTGGAGGCGGATGAGCGAAGAGCTCAAGAAGGAAGATATTTAGGAAGAAAGAGTTGAAGGTATTGAGGCCCCAGAAGGCCTTGTGGACAATGCAGAGCATTTTAAACTTAATCCTCACAGCCACTGGGAGCCAGTGCAGAGCTTTCAGTCCTGGAGGGATACGATCCCTGGGCTTGAGGCCAAGGACAAGTCTCGCAGTCCTTTTCTGGATGAGTTTCAGAGGGCGGAGAGTAGAAGCAGGCAGATTTAGAAAAAGGCTATTGCAATAGTCCAGCCTAGAGAGAACCAGAGCTCTGGAGACAGTGAGCTTCTGGGGGAAGGAGAGGAAAGGAAGAATACCTCTGAGGAGGTGCAGCTGGCAGTGTGACTTCTTAGAGATGTCGGGGATGTGAGCAGAGAAGGAGAGTGTGGAGTCGAAGATGACCCAAGGTTTTTAGCCTGACAGGTGGGAGCAGGAAGAGGGCCAAGAGAGGCCGGCCAGACAGTGACAGGAAAGGAGGGTGTGGGTGTGACAATGAGGAGAATCTAAGTCTTACTGGCATTAAGGCAGAGATCATTGGCAGCACACCACTCCTGGATGGTGGACAGACAGTCAGAGATGAGAGAGGGAGAAGAGGTGGCTGACGGTAGCCTGAAAATGAGCTGAGTATCTTCC
This sequence comes from Ambystoma mexicanum, assembly GCF_040938575.1. Lineage (NCBI taxonomy): Eukaryota > Metazoa > Chordata > Amphibia > Caudata > Ambystomatidae > Ambystoma > Ambystoma mexicanum. The sequence goes on from NC_090937.1 coordinate 992,653,489, forward strand.
GCATAGCACTGTAAGTTGGGGCAAAGCCTGGCAATGCGGTGGGCAAAAAGTGCCAGGTATTGGTTGAACAGCCAGGGAGAGAGGTTAGACCCCTGGGGAACACCACAGGTAGAGATAGAGGAGAGGAAGGACCCAAGTTGAATCTGGGAGGGTCGATCAGACAGAAAAGAAATCTGCCACACCAGGGCCTGACAGGTGATCCCCAGGTTATCACGGAGCCGGTTGAGCAGGATGGCATGGTTCACTATGTCAAAGGCAGAAGAGAGATCAAGTAAGATGAGGACACACGGGGTGTTGGAATCAAGGTTGGAGAGCAGGTCTTCATGGATGTTCAGGAGAGCAGTTTCCATGCTTCTGCAGCTCTGAAGCCAGACTGATGGTCATGGAGATAACCAACAGATTCAGTGTGAAGATTAAGCTGGGAGATGGACAGCTTTTTCCAGGAGTTTGCCCAGGAAAGGAGTGATGGAAATTGGACAATAGTTATCCGGGCAGGAAGGGCCAGCAGAGGGTTTCTTAAGAGAAGGGTGCACAAGGGAGTGCTTCAGGCGGGAGGGGAAGACTCAAGTGGCAAAGGAGTGGTTGCAGAAATCAGCAAGGGCAGGAGCCAGTGAGTCAATGTGGTCCTTGATGGTTTTGGAGGAACAGGGAAGTACCTGTTTTGAGAAGACTTTCATAGATCGGACTTGTCTAGAAAGCTTTTCTGTGGAGAACAGGGGAAAGGCAGAGAAGGAGGGAGGAGAGGTGGCCAAAAAAGTTCCAGAGGAAGGGCAGAGAGTAGAGGGATAAGGGGGAGAGGAAGAGAGAGAGGACAGGATGTCCTGGGATTTAGAATTAAATGCGAAGCTAGTGCCTTACAGAGGGACTGGGAAGGGACAGGAGAGGTAGAGACTGTGGCAGGATTGGCCAGTTCTTGCAGATTTTAAAGAGTTCAGCTGAGTTGCTGGATGCCGCAGAGACGTGGGCTTGGATGTGAGCTCTCTTCTTAGAGCGAACAGAGATCCGGTATTGCTTTTGGAGGAAGTTGCAGGCCAGTTTGTCAGAGGATGTACATGAAGCACGCCATTTCCTCTCAGCCACCCTGCACTTGCGTTTAAGGGTGACGAGGTCTGAGTTGTACCCGGACTCAGACCTGTTCTGCAGGCTGACTGCCCAGTCTTGCCCTTCAAGACGCGAGAATCCGCTTGGTCGGGTCCCTCAAGCCATCTTGCCACCTAATTCAATCCGGACCAGTGGTTCCAAACTCTTCGTAAGACTGTTTATTGTTCTCCACCCACCGGGTTCGTTGTTGTTTCGGCATTCATCTCCCTCGCTGATGGCATCCTGTAAATGTAAGCTGTAAGCGTAGCCTGGTAATCACAAGGATATTTCATGTCTCCTTGTATGGGAGAACTAGGGCTTACCTGGCTCTTTATTATAACCACGTCTGCCTACAGAATTTGTCCCATTGTTCCCTATGCAGCACTTTCTTCAAAACCAATAACACTTACATGGACAGTCTAAGATACTTACCTGAACTCTGGCATTTCTGCTGACTCCTCCTAGGGTTCCTGCAGTTTTCTATCAAGATTGGGCTTTTCAGCAACTAACACAGGTTTATTAGTCATTTTTAAATCTGTGTATTTAACTCCTGTCTCTAGATTTAACCTGTAACATTCCTTACTACTTTTCTTTCCTTCCTTAGCGTGTAAAATGCCCTTCTAATATTGAGACTGAGTACCCCAAAAGGAAATACACCAAACACGGGCTTATAAAGATTCACAGATCTTTATTCTAAAACTGTACAGTTTTCAAAGAAACAAAGTATCAAATACAGATAGCTATCTGGCACTCAATACATTACAGTGAATACCAGCCCTTTCGGTGTGAGAAGTGAGAGGTACTGGATGTCTAAACAATTGTACATTTTATACATTTCCAATCATAATGTCCAGCCCCTCTACAGGTTAATGATACATGGTCTAGAGTTTGTGCCGAGTTCACTTCTGGCTTGTCTGACAATATACTCATGGATCATCCTAAATTCACATACAAAGAAGTCACAATAGCAACAGTGTATTCTCGGGATTAACAATAAGCCTTAACACATGTCCTTTACAATGCAGTTCAGCTAGTGTCCACGTTCAGTATTTGTATAACATTGTAGTCGATGTATGTCCGCGGATCAGACTTGTTGGCGCAGACAATCCTCTGTCTACAAGTCAAGCATGGGACAAGGTCTCTTTACTCGACCCAAACATTCGGCCAACTGACAGTTTATACATTAACTTACGTACAAGGTTCAGGATGGCTCAGTTACAAGCAGGAAAACACTGTCCGCCATTTTAGAACACAGAATCATTTTATAATAGAAATAAAAATGGCGGACAGACCTAAAATGGCGGCAAAGTCGATCTAAGATCGGAACTTTGCAACACGGTTTTCTTCGCAGAGCGACTGGGCTCAGGCCAATATATACAATAAAGGAGGCCATGATATGATATCCCTTTTAACAGGACATCTTTTCTTTTTGTTTGGACTCCTCACCTGACGTTTTGGAGGTAAATAAAACCTTATTTACGTCCCTTGTCTTTTTGCTCATTCTTTGGGGGAAACTGACCAGTCCATAAGACTATCAGTACTAAGCTTCTTCCACCCTAATCTCTGCAATTTAACCTGGAAAGTAATTTGGCTCCCAGTGACAAGTTATTGATTAATTAAATAATCAATCAAATCAGTGATAAATAGTCATGGGTATAAGTATATAGCTTGCTGGTGTGGGTATATGCAAAAGCCTTTGTTCCCACAGATGTCAATAATAAAACATCTCAATAATAATTACATAATTCAAATCTCCCTGCATCGCTAGGAAATGGTGAGGTTTACACCGCCGTGAATTTGGAGGATGAACATCCCAAATGCTAAATACTGTAGCGTTCCTACTCAGAAGTATGCAGGCAAAATGTCTTTATACAAATATTTCACACATCCCACCCACAGGAAACTTTAAATGATGTCAGAAGTCTTTGCGCCTGCTACTGTGAATAAGTGAGGAGTGTGCAGAAGGATCTCTGGTGGGGCAGAGAACCAAACATGCTTTGCGGAACGATCTCCGGCAGGACATGTAGCCACCCATGGTTTGTGGAAGGATCTCTGGTAGGGTACACAGCCACACATGCTTTGTGGAAGGACCTCTGGCAGGACACAGCCACACATGCTTTGCAGAAGGATCTCTGGAAGGGTACACATCCACAATGCTTTGTGGAAGGATCACTGGCAGGACACACAGCCAAACATGCTGTGTGAAAGGATTTCTGGCAGGGTACACAACCACACATGCATGGCAGAAGGATCTCTGGCAGGACACACAGTGACACATGCTTTGCGGAAGTATCTCTGGCAGGACATACAGCAACACATGCTTTGGGGAATGGCACTGGCAGGACACACAGTGACACATGGTTTGTGGAAGGATCTCTGGCAGGGTACACAACCACACTTGCTTGACGGAAGGATCTCTGGCAGGACACGTAGTCACACATGCTTTGTGGAAGGATCTCTGGTAGGGAATACATCCACAATGCTTTGTGGAAGGATCTCTGGCAGGACACACAGCCAAACATGTTTTGTGGAAGGATATCTGGCAGTACACATAGTCACACATGCTTTGTGGAAGGATCTCTGGTAGGGTACACATCCACATATGCTTTGTAGAAGGATCTCTGGCAGGGTACACATTCACACATGCTTTGTGGAACGATCTCTGGCAGGGTACACAACCACACAGGCTTGGTGGAAGGATCTCTGGCAGGACACATAGTCACACATGCTTTGTGGTAGGATCTCTGGCAGGACATACAGCAACACATGCTTTGTGGAATGACACTGGCAGGACACACAGTGACACATGCTTTGTGGAAGGATCTCTGGCAGGGTACAGAGCCGCACATGCTTTGTGGAGGATCTCTGGCAGGGTACAGAGCCACACATGCTTTGTTGAAGGATCTCTGGCAGGACACGTAGTCATACTTGCTTTGTGGAAGGATCTCTGGCAGGTTATAGAGCCACACATGCTTTGTGGAAGGATCTCTGGCAGGACACACAGCCACACATGCTTTGTGGAAGGATCTCTGGCTAGACACGTAGTCACACATGCTTGACGGAAGGATCTCTGGCAGGACACACAGCGACACATGCTTTGTGGAAGGATCTCTGGCAGGACACACAGTGACACATGCTTTGTGGAAGGATCTCTGGAAGGACACACAGTGACACATGTTTTGTGGAAGGATCTCTGGCAGGGCACACAGCAACACATGCTTTGTGGAAGGATCGCTTGCAGGACATACAGCCACACATGCTTTGTGGAAGGACACTGGCAGGACACACAGTGACACATGCTTTGCGGAAAGATCTCTAGAGGGGCACACAGCCACACATGCTTTGTGGAAGGATCTCTGGCAGGACACACAGCGACACATGCTTTGCGGAAGGATCTCTGGCAGGATACACATTCACACATGCTTTGTGGAAGGATCTCTGGCAGGACACACAGTGGCACATGCTTTGTGGAATGACACTGGCAGGACACACAGTGACACATGCTTTGTGGAAGGATCTCTGGCAGGACATACAGACACACATGCTTTGTGGAATGACACTGGCAGGACACACAGTGACACATGCTTTGCGGAAGGATCTCTGGAGGGGCACACAGCAACACATGCTTTGTGGAATGACCCTGGCAGGACATACAGACACACATGCTTTGTGGAAGGATCTCTGGCAGGACACACAGCGACACATGCTTTGCGGAAGGATCTCTGGCAGGATACACATTCACACATGCTTTGTGGAAGGATCTCTGGCAGGACACACAGTGGCACATGCTTTGTGGAATGACACTGGCAGGACACACAGTGACACATGCTTTGTGGAAGGATCTCTGGCAGGACATACAGACACACATGCTTTGTGGAATGACACTGGCAGGACACACAGTGACACATGCTTTGTGGAAGGATCTCTGGCAGGACATACAGCAACACATGCTTTGTGGAATGACCCATGTGACACATGCTTTGTGGAAGGATCTCTGGCAGGATACAGAGCCACACATGCTTTGTGGAAGGATCTCTGGCAGGACACACAGTGACACATGCTTTGTGGGGGCAGGGGCGCTGCTATAGGTCATTGCCTCTCTCCACTGAGCGCCCAGAATCTACACCCAGCGCCGTTGACACAGCTAAGCATAAGCTTGGCATCAGCAGCGACTTTACAAGCGCTTAATCAAAGAGGGCTCTGTGCACGCTGCACACATGACACGGTTTAAAATAAATGATCGCGCTTTTTCTGGATTCAAGTCAAAGTCAGCAGCCCTTTTAAAAGCAAACCTGTTAAGGCGGCCGTCTGTCTTCAATATATAATTCTTCTGCACATGTCTAGCTATACTGCACGATGGGAGCACCGCATTTACTCATCTATTCACACGCTCATGGCCGGGGTTTGGGGGGAGAGGGGGTTGCGCTGGACAGTATACCTTGCAAAAAGCGTTACATATAACCAGGGACCGCTATCCCATTACACCTTTACGGTTCCCTTCCATTGGAAATGATTACACAATGAACGGTGACAGACTATTGCTTCACTAAACAACGGGAACACGACATGTGTTAACGTAGCTTAATGACTTGCTGTTCAAACATAGCTCAGAACATTGTATATCTCCTGCGACCAGTAGCGTTCCTGCACCCCATGGGTGTGCTCTCCGTCGTTGCAACCCCTGTTCTGCTCAACAAAAAAAGGAGCCACAAGAGAAGAAGAAAGGGTGCCTGCTTTTCTTTTTTGCGTGGAGGAACAGGGACGTCATTTCACCAAAATGGCAGAGGTAGCGGTAGTGAAATCACACAACACTTGACCTCTGATGACATCAAAGGAAGTGATGTCATTTGACCCCACCCCAAAGTGACATCATGGGAAGCGATGGAACACAACCTTTCACCCCATGACATAACAGGAAGTGGAATCACATAGCATTGTTTCTGAGTACACAAGGAAAATTTGGTTACGCTATCACGGTTAAGTGTTATACATTTCATACAAGAATGGATCACCATATATATTGTTAATATCAGTGTGTATAGGCCCATATTATCAAATCACTGTGAATGCAAGCAGACGTCCAAGGCCAAACGATAATGATGTGTTTTTATATAGCACTTACTCTTAAGAGTGTCATATAGAACAAATATACACACAATGTCACCCAACCTGTGTTGGTACTCATCTTTTCTGGTGGAGCAATTTCTCCAAAAGCGAAAAATGTGTCCAAAGGTTAATTATCTCTGAGGATGAAAGGCTGAGTTGACCTTGCTGGGAGTCAAACCTGCAACCTGCAGATCACAGACACGTTGCAGAAGCCGGCGCTCAACCCACTGAGCTATGTTACCGGCTATGGCCATCAGAAAACAAGCCACTCAAGAAACAAAGAGCCACATGCTGCTGGCCACCGCCCATGAGCCTCGATGTAGAATTTTTTAAAAACTTTTTTATGAGGGGTAGCGTGGGAGATCATAGGGGTAGCAAGGGAGACCTCAGGGGTCGAAGTTGCGACCCCTGGCGACTCCTAAATGACGTCCTTGAGAGGACATGTTGGAGTGGGTTAGATTTTCATCAATTAAATTTCCGCTTGCTCAGTGTCTTTTCATCAAATAATACTTAATTAAAAGAATATATATCAGAGCCCTCCATGTTTTTCTGGTGTGTTAACAGTGGTACTCACCCCAGGGAAAGAGGTCAAGAGGGCTACAGTTTTTGGCAATATCTTGGGACCGGTGGTCGAAGTTGGTTGAGAGTGGTGCTACTCTACTTAATTTTTACTGTTCCTTTACTTTTATTTTGAAAAGAAACACTTCTGGATATTTAAAATAAAAATGTAGAATGAAGATGAAACTTGCACTTCAGTGCACCGTATGGGGGTTTACACTGTCAGAGAGAGGAACAGCAATTTCGCTCTACTGCAAAACCACAGACCTGCTGGTTCAATCCTAACCTCACCTCACCATGAGCTATTGTAGAACTACTGGGCTGCTATTATTTTTCAGTGAGAAGATTGGGAAAAGCTCATTCCCATGTCCAATCATAGACCTGCTCTCTCAGTAATCCGGCTTTGCAGGCCCAGCTGTATATGCAGTTGAGTACGTAGGTGTGGTGGCTTTAATGGTTGGTATGCTCATAGGTGTGAATGGTAGATGATTAGAAACAGGAGGGAGCGTAAAGCTGCATAGTGTGGGTTACAATGAAAAAAGGTAATGGGGTTGTTTAAAATGCATCCATCATACGTGGTCTAACTAGTCCCATTATAGAAGAAGCATTTGCTGAAGGATACATCAGTAATAAGGAAGCAGACTTCCTAATACCAACGTATCACAGAACACCTGCATTTTACGCTTTACCAAAAAACCTCAAGGCACTAGATCCCCTCCCTCGTCCCCCTGGGACATCCTATTGTGTCGGGATAGGCTGAGTTTTAAAGTCTCTTTCTCAGTTTGTTGATTTTTTCCCTCAAAAAAGAAATACCGAAAATGACTTCATACGTAAAAGATTCCACAGCAATGCTCTACTGAAAGACAAGACATTCAATGCAAACAGTAACCTCTTGGTTACGTTTAACATTGAATCTCTCTATACAAAAAGTCCCCAAGTGGAAACACTTTGAGTGATCGAAAACCTGTTGGAATAGAATTATGTTACCCAAGGGGTTCCCAACCAGTTCATCCTACATCTCATGGAGATAGCTATCACCAAGAATGTTTTCATACATGAAGAACAATTTTACAAACAAATATCGGGTACGGCTATGTGGGCCATTTTTGCCCCCAGCCTGGCTAACGTATATGAAGCTAATTTTAAAACAAGACCTATTTTGAACAAGAACCCGTTTAAGGAGCTAATAGATGTGTGGGCATGTTATATTGATTATATGTTATATTGATTATATTTTCATGATCTTTAAAGGGAAAGCTCAACAGTTGGAATTCTTTATTAGCTGGATCAATGAACAAAATATACATTTTAAATTTACCATGACTTCCAACAAAGAAACAATACACTTTCTAGATTTACAAATATGTGCCTACAATGAAGCACTCTCAACCATGGAATTTCAAAAGCCAACAGACCAAAACTCTGTGTTACTCTATTCCAGTTACCATCCAAGACACCTCAGAGATAATTTACCCTTTGGACACATTTTGCGCTTTTGGAGAAATTGCTCCACCAGAAAAGAGTATGACAACCACTCGAAATTGCTGACATCCAAACTCAGTAAATTGCTGACATCCAAACTCAGTGCAAGGGGACACCCTAAAAATGTACTAAAACAGGCACGGAAGAGGGCCAGGGATATCCCTAGGGAAGTGACTCTCCAAGGGACACTGCAGATACCATTCAAGTAATGGCAGTCCTGAGTTTCTCCCTGCTTTGCTACAGGATCAAGAAGGAAATGAAAAAAATATTGGTGCATACTGAATGTGGGAAAAACTCCTTTGAATACACACAGGTTTGTGATAAAACACAGACATAACCTAAGTGATATATTGGTACCTACATATCGAGAGATGTCACCAATAGCTCAAGCACATTATGGTCATTACCACCCACAAAGGGACACTCCCCATGCAGGATCTGAACAGTCTGTGATCAGATGAAGAGAAGCACATCTATTGATAATGGATGACATTTTCCGTGTGAACAACAGACATTGACCAACGGCAACGTGAGCAATGTAATAATTTGTTGCTGTGGACTAAGATATGTGGGCATGAATCAGAGACCGATAAAAAAATGAGTAGCACAACATAAGTCTTATATTCGCATAAGAAAATTGAACGCACCTATGGTAGAACACTTTGTACAAAAACAACATACACAGAAAGATTTCCAATGGACCATACTGGAACAAATCAGGATACCACTCAGAGGAGATGATTTACATAAAATTATGTTCCAGAGGGAACAGAACTGGATATACAGACTTGGAACCAATAGGAACAGCCTAAATGAAGAAATCCCCTGGCAACAGTTATCAGTGCCATACGACAGACGAAAATGACTGCAGAATGCAGAACAGACTATCATACACTCCAAAGGTATGGCAGGGTATCTCATTGGTTATCCCTCAGGGAATCTAAAGAAAATATGTGGAGACATGTATAGAAAGACCAAAATGCCTTAACTACAAGACATATGGCCTCATTACAATAGTGGCGGTAAGGCAACAACGGCGCCTTACGGCGAGTTCTGCTCGCGGGGGCCGCTCTGCATGCCTGGTCAGACCAGGTGTGCAGAGCGGCACCCGCGAGCCGAACTGGATGGTAGCAACAGCACCGTTATGAATGCTACCGCTGCTACCATCCTCCCCATTCCCATTGAGCCCTATAGGGGTCAAATGGGAATGGGGACGCCCGCCAAGGTCAGAAGGGCCCGGTAATTCCCCTTTCACGGGACCCGGAGCCGGACCAGAGTTTGGGGGTAGCCATGCCGATATGAATGGCATGGCTACCTCCAACCTCGCAATGAGGCCCATAGACTATAGATGATGGCTGACAACTACAAATGTCAAACTAAAAGAGCTATACAAACGAGGCAAATGTCGAAATCGCAGGCCAAAGATAGGCCGGCTAATCACCTGCTTAATGATAACACTGAAACCTCACTCCTTTTGAGTATGGTCTATGATTAGAATAAAAAATAAAAAATACAAGAATGGTATTAACATGACGCATGACTGATCGTACCAACATGGTGCCCACCTTTTGTAGCACAAAATGTAGAAATGTGAAAAAGTAGTGGCCGGTATGCATTGATATACAAATAACAAACAGGTACAGGAAGGCCAAACATACCCAATCTTTGACTGGTGTTCACAGCAAGAAGAACATGCCACAATGACAATGTGAGCTGGGACATGATACACAGAGCTGTGTATATGTGTAATTAGGGTAGAACCAACTTTAAGATTGGAAAAGAGTTCATACTTTTGAACTAATATAGTGAAATGTCGGGGATATATATGATAAATCAGAACAGATATGCTGAATGTTCATATATGCACATCCACAACAAGATGGCGCTAGAATGCGAGGATAGGAAGACATTCACCTTCCAAATGGGGCGCATTAGGCATTTCGCCTGCTATTATAAAGTCAAACTGCTTCGCACAGCCTTTTTATCTAACAGGAAACCCCAGACCCTCGTACTTTTGCACTCGAACGGCACACTCTGTAAGATCTACCATTTCATTTACTTTATATATAAGCAGGGGTGTTGCTAGGTCTGGAAAAGATCCGGAGCTACACCAATGTCGGGACTCTCGGGACTCGGGGCTAGCTAGCCTTTTGGTTGTAGACCTTGAACTTCTATCCGTGGGCTACAACCAAAAGACCTGGGGCTATAGCCCCCTCAGCCACCCTGTAGAGACGCCTCTGTATATGAGATCTAATCAGTGGCTCTAAGGATACGGAAAGAGGTAGCTGGAATATACAAAAACACGGCGAATGCGGGAATGTGAAACCACATGGTTTTGAGTAAATCGGGGCATAATGGTGCCATTCTCGTCACTTACGATCTGTTATGAGTAATATTGTTTTTTTTAAACCACGACGGATGCTGAACAGAGCAAACAAATGGTCTTCAGTGTAGACCAATGGTACACCATCCTTGGTCATTATGAAGTCTCAAAGGTCTCTGGAACTGGACAATTTTTCTGAACAGCGAATAGGGTAGAAGCAGAATAATATAACACAATTTACTGTGTTCACTAAGGCGTGTAAGGAGACTTGTAATTCAAAAACATAATTAGAGCACTGTTTTTAAATAGAGTAAACATGTTTCATTCTATATATCACATCTAGACAATTACTCTCATACAGACGAGTGGGACATAAAGCAACAGCAACTAAAAAGAACAGCATTGTTATGAAATGAAAAGGAGCAAGATGCTGGATTAAAAAAGGCATACGGGTGAGTGAAAAATTAAATAAATAGAAATATTGTGAACAAGGGGTATTCAGGTTACTTGTAAAGTAGTATTATTGAGATTATCTTGTGTCTCTCTTTTTTATTCTTGTCGCTCCAGATATTATGTGGCAGATTACGTGGTAGTAAAAGCATGTGTAAACTGGTATCCTGGTTAATGGGTCGAGTCCCGTACAGAAGTGAGCTTGTTGTCCTGAAGAAAGCAGCCAAATGAACTAGTTCTGCTGAAACAGGTCAACTAGATGGGAGGTTTACAGCTAAATAATAACCCGGATTTAAAAAAGGAATTGAGTGGCTGCAGAGCAGCTTCCTTCCATACGCCAATGGGCCTCATTACGACCCTGGCGGTACGGGTTTAATGGCGCCGTAAAAGGTGCCGGTGCCGTTAACCCCATACCGCCTCATTACGAGGTCCCTTCGCGGGACCTGGTAAGTAACGCCTGGTCAAACCAGGCGTGCTTACTGGGTCCCGCGAGGGGAAGAGGGAGCAAACAACGGGCCAACTCGTAATGGCCCGTTGTTTGCTCCTTCTCCCATTCCCATTCAGCCCTGTAGGGGCTGAAATGGGAATGGGGACGGACCGGGTCCAGGTCCTTGGAGGGAGGAATTACCGGGCCTTCCGAACTGGGAATGGCCCGGTAATTCCTCATTCCGTGGACCCGGACGCGATTTCGGCGGCAGCTATGCCGCCAATAGCGGCATGGCTACCACCGAGGTCGTAATGAGGGCCAATGTGTTTTTCTTTACTTTCAGTACTCTTCACTCATTGGTGTTCTTAAATAACATTCTCATTCTCTGTTGGGTAGTGGGTACTTTTTCCACACAAAGGACAAAGGAAATGATTCGTTCAATAGATCCTCTTGTCTAAAGTTTTTAAAGACAGATTCAGATTAACTCATGAATAAAACAGAGGGGGCCCCTCTGGATGTGTTAAGGATGTGTTAAATTCACCTTTGAAAAAAGAAAGAATTAAAAACTGAATCAAAAAAATACAGTGGTCTATGTCCCACTCAAGCTCATTGTTAGTAGTAGGGTAAGCATCTTCTGCTGTCCTCTGGCAGCTCACAAGCAATCACTAGGGTCTTGCACCCCACACTAGGCCCAGCAGTTTTTTTTTCTGGAGGGAAAGACTCTTTGGGGCACTGAGGAATCAATGTGAATTATTTTTCATTTGTTTATGTGATACAGTAAGTGTTCACTGACATCACAAGTAAAGGACTAACATTTATAATTAGCCAGTTGTAATGTCACAATTGGAGGATTATATAATATGTGAGCAATTGCTGTAACTACCTTTTCTGCTACCAACTACATCTGTAACCAAAGAACCCTCCTTGTTGCTGCCTCAACTCTAACTTGAATCATGCCTACCTACAATCTCATGTAACAGCACCTCAATGCCTTTGGGATGTGGTGCGCTCTACAAATGTAAAAAATAAATAAATAAAAGAATAATAGCGATGTCATAAATAATGGATTATAAGTATTTTATATTCTAGTAATTATATGTTTATTACGTTACACTTGGCATTGGAAGTTCCTAAACGGTAAAAAAAGGATCACATTTCTCCAGATCAAGTTAATGATGACTACTCAAATGAAGAAGTCCAGAACCCTACATTATATTTTTGTAAATTAATACATTTGCTCACACTTAATAAATAATAAATTCTCAGCACAGAATCCTAATTAGCAGGACCTAGGAGTATAGTAAGTCTTTCTTCTAAACCAGTCAAGCAAAATAGAAATAGTCTCATTGTATGTTTTGTGAGCAACAGTAGGTAATGGAATACAGTGTTGAATGGTAGGACATCGATGGGCGTGGCCAGCACTTCTTTTGTTCGCATCGGGTACATACATAAATAGAAACGTTTGTGTTTGAGTGAAAAGCTCACCAGACAGTACAGTGCCAACAAACACCAGGACCTGCTGCATAATGCATAATGCGAAGACACGGCAAGGCTTACCGGTTATTCTGCCGTGCTGCATGGCAGCGATGCTGGAGCTGAGCGAGGGTGGAGATGGGTAGGATGGCGAGAAAGGCCTCTGGAAATGGCTCATCGGACTGCCCCGGCTACCGGAGTTTCCATTCATTGTGACTGGAGTCTGAGGAAGACAAAATGAAGACCAATGAAACATGCCCTTATTGTCAGTACCTTAGGGTGCTCACAGTAGAGGGGGTTCAGCCCACAGGATGAAAAGACCTGACTGTCTCTCAGCAGCAGAAGATGTCCTAGAAGACCCATCCAGAAATTACAGATTTATCACTCTGCAGTTTTAAATTGTGATGTGTGTGTGTGTTTGTGTTCATGTGTGGATGCACATAGAGTTGTGTTTGCATGCATAGAGTAGATGTTGAAAGCTATTGGTCGCTGGCTGATAAAGCCATGTACAAAACAGCAGTGCTCTATAAAACAAGGACACTCATTTCATAAGTAGCAACTATTCAAGCTTTCATTTAATGATGCCTACCCGAAGTGCACTGCCTTGTGGCTCAGAACTAGCATTGAACTTGCAGGGATGGCTACTAGGTGGCGCTGTGGCTTGTTCACTATTCAGTATTGGTCGCGGTTATGTGGTCTCTGTATAAATGCATCAGCCTTTCCGTACACAATAGAACATCCATTAACCCCAGTAATGCATGTGGTAGATAGAGTTGTGCAAGCGAATGACTTATACGTGATATGAGGATCACGCGGCTCAAGCCACTGCTTCCAATGCATGTGAACACTATTGACTTGGCACAGCAAGTAGTGTCCCATTTAGAAATACATTGGCACACATGTTTCGGTAACTTCATTTATTAAAAGGTGATCTCGTGGGTGGATACCTTTAATAAACCGACGGAGCAAACCCTTCATTAATTAAGTGGGAAAGACACGGTGTTTCCTTATCATTTACTGATTCCAGGGATCATCTCAGGGCACAGGAAGTGAGAAGAAGTACGGGAGCAAGGGCCTAGAAAGAGCCAGGAGGGACTATCTTGAACCAAACGCGGGCGGTCTACACAGCAGCCGAGTAAGGCAATTTAGATGTGATGAACTCTGTCCTTGAAACGCCTCCACTTCCAGTCCCCTCCTTTCTCAGTCTGCACTATGAGGTATCTTGCAAACATGTGGCACCTCACAAAACACCGAATAAAGAAACAAACCAGAGAATTCAGCACACGAGTGCTCTTCAGGCAGGGACCTGCTACTCAGGTATAATCATATTAAATTGTCTTGTTGAGATCTTCCATAGCCCCCCCCACACCCCAAACCCCCTCTCCGCCAAATGTATCCCCTCCACCCTACAGTAGCCAGGAGCAGGTGCCGTGCAACTGTCACCATCATGTCCCAGGCGGAATTCTCTTTTGGGGTGCCCTGAGAGTCAGGAGCAATGAAATGGACTTTGCTTCACGCCTCCGACATCCGGGCCTTCTAGCCCTCAGGTCATCGGGCACATGGCCTCGGTTGAGAACTGTCCCTGCAGCACCCCTGCCTGATGCCGAAGCCCGGGCCACCCGCGGCATATGCGGGCCAGGAGGGAATCTTACTTAGGGCGCCTCTTTAGTGCCTCACCAGCCAGGCGGCTCCTGTAACATGCAGCACGGTAATTGAGTCTCTCATGGGGGCCATCAGCATAATGACACAGCCCAGGCTGCACCTGATATACACAGCACTTGAGTGAGCCCTCTGCTGCTGCTACAGCTCCTGCACCACCCAGAACACATAGCCCGGGTCTACAGAGACTGCCCACCCCCAGCACACCATGGGGGCATATTCTACAAAAGATATACTCCAGGCAGCCCCGCCAAGCTACCTGCACCAAGTAAGGACCCTTTTTACTCTAAAAGAGACATATATATATATACATTATGATGCAGCTGCTCAGTAAGGGGTATGATTTTATAAGTAGAGATGTCTAGGATTTAAATATCCTTTTTTACAAGAACAAAGAAAACGCTAGTGTACTGTAGTGGCTTTGCCCCCCTTCCATGTAGGCCGGCCACCTTATAAGAAGCAAAATCAATACTAAAGTTACTCTTCTCCAGCATCCATTTAGTCTGTGAATTTGTGAGCCAGCTCTTGAGTTTTTTATAGCGTGAGCATTTAGTGTGTTACTTTGTTTAGGAGATTGGGATAATTTCCTTGATCTCTGCCTTTCCTCTACCTGACCTACATACTCCTATACTCCTTCCCATCGGAGCATGATCTGGGGCGTTCTCGAACTACAGGGAGAGCGGGGACAGTCACGACAGGTCAGAGGCGGGTCAAAGGAGTGTTGAGAAATATAAATACCCTGTCTGCCGCTTAGTGTCCCCACACACCTTCTCCCACTACATTTTTCGAGGTTCTGCTGAGGTTGCCCATTGGGGTTGTGCATATCCCTACCTACGTAACTGGCTTTTTCTCAACCCTATCTATCCATCAACCTTCCTGTCCTTGGGTGCATAGTATACATATTATTTAGTCAGAGTAAGTTTCATTTTTTTTTATTCTTCAAGTTAATTTGTGCAATGTTGTTAATAGAATTAGGATTGATTTGTATGTATAGTTTATCACTGTGCTTTATCGTTACGGATTTGCCACCCACCTAGATGGAAGAGATACCATCCTCATGGATCAGCTTCAGGTGACTAGCAGGGATGAAGTTGAGGGAGTTAAGCCAGAACATTGCTTACCCATACGTGATGGTTCATGGGCCACCACCATCCACCAAGTGCTCCATCTGACTGAGCTCCGTCTGACTGAGCTCCGTCTGACTGAGCTCCGAGAGTCCCTCACAGGCCAGATCTAGTGAGGGGTAAAGTGCCTGGCCTATGGGCCACCACCATCCACCAAGTGCTCCATTTGACTGAGCTCCGAGAGTCCCTGACAGGCCAGATCTAGTGATGGGTAAAGCGCCTGGCCTATGGGGCACCACCATCCACCAAGTGCTCCATCTGACTGAGCTCCGAGAGTCCCTCACAGGCCAGATCTAGTGAGGGGGTAAAGCGCCTGGCCTATGGGCCACCACCATCCACCAAGTGCTCCATCTGACTGAACTCCGAGAGTCCCTCACAGGCCAGATCTAGTGAGGGGTAAAGTGCCTGGCCTATGGGCCACCACCATCCACCAAGTGCTCCATCTGACTGAGCTCCGAGAGTCCCTCATAGGCTAGATGTAGTGAGGGGTAAAGCGCCTGGCCTATGGGCCACCACCATCCACCAAGTGTTCCATCTGACTGAGCTCCGAGAGTCCCTCACAGGCCAGATCAAGTGCCAGGGTAAAGCGTCTGGCCTATGGGCCACCACCATCCACCAAGTGCTCCATCTGATTGAGCTCCGAGAGTCCCTCACAGGCCAGATCTAGTGAGGGGGTAAAGCGCCTGGCCTATGGGCCACCACCGTCCACCAAGTGCTCTATCTGACTGAGCTCCGAGAGTCCCTCACAGGCCAAATCTAGTGAGAGGGTAAAGCACCTGGCGTATGGGCCACCACCATCCACCAAGTGCTCCATCTGACTGAGCTCCGAGAGTCCCTCACAGGCCATATCTAGTGCCGGGGTAAAGCGCCTGGCCTATGGGCGACCAGCATCCTGGTCTACTATGGGCCTCAGAGAAGTCAATCCCGAAACACTGCCCCTCACCCTTTCTGCAGCAGGCCCAATAGTGAGCTATTCTCTTTGGGCCTTAACCACCTGGACATGGTTGCAGTCTACCTCACCACCTCCTCCTTATCATTGCCTAGAACTGTGCACAGTCCTGCTGAAGCACCCCATGCATGTACCAGTAGTGCTGTGCCCACGAACACCACTTATTAAATCGTGCAGAACATGCAGACCAACTTTACACCTGAGGTAGGAGGCACCCTACTAATCGCTTCCTCCACGGCTGACGCTTTCAAAGTCATGCTTCAAGATACTGTCTCAGCACCATCGGTGCATGGGCACTATGTTTGCCTGAGACCCTTCTCAGGGGAGAAGCCTCCACCAAGGGGCAAAGATGATATTCAGATTTTGTTTGTTTGTTTGTTTGTTTGTTTATTTGTTGTGCGCGCCGGACCCTGAGGTAGCAGGGCGCATGTGACAAGAGGGCTTACAGCTTGGTTACAGAAGTTACAGGTTTACAGAAGTTACAAGTTTACAGAACATGGTAGAACAATAGAGTACAAGTACAAGCGGTATGCTGACAAGTCAGCAGGCTGACGTAACATAATCGCAAATCTATATCAGGTACAATCCGGTAGGTGCGTGGGGAAAATGAGGGTTGCATAGCATTCTCAGTGAGCCATTTTATTGTGTTCTTTCTGAATTTGTTGAACGTTAGGTCAGATCTAAGTGCGTGAGGTAGGGAGTTCCACAATTGAGCTGCCCTAACTGGGAAGCTGGACCCTCCAATGGTGGACAGTTTAAATCTGGGCACTAGAAGGCAGTTGGGGCTGGTTATTCTTGTTGGCCTAGTAGAATTTTTTCTAATAAATCGTTCTGTTAAGTAGCTAGGGTCTTTGTTGTTTAAGCATTTGTGGATGAGGGAGGCAGATTTGAGGTTGATTTTTTTTTGGGTAGAGAGCCATTTGTGTTTCCGTCTTATTTCAGAAATATGTGCTCTTCTGGGAATACTTAGGGCCGCTCTAAGTGCATTATTTTGGAGCACTTGTATTCTGTTGATGGTTTGTTTAGATGCCCCTATGTAGAGGGAATTACAATAATCTAATTTTGAAAGGATAAGGGCTCTGGATAAAATTAGGCAACTGTCATCTGATAGGAATTGTTTCCCGGCTCGAATTAATTTACATATATAGGCCGTGGATGAGGCCAATGAGTTTACTTGTTTGGTAAAGGATAAAGTCGAATCGAGATAGAAGCCTAGTGTTTTGACTTCTCTGGCGACCTTGATGGTGTTCCCATCGATGATGAATGCTGAATAATTAGGGTTGAGTTTAGAGATGCGAGCTGTGGTACCCAGGATGATGAGCTCTGTTTTGTCATCGTTCAGGCATAGGCCATGGTTGGCCATCCATGCCTGAACGATGCTATAGACTCTGTTCACCAAAGCCAGATCTTCCACATAATCCCCAGTAAGTGGTAGGAGAATCTGGGTATCGTCTGCGTAATTGGTATAGGTGATACCCAGATTGTCAAGATCATCAAAGAGTGGCTTGGTGAAGATATTGTAGAGTGTTGGCGAGACACAAGATCCCTGGGGCACTCCACAAGTGATAGGTATCGGGTCTGCTGGCGCTGAGGGGGAGAACGCCCTCATAGTCCTGTCACGAAGGAATGACTGTATCCACTGAAAAGTGGGCCGCAGAGTTCAAGTGATTACACAGGACACTGTGGTCCACCAGGACAAAGGCAGCAGAGAGGTCTAGTAGGAGGAGGAGTGCTAATTTACCCTCGTCTCTGAGTGAATCTATTTGGGCCTGTAAGTCGGTAAGGTCAGACTCTGTGCCATGTTGAGGTCGGAAACCGGATTGGCGGGCGCCAAGGAGACCAGACCAAGAAGATGGTGCAGAACCGTGGAGCTACTGATTGGGAGACGCATTTGCAAATGATCGAGAGTCTGCGCGGTCCATGCCACGCATCCTGAGCCCCTCACAGATGATGTCCTGCATATGGTAGATGAAGTATTTGGATCAACCAAATCTGGCGGCGAACCGATTATATTATATGATGCAAAATACTATTCCACCTGCCTCCCACAGGGTGAGATGTTATCAGGATATGTAGTCATTCTTGAACTGATTCTTCAGCTGGCCTTCCTGCAAAGCATAACAGAGGGTGTGGCTTTCACATGAATGGAAAATTGAGCTTGCATAGCACGACTCTGCAAACTGCATAGCCACAAGGCTGATCATGGTCAAGCATCAAATCACTTCTCAGGGCTTCTGAGTGTGAGAGTTCATGATTTCCTTTGACATCAAAGATGTCTGGTAGCGGGGGAGGGGACGGAGCGACCCCTCCCGAACCTGGGCTGGTGGATTCCCTCAGGAATACTGGCAGAGGGTCCACCTGGTGGTGCAGGGATTCTGTTTAGTGGAATCGCTTCTGCCAGGCTGTTCACTGCCTCTGGATAGAGGGAGGGACACAAGGAAAATGTTAATATTCCACGCAGGGGGCTCACTGGCAATAGGCAAAATGGAGTTCCCACTTAATTTTACCGAGGGTGCAACGTGGTAAAACAGGCGCTGTTGAAGAGAAGCCGCACGTGCAGTAGCTCAGCTCTAGGACCTGAAGCATAGTTATAAAAATACATGGCGAAGGACTAGGATGGCAACAGGACTGGTTACATCAGTCAACAGATTCTTACAATGTAAGAGTGTCTTTAATCTTATTGTAAACACCTGTGGGCTTATTGTTTTATGATATATGATAATCTGTGATCTACCTATAAAAGCCTGGAGTTATTTTTTTATTGAAAATGATTTGTGACTTCAAACTCACTTGCAGTAAGGAAACCACTGACTAATTGGCTGTAATCAGTTTTACAGCTGTCCACTGATGTCAAGATGCTCCCAGGCAGCTCCAGCAGTCAGCACCTCCCAGCACTCATTGTCCAATTAGTCTAGCTCCCAGAATTGCTAATTTTCTAGTGTCTTTATAGGAGGTGTAAAGGAACAGGAAGACAGAGAACATAAGAAAAACCAATACATGAAAAAGCTAAAGAAAGAAAGCTATGAAAAACAAAAAGGTGAGGAAAGTAAAACAAAATAGGATGGTGAAGTTGAAACTCAAATAGTATAAGCAATTACATACCATAACTAAAAGGCTAGAGAGGGTGAAACCCACATAGTATAATTCATTAAATACTGTAACGGTATGTGTTAGGGAGAATTCTCTTATAAGGCTAATTTCCCAAACCTAGTGAGTCCCTCAGCAGCTTTGCTGGATTTTTGGGGTTTGTTTTTTTCTCCTGCTAAAGGTGAGACTCTTTTCCTCCCCCTCTTAGGCATGATTTGAGGTATGTATTTGACTTTTTGTGTGCTTATGGGCTATGGGTTCTTTTTACTCTATAGGGTATCATCTGTTTTAGTGTATGTGTTACACAGCACCCTCAGTGCAGTAACACAGGGGTGTCATAGTGACCCCCAAACATAGACTCCATACCCTGGGACTGACTACTGTCTCCCAGGGCATGTAAAGTCACCATTGAGTTTACTAGTCCAAAATTGCGAACAGAACCAGTACAAACCTTCATATTGTGGAACCACTGGAAGGGGTTAATTCGTTTGCCCCAGGGTCTGTTTCCAAGGGGGCACTGTCCAGTCCCCCTTTGTCGAGTATCTGGCTGGTGGCAGTGGTTACCACGCAAAATATTCCACCGGAATATTTCCTATGGGATTTTCCCATTGATTTTAAATGCACCACTTTTTGGTGCAATGTTAAAGATACCGCCAGTTTATTTATTTAATATAAAATCACCGGTTGGGTCTTTTTGCCAGAACTCTTTTCTAAAATGGCGTTTGTGTCCGTCTCTGTAACTCCAACCAAGGTCGGGCCCTTTGTTGCACTTTTTGGCGGGCTTCTCCACAGAAGCCCTCCAACTGGTGCCACCCTATCTGGGTTCCACAGGATGTGTGGGTGGGGGAATTGGCACCCTGGACTCCGTTGCCTTAGTGCTCAAGTCGCACTCTGTTCTGATTGGCCCAGTGGTGAGCCGCCCGGCTCACCACTTAGCATGTATGAGTGACAGCTAGGCTGTTGAATGGGGGTTTTTCTGCATAAAAGCAGGGCTTTTGGGACTGGAACTTCAGAAGTCACCACAGGACCTAAGAAATCCGAAGAGGGGAGAAGCTGAGCCATCAGCAACGACGACACCACCAGTGGAGCCCTGCTGCAACAACCTAACCACTTTCCCGACGACAAGAGAAGATCTTCTGCTGAAAGAGTCTTCTTCCTCTGAGCTGGTGGGATCAAAGAGTTGACATTCCGCCTTCCGGGACGTCTCTTGGTCGAATTGCCCGTGCCAAGCACCCCGGCGGCCGGATAGCCAAGCTTCACCACTGTGACCGCGAATAACAGGAACGCACCTTTTAACCGACAAACTCCTGTGGCTGGTCTCTTCCCTGGGCAGTGCAACGACTCCACATTTCCTCCTCAATGAGATCTTCTCTTCCCCTGGTCGAAACCACGAACTGCACCCGCTGCCAGGAACAACTGCCACCGCTGGAGCTTCCTCAACTTTAAAGGTACTGTGTTCCACCTGGCCTCCCTTTCTACGGTTTGCTTAAGGTGACCCTTAAATCCTTGGCTTTCCAACTGGGTTGGCCCCCAGACCTTCTAACTTTACCTTCTGAATCAACCCAATCTCTTTTGAACATTTTTACAAAGACTTAAATGCATTTCTAAACTGTGGGATCTTGGGCACATTTCACCTTGCTCCATTTAAAGTGGGCCTGGCCTATGAACTTTGGCTCTAAAGTAGACTCTGCCTTCACTAACTTGTTTTGGTATCAGAAAAGTGTTGGGAACTGTTTTATTTTTATGACCTGCCTTTTTCTCTCCCTTTAACCGAATTATTGGAGTGACATCTAAGTTACGCGCTCGCATCTGTTTTTACAAATAGTGGTGTTTTGACTTAGACTTGTCTAATCATTCTTAAGAGAGGTATGTATACTTTTCTGATTGTGTTTGAACTTGCTTTGATTTATAGTGCTAGTGTATTGCCTTAAGTGTGTGTTACAATAAGGCAACTCCACGCAGAGGGCACAATATTGGTCCTAAAATAAAAACATTCAAACTGCCCTCATTGTAAGGGAGTGAGGGTGCCAAAATGACACTGCACGTGGATACCATTACTCCTAACTCATGAAATGTGTGCTGCTGAGGGTTTATACTTGGGAAGATTTTCTTTGAAGCATAGGAAGGCCTAATGATCTCGAAGGCACAGCATAATGGAGAGAAAAAACAGGGAAAGGTACAAGAAAAAATAAGTAAACAAGAGGAGCGCTAGAAATAGGGAGAGAAAAGGGGTCAGATGTAGGAATGAAAACAGAACGGAAACTGGTTAGAATCTGCATGGGTGGGAAAGGAATCGAAAGATCCCAGATAGAAAAAACAGACTCTTCAGTAAAAGAGGGACACGAAGGATGGCGCCCATATTTTATGCAGAATACATTTCTCCGAACAGTGCGCAAAAAGGATATTGCAAGGCATCTGGGAGTTTTGATGGGACTCATCCTGCTCACTTGTGTATCTATATGGTCACGGAATTACTCCGCAACTGGAGATGGTGACATGTGATTTTAACAAACAGAGTAACACTTTTTTCATCTAAAATTTATCAACAAATAAAAGTGTTTTTAATTTTTTTATTTAGGGCGTCCCCCACTCAAAACCCTGTTTCCCTTCATTTATAATCCCACCCCTACCCTCTCCCCCACCCGTTTTAATCCCTTACCCCACCCGCCATATATATATATTTTACAAAATTCTCTATTTTTTACGTTATAAATGTTTAGATATAAATGTTGTTTGTTATTTCCTATTCGTTTAAATCACTGCATACCACTTGAGATAGTCTAACAATGTCAAGTTATGGATACCATGGGCCTCATTACAAGTTGTGCGGAATGCATTTAACAGCGCCGGTAATGGTGCCGGTGCCGTTAAACGCATTCCGCACTATAACGAGGTTCCCTCGCGGGACCCGATGTGGACGTCTGGTTTATCCAGACGTCCATAGCGGGTCCCGCGAGGGAACCAGGGAGCTAACAACGGGCCCTCTTGTAATGGGTCCGTTGTTAGTTCCCTCCCCATTCCCATTGAGCCCTGTGGGGGCTCGAATGGGAATGGGGAAGGACTGGGTCCGGGTTCCCTGAATGCGGAAATACCGGGCCCTCCATACCCGGAATGGCCCGGTATCTCCCCATTCAGGGAACCCAGACGCGGACACGGTTTAGGAGGCAGTCATGGCACCAATAGCACCATGGCTACCTCCAAAGTCGTAATGAAGCCCCATATCTCATACCCTGTTATTAGAAAATGATATCAGCAAAGAGGTGTAATAACCAATTGCAGTTGAATTGTGAATGCCAGAGCCAGCAGATAGCAAGAAAAGCAACTTCCTGCACAGAATATCAGCTGCCACTTAGGCACTTCATTTCGATTACTAGCTTTTCAGATCCCTTCATCCTGAATTAACTTTCCCTGGAAAGTCATGGTCATTAGCTGGTGAGATCACACTCATAGTAGTATGCGTATTTAGTGGACTGCTGAAGTTTAGTACTGGACAGTTGAATTCTATCTGCTTTTTACCACTTATTTTAAATGACAGCAGCAACATTTAAAGTGATTTTTATTCAAATGCAAAAATAATTGTTTGCAACACATTATTCTACAGGATAGATTCTATTTGTACTCTGCACACTTTGAACTGTAAGATGCCTTGCATTAAAGGAAGCAGAACAGCAAGTACTAAGGAGGTGATAATGTGGCCAGTTGCATGTAAAAGGATACTGCAAGTAGTTCCAGAGGTCCGTGACCTTAAAAGGCCCTATGAGATCCCCCAGAGATCTGCTCTGTCCTCGTCGAGGTCCGTTAAGGTGGTGTTGCTCTATTGTGTATTTTATTTGATTGTCAGGGTGTATAACCAGCCTCGAACTGGCCTATAGGGCAACAGGACAATGCCTGAACCAAAAACACAAAATGCTAGTGTGGGCCAGTTTTTTTGGTCAAAGAAGGACCCTTTTTTGGCCCATGTGGGCAAGTTTGATAAGTTACTTTATCATGCGGCTAGTAGTTTTGACCAGTGTTACTGAAAAATATTTTTTTAAATGCACAATTTGCATCACATTTTATGAAAAACCTACACCTTCAGTACTACTCAGTGTATAACCTGGAAACGAAGCGAGTATTCGTCTGCTACACCTGCGTTCGATGCTTGGAAAGCAATGCACCACACCCCTCTGCACAGCAGTGGCCCCAATAGGCTAGACTAGAAACTACTGCTACACAGGTTCATATTTTAAGGCCCTTACATTGTGCATCTCTGATCTTTCTCTCATTTTAATAGCAAGTACACTTAAAGCTGCCCAGGCTTTTAAAGCTGACAAGATTTTGACAAGTCTTCCGAGCCAGGTATTTTGAAGGTGAAACTAAATGCGTTTTAGTGCGTATTCGGGGATGGAAATGTCAGTGTAGTGGGTGATTTAGCTGTCAGGGGCAGTGATGGGACACAGAAAAAAAGAAAAGTAGAAAAATGACCTGTACGTGCTACTGCTTTGAATACCATGTTGAACGTTGTTTTATTGTAATACACATTTATTCCTTCTCCTCAAAATGGTTAATCACTGTTCATAAAAAACGACTGCATTTATCATATATGTTGCAGGTGTGTACGAATAACATTACATCCAATCTACTTTTTCAAGCATGTGTCATGTTTAATATGGCCTGCATCACCCCCAAAGCCGTCACAACCAAAACACCACTCTACCTGGCCGAGAAACTCACCATCTTCAAATGCCAGCAGAAGGCACAACACAGCTTGGGAACAAAGAATTGCACTCGGGGAAAAAAGACAGGAAACATGTTTGTTCCTGCTTTGCATCCTGTCTCTGCAGCAAGTTATGAGCTCAGGTAGAGGTTGCCCACTCCATCGCATACTTCACGAAGGACCTGAGCACCCTACCTATCAAAAAACATCTCGCCAATCACTGATCGCTCCACTCACCCTTGTTCCCTCTCTCCTTCCAAGCACGCGGCCTACCCCTGCACCCAGGCTTGTAATGTCCTGGGTGCTTCCCCAATGTGCAGCGCTACGCTGCTTCCCAGGTAGGATTCCATTTTATAGACCACATGCATCCAAAGCATAGTATACACCTTCTGTGTTTGTTTTGTGCACACACACAAACGGCACACTTCTTAACTACAGGACAACATGTATCCTTCTTGGATAAGTGTGAAACATAATATACTACCCAAAGCCAAGTGTAGGTATGCAACAGGTGGTAGGCATATAAAACACGTATGTGCTTCCTCACATGGGCAGGGTACACAATCCCAGAAATACAGGCACAGGCGGCATTCTGGAACAGGAAATATCATGAATGGCACTCAAGCGCGTTCCAAGGTGCTTCATGTGAAGGAAGAAGGGAATTGTTAATGGAAAGATAAAGAATTAATGGAACCTGGCTATGTTGGAAGAAGTCTTGGTTAGCCCCAATGAACAGACACACTCCTTTGATGTTGTAATGCACCAAGAAAGCTGGCATGGGCTCCTCAAAACACAGCCTTCCACATGGCCTTTCTCGCATGTGTTCAACATGCATAGTTGAGTGCAGTCTGGTTCCTTAGTAATGTTGCTCTCCAGGATAGTTGGGCGAAATCAAAACGGCCAGCAAACCTTTAAAAGGATTACTACCAGACATTTCAATGCATCCTGGCGCAGGTCTGCATTTGCACAAAATCACCTTGTGAATGGGGACGGTACGACGTACATTTTCCGTTTTCCTACGCTTCCGGTCTGACGTGTTTCGGGTCTGGTTGATGCTGCTGCCCTGTGCAGGTGGCAGTGAAGGGAGTGTGTCACGGGGCCTATGCTATTAAATGCAACAACTACTTAAGAGGCCAGAGATGCTACCTGCGCATATTTTGGGACTTGCACAGAATCTTGTGAGGATCCATTATTCTTCAGGACATTTCAAACCATCACGTGAGCATGCGTGAGATAAATAAATTGACTGGCTGATAAAAGCAATACTCTTGCTCTCTTTCTTTTAATAGGTTTTTCAAATCGTTGCTGTAAGTTTAAAACATGCAATAATCATCTCTTCAGACTGGGAAAGAACCGTACTGTCGCCCAGTAATGACATCATCGTCTGTGCTCTTGAATGGGGTCTGACAGGAACTCAACACGAAAACGAATGTCACCAACTTGTGAGATGATGTTTTGATTTGCGTGACATGGCTTTTGCGTGACTATTTCCAAAGTAGTATAACAGTGATTGATGTAGCAGTCACGTGTTGGATTTCGGCCAATTGACACAGGACAGTCACTAACATCGATTCTGAAATAGAGGGTGCTTTGCTACCTACTGACAGGGACTTCACCTGAGCAGGGTGTGAAACATTCAGCAGTGGGAAGCTGACATCTAGAAGATGGAAGTGTAGTTAACAGAGAGGGGGTGTCGGTTTGGCATCGGTATTGTGGACGCACAGGCTTAGGAATAGAGGTCCGCCTGTCAAATGCAGAAAAGAAGGCTAGTGGGAGACAAGTGCCTCCTACAGGAGAAAGAGACAGGTGTGCGTGCCCACTGACGCCTCCCCCAATAGAGAGGGTGAGGTGCAGAAGGGCAATTCCTAGAGTCCAATCTGCACCTGGTCCGGGAGCACATGACAAACATTGTGGACACTTCTCCCAGCCAATGAGCGTAGTGTGCAGCCACATTAAGCAGGCAAGGCTGTAGAATGATTGCTCCGAGCACCACACGAAAATACATAGAACTGTACAGAGATTTTCTTCCTTTAACGCACCCGTTCTTTAAAGCTCTGCTAAGATCTACGGTTTGCAATGACCCGATGTTTTGGCTGTCATGAGACGTATTTTAATTTGTAAGCTTCTCATCATGGAGTTTGGCCACTGAAGATGAAAGCACACACTCTCTGGATGAATACCCAATGGGACATTTCTGCATTACCTTCTTATGTGCACTTAAAGGACTCACACTGTAGGTTAGACAATGAAAATACATTACACTTCAGTCACATAAACGGGACAGTATTAACCAAAGCAAAACCATGTCATCTAGTTGTGCAAAATGTATTTCAATCTACTGGAAGGAATTTGATGTTGCCTACTTAGGAGAGGCCACTGTACCCAGCGACTTCTGCGCCCAGTGGTGGAAAGGTGAAAAAATTAAGGTTCATGAACCCCAGGGTGCATTTTTAAGGTTCTGTACTAGAACCAATTAACTGCAAATTACAAAAGCAGGCATAGAAAACCATGCAAGTGTGAGTACCAACAAGGTGACGGAAAAGTATTAGTTTTCTCAAGAGGAGAATGTCGTAGTCTGAGAGTTAACGAGTCAATAAACAAAGGATAATTACATGTGAGATAGTAGAGGTTGAGGTTACCGTAGTGCTGTCTGTCACCGCAGACGTCTGACTCAAGGTGGGGGAAGGTGTTCCGGAACGGTCAGTGGTGTCATAGTCACAAGTCTGCAGCTCATCTAGGATGGCTGTGGAGGACTCGCTGACCGAGCGAGAGGAGCACTCACTCATACTAGAGTCTGTGACAGCAGAGGCAGCTTCGTTCTGGTGCGCCGTGTCTCCAGGAGCCGAGAAGCGATATTTGTACGCGGAATGTGCAAGGGACCTAAGGAGGCGTGAAGGCACAAAATCATCAAGCGTTGGGAAAGTGAGACATTCGGGGTAGGTGCCTCCGTCTGGTGATAAGGAGGCTCTGTTAGCAGGTAGCGCGGGAGGGATATTAGGAGGTAGTGTAGAAGCTTCCGCCGACGTCTGCCTGAGTGACTGTGATGCAATTACCTCCATCACCTTGGCAGTTATTCTCTGGTTTCCAAGCTGAGTTTTGAAGAAAAAAAATGGAGAAAACGCATTACCAAATGAACACTCAAAACACTCCTCCCCACCTCCCGTCAATGCTTTTGGAGACTTAGAAAGAAATTAGTTCAGCCATCCTTCAGAGCACAAGTTGTAATCAATTAGGACATAAGGACATCATAATCCATCCCCATGAAGGGTTAACCCAAAGGAAGAAGACTAAAGAACATGACTGCACTTTCCAATGTGACCCCATCGATGAGCAGTAGACAACCTAAAGAATGCCAGTAAGACTTGTTGCTGAATTCTGCAGCAGTTTTGATTTTTCTTTGGATTGTTGCATTGTGCATGGGCGTTTTGTAGATGGCTGCCTTGTAGGCAAGGTTTACCATCGTTGCATCATGCATACATGCATGCTAAAAATAATAAAGCTATTTAGAGAAGATGGTCTAATGGTTGCAACATATATGTCATTTCAGAAACAACGAATGTGGCAAATCGGGCCAACATGTTTGATCTGTAAAACACAGCTTTGAACATCTATCGCCTTTTAATGCAGCCATGTAATACATGTGGCAGTAATGTCATACGCCTCTGTGTCTAGCAGAGGCACAACAAGCCAGAGGGGTCCTGTGCACCATGTCCAGAGACAGCACCAGCCCTGCAGGTGCTTTCACATCAGGCAAAATACAAAGATTCTTTTTTTTAAAACACTGCTGATCATGCTGACAGCGGAGCAATTATTCAGAGTTTAGGGGTAGGAGGACATTTAAAAGACATGTGTCATCATTCGGGGCTTCTATCTAACTAGTTGGGACAAAAGAACGACTAGTACGAGTCAGACCCCCGTTATAGGGCAATGCAATGTGTAAAGAAGAAGGAGGGCAGGTGCTAAAGGACACAATAATGAGGGAGCCAGGTGCTCTTGAGGATGGTGGCAACACCTCATTGAAGTAAGCACTCTGACAATGGCGAATGATGTGTACATTATAAGCACTTGCTCATTAACCATGTTTGTGTGACATTTCATAAACGTCAAGGAGAAAATACTTTCCCAAGGCCTATCTTGGGTTTCAGTATTACTCTAATTTGCTCATGTCAACAGCTATCGGTGTGTTTTGATTGGAATTCCTGTCACGGAGCAAGAAACGTGCTCTGTGCTTTTCCTTACTCTGTGCGTACACGACGGGGAGCAGTAATGGAGGCCACCATCCTTACAGACTCCTCCTGATCTTTTGTAATGCAAAACAGATGGACTTATGCGCATGGATCCCAGAAACGCTCCACCTGGCATCAAAATCTGGTGAACGCAGACTCGCTTGCAGAATCTCTGCATACTTTCATGTATGCATACTTGCACAGCTGTGATCGTTGCGCATTTTGATGCCAGGTGGAGTGTTCCTGGGATCCTTGTAGATAATCCATCTGTTTTGCATTACCAAAGAGCAGGAGGAGTCTTTAAGGATGGTGGCCACCATTACTGATCACCATCGTGTACGCATAGTTGCAGAGCTGTGATCACTGCGTATTCCCCGTATGATGGTGTGTCAGGTGTGGGAAACTGAGGAACGCCCGGGTTTCCATGCCTTGCACTGGATCATGTGATCAATGATGAAACTCCCTCATCTTGAAAGGTCATCCTTCCCCCTGTGAAAGAGACATGCCATCTTAGTTTCCAAAGCAATATTGGTCTGACACTATGGGGACCCTTCACAGGTTGTAGACAATTGTAATAGGTGCATTGATTTGTTTTATCACTGATATGATGTCACATTTTGTTAATGGAACAACATAACATTTGCATGTCATAGAGATATCCTACAGCGATTGTATATCACACAAGCGGTCTGAATACCCATCAACAATTAACAAGATTTACACCACAAACACTAATGTCACACATTTGAATGGGCTCCTGTTGTTTGCTGTAGGTGGTACATTCAAGGAACAATTTGACTTTCTTACCAGATTTCAATGCAGTTGATTAGTTTTCCAATTAATATGAAATATAACCTTTGAATTTCAAAGCATATCATGATACTGAGGAACCATATGTACCTAATCAATTACAACAGGCTCAAGAAGGAATGACATGTTGTGTTAGAAAATTATCCAATAATAACATGAATAGTTTGTAAAGTCAGAATAATGGTAAAACGGTGGGTGCATGTGTCCATTAAGAGCCTTGGTGGAGCTCATAAAATGCCAATTGTAGTTGTGTGCATTAGCTGAGGAGCTATCTGTCTCTGGTGCTTATAGCCTGCACGCATACACTGTTGAACATTTCATTGATGGACTCCAGCCTATACTGTGACGTGACTGCCATATGTGAAAGACATGCTGGTGAATTGTTACTGTTCAGATGCAAGTGGTCAGCGAGGATATGGTTACTTTACTTTGAACCATTAACTCCAACAACTTTGATGCAAGATACAGCTGTGGTTTACATGTAGCAATACTTTCTTCCACTGAGGAGTGTCTTCTGTGGTCGAAGACTGATCGTTTTTTCTATCTTTTAACTGCACTCTTGTTGTTAGATTTGGGTTCATTATGTTTAGTAAGTCGCAGATTCAGAAATGTTCATTCGATCACAGTTGGAAACAGTGATCTCCAAATTCACACTTGACGGAGTGCATCTCTGGTCGGCCTAGTTCTTTCATTGACTTTAGAAATGCCGACTGGGAAATTCTGGATCAATCCCACATGCTTGGGCAATGAAGGAGGTGGTAACGGGCAGTTCATAAACGCTTTCTCTCGCTTTCTCAAAAACTCGTTTGCTAGAGAATGATAAGTCTGGCTAGAACCGTGGCCGTCTGGCAGGACTGCCTTTCTAGCTGTACTAGATAGGTCTATCCTAGTAAAGGCTGTTCCACAGACTGAGTTCTTTTCCAAGTGCTGAATCTGCAGTAGTTCTACTTCAATCTGAGGTTAGCATACACACAAAAAGTAATAGCTTAACTTGGATTTAATGATTTCTTAATGAAAGATCACAACAAACTGCAATGAACAGCTTTGTTGGAAATGTGATGGACTGCTGAGTTCCTTGTGGAGCTGAACATTGGCCACTTCTCATCAACACCATGACACCCCTGAGTGAGATTGTGAGGACTTATCAGGTGAGATAATAAGTGCATTTCCATGAAATCCAGACAGTCTGCCATCTTCCAGAAAGCACCTCACGAACAGACAACTCCCACGTCATTTCATAGATTGTTGTACAAAGTGCATAATGACCAGGCGGCTCGCAGACCCCTCGTCTCTTGCACAAATCACATTATGGCCAGGAAATGCACGGATAACGTGTCTATTCCAGAAGGCAGTTGTTATCAAGCTTCTAGCTATCATTCCAAATTGATGCCTGAATATCAGTTATCACAGTCTCTCTGCATGCACACACCTTTAGTGCTACAAAGTTTTCTTCAGGGGTTACTGTTCAATATACAAACACTGTAGACAAAGAAAGGAAGAACGTATGATAATGTAATGCCATCCTCCGTAAATGGCACGTCTGTAATGTGGATGATGGGGCATTCAAATCAGAGCAGCTACACCTGGACATTGTTGTGCTTGCACTTTCAAAGTACCCCGTGCCTTGTCACGGCAGCAGGGCACAACTAAGCAGGCACAGACATTGAAATACTTGTTAGATGTGTGCTTCCCAGCTGGTGAGTCCCTTCACATCTTCATTTGATGGTGAGAACATGGCCCTGTACTTTGGAAAGCTTCAGAAAGCCATTATTCATATTGCAATGTGTATTCACATGTTGGTTAAGTTCACATGAATATCCAGATGTACATCACAAGGGGTGGGGGGACTGGGTGGCTCTGGGTACTATAAGTAATGAATCATGAGCAGATGAAATCATTTACAGGTGCATTTTCTGAAAGAAGGTGACTCATTTTGACTCATTCTGACTCAGTTTGTATCTAGACATAAGGCCTTTCGCTATAATTTGGCCATGTATTATGGAAACGCCTTCACACTAAGCATGAGCATTTGACTTAGTGAGTTTGGATGGACCTGGTTGTGTTTGCTTTCAGTATCAAGGATCCAGGTGTGTGCCCAACAAGAACTGTTATTGCATTGTTTCAGGTGATGCAGACATTTCATGGTACCACTGGACCATTTATCTCAACTTTTAGGTGGGCTCTAGCTTTCACCTACTCTTGGGGGTATTCAGCATTATATAGGTGTTATTGTTTTATCAGCTTCTTTGAATCTCCTTGTGAACAACTTCTTCATCCAAACAAATACGGAATGGCAACATTCCCCATAGCATAGCAATACGTTAGGTATTCAGAGTCTACATCTGTGCGATTACAATCCATTTAGTTTCAAATCAACATTTGATGTCCATTTCTCCTAGTCTCCAGATGACAGAAAAGTCATAGAGAAGCAGACAACGTGATGGAAAATGTCCACGGATATGAGGAAAAACATGCCCAGGGAAAATAAAAGAGCCACAAGGTTTTCAAGGGAACGTGAGAACCTGGAATAAGCACTTGGCTCAAAGCTCCATGTGGAGAATAGAACTTGTGTGAAGTGCCACATCAAGCTGGGAATAATAATGGAACTATCACAAAATGTCGCTCAGGTCTTGACGAAAGGGCCATTGCAAGACCTATTGACTTGAAATAAATATACTTTAAGGGTGTTGGGGGGGGGCATTGTGTGACATCATGACTGTTGATCACCATTCCGCTGGATACCCTCATTGTCCCAGGGTGTCGTCGGCCTGACACCATTGCCACATTCCCTGTAGTTGGGCTAGTTGAAGTGTAACTCTTCTGAAAGCAATATTGCACTCTCTACCAGAAGCAACACAACACCAGCCCGCTCGGCAGATCTGGATACAGAGAGCCCAGATAACCGCAAGGCAAAGAAATGCAAAAAATCTGTGGGGCAAAAAAATAGGTAACCTTGCTGATTCTTGATCTTTCTTTTCAGGAAAAGGTCATGGATGAAAAGAGAAGGGCTCTGCAAAAATAGGATGACATTTAGTCAACCTTTGATGAATACTATTCTTAGACTGCACGAACTTCATAGAAATACTTTGCGCTGAAAATCAAAGCATTTGTTTCCCTGCTCGTTCTACCTATTCTCACTAATGTTTGCAAATACGTCCATGCTAAATTGGATATTCAATTATAAGGTAAGATACATAATTTTAAAATGTTCATGCTATATATCAATTCTATGTGTAAAATAAAACCTTAGGTTCCAAAATCCTATAATGTGCAATAGTGAACCTGTTTTAAGGAATAAAATGCAAAGTTAATAAAAAGAGGACAAGTGCAACTAGTTGCAAACTACACTCACAACAAATGAAGAAAAGATGCATTTGTTTGAGACACATGAGCAGGCAGGCAGCATTCAGGCAACTACTCCTCATTGTTAGGTCATGATCTGAAATGTCAATGGGTAAATGAAAATGCACATTAGTTACTAGTCTGAGGAAGGTGTACCTTTTGAAGAAATCAAACATGCATTTGTTAGTTTATGCCACTCCCCGACAGAAAGAGAGGATTTTATAGAGGAAAAGGCAACCACCGTGTGTTATGTGAGGACACTAAAAAGAAATGGATTAAACTAGTTAAGGAAGGACTAATGTGGTAGACTAAAATGATGAAAATACCGCTTGGCTCTTGGTGGAGTGAGCAGAAGACGCAATTGTAGACCTTGAACCAGCATCTTTGGAAGGCATCTTGGAAGTGTCTGGAAAAGACTCGGGTGGATGTTTTTGGCCTTTTGACTCGGGTGCCGCCTTGGGCTCAGGGGGAGGGGCGATCTGAATGGATATAGAGGCTGTGTGTGTTTCGGCTGGAGGATCATGGGACGATGAACGAGAGTTTTCTGGACCGGTGGATCCCAAAGTTTCTTTTGGGGCTGCTGGGGGGCTGACTGGATTGGTACTGGTTGGGTGTCCGACTAGGGTCAGCTTCATGGCAGAAACTCTACGCTCCTGGGAATCAAGCCTTTGCTCTTGCTGCTGGGAGCTCCTAATGATGTCATCTGCCATGTGTACACCTTGACCTGTGGACACCGGAAGTGGACGGCTACTCCTTTGTGAATGTGATAAGACTGTGCTTGACTCTGCAGAATACACAGTGCTGTGAGTGGCTTCTTTGCTAGTGGAATATAGAACGCCTGGAGGGCTTTGCTTGGTTGTTATTGACTTATCATGGATGTCCACCATCTGGTGATTACTCTGTGTTGATTTGTGAAAGCTCTCCTTTCTAGGGGGCGGCAGGGGAGCCTTGTTTGCCAAAAGCATCCACACAGCACAGCAGGAGAAACAGAGAGGAAGCAAATATTAGCAAATAAAGCAACAAAAAATCAGCACACGTAAAAAAAAAAGCAATAAGGCAAAGGTCTGACACATGCCCCTCTCTGTAAGCTGTTTACATTACTCCCTCTATAGCTCAGAAATAATGGCGACCAGGCACCTCCCCTTTCATTCAACAGTAAGCTTCAGTTGCAGTACATTTATATTAAAGTAAAACATTGGAAGGTTTAAAAAAGCAAACCAAGAAAATTCTTAAAATGTGCAAATAAAAGTGAAAGCATGATAAAGCACATTATCCTTTGGGTGCACAAATGTGAATTTGTAGAAACCTACGGGCAACATGCCCGCCCGCCTTCCCAGAATACATGTCGGTGAGAGCGAAGGACTTCCCAAGAGGAATCATGGTACACGCCAGGGTTGGGACCAGTTGTGAAGCATCTAATGGAAGACCCATTGCCAGAATACACCAGACAGGCACCCCGCTCCTCACACCTGGAACCCGCTGCCCGGCAGCCAGAGGCTTGGTACAAGATCCCATTCCACAAGAAGGGGAATGTGAAGAGCTATACGGCGTCGGGAGGCGCCTACGTAAACATAACTACACCAGCAAAACCCTGAGCCTGGAAGCCACACATCACCAGAAGCAGCCAATCATCATTCATTGCGTGTATGCCAACACCTCCTGTACACAAATGAAGGGATCACTTTGCACCAGGGGTGTTGCTATGTCTGGAAAAGATCTGAGGCTACATTAATGTCTGGACTGTCGGGACCCGGGTCTAGCAGGCCTTTTGGTTGACCCCCTGAGCTTTTATCTGGGGCTATAACCAAGAGACCTGGGGCTATACCCTCTTATCCCCCCTAGCAATGCCTCTGCTTTGCACACTTCCAACCAATGACCGCGTGAGTGAACACTGCAACAGGGCGTGGGGAAACAGCATCCACGCCAAGCAGGGCGCGTGCCTGGACAGGAGGTCTGAGGGCCACAAATGCATCGAGCAATGGCCAAGACAACTATTTGGGCATGTGTGGCCAGCAACCTCCCCGGTGGCAGCCCAAGTGACTGGGGCGGCAGCGTGAGAGGCTGGAGTGAATGAAGGGCAGCGATTTCCCGCTCCCCTCATGCACCCACGCATTATCCAGCACCTGGCTATGGGAGAGGACCCATTGATGATGGCACAAGGGGTGCAAGGGCCGCCATTGCATCGAAGCATGCCAGGAATTCACACGGCCTGGTGACTAGTCACGCATGCAGCATAACTTTAACATCATGATATGTCTGCACTCGTTGGTGTGGGATGAGGCAATGTAAATCCCAACCACAGTGCAAAGAATGCAAAGCCATGCAAGCCTCTCATAAAATCCACCTGCTAACATTGCATGGACACAAGATTGAGCATGGCACTTGCAGAGTTCCTGAGCGGGCCTCTGTGTTTCCGCATTTCATTGAGCGGTGCTGTTTCGAGAATGTCATGCATGATGGCAGTGGTCCAACGTACACGGTCTCCATCACAATGAAGTCCCACCTTAAATACTATACTGCTCTTTTAACCTTTTAACTGGCATGGTTTCCCCCCCCCCAGTGCCAAGGCCTTTTTTGGTGATTTTGGTATTTCGCCATTGAATGCCTTCTAACGTTTTCTGTTTCATTAATCCCTTAAGTGCCAAGGGCGAGTTAACTCGTCCTTGGCAACAGGGAGGTAATCCCAAGGACGAGCTACCTCTCCCTTGACACTAAACATGTTCCCAGGCGTTGCATGTCTGGTTGTGTCATTGCTGTCATCATTGAGGTGCACTTCTGACACATTACCAGGCACCTCAAAGGATTCCAGGGCATACACTTGTATATCGATGCTTACAAAGAACCACTTATTAATAAGAGACAGCAATGTTCACGCATTGACCTCACAATGGCACTTAGGCATCACGATGCCTTGGAGTGGGCACAATCCATGCTTGCCCGGTTCACAGCGTATTGCTAAGGCACCACTCACAATAACAAATCTCCCTTTTTCATGGCAACGCATGCCAATCCATAGAAATGTAACACACAGGAGAGAGAACATAGATACACTCACTGAGCATGATCAGGGACATGTGAAGTCAGCGAAAAGTGTAACCACTCCTCCGTGACTGTGTGTTAGATGTGTACCAAAGACATGCGATAAGGCATTAGTCGCCAAACACCCACAGGCAAAGAGTTCCATGACTACCATTACTTCAACATAACAACTCACACAACATAACCATGCCCAGCGCCACCACCTTGATCAAGCAAATGCAACTGACCACGAATATAGTGACCACTAAATGTAGACTCACTAACAAAATCAAGCCCCAAACCATAATCGTGCCCAGAGCTTGCTTACTAAATGAAGGTCCACAGAAACAAGCTCCCAAAACGCACATAGAGAACTCGGCTGCCACCACCAATGCAGCCGTACAAGGAAATGAACTGAAAGGCTCAGAAAACCATTCATATCTCGGGTTGAAACTAGGAAAATGACAGAAAACTCCAAGTTACTTAACAGCATACAACACACAAGCCACGTCCAGATGTAGCTGGGGAACTGGGAATAGGTATAGCTCTGATGGTGAGGTGACAATGCACAGCTAATGCACAATCGCCTACAGTCACAGCCATTTCTCTTGATGTGACCGCAATCCAGACTAGTCCCCTAGTTATCCGTGGTAGAGCCACCTCTGAACCGACATGTCCTCCCCAATGTCCTCCCGTATGCAGACAACACCTTCTAACCAGATGTGTTTGCCATACATCACTAGGTACTATAAAGGGGTGACCTGGGCAGCACCTGCCTGTAGCCCTTCACGTGATCCGTTAAGGTCACCCGATAATTCCACACTTAGCCTAGTACTGTGTGAAGGACCTGGAGCATCAAAGTCCCTTGGCAAATGTGACTGGAGCTCTGAAAAGAAGGTGTGCCCCTCCTGTGTGAGGAGATTAGTTGCATGGGCTCCAGGGGCCTATGTGACACTGTGAATAGTGGACTCCCCTGCTGCACATGATGGACTCTCCTCCTTACTACTCAGAGGATGTGAGTGATGCCCAGGAAGCTGTATCTCCACACCCTCATGCACTCAAGCTCCAGATGTGGCTGCTGCGCACGCAAAAAGTTCCTCACATCTTTCAACACAGACATTTTCACTGTAAAGACAAGAGGCAGAACATCACCAGTGTGCTGGTAATTTGTGTCTGTCTCGTATGTGACAATTCATCACTGAATTCGCAAAGGGCCTGTCTCTGTTCTGACCCGTCCTGCATTTTGGCTTCTGTGACACGTCGCTAGAACGCATCCTGTCTCTCACATAAGGTAGCCAAAAGGGTCTGCACCTCAACCATGATAGGTCTCCTGTCCCTGACAATGCCCTATCACCTCGTGACATTGCTTTCACAATGACTGGCTCCCAGCCCAGCATCTAGGTCACACACATTTGGAGGTCCTTGAACTCTCTGACCTAAAACACTACCTGGTATGGTGAAGCATGTGGGGTCAGCTATGGTGGCACCATTGCATGACCTTTGTCTGTGCCCATTGTCCCAGACAGAGAACCAATACTTTGACATACTTCTGTAGCCGCCCCACAGACCCGGTCTCCATTGAAGGTGCGGACACACTGTCCAGGTCCTTCTTGAGCATGGTACAACCTGTCATGTTTCCAACATTGCTTGCCAGAACTGCCACTGACGGCAAAAGTTCCTCCAGCGACACTGAGGACGTTCATTTGGTGGAGTATCCGTGGCCTTTGGTTGTGTATGGTCTAGAGAGGAGGTGATCGTTGGAAGGGGCTGGCATATCAGGTAAAGAGCTGCACCTGTGAAGTACTCTAAAACCAGGAGGTCCTCAGCTAGAAGGCAGTTACTCACTCCATGCTGTATGCCAGAGGCAGCCTGTGAGCTGATGGTAAGGGAGGCATGGATATTCCAATTTGGTGAACATAAACTATATCAACTCGTGAGTCTATACCAACGCCTCATTGGGTATCCAATTCTGTGTCAGCACTTACTTGGATGTAATATTTGTCATCCTAGTATTGAGTAGAAATTTAACTTTATACCATTTATATGTTTCATTTGTATACAACCATTGTCATGTCTGTCACTACAGCCTTGAAAAAGCCTGGATAGGCGAAACACGTGTTGGTTAAATTAGTGAGTTTAAGTTTTTTTCAAACGATCTAAACACTAAGCATAAGGCTTAACAATGGAGTATATGAAACATACTACAATTGCAGTTACATACTCAAGAATTGATACTGTTTATCACAACATTGGAATGTGGAGAAATCAGCGATTTAAGGGTCTATTTAGAAGTTTTCATTAATAAACATAAGCCTCAACAATGGATTAAACAACACAACAGCTTCCAAAAGTGAATGCTTCTGCTGCCCTGCAGAGCAGTAGCTTTGGGCCACCACAGTTGGCAGCTGCAGTGCTGTCATCGATTCCCGGGGCTGGTGCCATGCGGTGCGGGCCGGTGCTCTTTGTAAGTGGCAGTGGAAGCAGGAGATTGGTTGACGTTGCTGGGATGGATGTCTTCTTACTGTTGTCACTAGTGTGCAATGGTAAAGGCCCTGAAATGGTTTCCTCGATGAAACTGTTCAGCTCACCTTCCTTTGTGTTAGCGGATCTTCATTCACTACTAGTAAATTTGGCACCAGTTCAAAGAAAGGATATAATCCTGTAACCATAACATCAGTACTACACGGATGAATAAAGACCCCTTATTTGTTCATGATAGATCGCCACTTACTGTTCACAGCAGCTGTAGAGTTCTAAGTGTGCGCATCACTCACCTTTTCAGGAGTGAGTGGAGAGTGCTTATAAGCACATTTGGGAAGCTACTCATTTGGTGTCCACATTGGGCATTTGAGGGGTTGATAGATATGCATTTAGATTTGCTTTTGCTGCACAGGTCTTGATTTTGTTGTTGTCAAGAAGACTTCCATTGAAATGCATTGTATCAGGTTCTTAATCCCCAAGTATAAGGTCATGATGGATGACACTGCTGAGCGTGGTTCCGACTTCCACTATTAAGATGCATGATAATTGCTGGAACTCAAAATGATCATTTGTGGCACAGAGATGGCCGTGGTGCATTATGTCTGATAGGTGCCAATTTGTGCTTGTGGAGTCCCTGAATCTGGGTGGATTTGTTGTCAACAGCATTACCCTCATCCGTGTCTACACAAATGAATACAGATTGTGTTTCCGCCGCAAGTGATCCTTTGATGTGCCTAATATCTAGGGTGTGCTGCTGGCAGTGTGGTGGGCTCTCATCTGCGGCACTTTCCCCTCATGGCGCAGCGACTTGCCAGGTGTTTCACCACCGATCAGTGGCGATGGTACCTTTCTCTGCATTGTTCATTCGTTTGTGAACAACGATTGCCATGAGTCGGTAATCACGACAGTCGTCTGGAGTTGTGCTGCGCTACACTGTGGGCATTACACACATGTGATTTGTTTCCAAGGCATTTCTACTTCTGCCATTTTCTTTTTGTGATCGTTTTGCATGATTTGTTGTGCGATTTCATCCTTGGCCGGTGAAGCCCTTGATTTTTTTAAAAGAAGACAATACCCTTCCTTGAAATCAACATCTAGGGTATCATGCCACATGCATTTCCATTGCAAAACAATCAAAAGCATACATAGGAACTGACAGGCACAGGTGTTAGGGTGGGACGCCATTTGCTTTGAGGGTCCTCCGAGGCAATGTTGGTGGAGGCTGCGCTGCTAGTGCTTGTGAGGTGCGCGTCTGTAGCTCTGTGCTAATGTTACCTGGGTTGGTGACTTCTTCTCCTGGAGGTTTGGCCTCACGCTTCGGAATCCTTTGGCAGCGAGGGATGACGCCGTTGCATCTCCATTCAGTGCCTCACGGGGGGAGTCATTGTAAGACCTCCAAACCTCTGTGAAGGACAACGAGACAAAGGTTTGCAATTCCACAGAAGGGATACTTGACGCTAATGGTGCGCGGTGTGGATGGGGAATTAAAGAAAGCCTTGGCTGGCTCACTGCATCAAGCTCTGGCCTCTAGACCTAGTATGGATAAGAAATGACAAGAAGCTCAATGTGAGAAAGCAGGCACTGGTTATCAGGCTCCCTACGTGTATGCCAATCATTCGTGTTTGCCTGCATTGCATGTTCTGCCTGCCCATCTGAATGTGAGTCTATCTATCCATCCATCCATCCATCCATCCATCCATCTATCTATCTATCTATCTATCTATCTATCTATCTATCTATCTATCTATCTATCTATCTATCTATCTATCTATCTATCTATCTATCTATCTATCCATCTATCTACTGACCTATTTCTCCAACCACCCATGCACCCATGTAGCTATCCTTCTATCCACCCACAGATCCAATTAATCTACAAGCCATACAACCACACCCCATTGCACCCACCAACCGTTCAACTTCTTATTTGTGTCAATATTTGACGCAAGAGGCAGGAGGAATTTGTCATGAAAGGATATATGAAAAAGTGATATTATTATTACTATTAATAATGTTATTATATGCTATGATATTTTACTGGAATGTATATCATGGACCAGTTTTTCCTCACCCTTACCTGTACCTTATAGACCCATAGACCCTTCTCGTCCCACGCATTTAAAAAGAAATTGAATATACAGTAGGGCTAATGCCTGCATAACTGGTCAATGCCCTCATTATAATTCTCCGAGAAGCTGACCGACATACTGAAATTGTTTCTTCGAAACTGTACTCATGAGATCTTTGGATCCAGCCTCGTCCTCTTCTCCCATTCACGCCCCTTTGCTCCTTTCAAGTACAAAACCGAGTGCCGGGAAGCTGGCAAAATGGCAGAAGATGAGCTATGTAAATCCACATGATATAAGGGTCTATCTTTTGTATGCCCTGTTTATCTATCTGATTGTCGATGTGTGAGTGGGCTAGAGCATTTCAGCAGTGTAGTTTAAAGAAAGTGGACTGATGGCCTCTGCATATGTGTTGAAATGCCTCCCTGCTTATCAATTTTTCCAGAACGGTTCTAGTCTTAGATTTGCATTTCCCTCCCTTTCCGCCTCTCCCACTCAGTTGTGCTCAAGATTTCAATCTCAACCTCTCTTCATCTAGCTCTCTGTCTTTCTCTACCCCGCCGTAGCTCTCTTTTTATCCAGTTTCATATTCAATATATGTTTGCAAAAGTCATGAATACATTTCCTTATCTTTTGATTGCCATGACACTCAAACCCCAATTCAGCAAACACATCGATTTCTATGCTTTCAAAAATGGAATCCTAAATTAAGGAGATTTTGATGTACTGTGGTTGTAATAGGATTATGCCTTCTCAGAGGACTCCACTGCATTCGCACAACACGTCTGACAGCTGTCCCTGAATAATTAATGAGACAGTTTTTTTCTGGATGAATAATTGAGATGCAGTTGCCATTCTGCAAACCGTCCTTTAATGCAGTTACCATCTAGTGGTTTATAACAAACAGGCAAAGTGTATAGATGTCTGTGGGCGGATATATGATTGACCCGGTCATGTGTCTATGTAGAGAACCTGTGGATATAGGCATTAATTGCTACATGCCTAGAGACAATAAGCAGTTTGGCTGTTTCTCTTTAAGCCTAGAGAAAATACCAAATGTGTCTAGAATTGACATTCACCAAACATATACTTTAAATCAAAGAGTGAAAATGGAGCAAGTTGCAATAAAATAAATTGCTGAGCCCTGTACTATGTCAAAATGCGTGGTGATCTATGAATCTGTCCATCCATATCTATCCACCTGCATGTACCCATATCAGTCGATCCATCTGTCTATCCATATATCTGTAGATCTTTTGTCTCACCATCATCTATCCATCTGTCTGCCCATCCAGCTGCCGGTCAGTCCATCCATCCATCCATCTGTCTCTCTCTCTCTCTC
The DNA here is from genome assembly GCF_040938575.1 of Ambystoma mexicanum. Lineage (NCBI taxonomy): Eukaryota > Metazoa > Chordata > Amphibia > Caudata > Ambystomatidae > Ambystoma > Ambystoma mexicanum. Next base: position 992,695,188 of record NC_090937.1, read on the forward strand.
TCTCTCTCTCTCTCTCTCTCTCTCTCTCTCTCTCTCTCTCTATCTCTCTCTCTCTCTATCTATCGATCTGTCCATCAGTAACCAATAGTCACACTGAAGACCCTAAACGTCAGGTCAATTTGGTGATTCAATATTTTGGCCACTCTTACCTAATTTGCACCAAAATGTTCCAATAAGTGATTTTGCCCTATAGCAATAGCTCGAAAAAACGAAATGGAAATTCACCAGATGTGTCAGCTAGTCAACGTTTTCACAATAAATTGCACTTTTTAAAGAACATGTGCATTCTGGTCAATCTGTTGCCAAACAATTGTGTCAAAATAATGTCTCTATTAAGCATGTGCACAGAGACTTTTGGGCTGTTCATATGTGCAGCTGGAATTGAGGATTTGCATTTCCAATACATTGCAATACACTCTTTATCATTTAGCTTGCAAACCAATGTAAGCCACAGATAGCAAACACATTTACTTTAAAATGTGATAATATGATCAAACTACACAATGGAGGGACTGGGTACACAAGCCAGGATTTGAGCAAATGTCTGCCTCCTGGAATGTACAGACATGTATCTGCAGATGTATCAACCTACTGAGCTGTCCTATTACCACTGTAATATTGAGTCAATGCTTAACCACATGACCTCGCTATGTCAATATGATGCTCTTATGTCTAATATTCGAGCCCTATGATCTTTACGATCCACTGGCTCCCCAATCTTCCACCATGGCGTTCAGTACTTTCAATACTACACCTATGTACTCAGGGATGACCCCACCTCCTCCAGGTGAGCACCAATGATATTATGGCCTGCTGACTTCTTTAAAGTGTTACGCCGCTCTCTGCAAGGTTCACATTTCCTTCTACCATTTCTATAATTATGGAAAGAAATAGTGTAAATATGTATATAACTAATTACTAATAAATTACTATTACTATATTAATTTAAAACCTGAGATAAGTAATCTCGAATGCTTCTAAACCATTTGTTGGTAAATTTTGATGTCAAGAGTTATGCTTGGTTTTCGATGAATCAATCAAATACCAATCCGGGCCAAGCCAGGACCAATCATTTATTCCAGAGATGGGAGAACATGTCAACTCTTCTTCATAATATGAAAGGAGCAACAGATTGTAGCACAGCAGATCGATCGACTATTGCACTGATTCTTCAAAACTATGCGGTTTGGTGGAAATCCATGAAAATTGATAAATCTCTGTATCAAGAGGTTCATACAAATTCATTAGTCTATAATCGCCTTATGCCTGATGTCTTTCAAGTCATATAGGGCAAGGATTTGACATGAACGATGCCTGCTGCATCGATAACACAATTAACAATCAACGAGAAGATAAACAGCATTCAAATGTCAATTCTCCTCGAATCCACCGTCCTCTTTGATATGCTTATGATTAATAAACTCGGAGCAGTTTTTGATCCCACTTCAGAAGCAGACAGATGGATTGTTTTGATGAGCTAAATGCATCTGTTTCAGCTTGAAAGGGCCTACAAGAGCGATCACGGAGGGCGGTTCAGATGCTGAACTCTTCAGGTGTCGTGTCTGGGTTGCAGGCCTCAAAAAGTGTAGTGCATTTCTATTCTACACCAATAGACAGTACGGCTACACCCTGCATGCATAAGACCATGGCAAGCGCCTACAAAGCCAGAGGATTTGTTTTTTATAAATCTGGGCACTTCAGGTTATAGAAACAAGTGCAATGGAAGACATTGGCAGCCTATTGTCATGACTTGCATAAGATAGCTGAAAGTTTAGGTGATCATTATGCAATGCAATTCTGTTGGTCTGGCACCTGCCATCACTAGTAACAGTATATAGGCTGTCCAATCTATCTAAGCATCTATGCCTAGAAAAGAGGTTGAATGTAGACAATTCTACAACTTGCAAATGGTAACACCCTCTAAAGGAAAGCACATTCTTTGTTTCTATACCTTTTAATGATTTTTCAAGGACTACGTTTACTATGCTGAGCTGAAACGAGTGCAACACGTCACGTTGAAAGAGGATAAGACAGCAGAAAATCAGCATACCTTCAAAGTTGGTGAATCTGGTTTGCAACATGTGGCATTAGTACACCTGACGGGGTCATAATGGGTGCAGAGGTATTATATCCAGAAGTACAGCATAATATAATTACTGATAACCTGAAGGACCCTCACCCTTAAAAGATTTACCACCACTGGGGTGTAGTTCAGAAATACTGTTTATGGTGAAAATATGACCTCATGCAGTGTATCTGAATGATCCCAGGGATGGGGTTTTATCCGTTGGACAGAAACGCAAATAGATGTTATGCAGGAGTAGTTGACACAACACTGTCGCCCTGAGGAGAGGAAATGCACAGAAAGGTCAGTAATAGCCCTTCTGCACACTGTGCATCTCTGAGCACAAAAAGGGTGACACTGTGAGCATCCAGGAGGCTTACATTCCGAGTTTATTTGTGACTCTCCTGTGTCATTTTGGACCACAAATAAAGGCAATGCACTAGGACAGAACGTTTTTATAAGCATTCGAGGGAAGGGGAATTATTTCAGTTTCACCTCCAAGGCGGAGGTAAAATGTTGGGATATTTAAAGGTGGCATTGGAAATCATAATCATGCTTTGTGTGCATGTGGTATTTAATGGAAACATGCATTTTGAATGCTACATTGAGTTCATAACGCAGCAAACTTAATAACAGGCACTATTTGACATACTGTCTGTTGCTACCATTATTGCAGGGCTCATTATGATTCAACCGACCCCCCTCCCTCCAGCATGCAGGGACTATTTACCTGGGATAGAAGCCCCTGATAGGGCAGATGATAAAACCCCATAATGGCCTTGCTAGGCTTTGCTGATTTATTTATTGACAACTATTAATGACAACTATGCCGATTTTGTTTTGTCCATTTTTTACCTGTTTCTTCCCCACATAAAGCAGTGGTACATTTGGCAAAGGTGAGAGGTATGCTTGAGTGGGCACCACTATATTTCCCTATGTTCTATTCTTTGAAAAGCTAAGTACTTGTTTTATAATTCCAGATAATTAGTGGTCCTGTTATCAGATAAGCCCCACTTGCACAGTGGGGTGTGAAAAGCCGGCGCCATTTTCGAGATAAAAACGCTGCTGGGGACACAGGCAACCTCTTCACAGCTGTCCTGCTGTCCCCAGCAGGCGCTTCCAAGATAAAACAAGGTAGGTATCACCTTAGAAGCCTAAGCAATGAGACCAAATTAAGAAACTCCAATAGGAATCCCTCCATGGGGACTATACCTAATTCTGACCATTTATATGTAGGTCACCAGGACAAGAATCATGCTGAAAGGGAGAGACCCTACAACCATAAGGTATGTTTTCTAAAGCAATACATCCAGAATTTACCAGGCACAATAGACAAGAAGGGAAATATAGCAAAACTTTTTTATTTGTATCACAGAGCCCACGCTAGGACTGCAGGTCCTAGAAACAGACCTGAAAAGAAAATATTCTCCATGGCCTGCTAAGAAGGAAATGAAGCCCACACAGAAGTTAAAAGTGAAGACCAGATAGGCAGGTATTCAAGGAATAAGAAGACATGGAAAGATATGAGTATGAATATCCCCTGCAACAAATCACTTACACGATGTATCTGATTATTTTTTCTAGAACTTGGTCCCTGAAGATGGTCCAAAGGACCGAGATGCATTGGACATCCTAGGAAAGCCTGTGTCTCTGACTAATAAAAACTTCTTTTAAAGAAAAATCCTTTAACAACTGTGTATAATTCTATGTACAATTCTGCCGAAGCAAAATTACAGACTATGGCCCTCATTACGACCCTGGCAGAGTGGGTTTACGCCAGCGTTATTCGCGGCGGACCCGTCCGCCCTACTACGAGTTCCCGTAGCGCCATGGAACGTTTTCCGCCTGGTTTTTCCGGGCGGAGAAATCCATGGCGCTACGGGACCTTGATGTTAATTACGCCACCGTATTTTGCGGTGGCGCAATTAACGCCTTCCCCACTCCCATTATACCCTATGGGGCAAAAATGGGAATGGGGAAGGGTAAAATGGGGAATGGGGATTTACCGCCCCGCCAAGGTCGGCATGGGGCGGAAAATCCGCCATCCTCCATGGCGCTATCGGCAGCTTTCCGCCGTGCTCCGCGGTGCATTTAGCACCGCGATTTCCGCCAGGGTCGTAATGAGGGCCTATGTATATAACATGAATGTTGGAAATATATGTGAACTATAAGTGACTCATTCACATTAGGTCCTTCCAGACGTCTGGGATATCCCAACCCAGACAACATCCCTAGATACACTTGGCAAAGTTGCCATTCAGAAAAAGTGAGTTATACCTAATGATCAGATGACATTAGGAAAGGTGTAAAATGCAACATTTGCAAATAGTACCCAAACCTATTGAAGAATCTTACTAGTCACTAAAACACATTTCACAACCAGGATAGGTCCAAAAACAGCAATAAGTCACACTTGATCATTTATATTGCACTGCCAAAAGAATACATAAGACGGACATGAGTAGAAAGAAAGTCTCACGATATGCACCTATAGAGTGTAGACACTAACAACCTGGATCTGTTTGCTGACTGCCTTGCATTGAACAAGTTACTCTCTTACCTGGTAACGTTCTTTCGATGAGATGGTCCGACGACATATTCCATATCTATGACAGTAATCACCACAGCTGTGCTGCTTCGGAAAATCTTTCGGCGTCTGTGTCCTGTGTCGATGACGTCGATACGCTGTCCTCAAGGGCCTCTGTCAAGCCAACATCACCGGATGTTATAAGTAGGACCCACGACGCCCGTAGCCTCAGTTGTAGTTTTTTCCCCCAGAACGTGTGGCACGAAACCACTGCCAGTATGACCACAGAAAGCCTTCCAGAAAGGTAAGCTGCAATCGCATAAGAAATTCTGTAGCGGGGCAGGTAGGGAGGGAGCGATATGGAATACGTTGTCGGACCATCCCATTGAAAGAACGTTACCAGGTAAGAGAGTAACTTGTTCTTCGAGGGGATTGGGTCCTCCGACGTATTCCATATCTATGACAGACTCCCAAAGCAGTACCAATGTATGGAGGAGGGAAAAAGAATGTAGAATATAGAAATTTAGAATGCCCAATCAAATTGCAGAGTAAAGGATCACCTTACCAAAGGCCAGATCCTGCCCATGGATAGAATCTAGGGAGTAGTGTCGTACAAAAGTATGGACCGAAGCCCATGTGGCTGCTTCACAGATGTTACGAATAGGAACACCCCTTTGCAGGGCAGTAGAGGCAGCCATACCCCTAGTAGAATGGGCCCGTAAGCCTACCGGAGGGTCCTTACCCGCCAAGCGGTAACATTCAGAAATTGCCAAGATAATCCATCTAGACAAAGTCTGCTTAGTAACAGCTTGTCCCAAACGCCTTCCAGCGTAACCAATAAAGAGCTGATCGTCCACTCTGACCTGGGACATGCAAGAAATGTAGAAACTTAAAGCTCTCCTAGGATCCAACCTCTGGAGCCTCTCCTCTTCCTTACCAGGATGTGGAGGAGGATAAAATGCCGGAAGAACAACCTTCTGGTTTAAATGAAATTCCGACACCACCTTCGGAAGAAAGGAAGGACGAACTCTAAGGACAATCCTGTCCTTATGAAACACAGTGAAGGGTGGCTTAACTGAAAGTGCCTGCAACTCACTCACTCTGCGAGCGGAATTGACCGCAACTAAAAACACAGTTTTAAGGGTTAACAGCCTCAAAGCACAAGAATGTAAAGGTTCAAACGGAGCACCCATAAGGAATTTCAGAACAAGGTTCAAATCCCAACCAGGCACCTGGAAAGGTGACGGCGGAAACGCATTAGTAAGTCCTTTGAGAAACTGAGAAATTAAAGGAATTTTGAAATAAGAACACTCCTCAGACGAGCGCTTAAATATAGACAGCGCCGCCAGGTAACCTTTAACAGTACCCACTTGCAGGCCCCTGTGGGCCAACGAAAGCAAAAAAGACAGAACCACAGGAATGTCACCTGAAAAAGAATCCACATTCTTAACCCTGCACCAGTCGCAGAACTTTTTCCAACGGCTACGGTACATGGATTTTGTTGCCGGCCATCTGGCCGAAAGCAACATCTGCATCACTTCTTCAGGGAGGTCCGAACCCTTATACCTCAACCTTTCAGAAGCCAAGCATGAAGGTTGGGGGATCTGACCTCTGGATGGAGAACCTGACCCCCCTCCCGTGAGAGCAGGTCATCTCGGTAGGGAAGACGATGTGGAGGGTAGATGGACAAGTCGAGAAGGTCCGGGTACCACGTCCTCCGAGCCCAAGCCGGAGTAATGAGGATCATCTGGGAACCAAACCTCTGTAACCTCTGCAGTGCTTGCGGGATGTCGGGGACTGCAGGAAACGTGTACAGCAGTGGGAAGGACCACTCCACCACGAACGCGTCTCCTAAGGCTCCTTTTAGAGGAAATTTCAACGAGCAGAACCTTTCGCACTTCCGGTTGACACTGGAGGCAAAGAGATCCACCTGAGGGGTCCCCCAAAGGGCAAAGATCTCCAAGAGAATCTCCTGAGCCAGCTCCCACTTGTGAGAGATTGCGCTCTGCCTGCTCAGAGCGTCTGCCATCTCGTTTTCGTCTCCAGCCAGATGAACTGCCGAGATCGAAACTTCCTGCTGGATGGCCCAGAACCAGAGCTGCATTGCCTCCCTGCACAGAGGAAGTGACCCTGCCCGCCCCTTTTTGTTGAGGTAGTGCATGGCCACTGTGTTGTCCATCAGAATCAGGACATTCTTTCCTCGCAGAGTCAGCAGAAAAGCCTTCAGGTCAAGCCTGACGGCCCTCAGCTCCAGCAGATTGATATGGAGTCTGGACTCTGACAGAGACCAACGACCGCTGACTGTCAACTTGTTGGCATGAGCTCCTCATCCCATGAGGGGTGCATCCGTCACAATCGTCACCTCCGGCCAGGGTAGCCAAAATGAAGCCCCCTTCATCAGATTGTCTTTGGCGGCCCACCACAGAAGGTCCTGGGCGACCGAGAGCGGCACCTGAACGGGGTCCGACATCCTGCCGGAGGACTGCAACCACTGCATCTTGAGGGCCCACTGCAGAGATCTCATCCGCAACCTGGCCTCCGGCACCAGAAGAATGCAGGATGCCATGAGGCCGAGCAACCTCAAGAACTCGAATGCCTGGAGACTCTGGGTGTGTTGAAACTTGTGCACCATCTGCTGAATGTGATGAGCCCCCACCTGGGGAGGAAAACACTGCCCCAGGGATGTGTCAAGCACTGCTCCAATGTACTGGAGCCGCTGGGTTGGCGTCAAATGGGACTTCTTTAAGTTGAGGGAGAAGCCCAGCTTGTGAAGGGAGTGTCAGGTGACGGACAGATGATCCAGGACTTGCTCGGGAGAGCATGCCCTGATCAACCAATCGTCCAGGTAGGGGTAGACATGAATCCCCCCTTTCCTGAGATACGCTACCACCATGAGCTTGGTGAAAACCCTCAAGGCAGATGTCAATCCGAACGGCAGGACCTGAAACTGAAAGTGCGAGTCGCAAACCGCGAACCTCAGGTACTTCTTGTGCTTTGGATGGATCGGCACATGAAAATAAGTGTCCTTGAGGTCAAGAGACACTAACCAGTGCTGAAGTTGAAGGGCCTGGAGGACTTGAGAAAGAGTAACCATCTTGAACTTGTCCTTCCTGAGAGCTTGTTCAAACCGCGCAAGTCCATGATGGGTCTCAATTCCCCGTCTTTCTTCGAAATCAAAAAATAAGGGGAATACCATCCCTTGTTCCTCTCCGCTACAGGCACCAGTTCTATGGTGCCTTTCTCCAGCAGGGATTGAATTTTCTGCGCAAGGAGCGGATCCAGACTCTTCAAAGAGAGATTCCCTGGTGGATTGTCGTGAGGCCTCTGCCGGAAAGCTATGATCTCCAGAACCCACACATCTGAAGTAATGGCATGGCACGCCACTCTACAAGATGCTGCGCCAGCCTTCCCCCAACCGGTGAACCATGGGACATGGCCTCATGACTGAGCTGAAGCGGCTGCGGCAGTGCCTGAGGGCAAAGAGGCAACTGCCTGAGCAGCCTTGGCACCTTGAGTACCATGTTTTCCACCTCTGGCACTCCTACGGTGGCCCCTTTGACTTGCAGCTCTTCTCGATTTACTAAAGGATGTGTAATATCGAAAGGAACCTCCCCTCCATTGCTGTCCCCTAGGACGAAAAGGCGGAGGTTGGCGAACTGTAGCGCTCAATGACTTTGCTGCAGCTTTGGTGGTCTGCAACCTCTCAAGGCTCTCGTCAGCCTTGCTGCCAAAAAGATGTTCACCATCAAAGGGCATGTTGAGGAGCCGGGCCTGCACATCAGGAGCAAACCCGCAACCACACAAAGCTGCGTATTACGGTGCTCGCTGCCATGGACCGGCTGACACAATCTGCCATGTCCAGACCCGACTGAACGGACTCACACATGGCATCCTTGCGATCCTGTACAATAGCAGGAAAACCATCCCGTTCCTCCCCTTGGGGAATATGTTCAGCCACCAATGAAATACAGTTCCACAGAGTGTGCGTGAAACGTGACAAGACACACACAGAGTTGGCTGCCTGTAAAGCCATACCCCCTGAAGAAAACACTTTCTTCGCCCAGCCATCAAAATGCTTGTCGTCCCTATCAGGACTGATGGTAGGGTACGACGCCTGCTTTGCTGGGGCCGTGGCCGCCTGCACCACCAAACTCTCCGGAGTGGGGTGCGTGGTCAAGTAGCAGGGGTCACTACTGGCTGGACAGTATTTCCGCAGAAAAGACTTGCTCACTGCCGGGAGACTATCCGGAGCAGTCCAAGCTGCAGCCACCCTTCTTTGCAAAGCCATATGGAATGGGAGTAGCGGGTCAGTTGGAGGACCTTGGTCGAGGATGTCCGTCAGGTCATCCAGCAGAAAATCCACAGGTGGCGCAGACCACCCCAAGTAATCCGTGACCCTCGACATAAGGTGCCGGTAAGAGAACTCGGCATGGGTGCCAGGCTCAGGCCGACAGAACTCCACCACCGGAGAGGTGTCCAGACCACTGGCGTCATTCAGTGACTGACGCAGGTCTTCAATCTGGCTGTGACCAGACAAAATCTCGTCAAGCACCTCCTCAGGCACCAAACCTTCCTCAGATCCCTCATCCCCCTCAGAAATAAAATCCAAAGGTCGGAAAGAGGGCACAGAAAAAGGGACAAAGACATTCTTAGCCTTGGCCAGAGCCTTTCTAGGGGGTTCCACCGTGCCATGGGGTACCTCCGACAAAGCAGCCTCAAAAGGCGTTGAGGGCGTCGACGGAATCAGCGTCGACATCGAGCGAGGCACCGACAACTTCGACGGCGTTGACACAGGCCTCAAGGGCGGAGCCCCAAGCCTGGGTGCCGATGGCGTCGATGACTTCCTCGGAGGAGGAGCCTCGAGAGAGTCCATCGACGACCTCGGCGTCGCAGGCGTCGATGTCTTCCTCGAAGACTTCACATGCTCACGCGGTCTCGAGGGCATCGAGGACCGGGACATGGAATGGGCATGTCTAGAGCAACCATCCTTGTCCGACCGGGACCTCCACGGCGCCCGGTGGTCGCGACGACCGGTCAAGTCCGAAGACGTACGAGCAGTGTCTCTAGCACGGTCACGACCAGCGCCCTTCGGCGGCACGGACGGACCGGAGCCCTGCGATTGAAAAATCGCCATCATCTCCTTTCGGAAGGAATCCCATTACTCAGGAGTGGAATGCTTGTTGGTACAAGCAACCCACCGACGGGCAGAGTCCTCGGATGAGGACAGGGAAGGTGACCTGTGACGGGGCTTCCGTGAGTGCCTCGAAGAGGCAGAGGAATGGCAAGACCGACTCCTAGACCGAGACCCCCCGGATTCACGACGACCATGCAGAGATTTGCCCCTCGAATCGTCCGTCGAAAGTCCAGTGGATCGCGACTTCCAGGGCTTGGTCACCTTACCCACCGACAGCTTCTTCTTACGCTCCTGCAAGGCCTTCGATGTAAGCGACTGGCAGTCGACACAGTCATCCGTATCGTGGTCCTCCCCGAGGCACCAGAGGCAAGCGTCGTGCATGTCCGTCAACGACATCTTGAACCCGCACACCCGACACTTCTTAAAACCCAACCTCAGGGTGGAAGAAGCCGAAGACATCATTTCAATACACAAACGAACAGGTTCGAAGAACCAAAAGAACAAGATTCAGTAGAACCGAGGCACGCCGAGATCTCCGAAGCGAACACGTTCGTGGAAAAAACGGAACTGAGGCTACGTTGACGTCGGCTCTACGGCTCCCTTGAGGACAGCTTATTGATGTCATCGACGCAGACGCCGAAAGATTTTCAGAAGCAGCACAGCTGTGGTGATTACTGTCATAGATATGGAATACGTCCCCGAGGACCCAATCCCCTCGAAATCTCTGGTCTGTAAGGGTGGTTGTTTGTATGGTTATTAACATTCTTTGAATTGGCCATCTATTGGGCTGAGTCCCTTTCCGATCTTTTTGAGTTTGCTAATAATAATGAGAATTGAGCAGGTTATGAAGTGAAATTCCTAGGTTATTCCATTCTTGTGATTTCAAGGGAAGCACTATCTCCTAATTCAGCCGCAAACATACCTTGGCTCAAGAGGGGAAAAAGAGACAGAGTATCTCTTCCTGCGTTTTGCTTATTACTAGATAAAGTAACTTTACACTAATTAATTAATCGTTCATTGTGTGTCTAATACCACACAGAACTGGGATTCGAACCTGCGTTGCTCTGCCTTGTTTTGTTTCCAAAACAAACACATTGCCCCTGAGCTATCCTTGCAGCCCAGATTATTAGGGCCTTAATGTGTCGCTTTATCACCTTGTTTGCAAGTGCAAATGTCAAAAAATGCAGAATCCCGGATGGTGAGAATCGTACTCACCAATGCCTGTAAAATGAATAGCCAAATAGCCTATGCAATTTATGAGAAAAGGAGAAGACAGCAGTGCTATTAAGAAACCTAGAACTTGTTGAACATGTATTCAAATGTCATGAGTGCATGGCTTGTACTCTCACCTCCTTAAACAGGGCAGAACACCTTAGAACAGTATTTTGTGTAGTTTGGGCAATATTAACACATGATGGTCATAGGGTTCTGGCTGTCACAGTTTTGCAGTAAACAGCAGTGGTTACTATTACCAGAAAGTGTACATTTTGTGAAAACGTTGAAAAGCTTAGTAAACCCACCATATTTTAGGCATGTAAGTTTGAACGTTGCACCCTCATCCTTTTAGCATCTGCACTGACTCGCATGAGTTGTCATGGTAGTTTATGTTGGAGTGTGGTCTTTGAGACTTTGTACTAAGATATTTAACCAAATTTCTGTGGGAAGAGTGACAATGGGAAATATTTATATCGAGCAACGGGAGACTCGTGTGGCCGGAACACTGAACATGGGCTTGAGAAATTCTGATGGCAGTGGAGCCCCACCAATCAACCAATCACAGCTGGATTCGGGTATAAAGACGAGTGTACTGGGAACTGTACCTGAGTCCGGTGACTGAGATCCATGTCCTAGAAAAGAGATGCACAAAGTTAGAAGCACCCTGGACAGAGCAACACATTCATCAAACCAGCGTCTTTGGAGAAATTAGGATCATAAGAAGAAACCTGTGAAATGACGCACAAAAGTTTGTTCTGAAGCAAATTAGGAAGTGTGTGTAAGCATCTCACATTTCTTGCAGCCTTTTCATATTGAATTAGCAAAGATTTCGACCGGGGCATACCTGGAGATACTTGGAGCATCACAAGATGAAACTCAGCCAATCTTTCTGACTTCCATTTGTGTAGGATCATCGCACATATGCTCCCGGGAACCTCAGATGTGCCCCATTGCCACACTTTGCGAAATACCAGCACAAATCTAAGATGAATTGTGAATATCTGAATCTGGTCTACAGCAAGTCTTTAGGACCTGTCCCTGACTCTCACTGTACCCATATCAATAATGTTCATAGTACATGACCATGAAAACATGGTCATATACTATGAACATAGCATTAGATTACTACACACCGGCAAAAGGGCCGGGACATGTTCCCTAGTGGAGCAGTACATTGAGCTCTTCCCTTCGGGCAACATAAGAAGCACACTTGGGTCTAGTTGGAATTCTGCAATGACTACTTTGGAACATTGCTGCGGATATATTTTATTTTATTTATTTTGCTTATTGGATATTTATAAGGTGCTTATACGGCAAGACAATATTTCAAAGTGCCACAAGGCAAATGGAAGGGAACAAGGGAGCAAATAAACATTGAAAATGGAGAATTAATAAATAGAAACAAAAAGCGGTCCTACTAGGCCTTGTGACATTCAGAGCATGCAATTGCAGTGAAGAGGAAAGTGGGTGTGGGGTGGGGACAAGTGCAATTAGGGTGCCCTGGAGGAGAAAGTGGCAGGTTTGCCTGTTGGGGAGGAAACAGGTAAGTGCATGGGCGGAGACATTCTAGACAAAGGGGGCAGGGTTACCGCCCAACGGGTAAGTGCAGGAATATTTCATACAAATATTATCTGGGCCTTCTGCATCTGGCTTAGTAACTCACTGCCAAAATGTTTTGTACTAATTAAAAGTATTTTTAATGAATAGAGCCTTAAAGATAATTCACTATTCAAGTTAAAATGCTCTGAAAAGGCCAAGTCTAGTCTTCACTTTACAGGCCTCCTATTCCTATCCATGGGAAGAAAATGTTATGATTAAAAAGCTTGCCATGGCGTCTTATCATTGGTGCCTTTATGAAGAGGCGTAACATTAAACATATATGCAGTAGAAAATACTGCTCATTGTTTTACAATCTTCAGGAGTCAAACCAGGACACCAGCAATGTTTCGAACCACACCACAATGTTAGAACTGCTTGTCAAACAACCCGGAAACAGTCCCAGTTCTCTTTACCGACACCTGCATCATCGACAAGCACTGTCTTTAAGGAGTCCAGAACGTCCCTATTTGATGACGTCTGATTGGGTAATGAGACCCTCTATGGCATCCTTCACGAGCTTGTGGTGTTAAAGTGTGCCTGCTTGCCGCTGCTCTGTGGAGCAGCATTTCTGTATCTGCTAATTGAAATGTTATCGCTTGGGCAGAACGTCATCAGTGTGGGCCGGACGCATCAGTGAACATTTCAATTATTGTTCTTATTAAGCAAATAAATCTCTGGCAGTCGGAAGTACTCTAATCACATTGATACGTGGAAATCCGCCGCAGCCGCAGGACTTTAGATTCCATCGTTGGTCCACCAGCCACCGACCGAACCGCGGCGGCGGCTGAGTCAGCGCCGGTTAAACAGAAACCAATTTAAAACGATCTTTTCTCTCAGTTTTCCTTCAAATTAACTCTGCCACATATGATAGAAATGTTTTGCTCTGATAAGATGTACTTGACTTTTCAGGTAATTGTAATTCCATGCAGAGCTATTATGTCTTCAACTCTAAAAGCAACATTCATGCAGATATGCGCTGAAACTACGGGCCTCGGCTGTCAAAAGGCAAAGTGCTTGCAGGGAGCAAATTACATGCCAGTCTACACAATTTTGAACTGCATTTGTAAAATTACTATTGCATTGTTTATTTTGGAATTTCATGTTCGCAATTATTCTTGTTTTGAACCCATGCACACACAACAGGGTAGATAATTATCTTTTAGGAGCTTGATCAAGTGTATTCCTGACAAAATGAAGAACAGCGCTATGGAGGTAGACGCCATAGTGAAGATGACTCGCACCTGCCTTTCTCAAAGACGGGAAACATCACTCCCTAGTGCCCCAACGGGTTGTTTCCTAACGGGGGACATTGCAAAACCTTCGATTCGAGGAATAGGAGACAGTGCTTCTGATTGGTTCACCAAATCGCAACATCGTTGAACATGAGGAAGATGTATTGGCCAGTCCAGGTGGTGCTGCCCCTTTAAGGGCATATGCAAGCGGCAGAGTGATGTTGCACTCCGCTGCGTGCGGTATAAATAAAGTGGGCATTCCCGGCCGCCGCAGAGCCACCGGGGAGCCCGATCCAGCAACCGGAAACGTATAACAGCTACCAGTGAACGAGTGTAGTCTCGTACAGCGGTGAGCCACAGAATCCTCAACCCTAGTACACAGTAGCCTACCCATTGCTATGTTCAAAGTTATTTAGGAAATTGCATATCTGACGACGGCGGCCTTAGAGGGAGGGCCAACATCCGGTGAGAAGGTCAAGTGCATAAAGGGTAAGGGTCACAAAGCATGTAAAGGAAAGGGGATTGGCCAGATAAAGGGGGAAAGGATGACCTGGCTGGCTGTGACATCACAGAGGCCACAGGTCTTAAATAGCCCAAGGGATCAGCGGCATCCTCTTTTGGCTGGTGTCCTTCCAAAAATGACACGCGTAATGACCGAGAGCAGTAGCATGATGGTAAGCTGAGCGCCCAACGGCAGGCTACTGAGGAAAAACTGGGGCAGCTAAAGAAGAGTGGACAGCTCCGAGTGGGAGTCACTGCACAAGTGCAGTTGAGCGGCGAAGAAGCAGAGGTGCAGCACATGGAATTGCATGTAGCTGGTGACGAGTGCTGGGGTGAGTTGCTATTAATACAGTAAGCGCTTGCTGTGGAATAGGCGAGTCACCGAATCTGATGTGTTGTTCACACAACTATAGGACGCCCATACAGCTATCCCCTGAGATGCTGAGCAGTGCCGCCCCCAGGTCTGCCAGCACCCTGTGTGAGATTCCCGCCCACCCTCCCCAACATTTTAACAGCACCCGTCAGGGCCTCACTGAACCCTGCCTAAGACTCCTCTCTGACTCAAATATGTGTTTGGTTGGCACCTAAACAAAGGGCTGGCATTTACTTTTGTTTAACTTATCTCTGTCATCAGCCGCCAATTTTTACAGATGTATAGGCAATTAGAACTGCGATGGGACATTTACAATGAAAGCCCCACACAGCCCGTTACCTCCCAAATATGTGTCTCAAATGCCTATCAAGAACAAGTATCAGCCGAACAACAGAACTGAGCCCCCTGCTGTTCTTGTAAAGTGGGTTTAAGGGCCACGCCCAGCACAGCGTGATTCTTTAAAGGGCTCTGGCCCAGACCGATACTTATGTTTACATGACACTGAGCTGGAGGCAAGGTTCCCTTTATTTGCTGCGCTGGGGGCCTGGGGTGCCCTTTTCAGCCGCACTAACTGAGTGCACCTACAGCCGCTGCTGGCACCGAGTCGCCGGGATTGGAAAGGGATTACTGATGCCACGAGATCAGCAGCTGGGAGTTGAAAACTAGCATCCTCCTTTTTAGGCATGGAGCTACTAGAGGACTCACCTGAATCAGGGTGGCAATGAAGAAGAAGGGGCTTGACTGGTTGATCACAGAGGCCGACTCCAAAAGAGGACAAGGTAAGGGGGCTGCAACTGGCGGCACTCAGTGGGGAGTACGATGATGAAGACTGCATTCCAGACACCCAGTTATTGGCAAAGGATGGCATGGGAAGGTGCCTCCCCAAGCAGCCTCCACCCCCAGCTAAGAAGAAAAAAGACCAACAAGCATTGTGCAGCTGGACTGCACTGGAGAAGAGGGCGAAAAGAGTGTGAAAGGTGCTCATGAAGGAAAAGAGCATGGGCAAGGACAAGGCAGAAGACAATGAGAGGCCTGGAACTTTGGGGAGTGGCAGCCACTGTGGCCTTAGTGGCAATGGCGGACAATGTGGGTGAGCAAATAAACAAGATGGTAACGCAATATGTTGAGAAAGATTTTTCCAAAGTCTGAGTATAAGAGTGGAGAATGTGAATACTTGCACCAATAATTTTGGGACACTAGCTGGGCAGAGGTCAGGGAACGGAACAGGGCACAAGCAAAGGTTAGGGGGAGACGTCCTGATGGAAATGGGGGTGCAGGGCAACTAACGAGCATGCCGGGGGCGGTGGGTTAATGGCGGTCATGACCCAGGACCATAACAATAACACGGTAGCCCCGGCAACACACTTGGCTACTCAAGGTGGCGTGTGGCATGGTCCCCTCACAAATCACTCATCCCCCTTGCAAACCATTCAGGTTAACCAGTAAGTATCGGCAATAGGGATCATTAACAGCCCAGGGGCCATCTCAATTGCTACAAGGGCAGCAGGTATGATGTTGCACATCCCGGTAACAATAGTGCACATGGAACAATGATGTATTGATATGTTTTTGTTGACTGAGCAATTGGGGCTTGACTTGCTCAAGGAAGGGAAGAAAGATTAGGATAAATACAATATAGGAAAGGGGTCAGGAAGGAGAGAAATATACACAACTGGCTATATAGCTGTTTAGCAAGATACCAGGGGTCGCAGAGATACCAGGGGACGCAGAGATACCAGGGGACGCAGAGATACCAGGGTCGCAGAGATACCAGGGGACGCAGAGATACCAGGGTCGCAGAGATACCAGGGGACGCAGAGATACCAGGGGACGCAGAGATACCAGGGGACGCAGAGATACCAGGGGATGCAGAGATACCATGGGACACAGCGGCCCTCATCACATATGAGCTCATGAAGCTCAGGAGCAATGTTGGCGGGTTGCATGGTTACAGACTGATGAAGATTTCAGACTAAAGATGCAAATATTCCCCACAATGAATTGGGATGATGAGCATCACTTGAGGAGGCACTAGACCTGGTTAAATCAGCCAGAAAGGGGGCACTGGTGGAAAATCAGACATTGGGCCAGCCTTCCGCCTGCTCCCGGTGCACCTGAACAGTTTTCACTTGCTTGGTTTCCAATCCCAGGGAAAGCTGTACTTCTATAAATACATGGCAATGGGATAGCTCAGGGGCAACGCATTTGTCTTTAAAGCAAGGCAACGCGGTGCAATACAGGTTTGAATCCTCATCCCGCGCTTAGAAACCACTCACTGGTATTAAGCACGTTAAAAATGTACAATAGAATGACTAAATAAAATAAATGCTTGATGTCATTCTACTACTTTGAGATGTGTGGTTCCTTCCTCGAGTGGGCAGTGAGGGACACATCTAAATGAGTCGTGGTTTCATACTACTTGGATGGCTTTCTGTGTGTGGGGAGAAATAGCAAGAGCTTATGTGCTGGGCGGGACACTCAAGGGAAGGGAGCTGGGAGTGCCGCTGGTAAAAGAGAAATCTGTGGGTCACTCAATCACCCCAAATGTTTTTAGGCATTGACATGGATGCCGCAAATGGAACTTGCAGGCTGACAAGAGTTAATATTGAGCAATTTCAGCGACATATCAGCAATGAGGCACAGGGAGAAGGTCACCTTAGGAGAATTACAGGTGTTGATCGGTCACCTCAATTTTGCAGGGAGAGCGATACCAGCAGGCAGGGTTTTTATGAGACGCAGTGTTAGGGAGAATGTTCATTACAGTGCTAAATTCCTCCCAGCTTAGAGACCCCCAGCTCTTTTGCTGAATTTAGGACTTTTTAATTTTTCCCCTGGAGTGAGAGAGACCCTTTTCTCACTCTCTCGTGTGTTTTGACCTGATTTGGATTATGTGTTTTCACTGTTTTTGGAGTCTGACAAACACCACAGGCATTTACATTTTGTATGGTGACACACAGCACCCCCGTGCAGTGTCACAGAGAAATCCTTTAGATTTCTCATAAGGTTTAAATACCTTTTCTTGTGTGAACTACTGTTCCCAAGAATAGTAAAGTGAAATTGACTTTACTTACCTTTTCTCTTTTGTAGGTCCAGCACACACCATTTTATATGGAGTGCTGGGGGGGTTACCTAGTAGCCCCTTATCCTACATTATCATGTAACATTTTTATGTTACCCTCACTACTTTTAATGGCTGCTGGCAGTGGTTTAATTTCCCTCTGATTGTACTTTTCTACCGCAGGCTGAACCCTCAGCTGCAGTATAGCACCCATGGGTGACCATTTTGTCAAAATGGCATGGTCTTTTTTTTGCCATTTCCTGTTTGTGAGGTCTTTCCTGGGCTTGACTCTGTGCCTTGAGCCATGTTTGAGCCCTTTGTTCATTTTGCCTTTGGCAGGGTTCAGCCCCGAAACCCACCTCTGGCTCCAGTGTGTCTGGAAGGACAGGATGTGAGGGAGTTTCCCGGAACTCCCCTGTCCCTTGTCCCGAGGAATGCCTGAATGCAACCAGTCCTGATGGCTGGCTGGCTGTCTTTTTAGGACAGCTAACCTGCTGTGTGATTGACAGCCTAGGCTGTGCATGAATGGGAGAAACCTGCTTACAAGGAGAGGGTTTTGGGACTAGAGTCAGAGTCGTCCACTGGGATAAATATCCGACGAAGAAACTCTGAACGAAGCTTGCTGCATCCTTCCGGACCTTTACATTGCCTTGTGAAGCCCTGCTGCTGTGCTGAAAAGAGAAGCTCCGGAAGGGACAACTTTTTCCCTTGTGTTAGTGGGACCAACTAACCCGAGACGAATTCCACTGGACAATCTTCCCGGACTGGCTGTGCTTCTTCGCTGCTGCAAGAACCGAGTGCCAGGGGTGGAGAAATCCATAGTTGAGTGCAATGTCTGAAATCCAGCCTGAAGCTCCAAGAGTCTCCTAAGGACCCTCCAGAAGCAGGACGACCCGAGCTGGAGTCCCTTCACCAGAGTGCAGGACCCAAGGAGTGAAGGAAGCCCAACCGGTATCCGAGATCCATTATGGTGCTGTTTGCCAAGCGCTTAAACCACCAAGTGCAACTGAAATGAAAAGAGCCCATAGCTGCCGATGACCTCCAAATTGCCACCGCAGGAGCCCTCCAGATGTCCTTCCTCATGTCCCCACGACTGAGGCTCAGGAACCCAGGGTCTGCACCGCTGCAAACAGACAGAATCCAGCTGGACCACTCTTCTTCAAACCAGAGGTACTGTTTAGACTTGGGGTACTTACCTCCTCATCTTTGAGCTGTGCTTTTCTCAGTTGAGACTTGCAGTGGCTTATGTTTAAAGTTGATTCCAACTCAGTTTCTCACAGGCTTAACAGCTTGTGACCCTACAAGTGATTTTCTTAAACCAACTCTTTAACTTTGTGCAAGACTTTGATTCTAAGAAGTGCCTCAGCTCCACAGACTATGGTCCAATTGATTTTGGCTGTCCTGGCTCCGTGCAAACTCTTCTGGCCCATTGACTTTGATATTGTTTGTCCCTCATAGGTCGTAACTTGTTTTAGACTGTTATTGCTGAGAAAGTCTTGTCTAGATTTCATTGGAAGATTTTGTTGTCCTCACATAACTGAGAACCCGTTCAACCTTTTTCCTTCCTTAAACCTTTTCTTTCTGCAACCTCAGAATCTGCAAAGTATATCTAGTGTGATACATAAATAACATTACTGTTGTTGTGAATGAAGTCACATCAGGGTGTAGGAATTGTGTAATTAGCATATCCAAAGATTATCCACTAACTTAGTATGATTCTGAAAAGTGATTTTAAAGTGTATTTACATGGTTACAAGAATTGCCTTTTTAAAGAATGCTTATTTAAAACTTGATGTTAATTAAATAAATAACTATTTGTAACTGAAACATTGAGTGTAAGTGTTATTTGGTTACTTGTATTCACAAATTTCATTGCTACAGCTCCACAGCTCACATTTACCCCTCTTGAGATAGGCCTGGCTGCTCAGTCACACTACCAACTTGTGTAGTACACACCTATACCAAAAGGTGGGTTACCTAATACCAAGCAGATAAGTGGGGTGTAGTCTCACACAGTGTTACTACATCAATTCTTACCTAACACTGGTGCCAAGCGGTGGGATTGGCGTAGAGTGATTACATTGACTATTTGATATGCTTGTGCCCAACTAAACCAGCCACAAGGCTAAGTTCCACCAAAAAAGTTCAGCCATTGTAACATGCCAAATATGGATAACTTTAATGAGGTAGCCCTGACTCTCCTGACAGTAGAACAACTGAAAGATATGTGTAAAACCAGGGGTCTGACTCTGAAAGGAATAAAATGTGAATTGATTGTAAGGTTGTTAAATCACCAACGCTTGGGTAGTAGGCCTGTAACTCCTTCCCACCCACGTAATGTGGAAGATAACGATGAGGATGCTAGTTTAGAGTCAAGCTCCAATCTGCAAGAGGAGTCAGAGGAGAGAGAGGAGTCTCCAGAAGGGAGCCACCCTCTTACTACATCAATTCTTACCTAACACGCAGTGCGCTCAAAATCGCAGGCCTTTCAATGAAACACCACCACCACGTAAGTTTGGGCACAGTAGTGAAGGTAGACGTTGCAGTATAGGAGGAATTTTGTACAACAATTTGATGGGTTGTCCATATCGATGGAGCCATGGCAGTCCAGCTAGAACTGTTCTCCGATGCATTTGGGGGGTCAGCTTTGGGGCCTTCCTCAGAGTAAGCTTGGGCACTAGCACTTGGCCAGAATCCTGGTGGAGGGGAAATGTGACAAGGAACAGTATGTTTCTTAAATGTTTCCCAATCCCAGTAAGCTTTTAGATTTGGAAGGAGAGATTGAGCAAAAGAAGATCTTTCTGTAGTACGATAACCAGGCATTCACCCAGTTGGTGAACAGCGGTTCAGTACTGTGCCCTGCAATTCTAGCACTACAGAGATTCAAGACCTTGGCATGTTGAAGAACAACATTGAGATTAAGGCAAGGCGTATTCCAGGTTGACCACTTTCCCAGAATGGCTGTGGGAGATAGCAAAGACGTACTAGGGATGCTGGTGAAAAAACTATTTTTCACGGCAGGTACAATGAGGAGTTACAAGGCACAGTACGACTGTTTTGTGAACTGGACTGAGCCAACAGGTCACAATGAGGAACGCAACATAAGGCAGTTTGTATAGAAGACTTACACAGCTAAGAGGTCTAACATGTGGGCAGCATCCTGCCACAGAGCAGTTGCTTACTTCACTCAATTGAGTGGTAGGCGCGACCCGACCAAAGATCATGCAATTAGGGCCGCCCTGGAAGGGTTGGGCAGATAACATGAAAGACAGCGGTACGAGAGAAGGCAAATAATATTCCTTGATCTGGTCAAGCTGACCGGAGCGCTATAGTCTATTTGCAGGGGGGGGCTACAAACTGCTGCTATTTAGGATGGCCTTTGCAGTGAACTTTTTAGGGCATTTAGAACCAGCCAGCTAGTAGGGGCTAATAAGGAATAGGATGGAGTAGGGGGCCTTCTGTTTGAGGATACGCTACCATGGGATGATGGGTTGAGGTGGAAGGTCATAAGATCTATGACGGCTCAGGAGGGTAGGGGGCACTAGGTTCACTTATGGTGCATCTTAGCAGCGTTTTTGTCCAGCCTGTCTTGTGACCGGTTACCTGGCCGGTAGGCCGGAATGCCCCCGAGGCCTACTGCTACACAAAGACGGGCTTCCGTTGACCATCTTCCACTTCCGTGCAGTGATGAAGATGGCACTGGCCCGGGTGGGAGAAAATCCAGCAGATTTTGGCACACCCTCATTTAGAAAATTGGGTTTTAGGAGATCGGATGATGAAAATCACAATGCGATGTGAGGTTACTGACTGTTTCCACTCTCACTTCCCCCACAGAATGACTGGCTCCAGGGGGGAAAATGTGATTGGACATTTTTATGTGACATGGGTTGGAAAATGGGCCACCTACAAAATGAAAAGGGTGAAACCCAAGTTTGATTGCGCAGATTTTAGATGGTTTGGGAAACTGGGGATGAGATGGGCTGAGCTGGAGGTATGCTTAAGGGTATTGGTGACGAAATTGGAGCATCCAGCGCCATAATAACACAACTAGGAGGTGATGATCTGGCAGAGTTGGGCAGAGGACAACTCGTGAAAGAGGTGTGTGCCTCGTTTTGGAGGCCGAGCAAGTCAAGTGTTAGTTACTTGTGAATTGCTGCGGTCTGTGGTAACACCTCAATATGATTGGCGAGGGGGCGGAATCGTACAAGGCATTGGGGGAATTGAGCAAGATGTTGACTAAGACAATGGCCAGATGTTGCCGGTGTACGGGCTTTGCAACCATCAAGCATGGCTTCATGAATGTGGGCGCCCCCGGGTGTTGTGATAAGGGCGGGATACACCTGTCGCAGGCAGGGAATGGTCTTTTCCTGTGTAACATTGAGGATGCCCTGATCGAACAGGGTGTTGTGGCACAGCAGTGGCATATGCAGCAAGATAGTGGGCAATGGTAGTTGTAGAGTGGAAAGGTGGGTGTGACAGTAGTTGTAGTGTGGGGGCTGTAACTTCAAAGGGTCTGATTGAACCCTGTTTTGCCGTGGCAGCCGCCAAGACGATCGAGCAGACAGCTAAGGCCTTCACAATGAAGAATGGCGAATGAGCTATCAGCCACCTGGGAAGCCTGACGTGTCAGGAGGCATCAAGCCACGGCCAGAGAGAAATAAGCGCTGCTGCCTACAGCTCACACCCGACGCCACCCGGCTTAAGAGAGAGAAAGGCTCAGGAAGGGGCGCAGGTAGGTTGCAGGAGCGGGTCCTGGAATTTGGGAATTACTTGATGAAAGCTGAAGTGAACAAGGGGTGTTGCTCATAATTGAATAAGTTGACTTGCGTGCAAGCGCTCTGAAAGGGAGGTCTTTAGTGAACAGGAATACCATAAGGGCCCACCCTGCCACCTGGAACTGAATACCCCTGACATGTTTTATATTTATTTAATACAAGCATGGATGCAATGACCTTAGTACATGCGGGTGAAGTCTCTAAGCACTCCTTCGACCTCTATCGAGTCCTGCCACGCATTTAGGATTCAGTACATTATGTGTACTGAGGGTTCCCTTCGAGGGTGAATAGGAGGTTTCTGCCTCTCCTGCTGGAGTCTTTCCACGATGACCAGGTACCAGGTAAAAGTACGCCAGAAAATTGGGAGAGGTGTGACCAGTGCCTCAAAATGTCATTCTTAGGAGACAGAAGTGAGGCTAAACAATGCTTGCGGTACCTTCTGACACATTAATTGAAATGAAATAAGACCCTGAAGGTTACAGGGGGTGGGGCCGTGAGAGATCGTTTTTATTTTGCAGTTGAAAATGTCATATTAAGGCACACTGGAACACAGCTATTTCTCATGCAGGTGTTAATGAATTCGTGTCTTCATGCATTCCTCGTTTCAATCTCTGATCCACAGAACCAACCATCTACATACTCACACCAACTTCTGCCCATTTACTCACTCACCCAATCAGAAGGCAACGCCTAATTAGGCGCATTCATTAATCTTTGAATACACACCTGATACCTGTGAACTGTCTTTGAGTGGGGTTCGAACCTGTTTTGCTTTGCATTGTCTTGCTTTCAAGAGAAACGTGTTGTTCCTGTGCTATGCTCCCGGCCCTCACGTACATCAATGGGCGGTGTTCAGTGCGTGGAGCCCCTGCAGGCAGATGTCTTCCACTGGTTACGAACGTTGAACATGAAACATGCGAGTCCACTCATTGCAGAGTTGTTGCTCTGGGGTCATGCCTGTGTGCTTGTGAATCTGTCAAAGTGGTGTCAGGAAAATATGGAGTAGACGTTGGCGTGCGCCATGGAATGGCATAGTGAAGTGTGGCTGTTGCTGCTGTGGACACAGGAGCTGGAGTCAGGCCCACGTGTTCCAAAGGAAGCCAGAGTGGAGCTCAGTATAAACAGGTGCACGGTGCAAGCGGTGAAAGGGTGCGTGCACCGGAAGGAGATGACACAAACGGACAGCGCATGTCATGAAATGTACAGAGTCGCCAAAGGGCATGATCAGCGAATGCCCCCACAGACTGCAGAGGCTCTAGGCCGCTCAGCTGGAGGCTTGCTCCTCTTTGTATATTTCTGATTTCAAGTCTACAGCTTGGTGGGTTTGAGCACTGACGGGACAGTACTGAATCCATTTCGCCCACTTTGCAGCATAGATCACAAATACATGGCGGAATGCTGAATGCTGAGCATATAGTATGTCTAAGAAACAACCCCATTCCCAGGAGTCATCAGGAGCAAGGACCCCCGGTCTGTGCCACCACTCTGTTTGATTTTTTGATAAGGTATGAGAGATTCCATCTCCTTATGAGTGTTTTCCCCGTTTTTTGGCACAATACCTCTGGAACCTTTTTTGGACTCCACTGGGAGCCCGAGGCCTATAACCCGCCGGCCTCTGGTCCCTGTGTTTCTGCACATTTACAATCCCAGCTTCAAACTCATTTTAGCCTGCACAGTGGCAAGGGGGTATGCATAATGTGCACTGAAGCCTTATTATATGACTATGCGCCGCTACACCAGGCACATGCTCTGCAGCCTGCGGGCAAAGTGTCATGGAGGAGGGAACTGATACCCCCCCTGAAGCGGCTCACCTGTTTTTAAAACGAACACATGGGGGGCCTCTGGGAGGTTACTTTCCACAGGACAGACCTCAAATCAATGCAGTATAATATTTAGATTAATAACTTCTTGTGGTTTCAAGCTACTTATTCCATTTTCATAAGGATTATTTAATTGGGGATGGGAACAATGAATCTGGAGTCAATTTAAATCTAATTTGATCCTAAAAAAACAGACTAGCAAAGTATAGCATGTTTGCCTCAGACGCAATCAGACTTTTTAAACATAAGTGAATTAGTTCTTGGGTGCCGAGCTGGTTGCTGTAGAACGGTTATGAGCCAGAACCGTGAAATACGTCTCCACGAGATAGCCCTGAGGGGTAGAATGCCCAGTCACACCTTTCCAAGCCAGTCAGATAGCACAGCGAGTTGAGGGCTCGTTCTGACATCTGTGCGCAGCCTGCGGATGCAGGTGTGAATCCCGGCAGGGCCAACTCAGCCATTCATCCATCCAAATTCGATAAATTGAGTTCCACGCAGGGGGGTAATATCAACTGTTATTTCAGCGAATAGACACCGGTGGGTTTGTAGTGCTATATTAAACTAGATATAATAATTATTTCATGTAGCTTGTCTGTCAAGCTAATCTCCAGGAAATTACCTGGGAGAGGTAGAATGGGCATGTTACATGCTATGACTAGTGCTGGAGGATGCCTCCGCTGGCCAGGCCAGACCACGGGCAGCCCTGCCCAACATGCAAGTATCTCCCTCTATGCAGACCTGCCAAAGGGCTTCTATTTGAATGTTGGTAGAGGAGATTTTCACTAGGATAGCCTATTTTCACTGCCCAAAGGCCTCCAAAGTTTTCTTTTTAGCAGGGACAAAGAAAGGTAGGTCACAGTGTAGTACAAGGGGGTGCACACTGTTCCAGGGTTGATATGATATGATAGGTTATTTATAACGCACTTAATACGCAGAGGTTTCTAAGCGCAGACCCAAGGATCGAACCTGTGTTGCTCCGTGTTGTCTTGCTTCGAAGGCAAGCACATTGCCCCTGAGCTATCCTTCCGAGACCTCTTCATAGGGGGTACAGAAACCCCTACTGGGGGGGTCACTTATCTGTAACTTTCCTGTGTTTTGGACGGCGCAGAAGATGTTACCTTGATCAGTTGACCCTGAAGGAGAGCTTACCCGCTTTGAAAGGAGCTTTGCCCGAACCCAGTGGCCTGTGTTACACCCGAACTGGCTACCAGAATTGGAAAGGCCAACCCCCCCAACTAAATACCGGGAACCAGTGGCACAGAACCAAGCTGAGAGAGCTGCCTGCCCGACTCTGGTGGCTGCTGAGGGTACAGGGTATAGAGGGATACAGGACCAGTCATACTCTTTCCAGAAGATCCAAGGCCTCTACCAGTGGTTGGACCTTTCTTTGGGTTGACTTTGCAATGGTTGACCTTAACAAATCACAAAAACCGCAGAGGACTGACCTAAAGCCACTGAACCAGCCTAGGAACGGTGCAATTTTCTTATGGACTGCAAATAAGTAGAACCGATATGGGCTATTTCATTGGAAAGAAAATCCCTGTGGAGAGCTACCCAAAGAGGTGGCAGAGGCAGGGGCACGTATCTGGCAACAGCCTCCTGATTGTGACCACTGTGAACTGAAAAGCGCCTGAGGAACTGCACCTGGAGAGCTGGTTGAGGATGGGCTGTGGTGTTACCCAGCTTCCTTGCAGTGAATGTCATCCACTGGTGCCACCTTCTGCCTCTTCCTTCTTTTGTGCTTGAGATTTTATTTTTAGAACCAGGTTTTTTACTCGATAAAAGTCAGCAAGTATCTTTACCGGCCAGGACTAATGTCTCCACGTGGTTCCATGATTTTCTCAGCCACATGAACCTGCTTGAATAGCATTACATTATGCATGACCACTTGGGGCAAGTAAATGTAGACCACTGGCGCATTCACAAGTATTGTTTTCTCCTTCCATAGTTCTCCTTGTGGGCGATTTCACTCTGCCCATCACACCTCATGGACCGGGCACTGCCCCTTTGATTAGTCAATCGGGACGAGGACTCACTACTGTTGGTGCTAGTGTATCCAGCATTTTCTCTGCAAGACATAACTCACTTAGTGTGCATGTCCTAGTTAAGGCAAAGGGGTATTTAATGTAGTTGGCACTGCCTTTTTCTGGATCATCACCTCTCGCCTCCTAGTACAAGCATTGTGATATCTAAGGGTTTGGGCACTACACAGCTGCAATAAATAAATCTACTCGAAGCAAAGTTCTAGCATTAGAAATCTTGTATGGTTCGTCAGCCAGACTCTTTAATGATCTCCTAGGGACAGTTTGCAGTACCAACATGTGGACTTGGCTCTAGAAAGGCTTGCAGCATATGCATTTAACCTTCAGTTTCAAGTCACAATGTCTGTTCAATTGATTATCACTACTCTTTACACAACCATTGCTAGGGTAAAGAAGTGATGTTCCGGACCCCCACCTCCTCTTGCTATTCGTGCTGCATGACCCTTCCCAATATCGTTCTGTGTTGTAATCCTTTTTCCGATTCTCACCTATTACCAAGAGTACCCATGGCTGATCGAGTGCGATTGAAAAAACTGAGTTTAGTAACAGTCCTTCAATTGTCTAAGAATTGTGTTTTCCTAGGCACTCTGTCCCAGTTCCCAGGATTTTGGAAGTTGGGGACAATTGATCTTTATAGACATTAAGTTGCAAAACAGGAAGATGAGAAAACTAAAATCCATTTTTCTCCTTAATTATAATTGGTTATCTACAACACACTTAATACCCAGAGGTTTCTAAGCGCAGATCCAGGGACCAAACCTGTGTTGCTCTGCATTGTCTTGCTTCCAAGGCAAGTGCATTGCCCCTGAGCTATCCTCCCGGATACCTTTGACAAAGGTTTATGGCAGGCAAAAGACTCATGTTCAACATGTCTAATACTAAGCTTTTAAGTACTCATGTTTTCTGTTCTCTGTTGCGCCCTGTTACCCCTGGGTTTGGCGTGCCATACAAATCAATAAACAAACAAACAAAATTTTATTCCAGCCATCCAGTCACTCATGCATCCATCCATATACAGTATCTATCCATCCACTGACGCATGCACACATCAGTGCATCCATTATTCCCTACTTCTTATTCACCCATGCATCCGCCCATCGTGTGATACGTTCCCGTGTGAATACATGCAACCACACCTTGCACTTGCCACCAGCAGGCAGCACCTTGTATTTATTGTCTATTTATCTTACTGTTTATCCTATGTACTGCACTCCCCCCTCCCACTTCCCCCCGCACCTTTCCCCTTCTCCCTCCCCTGCACTTGCGCGATCTCAATGTCACCTGGCCTAGTAAGATTGTTGTCTCTGTCTTCCCTCTGTTCCCCCTCTCTTGCCTCGCTGCGCCTTGAAAGTCTTGTGTATAGGCGCTTTATGAATGCCATATCATATCATTTGTTGATCCAGCTACCCTGGCATCCATCAATATATCCATCCATCAGCACTTGTGCACTTTTATGTACCCACCCACTCACCACTTTATTGACCATTCATGGACCCCTTAATTGGTCTGGTCAGAGGGAGTGACTATTCAATTATCCGATCATGTATCCAATTTTTAATAATATCGAGATTACATTTACATTTTCATTGGAAGGTTTTAAAATCTGCATTTAAGACCCTAAAAATATTCAGAATTAAAATGTGTCTTCAGATGCAACAGAGTTTGGTTGCTGTTACCTTACAGGGGTAGGCTTAAGTGCTGATCTGAGTTAAGCCAACTAATATGAGACTCCAAACAGGATCCTTTCTGAAACATTCCCTCTTTCTCTTTGAGGATTGCGTCCCTGTTTGCCAATAGACTTGAACGTTCTTCATTAGTAGTTTTATAGATTACGGCAGCTACATTGAACACATGACGATTCACATTAAAAATAAAACATTTAGCACACAGTTACAGGAAGGCAAGTTACATTCCACCAGAGGTCACGAGCATTATTAGAAGCAAGTCTAAAGAATGCAGTTTTTCTTAAGATGGCGCCCTCTCCCTGACTCTGCAATCACAGTGAAAGTCTCTAGATGCAACGTGCACATTTTCTGAACAGGCAAAGGAGCAGCAGTG
This sequence comes from Ambystoma mexicanum, assembly GCF_040938575.1. Taxonomy (NCBI): domain Eukaryota; kingdom Metazoa; phylum Chordata; class Amphibia; order Caudata; family Ambystomatidae; genus Ambystoma; species Ambystoma mexicanum. The sequence goes on from NC_090937.1 coordinate 992,723,587, forward strand.
TTCCATGTTAGAGCGAGGCATTCATGTGTGACAGTCAATCAGTTAGTAAGTATACCTGCAGCGTATAGGTTGGGAGAACTCTGAACTCTCTTCACGGCGGTTAATGTGACAGACATTGCGGCACGTTTGTGAGCATAGCCACCGCTGTCTGGAAGCACGGAATGGTAGGGACACGGCCCGTGACCGAGGGGCCAAGCACATGCAACATCATGGCGCAGGTAGAATATGCCAACCGCGTGCACACACGAGAAGAAAAAAGACAAAAGACATGCAGTTAGAAACTCAGGCAGACATTTTGGGATCTGCAGAGGCTGGTGATGTCGGATCATTCAACATAACATGTTTTTCAAATACTCGGTTAGCTTTTTGTGGCAGCAGGTAAAGCATCTGAGCATGGATGAAAGCAGCGGTGCACATGTAAGAGACATCAGAAGCGAGATCCCTGCCATAAGGAGAATAGTAGAATAATTTGTTTTTTATACAGCTCTTTAATCAAAAGCGCTTCACATAGGACATATTTACATACATTACTATTAATACCCAATCAAAATAGTACTCATTTATCAACCTCAGAGGGATGAGTTGGCCTTGCTGGGATTCGAACCTGCGACCTACACATCAAACAAAGATCACAGCAATGAGCGTTTAACCTGTTGAGCCATCTTGCTCATACCCCTGACGGTGCCACAGTGGTAAGCCTGCCAGAAGAGGTAGTGGCATTGGTAATGCCAATGGTATTGTAATCTCATGATACTGCTGCCCCACCATGTCCGGGCACGGCTGCAGCACTGACATTATGGTTGGTCCCTCCAAGATGGCAGCACCAACAAGTAACTCATACCAGACGAAAACCGGCTAAAGTGATGATATTCATGACTTTATAAAGATACTCTTTTTGTCCATTGTGACTCTGTTTTTATAAAGTAAATTAAATACATGAATCTCTTTGCAGTGCTGTTTACAATAACAATTCCTAAATTCAGGTAAAAGAGACTTTTCCCAGTACCTTGCATACATGCAAAAAGAAAATCCAGCCAGGTGGAAACAACAGTTGCAGCAGCAGGATGCTCTACGCTGCAAGGTGAATATACACAACCCACTGAGAAATCAGGCCAGGAGAAGCAGTGAAGGAGGCATTCAGCAACTATTCAGAAATCAGCATAAGAGATGCAGCTCCAGACGTCACTGTTCCTTCAGAAATCAGTCAAGGTGGGGCAGAGCCTGACTTTATTGGCCTTTGGGAAAGCAGAGCTGGTGAGGCAATGGGAGAGTGCACCAGCCATTGAGAAATCATTCCGGGAGAAGCAGTGGGGAAATACACTGGTCATTCAGCAATTAGCACAGGAAAGGGAGCGGGCCCGGGGTTATACATCAACTATTGAAAAATCACTCCACGAGAGGCAGCGGAGGAATGCAGGGCCCGTTAAAAAATCTACTCAACCGAGGCAGCTCAGGAATACACCTTTCACTGAGAAATTAGCCAAGGAGAGGGAGTGGGGGAACAGACCAGCCCTTGAGAAATAAGTACAGGAGAGGGAGTGGGGGAACAGACCAGCCCTTGAGAAATAGGTACAGGAGAGGGAGTGGGGGAACAGACCAGCCCTTGAGAAATAAGTACAGGAGAGGGAGTGGGGGAACAGACCAGCCCTTGAGAAATAAGTACAGGAGAGGGAGTGGGGGAACAGACCAGCCCTTGAGAATTAAGTACAGGAGAGGGAGTGGGGGAACAGACCAGTCCTTGAGAAATAAGTACAGGAGAGGGAGTGGGGGAACAGACCAGCCCTTGAGAAATAAGTACAGGAGAGGGAGTGGGGGAACAGACCAGCCCTTGAGAAATAAGTACAGGAGAGGGAGTGGGGGAACAGACCAGCCCTTGAGAAATAGGTACAGGAGAGGGAGTGGGGGAACAGACCAGCCCTTGAGAAATAAGTACAGGAGAGGGAGTGGGGGAACAGACCAGCCCTTGAGAATTAAGTACAGGAGAGGGAGTGGGGGAACAGACCAGTCCTTGAGAAATAAGTACAGGAGAGGGAGTGGGGGAACAGACCAGCCCTTGAGAAATAAGTACAGGAGAGGGAGTGGGGGAACAGACCAGCCCTTGAGAAATAAGTACAGGAGAGGGAGTGGGGGAACAGACCAGCCCTTGAGAAATAGGTACAGGAGAGGGAGTGGGGGAACAGACCAGCCCTTGAGAAATAAGTACAGGAGAGGGAGTGGGGGAACAGACCAGCCCTTGAGAATTAAGTACAGGAGAGGGAGTGGGGGAACAGACCAGTCCTTGAGAAATAAGTACAGGAGAGGGAGTGGGGGAACAGACCAGCCCTTGAGAAATAAGTACAGGAGAGGGAGTGGGGGAACAGACCAGCCCTTGAGAAATAAGTACAGGAGAGGGAGTGGGGGAACAGACCAGCCCTTGAGAAATAGGTACAGGAGAGGGAGTGGGGGAACAGACCAGCCCTTGAGAAATAAGTACAGGAGAGGGAGTGGGGGAACAGACCAGCCCTTGAGAATTAAGTACAGGAGAGGGAGTGGGGGAACAGACCAGCCCTTGAGAAATAAGTACAGGAGAGGGAGTGGGGGAACAGACCAGCCCTTGAGAAATAAGTACAGGAGAGGGAGTGGGGGAACAGACCAGCCCTTGAGAAATAAGTACAGGAGAGGGAGTGGGGGAACAGACCAGCCCTTGAGAAATAAGTACAGGAGAGGGAGTGGGGGAACAGACCAGCCCTTGAGAAATAAGTACAGGAGAGGGAGTGGGGGAACAGACCAGCCCTTGAGAAATAAGTACAGGAGAGGGAGTGGGCACCACCTGAACCTATTGCATTAGAGAACAGCGAGGTGCGATATGGCATCTGAGGAGGGACAGACAGCTTGTAAGTGTTGTTTAGTCATTCACCCACCCATTGATTGCCCAAGGCCATGCTAATTCCTGTGGCCATTACCACCCACTGCCTGTTCCCCTTACCCTAAACACATCCTCCTAGGATGTGTTTAGGCCATATTGGCCTTCTGTTTTATTTGCACAAGTGTAACATTGTTCAATTTATGCACAAGATGTCTGTAACCTCACCGTGATACCCAAGGGTCTGGGCGATTAACAAATGATATAAAATAAATAAAATAAAGAAATAAACTCTTTGCCCTCACTCTATCAACCAGTCACATGAAACTATAGCCTGCAAGAGTTATTTCTAAGCAGTCTGCTAAGAGTTAATGGCTTCATTGAAGCTGTAAATGGCAAATGGTGCAGTAAAGATGTCTTAAGCAAGTGTCCCTTCAGCTCCTTAAGTATTATCTGTTCTTTGCACTGAAGTCCTGTTAAAAACAAGCATTGATAAAGCCAGCAGTTGGGGCTTATGTATAGGTATTAAATAGGCATTTGCCAAGCAATGCTATCATGTGTCTGTCCAGATAATCACACCATATTCCAGCTACTGGCATATATGGCCAAATAGTACCATTATATTATGCCAATGACATACCTAGACAAAAGCCCAAACTGTTGGCTTTGTCAATGCTTGTTATTCTTGACAGTAGAGGCTTTGAAATGCGAAACTGATTTCCTGACTAATTGAAAGTCACGAATTGACCTTTCTCAAATTCTCCTCCCGTGGGAGAAGAAAAAATACTGTATTTATCACGGAAGGGGCGTTTTATAGGAATTCCTAAACTGCCGTGTTGCCACCTACTGCTATGTTTTTATTTTTTTATTTATTAATGGCAAGTCTCAAAGGTAGTGAGCCATTGTTTCAGTGGACTGGGACTGGCCTGAAATGTCTGACTAGGCTTTAAAACGATAGCAGTGGTTTGAGAATGCATTCTCCCTTAAAGTCACCCAGCGAGAAAGGGGCCCATATTAGCAGGTCTCTGATTGAAACACCCTACAGAAGACCAGTTACAATGCATGCAGGACTGCCTGCTCTAATGGTAATCCCGTATGACCCGCCCCATCTCTGACAATGCTTTCTGCTCACCATGCTACGCCGAATTTTGGTCCGAGCATAAGGGCTCATTTCAATGCGTGTGATGTTTTTGCATTTTCTGCACCGGGCTAGGTAGCATAGGGTAACGACCGCATCCCCCTTGCCTATCCACTCAGTGTAGAAAATGTACCTGCATCCTCGTCCCGCATTGACTTTAATGCGGGTGGGGAGGGGAAAAACCTTTGGGATTCCTCCAAATGCCATCCACAATGCACGGGTATTGCAAGTTGCATTTACAGTTCTTCTTGTGATTGAGTGTAAAACAACGTGGAAACCCAGGGCTTGCCCTATTTCCATGCTGGATTTTCACCAATGCACAAAAACAATACAAACTGCTAGGTGAGGACGGCTTACTCATAAGAGTAAACATAAGCTGTCCTTTCTGTCCAAATCACATTTTTTTAATTAGTACCTGGCGAGGGGGGTGTGGCGGCCTCCCAGCCAATGGGGAGGCTCAGAACACGGGCGTTACCAGGCGGCAATCCCGCCGCCCTGAGCCTCCTCAGGGCTGGCGGCCGCCATCTCCCCTCACCCGGGAATCAGGTAAGTCTCTCCCTCCCCATTTCCACAGATTTCCCTCCCCTCCCTCCCAACCCCACTTTCCTTCTTTCCTGTCCATTTCAGGAGCGAACATGCTGGGAACGCTTCTGTCCCCAGCGCATTCGTTACCGACCTGCGACAGGCTGTCATGGAAAGGAAGAAGGGACTACACTTAGTCCCTTCTTCCTTTCCATGGCGGCCATTTCTTCTGTTTACATTTGTCCCTATTTTTTGAATGGCTGCCATGGAAAGGGAGAAGGGACAACATGTAGTCCATTCTCCCTTTCCATGGCGGCCATTTTTTTTGTTTACTTTTTTACACTTATTTTCAATGGCCGCCATTTTTTTGACATTTTTTTATCTGTTCCAAGACGCCAGAGCCTTTCGGAACAGAAAAGAAATGCTGTTAGTACCTTGGTCCTACAGGCCGGGGTACTAATAGCAATAAGCCTCTCGCAAGGGGGCATTACCATCTCAGGCAATGCCCTGGGGCTTTCGTTAAGGCAAGAGCGAATCTATGGACCCCGGGGCATTACCTTCTCTGGCTTATTGCTTAAATCAGACCCAGAATGTCTCTGGCATTACTTCACCCATTGTCTGCTTTGAGGAAAGCCATAAGTATGGGAAAATGGAGGATTCCATTGTACTGTAGCCTTGTGATATGGGGCAACACTATGGTCCTGATTCACACGGATTTCAAATGGAGAAGATGAGAGAGATGCTCATCAATATCCGATGATGCCTGGAGCATCTTTGAAGCATTCTCCAGCAAATGCATTTCATACAAATCTTAAAGGCACCAGAAATGTACTCAGGGCATATCCAGCGTTGCTCCAATTTGGGCTACGTGACGCAGATACAAGGTAGCATGTGCACATCTGAGATGCTCATAACATGTTTTTGAATCACTTCCAAAGACTAAAAAGGTCCTCCTTTTGGAGAGACAAGGCAAATAACACTTTTAACTGATATATTTACCACAGTCAGGAAACAATGGCTAAGTGACACTGCGGATGGGATGGGCTGCTTCTGAGGTTCACTGCAGCTACCTGTAGGGGGTGTAGTTGGAGAGCGGTTGGAGGCGCAGCAACCACACCTGCATGGGCGACCTATTGGGATGATTACTTGCAGGGCCCCACTCACATGGTAACGCTAAAAGAGAAAAAGGTTACTGCAGCAGGGCATTGTGCTGCAATGTGGTTCATCTTAACGTATGGAAATGCAGTCTGTATTTTAATGATTGACTCCTTTTATATTTTATTATAAACTATTTTGTATTTTCATTTTTATGTTGGCTTTGATTTTCCGTTTATTTCATTTTCTAGGATGAGTGTAAGCAGCACTTTCTTGTTGCATTAGTGATGTTTTACCATTTTATTTTCCTTTTTACATTGGAGGCCAGCCTTGCCACTTCCAGAACGAGGAAACCATACCAGGTGTAATGGTCGGCACACACCACACCCCTCTGTCACACAACACTCACTGCCACCTTTTTCTTCAGTGCTACGACTGGGATATTCTACTGGAGAACAAAACAAATGCAAAATGTAGAAAAGATGGCAAGAACAACGAAAACGACACAAACATTTCAGCAGCGGAAACACCCATAAAACACAACAACAAAAAACAACCAACCATGTAGTTAGTTAGTCAACACTTTATTTCAGTTTTCACCTTTAACAATGGATACAAAGTACATGCTACAGAACAAAATAATTGAATATAAAAACAAGTTAACATTTTCTCACCAAACGTTTAAAAGCTTCAACACTATAATTACATGAATCATTAATAAAATACACATCTACACATGACACAGCAAAATTCTTCACATCTGGGACAGGCCTGATGTGATTAGCAATAAAGTGCTTTTTCAACCATGTTAGAAAAATAACGTAACCAGAATTACAAAAGAGGGCTGGTAAACTCTTTCTTAAGAGGCACATTCAACCATCACCAATTGTCATTTCAGTCTTTGCAGGGAAGATAGGGCAAGATTAAAAAAGGAATTTACTGTTGTTATAATGTTATTTCCCTCTTTTATTTTCTTGGTCCTTTTACGAATTTGTTGGTTAGGTACAGAGGGTTGACAGCGATAGGATATGGATATGTTTTGTTAATGCACTCGTTGGACATTTATAATCTTTTAGGAATTGTTCATTTAACTCATTGATAAATCTGAAACCTGTTAATACTGATTTTGAGACTTTGAGAATTGTAACCTATTGTTGATGTTGTTACATCTCTTATAGAAAATATAAATAAAGTTTTCAAAAAATAAAAATTAAATTAAATTAATAAAGAGTTTTTTTTGCTAGAAAATGTACTTTTGAAGGCACCTTGGAAGTCAAATAGGACCCATTAAAGCATGCATCTATTCTCTAGGGAACAAAGACCGGACTCGATATACTTGTAAGAAGATCTCTTTCAGCTGTGTGTTATTTTGCTCTGTGTGATACTAACCAAAATCTCTTTCACTCTTTGTTTCAACACGAAAACCAAAACCATAGGAATGGACAAATCCAACCTAGGTTGGGCCTTAGCACACAAGTCTGAGAATTTTTTAACAGATGGAAATTGCCCTTTTGTGCTCACTTACCATGAACCTATATCCGTAATTCTGCTTTCTATAGCACCTGTTTCTATGTTACGCTCTTATACTAGAAGCTGAAAACAATGAATAATCATTGATGAAAAGAAAGGTTAGAATTAATCATAACCATTGTGAACTGCTCTGGGTGCATGCTGCTAGCCACCGGGGTTAAGCTCATCATTGCCATTGTTGCCTCTAGTTATCACATCTCTCTTAATTCTCGTGCCTGTCGTTATCATCTCTTTAATATCCGTAAAATGTGTCCCTTTCTTACATTTCATGCTGCACAGCTTTTGGTCTCTTCCCTAAACTTCTCTCGGCTTTTCTACTGCTCGGTTCTGCTTTTTGACCTTCTTCTTTTTCAACTTGCACCTCTTAAATCCATGTATCACTCCTCTATCCATTCGCTTTGCTTATTATCTTATCGTGATTCTATTTCTACCTCACTTTACACTCTGGGCTGGCTTTCTTTTCATTCCCAGTTGAAATTCAGCTTCCTTTGTTTAGTATTCAAATCTTTACATGGTCTTGCTCCTGATTATCTTGCTCCTCTTCTTTCATTTTACTCCCCATCCCGTTCTCTTCGCTCTGCTGGACTCTTTTTACTTACTGTTCCATGTGCCCCTTGTGCACAATCTTGTTTTCGATCCTTCCAGTTGTTGGCTCCTCTCCACTGGAATCTCCTTCCTTTTTCTTTTTGATCTATTATATCTTACTCACTATTTCGCTCTTCTCTAAAAACATATCTACTTCGGTCTCCTGCTTGATTCCTACTGGCTATTGTGAACATTATTGTTTATACTGATTTTATGTACTGTTGATGTTCTTTTGTGCAGCGCTTTGGAAATAAACAGTATATAAATATCGATAAAATACAAATACAAATTGCAGAAAGGGGGAAATCCATTTGCACGACAGCATGGTCCCTGTTCCGAAAAGGGCACTCCACCTTCAGCCACATGGCAACACCCCTTCTGCACAGTACCAGAAGCAACTCATGGCATGTTTTGGTTTAATAGGGCATCATCATGGAGGCCCAGCCTGGGATCTTCGGGGAACAAACTTCAACAGCCAAACACTGATGGAGGGAACGCTTGCAATTAATCATAACAACATGTTCTGTAAGCTTTCCTTTGCAATGTTAGCCTGTCTGTTCCATTGCATTTAAGCACCATCCATTTGCCACTCAGTCTCAACTCTACCTCCAAAGGGTATAGTCCTGCCCTAGCTGCTAAGTCCCCCAGGAACAGAAACACAAGTAACCACAGGCTCTTTTCCATCCCAAAGGCCTTCATCAGTGAAGTGCAACTTGATTCCATAGGCACGGATGGGCTAACCACAAATGGAAACAAATGGTACCCAGATGAATTCAAATGAGCCGTGATTGATTGAAAGCTTCCATCCATCACTTTGGCGGTGTTGCTGGATTGCAGAATGTGGCTATAGGTCAAAGGATCGAATCAAAAGGATTGAAATGCAATAGGGTCGAATCAAAAGGACTAAAAATAAAAAGGTCGATTTAATTTTTTGATTTTTTTTTTGGGGTCCGCACCCAAACCCTCGTTTTTGGTGTAAAAAAACACTCTTTTCCCATACGGAAACGCAAAAAAAAATATACATTTAAAGAAAGGCATTCAACCCTTTTTTTCAGTCCTATTGACTGGACCCTATTGTATTCGATCCTTTTGTTTTAGATCCTTTTACTGGACACCCCAGAATGTGCATCTAATTCCTCATTACTATGAGTTACTGTGAGGCACTGCAGTAACGGGCATTACGGTTTAAAGCACCATCAAAGGATGAAAGGCACTGACATGCAACTAGGATTTCGACAAGTGACCGACAAGTAATAACACACAGTTCGCAGCGGACAGCAAATTCACTCCAGCGCGTGGGGTCAACCACTTCCCCACAGGCCTATTGTTTCCTCGAGTCTGACTTCTCCACTCTGGAACAGTGCACTCCTCCTGCTCGCCAAATCCAATTCGTGTAGATTACATACATGAACTGTACACGAATCACATCACATGCAAACGATGCCTGCAGAGAGTGGCTGGGATTGTCTCTGGTGGCCAGGTCACACATTATAATCGTGGTACTACATTGCAATCCAGATTTTTTCCACTTTGTGCCTAATGCTGCAGCTTGAAGTTATCACTAGCCCATACCCCACATCAACATAGTCTTTGTTCATTTACTTTTGATTATCTTGGAACGTTTTGAATTATTTTCTAAAAGTGGAAGAGACATAAACAATTATATAAAATATGTTTTTCTAATTGCTGAGTGAAAAGGGGCCTCATATTTCATTCCAAAACAAGTACATGTTTAGGAACTGGGTAAACATATCCGACAGTAAAATATCCCAACACCCGACTCATTTAAGCATTTCAATTCATAAATTTTCATTGTGTTTGCTCAGCATCCGCCAAATATGTTTTGGCCACCACGTTTCTCACCTGGGAAGTGATAGGCGATGCCCCTGTGGCAAGATCTTGTCGCATGGAGCTGGGCTGCAGTGCTGTCTGCTACTGCCGTTGTTTCACTTCCGTGACACCAATATTGCCTCTGGGAGACACATTTCAAGCCGCTGCATGCCGCACACGGTGCAACCTTGCACTTCCTCTGAGCGCCCTCCTCGTGTTACAGAAAAAAGGCCTGCATTCATTCCTGCCATTCTCACTGCAACCACAACGTGTGAAAGGATGGCAGGCCCTCCTGGCAGGCAGTTGTTATTCGAGTGTTAAGCGTCTATTCGCGTGCAATTAAGATGAAATAATTGATCGGATGGTTGCCTTAATAACATCTTTTAATTTGAGAAAACACAATGGGTTCGTTAATTATTCATCAGACACTTTCTCCAGCAGATGTGCTGGCAGCCTCTGGAGAGTTTAAAAATGAGACCTCTCAAGTGAGGGCCCTGTGTATAAACAGTGGTGTTTCAAGGCTTTGATAGGTGCTGCTTTCAATTAATTATGGCAAGAAGCTTTTCAGAGCCTCGCATCTGTTTTCTTCTTTACTTGCATCCTGGAGAAAGGTTGGAAAAATACTTTCTGCCCACAAAAGAAGAACACTATGGCATAGCATTGAACATTAGCAGACAACTAGTTGCTTCAGCAACCCTCCACCTTAGAGCTGTTTAATTGATTAGAGCATCTATATGTTATGCCTTTCATTAAAGACAATGGAGTGCCAGAGGGGTCACAATAATGCCTTGCAGCCCCGGTGGCAGGTATTTTGGTGGCAAACTCGTGGTCTGGGCCATAGGTGAAGACGGGCTGCATTATGGGAGTAAGGGAAGTTAGCAACCATTGCGGCTCGTCTGGCCGGTCTGCTGCAACACTGTGACACTGGAATCCTCCACACCAACCCCGACCTCGGCAGCATCATGGACGTCACGTAGGCTGATGTGCATGTCTTGTGGAACGCCATGCTGAGAGCCCAACTGTCTACTGGCAACGGCATGAATCACTGTATCTGAATCGCTGTCGCCAGCACAGGGTACCTTTCAATTTCCAGTAGCGGCCACCATGGGGCAGAAAGTGTGCTGTGGATACTAGCATACCCAGTGCCATCCAAACGTCAGGGAGAGTGGAGGAGCGTAGAAGTACTAGTGGGTTAATATAATGTTAGAGAGGAGTCAGATGCAGGTGTTGCATTAGTGGCTAATGCACACTACGGACCCATTGTTAAAAAATAAGTCAACCAACATTGCACAAGTATAATGGCTAGTTTATGTCGACATTCACTAGTTTGTTCTCAGGGCCCGATTCTTAAGTGGGTGTTAATTCCCGAAAATCTTGTAAAAAGTGGAAACAACATTTTCGGTAATTAACACCTATTCTGAAGGCGGCACACTCTTCCGAAGTCTGGCTGAATGAGCCACTTTCGGAATATGGGTTGCTAGGAAGGGCTGAAAACCAACCTAGCAATTGGCACTTTCATTCTCTGTCACTTTGCATGGGTATTCTTGTGGCACTCCTCCAATTTCGGAACTGCCTGAAATTGGCACTGAAGTATGGTACCAAATTGGTGTCGTACAGGAGGAGTGCCACAAGAAGCACGGTTGTTTGATTGTGCAGATGGTGACAGGTGGGTCCTGCTCTGCATTTGTTTATCTTTGTTAGCAAATGATGCAGAAAAAGCTTTTAAAATTGCCCAGAAACCAAGGCTACCACTACCTTGCTTCCCACTTGCCGGCCTGCAGTCAGCACGTGCATTTTGTTTTCATCTCGGCAGCATTTTCGTAAAATGGCGATTCCCTCGTTATTTAACGAAAGTGCTGCCGAGATTCAGCAATTCGCCTGTTTCCATAGAAACAGGTGGATTACAGCAAAAACACTGTTGTGCTTTACGAAGCCGTTCAGGCACACTTCAGAATAGTCGTGGTGCCTGGGCATCAAGATATAGCGCAGTGAGACGTGCTAAATAACACACTCACTGCGCCATCAGCAGAATCGGGCCCTGAATCTCTGATTAAATTAGAACATTCTTTCCTTTTTGGTTAGAATGGTGTTACAGAGTACTGCAACCCATGGCTTTTGACATGTTTTGGACTATGACTCCCATGATCCCTCACTTTTGATAATTCTGGGTACAGCTGATGGGGTTTACAGTCCAAAACAACTTGTGAGCCAAAGGTTGCAGAGCTACATGCTCTACAGCCAACTACTATTCAAGATTACCCCCTCATTAGGTGCCTGGGCATGAGTTAGGGATCATCAGGCGTATAGAACGGGCGGGCAGAATAGCCGTACGCATACCAGGGATGTGATCATACTCTGCCACATTTCAATGCCGACATGCAACATGGCTCATCTATCCAATCTCAAATATAATATTTTGCCAGGTTTTTAATAAAAGAATTCACATTTCTGAAACATTTCGGCTATGAATAATTCTGATAGATCATCTTTGAACTTAATCTGTCTTCTACATTATGAGTAGAAACCGAGGAAGGGCAGGAGACTGAGTTTGAGCACCACATATGGCAAGAGTAACAAGAATATACCCATAATACCAAGGGGAAAAGGGCAGTAAAAACGATATAACCGTATTACCAGGGGGAAACCGAGAGTAACAAGGATACACCCATATTACCAGGGGAAAAAAGGTAGTAAAAACGATATACCCATATTACCAGGGGAAAACCGCGAGTAACAAGGATATACCCATATTACCAAGGGAAAACCGAAAGTAACAAGGATATACCCATAGAGTAACGAGCATATACCCATATTACCAGGGGAAAACCGAGAGTAACAAGGATATACCCATATTACCAGGAGAAACCAGAGAATAACAAGGATATGCCCATATTGCCAGGGCACAACCAAGAGTAATGACGATAAACCTATATTACCAGGGGAAAACCAAGCGTAACGAGGATGTACCCATATTGCGCAGAAAAACATCTAGAAAGGAAAAGAAGAGACAATGGGCCTCATTACAACCTTGGTGCTAAGTGCACCAACTTTACCACCATGGTGTAAACTCTGTTTAAACTCTGTTTACACCATGGTGGATGGCGGATTTACCGCCCCATTCCAAGGTGAGTGGGGCGGTAAATCCCCATTTCCCATTTTCCCTTCCCCATTCCCATTTTTGCCCCATAGGGCATAATGGGAGTGGGGAAGGCGCTAATTACGCCGCCGTAAATTACGGCGGCGTAATTAGCACCATGGCAGGTTAGCGCCATGGATTTTAAAGCCTGCTAAAAGCAGGCGTTAAAATCAGAATCAGGCGTTGAGGGTTAACGGTGGCGTTAACCCTTAACGCCTGAGTTGTAATGAGGCCCAATATCTCAACAGGCGTTTCCATATATGACTATGGTGTGAATGCCGACATTAAGATCACGTGCCATGTATACGTTGTTGGCCCCCCGTAACATCAATGGGGACCCCAATATAACAACATTGTTCTTCTGGCACATACCTGTATTCATTTTGAGGCTTGGAAGCGTGGGAGGGAAATCTTCAGTTCTGCAGAAAATTGAAAAGAGTATCACTGAAAAGTATGGCCCAGTTTAAAGCATGTTAAAAACAGATAATATTCACCTTCCTAGAGCATTTATTGTTAGAATATTATTTGTCTTGCACTTTCATACAAGACACAAGACAGTCCATGTTTTGATATCAGCATTCGATAATAATCTCAATTGGCCCTTTATATATGAATGCATGCTTGTTCTTTTTTGATTTTAATATATGATTATATGTTTAGAAAAGAATTGTGTAATAAACATACATTAGACATCCAGTACAATGTGCAGATTCTCACTCCCGTTGATCTCTTGGCTGATTTTGCTAGAGTTGAACATACCTCCCTCCTTAAGCTACTTTCACGTCTTGGTGTTCGGGCACCGCCATTGCTTGGGCGGCCTCATACCCAGATGATCACTCCTTCTCCATATCTTGGAACAATGGGTTCTCCCCTGCCAACACCTGCCTGTTAGGAGGCCTGCAGGGGTCTGTTCTTGGTCCACTCCTCTTCACAATATATGTACCCCTCCCTAGGCAAACTCATCACCTCCTTTGGCTTCTCCTATCATCTCATACTTACATCTTCCCATCCTTCCTCCTCCACTCTTTCACACCAGAGCTGTTCCTTTGCATCACTAACTATCTCTCTGCTATCAGTCAATGGATGATGCTGCTTTGGCACAGATGGAACCCAGGAAGAGACATTGTTTGTACAACTAACCATTTTCTCTTCTCGCACCCTGCACCTTTGCAACTTAGAGGAAGGCACAGATTCACTGCCACACACCCTGCCCTCACATATAACACAAACACTATTGCACATCACCTCTGCCATAAGAATGAAGCTGCTTTTAACAACACAAATTCGAACTGTAGCTTCTCACATAATTCGCAATCTCCTTAAACACCCCCCCCCCCGCCTTTAGTCCATAGTATACCTCTGCCCGTACACACTCCATTCAGGCATGGGTGACTAGCAGGGTCTTGGCCACCCTCACATAACTTTAATGTCTGAAATGTACACACGCATAATAGCACCTCCAAAATTCTCCCACATTTTTCGAGAATTCTGTCCCTGGGAGCATAATTATGGTGCACGGCGCGATAACAAATGATAAAATCAATGAATTCATGCATTTAGAACTTCTGCCCCTCTACCACCATACCCCACATTAACTACTAACTCATGATAATGAGTGCACCCAGCAACTGCACTGCTCCAGCCATCAATATACCCTGTGTACACTGCTTGACGGCAAAGTCCTATTCACGTTCAATAAATAAATAAATAAATAAATACAAACACGAAATACAACTGCAGAAATGTGCACTATGTAACCCTCTTCTTCTGCAGTCCGTTACTCAGGGATTTCACCCCACAATGAAGGTGCTCTCGCACACTATAATGACCTTTCCCTGAGCGTGCCCGCAGGTCGGACCAGTGAAGCTTGAGGGAGTGCCTTGACTTTGCAGTGAAACCCTCAGCATCATTGTGCAGGGGGGAGGGGCGCACGCGACCATGTGGATTGCAGTTTCTTTACTGCGGGACAAAGACACAGGGCATACAAGCTTAACAGTCAAAGGAAACACATACTTTCGCCTGTATGATATATAAAAAAAAAAATCAAATGCTACGCTCTACTGCCCAGTACAGCGCGAGTCTTCATTTAATTTATTTCTGCTGACTGTCAGAACACCTCACCCTTCTGTCAAGCGCGTATTTTTAGAGCAGAAATATGACTTCACACTGCGGGAAGGTTGAGCAATAGTACACTGTCTCCCACTATGCATGAATACAGGAGTATACATTTTCTTTTCATTTTCGTTATTGGTTATTTATCAGCTTGCAAGCACCGGGTAGGGTATTAAACCCAAGGCACTTTGCCCTGAGCTATCATTCCGCGGGGCCCCTAGACTGAAGGGCTGTGTGGGGGAGGCCCACAGCCTAGGGCGCAGTGACAGCGTGCGCCGTAATGAGACACAGACATCGTGAATTGCAGTGGCAACTAACTGTCGAGCGGGAAGCCATGCCAAGGGTATAAACAAAACAACAACACCAACCGTTCATGGCATCAACGACATGTTACTGGGTCAGCTTTTAAGCATAATACAGGCTCTGCAGGACAATGTTTAAACACATTGTTGCACAGCGCCATACTGAACAACCATTAATTGATAAACAGCTCACTCAGTCAAACTTGATTAGTTCATGAGGGTAGGGGTTGTAAGGAAAAGTGGCACCTGGGTACAGCAGGGAGCACGACTGTGCTTTGCTCCTTGGGGTAACTGGGGCAGGGCTAACAGTGGCAGCAGGATTGCTGTATCCGTTTTGAGCACTTACGTGCCGGAGAACAGCTTGGCGTCTGCACGCTGTTCTATGAATAAGGGCACAGTTCCCCAGCCATTGGCAAGGGCCAGCATGCGGCGAAGTGCTGACAGTCTGTGGCGAGCGTCCCTTATCCTGGGGCTGCCAGCCGGGCACGGATGTTTGTTGCCTTTTCCCAGCACTTGTGAGCACCCCAGGCCCACAAGCACCTTCCTCCAGGAAGGCCACAGCCAGGTGTAGAAGTGCACGTTTGGGGACAGGAAAACCATTGGGCACGGTCGGGCCGCTTCCATTTCCCTGGCCGGGAGCGCTCATCTCAGGGCAGCCTTCTCAGGGCAGCAACCTGGTGTTTTCGACATGCAGCACGGTCCTGCCATTCCCAGTAGCCGTGTTATATCCGCCCTACGTCCCGCAGCGCGGTGACGTAGGGCAGCTCAATAAAAGCCCCGCCCCCTCGAGTGGGGGGCAGTTCCGGGCAAAGCGAAACCAGCGTGTGCGTGTGTTCCTTTTCAGCGCTCCTGCCCAGGCCGCGCTCCAGCCCACGCGGCCTCCTGGACCGGAGCCAGCCCCTTCGTGCTGGGCCTCCGGAGAACACAACAATGGCGACGAGGTGAGCGAGCATCCACGCGCTCCACCACGACTTTGCACGCGGAAGCCACACGGACGCTCCGTGTGAATTTTTGGACACCCGGTGGGGGTCCCCACGGTCACGTGACCCCCACCCCCCAAAAAAAAAAAAAAAAAAAAATATTTTTTTTTCTTCATTCCCCTCCCACACCTCATCCTCAGGGGGTGAAAAATTATTTTTTTTTTTCTGCTCTTCTCGTGTCATCCCAGTCATCACCTGCAAAACGTCTCCTGCATGGAACACAGGCCACGAAGCGTCAATCCATCGGAGTACAAGTGCCGGTAGGACACTGCCCTAACACAGGGCGCGCACGAACCCAGAAGGCAGTGAATCGGTGATCAGGCGAACGCCACACCATGGCGACTGGGTCATCGACCCCTGGACCCTCCACACCGTCCAGGATGGCGGCAAACCTGTCTATGGCGTCACCACCGCCTCGCACGCAGGGGAGTTCGTCGACGTTGATCCAACCATTCGACCCATTCACAGACCCATCGTCCAGTGGGCCCAGATGGCAGCTATGGCTACAGAAGTTTGAGATGGCCATGGAATGTAAGGACGTCACGTCATCCAGAAAAATGAAAGCTCATCTACTCCTCAGTGTGGGCGACGAGGTGCTGCGCATCTTTAACTCTTTGGATGTGGGTGACGACCAAGATGCATACCGGAGTGCGAAGGACGCTCTAACAGCACACTTTCTCCCGCAACTAAATCCAGACTATGAGACTTTTATCTTTTGCACAACCATCCAGGCCCCCGATGAGACTCTCGACGCCTACCACACGAGGCTGAGGAAGCTGGCCATGTCGTGTGAGTTTACGAACACTGAAAGGGAGATCAGGAGGCAAATCATAAATGGAATCCACTCGGAGAAGCTGAGGCGTCTCGTGCTCAGTGAAAAGGGCATCCCTCTACAACGCATCCTGGAACTGGGTCGACAGAGGGAGCTTGCCCACTCCAGGGCCGCCAACATGGAAGTGACCCTACAAAAACTCCAGCCGTCATGTTCCACAGCGATGGTTGCTCAAATCTCGGACAGACAATCAACGAGGAGCGAAAGTGGCAGCGGCTACACCCAGAACAGGGGGCAGCCTCGAGCACCAGGACCAACCGAATGTGGATGGTGTGGCGGTCAAAGGCACGGAAGGCGAAACTGCCCGGCGCAAGGCACCACGTGCGGAGCATGCGGCAGGAAGGATCACTACGCGAAAGTGTGCAGATCTGTGAACACGCCACTGCAGCCTCCACAAGGATCCCAGGAAAAAGGGTCATCGAAAAAAAAGAAACAAGCCAGCGCGAGGAGGGTAGCGGTAGTCAACTCCTCGACAGAAGAAGAAGGGGATGACCTCTCAGCCCTACGACAAACAGCAGGCACTGAGAACGAAGGAAAGGGCCGAAAGGTGTACTTAGTATCGACACTAAACCAAGGGACAGCAGCGTCGAAAAGAACCGCCAGGCGACGAAAATGCATGGTCAACATACAAGGCCAGGACATACAAATGACCATTGACACGGGGGCCTCGGTAAACGTCATGCCAACCACCGTTTTTCAA
The DNA here is from genome assembly GCF_040938575.1 of Ambystoma mexicanum. Lineage (NCBI taxonomy): Eukaryota > Metazoa > Chordata > Amphibia > Caudata > Ambystomatidae > Ambystoma > Ambystoma mexicanum. The sequence continues at coordinate 992,741,191 of NC_090937.1, forward strand.
ACCCTCGCACCACGACCCGAGCTAAAATCCACAGACACTCGGTTGTTTGCCTACGGCAGTCGGAAACCTCTACCAGTCATCGGGAGGTTCCGCACCACTCTTGGGCATGGCGAACAGAAATTATGGTCGAAGATCTATGTTGTCAAGGCGGGAATTGAAAGCCTGCTGAGCGGTGATGCGGCTGAAGACCTGGGCGTGGTCAAATTCATATGCCACGTTGACGACACATCCGAGGTTGAGAACTTCCTCAGGCAACACCTCAAGCTACAAAGGGGGATAGGCTGTCTCAAAGGAAAGACCATCAAACTACATATTGATCAATCAGTGCAACCACGTGCTGTAAGACACCGAAGGACACCCTTCCACATGAGGGAACAAGTTGAGAAGGAGCTAAGGTCGCTCGAAGCCGCTGGTATTATTGAAGAAGTCACGGGACCAACACCGTGGGTTTCCCCGATGGTAGTCACCCGGAAGCCCAAACAGCCAGGAAAAGTTCGGATCTGCATTGACATGCGCCTGCCCAATGCTGCCATCAAAAGAGAGCGACACATAACGCCTACAATTGACGAAATCATCACTGACCTCACTGGATCGTGTGTGTTCTCGAAGGTAGACCTAAAGGCGGGGTACCACCAGCTGAAGCTACACAGAGAGTCGCGCTATATCACCACGTTCTCAACCCACCTAGGTCTGAGGAGGTACAAGCGCCTGAGTTTCGGCATATCGTCGGCCGCGGAGGTTTTTCAACAGACCATCCAGGAGGTCATCAGAGGCATACCAGGGGTATTGAACGTGAGCGATGACATCCTAATACATGCACCGGACACCAAGGAACACATCATGAGACTCAAGACACTACTGGGCAGGCTGGAAAGCGCCGGACTCACAATCCATCGAGAGAAGTGCGAATTCCTAAAACCGGAAATAACTTTTTTTGGATACAGGTTCGACCGCACCGGCATATCACCTGATCCCCAGAAAGTGGCGGACATACAAGCTGCCAGCCCCCCCACGACTCCCACCGAGGTGCGCAGTTTCCTGGGAATGGCCACCTACTGTGGCAGATTCATTCGGAACTTAGCAACCCTATCCGAACCGCTGCGGGAACTAACAAAGGCCAGCACCAAATGGGACTGGGGGCCCGAATGCCAGCAAGCCTTTGAGAGCATAAAAGACTCCCTGTCGACTGATACCAAGATGGCCTACTACGACACGGACCTCACGACCGAACTATTTGTGGATGCCAGCCCTGTCGGACTTGGAGCAATCCTGATGCAGGTCACGAAGGAGGGTACCAAAAGGTCAATTGCATATGCATCCAGGGCGCTCACAGCAACGGAACAAAGGTACTCCCATATAGAAAAGGAGGCCATCGCCGTTCTATGGGGGTGTCGACACTTCCACATGTACCTATACGGGCGTAAGTTCACGGCGATCACCGACCACAAGCCCCTACTACCAATCTTCATTGGGTCATCGGCACACCCACCAGCCAGAATCACCAAGTGGTTACTACACCTCCAGCAATATGATTTCAAACTTGTCTACCAACCGGGCAGTGGCAACCCCGCGGACTTCCTGTAGAGACACCCACGTCCAGCCACCCAGCAGGAAGTGCTAGTCGCCGAAGAAACGGAGGAGCACATTTGTCAAGTAGTCCACACCATGAGGCCCAAGGCAATAAACATTGAGGACATTGCAACAGAAACCCAGAATGACCCCTGTTGCGATCTGGTAAAAGATGCCATCATGTCAGGCAACTGGAAAGACTTCATGTCGCACACACGCAACAGAACCGAGGGGGCCAAGGAGTTCCTAGCAGGCATGTTCACGGTTCGGCAAGACCTCTCAATCACGGAGGGAGGGCTCCTGCTAAGGGGTGACCGCATCATCATACCCCCGAGGCTGCAGGACAGGATAGTGGCTCTAGCGCATGAAGGACACCAAGGGCTGGCAAGAACAAAGGCACGGATCAGACACAGGGTACGGTTCCCTCACATCGACGATCGTGTTGAGGACCTAGTGAACACATGTCTACCCTGCCAAATAACGAGTGGACCACCGGACCCAGAACCGATCCTATCGGCCGAGCGTGGCCGGGCACGATGGGAAGCCATCAGCATTGACTTTTGCAAAATCAGAGAGGGTCTACATCTACTGGTGGCAATCGATGACCACTCACGCTATCCAGAGGTCGAGATAGTGGAGTCCACCGCCGCGGAAGTGGTCATCCCGGCAATAGAAAAGATGTTTGCCACCCATGGCCTGCCCACGACCATTAAAAGTGACAATGGACCCCCATTCACAGGGGAGGAATTCAGGTCATACCTACAGGAACTGGGCATTAAATATCACCACATCATGCCAAGGTGGCCACAAGCGAATGGGGACGTCGAGCGATTCATGAGGACCATCAACAAGGTACTCCGAGTATCAAAGGCAAACGCCAGCCCGTGGAGGGTCGACCTATTCCGGTTCCTAAGGAACTATCGGGTCACCCCCCACAGTACCACGGGCATACCACCTGCTGACCTTATGTTCGGAACTATCATCAACTCGTCAATCCCCCATCATCCAAGCAGAACCCCTGACGACGTCGACCATGCACGCGTGGAAACGAGGAGAACACGTGCCAATGCTCACATGAGCACCAAGAGAAGAGCAAGGCCCTCAAACCACAGAGTGGGCGACCAAGTCATCATGTTGCGAAATCCCACGAAATCCAAGTTAGACACCAGGTATGAGGAACTGCCATGGACTATCAGCAACCGGCGTGGGACCATGATAACTGTCACACGGGGAGGTCGGGAAGTAACAAGGAACGCCTCCTGGTTCAAGCCCGTGCCCCAGCACCTCTGGACGGACTGCGAGGGGCCTCACGACGACAACGAGCAACAAGGCAGCGACGTGCCGGCGCCAGACCCCGAGGAGGAACACACAGGGGATTGCAGCTGGCAATCACCGAGACTGCCCGGCAGTGAGGACACATGCAGCGAAGGTGAGCAGACTTACGAACCGAGCGGGGACAGCCCCCACGCGAAGCGGTACAGTCTGAGAAAGACCACGAGACCGCCTACGAGGCTGAATGACTATGTATGCTAAGCCAACAGCAGTGGCAGGAGTTTATAGTTGAGCATGTTGCTTATGTTTGTTTTGTTAGGTTATTTTGAAATAAAGGAGGAATGTTATATCCGCCCTACGTCCCGCAGCGCGGTGACGTAAGGCAGCTCAATAAAAGCCCCGCCCCCTCGAGTGGGGGGCAGTTCCGGGCAAAGCGAAACCAGCGTGTGCGTGTGTTCCTTTTCAGCGCTCCTGCCCAGGCCGCGCTCCAGCCCACGCGGCCTCCTGGACCGGAGCCAGCCCCTTCGTGCTGGGCCTCCGGAGAACACAACAAGCCGCATCCCTCAAGCCGACCTGCTGGCAAAGAGTTCCCTGGTGGGCCTCTGCTTGGAGGTGCTGTTCCTCTTGTAGGTTCACTGCCACGCCGAGGGGCCAGGCCCCCAACTTGCCTGCCACACTAATTCTTTCATGTGTTCTCCCACAGCGGGTGGGAGGGCACGCCACTGATCCGCCTGGAGTCGGCGCAGTGAGGCGCTGCCTGGGACTGCTGTTCCTTTCTCTTCACAGTAGTGGCGGGGCTTGCAGCGGCCTTGGTGACTGGCTGCGGAACCTCATTCAGTTCCTGCCAGCAGCGGGGCATCATACTTCTCCAAGGCACACAAGCCTCCTTGTAGTTGTGCTGTGGCAGCTGATTGCAGCGCGGCATACAATTGCCTCTTTTGGGCCACGCGTTGTGGCCGCCATTAATGGTAGCTTGTCAGGGAGGCCTTCAGTATAGTTGAGCTGGGAACCCTCCACTTGGTAATCAGTGCTGGTCATTGGGCCGGCTCTCGGCGGATCCGAGATCCGGCACCAGATGTGTAGCCGGATCTCGGGATCCGGCCAGAGTCAGCCACCCAAGCCCATGAACCGCGCTGGAAAAAAGAAAAAAAAAAGCGTCCGCGACGGCAGCATTGCCGTTTACCGCGGCTTTGGCACTGATGTGTAATGCACAATGCTCACTACATGTACAACTGAAAGGAGTCAGTTGTACATGTAGCGAGCATTGTGCTTTACACACCAGTGCCAGAGCAGTATAAAAGGCAATGCTGCCCTCGCGGGCGTTATTTTTTTTTTTTTGTTTTCTTTTTTTGGCACAACAAAAAGAGCCAGGGCTCATCAAGGGGGCCTGGCCTAACTGCAGGGGTACTGCTGGCCCGTTAGGCCATGCTCCCCCCGAGGAGCCCCGGCTCAATGGGCCAGTGGCACCCCTGCCAGGCAGCCTTTTGTAGTGATCAACACCCTCTCCCCTCTGGGGAGAGGGTGTTGATCACTGCATTTATTTTCTATAGGCTTGCCTGGCAGGGGACAGGGCCTCGCCTATTCAGCCTTAATGGTGGCGCTGCCCCTTGCCAGCTGAGTAGGGGCAGCGTCACCATTAAGGCTGAAAAGGTGAGGCCCCTGGAAGTGAGGCCCTGTTCCTTAACACTGAAACTCCCGCGAATCCGCGGGAGCTCCAGTATTTAGAAAGCAAGGCCTCTGCTTCCAGGGGCCTCACGTTTTCTCCATAATGGTGGCGCCGGCCCATGTGCATCCCTTGATTAAAGGGATGCCTCGCAGGTGCGACGCCACCATTATGGCTGAAAGGCATTTTTTTCTGGAGCCTGAAGCTTTCGCACACGAGGGAGAGCTTCAGGCTTCAGAAAAAAATACTTTTCGTGTAGTGGCCTGGACTGGCAGGGGAGATTAGTGGGCCCCACAGGGCCCCGCCTCAAATCGAAATTTCGGAGCCTGCTGGGGCTGAGCCCCGGCAGGCCCCACCCCACTTAAAGCCCTGGCCGGTGGTAAAAGGCAATGTTGCCTTTGTGGGCGCTTTTTTTTATTTCTTTTTTGAAGTATTTATCTGACCGGATGGCCACTACCAAACCCCGCCCCCTCTAGACCACGCCCCTCTGCCCCCCAAACTCCTCCCCCACTCCGGCACTTGCGGGATCCCCCACCAAATTTTTTCCATTTCCACCACTGTTGGTAATGTGATTGCCTCCTTCTTTCCCTGCTCGACAGCACAAGCACTTCCCGCCTGGGAAGCCGCAGTTGCATTCTCACCTGCAGGCACCCCAGGGAGGGTTTCAGGGTATGCCTCTCCAGGGTTTCCAGAGACCCTGCTGGTGTAGGCTCATCTGGGAAGCGACCCTCCTGCAGGTCATGAGGAGGGCTTGGCAGGAGCAGATGTGTCATGGCGCTCGACTGCCTTGCTATGGGAGCGGTTCTGCATTGCTGGTGACATGCGTGGTGTTGAGCCAACTTACTGTCGGCAGCAGAATCATAGCTGGCCACCAGGAGGCCCGGCGGCTCGGTCACAAGAGGTGTAGTCCTAAAGTGCACCTATTGAGGGCACAGGGTGAGGACAGTGGTCTGGGTCACGCAATATGGCAGTGGTCTGAGCCCCGTTGTATCTGGGCTCCCGTCGGGAGTAGTCAATGAGTGCATTACACTGGTTTTCCGATGCATGCCGGGGAGACCGCAGACCTTTCATGTGCTGGGGAGGCCAGCCGGTCCGTTGGGTGTTGGGACTGTAGAGAGGCCGCACCCCCATTTGTGGCCACCATTTTGTCCTTTGGTGCCATGCCCGCCATGGCTTCAGCCACACCGTTGGCTGGCTTTGCCACGCTGTTTGCACAGCAGGGTCCGGCTGCGTTCCTTCTTCATGGGGATCGGTGGTGGGCCGGATCCCATCCCTGTCAGAAGATGTTGTAGGGCCCGGCGGTGCAGGCACCCTAGACTGAAGGGCTGTGTGGGGGAGGCCCACATTCTAGTGCACAGCACGAGCGCGCGCTGTAATGAGACACAGACATCATGAACTGTAGTGGCAACTAACTGCACAGCGGGAAGCTGCTCGATCCTTTAATACATTGATGACACGCCTCCCACATGTCACAAACTACATGTCTGCTGCACGAGCCCAAGAGGGGCTTTAGGCTTAACACCGCCTAATGCAACATTTGCATTCACAGACATAGAACTTCAAAAAATAGCTTGTAAGAGTTGGTAAGAGAGCTCTGAGAGTTAAGCGCGCACTTCAGAGATCTGTGTACAACCTGTAGCCATTGATTTGAATCCCAGCAGTCCCGACTCATCCCTTAATTCTTCAAAGATCTATAAATGGAGTAGCAATAAGGTGAGACCTAATCAAATCTATTAATACAATGCTTAGAAGTAGAACCAAGACGTCTTGAAGACTTACATGAACAAATAGTGTACGGTACCCATCCCTGAGTAAGGCTGGTGTCTCTCTGAAAAGAAGGCCCATGGCTGGCACTAAGCACCTGGAGCTGGAGCTATAGATGAGAATGTGAAACCGTGTGTTGTCCCAGGCAAGCAGTACTCACATTGTAAGCCTCTATCCTCCACTCTTTTGCTCCCACACCTACTTTCCAGCAATGTAGCAAATGCCCTATGTGATGTTTTGGGTCTGCCTGGGCTGACTGGTTCTTTACGGAAACCCCCTCAACCAAATGAAATGCTTGCGATTGATGAGAGACATTTCAGGACGATTTTTTGATCCATTGTCTTTGTCATGACAGGTGTGCAGAAAGCCTCCTGTCTCCTTCCGCAAGGAATGTCCAATAAACCGGCAGCAGTAAGGAGGAAAAGCCGAATAAGTATGAACACACACCAATCACAAGAGGGAATGATACCATTGTGTAGATGCACCCCAATGCCTGGCTATATTAGCCAGATTGATAACTATTAAAGGAGTGAGGTTAGAAAACAAGAGCAAACTGAGCAAGCCAGAATGGAGTTAAAGGGGACTCACTATAGCTAGTGCACACTTGTAAAATGAATGAATAAATATTTAAATATTACATATGTCTACTCCAAGAACAAGATAACATTTACTATTATAAGTGTAGAAAGGAAAGGAAAACCCCATAGATACGTGGCAAGCACACTACCACCTTCCTACTACACCGGCCACCTCGTGTTCTTGACCTTCTCACCGGGATATAGTAACCATGTTCGGCCCCTCATAGAGCTAATACTAGACACAGCGTCAGCCCTAGGCAGTACATCACAACCATGACCCAGATGGCTTTAGCGTGGTCTCCTCTTGTTGTAATTGCTTTGTCATTATGCGTGCTGTGCAAGACTAGGCAAGACTAGGGCCTATTGGTGCAACAGTGCATGATCGAATGGCGCACCGTGCTATCCGGTCCTAACCTAGCCATGGCGGTTTAGTGCCATTGGATGAGTAATCAGAAAACAGCCATTCATTTTAATGTAACAAACCTGCCCAAAACAAGAATCGAACAATTAAACCTTAATACTTTGAATTCAAGAACACATGAGGACAACCCCAATGTAAAGGTCCCAGAGCACAGCAATCACACCCCGCACTCTGGAACAGAAAACAAACTGTTCTGGAATAAACTTTTTATTTTAGACTCGAAAATTGTACATCCAAATAAAAAACCCAACATGGCTTTTCTCGAAAACGAATGCTTCTTGAAATCTCTGCACTGGTAGATTCAGCAAAATGTAGCTACCGCGGAGCACTAGTAAATCAGTGTGCACAGTGACAGAGGCTTTAGTGCAAGAGGGGAAAGGGGCTGCTGAAGGGGAATTTGCAAATACCATTCCATTCCCCTTCTTTGTGGGTGGCATGGGGGCAATAAGGAACCTGGGTGGGGGCCACTTTCCCCCAGGCCCTTCCCTAGCTCTGCCACTTAGTGTGCATGAACTATTCCCAGTTCATTCTGGGTCTGTGCTTGGTTTCCATCAGTGGCAGCTACAGTTTTCAGAACCATTTTTGTGAACCCCAATGGTAATTACAGAAAATCCATAGTTTTACCATGACAGCCTTTTTTGAATCAACACCAGTGTAAACAGCCGATAGGGTATATACTTACCAATTCTGTGTCATTTGAAAGAAAATGATTTATGAAATCGACGAGCAGTGAGTAATTAAAAGTTGGAGTAACTGCAGAAGTAATCAAACCCCAGGCAGCATCAGTTCAAGGGAAGTTAATAGTTGGAATCTGATGTTTAGAAACCTGGGCAGATCTTCAGGGGTATGTTTCACAGGTCCCTCCTTATATATAGATTATAGACTTTGTGGGTTTGGTGATGTCACGATCATAGGAAATCCCAGAGCGCCTCAGATAAGCAGCTATTGAGGCTCTTTGGGCCTCATTCCGAGATTGGAGGTAGCCATGGCGATATTCGCGCCATGGCTGCCTCCAATACCGGGTCCGGCACTGGTCTGGTTCAATGGGGACTTACCGGTGCATTCCAACCCTGGAGGGACCGGTAAGTCCCCATTGAACCAACCATCCCCCATTCCCATTTGAGCCCCCATAGGGCTCAATAGGAATGGGGAGGGCGCTAATAACGAGCTCGCGAATAGCAGGCCCGTTATTAGCGCACTGGTCCCTTAACGGGACCGGTAAAGAACGTGTGGGCCGACCACACGTCCCTTGCAGTTCCCGCTAAGGGACCTCGGAATTGGGTGGTAAGGGATTACTGGCAGCGGTCTCCTTACCGGTGCCCGGTATCCCTTACCGCCCACCTCGGAATGGGGCCCTTTGTCTCGAAGGGGTGAAAAAACTAGTCATAAAGACATGGACCTCCACAAATCCACTGTGAGGTATTCTACACATGGAGAAAGATCAAGACCACAATAACTGTGACCAGAAGCTTCTCTCCAAATCTCTCCAAGAGCAAACCAGCAAATCATCAGGAAGTCGCCAAGAGCCCCCACGCCCCCCACTGTAACATGAGAGGGTCTGCAGGTCATCTCCCCCTCGCCCCCGGCTAATGTGAGAGTCCATGACTTAACTATGAATAAATAACAGGGGGGAAATGGCATTCATGGAAGGAGAGGCAGGAGGAAAACACTGCTTCTTCAAAAAGAAAACACACTGCCCGCTGCGGTTCCCAAAGCGCACACAGATGATCCACAAGGACTCTGCAACAATGTTCTCTGGACAAAATGTTTGTACTTAAAGAAAAACAATCTGTTTAACAAAACCTCAAAACTCACAAAATTCCAACAAAATGCATTGATGCCCAAAGGGGTGCCAGCAGGTTCTGCAGCTAAAGGTTGTCATACTTGTCAACACATGGGCATTGAAGATGGAGTCATTTGGGGATAAATAGATGTTGAAACGTGTCTGTTTGTGTTTCATTTGTTTAATCAGGTTATCTTTAGCTATTACTGGATTGAAATGTAATGACATTTAGGAAATATTTGAAAATCCTACGGGGTTTTGACACTGAATGCTAATCATCTCCATGTTGTTCCTTAATTTAAAGACGCACTGCAAACTATATCAGCAATAATGTGCATTCTGAGGGCAGTACCGGGTCCTAACAGCCTACTTCCTAGGCTGTGACTTCCTTTAAAGCAGGCTGTGGGGCATAACTACATGGTACTACCCAAAGAAAGGGACCTCATAGTTACTAGTCTCCAGGCCAAGCCTTTATGTCCTGGCCCGTTGTTCCACGCAAAAACGACTCCTAAGATGTCTGCGTGGAAATTGAGGCTGTGGCTTCTTGAGGAGACCCTCTTCTTTTCCCATGGCAGGCCAGCGGAGTGCGATGAACTGTGGATAGTAGTGAGAGTCTGAGAAAAGGTGTGAGCAGCTTTCAGCTTTCTTCCGCCATGTGTTTTTATCATGAGAGAAAGCCTGATTCCTGAGCAGCCAGATTGGTTTCTGCACTTGTCCAGGCTGATAATTTGTATTTAATAACTGCACTCTTTTCCAGATATCTGCATAAACGCTTTATTTCACAGTGCGCTCCTGACTCGCATTGAAGTGAGTCCTTCTCAAATACTCTGTGATATAATACTATTAAATTTATGATGCCTGTGTGCGAGGCCATCTCATTAATACGCATAGGTTGAAGTGGGCGGGAACTAAGGGGCATGATGTCCCTAAAAGCAGCTATCATTCCCTTACTTTTTGTCAGCTGGGAACTGTTCCTGGGTGGAAGGCACATTTTGTATGCCTCCCTTGCTGGGGATTGAAACCTCGACTCTGCTGGATGTGCCCTAATTTCACATCCTGTTGAGCTATCTTGCAGCGAGTGGCTTGCTTGGGACATAAAGCTCATTCCCGAGCTCCCTCATAGCCCCGCTCCCAGGGTGATTAGCTTTTGTCTGCTGCATCTAAGCACAGTAAATGTGAAATTGGTGCCGGCACGGCTGGGTTTGTAGGTCATGACGGGTTGGAATGGTGGCACTCGTCTTTGCTATGACCCTTAAGAGTTGTGAATGGTGGGTGATTAGAAAGAGGAGGGTGTATGAAGCTCTATGCTGTGGGTGACAATGGCTGAAAGTAATTGTGGTCATTTCAGGTGCATTTTCTTTCACAGTGTTTCTTTCAGTGATTGTAGTACAGATGTAAATCACAGTGGTGGGCATAGGCTCTAGGCTATATGGGTCTGTGGGACTAGAGCCCTACCAAGAAGTATTGCTCTGGGGCTCAAGTGGCTGAAGCAGCCAACCTACAAGCCTGTGTGGCGGTTCTTACCAACGAGTGGAATTCTTTCTGAAAACCCAGTGCTTCTTTAAGGTTTAAATCCCAGAGTTCTACCTTTGGCATAATTAAGCGCTGCTTTTTAGGTTCATGCAGTGAAGGCACAGATCAAGGGCTTTGATAAAATGTTAAGGCACTGTCCCCGCACAGCTTGACAGGCTACAGGCCAACTGTACCCCCACCTTCCCTTGTTTAAGCAGCCCTTTTGTGATTGATGAAATGAGCACCGTTCCGCGCGGTGCGGTGCTCATTTCATCAATCACAATACTCACCCTAATAATTAAATGCCTGCTAAGTCTGAATCCTTTGGTCTATCTAACAATGTTCGGGCTGTCCTGGTGAGCACAGGATGATGCTGCAATGCAACTTCTAAACCAATTGTATATCACTACATATCATGAGTCTCCTTGAGTGCGTTCAACAAAGCACAGGATATGTGGCAGTCTGGGGCAGAGAGCTTCCTCAAAATGTGGCGGTTTGGGCCTTGGACCTCCAAGGAACGGTCCGCAGCTCTGTCTTGTTCTGGTCCATTTCCACCCCTGAAGGTTGTCTGATTAAAAGCACCCATCTTGGCCCTGCCAATGAGCTTGGTCTATTCGTTTTGTACACTAAATCCTCCTAACGTGGTTTACAGTTGTCTGTTGAATTCAATGGCTGCACATGAAAAATAATGGCAATCTCCTCCAGGTATAGGCACATTAGTTGCCTGGCAAGCGTCTATTCAGAAAAATGATAGCATCCTTTCTGGGCCTGATAACACTCCAGGACAAGTTTAGATACTTTTGTAAGGTCAAAGATGGTATAAGAGGTCATTACAGAGTCATCACTGAATGCTAGAAAGAGACTTTCTTGCTTCTTGCAGGATCCAACAGATATGTCCTGCAGAGTGGTAATATGATAGGTCTACGCCAAAGACCAGCTGATTGGAATTGTAAGTTTTGCCCAGGCCAGGGTAGAAGACTTCCGTGATCATGAGGGCAAGACGACTAGGCCAACACCAGTGTTGAAGTGATTTAATCCTCAGCACGACATCGAGCAGAAGGGTGTAATCTTCTACCCTGGCCTGGGCCCGTTTAGTGATGACTCTGTAAGAGCAGGCAAAGACAAAGAGGTCAGGGGAGCACAGAGGAAAAATAATGCCAGGAAGGCAGAAGACACAGAAAGCTGGGTGCACAGGTTCATCCCAGCAGATAATGTCGGTATTCCGCGTGGTGCGATTGGCTGTTCAACATTCTAACGTTATTAACGGTCCAATGATAACTCACAAGAAGCACTTTAGATTCTTTGCTCTACTTACTCATCCCCTTAGCAGTGACAATGCTTTTTAGGAGCAATAAAGCATTTATTCCGTATATATTTCTGCACTTGTCCCATCTTAGTATTTCAACAGTGGAGAGGCAGTGCATACTATTTATTTAAAATATTTAGAAACAGGTTTTTTATAGCCCTTTGCCCATGAATTCTGTGCTTTTAAGTGTTATAGCTTTAGCTATTGTTAGGACCCAAATTAATTGGTACTCATTATGGGTTTTTTGTTGGGGAGGCTGGTCGAGGGGATATCTGTGGAGCAGAGTATCTTAACCCGAAAATTCTTTGCATCACTGGGCAGCCATGAAGATTTACAAAAGGTCTACAAATCCCAAACAGTGGGATGTGTTAGTTATGTAAACTTGACTATTGTCAATCGGTTTTCCATAAATTACCTGGTTGCAAATCCTTCTTCTAAAACATTTACAAGAGATGCAGTACAGAAGCAGAACAAACGTGCACTAGGTCTGCAACTGAAATCGCTGGTGCAGGCCAGCAAGCATCAGATCCTTGCTGCCAGAAAAGCAAGCAAAATATTCACTTTGTGGATAAACCAATCACAGTAGCTATTGTTCAAAATTGACAAAATGTACTGTGGCTCCCCCCTCACCCCTTCGTGTGGTCGGAAGGCGAGATTTTCTAGAGTGGTGTGGGTGGGGCTGAGGGCCGGAGTGAGGTGTAGAATAATGTGGGATGTCCTGAATAATCGATGCTGGTAGCTTTGCATAACATCAAAGTGCCTTTTGGGAACATAGAATGACCACTGATTTGAACAATATGTCTGGCTGCACATGAAAAATAATGGCAAACGTGTGGCTGGAAAATAGAAACTAGACACTGGCACCAAAAGTGCCCTCAGCCATCAGTGCATCCTTCAAGTTTCCAGCTTGAAGTCAGCCAAGGACACACAGAAAGGAGGGCACGGGTCCAGACTCTGAGCCAGCTTCCAAAAAAGGCAAAGAATGCTCAGCCTTTTAAATAGAAGTGGTACCAGCTTGCATGTCTTTTTAAAAGGGAACAAACGTCCTTTTTACTCCAAAAATATCTCAATTTTTCTTGCCAATATAGATGGAGACAAAATTATATTTAATTAATTTTTCTCTTGGGGGAAAAAAAACGTAGAACTGTGGGCCTGCGCACATCTCCCCCATGTTATGATATGATAGATTATTTACAACGCGCCTAATACCCAAAGGTTTCTAAGTGCGGACCCAGGGATCGAACCTGTGGTGCTGTGTGTCCTCTTGATTCCAAGGCGAGCACATTGCCCATGAGCTCTCCTCCCAAGACAGTTTAACCCAGAGTGGCCAACCATCCCGAATTTTGCGTGACTGTGCTGATTTAGTGTGCTGTGTGGCGCGTTTTACGCACAGCGTGCCTGGATGGGTGAACATCCTGACTTGGCTCTCCTGCCACAGGATAAGCTCTCTAAAGCCTTCCCAGCTCGGACTTCACACTTTTTAGGATGAAGAGCTATTTCAGGTTGATGGCCCAGGTGCCCAGTGCCCAAAAAAGTTTAAAAAAGAAAACAGTGTTTTGGCCTGACTTCCTGCCTGTCCCTGCTGCCTGACTTCCTGTCCCACCCCAGCCACTCACTGATTGGCTGGGACGGGGCAACAGCAAGTCATGCAGCCAGGACAGACAAGAAGTTTGTTGAGCATGCTCCTGTTATACAGTGGTGTAGTGGCGCATGTAAAGGTAAAAGTGCATTTCTGTGCCCCCCCTATACCCCTCATACTGCTTTTCTCGGCCCCCAGTACCCTCTCCTTTTCTCTGCCCCAGCCCACTTGCACCCAATTTCCCAGGTCCCTAGTACCCCATTTCTCGGCCACTAGCCCCCTTGCACCTCTTTTCTAGGATCCCATCCCCCTTGTCAAACTAGAAATTATATCGTGCCTCCTATTGCTATGAATATATGTATATTGGCCTACGCCAAGCTGCTAACAAGCTGCTCATAAACTACATGTGAATAAACTCGCATTGCAAGGTCCTGACCTTAGAAACCATGTAAACTGTCATTTTGGGTCAAGCCGCCATTTTAGGTTTTCTTGCTCTATAAAGTCACCATGTGAGCTAAAATGGTAGCCTATGTTATTCAGAACAGAACTCGATTGTCATGACCTCTGTACAGCCAATGTATAACTTGCCTGCAGGCCACTTGTTAGGGTCATGAGCTGAGACCTTGTCCTTCTGCTGACCTGTGTGCAATGGATTACCTGTATCACCGAAACTGATCTATAATTGAATGAGAACACCTGCTTAACTATATTGTATAAACTAAGTCCTGCATTGTAATGTTAAGCCTAGAGCATACATTATTACCATTTCTTCTTATTAATGTATAAACCTAAAATGAACTAGATTTGACCTGGCAAGGGACCCTAGAGCAGTAACTTATTTATGGAATGGTTAACCTACAGAAAGGCTGGACAACAGGCTGGAGAAATGTATAAAAGCCTGACTATTTCAATGAATATTTGCACTCACTGAGCACACCGAACCACGCCGGAGTTCGCTGTGTTGTACTGAGGGTCGATAGCTATCTGAATTTTGTTCTGTTCTTTTGTAACTGGATTCAGTATAAAATAAAGTGCTTTGTATGTTCCTTTGTAACCTGTGTTTGGTGTGTTTCCTTTTTAGTTACCCTGCCTCATATTATTTCCTTGTTTTCACAGTTGGCGCCCGGAATAGGGACCCTCAAGATTGATGCCGGATTATTGAAGGTTGACGCACGCTATCGGACCAGGATCGGACGGTGTGACATAACGGGCCCGACTGAACGAGACGCAACACCTCAACAGCGCTGCACGATCCGTTCCCTGGACGATAGCCGTGTGGTCTGAGACGGCATCTTGACGAGGGTCAATTTTTTGAGGCGGGCAGATTTGCCGAAATCACCATACACAAGGTAAAATTCGTTAGGTAAGTCCTTTGTAAACCGATCGGTCCTCCTTAGGTTTGGTCAGGTGAGTCGTTACCCGACTCTTAATTCAACCCTGACAATTTTAATTTGGCGCATTGTATCTGCAGACACAATTATTGACCAGGTAACACCGAGTATTTATGAAATGCCTGGAAAATTGTTTAGCTGCTTTAGGGCATTATTCCGCAGCTATAGACAATCTTTGGAATTTAGCCGTCCGGAACCACAGGAGGGGTCACCGGAATGTACTATGTACTGTAAGCATGGCATTGGAAGTGTAGTATTTAATAAAGTTTGGCACAGACAAACCAGACATGCCTCCGAACTTCAGTGGCCAGTCAATGGTAGTTTTGAGATCCCTCGTATTGAATATTTAGAGTCAGTCTTGTTAAAAAAGAAGGCCAGACCTGCAGCATTAGATGTTTTGCAAAATTGGAAAAGAGAAGCCTTGCAGCAGCTTAAAAGTAGGGAAAAACATGTGCGCCATCATAAAACAAATGCTGAAAAGGCGTTGTTATATGATCAGGACAAACAGTCTGAGTCGGTTAGGAATATGGACAGGGCTTTCTCATTCGGTATTCAGAAAATCTATCCTTCTAAATATCTTCATGTTTCTGATGAGTTTATCGACAAATTGTTAAATGAACGAAGGCCTGGTGCCTCTGCACCACCTCCGTATGTTCCTCTTCCTCCTGCTGTACCTCTTCCTGCTGTTATTCCTGCTGTTCCTGCTCAACCTGTTGTTCCTATTCCTCCGGTTGTTGTTCCTCCACCTGCTCCTCTGCCTCTTCCCAATGCACCAGTAATAGTACCTCCATTGAATTTGCCTGCACCCTCACTCCCAAGTAGTTCTGTACCGCTTGTAGTTGATCAGGGTGCAGGGTCGAGGATTGTTACTCGTAATACTGTTCCTACAGAAAAGAAACAGGATTTGTTTGCATGGGCTAAGAATTGTATGGAGAGAGAGATGATCGAGCTAATGTTCTTGCCACACTTTCTAATATGGATAATTTTCCTGAGAAAAATGTTTTCATTGAAGGTTTAGGGATTCATTTATGTGTAATGTGGGGTAAATTAAATAATGCAGACCTCCCACAAGGGTTGAGGAACCTGAATACTTTAGCGTTTTCAAGAGACACTGTGGAGAAGGTACATGAGAATGTTGAGAGGATATTTGAGTATAGAAAGGAGTTGGAAAGGTTACGGAATGAGGATGACGAAGAAGAAAGTATTTATGTACAGAAACGATTTCTTCCGTGTCGTAAATCGACATCTGAGGAGGCGCAAACTTGTACAAAAGATGCGATTAGATGGATTTCAGACATATCGATAACTCCAGTTGAGGTATATGACACATACAGTCAATATGTGCTAGAAATGCAGAGGAAAGTGATACAGGTAATGGTAGAGTACCTGCAGGATGAATGTTTAAAGAGAAAGGTTAGTTGTCCCACAGAGTTATTGAGCATTTATAAGAGAGCTTTTTCACTTGACACTTCTTCAACTGCTTTAGCGCTCGACTTAGCTCTGTTGCTTACTAAGCGTTTGGAGTTGCCTACATCTCAGTTGCCTATGAGAGAGGTTCCTCCGACATTTGTCCCAAAGGTTGAGATTCCTGCTAATGCTGCAGCAGGTACACCTGCTGTGGACATTCCTGCACATTATGTATCGCAGTTTGTTCACGTCCCGTTTTCACGACAGGAAGTGAATACTATTAGACAAACTATTCCTGACATTAGGAAAAATCCGACAGGGTTCTATAAAGAGATAAAGTCCGTTTTGCAGTCCTCAGTGTTTACCCTAGGCGACATTGATTTGCTATTCCCTGTACTGCTGCCTGTAGATTTGTGGAAACAAGTTAGAACTATAGACGATGTACCAGGGTTGGGAGATACATGGGCTAACATAGTTAGGCTTGATGGGGAAAGGCCAGCTGGTGAGAGACCACCTCAGGTGATACTAACTTTGCCTGACAGAATCATTACAAAACTGAAAACTATAATCGCCGAAAAGAGAATTATTTGGGACAAGCTTACGGCCTGTGTCCAAGGAAAATCTGAGGGTGCTACCGAGTTCTTTAATCGGTTCGAACAGGTATTCTAGGATTTCAGTGGACAAGACTTAGGCACAGAGACTGGGAAAAGATTATTTGTGGACAAATTTGTACGTGGATTGCTGCCTGACATCCAGTCACAAATTATGTCTTCTGAGAGCGCTTGGCAGGCGAAAACCCAATCAGAAGTACTGCACATGGCTCAGTACTATGAGAACCGTGTCAATAATGAAAAAGATAGAGTCGAGAAGAGAAAAGGTGATTTGAAGACTAAAGTATTGTTAGAGCAAATTGTTAGAGGCCCCAGAAGGGGTAGTTCGCAGATTAGAGGTCAGTATGTTCCACAAGGGAATGTGCCCTTGGGTCCTGTGAATATTAACCAGTGTGCCTATTGTCGCCAGGAGGGTCATTGGCGTGCACAATGCCCCGTCCTTCGACAGAGGTCGAATAACACATTTGGAAATATGGGTAGACGATCCAGAGGTCGCCCGGGTGTAGGGGGCCCTGGTAGAGGCCAGTTTTCGCAGGATCCCCAACAACCTTTTTCACAGGATAATCAGACTTCGAGTGTGGATACTAGAAACATATTTGATCATCCTTCTGCTGCATATCTATCTGAAGAGCTTCCTTTTGATGATATTTTGTTTCGTTAGGATTGCCCGAAGCAGGGTTTGGAACCTACACCTATTCCCGTTAATCAGAAAGGTCCCTACGTTGAAATGGTAGTGGGAAATAGGAAACATCAATTTTTGATAGACACTGGAGCACAGAAGTGCTCCATTGATCATTCTCGGGTTCCAAACATTCCACTGTCAGGGCAAACCAATGTTTCTGTAGGGTTTTCTGGCACACCAGTTGTTTGTCCGGTTTCTTCACCGGTACCTATTTCTTTGGGTCCCTTTACGGACGACTGTCCATTTCTCTTGGCTTCGAATTGTGGAGAGCATTTGCTGGGGTTGAATCTGTTGAAGGAATTAAATGCGGTAATTCATTGTTCTTCTGATGGAGTGCGTTTGACGATTTCACCACAGCAATGTTCTGTTTCGCAATTCTTGACTAGACCTTTGCCGTCAGAATTCAGTAATGTACCAGAGTATTTGTGGGCAATTGATGACAATGATGTCGGTGTTTTGCAGATTGAGCCTGTTAAAATAGTTTTGAAACATGGAATTAAGCTGCCCCGTATTCCACAGTATAAGATCTCAGTTGAAGGCGAGCGAGCTTTGAAGAGCATTGTTTCCGATTTTGTGCATCGTGGGGTGATTGAGGAGATTGCAGGAACTTTGTGCAATAGTCCGATTTTACCCGGTACAAAAAAGGTGATAATGCAATTCCATTTCGTTTTATAATTGATCTACGTGCCATTAATAAAGTTGTTGCTCCGCAATTTCCAATTGTGCCCGATGTGACGACAATATTAACCATGATTCCAGCTACGGCTACTCACTTCAGTGTTGTGGACCTAAAGAATGCTTTCTTCAGTATTCCTATACATGAGGATAGTAGATACTTGTTCGCATTCACCTTAAGGGGACGCTCATTCACATTTACTCGTGCACCTCAAGGCTATACTGAGAGTCCTAGTATTTATAGTAGGGCTTTGAAAGAGCAGCTTGATACCCTTGGATTGCCCCCTACTTGTACGTTGCTTCAATATGTTGATAATTTGCTTTTAGTCGCTGACTCTGAGAGCTCTTGTAAAGAGGGCACTGTGTTGTTGCTCATCCATCTAGCCAAGCATGGTCACAAAGCTTCGCTTAAAAAGTTTCAATATTGTTGCCAGGAGGTCGCCTATTTAGGCTATCTCCTGTCAAAGGAGGGAAGAAAATTGACACCTGAAAGAATAAAACACATTTCTGGCATGTCTGTCCCAAATACACGAAAGGAAGTTAGAGCCTTGATAGGTATGGCTTCTTACTGTAGGTTATGGATCCCAAACTTCTCACTAGTGATAAAACCGATGTTGGCCTTGACGAAGAAGGGTATTTCTTCGCCATTGCCATGGAATACGGAGCATCAACATTCATTCGAGTTGCTCAAGACTGCATTATGTTCGGCGCCAGTTTTGGGCACACCAAACTATGAGAAGGCCTTTGTGTTGTTTGTGCATGAATGTGATGGATGTGCTTTGGCTGTATTAACGCAGGAACATGGAGGGAAAAATAGGCCATGCGGTTGCTACTGTTCCGCCCTTGATCCTGTTGCATGCGCTTTGCCAAGATGTTTGCGCGCTGTCGCTGCTGCTGCTGCGTTTCGTCTGTAAAACAGAGTGAGGGAATGGTCCTAGGCCATGATTTAACCCTGATGGTGCCTCACTCTGTAGATATTCTATTGAACAAAACCCAAACGCAACACCTCACTTCCGCACGACTGACAAGATATGAATTAATCTTGTTTGCTCCCCACATTCAAATTAGGAGGTGCTGCGTTCTTAATCTGGCTGAACTCCTACCTTTCCCGCAAAATACTGTTTGCGGTGAGGAAGAGTCACATGACTGCCTGTATACTACTGAACAAGATACAAAAGGCAGAGTTGATTTGAGGGACACTCCTTTGGATAACCCGCTGTTTTGTGATGGCTCCTGCTTCAAACTACTGGATGGTACATCCACAGCTGCTTATGCAGTCACTACATTGAGTACGGTTGTGGAGACCAAGAGAATTACGCATAACTCTGCGCAGGCCGCAGAGATTATAGCATTGACTCGAGCTTGTGAGCTTTCCGAAGGGCTAACTGTAAACATATATACTGATAGCCAGTATGCCTTTGGGGTGGCTCACAACTTTGGGAGACTTTGGTCAGAGAGAGGGTTTTTAACTTCGCATGGCACCAAGATCCAATATGGCTCCCTGATAGTACAATTGCTTTCAGCGCTTGCGCTCCCTAGTCAGTTAGCAATCATTAAGTGCGCAGCACATCGCAAGATTGTAGATGATGTAGGGAAAGGGAATGCTTTCGCTGATCAAATAGCTAGACAAACTGCCTCTGATCTCTTCACGAGATGTATGTTTCAAGGGAGACTGTAGATGCCTATGCAATGGATGAGGGTGTTGGGTCTGTATGGGATATCCAAGCCGATGCCACATTAGAAGAATCCAAGAGGTGGGCTGAGGGCTTGGGGAAACTTGATGATGATGGGTTTTGGGTGGACATTGGTTGAAGGGAAATGGTTGCTTCCTAATGCCTATATAGTAATGATGGTTACCATGGCACACGGTCCCACACATGTGTGCGCTCAACAGATCACGAGAATGTTAGAGAAAGTCTGGGTAAATGATAGGATTTCAAAAATTGCCCAGCATTATGTCCAAAATTGCATGATTTGCCTACAACACAATGTGGGAAAGGGGACAGCAACTCCAAGAGGTAGCTTTGGGCCTCCTTCTGTCCCGTTTGAAGTGATTCACTTTGACTTTATTGAAATGGAGCGATGTAACAATCTAAAATATGTCCTTGTGGTCATTTGCGCCTTTAGTAAGTGGGTCGAGGCTTTCCCTGTTAAAGACGCTACAGCCATGACCACTGCAAAGACCATGTTAAAGGAATTCTTCCCACGGTTCGGTTTGCCGAGAGTTATCTGGTCGGATAATGGTCCGCATTTTATCACTGCTGTAATTCTACAGATATGTATGGCATTGCAAATTGACAAACGATTCCATTCGGCCAGACATGCTCAGAGCGCCGGATTAGTGGAAAGACACATTGGTATCATAAAAAACAAGCTCGCAAAGACGTGTGCCGGCACCAAACTAAAATGGCCGGACGCCTTACCAATCGTGTTACTTTCAATGCGGACAACCCCTCAAACTAAGACTGGGCTCTCTCCCTTTGAGGTGGTAATGGGGAGACCTGCTAATATATGGGGTTTGCCTAAAAGCTGCGCATTGCGCGATGTAGAAAATGTACTTCTCTCCAACTACTGTAACCAGTTAACTAAAAACCTGTATTTCATTTATCACCAGGTGTTTTCAGCTTTACCTGTACGGTTCACGGGCCCAGGACACGATATACAGCCTGGAAGTTGGGTCCTAGTGAAGGCCTACAAAAGGTCTTCCTGTCTCGCTCCTCGTTGGAAGAGACCATACCAGGAGCTGTTGGTCACTCGGACAGCAGTGCGGGTGGCTGGAAAGAAACACTGGATCCATGCGACGCATGTCAAGAAACTTCCTCACCCGACGCCACACATTACAGAAGAAGCAGAACCCCTCGCTGATGCTACAGTCCCTGATCTTGGAGTAGCAAACAGCGCTGTGAGTGCGTCGGAGAATTTCTCTGAGCCCGTGGAGCTGGGGGTACAGTCCATTTCGTCTCCGCACTCTTTTGAAAAATCACTTCCGGAAAATACTGTTTCAAGCTCTGCAACTTCCGTTGCCTCCGATACGTCGCTATCCTCAGGAAGTGACGACACATTATGTTCGGACCAAACAATCTTGGGTACCACCAGGTACAACCTTCGACAAAGAAAATAGAACTACGGCACAGGTTTTTCCATGCATTTGAGAAAGAGAAATGATCGAAAGATTTCCATTGTATAAGAAAGTTTCTGTTGAACAAAAGGGAAAAAAAGGGATTCTGCTGGCTAGGGTTGGGAAGGACTAAGAAATCGCGCGACCGTAGTGTCGCCAGCAATGAACATTGGGGTCGTCGATTGAGGAACTACAATGCCTGCCACCTCCACTGCTGCTCCCCGCACTGGACTTGTGAATAAGGGGGTGACCAACTTGGACAATGAACAATGTGCCTGGGCCCAGAAAACGTACTGCTGTGTTTTGATAACGATAATTGTTATTTTTGCAATTACTGCTGTAGGACTTTGGTACTTTGAAGAAATCTATCCTCTAAAACCTTTACTACCGACCGAGATTGTACCGACTGCTTTGACTCCCTCTGTACACCTTCACACTCTGTCCCCTAGAGACTCCTAACATAGACAAAAGTATCATAATAACACTCTAATGATAGTAATGAATGCAACGCATGTCATTTTTAATAAGAGTAATTGTTGGATCTGCTCGTATTTACCGCAACATGGGGATAAGGGGCTAGGTTGGTATATTCACCCTTTACCTTTGACAACTGCTTGTTATGCTTCACTTAGAGCACTGTTCTTTGGCCGATGGAACGATAGCATCTCGGGGAACTTTGATGGCACTAATTTGAATAGTTTTGAGAAACGTGTTCTGCCTCCCCTGGGATGCTCGCTTTTCGCAAATAGGAGTAAGCTCACTATTGCTTCTATTAGGCCTTCTGATAGACTGTCTCGTCCTTTCCAATCTTTGATTTCCTTTAAAATGGCTCTGATAGGCAATAAGGATGCTGTGCCTCCTTCTTATACTGTTAACCATAGCCCCGATTCAGTTTCTTTCTGCATACAGAGGAATGGCACCCGGTCAATGGGAGATTATAAAGGTTGTGCCAACGTTGCAAATTTGACTGGGGAAGAAAGACCTTTGCATGTAGGCGAACCTATCTATTTTGTTTGCAGTAATGTAGCATTTCCATGGTTGCCCAGGGATTGGCAGGGAACTCGTTATCTAGGAATCCTGTTACCTGGGGTGTTTATAGCAAGTACTGTAGAGGTTTTGAAGGCTCGTCCACGGCGGGACGAGAATGGCGACACTCCAGCACAGGTTTTAGGAGATGTAGTGAAATCATTCCTTCCATTCTTTGGGCAGATAGCGAATTCCGAGGATATCAGGAAACTAGCGAGAGTACTGGAGAGAACCATCAACCGGACCACAGATATACTCTATAATATGACTTTAGAGCAGAAAGCTATCAGCTTGGTAGCGCTTCAGAACCGGATGGCATTAGATGTCATTCTGGCTGAACGTGGTGGAGTATGTAAACTAGTGGGGTCCGATTGCTGTGTTTTCGTACCGGATTCCTCCCCAACTATTTTTAAGGCAATACAGAATCTGCACATTCTTAGTTCAGAAGTGCATGTTCCCGAGGGAAATTGGGATCTTAGCTCTTGGTTCTGGGACTTCTTGCGGTCTTGGGGTTGGAAAGTGCTTTCAGTCTTGCTGATTATTTTGGGAATTCTGCTATTTCTTTGTTGTTGTATCCAATGTCTACCAAGTATATGTTCAATGCTAGGGGGATGTTGCGCTCAGGCGACAGGTACAATAGGACATAAAGTGTATGCCCCGGATAAAACCTCTAAGGAGTATGTACTGAAAGAGATCGTAGTAAAAGATCTAATGGCGATAGATATTTCTGACAGCTATTCAGGGTGTATGGACGATGACACATGGAGTTATTTGCAGGGAGATCAGAAGTAGTTTAGCACTTGGCATAGGCCAAAAGGAGGGTTTGTCAAACTAGAAATTATATCGTGCCTCCTATTGCTATGAATATATGTATACTGGCCTACACCAAGCTGCTAACAAGCTGCTTATAAACTACATGTGAATAAACTCGCATTGCAAGGTCCTGACCTTAGAAACCATGTAAACTGTCATTTTGGGTCAAGCCGCCATTTTAGGTTTTCTTGCTCTATAAAGTCACCATGTGAGCTAAAATGGTAGCCTATGTTATTCAGAACAGAACTCGATTGTCATGACCTCTGTACAGCCAATGTATAACTTGCCTGCAGGCCACTTGTTAGGGTCATGAGCTGAGACCTTGGAGGTCATTACAACCCCAGCGTTAAGGGTTAACGATGGCGTTAACCCTTAACGCCGGATTCCCACTTTAACGCCTGCTTTTGGCAGGCGTTAAAGTCCATGGCGCTAACCCGCCACGGCAGTGTAATTAGCGCCTTCCCCACTCCTATTACGCCCTATGGGGCAAACATGGGAATGGGGAAGGGAAAATGGGAAATGGGGATTTACCGCCCCACTCACCTTGGAATGGGGCGGTAAATCTGCCATCCACCATGGTGTAAACATAGTTTACACCATGGTGGTAAAGTTGGTGCACTTAGCACCAAGGTTGTAATGACCGCCCTTGTCCTTCTGCTGACCTGTGTGCAATGGATTACCTGTATCACCGAAACTGATCTATAATTGAATGAGAACACCTGCTTAACTATATTAACTAAGTCCTGCATTGTAATGTTAGGCCTAGAGCATACATTATTACCATTTCTTCTTGTAAATGTATAAACCTAAGATGAACTAGATTTGACCGGGCAAGGGACCCTAGAGCAGTAACTTATTTATGGAATGGTTAACCTGCAGAAAGGCTGGACAACAGGCTGGAGAAATGTATAAAAGCCTGACTGTTTCAATGAATATTTGCACTCACTGAGCACACCGAACCACGCCGGAGTTCGCTGTGTTGTACTGAGGGTCGATAGCTATCTGAATTTTGTTCTGTTCTTTTGTAACTGGATTCAGTATAAAATAAAGTGCTTTGTATGTCCTTTGTAACCTGTGTTTGGTGTGTTTCCTTTTTGGTTACCCTGCCGCATATTATTTCCTTGTTTTCACACCCTTGCACCTCTTTTCTAGGATCCCATCCCCCTCGCACCTCTTTTCTAGGACCCCATCACCCTCGCACCTCTTTTCTATACCCTAATCCCCTCACGCCTCTTTTTTGTGAACACAGACAGTTCTCACTCATTTTCTATGCCGCCAGCCCCCTTGCACCTCTTTTCTAGGTCCCTGCTCCCTCGCATCCCTCTTCTCAGGCCTCCTAGAGGGCTCAATTGGAATGGGGATGCCTGTAGCACCGGCACGGTTCATTACCGTACCGGTGCTACTGGCAAGCTGTGCTCGCCGGGGGCCTTGCATTCCACCAGGTCAGACCTGGTGGAATGAAAGGTACCCGCGAGCACAACTCTGAGTTTGCCGGTCCGGATACAACGATATCAGTAAGCTTACAGGTACCGTTGTATCCGGACCGGCAAACCCGTAATGAGGCCCAATGTCTGCTTACGCTGGCAGAGTACTGGTGTATATTGTGTGCAAAGACATCATGAAAATGAGTTGGAAAATACTACTGTATACTGCTGGTAACCTGGCAACTGTTGGATTTTTTATGTGTCACCCTACAAAACCAATTGTGAAATATATAACTTTTTACCCATTTTTTTAGGTGTGCTTTTTAATCAAATCAATGAACAGCAGAGGGAAATCTTGCACCCGCCGCAAACTGCATGAGTTGGTTTGGGCTCCCTCGCGATGCTCATTCGCTCACACATATTCTTGGGTAATAATTAAGCGCCTCCAACATTGTTGGAATTGGACCAGATTTCCGGGGATCCAGCAAAACATCTCTGCCGGATCTGGAATGACAGCAAGTCTTTGTTCCAATGAGCACTGAATCTGCAGTGTTTAGTGCCGGGACGCAAACGAACATTGTTAGGATCAGGGGGTTGAGACCCTTTACCTGCAAGACCATGTGAAGGCATATTTTTCAGCCTTTTCTGTCCCCAAGATTTCCTTTTTGGCGGGTGAGAGCCCACTGACTGTATGAACAGGTTAGGGGCTTGGTGGGTGAATGAAAGCATTTCCTGGCAGGTGACAACCGCCAAAAGCGTGTGAGTTGAGAGCTATGCGTGAATGTTTGATAGCAAGGCATGTGAAATCGCGTATTACAATGGTGCTCTGCAGGAAACACTTAAATTCAGCTTCTACGGTTTAAAAGGTGTGCAGCTTTTACACTTTTAGGAAAACACTCATCTCCTGGGCTATTTTGCACAGTAAATTATTTCCATTTCCACCACTGTCCTCCAATGAAAATTCACCTGCCACCACTTGCCTCCACACGTTTGTCTTTGCGATTATGATTACAATGAAAGTACTCTTATTTGTGTCGGCAGAGACCAGCTTCCAGAAAGCTCTGTGACGTTTGTGGAGGTTAAACCCCTCATACTGCGTGTGAGAGCGGTATGTCTGGTGGGGCTCCATGGTGGAGGGGGCGACTCATAAAAATGCGCTCCATTCACTTCTTACCTAGCGCTCAGTGAGCAGCCTGTGAGAATCCTCTCCAAGCCGTTTAAGACAGAGCGCGAGGCCGACCTACTTTGTTCGGTTTTGATAAACTGTCTTTGATTCCAATTTACAAGTTGCATAACGACCACAAATTATTCTTGAAAGCCCCACATTCCAGGCGTGCTTCTTGCTGCTCGAGGAGACGGCGTTTTTTTTTGGCATTGTGCGTAGTTTTGGATGGGGTCCAGAGGTGGCGAGGGTGCCCGTAGAAAGGGTCTGTGGAACTTCGGCGCACACAGAGAAATGACGCAGGACAGTTTTCCCTCCACCTCTCAGCGGGAGACCGTTGTAGATGGCAAAATAAGTCCATCTCCGGGTGGGATCTTCTTATCACTCAGTTCCGCATTCTGCGCGCAGCCCACACACAGAAAAACAACAATGATAAATTGGGTATTCTCCAGTACAAGCCGAAATCGTTCAACCTTATAAGACTCAGCGAAAAGGTTCTTATTGTTCTGTCAGCGGCTGGGTGCTGCACGTGGCACATACAGGGCGTTGTGAACCTCTGCTAATAAAAGCACATAATACAGCCGGGTGGCAAACGTTTACGAACACAATGGGCCTCATTACAAGTTTGGAGGCAGCCATGCCGCTATTTGCGGCATGGCTGCCTCCAAACCTGGGTCCGGGTTCCTTGAATGAGGAATTACCGGGCCATTCCAACCTTGGAGGACCCGGTAATTCCTCCTTCAATTTACCCATCCCCATTTCTATTCGAGCCCCCACGTTGTTAGCTCCTTGGTCCCCTCGCGGGATCCGCAAAGGACGTCTGGTCTGACCAGACATCCAGAGTGGGTCCCACGCGGGAAACTCGTAATAGGGCGGAATGGGTTTAACGGCACAGACACCATTACCAGCACCGTTACACCCATTGCGCCAGGGTCATAATGAGGCCCAATACCTGCAGGCGAGGAGAAAAGGCCCCATAGCGTGTTTAAATGTATATCTCATAAGGTGATTTTTTTAGGAGGCAACTCGGTTAACCCATTTTGTTACATGGTGAAATAGTGTTGGACTCACTTCCATAGGGGTCAATCACAGCGACCAATCAACATGAGGCCAGACGTCCACCCTGACACCGCCCACAAGGAGGACAAGTGCTTTGAAGTGGCTGCAAAGTGATACACAACGCTATACAAAACACCCAACGAAAGAAAAATAATATTTAGGCAAACAATTCCCAATGGATTTCAGTGCAGATGTCTTTGATGTTCATTGGCCATTCTGAAAACCCAACCAGCTTTTCCAAGTGCGCATGGAATTTGTGTATCCTAATTGAATGGAGGTTGCTGGATAAGGGGCAGGTTGCATTGGTTTTGAGAGTGGCCTTCAGAACCAATGCGGAGGTCGAAAAAAGATGTATGGCCTAATTAAGCAATAAGCACTGAGACAGGGATGGGGGTATTAACAAGGTGGATTACTGCATCAGGTATTGTCCCAAGGCCCATAGTTACAGGCTAGAGCGAAGGCCCTGGGGAATTACCTAACACAGTAATGCCCCCCATCGAGGGATTATTGCTATTAGTACCCAGGCCCATTAGACTGGGGTACTAATCGTTTTTTTTTTCCTTGCGAGGCACTCTAGCATTTCACAACCCAAATAAAAATGGCCGCCACGGATCGGGAAACAAAGTCCATTCTCCCTTTTCATGGCGACCCTTTAAAAAAGTTTTAAAAAGTGAACAAAGAAGATGGCCGCCATCGAACAGGAGAAGGGATTACACATAGTTCCTTCTCCGTTTGTGTGGTGCAGATCGGGAACAGACATGCCGGGGACAGAAGTGTACCTGGTGCGTGCTCCCGATCAGGACCTCACCAGAATGAAGAAGGTAAGTGGAGCGGGAGGGAAATCTGATGCAAAGTGGCATGGCGGAGAGAAGGGCAAGCACTTACATTGTTCCTCGTTGGCGGAGATGGCAGCCTCCAGCCATGAGAGGGATCAGAGCAGTGGGGTTACCCCATGCTAATGCCTCAGTTCCGAGCCTCCCCATTGGCCGGGAGAACAAAGCCACGCCCCGTCAGGTACTAATAAGTTGTATACATGTGCATTCTGTGTCCCTTCACATCATGAGGTTTCTCTCAAAGAAAACTGAAAGTCAGTATCTGACTTGCCTACAGTATAAATTATAAGAAGAGTATCTAATCAAATTGTATGACATTTTTCTTTTATACATGCACATGGCTTCTTCTCTGCATTGTCAGGCTTAACTCCAAGCTCAGCCTATTCTTAAGCAGAAACACTCCATAGGAAAACGGATGTAAGTGTTGCCTATCTACTGTACAAAATACCAACCTTAGGACAGAGTATATATTCTGTGAGCATGAGAAAGAACAGAAAACAACACCAGTTGTATACACGCAACAGAGAAAAGGAACAAGTTACTTACCTGTAACTATTATTTTCCAGCATGGGTCTGGCATGGATTCACATGCTCATGAATACTCCCGTTGTCAGGCTAGGAATCCTCAGTAAAAGAGAAACCAGTTTCACTTTCACTTACAAACTGTATTTCCCCTTTAAACCAATCACTGTCCTCTGGGTCATACTCCCCCATCCGATGACAGTCATCTCCCTAGGCCCCTCCTCTGGAAGCCATCTCCAGATTTGGTAAGCACAGAAAAGTGGCAGTATGACCTAGAAGCACCTCAGAGGGGACAGAGGAAGGGTTCGCATGTGAACCCATGCCAGGCCCATGCTGAAGAACAATAGTTACAGGTAAGTAACTTGTTCCTTCTCCAGCATGGGGTCTGGCATAGATTCACATGCTCATGAATATAAGAATACATAGCAGTACAAAATTACACAACCACAGGAGGTGGCAAGGCACAACAGAAGCAATTAACTCTTACCTCTTGAACAGACTCCCCTCAAGCGAACAGGTTGCGTACCACTGCTTGGCCAACTCTGGACTGCTCCCTGGAATACCTGTCGACGCAGTAGAACTTTGTGAAGGTATGCGTGGACCTCTACATAGCAGCCCTGCAGATGTCCAGCAGGGGCACACCAGACAGGAACACCATTGTCGCAGCGATTGCTCTGGTGGAGTGGGCTCTCGGACGGCCGGGCAGTGGTTGGTTCACCGACCGATGACAGTGCATGGTGCAGCCAGACGGACACCTTGAGATGGAAGCCTTAGAAAAAGCCTTCCCATGGTTCAAAGGCCAAAAGTTCATGAACAGTTGTGACGTCTTCCGAAAACCCTTTGTGCGTGACATGTCTAACTTGAGGGCACAAGCAACGTCCAGCGAGTGCAAAGCCCTTTCAGCCGGTGATGAAGATTTCGGAAAAAAATAGATAACACCAAATGCTCGTTGAGGTGGAATTTCCGACGTGGAAAGTCAGGTATGGTTGATTGCAGGATCGGGCCTGAATCTCCCCAACCCTCCTGGAAGAGGTGATAGCCACCTTCCATGAGAGGAACTTGAGAGAGGCCTGATGCATGGGCTCCAAGGGGCCCCCATAAGCCCTGTCAGAAGCCCGTTGAGTTCCCACACCGGGGCAGGAGCCTTCACTGGTGGGAAACATCGAAAACGTCCTTTGAGGAACTCCTTGACGAGTCAGTAAGACCAAAGTGAAGATCTTCCCAGAGAACTGGTGTTGCGGGAGGTAGCCACCAGATGCACCTTGATAGAGGTGTGTGCCAGTCCAGCCTTGGCAAAGGATAGCAAGTATGGAAGAATGTGTGGGCCGTGACCCTCAGGGGGTAATCTTTTGCGACCGACACATGTAGTGAAACGCTTCGACTTGTGACCGTAGCACTTCAAAGTTCACGACGCCCTGGCCTTGGCGAGGACCTCACTGCAGTACGCAGGCAACTCATATCTACCAAACTCTAGGGCTGCAGGAGCCAAGCCCTCAAGTTCAGCGATCCTGGGTCATGATGCAGAAGTGCACCTCTTTCTCTGGTAAGAAGATCCGGAAAAAATAGCAGCTTGACCGGAGGTGATGCTGACAGACTGAGAAGGTCTGCATACCAAATCTGCCTTGGCCACGCTGGGGCGATGGGTATCATCTTGCACAGACACTGTCTGAGTGTGTTGATGACTCATAGCAGGAGAGGGAATGGGGGAATGTGTACAGGAGCAGTCCATCCCACAGGATGGAGAATGCGTCCCCCAGGCTCCTCGGCTGGTGGAACCTGCTGGCAAACTTCTGGCACTTGGAGTTCACCACCGTAGCAAACAGATCTATTTGGGGCCTGCCCGACTCGGCGAACAGGCGAACCACCTGATCCTGAAGAAGCTCCCACTCATGGCAGGAGCGCAGTTCCCTGCTGAGGCAGTCTGCAATGTTGTTCTTGACTCCCACCAGGTGAAGTGGGACGAGGTACATGCCCTGTCTGACAGCCCATCACCACAAGTCCTGCGCTTCCTTAGAGAGCAGTGGGGATCGAGTGTCTCTCTGCTTCCTGATGTAAAACATGGTGGTGGTGTTGTCCATGAAGATCCTCATCACCTTGCCTTTCAGAGATGGGAGGAGAGACTTGAGTGCCCAGAACACTGCCCATAGCCCCAGGATGTTGATATGAAGATCCTTCTCCTCTGCCAACCACAGGCCTCTGGCATGCAGATGTCTGTTGTGCGCTCCCCATCCCACCAGGAAGGCGTCTGTGGTGACCGTCTCCTGGTATGGAGGGTTCTGGAATCCTGTGCCTTGGGTGATGTTGGAGCGAACGCCCCAACCCACTATCGCCCGCCGGAACTCTTCATTGAGCGATATCTTGGCCGTGAAGCTTCTGGACACCTGTATCCAGTGGGTGCCCAGAAATTCCTGAAGGGGTCGCATCTGCAACCTGCAGAGCCAGTTGAGGTAGATGCAGGACTACATTATGCCCAGTAACGACTTGATGGCCTGCGCCGTGGCCGTCTTCATCGACGACAGCCGCTGCACCTTCCCCAGAATGGCTGCTATCCTCTCCTCTGAGGGAGAAGCCAGGCAAGAAACCGTATTCAGTCTGGCGTCTACAAACAGCTTGTTCTGTGATGGCGTTAAGCAGGACTTTGGATAGTTGACGGAGAATGCCAGATCCGTTAGCAGCTGGACAGTCGTCTCTGTATGTCCTTCTGCCAGCTCCTGCGAGGGGCATGAATCAGCCAGTCATCCAGGTACTTGCTTCTGTTGAGCCTTGCCACCTCCCGTGGTTGTGTAATGTTGTACCGCTATGTATTCATTATTCATGAGCATGTGAATCCATGTCGGAACCCATGCTGGAGAAGGAACAAGTTACTTACCTGTAACTATTGTTCTTCAGCATGGGCCTGGCATTTGTTCACATGGCAACCCTCCCGCTGTCCCCTCTGCGGCTCTTCTTGGTAATGCTGCCATGTTACATGCTTATCAAATCTGAATATGGCTGCCAAAGGAGGGGCTTAGGGAGAGGACTGTCATTGGATGGGGGCAGTATGGCCCAGAGGACAGTGATTGGTTTAAAGGGGAAATACAGTTTGTGAGTGAAAGCAAAAATGTTTTTCTTTTACCGAGGATTCCCAGCCTGACGACGTAGAATATTCATGAGCATGTTAATCCATGCCAGACCCATGCTGGAGAACAGATACAAAAAATAGAGTGCACCTTCAAAGCATGACATATACAACCACCAAATCCCAAGCAATTGCACATGAATTCAAAAGGGTTATTAAAGCAGGGTTCGAAATTGAGGGGAGCTATTTAGCTCCTGCGTGTTGCCTAGAAGAACATGGTTAGCTTACACCAGCAGCTACAAGAAGCTACTTTTGGCTCCCCAGGCCAAATGATGCCATACAAACAAAGCTACAGGAACATATTCTTGTGCTTTTGGGACAATCCATCAATAAACATTAGGACACATCTATATCACATGTAAAGTATAAGGGGTCATGAATAATGGACAAAATAATATGTTTTCATCTCATGTGAAAGTTAATTTGAAGAACGCTACGTACTAGCAGTATCCCATGGTTTCAACACAAGTCATTCTTTCGTAGTAATTTAGTTCGATGTAATTACTTCGAAAGAACTTAAAAAAATAAAAAAAATAGAAGGTGTTGTGGGTTAAAGAATAAAAAGTCGGTGGAGAGGGGCTTGGGATAGGGGTAGTAGTGAAGGGGAAGTGGGGGGAAGGGTGGAGCCCCCAAATAAAAATAAAGTGAAAATTCGAATGAATTACTTCGAAGTAATTTACTTTGAAGTAATTACTTTGAATACATTTCTTTGAAGTAATTTACTTTGAAGTAATTACTGGGGTTTAAATTACATGGAACTGTACTAGCTCCTTGTTACCCAGTGGTAACTCCTGGTCACTGGTTAATGCTTGATACCCGGGAGCTGCTTTTAACTCCTGATTATCCAGTCTTAATTTCGATCCCTCTTAAGTATCCTTGAAGTCTTCAAGACTATCCCCAGTTTAAACATCTGTCAAAATCATGAAACACTGAGCAACTCCATCAGCCAAACTTGAAGCTTTAATTCAGCCTGAAAATAGAATGAAATAATTCAAGGTATTCAACAGGACACAAAGAGACTTTGAAACACGTACCTCGGTTTAGCAAACCCATGTAAGACATTCAAGAAACCATGCAGACGGTGCTTTCAAACTGCTTTCTCTAGTATTTGTTGAATTGTTGTTGGCATGGTTCAATCTGACTGTAAATAAGCAAGCATTGGCCTGGCCTTTTTTTAGCAAGTTCCTCTAGTGTTTAAGTGGGTGTATTGGTGGAAAGTGAATGGAGCATGATTTGGGATGCTTTTATGGGTTGGTGCTTCTTTGGGATTTGTAGCATGTCATGTCTATGTGCTTGGCTGAAGTGTTGCATACAGGGTGTATCAGTGTTGCACAGATGTCCATGTGGACTTGTATGGTCCTGTACTAAGCATATTACCGTTATTAGAACATGTGCCCCTGTCCTCGCGTAAGCACACCACATGCCAGGTATTGCCATTATACCAGGAGCTGTTCACATCATGTACCCATCTGAGTGAGTACAGGTGTACAGCACCGTCACCTAAAGATTCAACTACTTTGAGGTGCCAGATGTCAAGCAATGACCCAGCCCGAAAGAACACAAGGACACCCCTAACAACTGCATGCCCCTAAGAGAATACCATACTTTTCAGAATGTTCCTGAATGAGGGCTCTGCCGAATACATGGGCCTTGAGCAGGAAATGAACCTGGGAAATGATATGCCTCAGGCAGGAGAGTTGAAAAGGCAGCTTTCACAGTGACTTGAACTTGAAAGGTTATTGCACCATAAACTTTTTTATCACCTACAGACCTCCAGGATCACCCCTTGACTACCAAAAGCAACTCCTCCAAAACATAGGCAACAACCTCAAAAGCACCACCAAAAGCATCCTTCTAGGGGATATTAACATTGGCTTATCTGACCCGACGGACAAAGCAGCCGCAAATTTAGCCAGAGAACTATCACACATGGGGTTTGAACACAAAATTACTACACCGACTAATAACAAAGGCAGATCCATTGACTGGCTAGCTGATCACAACTGCTCATCTGCAGTTACCTCCATCTCGGTCCTCCCATGGACGGACCATTACCTCATTCAATTCTCCATTCCTACCACACCCACCCATAAAATCTTAATTCATGCCCCCGCAAAATTAAGAATCTCCAAAAAACTCACTGCTTCCAACCTCACCCCTCTCCTTGAACTAAAGCCTCCATTTACCCTTGACCCTACCTTTCTTGCCAACATCTACTCCAGTGCACTCACTCAAGCCATCGAACTCATTTCCCCTCTAGAAGAATAAAAAGGGAAAAAATCAATGCACTGCAACTCTTGGTTCACTGAAGAACTATCTGACCTTCGCACCAAGAAACGCAAAGCTCTGTCCAGATTGCAAGCAGAGCCTAACCAATCTTCTCTTAACGATTTCAAAGAGATCTCTTTGACCTACAAAAAAGCCATATTCTACACTAAATCGGAATTCTACAACCAAAGAATCACTAATGCCAGCTCCAAATCAAGAGAAATATTCTCCATATTCAAAGAACTCACCACACCTGCCTCCAGCCCAGACGAAATCATCAAGGATGAAGCATGGTGCACAGGCATCCAGACTGCCTTCCTCAATAAAGTCAAAACACTCCAAGACAAAATAGTCTCCCAACGCAAAGCTCTCAACACCCCCAACTGCTCGCCTACACCTCCCACTAACAACTCTCTCTCACAAACACCCCTTTTCGCTTTTAGAGAAGTCTCAGAGACGGAAGTCAAGGACCTCCTCAAAAAAATCAAACCTTCCACCTGCAAAGGGGATATCTGCCCACCCTCCTTAATCAAAGAATGCTCAGAATCCCTCACCCCATCATCACGGCTTTCATCAATGCTTCATTCGCATCTGGAACTGTACCAGCCTGGGTTCGCCCGCTCCTGAAAAAACCCTCTCTCGATCCTTCCTCCCCTAATAACTATCGCCCCATCAGCACCGTCCCCTTTCTCCTCAAAATCCTAGACAAAGCTGCACACAACCAAATCCAAAACTACCTGGAAACCAACATCATCCTAGGCAAAAGACAATCAGGTTTCCGCAAAGGCCATGGGACTGAAACTGCCCTTCTAGATCTAAAGAATCAAATTACCAAAATAATGGACACAGGCAAACCTGCTCTCCTCCTACTGCTCGACCTCTCGGCAGCATTTGACCTGGTTGACCAAAGCATTCTCACATCTCACCTCTTCAATGCTGCACACTTCTCACACAAGGAAACCACCTGGATCACATCCTTCCTTGAAGGTAGGGCCATGAAAGTGTACTCTGACCAGGCCAACGCCCCCCCACCACTATAAATTGTGGAGTCCCACAAGGGTCTTGCACTGCACCGACCCTTTACAACCTATTCACTAAACCCCTCTTTGACTTATTGGACTCCCTCAACATAGCCTACACAAACTACGCCGATGATACGCAAGTTCTCCTCCCCCTCTCCGGAGATTACGACCTAGACTCAGAAGCCCTCCTCAAAATCTACTCCACTATCCAAACCTGGATGGCCATCAATGGTCTCTGCCTAAACGGAAACAAAACCGAAATCATCATCCTAGCCCCCAGCGAAACACTAACTAAACTCACTCCGACTATTCTCACATGATTATCGACAGTATTAGCATACATGTCTCCTCTGCCGTCAAGAGATTAGGAGTCTACATAGACGCCACACTCTCCATGACCAGACAAACCAGCGCCATAGCCTCAGCATCTGCGCTGACCACCAAACTCGTTTATGCCATAAAACCCTACCTTACCACACCCAACTGCCTCTCCATAGCCAGAGCAACTATAGGAGCCACATTGGACTACTGGAACGCCCTCCTGGCAGGCACATCGACTAAAAACCTGAAAGGCTCCAGATAGTACAAAATAATGCCCTCTGTGCTGCACTACACATCCCCAAAACTGACCATATTTCACAGGCCAGAACACTGTTCCATTGGCTCCCAGCCAAGGAAAGAATCAACTTTAAAATCCTCACTCTCACAAACAAGTGCATCAATCACACACCACCCCCTACCTATCTGAAACTATAACAAAGAACTCCTCCATCCGTCCCAGAAGAAGCCATAACGCCAACCAACTCCGAGTGCCCATTAAGAAGAGCCAAAGCCGGCAGCATTGGTTTCCCACACATAGTACCTAAGCTCTAGAATGCCCTCCCCAACTCACTCAGAGCAGAACCATCGCTGTACTCCTTTCGCAAATCCCTCAAAACCACTCTATTCAACTAACATCCTCCCTCCCTCACCTACACTAGCTCGCATACGTCGGATACGAAATTTGTCCTGTATTGAAAATTGCTTTGTAACCATCTGCCTTCCACTGTAACCAGATTATGTCTTCATGTAAAAGCGCCACGATGCCCCGGACTGACGTGCGCTTTAAATAAATTTGAATAAATAAATTGTCACCCTAGAGTCGTGTCCAATACCCAAGTTCTTAACTTTGTGACTTTGTCCTTCAACTATTTGCTGGAAAAAATTCAGAAAAGCATGATTAAGCTGGCAGATGGCACAGTGTCGTTGGCCCTCCAAAGTGAATAATCTCTGTTTTCCCGGAACTGAGCTGCAGCAAACCGGTGTTACAGTAATATGGCCTGGTGCTTTGTCAGAAGCTGTGTTTTGGCATGACATGATCACGAATTCACACAGTCTGCCAGGGATTACCATGATATGCCCCGGTCCAGTACAATAACCCTTTTTTTGCGTCATATTCCTTGTGTCTTCCCTCAAATGTTAGTAATTGGAATCATATGGCCAGACCGTCACACTATGTGAGTAAGTCATACTTTCTATGACATTGTTTAACATGTTTTAAGGACCCACCATATAGATGCCTTTTAGAAATAGAAAAATATATACTGTTTTAAACGAGGACCAGGAGAGTCCTTAAAAACAAATACCAAAGTCCGGAGGGACTTGCCATACACAGCATTACTCCCAAGTCATTTTTTTTTAAATTATGAATAAATATATCCGTTATAAATTCACCAAGATTGATACCAAGAACATCTTATCTTTTTCATTAGGTCTGGTAGAATTCTGGTAGAATTCTTAAAACGCATAATTAACTCTTTTAATATCATATTTAGGGTCTTGTTTTGAAGGGCAGAACCCACAGGATTGCGGGTATTTGCCCATTTCATTTTGGATGGAAGGGTGTTTACAAGGGGGCAGCAAACAGGGTGTGGCAAAACCAGAAGACACCCTCTGACTCATGGGGCAGATGACAGATACTAAGGTCTGCATGTGGCATACCTCTAAGAACTCTGGGAGAGAGCTACACCAAAAAAAGGACCACAGCATATTTATTACATATCTTGTTCTTTCTGTAATGGATACGAATCCTACCTATTTTGACAATGTTTGCTGCCCTTGGGCATCTCAGCCAGAGACCAAGGCAGCGATGTCACCAGTAAACTCCCATCAGATCAAATTCATACTCACCAATAGGCCAGACAGGGACTTTAAGCACGGAGGTCACAGTTTAGATTCCATAGAATGTGATTAAAGTAAACATCAAAAAGAACAATGTAATTATCAAAAGATCTAAGCTAAAGCAGTGTCAACAGCTGTCCAACCTTCCACACAGCCCTCAAACAGTGCTCCTCTCCACTTTCGTGCACACACTGCTCCCACACACACAGGTACACATTGCTCCCTCCACGCATCCACTGCCCCACAAACACACTGCCCAAATGCATGTCCCGCCAAAACACTGACCCCGCCCACACTGATTGCCCCATACACACAGACCGTCACAGATACATACCCTACCCCACCCGCACTGACTGCCCCTCTCTACCTACATACATAAAGAACAATGCCCTTCACACTGACCTTTTCCACACACACTGAACCTACACACCCACACATTGCCCCACCCACACTCATCCCACATAGGCACTGCCCCAGACACTGCCCACACAAACTGACCCACTCACACCGCCTTCCAAATGCAGTGACTGACCTACACTGCCCCAACAAATATATCCTCTGCACACACTGTAAAATGCCCAATGCAAATACCGCACACCCCCATACACACTGCCCCTGCACATACTGCCCCACACACACTACCCCCACACATTTCCCAGAACACACACATTCTCTACAGACATAGTGCCATCTCCAAGACACATGCACAGACTCATTGCCTGCAACAAACACACAGTCAGACTGCTTGCACACAAACTAACTGCCCCACACACTGCCACTCCCCTCACACACTGCCATTCCCCCACACATTTCACCCACACATGCACTGCCCCTCCATACACTGCTCCCCCACACACTCACCACACAAACACGTTAACAGTGGCTCCCCCCACAGACCCACTGACCTTGACACAGTACTCCCCAAACACACATTGCCCCACCACCCTCATTGCCACACACACACAAACACACACACACACAGCCACCCACTTCCCACTAACACAAACACTGCCTATACAATACACACTACCCCATCATACTGTCCCTAAACACTGCCCCCACATTCCCAACCACACAGACTCAACCTGCCCCCATGCACACTTCCCCCACATACACTGACATGCCCATGTACAATGTCTGCACACTGTCCACACACATGCACACTCTCTCCCCTCAAACACTCCATCAGCCACTGTGCTCACACTTTCCATGCACACACCACACAGCCCCAAACACTCCCTTCCAGCACCCATTGTCCACACACACTACCTATCTGTTTCCCCACACAGCGCCCCAACATTCAGCCCCTACACTGTCCCTATGCACACACTGTTCCCACACACACACACTGCCCCCACACACACATTGCCCCCACACACTGTCCCCTCCCACCTCACACTCGACCTCCAACCATCCTCTAAACACACGGCCAACATATACAGCCCCACACAAACTCACTGCTCATAAACACTAACATTATCACCATGCATGGCACCACCCACATACACATTGAACCAAAACACACTCCGCACTCATGTAGTGTCTCCTGTACACAAACACACACACACACACACTGCCCCTCACTCGCAATCTGCTCACCATATAGACACACTGACCCTCACACACATACTACCCTCACACGCAAACATGCACACTTCCCCAATCCCCCCCACACACACATACACACTGCCCCACACACAAACTTTCCTCACAAGGCACCCCCCACACAAAGAGTGCAATTCACACACACACACACACACACACACACACACGCACACGAAAATGCTGCCCCCACATGAGGTCTCTACACATGTAAAGCACACACAAACACTGCCCCGGCCTACACTGCCAACACCTCACACACATTGTCTGCCTCACACACACACGCACATTGGCTGTACACAAACCCACACATATACACATACATACACACTCACTAACCCAACACGCACACACAGCCCACATACAGCCCATGGACACACATACAC
This sequence comes from Ambystoma mexicanum, assembly GCF_040938575.1. Taxonomy (NCBI): domain Eukaryota; kingdom Metazoa; phylum Chordata; class Amphibia; order Caudata; family Ambystomatidae; genus Ambystoma; species Ambystoma mexicanum. The sequence goes on from NC_090937.1 coordinate 992,779,917, forward strand.
ACACACACACACACATTTCCACACCCAATAGCTTTTCCCACACTCGCACACACTGCCTCCACACACACTGCCCACACATGTAAACACACAATGTTAACCACTCACACTGTACACACCACCAACTGCACGCGCACACACACACACACACACACACTCACTTGGACATTTGAAGGAAGCCAATCCTTGTTGATAATGCAAGTGCTTGGACATATGCGGCCAATTCCTGCCAAAAGGTGTGATTGGCTGAGCTGTTGGTAATACCTGATAAATGCTTATGTAGTGCCTATTCAAAATCCAGAATTATTGGCTTTGCCAATGCTTTGTTATAATTATTTGGGGGTTTTGTAACATGCAATATGCAATCAATGGCACTCCATTTGTCGGAATTGAAATAATATGATGCCTCCTATCGCAGCAATTGTATGTGTATTGGCCTACGCCAAGTTGTCTAAAACATGATGCGAATAAACTCTGCGGCAAGATCTTGACCTTAGAGAAAGTAATGTAAGTCGCCATCTTGGATTAAGCCGCCATTTTAGGTTCTCTTGTACTGTGGAAGTCACCCTGAACATCAAAATGGAGGACGAATGACATACTGAGTAAGATTCTGGCCGTTGTGACCTCCGTACACACAAATAATTAATATGCCTGCAGGCCACTTGTTGGGGTCGCGAACTGAGACCTTGTCCTATTGCTGACCTATGTGTAAATGTACAACTATATCAGTGAAACTGTTAAAAACGTATAAATTATAGGATTGACCTGGCTAGAAACCCTTAGGCCCGATCCCAGGAATGGTTAACCCGCGAGAGGGTTGGCCAAGGGCTGGACAAATCATATAAAAGACCCAAGTATTCCAATGTACGGTCTCTCTTACTAATGCATCGAACCTTCGTTGAAGTTCGTTACGTTACTCCATGAGCCGAATAGCTATCCGTTTGTCAATTGACTTTGGTAACTGTTGCAGCTTTTAAATAAAGCACTTGTATGTTCTTTGTAACCTGTGTTGGTGTGTTTCTTTTGGGCTTCCCGGCCTCATATTATTTTCATGTTTTCACAGTTGGCGCCCGAATAGGGACCCTCAAGATTGATGCCAGATCATTGAAGGTTGACGCAGACTATCGAACCGGGATCGGACGGTGTGATACTGCGGGCCCGACTGAACGAGACGCGATACCTCGGCAGCGCTGCACGATCCGATCCTTGGACGATAGTCATGTGGTCTGACACGGCATCTTGACGAGGGTCCATTTTTGAGGCGGGCAGATTTGTCGAAACCACCAAACACAAGGTAAAATTCGTTAGGTAAGTTCTTTGGTAAACCGTACGGTCCTCCTTAGGTTTGGTCAGGTGCAGTCGTGACCCGGCTCTTAATTTAACCCTGACAATTTGAATTTGGCGTATTGTATCTGCAGACACAATTATTGACCAGGTAACACCAATTTTTTGTGAAATGCCTGGGAAATTGTCTAGCTGCTTTAGGGCTCTGTTCCGCAGCGATCGACAATCTTTGGAATTTAGCCGCCCGGCACCACAGGAGGGGTCGCTGGCATGTACTATGTACTGTAAGTATGGCATTGGAAGTATAGTATTTAATGATATTTGGCACAGACAGACCAGACATGCCTCCGAATTTCAGTGGCCAATCAATGGTAGTTTTGAGATCCCCCGTATTGAATACCTAGATTCAGCCTCCCTCACAACATTGCCCCGGCTATGGCCACCCGTAACAAACGCAACATTACCTGCGATAGACTCCTCCCCCCCCTCCTTCCAGCTCTCAACGACCGGGATCCCTCATGCTCTGACCCTACGGCCTTGGTCGACACATTCAACCGGGCCATGCTTATAGCCTTAGACACCATCGCACCCTCGAAACTGAGAAAATCTAAACCTCGAGCCCACCTAAACTCTTGGTTTACACCCCATCTCAGAGCCCTGCGCAAAGAAAAACGAATTGCAGAATCCCACTGGAGAAGCAATCACTCGCCAGCTAACAAATCACGCGTACTCCTGGCCACCCTTAACTACAAGGAAGCTATATTCCAGGCAAAAAAAGACACATATAACAAACGTATCGAACAAGCCAAATCTAACACCAAAGAATTGTTTAAAATCCTAAAAGAACTTGAAACTCCTGTTACTCCACCTGACACCTGTACCAAAGATAGCACCTGGTGCTCCAAAATCCAAGAAGCTCTCCTAGGTAAGATTGCCACTCTCCAAATTAAAATCAACAACAAACAATCTAGCCTTCAATCCAACCCTCTACAGATCCCTATACCTACCATAAACCTCTCCAGCACAGACTCTCTGACTCCTTTTAGCTTCTCTCCACTCTCCATTCTCAAAGTGGAAAAGATCATCACTAGCCTTAAACCGTCCAATTGTCAGGGTGACCTTTGTCCTGCACCTATTATTAAGGAAGCAGCTCACGACCTAGCACCATTCATCACTACGCTCATCAACGCCTCCTTTAGCTCTGGGATTGTACCGGACAATCTTAAGGATGCGTGGGTCATCCCGCTTCTGAAAAAACCTACCCTGGATCCCAGCATACCCACTAACTACAGACCAATTACCACTGTACCTTTTTTACTAAAAATCCTTGACCGCGCGGCCTACCTACAAATTCAGGAATACCTTGAATCAAATAAACTTCTGGGACTCAGGCAATCAGGGTTCCGGCCTCGCCATGGCACTGAGACCGCCCTTATCGATTTAAAAACGCAGATCGAAGAGCTCAAAGACAAAGGCAAACTGGCGTTATTACTTCTCCTGGACCTCTCTGCTGCTTTTGATCTTGTCAATCACAAAATTCTCTGCCATCACCTCAAATCAGCCGCACATTTCTCAGAAAATGCCTCTACTTGGATCAGATCCTTCCTGGATAATAGATCTATGCGCGTGTTTTCCCCACTTGCGGCCGCACCACCCGCTCCGGTCTCTTGTGGTGTGCCTCAAGGGTCTTGTGTCTCGCCCACGTTATATAACGTGTTTACCAAACCCCTTTTCGATATTCTGGACCATTTGGGCGTCACGTATACCAATTACGCTGACGATACACAGATACTAATCCCCATCACAGGAGACTACACAACTGACTCCCGCGCCATCAACGCCATCTACCAGGTCATCCAAGCGTGGATGGCCCAACACGGCCTCTGCCTAAATGATGAAAAGACAGAGCTCCTCATTCTTGGTTCACCACAAAAACTCACTAAACTTGACCCTGCTTTCAAGTCTTTCACCATTGATGGGAACACCATCCCTATTGCCAAGGACACGAAAACCCTAGGGATTTACATCGACTCATCCCTATCCTTGACTAGACAGTCCAACGCAGTCTCATCTGCAGCAGCGTATACTTGCAAGCTCATCACCGCCTGTCGCCCGTTCCTAACCACTGCCAACTGCGTAACCTTGGCCAGGACCCTCGTACTATCCAAGGTCGACTACTGTAATGCCCTCTACCTAGGTACTAATCTCCGCAACTTAAACAAGCTACAAATTGTCCAAAACAATGCGATCAGAGCGGCCCTTAACATTCCTAGGCGCCAGCATATATCTGACACCAAGCGCAACCTGCACTGGCTCTCTATCCCACATCGCATCTCCTTGAAGTCCCTGGCTCTCACACACAAATGCCTCCACAACCAAGCCCCTCATTACCTGGCAAACAGATTCTCTTTCCACAATTCCACCAGACCTCGCAGAGCGGCCCAAGCCAACTGCCTTGTCATCCCGCGTTTTAATCTCCAAAGATCAGGTGGAACCAGCTTCCCCATCCTGGCAGCCAAACTTTGGAACTCACTCCCCAATGACCTTAGAGCAGAACCTTCCTTCCTGAAATTCAAACACCTTACCAAAGCTTGGCTATCCGCCCAAGACAGCTAACACCAGCTTACTGCCCTACTTGCACTTTGACCTACTCTGCATCCATTATTAACTATCCTGTAAATCACTGCCTTATCTATATTCGCTGATTGTATACTTTGTAAATTTTGTAAATCTTCTTGTAATACTCCTGTAATACTCTGTCACATGCCTTGTCATGCCTTCATCTTGTTGTAACTAAGTTAAGCGCCCGGTTGCCCCTGGGCCTGGTGCGCTATAGAAATAAATAAAATACTAAATACTAAATACTAAATGCTAAAAAAGAAGGCCAGACCTGCAGCCTTTGATGTTTTGCAGAATTGAAAAAAAGAAACATTACAGCAGCTTAAAAGTAGGGATAAACATGCACACCGTCATAAAACAAATGCCGAAAAGGCGTTCTTATATGATAAGGAAAAATATTCAGAGGCAGTTAAAAATATGGATAGGGCTTTTTCACTCGGAATCCAGAAAATTTATCCCTCTAAAGATTTCCATGTTTCTGAGGAATTTATTGAAAAATTGTTAAACGAACGCAGGCCTGGTGCTTCTGCACCACCTCCGTATGATCCTCTCCTGGGTGCTCTGCCCATTCCTGCTGTTGTCCCTGCTGTTATTCCTGTTCCCCCTGTACAACCTATTGTTCCTATTCCTCTAGCTGTTGTTCCTCCACCTATCGCACCACCCCTTCCTCCTGCGCCGATAGTTGCATCCTTATTAAATTTACCCGCACCTCCGCTCCCGAGTGGTCCCATATTGATTGAAGTTGATCAAGGTGCGGGGTCAAAGATTGTCACTCGTAATACTGTCTCTGCAGATAAGAAACGGGAATTGTTTGCATGGGCTAAGCACTGTATGGAGAAAGGTGATCAAGTTAATGTTTTTTCCACATTATCAAATTTGAATAGATTTCCCGAGAAAAATGTTTTTATCGAAGGTTTGGGGACTCATTTATGTGTGATGTGGGGTAGATTACAAAATTCGGATCTCCCACAAGGGGTGAGGGATCTAAATGCTTTAGCACTTTCGAGGGACACAGAGAAGAAAGTACATGGTCATGTTGAAAGATTGTTTGAGTATAGGAGGGACGTTGAAAAGTCACGAGATGAGGATGATGAAGACGACAGTATGTATGTGCAGAAACGGTTCCTTCCGTGTCGTAGATCGGCACCTGAGGAAGTACGAATTTGTACCAAAGATGCGATTCGATGGATCTCGGATTCATCGATTCCACCAGATGAAGTATATGACACGTATAGTCAGTATACAGTAGAAATGCAAAGGAAGGTGATTCAGGTAATGGTACAGTACCTGCAGGAAGAATGTGTAAGGAAGAAGGTTAGTTGTCCTATAGAGTTGTTGGGAATTTGTAAAAGGGCTTTTTCGCCCGACACTTCTTCGACTGCCTTAGCGCTCGACCTGGCTCTGTTGCTTAGTAAGCGGTCGGAATTACCTATATCTCAGTTGCCTATGAGAGAGGTTCCTTCGACATTTGTCCCAAAGGTTGAGATCCCTGCTAACGCTGGGACTGGTGCACCCGCTGTGGATATCCCTGCGCATTATGTATCGCAATTTGTTCACGTCCCATTTTCACGACAGGAAGTGAACACTATTAAACAATCAGTTCCCGATATCAGGAAAAACCCAACAGGGTTTTACAAAGAGATAGAGTCCGTCTTGCAGTCCTCTGTGTTCACCTTAAGTGATATTGACTTGCTATTCCCTGTACTCCTACCCGTAGATGTATGGAAGCAGGTTCGGACAATAGACGATGTGCCAGGGTTGGGAGATACGTGGGCTAACATGACCAGGTTTGATGGGGAAAGACCAGCTGGTGAGAAACCACCTCAGGTAATACTTACTTTGCCTGATAGAATTATCGCAAAATTAAAAACTATAATTCCAGAGAAAAGAATTATTTGGGACAAGCTTACGGCCTGTGTTCAAGGAAAAACTGAAGGCGCCACCGAATTCTTTAATAGATTCGAACAGGTATTTTCTGACTTCAGTGGACAGGACTTGGGTACAGAGTCTGGGAAAAGGTTGTTTGTGGCCAAATTTGTACGTGGATTGTTGCCCGACATCCAGTCACAGATTATGTCCTCTGAGAGCGCTTGGCAGGCAAAATCTCAGTCTGAAGTTTTGCACATGGCTCAGTACTATGAGAACCGTGTTAATAATGAAAAGGAGAAAATAGAGAAGAGGAAAGGAGATCTGAAGACTAAAGTATTATTACAACAAATTGTTAGAAACCCCAGAGGAGGTACGACACAGACCAGAGGTCTGTATGCCCCAAAAGGAAACGCTCATTTGGGTTCTGTGAATATTAATCAATGTGCCTATTGCCGCCAGGAAGGTCATTGACGAGCACAATGCCCCATCCTTCGACAAAGGTCAAACAATGCGTTTGGGAGTATGGGTAGACGACCTAGAAGTCGCCCTGGAGCAGGGGGCCCTGATAGAGGTCAGTTTTTACAAGATCCTCAGCAACCTTTTTCACGGGAAAATCATACTTCGAGTGTGGACTCGAGAAACATATTTGATCACCCTTCTGCTGCCTACCTTTCTGAAGAGCTTCCTTCCGACGACATTTTATTTCGTTAGGACTGCCCGAAGCAGGGTTTGGAACCTTTACCTGTTCCCGTTAATCAGAAAGGCCCCTACGTTGAATTGTTAGTGGGGAATAGGAAACACCAGTTTTTGATAGACACTGGAGCACAGAAGTGCTCCATTGATCATTCCCGTGTTCCAAACATTCCACTGTCAGGGCAAACAAATGTTTCTGTAGGGTTTTCTGGTATACCAATTGTCTGTCCGTTTTCTTCGCCGGTGTCTGTTTCTTTGGGTCCCTTTACAGACCATTGCCCTTTCCTTCTGACTTCGAACTGTGGAGACAATTTGCTGGGGTTAAATTTGTTAAAGAAACTGAATGCAGCAATTCATTGTTCCTCTGATGGAGTACGATTGACGGTTTCACCACAGCAACTTCCCAATTCTCAGTTTTTGACTCAACCATTTCCTCCTGAGTTTAGCGTTGTTCCGGAATGTTTATGGGCGGTTGACGACAATGATGTCGGGGTACTACAGATTGAGCCTGTTAAAATAGTTTTGAAACATGGAGTTAAATTACCACGCATTCCGCAGTATAAAATATCAGTTGAGGGCGAGCGTGCTTTGAAGTGCATTGTCTCCGATTTTGTGCATCGTGGGGTGATCGAGGAGATTGCAGGTAGTTTATGTAACAGCCCGATTTTGCCTGTATATAAGAAAGGCGACAATGCAATCCCATTCCGGTTCATAATTGATCTTCGTGCTATTAACAGAGTTGTCGCCCCACAATTTACAATTGTGCCTGATGTAACAATGATAGTGACAATGATCCCTGCTACGGCTACGCATTTCAGCGTTGTGGATTTAAAAAAATGCTTTCTTTAGCATTCCTATACACAAAGAGAGTAGATATTTGTTTGCGTTCACCTTGGGGGGACGTTCTTTTACATTTACTCTGGCACCTCAAGGGTATTCTGAAAGCCCAAGCATTTATAGTAGAGCTTTGAAAGAGCAGCTCGACACCCTTGAATTGCCACCTACTTGTACACTGCTTCAGTATGTCGATGATTTGCTTTTGGCTGCAGATTCTGAAAGTGCTTGTAAAGAAGGCACTGTACTGTTGCTTGTTCATCTAGCTAAAAATGGTCATAAAGCTTCGCTCAAAAAATTTCAATATTGTAGTCAGGAGGTCGCCTATTTAGTCTACCTCCTGTCAAAGGAGGGGAGAAGATTGACAGCTGAAAGAATAAAACACATTTCTGGCATGTCTGTTCCAAATACACAGAAGGAAGTCAGAGCCTTAATAGGTATGGCTTCTTACTGTAGGTTGTGGATCCCAAACTTTTCACTAGTGATAAAACCGATGTTGGCTTTGACGAAGAAGGGCATTTCTCTGCCACTGCCATGGAAATCGGAACATCAACGATCATTTGAGCTTCTCAAAACCGCGTTATGCTCTGCACCGGTTCTGGGTACTCCAAATTATGACAAGGCCTTTGTGTTGTTTGTGCATGAATGTGATGGATGTGCTTTGGCTGTGTTAACACAGGAACACGGAGGGAAGAATAGGCCGTGCGGCTACTACTCCTCCGCCCTTGATCCTGTCGCATGCGCTTTGCCAAGATGTTTGCGAGCTGTCGCTGCTGCTGCCGCGTCTGTAAAACAGAGTGAGGGAATGGTCCTAGGCCATGATTTAATTTTGATGGTACCTCACTCTGTAGATATCCTATTGAACAAAACCCAAACGCAACACCTCACCTCTGCACGGCTAACAAGGTATGAATTAATTCTGTTTGCCCCTCACATTCAAATTAAGAGGTGTTGTGTTCTTAATCCGGCTGAACTCCTACCTTTCCCGCAAAATACTGTTTGCGGTGACGAAGAATTACATGACTGCCTGTATACCACTGAACAGGAAACGAAGGGCAGGATAGATCTTATAGATACTCCTTTGGACAATGCAGAAGGGGAGCTGTTTTGTGATGGCTCCTGCTTCAAACTCCCAGATGGTACATCTACAGCTGCTTACGCAGTTACTACGTTGAGTACGGTTGTTCAAACTAATAGTATTTCGTATAACTCCGCGCAGGCCGCAGAGATTATAGCATTGACCCGAGCTTGTGAACTCTCCGAAGGGCGTATAGTAAACATATATACTGATAGCCAGTACACCTTTGGGGTGGCCCACAACTTTGGGAGGCTCTGGTCGGAAAGAGGGTTCCTAACCTCACATGGGACCAAGATCCAGCATGGTCCCCTGATAGTGCAATTGCTCTCGGCACTCTCACTCCCTAGGCAGTTAGCGATCATGAAATGTGCAGCACATAGGAAGGTCATAGATGATGTGGGAAAAGGGAACACTTTCGATGACCAGATAGCCAGGCAAACGGCCACAGACCTTAGCGCAGACATGTATGCTCTAAGAGAAACAAAAGATGCCTATGTAATGGATGAGGGTATTGGGTCTGTGCGAGATATTCAAACTGATGCCACAATAGAAGAGTCTAAAAGGTGGGCCGAAGGAATGGGGAAACTAGATGATGATGGGTGTTGGGTGGATGCATCTGAAGGAAAATGGTTGCTCCCTGATTCATATGTGCTGGCAATGGTTACGATGGCACACGGTCCTACGCATGTGTGTGCCCAGCAGATCACGAAAATGTTAGAACAAGTTTGGGTGAATGACAAAATTCTGAAGACTGCACAACGATATGTTCAGAATTGTTGGATTTGCTTACAGCACAATGTGGGGAAGGGGACAGTAACTCCAAGGGGAAGCTTTGGGCCCCCTTCTGTTCCCTTCGAGGTCATCCACTTTGATTTTATTGAGATGGAACGGTGTAACAATCTAAAATATGTTATTGTGATTATTTGTGCCTTTAGTAAATGGGTCGAGGCTTTCCCTGTTAAAGATGCTACTGCCATGGCCACTGCAAAGACTATGGTAAAAGAATTCTTTCCACAATTTGGGCTCCCAAGGGTAATTTGGTCGGACAATGGTCCCCATTTTGTTGCAGCAGTAATTTTGCAGATATGCACAGCGTTACATATTGAAAAGCGATTTCACTCAGCTAGACATCCTCAAAGTGCTGGGTTGGTAGAGAGACATAACGGTATCTTAAAGAATAAGCTTGCAAAAACATGTGCCGATACCAAATTGAAATGGCCAGATGCTTTACCTATTGTATTATTAGCCATGCGTACTACACCTCAAACCAAGACTGGGCTTTCTCCATTCGAGGTAGTGATGGGGAGACCTGCTAACATTTGGGGTCTTCCGAAGCCTAAAGCCCTGAGGGAGGTGGAAAATGTATTGCTTGTAGACTACTGCAACCAGTTGACTAAAAACCTGTATTTTATTTAACATCAGGTTTACTCAGCTTTACCTGTACGGTTCAGGGGCCCAGGACACGATATTCAGCGTGGAAGTTGGGTCCTAGTGAAGGCCTACGAAAGGTCTTCCTGTCTCGCTCCTCGCTGGAGGGGACCCTACCAGGTGCTGTTGGTCACCCAGACAGCAGTGCGGGTGGCTGGGAAAAAACATTGGATCCACGCGACCCATGTCAAGAAACTTCCTCACCCGACGCCACACGTTACAGAAGAAGCAGAACCCCTCGCTGATGCTACAATCTCTGATCTTGGAGTAGCAAACAGCGCTGTGAGTGCGTTGGAGAATTTCTCTGAGCCCGTGGAGCTTGGGGAACAGTCCATTTCGTCTCTGCACTCTTTTGAAAAGTCACTTCCGGAAAACACTGTTTCAAGTTCTGCGACTTCCGTCGCCTCCGATACGTCGCTTCCCTCAGGAAGTGACAACACCTTATTTTCGGATCAAACAGTTTTGGGTACCACCAGGTACGACCTTCGACGAAGAAAATAGAACTACGGCACAGGTCTTTCCGTGCATTTGGAAAGGAGAAGTGATTGAAAGTTTTCTCTTATAAAAGAAAGTTCCTTTCGAACAAAAGGAAAAAAAAGGGATTCTGCTGGCTAGGGTTGGGAAGGACTAAGAAGTCGCGCGACCGTAGTGTCGCCAGCAACGAACATTGGGGTCGTCGATTGAGAAAGTGCAATGCCTGCCACCTCCACCGCTGCTCCCCGCACTGGACTTGTAAATAGGGGGGTGACCAACTCGGACAACGAACAATGTGCCTGGGCCCCGAAAGCGTATTGCTGTGTTGTGTTAATAATAATTGGTATTTGTGTGATTACTGCTGTGGGACTTTGGTACTTCGAAGAAATGTACCCTCTAAAACCTCTACTGCCAATTGAGATTGTGCCTACTGCTTTGACTCCCTCTGTACACCTTCACAATCTGTCACCTAGAGACTCCCAGCATAGACGAAAGTATCATAATAATACTTTAATGATAGTAATGAATGCAACGCATGCCATTTTTAATAAGAGTAATTGTTGGATTTGTACCCATTTACCGCAACATGGGAACAAGGGGCTAGGATGGTATATTCACCCTTTACCTTTAACGACTGCTTGTTATGCCTCTCTTAGAGCACTATTCTTTGGCCCTTGGAATGATAGCATCTCAGGGAACTTTGATGGAACTAATTTAAATGATTTTGAGAAACGAGAATTGACTCCCCTGGGATGCTCGCTTTTTGCAAATAGAAGTAAACCTAATGTTGCTTATATTAGGCCGTCTGATAAACTATCTCTTCCCTTTCAAACTCTAATTTCCTTTAAAATGGCTCCGATAGGCAATAAGGACGCTGTGTCTCCTTCCTACTCTATAAATCATAGCCCTGATTCAGTCCCCTTTTGTGTACAAAGAAATGGCACTCGACCAATGGGAGATTTTGAAGGTTGTATGAACATTGTAAATTTGACTGGAGAGAACAGGCCTCTGTCTGTAGGGGGGCCTGTTTATTTTGTTTGTGGTAGTTCAGCATTTCCCTGGTTGCCCAAGGATTGGCAGGGAACCTGTTATTTAGGAATCCTGTTACCTGGGGTATTTATAGCTAGTACATTGGAGGTTTCTAAGGCTCGCCCACGGCGGGACGAGAACGGAGATACCCCTGGGCAAGTATTGGGAGATATAGCAAAATCAGCTGTGCCCTTTTGGGTACAGATAGCAAATTCTGAAAATATTAGGGGACTAGCAAGAGTATTGGAGAGAACAATCAACCGGACCACGGACATACTCTACAGTATGACACTAGAACAAAAGGCAATTAGACTGGTATCACTCCAAAATCGAATGGCATTAGATGTCATTTTGGCAGAACGTGGTGGAGAATGCAAATTAGTGGAGTCCGCTTGTTGTGTTTTCGTACCAGATTCCTCACCGACAATTTTCAAAGCAATACAGAACTTGCACATCCTTAGTTCTGAAGTGCATGTTCCTGTGGGAGATTGGAATATTAGCGCCTGGTTCTGGGATTCTTTACGATCTTGGGGTTGGAAGGTGCTTTCTGTCATTCTGGTTATTTTGGGGATCCTGCTATTCCTTTGTTGCTGTTTTCAATGTCTACCTAGTATATGTGTAATGCTAGGGAGATGTTGTGCTCAAGCAGTGAGCACAGTAGGGCACAGAATGTATGCCCCAGATACAGCATCTAAAGAGTTTGTGTTACAAGAGGTTCTGATGAACGACCTAATGGCTATAGACATTACAGACAATGATTCAGGATGTATGGACGACAATGCATGGAGTTATTTGCAAAAGTATTAGAAATGATATTAGCACTTGGCATAGGCCAAAAGGAGGGTCTGTCGGAATTGAAATAATATTATGCCTCCTATCGCAGCAATTGTATGTGTATTGGCCTACGCCAAGTTGTCTAAAACATGATGCGAATAAACTCCGCAGCAAGGTCTTGACCTTAGAGAAAGTAATGTAAGTCGCCATCTTGGATTAAGCCGCCATTTTAGGTTCTCTTGTACTGTGGAAGTCACCCTGAACATCAAAATGGAGGCCGAATGACATACTGAGTAAGATTCTGGCCGTTGTGACCTCCGTACACACGAAAAATTAATATGCCTGCAGGCCACTTGTTGGGGTCGCGAACTGAGACCTTGTCCTATTGCTGACCTATGTGTAAATGTACAACTATATCAGTGAAACTGATCAAAACGTTTAAATTATAGGATTGACCTGGCTAGAAACCCTTAGGCCCGATCCCAGGAATGGTTAACCCGCGAGAGGGTTGGCCAAGGGCTGGACAAATCATATAAAAGACCCAAGTATTCCAATGTACGATCTCTCTTACTAATGCATCGAACCTTCGTTGAAGTTCGTTACGTTACTCTGAGAGCCGAATAACTATCCGTTTGTCAATTGACTTTGGTAACTGTTGTAGCTTTTAAATAAAGCACTTGTATGTTCTTTGTAACCTGTGTTGGTGTGTTTCTTTTGGGCTTCCCGGCCTCATATTATTTTCATGTTTTCACACATTAAGCGTTGGGGAAAACCTGTCAAGTACAGCTTCAAAGTTGGCCGATAAAGTAGCTCACTTTCTTAATGGGCCCACAGAAATATCTTGTTGCGAATCAAAACTCAAACTCTAGTGCAGCCTATTCCACCCTTCCACAAAATGAAAACAGTTGAGTTGGGTAATTTTAACATCTGCATTAATAGCAGAGAGTTTTAATGATATGCAGGCACAGGGTTCAAAACTATGCTTCTTTCTCATCTCAACCTATATATTCTAGGACATGGGTTACTTTGTAATATTGCGGACGTGTGACTGAGGTTTCCCAACAACTGAGACCTTTTTATATACATTGAAATTGAATAATGATTATATCCTACTACGATTGATGTGCCTTCATGTCTACTATTGTACTTCTCTATGTTTGCAGGGTATGTGTCATAATTATTCATGCTTGAACCCGTTTGATGGAAGGTCAAACTACTGAAGTTTCAGGTGGTCTGAAGTTCTTGGAACTTTCAAACCTTTATGTATGGCTGAGAAAAACCTCAAGGGATCAAGTAGGCACTGACCCTGCAGATGAGGGCAGGCTGCAATATTTTGCTGGAACTACATTTTATTCTGTTTCAAACTCGAGGACCTGCTCAAGCTAGAAATAGAAAAAAAATACATTTCAGCCTCTGGTGTGCATTATACAAACAGCCAATATTAATTTAGTTGGATTGACACTGTAGTATGTCGTTGCGTGCGTGAGCATTGTTTCTATAAAACGCATTTAAGAAAATCCCTTCTAGGAGATACCTGTTTTGGCTGCTAAGGAACTAAGACAGAGTGATGTAAAGTGATTTCCCTCGGATCATACACTTTGGTCAAGTGAGAAAGATGGAATTTGATCCCATGATTTTTAATGCCATACTTTGAAATTTAAACAGTAGCCCAAATCGTATCCCAGCCCATCCCTAGTTGTACACCAACATCGAATTCGACACACTTTAACGTATCATGAGTTCAATAAATCTACATTACAAAAACACAATGGAGATCGCGTGTGTGGGTGTGTGCGCAGAAAATCATTCAGCAAATTATGTAAATTAAAAATGAAAATGTTTCATTCTCAGCCATACAATTTCAAATACAAGGAAGGGAAACAACTGTGTCTATGCTGAAATCAGTGACCTCCACTAATTAATTAATTAATTAATATTAACTGTTGGAGAAGTTGACACAGTTGGTGAAAGCACATACCACCAAACATGCTTTAGTGATTGATTAGTGCAGTGTGTGAATGTGTATGCATGTATACGGATATGCCCTTAGGTGCTCGGAGCCCATGGGAGTGGCCATCTGGGGTAAAATGCTTCACAACAAGGTATTATGGGAATTTGCAAGCGTAGTGGATGAACAAGGAATACACCCAGGACACTTCCTGAGGTATATCAGGCTGGTTTGGATGGCAAAGTCCTTTTAATTCTGCTTACCTGTGGAACCGGAGCTGATGAGTCGCTTATGGTACTATACGGCTTAGCAGAGGGTGGACACTGTGTGTCTAGGTTATATGGAGCACTGATGGCTATGCAGAAAGGGGAATTTAAGGTCAACTGAAAGCACCCTGTGAGGATGGTTGTGGGGCAGACGTAGGGGAGATAGAGTGGGATAGTGCATTACTATATGTGCTGAATGTATCTAGGAGTGCTTGGCATAAACGTATCCAACTTCATATACTCCATAGAACCCATATGACTCTGGCTAGGCTGGCTGGATTTTTCACATTGGCATCCCTATGCTGACTCCGGTGTGCATGTGATAGTGCAGACCTGACCCATATGTTCTGGACTTGCCGTGTGGTGCAACAGGTTTGGGGTAATATTCAGCTGAAATGGGAAAGTGTGGGAATTACCAGGTTTGTATGGTCACCTGAGGCGTGCTTGCTGGGTATATACCCATGTCCAAAAATCAATAAACATGTAACCAAATTGCTTCATTTGGCCTATCCTTTGGAGAAACGCAGGATTGCTATTGCGTTGCAAAAGATATTTCGTGTCCGTATTTTGGGGCTTGGTAGGCTGACCTTAAATTGTGGTCTACAGCGGAAAGTAAGGTTTGGTATAGGAATGTAAATATGAGCTCCCAAGATGCCAATGATAATATTTTGTTGTTGAACTCACTTATACAATCATTGTTCTTCCCCCTCTGATGATATGCCACCCTGAACACTCTGACTATTCTAGAGCCGAAAAGCATTAGATGTCCGTGAATACTACTGGGGTATGGGACTCTTCTGACCTTTTAGGTTAGAGGCAAAGTGCGCATACCAACAATGTGTGCTCTTAATTATATGTTTCACTGGGAGGAAATCGACCATCCGCACGGGGAGTGGGTGCTTGCCTGGTCTTTTTTTGAAGATTTATAATGAAAATTAATGATGGGAGATCAACCTCAGAAAATGTGTGGGGCTAATCCGGACACATTTTCCTCTGCTAACCGCACAACAAACATATAGTCATGTGTATTCTGGGTGGGACAGCCTACACCTTCCTCCGGCTATGCCCAGCCTAAATAAAATATCAAAGGCTCCATGGGTCTGCCCTGCCTATTGTTAAGTTCTGTGTAGTGGCAGCGCATACTGATGAGAGTTAATTGAAGCAGGCCTGCGATAGACCTGATCACAGCACTAACAAGGGGCAGGAAACCCCAACAACTTTTTGATTTGCAATGTTTCAGCTTGAAGCTAGCTCCCTCCCCTCTGTAGGAAGGGCAGTGAATATCATGCCTGAACAACTGTTTACAGTAGGCAACCCCATACAGAAGTTTGTGATATGATGGAGACAGAAAGTTTGTTCTCATCACAAACTTCAAGGGAGACCTTCACTTTGATCAGGAGTCACAGACAGCTCAATTAACCAGAGAGACACTTTAATCCACAACAGGCAGGAAGATGGGTGTGATGTAGTAGTACATGTTTTCACCCCTTACCTTTCCTGTTGCAAAGCACTCTGGTCATGACCTCATGCATAGCAGAAGATTGCTGGTGGGGACCCAGGATTGGTTCATTAATGTAGGCTTAGCCTGCACCAATCACTGGGGGCCATTTGGCTTTAAAAGAGGGCTGAGCCCCTCACTTAGCAGATCATCCGACGACTTTGAAAGAAGTAAGAAGAAGTACACATTTTGACCCTGGCTGAAGGTACAGTCTGCCTTACAGCTTCCGGCAGTGAAGGAAGGCCATGATTTTCCAAGAGAGAAGCAAGATCCCCCTCAAGACATCGCACAGGGAACAGAGGGAGATACCGACCTCTGGGGACCCGTCCAGCAGCTCCAGAACTGGTACCCAGCCAACACATAGTGTGCCCTGCTAGGTTCTGCTAGCAGGCTTCCTAGGTGGGAAGTGCCAGAGAGTCTCTGACCAAAGGACAAGGCTGTTGCCTGCAAAAACTCTCCTCAGCTTTGGGCCATCCATCTTAAAGGATGACACAGGCCCAGCAAAGAAGCTAGGAGGAGTGCTACAACAAGCATCAACCAGTGTTCATCTTTTAAGGACAATTTCAAGGCAGTTAAGCCCTCGAACCGTGACCGGCTGCACCACTGACTGCTGTCACGCTGCAGTCGCTAAAGCTGTCCGAGACTGATTGCTTTACTGACTACCCTCCTGTTAGTATCCAGAGTGCTTCCCTTTCCTTCGTGAAACTGTCTGTCCTCTGTGTTCCTTTACAGGGTGGGTTGTATTTTGTAGTGTGCTAGAACTGTCTGTTGTAATAATAACAAAGTAGATACTGTCATAGAACCTTGACTGGACAGTCCCTTTTATCATTGGATATTCTGCCAGATGCATATCATATTTAAGGGTGTGAATATGATATATCCTAACTATCAATGTCAGGAGGATCTACACCTTGGATCACTTAGCCACAAAATAGTAATCTGCATATGAAGTAACCGCTCAGTACGAATTTCTTTTATTTCCAATCAAGCTACCAGTGTTGACAAACAACTGCCCACTTTTGCCATCTCACACAGCTTCATTAAAACTCATATCTGAACAATATGCAGAAACAGCTCCAGTGCCATTCTCATATAAGGTTTGGAGAGAATTAAAGGCAAATGCAGACTGCCGAAAGTCAAAGGGAGAGGTGCTGAAAACTTGCAGTGCTTCTTCAAGTGTAACACATGATTGAACTGCTGCACTGGCAAACCAGTAAGGTGCCTCCTTTTGTAATGCACAGCACCTAACACAAGGCATTGAGACTGTCTCACTGTAAAGCTAGAGGCGCCAGAAGAATCCATTGCTTTACTCAGTAACAGTTTCAACAGACACTTCTTTGAGAGGCAGCACTGAAAGCAGGAGACATGTACCTACTGCACTAACTAATATGAGAAACAGTAATATTGTATCCTGTAGTATTGCAGATAGATAGAACAACATGGCAACAGATACTGCTTTATTCCCTATGAATTATGGCACTGTATTTGCGAAAATAGAAAATAGCATCTGCTACAGAACCCGTAATTCGAAGTGACGTTTTCCTATTGTATCTGAAAAACAAAGCCAAAATGTGCTAATTCAAGAATATGTATAACAAAAAATAGAACCGTGATACTTCATAAATGCATGTGTGGACCTATGCTAATTATTCCACGTGTTGATACAGTTACAACGCTATAAATGGTTATCTCATATGGCATTGGAAAATGCATGTTTTGATGTGTTCATTTCAGTATGATGTTTTGCTGATCAATGGAGTTGTGCAAGTTCACCAGAGTTTCAACTTGGAACAAGCAACCCCATCCACCTTAGGGAGTCTTCTGGGGGATATTCTTATCAAAATAAACTGACATATCAAGAAAATAGAATTTGTGGTCTTCACATAAGATTAGCATTTAGAATGAACAGATGGTTGGATGTACAAGACAACCTCAAAGGTGGAATCATCCGTAGGCTGGCACCTATTGACCCTGCTCTCCCATGCAAAAGTCAGTCATTTGCTGGGCCTATTGCAAGCAGGGCCTGTCAATAATGACTGATCAATCATTAATTAAGGCCTCACAAACAGCCATTTAGAAATAACTCATGTGCTGAGAATGAGACTCCAAGTGGAATTGCAAGGCATATCCAATCATGTACATTTCCAATGGTTTAAGAAGCACGTGTTATTTACCAATGACCTTATATGCAAACAAGAATATTTTTGGTAGTCTGCAACTATAAGACTCAGAAAGAAGAAAATGGGTGCATTTCAAAGATCAGAAACACCTTTTTATTGTGACACCAACTTAGATTTGTATACACTAATCGGAAATGATCAAACATTAGAACAATTAATTCCTTTATGAAGCAATATGCCATATAGTTATGTCACATAACAATGTGCCTACAAGCACAGATTTCAGAAATCTTTATTTCATTAAATTAGCATAATGCTCCCATGAATTATGGAAGAAAAACCAAGTGGCATACAGCAATGTAGGACTGAACTCAGCCCCTCCTTTGCTCATGTCAAAAATATAGAAATTATATCAATAAAAGGAAAAAGCTGTTGGTAAGGACTGCCTTTTCAGGATTAACAACAAGCTATCTACTCATCTGGAAGGGAGATGAGCTGAGAATATCTGGACATGAACAGCATTATCCTGGAGTGAGACTGAAGCTGGTGGTGAGAGATTTCCCCTGTGCCAGAAGGGACTAGAGACCACGGGAGGGGCCAGATGCCTAACTTGTACTGGTTGCATGACTTAAAGAATGACCCTGAAGTAAGTATAAAAATCCCCTAAATCAAATCAGATTTGTCCTTCAGCCACTTCTATGCTAAATCCTGGAAGTGGGTGGTTTGGAAGTGCGAGGGGGTACTGATTGCAAGCAGGAGAATTGTAATCTGAAATATACTTTGAAACCGATTGCATCTTCTGATGTTAGTGCGGTGTCAAATTGGTAGCCCTTCTGTGTAATCTTAGTGCAGTTTTGTCGTATAAATTGAGTCAAATAAAATTGAACCTGTGTGTTTCCAGAGGTATAGTTTCTAGTTCAGACTATGAACCGAGGGCCCAGGCTTCATCGGCTGGCAGAAAATCTCTCTATATATAAAGCAGAAAATCTGTTAGTTTGTTCCTTATACAATTCCACACTGTTCCACCAATCTGTACCAAATATTGCCTAGTTACCTGGTAGGACCCTCTGGACATTGCTTGCTATGTGACATTTTGACAGTCCACGCATTTACCCAGGTTCCATCCCCTTCACACGAGATGGTTGCCTGAAATTGTGAAACATCAATCTGGTCGTAGAAGGACCAGACAAAGCTCATTTTAAGCATCTCGATGCAAGGAACAAAACTCAAAAACCATGTTTCAAGGTCCTAGGATGCACTGTTTCTGAGATATTTGCACCGCAACGCTCCAGGCTGAGGCGAAAGGTAGGGAAACTGCACAGAATGTCCCAGTGTGCCCCAACTTTCGTCTTTCCTCCACGTCTGCTCTGGGGTCAGCCAGCCAGCCACACACACTCATTCTCAATGCAGTTTCGTTCAGAGTGCAAAGCACATCAAGCATTAAGCGAGTCGGAATAGCGACCTACAGGATCACTGATTTTCAGCAATTGATGAGAGTGTCATCATGTCTGTCTACAGAACCCATACAGAGTACGGGTACTTTTTGCTGGTGTATTAATAATTTGCAGCCTGGAGAGGCTGTAGATATTTTTTTACTATATTTTACGATGGAAGGGAACTGAAAGGAGTCAGATCTATGTTCCTAAAAATAGTGAAACTGTAAATCCCATGAAACCCTTTAACCTGAAATGCACAGTGGGATTCATACGTGATTTGAAAGGGTCGGGATATTTATATCTGTCCAATACAATTTGAAAACCATTCTCTCAGGTTGGGGCGAGTGTTCAGAAATTGTATGCCTTTTAAACTGAAAACATCACTTCCCTAACCCAAAACCTGCACAATTCTAATGGATTTTTTTTGGGTGTAGTGTAAACTGCACACACATGTAAGTAGCCCATCGCACCACATTTACCAGAGAAATGTGACACTGGAAACAGCTGTTTGATTCTAGCATGTATTGGTGTAATTGGGGAAAGCAAAGCAAGCATAGCTGAAATGCTGACATATTGGCTAAGTGGCGGAAGTGAAATTAGAAGGCCTATTTTAATTTAGAAACTGAATATAGATATATAATTGATTCTAAATGGATGTTTGTGTGTTAGAAATAGATTCAAGCATGCAGGCTATTTTAGTTTTTTGTGGATAAACTGCCTGTGATTGTGGTGCACTGTAGTGACATCTCCTGCATAAAGCTTGAAGACAACCCTCAATTACATTATTTAAATAAATTCAAGTTTTGATCAACCCGCCTGTTTCCGTCCCATCATTTCGGAGTGGGACTGTTCAAGTTGGGAGCATTAAATCGGGGTTTCCCGTGTTGTGAAAGTATCTGTACTTTGAGCAAAATATATCTTACAAAGATACGAGATGTTTTGCGGATGTTGGTGTTTTGGTTCATGCTATTTTGCATTCTTATACAATGCAAAAGTTTTATTTTACCATAGGAAATGTAGGGCTATAAGCAGCGGACAGAGGCATTGCTAGGGGGGCTTAGGGGGCTATAGCCCTGGGTCTTTTGGTTATAGCCCCAGATAGAATCTCAGGGGCTACAACCAATCTTTACCAGACCTAGCAACACCCCTGGCAGCAGATATGAAGTGCGATATGTGGCTGGGTGCCAAGACTGGCAAAGCATTTTTCGCACTCTGAAACTCTGTGTACGAGCGCCATAGAAATAAAATATCAACACCAATAAAGCATCTACCCTGACATAGGGCAGCATGAAGAGCTACAGAGAGGGGACTAAATTCAGGTAAGGCTTTTAATATTGCTGAGTGGTCCTGTATACAGTCCACACAGCCCTGGCTTTTCAGTCAACAGCACTTTGCATTCTGGGACTCGTAGTTTTAGTTTCAGTCCAGAGGGAAAGTAGGCAGGGCTGGATGTGCTGTCCACACAAAGGGCCTCATTCCGAGTAGGGCGGTAAGGGTTAATGGTCACCGGTACCGCCCTACTACGAGTTCACTTTGCGGGTCCTTCCTTAACGCCTGCTTTTAGGATGGGACCCGCAAAGGCACTTTAGTGCTAATAACGGTACTGTAATTTAAGGTACCGTTATTAGCGCCTTCCCCATTCCCGTTGAGCCCTGTGGGGGCTCAAATGGGAATGGGGAAGGGCCCTGGTGAATGGGGAATTACCGGTCCCTCCAACCTTGGAATGAACCAGTAATTACTCCATTCACCAGGGCGGAGTCGGAACGATTTCGGAGGCAGCCATGCTGCAAATAGCGGCGTGGTTACCTCCAAAGTCGGAATGAGGCCCAAAGCATGGAGCAGCCTGAGATTTCTGTAACGTTCAGTTCAGTATTATCAGAATAAAATCACTTGCTCAAACCATTGTTATAAGCAGGCATTTGGTTTGTTGTTGCACATTTTTTGAATAAAGTGGTTGCACAAAGGTAAACTTTATTTGATTTTAAAACACGCAGATAGCTATGTGAAATTTGCCATGCTGTACTTTACCTTTTTCTCTGCACATAATAAAGTGCTGGGTGTGCTAAGAATCTTGTTTTAAAATTCCAATTTCCCATCACACTCACACAGTGACAATTAGCAGGTCCCAGGAAGCTTTGGAATTTAACATGGAAAGGAGTCACTGGAAACGATCTTGTCCTCGCGCACATGTCCCAATCATTGATGCCTCATGGGCAGCACTTGACAGGCTGCCGCACAGCCGAACAGAGGCGCCCAACCTAGCAGGGCGTCTGATGCCTGACTGGGCTCCACACTAGAAAGTGTGTGACACCCCACACACCCCTCAACAAGTTATGCCACTGCATACACTACAAAGGACTGAAAATCGACCCTTTCGGACCAGGGTCAGACTGGTGCATAAGATTGTCTCCCGCGCGAATGGCAAAGTGGCCCACAGTTGAAAACGACAATCCACTCCGTTTGTGACAGACTGTTTGAATAGTACCCAAGGGGGAGTTTTTTGATAAAATTGTGATGCATATTGTGCATTTTAAGAATATTTATCCGGCAACCCTGCTCAAAACTACTAGCCGCATAGTGAAGTAACGCATCAAACTGGCCCACATTGCCCAAAAAAGTGCCCCACTTTGACCAAAAAAACTGCCCCACACCAGCATTTTGCGTTTTTGGTTCGAGTGTTGTCCTATAGGCCAGTCTGAGTCTGTTTCTGACCAGTGTATGGCTTGAATCCGCCTCATAATCCCTGCTGCTAGTGAGCCCTCTCCATCCAATCGTCCACCCCACTGTAGCCCCCTTGATGAAAGCTTCAGACCAGGGGTGCTGCTAGCTCTGGAAAAGACCCGGGGCTACGCTGGCTGATGTTGGAACTGTCCTGACTGGGGGCTAGCAAGCATTTTGGTTGTAGCTCCAGAGAGTCTATCCAGGGATACAACCAAAAGACCAGGGGCTATAGCCCCCTTAGCCCCCCCTAGCAACGCCTCTGCTTCAGACAGAGCATGGGTCCCCTACAGAAAAACAATACAAACAATAAATAAAAAAAGACACCTAGAAACACACGTTGCCACTACCAGAAAACACCCAGAGCTCTCAGTCACAGGGCGCATGCAGGGTTTTCTTTCCCCAGGGGGCCATCTACCTCCACTGCACCTGGTAATGGGTTTCTATTGAAAGTGCTCCGGCAGTCCCAGTTACGGGTTCAACACTGGGCATTAAAAAAAACAGGTGTCTATATATACACACACGCGCGCGCGCGCGCGAAGTGACCACTTCCCTGCCAGAGATCTTTCACAAGAGGAATTCCTGAATGCAAGTAATAAGACCAGGGGCACCTGCGGTGCTGCTCTGCATCGTGTGAAGGGGACGCGCGCGCTTCCTTGGTCGCCTTCTCTGCCCTATGTGGCGGTGTTTGCTTAACCAGGACGAGCGAGGGATGGCCTGAGGGATGCTCTTTGAAGTAGCGAAGCCCGGCTAGTCTTGGGCGCCGCCTCCTTTCCATAGCGAGCGTCGCCTCAAGTGCCGCTTTGGCATATTTTCTGCTCCCATCCGGCTAATTGCAGGAAATCGCCCATAAATCGCGCCATGTTTGGGAAGGAAACGCCGAGGCGGCGTTTTAATTAATAATGGTTAAGGCCGCAGACACTTATTGCTGGATTCCAAGGAGCCCGTGCGTGTTTGATTCTGGGAAAGAGAGTGACCCCTACACACTGGGTGCCAAGAGCAAAACACTGAACACAAGAGGAAATGGAGGCTCTTGTCTTAACAGTAGCCGAAAGCTGACTTGGGAAGTTAAACAGTTTGCGCACAAAACAGGATTTCTCCGAACAGCAACCAGTTTATGACTTTATTTCAACTTGGTATGTATACACTTTACACACATGCAGGTACTCCTCTAGCGCGCCCCAGAACCATTACTTTAATCCCCCCGACACGCCAGATACTGACCTGGACATCACTTGCCTTTTATTTAGCCAAGTAGTCGCGAAAGTCCGACCAAATCTCTCTCGGCCTGGAGAACGTGGTCAGCCCACGTTAGTTCTATTTATTTATTTATTTGACAATGTATATAGCGCGCAAAACCCAGTGGGATCTAGGCGCTTGATCTTAAGAAGTTGCTCCCAGACATATAATTCATCTTTTTACATCCTTGGTTGGTTTACAGGCATAGCTTAGGCATACATGCCAACATTCAGACGCAACTAAGAGGGAGTTTTAAGAGAGAAAATAGGGAGACATCGTTTTTCCCATAGGAATGTATTGGCGCTGGAATTATCTTAGGTGAAAGAACGTGAGAAAAAGCAATATTTTTCACTGAAAAGTCGGGAGTCTCCTGCCTAAATCGGGAGGGTTGGCATGGATGCATATGGTACAGTACATAAGTGAGGGTTACAGTCATATCTTATGACTGTAACCCTCATGAACTTAGTTCTCTCAACCATTCATCTTTGTTGGGTGCGGCGTTATCCTTACACTTCCGCCCCATAGCCCCAACAGGCAGCCAGCCGGCGTGCACTCAACATGTGCATCTACCACGTCAGCTAACACTCCACACACCTGATCCCAAAACCTCACGAGGCTAGGACAACTCCATAGCATATGTAAGTGCTCTGCGTCCTCCCCTCCGCGCCCCGGGCACACGCCCTCACTATCTGGGCACATGCCCTTGTGCTTGGCTGGTGAATATTGAATGATACTTGTTTAGTGAGCCGACACATTTTCCGCCACGACTCATCAGTGAGCTCCTTAACCATGTCTATCGGCCATTTACCTCTCGTCTTAGGCGTCACTTCTGGGATCAATTCAGTTATAAGTCTGTATAGTATAGTTACAATTCTTTGGCATCCAAATGCATTTGCTATATACGCTACGCATTCTTTTTCATGTGGCTCAATCAGGTAACATTCCCAAATTTTGGAGACTGCAGCTCGCGGCCTGTAATATTGTAATATCGCTATGGCTGTACCTTTATGCGACTCCTTCCAACTCGGCATAGTCGAAAATTGCCCCTCCGGAAAGAGGTCGCCCCGCGACATACCCCAGCCCTCCCCAATGCATCCGTGTGGCAGTATCCCGGGTATTTGTTTGATTTGATTTGATTTATTTATATCGCGCATACCTGACAAACTCAATCGTATTTGGGCGCAGATGACTCATCAAACAAGTAATACAGCACACAACCATCAAAGGTTGACACATATACAATATACAAAGAGGGGTCAGCGCCTCCCCAGGACACACCCAAGTTCATTTAAATAAATGAGTATTTAAGAGTTTTCAAAAAGTCTGCATGCTTTGCCTTATTTTGTTCAGAGTTTGGCTTTTATACCCGCCCAAGCCCCTCACCTATCCTCGCTTTGACCAGAGTCCAGTAAACATGGCAGTGTCCCTTCAGCACCAGGCCTGCCAACTTACCTCTCTTCTAGTCAGGGGTGGACTGGCATATAGCGAATTCTGGAAATTTCCTAGTAGGCCTCAGCACCCAGTGCCTCTTTTGTGTGGTATTTCCACATTTTCTCACAGGAAAAGGGTTGGCCTTGTTGAAAAAATATAATATGAAGCCCCTTTGAGAAAGATTTCCAGGGCCTCTTTTGGTTCCCATTCCACCCATGCTTCTAGTGTATGTACTCGAGCTGCAGCATCTTAGTGTTAGGTGGGCCTCAGTTGGCTTCCGCACGCAGCATCTTGGAAACGCGCCGATCTCTTTGCGTTTGCAAGGGTTTGCTTCAGCGCATCTTCTGGGAACCCAGACTCATCCTGTAGGTGATCCAGTGCAAATTGTATTTGCCCGAGTGCATCTCGAAGGGTTTCGAGGACAGCTCGGCAAGCATGAGTGAAGCGACGCAGCATATCTCGCAAAGTACTTCAGGAAAGCGTAGGAATGGTGGTTTGGGTGGAGGGAGTTTCGCGACACTACTGCGCGTGCGCTGTCTGAATAAAAACAGGCTGACTCAGCAAATCAGTACTCAAGAAAAGTATTCCCGCATTCATACTGAGGACCCGGTGCAATAACATGGAATGTATTTCACAAGTCATTACAATCGTCGTGTTACCCACACAGTGGTTTTATGAGCTTAGATATTTAGGGCCCGATTCATGTAATATTTGCCCGGTTTCAAAGTGAATTTGCATTGCTGAAAAGTGACTTTACACGCCAACACAAACCCTGATTCATGGAACTGTGCACAGTGTATTTTTGCCGTGCAAAGTCATTTTGTACTGCAGAAATGACTATACACTGACTTTGCCTGGGCTCTGCAAGGCAAAAATACACTTTGCACAGTTCCATGAATGAGGGTTTGCGTCGGCAGTGCAAAGTCACTTTTCAGCAGTGCAAATTCATTTTGAACCCGGGCAAATATTCCATGAATCAGGCCCTTGTTATAGTACATACCTGCAGGTGCATGTTTAAGTTGAGACACTTTTTTTTCTATATCAATGGAAAGTTGACAATAGAATAAGCAGTAAATATCATAAATGTGTCCATGGGCCATATATGTACTAGTCTATGAGGAAATGGCACTCCAGAGGGAAAGCACTAGGTGGCGGCTTAGCCATGTCTCACCCCATCAACCCATTTTATCAACACTCTTGGCCCAAACTCCCAGTGGATTCAAACATATTTACCAACTTGCATCACACACATTTAAAAAAAGGCACAAGCTGGGCAGGCCTTGCTTATGGAAGCACAATTGTGCTAGTGAAATGTGTTCAGCATACTGCACTCCCACATGATGCTGCAGGCGTACTGTGGGCCATGCATATATTTTCCATAAGAGGTTTGCCACGGTCTGGTGAACGCAGTGCCCTGAAGTGAAACCAAACGTTAATGACTGGAGGGTTCTGAATACATCATAACCAAGGGCACAGCTCTGGGCAACCCTCCCGACCATCGTTCTTCAGCCTGCCAACCAGGCTTGGCCCCACCCCAAAGGTGCAGTCCAGACCGAACTGCCAGGTCGCATGCCTTCTGCACAAGACCACAAGCATCCCCAGATATATTTGGGCATTGTTGGGCATCATCAGTGAAGAGTAACTTGGGTCTCTAGGCCCAGCAGGCTCAGGACTCACATGTGGGCATTCCCGTTCCCTTTGTGGTGACTACAGCAAAACCAAAACTTGATGGCTGATGTGCTGATGCACACAGTACACTGATTGGACAAGTCTGCGTGTAGTAAGATTCATGGACTGCATGAGTGTTAGTGTGCAATTGTGCATTTCTACCCTGCTGGTACTTTTGAGAGGTTTTAATGGAAAATTGTATATCAAAGGAGCGCCCATCAAGGCCATACATGTGTGCGACCCTTCCATTACCCAAATGCATGAAGTAAACATGAGGACCATGCTCCCGCTACCAAGTGGGCCGTGGAAAAGCAACGCCAGGATACGCAGCCAGCATGGCCCTGACACTAGGTCATACACAGCAGGACACTCTTCTCCCACAATATAGAGGTCCTGCCTGTAGTCCCATCCTCCGGCTCACAAATTAGCCACATGCAAGCTGTGTGCCTCAGATTTTAAACCAAACCTCTGCTAAGAGGTGGACGCGATGTTCTGAATTACCAGGATTCACGAGTGGGTCTAGGCCTGAAGAGCATTAGAGTTCCTAAGCTCAGGTGAGAACTACGGTTACTCTGCAGCTTGTGACGAGATGCCTGGGGCATGATGTCTAAGCTGACTTCTGAGTTAAAATACACTCTGCATTAACTTGATCATCACTGGCAGAATGGAGCCGCCAAAGCCTTACTTCCCTAAATTAACGTTCCCACTCTAAAGCATGCCTTGTATCTGCCTGTGATCAAGCATAGAGAGCGAAACACACAATTCTAACATCACCAGAGCTCATGTCTGTCTTGAAGCAGCATCTGTTGCAAACATGAGTGACGTAATGGTACTCTTGCTAGCCTTGCTCAATTCACGGGGCAAGTTAAGGCAATAGGGATTATGTAGTACGTAAAGAATTCTAGAAAGAACAATGTCCTCTTAAGATTGACCATAAAGAGGTTCAGGTTCTGCTGTACTTCATAAAAACAACGAGCTTCTTTCGATATGTGTAGCTTCATCTTGCTGCAAGCATGATTGGCTGAAGGCCAGCCTTCTTAGCCTTGCCCAATTCACAGGGCAAGTGAAGGCAATGGGATCAAGTTAATCGTAAAGACTTGAAGGTTTGACCCTGTCCTCAGAGGTTTGACTGTAAAGAGGTTCTTCTATACTTCATAGAGGCGCTGCGCTTCATTCAAGGGGCTTTAGGGATAAGCGAACCCTCTTGATGCAAACAGCTCTCGGGGTCTGAAATGGGACCCCCATCCTTTACCACGGCTGCGGGTTATTTAATGTTCTCCCTCAGACTCTTTTCAATTCAAGAAAACATTAGAAGGCGAAAACAACTTTGCAACTAAGTGCTTCAATAAAAACAGCTATTACGAGAAATGGAGGAAACAACTTGGCAAACTGTACATTGCAAGGTACAATGGAATGCACGCCTCCAGTGGGCTCGCAGTCGCTGGCTGCTGCTGCTTCAGTGAGACTGCCGCGCAGACGGCAGCTCAAGATTAAACGGAGAAAAACACATGCCACTTCTGCGAGCAGCTTGCGTGTGTCTTTCGTCAAAGCGAAATATAATTGAGCGCAAGTTCATTATTGCCAGTTCTTGGCACTCAGCTGTATTTTTATACTCCTGGCTCTGTTCCGTAGTTCTACTTGCCGGGCCTGTCTAGCGATGCCAGACAACCTCGGTTACTCCAGGAAAGCCAGAGAGAACAAAAACATCATTAGACTTAATGTTTAAATGATTTACGATAGTGGCTGTGGTGTCTGCTGGAGACTGGTAGAAAAAGCATTTTCGATGCCTGTAACTCTGTGCCTCATTACAAGTTTGTTGGTCCAGTAACAATGGTGCCGGTAAGTTACCGGCACCGTTGTTTCCAGACCGGCAAACTACGAGTTCTGCTCGTGGGTGCCTTTCCGCCCGCCAGGCAGGCAGACCGGCACCCGCGAGCTGACCTCGACGGATGCACCGGCACCATTCACGAATGGTGCCGGTGCATCCGGCCTCCTCATTCCCATTGAGTCCAATGGGACTGAAATGGGAATGGGGAGTAATAATTACCGGTACCCGGCAATGGGAATTTACCGGGTCCGCCGGGGCTGGAATGCCCCAGTAAGTCCCCATTGCTGGGTGGCGATAAATTTATGACTTTGGCGGCAGCTGTGCCTGTATTTACCGGCACGGCTACCGCTGGACTCATAATGAGGCCCATTGATATGCGCTCTGACTATGGGCCTCATTACGAGAGACCCGGTCCAGAAATATGTGCCGGTAACTGCGTTACGGGCACCTTTTCCGGACCGTGTTACTCCGAGGCAGAAAAATCACAAAGAACACATGCTTGCTGCTGTACATCAGCAGAATCCTTGATGATGTGAAAATAAGAAGCACAGAAAAAGTAAAAGATCTTGGGGTTCAGCATAGGCAGGTTGCTCGCACACACGGGCGTTAAAAAGAATCACCATCCTGGGCAGCCCAAATAGAGGGCGGTGGGTGATGGTAAAAAGGCTACAGGGTACGGACCCAAGACCGAAAGGACTACTTTCCAAACAAACGAGTGTTCTTTCCTTCAGAAGAGAGAGTGAGCAGCAGGTCCATTCCACTCAGGACTCATTGCATCTCACAATGCCCCTATCTTCAAAATGCCCTTCATCAAAGTTCAGGTCCACAGAACGGTAAGGTGGCTCAGTGGCTTAATCACAACGATATCTGTGTCCAGCTTGCATGACTCAGGTTCAAACCTGGCATTGCCAACTCAGTCCTTCATCCTTCCGAGATACTTGGTATGACAGCTGCAGGTATTGGGCATGAAGTGCTATATAGAAATGTAGTTTAATATTTAGCAAAATGACATACCCATTATGTTGAGCAATAGCCACATTCAATTTGGTAGGCTGCTAAATGTTTGTTGGCTTTGCGTACACTTAATAATAAACCAGAACTCTGCATGGTTACTACTGGCTTCCCATCCGAGAAAGGATTACATTCAAAACACTGTCCCTGGTGCCTCTCCATCACAGCCCCCACCTACTCTCACGCCACATGGAGAACTACTCCCGCGCCCGACCTCTTAGAGCTGCGAACTTTCGCTTCCTCAAGATCCCCAACTTCAATCGCCTCACAGTGGGGGGTATGAGCTTCCCGGTCGTGGCCGCTAAACTTTGGAACTATCTCCCTCCAGCACTCAGAAAAGAACCGGCCTACTGGACATTCAGCAGAAACTTAAAGACCTAGCTTTTCAACTAATCTCTATTCCTCCTTCTCATCACTCTTCCTAATGCATTTCCCTCTCCCTTATGCTTTTTCCCCTCAATGTAACTAGCGCCTAGATACCCAAGGGTTTGTGCGCTGTAATAAATGCACAAATAAATAAATAAATAAATAAATAAATAACTGGCTTGACACGATTCAGGTCCACCTAGGAGACCACAGACAGCAGATGGGCCCAGGTAAGGGCATCAAAGAGCACTATGAATATGAAAGCATGAACTCTCTTTTGATATAGTGGTAAGACACATTTCACTTAGCGTCTCCCCTGCTGCTAGTCACTGTGTTAACGGGTGCGTATAATATGATCCATTCACTGTTGTTTCACTTATTGACCTCAGACGGATGAAATGTTGAGCCCTGCCAGGAGTCAAACTTGTGAACTGCAATTATCATGCAGATCTCCACACTATGCAAACATCTACCTAGTATATCTTGCTAGTGTGTACTCGGAGTAGCCCGAATAGACAACACTGTCATCACCCGAGCCAATGTTAGCAGCGTGGGTCCAATTAAAAGGACTAACACTGCACTTGCCACTGCACATACAAGACCACCACATCGGAAGAAACCAGCTGAAAATTGATCAGTGGAGACAATTGCATTGAACGTGATTTCCTGACTGCTGTTCCCTTCCCGCTCCCACACATAAATCCATATCCGTCCTGCCAATACCTATTTAAGGACTGCACGAGAACCGTGTCTTGGAGTCAGGCCGCAGCACGTGAATTTTTTTACTCGTTCCCATGTCGGAGCCTGCAGAATTAGAACGCAAGAGAGTTCAGCCCAGGCCCCCGGGGCCATGCAATTGGGACTCCTTGATTATGTTCTGTGAAGCCCTCTACGTGCACCATGGCCATATATGGCCTTTGGATTTAGGGTGGGAGGACTGGGTTTTGGCAGACTCCTTCACTGCTCTGGGCCTTTATGGCTGGGCCGCTTATTTTCCCTCTATATGGCTATGCACTGGGGATTCAATGTATTTTTTGTTTAATGCATTGTCTGATTCCAGTTTAACAAACAATCAAGCGTGAACAACTGCTGCTGAGGAGCATTCCACCTGGCTGTTTTTAGCGAACAGCTGGTGTATGGCTGTCTTTTAAGCAACCGTCTACAGCATTTGAATACACATTATTAGTGTGACATAAAAAGTTCTTTCCCTTCTCAACTCATAACAAGCACAATGAAATGTGCATCAGTAAACTTTACAGTGCACCTGACTCCAGGTCGCTGACATGGCCAACCAGATCAGAACAAAGCTTCACGAGGACTCATGAGGATAATTCAAACACAAAACAGGAAACTGACACGAGCCGGGCGTAGCGGGCTCAGATGCCTATATTAGGAATGGGATTGGCTAAACTGCCCGTCAATTTATCTGATGGCCGTGGCAAATTCAGAAGGCATGGACCAACCGCTATACATGGCTATCCATGGAGCACATAAGCAAGCTTATGACACAAAATGGCTGCCATGTGCCTTACAAGCCACTAGCAAATATCAGTGTGACAGGGTGTCCTCTAGGTGTTTTACTAGCTGCTAGCAATGGGTAAGGTGATACCAGGACCTGCAGCGGCCTTATTGGCTGCTAGCAAAAGGTATTGCAGTTACAGGGCTTCCAAGTGCTTTACCAGATTAGCAATGGATAAAGTGTGAAAATGGACTCCAGGTGCCTTTCTAGCTTATGGGGTTAACATGACAGGTTGTAAGAACACTGTGAATTAAGACAGAAACAAATTAATCATTACAATATTATCAAAGACACCTTTAATAGATTATAATTTAAAATTCTTTAACTAAGGGATGAACAAACATAGGGGGGGCAAACGCGACGAGACAAACACGTATGGATTTTTTCACATTACTTATGTTTATTTGATATGTAATCCGATGTCTACCCTTCCATTTATTGATCTAATGTTATATACACTATGCTCATGTCTTTTTAAAATCTTAATAAAAATCTACAAAACGAAAGATTCTAAGGAGATGATGAAATATTGATCAGGAAGTAAGACGTGCACACAAACAAACAAAAAGTGACTGTGCAAAATTCCAATAATCAAGTTTCAGTACTTAAAGAAAAGTCAATATTCACCTTATCTTTGAAAACCTGTTAATTGGGGTTGTGTTGCTTCATTCATGCTTCCTGAAATTCCTTTCTACTTTGCTTCAGTTTCTGATACAATCTGGAACTAAAGGTGGCCAAATAGTGATAGGAAATAGCATGAGAAGCCATATGGATTCTATAATGTGGAGGATGAAGTAGTGTGGAGGCTTTTGGTTAAATCATTGCCACAATTAAAGTAGTGCTTGCAGTTGGAGAACAGTGGGTGTGGGGAATCTTGCTCAGTGCCTTGAGGAACGCTTCTTCCGGGACTCCATCATCCAACATCATATCCATTCTGTATGCTAGACCGCCACAAAGAGCGGCATCTGGACTTGAAGTCTGCAGGAAGGGCATTTTCTTAACACCTTGAATGTGTTTTTTTCTGCTTGTATAATGGACATGAGGACAGCGTAGGGAGATTGAGCCATCCAAGAGGTGCCACTATGTTGCCTGACAAAATTCTAAATCTCCAACATTATCCTGGGTTTCACCTTCCTTTTTGATAACAGAGAGATCCTATTGCTGGTGACCAGAAAACAAATCTGCTTACCCACCTAAGTCCAGAGTGCTCATTATTGTATGTTACAATTCAAATAGTAATAAGTACATTTTATTCACTTTTCATGATTACTACAAAATGCATCACTATTTTAAAACGTACATAAAGTAAACGTTCCTGTAAACACAAACAGACCGTTTTTGAAAAGGTCAGTAATATATCATTACAGGGTAAGTAAAAAGGTTTCTTACATTAGATCAGATCGCATTACATTGCATCATAGTTTTTCTGGACATGGTCCTATACTTCATTGCTGATATGGGCGGATATGCATTCAGTCATACCGTGCATATGTATTTATTGATTTATTTATTCAATTTCTGATTTTGTAAGGTACTTTTTCTGCAATAGTGCCTCAGTGCCTGGCAAGATAAAAACAAGAGTGGTTAGGCAAGGATTAGAAGTATCCCTGGATGAAGAGCCAGGTCCTTAGGATTTGAAGAAATTGACAGAATTTGATAACGTCACAACAGTGTGGGGGAGAGAGAGTTGTGGGAATGCTTAAGAAAGCGTTCTTAGTAAGAAAGCTGTGGTCTGCTCTTCACTCAAAGAAAAGAATGTGTGCAATTAACAGGAGACGGAGTAGAGCAAAGAATGTACACCACACGCAAGATAACCTTGAAACAGGATCAGGCTGTTGAACCTAATTGGGGTTTATCATCTGTGACCGGCGTTCAACTTTCTGTGACTTTCCAACCAACAGGATCTTTTCTGTAATATTAAAACCTAGATGAGTGAATGAGAATTATTACTGGACTAATCATACTTGCCCCAGTCAAGATAAACAGACAGTAATACTGAAACCCATAGGAGTGAATGAGAATCGTTATAGGACCAAAAATACTCATCCCAGTCAAAGTAAAGGGATTGTAATATTGAATTGTCACTTTTAGGGAGTGTGGTCTGGATATTTGCTCATGGACAAACTACCTTTCACCCATCGGGGTGGATGGATTCTGGGCATTGTCACTGGGCCAAAACACTACATTTCACATCTCAGAAGTATAGATTCTGTCCATTGTCCCAGGGACAAAACACTGCATTTCACCTGTTAGATTCTGGGAATGTCTCTCACTCAAAGGAAAAGGTGTATAACATGTCTGCCTGAAGGCTAGATGGCTGTACGGATTCATAGAAGGAGAGATAATCTGTCTCCTGTAAGAAGAGTGAATTGTGGGAATTTTTGGGGGGACAGAAAAACAACTTTTCATTTGTACGGAGTAGGGGTTCAAGGGATTTACCCATGGACCAAGAGCCTGTCAACTATAGGAAGGATGGGTTTGATGGTTTTGTTGATGGCCAAAGAATGTTTTACCTGTAGAATAATAGGTTGGGGGATCAGCACTTGTGTGACATTAATTACATAACTTGCAAATGTTGAAGCACACTGCGTTTATTGACAGTTTGCCAAGTCAAGCAAAGATTGAGAATTATGTGACAAGCTGTGTTAACTTTGATTCAAAGCTATCTTATCTCCTCTGCGCGACAGCCCAGAGAGTTAAATGAGGACCTCCATCTTTGATGGTTCCTCACCTCAAAAGAGAAAGATATTTATTTGATTACCCCAATATTTCCCAATTAGACGATAATTTGATAAGTTGGTGAAATAGCGGTTGCATCAATAAAGTGTTATTTAACATTCCCCTGCTTTTTTTTTCGCAAAAAGGTGGAGAGCCAATCACCTCTAGGTACGACTGATCTGGGGAGTGGCTCCAGGATAATCAGCTGTCTGTGGGAGAAACGGGTTTTGGGGATTCACCAGGGACAGAAAAATTGTGTACTTGAAGGAGGGGTGGCTTTCGGGGCTTTAGACAGAGAGAGAGTGACCCTGTGAGGAACAAAATAGGAAAGTGGTTGTAAGCTGAATGACTTAAGCTGAGCATCCAAAACATCCTATTAAACGAACTGTAATCATAGATAGGACAGATGCCTCACAGAGTACCGCTAGCTTAGACATGGGTAGCATAGAGCAAGCTGAAGACCTTATCCAGATGTGCCAGTGGATTAATGACCCACAGTAACAATGGAATTAAGAAATAAAAATAAATAAGAGTGGATTAATGTGATTAACATTTGGAATACAGTATGCAGTGATGTTACCGAATATTGTTTACCGAATAGGGTAATACCAAAACTATTTTACTGAAAATGTTTTTCTGTATTTTTTTTAAAATAGATGGGTAGTGGGGTAAAGGAGTAAAATGCGTGGAGAGGAGGATGGGGAGGGGATAGAAACAGGAAAAAAACATAAAAATAAAACAAACAAATACTGATTTTTTTCTCCCGGTTACATTTCTTCGGTATTACCGTTATCGGTGAAAGAAGATTCGGTAACATCACATGTCACCTGTAGAAATGATGGATTCTGGGATTCACTCACACAGTGATATAAAACATTACTCACAGGAAAAACCTCTTCTATGTCTTTGACGAAGGGCAGGCAACATACCAACTATAGTAAGGACGAGTTCTTGGAAGACAACAAGGGATATAAAACAGGTCAACTAGAGCAAAGGTGGGTTGCATGAGTTCACACGTTTAGGTAAACTGTTGAACGTACAAAGAATCGGTTCATTCGGGGATGGAGAATCTGACATCTGCAGTAAAAATGAGTGTCGGCATTCTCTCAAGAGACTGAGGATTTTGCCTGGAAGAAGGATGACATTGAACCTGGTCACATGCAGAAAGGATGGTTTCTGGTTATTAGGCCTATAAGATAGCTTGGCAAGTAAAGCACTTGTCTCAGACATTTATATGTAGCCTAGAGAATACAGGTTTGAATCCCGGCTAGTCCAACTCAACTCTTTGCCAGTTTGAGGCCTATAAATTGACCACCATGGGAGGAGGTGACCCGCCCAATGGACGGAGTTGATTCACCATCGGAAGCATAAATGAGAGAAACACCACTTTTTTTGATAATAAAGCCACAACTGACACTATACAAGGCAAGATCAAATGACCCATGAAACTTCCCAAGAAAATTATCACTTCCATCAGATTCAAAACCAAAAGCCAAAAGCCTCCACTAGCGTCCAACCTGGGGTAAGTAATAATGTTGATATGGAAACGAGGATCCCTGATCCCTGAAGTTGGCAACGTTTCATCACCAAAATGTTTAACTCTTGCAGAGAAAAGACAGGCAGCAGAGGATAGACACAAGCAGACCCAACTCAAAAATCAGTCAATACCTCAAACCTTAGAGGTAGGAGAGTTTGTGTCTGAAGAGCCTCCTACACAGAAGGTGTGACTGGTACAAGGCCCACTATTATCCTCAATACATCCTTTTCCAGGTTTAGGAAACACATATATCCCTGCACCGATTGTTAGACAGATGATGCTGGAGGCAGCAGGTAGTTTCCTGATGTTAGGGTTTGACCTAACAACAATTCGAACCTCTGACCTGCCCCCTGGCAACTCAGAAATAGATTTATGTGTCCATGCATTGGGTTCAACTAAGGTACATTCCCCAGTGTCGACTGAAGTCGGGGTATGCTTGCAAGAAGTTACAAAGCCAACCTAGGTGGTTTGGGAACCAGAAGGAGCCACCCTGAATAGGGTCCTTGCAAGGAAATAGAACCAATCTATGACAGTTAATTGTACAAGTGTTAATAGTGATGAATGGACAGTAACAATAAAACAAATTGAGGGGAGAGATCAGAAGTACAACTCATGGGACTGGCTGGCAGGTGTCCTGGCAGGTTCGAACCCCCAATAACAACCTAAGATCAACAGGCCAAAATTCATAACGATGGGGTCTTGGAATACAAGGGGTCACAAACATTTAACGGTCAAAATGGAGATGAACCTGGGAGAATTTGACCTCTTTTGTTTATAAGAAACTTGGCTTCAACAGAGTCCGAGCATAGATATATACTCTGTTGTTCTGAACCCAGTGAAAAAAGGTCCCAAGGGGTGCCCGATCTCGGGTCTATTAACTGCCATTAAAAACGGCTCTGGATTGGAAGTGCTCAAAACACAGTCCACCGATGTATACATCCAACGAGTAGTGGTGGATTGGAATCCACAGGGAAGCAGCAACGAACCAAAGCAGGAGTGTCGGCTATCAATTACCAACATCTATTGGAACCCGCTGGTTTTGCAGGCTGACAAACTGGCTGGGGAAATTGCTGACCTTATCGATGAGTCCTATAGAGAAGACAGGCTGGGATTCATCATTGTATGTGGTGACTTGAACGCAACTTGTCTGAATAAGGATGGTGCTGTAATTAACTGAGGAGGTGGACTTAACTCCTTCAGAGAAGAGAGGCGAGTCCTGGACAAAATTAATGTTCTGACGAGACTACATGTTTTGAATGGCCACTTTGAAGGGGATATCGCAGTCAATATGATTTGTGCTCGAGATGAACAATCATCACAAATAGACTATGGGCCTCATTACACATTATGCGGTAAGGGATTACCGGCACCGGTAAGGGCACCGGTGCCGGTAATCCCTTACCGCCCTACTACGAGGTCCCTCAGCGGGTCCCGTCCTTAACGTGTGGTCAGACCACACGTTAAGAACGGGACCCGCTGAGGGACTTCAGCGCAAATAACGGTACCGCTAAAAGCGGTACCGTTATTTGCTCCTTCCCCATTCCCATTGAGCCCTATGGGGGCTCAAATGGGAATGGGGAATGGTAATTGGCATGGGGACTTACCGGGTCCTCCAGGGTCGGAATGACCCGGTAAGTCCCAATACCGCCTACCCGGACCCAGAAGGCGGTAGGGGGTAGCCATGGCGCTAATAGCGCCATGGTTACCTCCTACCGTGTAATGAGGCCCATTTGTGTCTAGACCTATGTTTGCCTTTGTGCATAACTTTGGTGTGGTTTACGAGGCGGGCACGAGTCTAGATTGAAGGGAACATGGCGAGGGGGTGGTTGATCCCACACAGCATCGAAGATATCTTGTCAAAAATAAAAAAGACCAAGCTTGTCTCGGGCTCCGGCCCTGGATGGGATAACTAACGCAATGCTAAAAGAATATCCTGAACAATGGGCTAGATATATTCATATCTTGTTTGGAAAGATTGAGAAGGTAAGAATCCTACCTGACTCCTGGAAGAGAGGGGTGATTGTACCGATATTTAAGAAGGGCAATAGGGACAATCCCAAGAATTATCGACCCTATTGCCCTTCTG